>NC_141878.1:304798006-306048006 GCF_056163025.1 Triticum urartu
TGTCGTCTGATCGAGCGAGGAACCAGCTGTGCTTCCCTGGGCAAAGGTGGTGTGATTACAAAGCGCAGTAACTGTAGGGACACTGCATCATATCAAAAAGGACAGACATTGTTAATGTAAGATCAACATTGTTCAGAGTATGAGTAGGATAATGCAAGAAACAACATTGATATGTCCCTGTTGGAACTGGGAGGAAAATACAGGGAAAAGTATACTGGGTTCGAAAATATAGAAGTGCCATGCATGGTTATAGTCATGTTATCTCGCAATCGATTCTTCACAGGAAACTACCATGTCATGCATGTTATGTAATCATGTTCTGTCCTCACAAACAAATTCTTCAAGCTAACTAACAGACCATGCATTGTTATATACTCGTGTTCTATGGGCAAAACTTTTGTGAGGATATTATTCTAGCCATTTATTGTTGAAGGGCGAATATAGGTATGTACACATGCTAAGCATTGCAGAATTTCACTACTTCCAAATATAGAGTTCTCCATATGCACATTTACTTCCCTAATGTATGGTTAGATGAAACCAACAGTGTGGTGCATGTTTCTACATCATGAAAATGAGGAAACTAACATGCCATTGATACACACTCATATTTAATAGTAGTATATAGATTACTGTAAAATAAGGATAATATCCATATATTCCTAACCGTTTGATTATTCAGGGTACAAATTGGCTGTAATGACATGGTCACAATCGCATGAATTAACTCATTCCAAATATAGCTGATTTATGGCGTCTTTAATACATTGCCATAGTTCTACTCAAATTCTGCTCAAACAGGGATATACCAATCATCACAAAAATTTCAAACAGTGTCATGGCGTCATCATTAACATTAGACGGAAACAACTTACACGCGCCGTCCCAGCAATACGTGGTGCCGTCTGCTTTGTCGATCGCGTAGATGATGCCATTGTGTTCAATAGCATCACAGAAGTGTGTATCAGCTTTGACGATAATCCACTGCGAGCAGAGTTGCCTCCAGCTAAAGAAGGCACCGACGTAAAGATAGGCGAGTCCGCGGTCGAACAAGGCAATTAGCTTGAAGTCTGCGTAATTCGCATGTCGTGTGGGCACTTGGCAGATTACAATCTTCTGCAAAACAAGGTTCGTCCAACTGACGTAGTAATCTAGATGACTTGGACCGCGATGGTAATACTCTATATAATCCAACGGAGGAAGGATAATCTCATGGGAGGTCTGGAAGTTCACGAGCACCAACTTTTTACCGTCTTCTCTGAAAGTAGCCATCCAGTGGGAGTTCATGCCGACCTAGTACATACCTGCCAAGAAGTTTTGGGCGATGGTGATCGGATCGATGTCGAGGGAAATGATGTACGGCGACCCACTACATACCTGCAAAGAAGTTTCGGCTAATGGAGATCGGATTGAAGTCGAGGGGCATCATGCACGCCTCCGTATCATGGTGAGCCAATCTCGCAAGACCAGATAGCAGCAAGCAGGGTGTCTTGAAAACCTTAGGCCTCGCTTCAACGATGGCCATGTGCATGTCCCTCGAGCATGCAGCCAGCCGCAGGGCGCTCAACATATCCATACACGAACAACAGAGGTCGAGGATGTCACTGGGGAGATTGCTCCAATCACGGCTCATATGGATGCTGCGCAGTTCGCGTTCGACCATGGTGGAGTTTGGAAGATGGTTTGATTTACGGGGGAGAAGGATGTCGGTGCTGGAGCGGCTAGCGAGGGAATAGTGGTACTGGGGGAGGCGAGTGAGGCGACGGTACACGGGGGCACACTGAGATGGAGATGGAGACGGAGAAGGTGATGGAGATGGAGTGGTGCTATGGGAGCGGAGAGGGAGACGAGGCGAGGCGCCAATGTGCTGTACAGCGGCGGTGACAGAATGCACAGTGCACAGGGTGAGGCTGACTTTGGTAACCCGAACACGCCGCCTGGACTAGTGTCAGGCGCAGGGTGTTGTCACTTCACTGTGAGGACCAGATGAATAGTATTTTGACCATCAAGTGTACCACAGTTGTACTACTACTACTAGTACTAGTAGGAACATGAGTACTCCAGTATTGTATAGCGGAAATAGGTCTCCCGTGCTAGCATGCCTGTTCACTTTATCGTTCAGGTATCATCCATATTGCGAGCAAAACCAAATTCTTGTGCATGCCCAATCAACGCCCTATTGCGATGCATGCAGTGGTCGTTCTGGTGCATCAAGGACGACATGCAGATCATTCCACACTTGAGAAGAGGAAAAATGGAAAGGTAGAACGCGGCAACAGAGGAAGAGAACGCTGGCTAATGAGGCTGGGAGGGGATCGAGTAGGAAGTTAATGCTCCACGCCTAAAGGTTTTGGGAAAACCTGATTTTCATAAGGTCACTTATACTCACCTAAACGGAGGGAGTATTCCTTAACCAGAGAATGTTGTGTCTCCCACTCACGCGCTCAAAAAAAACTACGACACATTTTTTATAATTTTGCATAGGTCCCACCTATCAGGAAGATGGGCACGTACACGAACAGGTACGACTCATTAGTCTACCCGCATAGCCTTTTCGTTTAGTCTACCTAGCTGTCTAATCAACTGCCTGCACGCCACTTCTCCCATTTACTTCTCCATCGGGAACCAATTCTCCTCGGCTTCTTCACCTCCCCTTCATCTTCATTTGCATCCAAACCCCGTACATATGCAAGCCAATCTCCACTCGCACCGAGCCTAACCTGTGAAACAGTTGGCATGGGGAGAATTAGGAAATGGACAGAGAAGTAGTCTTTAGAATGCATTTACTACATGATCAAACTCATCTTACCTGCTCATCGGAGGAAATCCGAGTGCCCCTGAACGTCAGCATCTCAAGGGGCGTCAACTTGCAACTACGGCCACGCCGTGCTGGAGAGACCCCTAAGGAAACATCCTCGTGTGTTCCACGGAACATCAAGATGAATTTGTATGAGTAGTTTATCTTGTGAGAGAAAAGGATGAACGAGGGAAGGCCTCTAGAGATAGAGATGGACACTAATACTACCAATGTGTTGGCCTGTGCATTGCAATGGATCCATAGTAGTAGAATAATACTTGTTCACGTGCTTGAAATATAAACACTCTAGTTTTGATATACATGTGTCAGCAGACATGACAGCTTGTCCATGGAAGTTGAACCACGGCGACCATCACGTTTCTTGTTTCTACCACTGCCACACGCACACGCGATTCCCACGATGCCGCTCCAACCCACTTCACAACGTCCCCCGACGTGGACATGGATCCTCTGACGTGGCTATCACTGCCTTGCCCTGCCTTTCCTTCGCTGACAGGTGGGACCCACGCTTATGGGTCCCACATGTCAGTGACAGAATGGTAGGATTGTTCGTGTCAGGGGATCCTCATCCCCCCGACGTGCCCCTCGTCCCTCTCGGCCCCACCGCTCCTCTGGCTTTGTGTGCATGACAGGCGGGCCAGCTGAACTACGGCGACCATCAACTTTCTACCACAGACACACCCGATTGGAAGCGGTTTTCTTGCTCTGCTGCTGTGCTCTGATCCGTACTCCCGCCCCATCAAATTTTCATCCATCGGCTATGACACATTTAGTACCCGCCAGTGTGGCCATCTACGCCTTGTAACGCCCCGACGCCCAGCTGTGGCACCCTCGCTACAGCCACGCCACCACCGACCGGTTCATCTTGAACAAGTGAGTCGCGAACCACGGCACAACCATGAGAATGACATGTCGGCCAGGCGCATTTAAGGTTCGCATGTCATTGACTCATAGGCCGGGCACTCAAGCCACTAAAGTTCGGTCCCGTGGGCCCCGAGAGGGAAATGTAACTCCTGCGGCAGGCCATGTGGTGCTCCCGTAGTACGAGCTTGTGCCAAAACTGGAATTTGTTTCTTACTACTACCAACTAGTACTAGTAAGGTACACGTGCATTGCACGCATGAGATTCTGGTGGTTTGTGCATTATGCTTCTACATGTGGAGCTTTCTGGAATCCAACATGTGGCAAAATCTAGTGGAATGTAAGGTTAGGCAAGTTTGATTAACTTAGGTGAGTGTTTGGTTCAAGCCACACCTTAGGCAAGCCACACTAAGGCCCCACATGACATACACACAAAAAATGTGGCAAGATTCCCTTAGGCTTGCCAACTTGTTTCTCTCGTTTTGAATAACTAATAACTTTTCCTAAGCTTAGTTGTGCCGTGCACGTACCTACTAGTAGTTGTATAGTGGTAGTACTAGTAATATAGTATTAGGAGTACAAACTTGGTACTAGTGAGAGTAGTACTAGTACGGAATGCTCCTACTCTATCAACGAGCCCTGTCTGACACCAAATTTCTTGGCTTCCGTGCTACAACTAGATCTTCCCCTCGTTTCTGTTTTCCCACCCGGCGGCGGGTGGGGTGTCGGTTTTCTCAACGGTGGTCCCACATGAAAGTGAAAATGCTAGGCAACACACCTTCCCTAAGCTATGTGTCATGCCGAACGGGCCGTGTTGTAGTCCCGATTCCCAGGCGTGTGGGGGTGCGACGCGAACGCGGCAGGCCTTTCCTTTTAGCAGTAATGTGCCCATGCGTTGCGACGGATCCAAAGTAGTAGAATAGTAGTATTTGTTCACAAACTTGAAAGAAATCACTATTGTTTTGATATACTCCTAATATATTACTCCCTCCGTACCTAAATATTTGTCTTTTTTGAGATATCAAATGGACTATCACATACGGATTATATAGACATATTCTATTGTTTCTAGAAAGATGCCCGCGCGTTGCACGAAGTTGATGGAAAAGGTAAGCACAACATATAAATTGACGGATGGAGTACTAGTTACAGTGATGCATATAAGTAAGCAAAGGGATCGCACATGTCGGTACTGACTGGAACGAGAATGCAACAACACAATAAGAATTAAGGCCACGATGATGCGATCGCAGTGGTGGTTACAGAAGGCAAGAAGAAAGATGGATCCATGAATGTACGACCTCCTCCTCCTCAACTTAGTGCGTTGGGCCACCGAAAGGCGGCTAAGGTGCGACGACTTTTGTGGCGAGGTCGAGGTGCTTCTCAGCAAAGGCATCCAAGGCTTCCAGCCAGTTGAGGAAGGCCAACGTCGTAGCATCCTCACTAGCCTTGCAGATACCTATGTACACGATTTCCTCGTACATGTGGATGTGTAGGTCGACGAATTCTTGCAGGGCGAGGCGCCTCGCGGAGAGCGCGACCTCCAGGTGGACATTCTTCATGGCGTCGGCGGGCAGTCGCAGGGCCACCAGTGCTTGAAAGAGGTTCCGGCCATGGAGGACGATTAGGGTGGCAGGCAATGAGGAGCCCGGGTGCACGGGCTGGAGGAGTACGGCGATGTCATTTGCGAGCTTCTTGAGGACGGTGAACTTGTTGCTGGTGGCAACAATCATCTGGTCCAATTGAGAGTCGTAGTTGGCGTCGAAGGCGGCCATCCACCAGCCGGTCTACAACACCGTCTGGAGACGATCCTCGGTGCCATGCCGCAGGCCGGCGTCGTGGACCATCTGGCGCAGCCGCTGGCCGCTCACGAGCATCGCCGCCATGGGTCTAGAGTGAGCTCTTTTGCGCTTAGTGTAGGTGCTTTGGCAAATGCTTAGGTGCGTACGATGTAGTAGATGCATTGGAATGGAGGGGCGCCTTTATATGAGGGCAATGAGGGCAAACTGCATTGCATTCACATCGTGCAGCCTCTTTTCCCGGACCTCCTCCCATTACTTCCCTCATGCATTAATTGAGGGAGGATGCATTGGCCGTTCAACATATTGGGGACTGCTACTCCCTCCCTCGTCTGCATTAAAGCCGTATCGAGAACTGCACCGCCCGCTGTCAAATCGAATACTCCCTCCGTCTAGGTGAGTATTAAGTCATCTTACGAAAACCAAATACTAGTAAACACATAGGCGTGGTGCATTAACTCGCACGTTGTTTCTTATTTTTTGACATAAATAGAGGAATCAACCAAGCAGAGATGTGGGGCTTGTATGCTTTTAATGACTTGAGATTATCAAACATGACATGCAGTGGTCAGTTTCTTTGCACAAGAACAAATACAACCCACATCAGCACACACGCATATTATATAGCATCACATCCAATGGCTATAAAAGATGAATGAGACCAAATTATATCTCATCTAGATGAGTTCTAGCAAAACTGTATGAATGAGACCAATGGCTATTAATTATCATGTAGTACTTTATTTATTTGTGAGGTATCTAGATGGCACTGCACCACCAAGAAAAGAGGGTAACATCAAAATTATGGACTACTTTTTTGAGTCTGTTGGTAAGGTCCGGTCATAGTCACTTGTCGAAATCTCTAAAAAGACAAATACTCCCTCCGTCCGAAAATACTTGTCATCAAAATGGATAAAAGGAAATGTATCTAGACGTATTTTAGTTTTAGATACATCTCTTTTTATCCATTTTGATCACAAGTATTTTCGGACGGAGGGAGTAGAAAACAGAGTTGGTGATGATGGTGTGCGTGCCATCCTGCAATATAGGCCGTCGGATTTATATCTAACAGATAGGAAAGAAACTATGGCAATTTTGCAAAAATATACCCACACGTCTGTCCACGTTCGCAAATAAGGCCTTCCCTCGTTCAACCTTTTCTCTCAAAAGATAAACTACTCATACAAATGCATCTTGATGTTCCGTGCAACGCACAAGCAGCTAGCTAATTTCTTTTAAAATAATTGCTGCGATAATTGGGTTGAAGTGATATATTTTATGTCTGCCCCGAATGATTTCAGATTCACTAGTAGTAACAAAGAAAAGGTTGCCTTGTTAATTAATAGAAAACAGGGTGAAAACTATCACATGAGGCTGGTAAAAACAAGGCACACTAGGTTCAGCGTCATCATCACTACAGCTGTGCGCGCGCGAGAAGTTTACATATCGAGGGGGCTACCGAGCGAGGCACCGAGACACAATGTTTGAGAGAGAAACCAATTGACCGATTATGATCAGATCGAGTTGTCACCCTTCTACTGTCATCGTTGGGGGGGGAGAGAAAGATGTATCGAGAGTGTGCGCGATAGGCACAGAGGCACAACTAGTGTGTGTGTGTGTGTGTGTTTGAAAGAGGAGTAGATAGATTATTATCAATATCGATGTGCCACCCTACTCCTTCGGTGCCGGGTAGTGTGTGTGTGTGTATGTTTGAGAGAGAAGCTAGTTGATAGATTAGTATCAAGATCGAGGTGTCACCCTACTCCTTCGGTGTTGGGAAGTGTGGGTGTGTGTGTGGGGGGGGGGGCAGTGACACTCACATATCTCTACTCTTATAAAAAACAGAGTTGGTGATGATGGTGTTCCCGCCATCCTGCAATATAGGCCATCCGATTTATATCCAATGGGCAGGAAGGAAACTATGGCAATTTTGCAAAAAGATACCCACACCCTCTCCGCATTTGCAAATAAGGCATTCCCTCGTTCATCATTTTCTCCCACAAGATAAACTTCTCATACAAATGCATCTTGATGTTATGTGGAACACATGGGCATCTTGCTAGTAGGGAGAAGGAGTTTGTGTGACACATATCTAGCTACATTAAGGGATAGGTAGATAGCATATGTGCGAGAGACATTGTTATACTTTGAGACATTAGTGGCTGTGGGTGGGCGGAATTAAAGGGGTGGGCGTGTTAGACATAGAGAGCGTGTATGTTTCTGTGTGAGAGACTTGTAGGACGGGGTAGAAACACGAATTTAACCCTGACGGAGGGAGAGAAATACACTAAGTGCGCGTGTGTGATTCCGATGCCCACAGGGAAATGAGATATGTATGCATGTGAGAGAGATTGCACAATTCATTCACGTATCACTATCTAGCGATCGTGGACGTGCATCGCTTGAACATAAGTCAATATCTACTTCGTATCATGGCCAAAGGCTCAATATCGATTTAAAGCTATAAAGATTGGACACTCACATATCACATTTTTTTTCTATTTAAATAAACCTTTTCAGTTGTGCATGCCAAAGTTACAGTGATGTTTCTTCAAACAACCAATGTAGCTATCATGTACATGCACCATTGTAACTCTTGCATTCAAATTCATTAGTCTTAGATGATTTAAGTTCATATTTTGAAGTAATATATGTAATATTCATATATGAATTCAACGGGTACGCAATTTATGAAATGGAGGCTATGTAATCATATGAGGTAACACTTTTAAGTAGCTGACTACAATATCCATTGCTTTTTGTGTGCCTCTACACTAACACGTCAATGCATT
This sequence comes from Triticum urartu, assembly GCF_056163025.1. Lineage (NCBI taxonomy): Eukaryota > Viridiplantae > Streptophyta > Magnoliopsida > Poales > Poaceae > Triticum > Triticum urartu. Next base: position 304,806,277 of record NC_141878.1, read on the forward strand.
ATGTTTAAATTAAATAACCAATGGCACTAAATTATCTATTTACACGAGAAATACATAGGCTGAGCATTTGATCCCTTTTTTGTGAACGCACCACTACACCCGTATGATTGGCCGCGCCTGTGTGAACGTCCAAGTTATCGGCACATCATCCTGAGTTATTGTCTTTTTTTCTGGAGTGGACTTCACACCATTTATTAACTGCTGACGCGTGCCCCGTGTACACAGTCTAGCATGACCTTCCCGCTAGCACGGTCCAAAATTAGTTGAAACTAGATACGAACGATCCCGCGGGCGGCAAAATCTCCCGCCTCCTCAAATTTCCGCCACCTTAGTCTTTAGCATGTGAAATCCCCCTTTTGTACTTGGTGCACGGAGACTAAAAGTTACAATACCGCCCTCATCTACATGATAGGTCGGGGCTGCTTTGGTAACTTCCGGTTCCCCCACGACACGGCACCCCATTTCCTCTCCCCCTCCCGCAAAAACAACTAACTCCACAGCACCAGAGGATCTTACATCACGACGTCCGTACTTCATCGCCCTTTCTCCCCTCCCCTCTCGAAACCCTAGACTGCTCATCCACCGGCGTACCATAGCCCATTCACTGCCAGCGGCGTCCACCTCACCGGATCTGCTTCTCCGGCCGCATCTACCCCTCCCACCTCCCCTAGAGACAAGTAGACTGCTCATCCACCACTGTACCATAGCCCATTCGGTGCCGGCCTTGTCCACGGCGCCGGATCTGCTTCGCCGGTACTCTCGTCAACCGCCGTGCATCTGCAGCGGCTCATTCGTACTCCCCACCGGAGATGCTTCGTCCACACCCCCCGGAGCCGCCCCACCGACGCCCCCGTCGACAGCCTCTGATCCTCTTCGCCGACACCTTCCTCAACCCTACGGGAGCCGCTTCGCCGACACCTTCCTCAACCCTACCGGAGCCGCTTCGCCGACACCATTGTCAACCCTACCAGAGTAGCTTCGCCTATACCATTCTCAACCCTACCGGGCTGCTTTGCCAACTCACAAGTCCACGGCCTCAGATCCGCTTCCTCGCACCCTCATCCAACCTACCGGAGCAGCTTCTGACGCCCCGTCCATGGCCGCAGATCCGCATCGTCGACACCACCCTTAACCCAACCACCGGAGCAGCTTCTGACGCCCCGTCCACGGCCGCAGATCCGCATCGTCGACACCATCCTTAACCCAACCACTAGAGCAGCTTCTGACGCCCCGTCCATGGTCGTAGATCCGCGTCGTCGACACCATCCTTAACCCAACCACCGGAGCAGCTTCACCTACGCCCTCGTCCACGGCCACAGATCCGCTTCGCCCACACCGTAGTCCACCCTACCGGAGCCGCTCCACAAACACCCTACTCGACGGTTCTAGATCTCCTTACCGGACCCCGACACACTACAAAAAAAAGACACATCCGTGACATTTTGGGCCGAACGAATTTTTTTCTGTCATACATATGACACTTCTATGATGATAATTGTGACAAAACCCGGTATCATCATAGATGTGGTGGGCTCCTACTTCTATGACAAAAAATCATGACAGAGAATGGGCTTTTCCTCCTGGGCGGGCCAGAGACGCAGCTGCATGACATTCTTTGGGCCGTCCATGACGGAAAAAACCGTGGTAGAAGCGAGGGGGAGGAAAAATTCGGGGAGTTCCCGGTTACGGTGGGAGGTCGGGGGCGAGCGATGCGCGTTTCTCTCATACACGTACGCGCGTGTGTGCGAGGCGTTGGATCTAACTGAACCCGAGCGAGGCGTTGGGCTCTAACTGAACCCGAGCGAGGCGTTGGGCTCTAACTGAACCCGAGGGATTGCACTGCAGGCTACGTGTTACTGAACTCGAGCGATCGATCGATGGCTGTTAACTGAACCTGATCGAGCGATTCCTTCGCTACTGCTACTAACTGAAGCCGATTGATGGGATGAACAGTGAGCGTTGCGGGGGGGGGGGGGGGGGGGGAGGGGTGGTGGATGAACAGTGAGCGGTGGCGTTGCCTCTGGATGAACAGGACCCCATGGTGTGGTGGAGGGCTGGATGAACAGTAGACGGTGGAGGGGTGTCCGTGGAGGGGTGGATGAATAGGAGCCCGTGGTTTGGAGGGCTGGATGAACAGTAGATGGTGGAGGGGTGGTTGAACATGACCCCGCGGTGTGGAGGGCTGGATGAACAGTAGACGGTGGAGGGGTGCTCGTGGAGGGGTGGTTGAACAGGACCCCGTGGTGTGGAGGGCTGGATGAATAGTAGATGGTGGAGGGGTGGTTGAACAGTAGCCGGTGGAGTAGCATGCAGTGGAGGCTGGATGAACAGGAGCCCGTGGAGGTTGGAGGAGGTCGACGGTGGAGATGAACAGTATCCCGTGGAGTCCCGTTTTGCGGTACGCCACACCCCTCCCGATGAAGAGGACCCCCGTTTCGACCGTAGCGCTCCAACACATGTCCGTTTCATTCGTTTTGCGGTACGCCACACTAATCCCGATCAACAGGACCCTCGTTTCGACCGTAGGAGGTCCGTTTCCTCCATTTTGTGGTACGCCAGACCCCTCCCGATCAACCAGATCCCGTTTTGAACGTGGCCGGTCGAACACAAGGCCGTTTCCTCTGTTTTGCGGTACGCCAGGCCTCGTTTCCATCGCCTATTCCGTCCAAGCCCTCCCGATGAACACGACCACGCATTCTGTTCCGACCCAGCCGGTTGGCTCCCACGCGTTCCGTTGCCTCCCAATGAACACGACACATTCCGTTGCCTCCCCATGAACACGATGCATTCCGTTGCCTCCCCGTGAACACGACGACGACGATGTTTCTCTGTTCCGACCCAGCCATGTACACGAGCCCTCGCCGTACGTATGCGCGAGTAGGCGTTCGAGACCCCGCCCGTATGTACACATACGTGGCCGTATTTTCTTTCTTGCACCATGGCCGCTGTACGTACGTGTACATGCTACGTGCGCGCCTCTACTACGACACGTGCACGCCTCTACTACGACACGTGCGCGCCTCTACATCGACTAGTATGTACATACACGTTCGCCACCAGAATGACAACGCTACGTACGCTTTGACCAGGTGGGTCCCGATTGTCAGGCACTTCCTTGCCTGCGAAGATGTAGCTGGTGGGTCCTAGCAGTCAGGGGGCGAATCGTTTTGTTTTTTTTTGCCCGGACACACTTCCTTGCGTGCGAAGATGTAGCTGGTGGGTCCCAGCAGTCGGGGGCCTGGTGGGTCCCAGCAGTCAGGGGGGCGAATCGTTTTTTTTCGGACGCACTTCCTTGCGTGCGAAGATGTAGCTCATGGGTTCCAGCAGTCAGGGGGCGAATCATTTTTTCACGAAATACGGTGGCCCATCCGTTGGGTCCCCACTGTCAGGTGGAGGAATAATTATTTTGCGCGTAATAAGGAGGCACTTCCTTGCGGCTGCCGTGGACCCAGCTGTCAGCCTCTCCACATACAGTACTCTTCCGATGGAAGTCGGTCGTTGACCATGTTAACCATGCCGCGCCGAGAGCACCAGGGCGGTGGTCTGGACGATGGCGAGGCCTAGGAAGGGGACGACACGGAGCCGGGGAAGACGCAGAAGTGGAAGCCCGCGCGGAGAGGAGTACGAGGGTTCACTGGTTCGGCTGCGGTGTGAGGCTGCCGTCGCCGCAGAATAACAGGGGGTGTGGGTGAGTAGAGGGATGGCCTGGCCAGCGGTGGGAGTAGTACGGGGCGGTGAGGCCTCCGCGGCATCACAGCCGGCCAAGGGAGGCACAAGCACGCGACACGACCGGCGCTGCTTTGGGCGGCTGGAGCAAGAAGACCAGAGGTTGAAGAAGCACTACGGCCGTTGGATGGACATCATACGATCACTGCAGCTAGAATCGTTTATATTGACTAAGTTGACAAAGCCCTTGGTACGGGTTAACTTAGTAGGCCCACAGCTCGGATTTGGCAGAGAACATATAGCCCATTTGCGATTTGTAAGGATGTACATCCCATTTTTAATACTAATGGAATTTACTACAGCCCATTTACAGTTTGTTAAAAGTACAACCCAACTTCTAGCTAGGACAACGATTAATAATTTCAAACAACCGCTCAAAACAAAATTCAAAAAAATTCCCACATTTTGATGGGATCCGAAATATTTGTATCCAAAATTTCTAGTCAGGTTAAATATAATTTCAAAAAAAAGTTGTATTACGTTAAAATCCAACGAAATGTTGCGCGCACAACAAGTAATGAAATTAAAATTTTCAAATTCCAAAAATAATATATTTTTCAAACTAATTACGTGTTTGGTGCATAGTAACTGTCCAGTTATTATAATTACATCTCATTTATTATTTCTTAAAGTCCATTTTCTTGTTAAGCCTAATGCATACCTCCTAGGAAAGTTTGCAGCCCAGCGGGGCGGAGAATAACAAGTTGACCCGGATATTGTGTACAACTGTCGGCCCAGTTGCATTGCTGATGTTGAAAAAAAGCTATTTTTTATACACACATTACAAAAAATTTGCATAGATAAGGAACATTTTTTATTCACACATTTAACAATTTTTAAATACAAGATTAACACTTTCTAAAACATATTTTTTAGTCAACAGTGGGCCCACAGCGAGCGGAGGAGGTCACAATACACATATTTTTTAAATACATGATTAACACTTTTGCAAAAACAATTAGCCCACAGCGAGCCAATTTGCTCCAGTCAGCCCACAGTGGGCCGACAGGGGCTAGTGGGCCAGCTGTAGGCCGACTCGAATCCAATCGGCCTGCTGTGGGCGACTAGGCCCAGTCGACCTGCAGCGGGCGGACGGTGTATTATTTTTGAAAAAAAATTACCCAGCGTAATATTTATGAAAATTAATAAAAAATGTATTATTTAAGAAAAAATAGCGAAAAAGGCCTGTGTAGCACAGTACAACATAACATGGTTACTCAGCCCACATTCAACGACGCCGGAAAGGCCCAAACAAGGCTTCTGTGCAACTTTTTGAAGTCACTGAGCTCAATTAATAACTTAAGAAAAAAGTTAGATTATAGTGGAACCTAATTAAAAGCTGTCACGAGCAAATATATAATTCAACGGGTCCCACTTGTGCGTGTGCGTGCGCGCGCGCGTGTGTGTGTGAGAGAGAGATAGAGAGAGATAGAGACCCATCGGCCGATGCTCGTAAATACATCTTTCAGCCATATGCATTGCTGATGCTCAGTAAAAACTTATATAGTTGACACAATCATATAGAACATCATAGCACACTGAACTTGCATACAAAAATTTCACGCAGGCGGCACAATCAGGATGGAAGCAGTGGATCGCTACGGGAAGGGCTATGTTGAAACCAACGAAGTCGTACATAACGGTTCATCGTCTTTATCAATGACGGGGAAATATCCTGAATGTTGTGCAAAGAAAACAGACAGACAACACAATAAGTTCTTCTAGCACATTAAGTTGATGTACAACCCTTTCTAAAAAAGTTCAGGTACAAAATTAGAACAGGTCACAATCAAATGTACTGTCATATCAGTGCTTCACACCCATAGCTCGGATTTAACTAGTACCTGACAAGATTCAGTTGTTGCCTCAAATTAGAGCACATCCAGGCAGCCAGCCCTACCTCTTCTCCCAAAGAAGCAGTGGCCTCCGCCGCGTGATGGAGTAGGCCCTGTGCCATCCATCGTTCCGAGCCACACGGGGAAAGTCTGACGTTGACTCCTCTAATGGACGTCATCGATGGACCCTGGCACCAGCGGCGGCGGCAGGACTTCGATTAATGGATTGACCACTTCTTCGACATGCACGAACACTCGATACAGGTACATCCCTAACATGGTTCGCGGCGGCCTTGGTGGCGACGAATAGTACAACCCCGGTTCCTGCACCAGTATCTCAACACCAATCACCTTCGGTATGGTGGACGGCTTCTCCATCCATGCCATAACCGTCAGAGCCCAGCTGTCTGGAGGAACAAACATACTTACGAGCTCACCTCCAAGGTCGTTGATAAGCTCGTTCATGGACTCGCTGTTCCAAGCACGTCGAGGCATGCCGTGGAAGGTAAGCTTTGTTAAAAACTCTAGCTCAGAGGGCACCGAGCCCCATCCGGGGTGCCACCAATCAAAGCTCACCAGCGCGCCATCGCAGAACAAACGCTGGGAAGATTCGAACACACGACTGCAGTTGAAAGTTGTCCGGAACCTGACGAAGAAATCAGCCGGTGGCGGACATACTTCGACGAGCAAGTCACTTATTTGGATGCCGTGCGCAATGCCAAGAGCTTTGACAAGGTCATCTGGCGAGACGGGAGGCCGGTCGCCGTTGATGGTTACCATCAGCACTTTGCCGGCAAATTGGTCGTCATGCGCCGCCATGCCACTGTTGAGCGACAACACGCAGCGATCGAAGGCAGGACGGACCTCAGGAGCTCCGGCTCGGAGATCCACGTTGACCGGCGACATGATAGTGCGCTTGAGTGCAGGGAGTATAGGAGGGGGATTTGGGGGAACTGGAGTAGGAATCGAGATTCCAGAGGTGGGGGACGGGCGGGAGACTGCGAATGAAAAGGTAGCATGAATTTCGAGCACGCGCCAATATGCTCTCGGCGCGCAAGCGCACGAAAACACCGGTGGAGCCCACATGTCGGCCTAAGAGTCCTTATTCATTCTTTTTTGGAGAGCCCGGCCTTTTTTTCAGGATCTTTTGAGAGCCCGGCCTGAGAGTCATAATTGACCTGTTTGGCATTGCTTTACTACTCGGCCCATATTCAACGACACCTCACTGGCCCAAACAAGTGTACATCATCGAAAAGACACTGAGCTCAAATTATATAACTTGAAAAAAAGGAGATATACTCTGAACACTGGAGAATGGTGATGCCCTCATTTAGCCCACCAGTAGTTCGAGACAATAAACAGTTCGAAACAACGATATATACAACATTCAAACACTGACTAGTGACTACTACTGACATAAACAACAAGACATGATAGTTCATACGAAGTCTTGCTACACCACCAAAACGCACCCATCTGCAGCGCTCATACTCTCGTGATCCAGATGAGAATGACATTCTAAACAGAAGCAACTATTACATAGTAAGAGTGACATAGACGAAGATGACCAAATGACAAGGAATATGCATAACAAAAGAAAGAACTACCCATCCAGAACCAGCAGCAAAGACAACAAAGTCATTCGAAGAGATGATCCAACACCATCATAATTTGCAGCCCCGCTTCAGTGACCAGTGATCCGGAGACACCAGTACTCCACCCTTTCGATGCAACAGCCTAATTACCTATCAACCTGAAGGCTCGAACCACATCACTGCATGTCGTAATTGAGACCTCCAAGGATCAAAGTTAATCCAGATGCCTTTGCATTCTCACCTTCTTTTGGCTGCAGGTTGTATCGTTGAAAATCAGGGGAGTTTGGTCCCGAACTCCTAGGGCTCGCCGTGTAGACACAGTTTTCCATAGCAAACAGAGCCTCTCTGCCATCAAGGTCCTTGCCAACGGTGATCTCCCAGTTAATCGGATAATTGAGTCCAAGAAACAGAGAGTGTGAACCAAGGCTGTTTACCCGCCTCCAACTAAAAAATCCTAAAGGCCCCAACAAGCTGGTATCCTGCTCATAGACATAACAACCACTGCCCGGATACTCACGTATCACACGGTGCTTGTATACAGTGGGGTTTTTGCAATATAACTTTCTTGGCTCATGTGTCCGAATGATCATCAGTCTTTTGCCATCGTCTGATCGAGCGAGGAACCAGTTGTGCTTCCCTGCTTTTGGCAAAGGTGGTATGATTACAAAGGGCAGTAACTGTAGGGCACTGCATCATATCAAAAATGACATGCATTATTAGTGTAAGATCAACATTGTTCAGAGTATGAGTAGGATAATGCAAGAAACAACATTGATATATCCCTGTTGGAACTGGGAGGAAAATACAGGGAAATGTATACTGGGTTCGAAAATATAGAAGTGCCATGCATGGTTATACTCATGTTATCTTGCAATCAATTCTTCACAGGAAACTACCATGTCATGCATGTTATGTAATCATGTTCTGTCCTCACAAACAAATTCTTCAAGGTAACTAACAGACCATGCATTGTTACATACTTGTGTTCTGTGGGCAAATTTTTTGTGAGGATATTATTCTAGCCATTGATTGCTGAAGGGCGAATATAGGTATGTACACATGGTAAGCATTGCAGGATTTCACTACTTCCAAATATAGAGTTCTCCATATGCACATTTACTTCCCTAATGTATGGTTAGATGAAACCAACAGTGTGGTGCATGTTTCTACATCATGAAAATGAGGAAACTAACATGGCCATTGATACACACTCATATTTAGTAGTAGTATATAGATTACTGGAAAATAAGGATAATATCCATATATTCCTAACCGTTTGATTATTCAGGGTACAAATTGGCTGTAATGACATGGTCACAATCGCATGAATTAACTCATTCCAAATATAGCTGATTTACGATGTCTCTAATACATTGCCATAGTTCTACTCAAATTCTGCTCAAATAGAGATATGCCAATCATCACAAAAAGTTCAAACAGTTTCATGGTGTCATCATTAACATGAGAGGAAACAAATTACACGCGCCGTCCCAGCAATACGTGGTGCTGTATGCTTTGTCGATCACGTAGATGATGCCATTGTGTTCAATAGCATCACAGAAGTGTGTATCAGCTTTGACGATGATCCACTGTGAGCCGAGTTGTCTCCAGCTAAAGAAGGCACCAGCGTAAAGATAGGCGAGTTCACGGTCGAACAAGGCAATTAGCTTGAAGTCTGCGTAATTCGCATGTCGTGTGGGCACTTGGCAGATTACAATCTTCTGCAAAACAAGGTCCGTCCAAATGACGTAGTAATCTAGATGACTTGGACCGCGATGTTAATACTCTATACAATCCAACGGAGGAAGGATAATCTCATGGGAGGTCTGGAAGTTCACGAGCACCAACTTTTTACCGTCTTTTCCGAAGGCAGCCATCCAGTGGGAGTTCATGCCGACCCAGTACATACTTGCGAAGAAGTTTCGGGCGATGGTGATCGGATCGATGTCGAGGGAAATGATGTACGGTGACCCACTACATACCTGCAAAGAAGTTTCAGCTAATGGAGATCGGATTGAAGCCGAGGGGCATCATGCACGCCTCCGTATCATGGTGATCCAATCTCGCAAGACTAGATAGCAGCAAGCAGGGTGTCTTGAAAAGCTTAGGCCTCGCTTTGACGATGGCCGTGTGCATGACCCTCGAGCATGCAGCCAGCCACAGGGCGCTCAACATATCCATACACGAACAACAGAGGTCGAGGATGTCACTGGGGAGATTGCCCCAATCGTGGCTCATATGGATGCTGCACGGTTCGCGTTCGGCCATGGTGGAGTTTGGAAGGGGGTTTGATTTACGGGGGAGAAGGATGTCGGTGCTGGAGCGGCTAGTGAGGGAATAGTGGTACTGGGGGAGGCAAGTGAGGCGACGGTACACGGGGGCACAGTGAGATGGAGACGGAGAAGGAGATGGAGATGGAGTGGTGCTATGGGAGCGGAGAGGGAAACGAGGCGAGGCGCCAATGTGTTGTACAGCAGCGGTGACAGACTGCACTGTGCATAGGGTGAGGCTGACTTTGGTAACCCGAACACGCCACCTGGACTAGTGTCAGGCGCAGGGTGTTGTCACTTCACTGTGAGGACCGGATGAATAGTATTTTGACCATCAAGTGTACCACAGTTGTACTACTACTACTACTACTACTACTAGTAGTAGGTACATGAGTACTCTAGTATTGTATAGCATAAATAGGTCTCCCATGCTAGCATGCCTATTCACTTCATCGTTCAGGTATCATCCATATTGCGAGCAGAACCAAATTATCGTGCATGCCCAATCAACGCTCTGTCGTGATGCATGCAGTGGTCGTTCTGGTGCATCAAGGACGGCATGAAGATCATTCCACACTTGAGAAGAGGAAAAATGGATAGGTAGAACGTCGCAGCAGAGGAAGAGAATGCTGGCTAACGAGGCTGGGAGGGGATCGAGCAGGAAGTTAATCCTCCACGCCAAAAGGTTTTGGGAAAACCTAATTTTCATAAGGTGACTTATACTCACCTAAACGGAGGGAGTATTCCTTAACCAGAGAATGTTGTGTCTCCCACTCACGCGCTCAAAAAAACTACAACACATTTTTTTATCTGTTTGCATAGGTCCCACCTATCAGGAAGGATGGGCATGTACACAAACAGGTACGACTCATCAGTCCACCCGCATAGCCTTTTCATTTAGTCTACCTAGCCGTCTAATCAACTGCGTGCACGCCACTTCTCCCATTTACTTCTCCATCGGGAACCGATTCTCCTTGGCTTCTTCACCTCCCCTTCGTCTTCATTTGCATCCAAACCCCACTGTGTTCACATTGTTTTAACCTCTTTAAATAATCATCTACTAGTTCAGTTAGACTAGCCATCTAATCCTAATTCTCCAAACCATAGCCCTCCGTTCCAGTGGTTCCAAATGGCGATAGATATCGAGATGCAGGTTTTTAGTGTCCAACATGTCCTCGTCGAAGGCTCGATGCGCATAGTTGCCACCATCACCGTCCACCCAAGGGTTGTTCGGCAGTCGATCAACAATGTATCCAACTCCCTCGAAAAGGTAGAGACGAGGGTCATCGGTCTCGATGCAGAGTACACGGAGCGTGCCCCTAGGAAGATCCAACGCGCCGCCGTCCTTCAGCTGTGCTTCGAAGATGATGTTTTGGCATACCACATCATACACTCACCCTCCATACAAGGTGAGCTTCATGATTTCTTGTCTCGGGAGGACGTATACTTCTGTGGGGCAGCCATCAAAGGGGACAAACAGAAGCTGGAGCCGTACAACCTTGATTTGAATAGCATCGCTGACCTACAAACCAGAATTAAAATTCCTGTAGAAGTTTGTGATAAACAGACACCATCTCTTTTCGACGTAGCAAATTTTGTGCTCAGTACAAATCTTCAGAAGGGTGATGAGACGGTGCCGTTAAGATCGTCTGGATGGGAGGATTAACCCTTGACGTACGAGCAGGAGGGCATTATGGATGGATGAACTATTTCCTCTCTTGTAAAAAAATTTATTCCCTCTCGGCGTATATTGATATTGATGGACTATTTCGATGGTGTGCATGTCTTTCGACCAGAGTAGGAGCATGGGTCCGCTTGACTATAAGGAACTATTTATCCGCATATATAGCTTTCTCTACTACTCCTTCCAGTGATCGGTATGCAGTGCATGTGTCCGTAGACATGACAGCTTGTCCATGGAAGTTCAACTACGGCGACCATCACGTTTCATCTCGCGATTCCCACGACGCCTCTCCAACCCACGGCACCACGCCCCCCGACGTCCGCCTCACCCCTCTCGGCCGCACCGCCCCTCTGCCTTTGTGTGCATGACATGTGGGCCACCTAAAATGCAGCGAGCATCAAGTTTCTACCATAGCCATCCACGATTCCCACGACGCCGCTCGAACCCATGAAACCACACGTCCCCCGACCTGTGGCTCAACCCTCTTGGCCCCACTGCCCCTCTGCCTACGGGAGCATTACATGTGGACCAGTCACCTATCGGGTCCACATGTTATTGACTCAAAAGTAGGTGTAGTAAGGCGCTGAAGCTCAGTCCTGACGGCCCTGAGAGGGAAATGTAACTCCTGCGCCAGGGCTTGTGGTGCTCCCGCAGCCCGAACTCGTGCCAAACTAGAGATTTGTTTCCTTACTATACATGCACGCAACGATTTAATGGACATTGTAATCTCAACATGTGATGGGGAGCTCTAAATTTGAATTTGAAACTTATAAAACAAAAAGATTCAAAACAAATAAACTAGGAGAGAGGGAGTATATCGTAGGATGTGTCCCATACAAAATAAGTCCCCTGGTGTGTCACCGCGGAGATGTGGTTACAAAGGAGCACAGCGTCTTCCTACTCGTACAACAACAAATCGGCCGCAGATAGCATGGTCCGCCTTTGACCGCCATGTGCAAGGTTTGTGCTATCTTATCAATCTCACCGTGGTTCCATCGTACCAATTCATGTGGTGGCCCATTGCATGGCTGATCCCAATGTTGGACAAAGGTTCTACAGGAACGGTTTCACTGTTGTAAATGTTGTGCAAATTGATGTTGGTACCCTCCCGTACATATGCAAGCCAATCTCCACTCGCACCGAGCCTAACCTGTGAAACAGTGGGCAGGGGGAGAATTAGGAAATGGACACAGAAGTAGTCTTTAGAATGCATTTACTACGTGATCAAACTCATCTTACCTGCTCATCGGAGGAAATCCGAGTGCCCCTCAACGTCGGCATCTCAAGGGGTGTCAACTTGCAACTACGGCCATGCCGCGCTTGAGAGACCCCCAAGGAAACATCCTTGTGCGTTCCACGGAACATCAAGATGCATTTGTATGAGTAGTTTATCTTGTGAGAGAAAAGGATGAACGAGGGAAGGCCTCTAGAGATAGAGATGGACACTACTACTACCAATGTGCTGGCCCGTGCGTTGCAATGGATCCAAAGTAGTAGAATAATACTTGTTCACGTGCTTGAAATATAAACACTCTAGTTTTGATATACATGTGTCAGCAAACATAACAGCTTGTCCATGGAAGTTGAACCACGGCGACCATCACGTTTCTTGTTTCTACCACTAAGCCACTGAAGTTCGGTCCCGTGGGCCCCGAGAGGGAAATGTAACTCCCGCGGCAGGCCTTGTGTTGCTCCCGCAGTACGAGCTCATGCCAAAACTGGAATTTGTTTCTTACTACTACCAACTAGTACTAGTAAGGTACACGTGCATTGCACGCATGAGATTCTGGTGGTTTGTGCATTATGCTTCTACATGTGGAGTTTTCTGGATTCTAACATGTGGCAAAATCTGGTGGAATGTAAGGTTAGGCAAGTTTGATTAACTTAGGCGAGTGTTTGATTCAAGCCACACCTTAGGCAAGCCACACTAAGGCCCCACATGACATACACACAAAAAATGTGGCAAGATTCCCTTAGGCTTGCCAACTTGTTTCTCTCGTTTTGAAGAACTAATAACTTTGCCTAAGCTTAGTTGTGGCAAAGTTAGGGTCTGTTTGATTCAAAGGATTTTCATAGGATCTTTGAAGGATTAGAATCCTTAGGAATTTTTCATACGTTGGTCGTTTGATTCGTAGGATTGAATCATGTAGAATATTTTCCTAAGGATTCATTTGTACTATGTTTCACAGGAATTCTAACATGCACTCCAACCTCTTGAAAGAAATCCTTTGTTTTTCATGTGACACAATCTAACAAACTAAATCCTATAGGGATCCAATGAACATGCCATTCCAATCCTACTTTTTTCCTATTCTTGTGTTTTTGCAATCCTATGAATCAAAGAGGCCCTTAGTCATGAATTAAGTTCAACCATGGAGTCTTCTAGATTATACATGTGGCAGAATCTGGTGGATGATATCCAATGGCCAGTAGTGCTCGGATTTGCCATCTTTGTACCATCGGATTGGCTTCATCCAACGACCAACTTTCAAAGTTTTTCACACACTATATAGGCGGTATAGATATAGATGTGCCAGTCCGTTGCAACGGATCCAAAGTATAGATATCTATTTAGTGGAGTGCACTCTAAACACATTATCTATTTATTTCTCTCTAACCTTCCGTAGCCATGCAAAGAGCCACATAAGCTTCATGGGTGCCTGTCGGTTTCAAAACCGGCAGATCTCGGGTAGGAGGTCCCGAACTGTGCGTCTAAGGCGGATGGTAACAGGAGGCAGGGAACATGATGTTTTACCCAGGTTCGGGCCCACTTGATGGAGGTAAAACCCTACGTCCTGCTTGATTTATTCTTGATGATATGAGTATTACAAGAGTTGATCTACCACGAGATCGGAGAGGCTAAACCCTAGAAGCTAGCCTATGGTCTGATTGTATGTTGTCCTACGGACTAAAACCCTCCGGTTTATATAGACAACGGAAAGAGCTAGGGTTACACAAGGTCAGTTACAAAGGAGGAGATATACATATCCGTATTGCCTAAGCTTGCCTTCCACGCCAAGTAGAGTCCCATCTGGACACAAGACGAAGTCTTCAATCTTGTATCTTCATAGTCCATTATTCCGGCCAAAGGATATAATCCGGCTGTCCGGAGACCCCCTAATACAGGACTCCCTTAGTAGCCCCCAAACCAGGCTTCAATGACGATGAGTCCAGCGCGCAGTGTTGTCTTCGGCATTGCAAGGCGGGTTCTTCTCCAATTTTCAAGTGTTCGCAAGCAGTGTCCAGCTCCATAAATGTTGAACCTCTTGGCTTCTATGCCCAAGAAGGGCTTTCTCCCACGCATCGAATGAATACGAGGCGCCAGGGCATTTTTACATTCGCCCCCTAGCTAGATAAATAAATTGTCTATTAAAGGGATGGGGATTCTTAGATCCGATCCATACCATCCTCCCCCAGCGAGAATCCATCAGAGCGCGTTTCGGAAAGCATGTTTAGCGATTTTGCCGAGGTTGTTGTTGTTGATCCGTGCATGTTATGTTGTTGTTCTTGCCATGTATAGCTTCTATGTCATGTCTTCTTGATGGGTGTATGCTTAGATTGTCATGCCAGGCTTTGTAGTGAGTGCATCGAGCTCGTAAACATGCCTACTCGTTAACTGATTTGCCATGCTCCTGTTTTTCACTAAGTCTGAATCTGTTTATGTTTTTGCTACGTTCACATGCTTGCAATTGTATTTTCTGATCCCTTTTGGCTCAAGGTCACTAAGGGACTTTTGTTATATGCTTAGAGTAGCTTCATGCCATGCCTTGCTTTGCCATGATATGTTCTTGTAGCATTTTTTTCATGCTCTAAAGATTGCTTCCTGATGATAAATTCCTGATTTGTTGTTATTTCACAAAGTCTGAAACCTGTTATCATTTGCACTTTTGCCATGCTTGTTTGAACTTGTTATTGAGTGAATTAGCCGTAGCTCATTGTTCATCTTTTGTCAAACATCATGAATGGATCCCTGCCATGTATTTGGTTGCCATGTTTGAGTGCTGTAGCATATTTATCTTGTTGCATTTAGATGGCTACTTGCTGTTTATCGCAGACCGGTGCCATATTTGTTTTGCTTGCCATTTCCAAACCGTGCATCCGATTCCGGTGATCTTTATATCGATTTCGACCGAAATCACCTCACCTTTCCAGTGGCACCCTTGGATTTCCATGTTGAGGCCAGGTTCAATCATTCCTTTGCACGTCATGCATATGCATCACATACCGCATCCCGCATATCGTGCCATGTTCATGTGTTGGTTGTTTACCATGTTGTGTGCTTCTTTCCGGTGTTGGTTCCTCGGGTTGGTCCTGATAACGTCGCGTTTGTGAGGACCCGTTCGACTACGTCCGTTTGTCTTCTTCATGGACTCGTTCTTCTTCCTTGCGGGATTTCAGGCAAGATGACCATACGATCGAAATCACTTCTATCTTTGCTTGCTAGTTGCTCGCTCTTTTGCTATGCCTATGCTGCAATACCTACCACTTTCTTATCATGCCTCCCATATTTTTGAGCCAAGCCTCTAACCCACCTTGTCCTAGCGAACCGTTGTTTGGCTATGTTACCACTTTGCTCAGCCCCTCTTATAGCGTTGTTAGTTGCAGGTGAAGATTGGAGTTTGTTCTATGTTGGAACATGGATATTTTGTTGGGATATCACAATATCTCTTAATTAATTCATCTATATACTTGGTAAAGGGTGGAAGGCTTGGCCTTATGTCTGGTGTTTTGTTCCACTCTTGCCGCCCTAGTTTCCGTCATATCGGTGTTATGTTCCTGGATTTTGCGTTCCTTACACGGTTGGGTTATAATGGGAACCCCTTGACAGTTTGCCTTGAATAAAACTCCTCCAGCAAGGCCCAACATTGGTTTTACCATTCGCCACCTAGCCTTTTTCCCTAGGGAGTCGCGCATCCCGAGGGTCATCTTTATTTTAACCCCCCGGGCCAGTGCTTGTCTAAGTGTTGGTCCAAACTAAGCGATGTCCGGAGCTACCAGGGAAAACTCTGGGCTGGCCCACCCGACGTCTGGCTCATCCGGTGTGCCCTGAGAACGAGATATGTGCAGCTCCTATCGGGATTTGTCGGCACATCTGGGTGGCTTTTCTGGTTTAGTTTTACCATTGTCGAGGATGTCTTGTAACCGGGATGCCGAGTCTGATCGGATTGTCTTGGGAGAAGGAATATCCTTCCTTGACCGCGAGAGCTTGTGATGGGCTAAGTTGGGACACCCCTGCAGGGATTTGACCTTTCGAAAGTCGTGCCCACGGTTATGGGCAGATGGGAATTTGTTAATGTCCGGTTGTAGAAAACCTGAAGTTGATCTTAACTAAAATACATCAACCGTGTGTGTAACCGTGATGGTCTCTTCTCGGCGGAGTCTGAGAAGTGAACACGGTGTTGGAGTTGTGCTTGACGTAGGTTGTTCTAGGATCACTTCTTGATCATAGTTTTATCGACCGTGCCTCGCCTTCTCTTCTCGCTCTCATTTGCGTATGTTTAGCCACCATATATGCTAGTCGCTTGATGCAGCTCCTCCTCATACCTTTTACCCTTCCTATAAGCTTAAATAGTCTTGATCGCGAGGGTGTGAGATTGCTGAGTCCCCGTGGCTCACAGATACTTCCAAAACCAGTTTGCAGGTGCCGATGTTACAGAGCAGATGACGCAACCAAGCTCCAGGAGGAGCTCGATGAAGATCTTGTCCTTCGTGTTGTTCTGTTTCTAGTTGATCAGTAGTGGAGCCCAGTTGGGGTCGATCGGGGATCTGTGTAGCATTTGGGGTAGCCTTCTTTTATTTTGGTTCCGTAGTCGGACCTTGTTTGTATCCGGATGTTGTAATGCTTTATCCATGTATTGTGTGAAGTGGCGATTGTAAGCCAACTATGTATCTCTTTCCCTTATGTATTACATGGGGTGTGTGAAGATTACCTCACTTGTGACATTACTTTCAATGCGGTTATGCCTCTAAGTCATGCTTCGACACGTGGGGGATATAGCCGCATCGAGGGCGTTACATGAACGAATCCTTTTAAAGGAGTTCGGCGAAGAAGCCAACTAACAGCGTTATGTCTATAGGTATGCTGACGGGTCGTCCCGCGGAGGAAATGCCTGGGTTTGCGGGTGATATTCTGTCCGAGCTGTCACATCTGCACGAACCAGTTCGGCAGGTGATGTAGGGTGTTGCCCAGGCCTTGTGGCCGTCCGTATCCCTGCCAGAGGGCGCTGCCGATCTTGCGGAGAAGCTCAAGGGAGCACGGAGGCGCTTCCGATTATGGAAGGTATCAACCTGCCGACAGGCTGCCAGAGAAGTCTGGGCCATGGTGAAGACGCGGTATACCAAGGCAGACCCAAATCACATGGCCGAGGTCGGACCTGTGGGGCCCGACGGAAAAGAGATCCCCGTTAGCTTAGTTTATGGGCAAGTAGTATTAGCCGCAAAGTATTCTCAACAGGATTATAAGCTAGACCGCCTGTTGGATGGTATAGAAGAAGAATTTAGTCAGTCTGCATGACTATGTAATTAAAGTGACATGTATAATGCCTTCTAGCCGGATTGTAGATCATTTGTCGTTGCGGACCTTTTCGCTTCAACCTCCAGGCCCAATAGTTCGGAGTGTATCCGAATACCCGGTTAGTTATATAAGAACCAGGGTATGCGTGGAGACCAAGCGTAGGGGTCATTAGTGCTTTATCAGACATGTGCCAAACTAGTTATGTTATATTACATGGGTAGTAAGAAACATCTTCCAGGGAGAATAGTTCCGTTAAGGGTTCCTTTCCCTGGGTAAGCATGCCCTAAAGTGCATGTCCGGACTGCGATAGGAAACGCAGGAAGAACATCTGGGGGCAGATATGGACAATAAATAAAAATCATCTTTTGTTCACCGACCGAATATTCCCTTAAGAACGCTAGCTTTCGGCTTCACCCAGTCTGAGGTACACATACGGCTGACCCGGCAGTAACAATCGCAGAGGTGCTCCCCTTATGCCCTAGCCGAATTAACGGGAACGTAGGGCATAAATACAAGAGCCAAGCAACCCATATTGGCCAAAACTTAAGTCATATCGATGCATATAATGGTGAAAAAAGGTACATGCGGAAGTATAACACATGTGTGGGGCATGAGGCCCAGATAAATAATTTAAGCTTCTGTGAAAGAAGCCCCCAGGTATGAAGAGTGCGGCTAGCGCATTTGTAATGTGCAAGCGAGGCACAAGGTGACCCTTGAAGGCCTAGAGGAATAATAAAAGAAAGAAAAAAAGAGAAACAAGACAGATAATGTATATGCCGAAAATGGACAAAGGGAGGGGACTAACATAGAGTCCGGTGCTAGGCGTAGAATCTTCGGAGCCTGGCCGCGTTCCATGGGTTCGGCTCGAGTCGACTAGTCGATGCATCCCGCAGTCGGTACGCTCCACCGGTCAGAACTTGGTCAATAATGAATGGACCTTCCCATTTGGGCTCGAGCTTGTTCTTTTTCTTATCCGCAGGCGTAGAACTAGTTCGCCAACGTTATAAGTTTTGGCCCGTACTTCTCTGCTTAGGTATCTGCGAGCTTTTTGCTGATAAAATGTGGAATGGGCTTTGGCTACGTCGTGTTCCTCCTCCAGGGTATCCAAACTATCCTGCCGATCGAGCTCGGCTTCTCTTTCTTCATACATGCGCACTCAAGGTGAGTCATGAATTATGTCACTAGGCAAGACTGCCTTTGCGCCGTACACCATAAAGAAGGGTGTATATCCGGTACTACGATTCGGCGTGGTCCGCAGCCCCCAGAGTACGGAGTCGAGCTCCTCTACCCAGTGCATGTTAGACTCCTCTAAGGAGAGCACTAATCTGGGTTTAATGCCGCTCATTATAAGACTGTTTGCTCGCTCAACTTGACCGTTGGTTTGTGGGTGATAGACTGAAGCATAATCGAGCTTGATGCCCATTTTGCTGCACTAGAGTTTTACCTCGTCGGTCGTGAAGTTCGTGCCATTATCAGTGATGATGCTGTGGGGGACGCCATAACGGTGTACAACCCCGGATATGAAGTCTATCACTGGTCCGGATTCGGCTGTTTTAACAGGTTTGGGCTCTATCCATTTGGTGAATTTATCCACCATGACCAATAAGTATTTTTTCTTGTGGGTTCCCCCTTTAAGGGGTCCAACCATGTCAAGCCCCCAGACCGCAAAGGGCCATGTAACGGGGATTGTTTGGAGGGCGGTGGGTGGCATGTGGCTTTGATTTGCGAAGAGCTGGCAACCGGCGCAGTGTTGGACCAAGTCCTATGCATCTGCCCAGGCCGTTGGCCAATAGAATCCTATACGGAAAGCCTTGCTTACAAGAGCCCGGGCTGCAGCGTGATGACCGCCGAGTCCGGCGTGAATTTCTGCCATTAGATTCCGCCCTTCCTCTTCGGAGATGCACCTTTGAAGGACTCCGGTAGTGCTTTTTTTCTACAATTCTCCCTCATGGACCATGTAGGCCTTGGATCGCCGCACTATGCAGCGTTCCTCATTTTGGTCCTCCGGAAGTTCCTGTCTAGTTAGGTAGGCCAGGAATGGTTCTGTCCACGGGGCGATAATGACCATTATTTCGTGGGCTGAAGGTGTTATTTCGGTGGCGGAGCCTCCGATTGTTTCAGAGAGTTCGGTATCGGGTATTTTGGCCGGGTCCGGACTGTTGTTACCGGTGCCCCCTTCCCATACTACGGATGGCTTGAACAGCCTTTCTAGAAATATGTTGGGGGGGACCGCATCATGTTTTGCGCCGATGCGGGCGAGGATATCCGCCGCCTGATTGTTTTCCCGAGCCACATGGTGAAATTCGAGCCCCTCGAACTGAGCTGACATTGTTAGGACGGCGTTTCGATAGGTCACCATTTTCGGAACCTTGGCATCAAAGTCTCCATTTATTTGGGATATTGCGAGGTTTGAATCCCCACGCACCTCCAGGCGTTGAATGCCCATGGAGACTGCCATCCGAAGACCATGCAACAGAGCTTCGTATTCGGCTGCATTGTTGGAGTCTGTATACAATATTTGCAATAATACTGAACGGTATCTCCGGTTGGGGACGTCAGGACGACGCCAGCCCCTAGACCAGCCAGCATTTTAGAACTATCGAAGTGCATGATCCAATTGGAGTATGCGCCGTACACTTTAGGGAGTTCGTCCTCCGTCCATTCGGTGACGAAGTCGGCCAATACTTGCGACTTAATGGCTCGTCGAGGTTTGTATGTTATGTCGAACGGGAGGAGCTCAATGGCCCATTTGGCAATCCGGCCCGTAGCGTCTCAGTTGTTTATAATATCATTTAGTGGCACTTCCGAGGCTACTGTAATCGAACACTCTTGAAAGTAGTGTCGCAGCTTCCGCGATGCCATGAATACCGCATATGCTATCTTTTGGTAATGCGGGTACCGTGATTTGCATGGAGTGAGGATAGTGGATACATAGTATACCGGCTTTTGAAGAGGGAATTTGTGTCCGTCCGCTTCCCGTTCGATAACGGGCACCGCGCTTACAACTTGATGAGTTGCCACAATGTGCAATGGCATTGGTTCGCCGATGTTTGGCGCGGCCAGTATTGGGTTGGTTGCCAAGATGGCCTTTATTTCTTCCAATCCGGCTGTGGCCGCATCCGTCCACTCGAAGTGTTCGGTGCGCCGAAGGAGGCGATAAAGGGGTAAAGCCTTTTCTCCTAAGCGGGAGATAAAGCGGCTTATAGCCTCCATGCATCCAGTTAACTTATGGATTTGTTTGAGGTCTGTTGGGGTAGCCAACTGTGACAAAGCTCGGATTTTGGCCAGATTAGCTTCAATACCTCTACTGGAGACAATGAAACCCAGGAGCTTTCTGGCTGGTACGCCGAAAACGCATTTTTCCGGATTAAGCTTGATGTCGGATGTTCGAAGGTTGTCGAATGTGAGCCTCAAGTCGTCTATCAAAGAGTCGACATGTTTGGTTCTGACGACCACATCGTCTATGTATGCCTCTACTGTTTTGCCGATTTGTTTCTCCAGATATGTCTGAATCATGCGCTGATATGTTGCGCCGGCGTTTTTGAGCCCAAAAGGCATTGTGTGAAAACAGAAGGGACCGTATGGTGTGATTAATGCCGTTGCGGCTTGGTCGGACTCCGCCATCTTGATTTGGTGGTAACCAGAGTATGCGTCGAGGAAACACAATGACTCGTGTCCTGTGGTAGCATCAATGATTTGATCGATGCATGGGAGGGGGAAGGGATCCTTTGGGCAAGCTTTATTGAGGTCTTTGAAGTCGACACAAAGGTGCCAGGATTTGTCCTTCTTTGGTACCATCACCAGGTTTGCTAGCCAGTCCGGGTGTTTTATTTCTCTGATGAATCCGGCCTCCAATAACTTGGCTAGTTCCTATCCCATGGCCTGTCTCTTAGGTTTGGAGAAACGCCAAAGAGCTTGCTTGACCGGCTTGAATCCCTTTAGGATATTGAGGCTATGCTCGGCCAGCCTGCGTGGGATTCCTGGCATGTCTGAGGGATGCCAGGCGAATATGTCCCAGTTCTCGCGCAGGAACTCTCGTAGTGCGGCGTCCATAGCGGGGTTTAACTGTGCCCCGATGGAGGCTGTTTTTGTAGGGTCCGTTGGGTGGACTTGGAATTTGACTATTTCATGCGCTGGTTTAAAAGAGGTGGACTTGGATCTCTTGTCGAGTATCACGTCATCATTGTCCACTATGGAGCGTAGCGTGGTTAATTCCTCGGCCGTGAGGGCTTCGGATAATGCCTCGAGGGCCAGTGCGGCTATTTTTTCGGCACGGAGTGCCGTGTCCGGATCGCTGGTGAAAGTGATGATTCCGTTGGGCCCGGGCATTTTGAGTTTCATGTACCCGTAATGGGGTACGGCTTGGAAGATTGTGAATGCCTCCCGTCCTAAAAGGGCGTGATAACCACTTCTGAACGGAGCCACTTGGAATGTAATTTCTTCAGACCTGTAATTATCCGGCGTGCCGAATACCACATCTAGTGTGATTTTCCTAGCACAGCGTGCTTCCCGACTGGGGATGATTCCTCTAAAGGTTGTGCTATTTTGCTCAATACGGTTCCAGCCTATTTCCATCTTTTGAAGAGTTTCCTCATAGATGAGGTTTAATCCGCTGCCGCCGTCCATGAGTACTTTGGTGAGTCGAAAGCCGTCCACGATTGGACTGAGGACTAGTGCGGCTGGTGCTCGGGCTGTTTGGAATTTAGGTTCGTCACTAGCATTGAAGGTAATAGCCGTGTCACTCCATGGATTTATTGCTGCTACGTGGCAGATTTCGGCCATGCTGCGGAGTGTTCGCTTGCGCCTATTATTTGACGCGAAGGTCTCAGAGACTGTTAACACCGTATTGTTATCCACGGGATGGTGCGCTATGGTATTTGGGATAAGAAGATCCTCACCACTTTTGGCCACCTGCCGAAGTATCCAACATGCTCTAAGGCTGTGCGTTGGTATTGTATCCGCTGTACTATGAATTTTGCAGGGCCCGTTGAGCCATCCCGCCAGTACGGTTCCATGCCCTATAGAGGGTTTTTTCTTTTTGGTAGTTGACCCGGGTCTATTGTGATAATGCACCCTTTTATTTCGGACTGAGTTTGTATTCAGGGCCGGATTATCCCAAAAGTTTGCTTCGGTTTTCCAGGCACTTTCCATCGCACAGTACTTTCGTACTATGGACGCCAAGTCAGCAAAGCGTGTTATCTCGCGGCGATTTATGGCGTTAAGGATTCCCTTGTCCGTGCAATTATTGTACAAAAATAGGATTGCGTCTTCCTCGCGACAGTCCTTAACCTTGTTCATCGCAAGGAGGAATCTGGCCCAATAGTGATGTACTGTTTCCTGGGGCTCTTGCGTAATGTGGGAAAGATTGCTTATGTTTGGGTGGGTGGGTGGAATTGAATCCGAACCCTTACCTGATATGGAATCCAGGGGCCGAGGAGTTTCCAATTTTGGAAGTTCCGGTTCTGGGGTGTTACCCGATAATCCTGGCCCGCTGCCTGACTCTAAGTTCAGGGATTGGATGTTATCCTCCTGCGAACGGGCGTCCGGCTCGAAGAGCTCGGGAATCCGGACATAGTTGGTCAAGATAGAGGAAAGGTCGCCGCATTGTTCCTCCACCACTGCAATATGATGGGTGACCGGTGGAGAGTTAATCTCCCTTTGATCGGGTTTAAGCCCAATCCGATCATAGTCCGTAGCGACTCCCAAGGTGGAGATGCGATCCAAGAGCTCGTTTAAGGAGGCGAGCTCCATTGGATCCATCTGTTCGGCGAGTGCCGATTTGACGTGGAGGCTGTTTTCGATGACCCGAGAAGTCATCCTCGGCACGACGGCCGAACAGGCGGTCATGATGAAACCGACTAGCCGGAGAGTTTCGCCGACAGCCAAAGCTCCCCCAACAGTAGTACCGTCTTTAAGGACGAGACGAGACGAGACATCCTTCCTTCTGGCAACAGCAGAGAGGAACTCTCAATGAAAGCACCAATGTCGGTGTCAAAACCGGCGGATCTCGGGTCGGGGGTCCCAAACTGTGCGTCTAAGGCGGATGGTAACAGGAGGCAGGGAACACGATGTTTTACCCAGGTTCGGGCCCTCTTGATGGAGGCAGAGTTGATCTACCATGAGATCGGAGAGGCTAAACCCTAGAAGCTAGCCTATGGTCTGATTGTATGTTGTCCTACGGACTAAAACCCTCCGGTTTATATAGACACTGGAAAGGGCTAGGGTTACACAAGGTCGGTTACAAAGGAGGAGATATACATATCCGTATTCCCTAAGCTTGCCTTCCACGCCAAGTAGAGTCCCATCCGGACACGAGACGAAGTCTTCAGTCTTGTATCTTCATAGTCCATCAGTCCGGCCAAAGGAAATAATCCGGCTGTCCGGAGACCCCCTAATACAGGACTCCCTCAGTGCCCCCCACATCATATTATTCATACTACGTTGATTGAAAAAAAGATAAATCACCCACAACAAGATCTTCCCGTTTTTTGTTCCTACAATGTTGTGCCGTGCACGTACCTACTAGTTGTATAGTGGTAGTACTAGGAATATAGTATTAGGAGTACAAACTTGTTACTAGTAGGAGTAGTAATAGTACGGGATGCTCCTACTCTATCAACGAGCCCCGTCTGACACCAAATTTCTTGGCTTCCATGCTACAGCTAGATCTTCCCCTAGTTTCTTTTTTCCAACCTGGCGGCGGGTGGGGTGTCGGTTTGCTCAACGGCGGTCCCACATGAAAGTGAAAATGCTAGGCAACACGCCTTCCCTGAGCCATGTGTCGTGCCGGACGGGCCATGTTGTACTCCCGATTCCCGGGCGTGTGGGGGTGCGACGCGTACGCGGCAGGCCTTTTCCTTTTACCAGCAATGTGCTCGTGCGTTGCGACGGATCCAAAGTAGTAGAATAGTAGTATTTGTTCACAAACTTGAAAGAAATCACTATTGTTTTGATATACTCATAATATATTCCTCCCTCCTTACCTAAATATTTTTCTTTTTTGAGATTTCAAATGGACTATCACATACGGATTATATAGACATATTCTAGTGTGTCTAGCAAGATGCCCGCGCGTTGCACGAAGTTGATGGAAAAGGTAAGAACTACTTATAAATTGACAGATGGAGTACTAGTTACAGTGATGCATATAATTAAGCAAAGGGATCACACATGTCGGTATTGACTGGAATGAGAATGCAACAGCACAATAAGAATTAAGGCCACGATGATGCGATCGCAGTGGTGGTTACAGAAGGCAAGAAGAAAGATGGATCCACGAACGTATGACCTCCTCCTCCTCAACTTAGTGCGTCGGGCCACCTACCGACGGCTAAGGAGTGGCGGCTTTTGTGGCGAGGTCGAGGTGCTTCTCAGCAAAGGCATCCAAGGCTTCCAGCCGGTTGAGGAAGGCCAATGTCGTAGCGTCCTCACTGGCCTTGTAGATACCTATGTACACAATTTCCTCGTACATGTGGATGTGTAGGTCGACGAATTCTTGCAGGGCAAGGCGCCTCGCAGCGAGCGCGACCTCCAGGTGGACATGCTTCGTGGCATCGGCGGGCAGTCGCAGGGCCACCAGTGCTTGAAAGAGGTTCCGTCCATGGAGGCCGATTAGGGTGGCAGGCAATGAGCAGCCCGGGCGCGCCGGCTGGAGGAGTACGGCGATGTCGTCTGCGAGCTTCTTGAGGACGATGAACTTGTTGTTGGTGGCAACGATCATCAGGTCCAACTAAGAGTCGTAGTTGGCGTCGAAGGCGGCCATCCACCAGCCGGTCTCCAACACCGTCTGGAGACGATCCTCGGCGCCATGCCGCAGGCCGGTGTCGTGGACCATCTGGCGCAGCTGCTAGCCGCTCACGAGCACCGCCGCCATTGGTCTGGAGTGAGCTCTTTTGCGCTTAGTGTAGGTGCTTAGGCAAATGCTTAGGTGCGTACGATGTGGTAGATGCATTGGAATGGAGGGGCGCCTTTATATGATGGCAATGAGGGAAAACTGCATTGCATTCACATCGTGCAGCCTCTTTTCTCGGACCTCCTCACATTACTTCCCTCATGCATTAATTGAAGAAGGATGCATTGGCCGTTCAACATATCGGGAACCGCTACTCCCTCCCTCGTCTGCATTAAAGCCATATTGGGAACTGCGCCGCCCACTGTCAAATCGAATACTCCCTCCGTCTAGGTGAGTATTAAGTCATCTTACGAAAACCAAATAGTAAACACATAGGCGTGGATCATTAACTCTCATGTGGTTTCTTATTTTTTGACATAAATAGAGGAATCAACCAAGAATAGATGTGGGGCTTGTATGCTTTTAATGACTTGAGACTATCAAACATGACATGCAGTGGTCAGTTCATTGCACAAGAACAAATACAACCCACGTCAGCACACACACATCTTATATAGCATCACTTCCAATGGCTATAAAAGATGAATGCGACCAAATTATATCTCATCTAGATGAGTTCTAGCAAAACTTTATTAATAATACTTAGTACTCCTGCGCCATGTATCATATATCAGTATCATGGAGTACTTTATTTATTTATGAGGTATCGAGATGGCACTGCACCGCCAAGAAAAGAGGGTAACATCGAAATTATGGACTACTTTTTTGAGTATGTTGGTAAGGTCCGGTCATAGTCACTTGTTGAAATCTCTAAAAAGACAAATACTCCCTCCGTCCGAAAATACTTGTCATCAAAATGGATAAAAGGAAATGTATCTAGACGTATTTTAGTTTTAGATACATCTCTTTTTATCCATTTTCATCACAAGTATTTTCGGACGGAGGGAGTAGAAAACAGAGTTGGTGATGATGGTGTGCATGCCATCCTGCAATATAGGCCGTCGGATTTATATCTAACAAATAGGAAAGAAACTATGGCAATTTTGCAAAAATATACCCACACGTCTCTCCATGTTCGCAAATAAGGCCTTCCCTCATTCAACCTTTTCTCTCACAAGATAAACTACTCATATAAATGCATCTTGATGTTCCGTGCAACGCATGGGCAGCTAGCTTATTTCTTTTTAAATAGTTGCTGCGATAATTGGGTTGAAGTGATATATTTTATGTCTGCCCCGAATGATTTCAGATTCACTAGTAGTAACAAAGAAAAGGTTGCCTTGTTAATTAACAGAAAACAGGGTGAAAACTATCACATGAGGCCGGTAAAAACAAGGCACATTGGGTTCAGCATCATCGTCACTACAGCTGTGCGCGCGCGAGAAGTCTACATATCGAGGGGGCTGCCGAGCGAGGCACCGAGACACAATGTTTGAGAGAGAAACCAATTGGCAGATTATGATCAGATCGAGTTGTCACCCTTCTGTTGTCATTGTTGGGGGGGGGGGAAGACGTATCGAGAGTGTGCGCGGTAGGCACAGAGGCACAACTAGCGAGTGTGTGTGTCTATGTGTGTGTGTGTGTTTGCAAGAAGAGTAGATAGATTATTATCAAGATCGATGTGCCACCCTACACCTTCGGTGCCGGGTAGTGTGTGTGTGTATGTTTGAGAGAGAAGTCAGTCGATAGATTAGTATCAAGATCGAGGTGTCACCCTACTCCTTCGGTGTTGGGAAGTGTGGGTGTGGGGGGGGGGGGCAGTGACACTCACATATCTCTACTCTTATAAAAAACAGAGTTGGTGATGATGGTGTTCCTACCATCCTGCAATATAGGCCATCCAATTTATATCCGACGGACAGGAAGGAAACTATGGCAATTTTGCAAAAAGATACCCACTCCCCTCTCCGCATTTGCAAATAAGGCATTCCCTCGTTCATCCTTTTCTCCCACAAGCTAAACTTCTCATACAAATGCATCTTGATGTTCCGTGCAACGCATGGGCATCTTGCTAGTAGGGAGAAGAAGTTTGTGTGACACATATCTAGCTATATTAAGGGATAGGTAGATAGCATATGTGTGAGAGACATTAGTGGATGTGGGTGGGCAAAATTAAAGGGGTGGGCGTGTTAGACATAGAGAGTGTGTGTGTTTCTATGTGAGAGACTTGTAGGACGGTGTAGAAAGATGAATTTAACCCTGACGGAGGGAGAGAAATAAACGAAGTGCGCGTGTGTGATTCCGATGCCCACAGGGAAATGAGATATGTATGCGTGTGAGAGAGATTGCACAATTCATTCACGTATCACTATCTACCGATCGTGGACGTGCATCGCTTGAACATAAGTCAATATCTACTTCGTATCGTGGCCAAAGGTACAATATCGATTCAACGCTATAAAGATTGGACACTCACATATCACTTTTTTTCTATTTAAATAAGCCTTTTTAGTTGTGCATGCCAAAGTTACAGTGATGTTTCTCCAAACAACCAATGTAGCTATCATGAACATGCACCATTGTTACTCTTGCATTCAAATTCATTAGTCTTGGATGATTTAAGTTTCTATTTTGAAGTAATATATGAATTCAACGGGTACGCAATTTATGAAATGGAGGCTATGAAATCATATGAGGTAACACTTTTAAGTAGCTGACTACAATATCCATTTCATTTTGTGCGCCTCTACACTAACACGTCAATGCATTATGTTTAAAGTAAATAGCCAATGGCACTAAATTATCTATTTACACGAGAAATACATAGGCTGCGTGTTTGATCCCTTTTTTGTGAACGCGCCACTACACTCGTACGATTGGCCGCGCCCGTGTGAACGTCCAAGTTATCGGCGCATCATCCCGAGTTATTGTCTTTTTTCTCGGGTGGACTTCACACCATTTATTAACTGCTGACACGTGCCCCATGTACACAGTCTAGCATGACCTTCCCTCTAGCACAGTCCAAAATTAGTTGAAACTGGATCCGAACGATCCCACGGGCGGCAAAATCTCCCGCCTCCTTCTAAAATTTCCACCACCTTAGTCTTTAGCATGCGAAATCCCCCTTTTGTCCTTGGTGCACGGAGACCAACAGTTACAATACCGCCCTCATCTATATAATAGGTAGGGGCTACTTTGGTAACTTTCGGTTCCCCAACTACACGGCACCCCCATTTCCTCTCCCCCTCCCGCAAAAACGACTAACTCCACAGCACCAGAGCATCTTACATCACGTCGTCCGTACTTCATCGCCCTTTCTCCCCTCCCCTCTCGAAACCCTAGACTGCTCATCCACCGGCGTACCATAGCCCATTCACTGCCAGTGGCGTCCACCTCGTCGGATCTGCTTCTGCGGCCGCATCTACCCCTCCCACCTTCCCTAGAAACAAGTAGACTGCTCATCCACCATTGTACCACAGCCCATTCAGTGCCGGCCTTGTCCACGGCGCCGGATCTGCTTCGCTGGTACTCTCGTCAACCGCCGCGCATCTGCAGCGGCTCATTCGTACTCCCCACCGGAGACGCTTCGTCGACGGCCTCTGATCCTCTTCGCCGACACCTTCCTCAATACTACCGGAGCCGCTTCACCGACACCTTCCTCAACCCTACCGGAGTAGCTTCGCCTATATCATTCTCAACCCTACCGGGGCCACTTTGCCAACTCACAAGTCCACGGCCTCAGATCCGCTTCCTCGCACCCTCATCCAACCTACTGGAGCAGCTTCTGACGCCCCATCCACGGTCGCAGATCCGCATCGTCGACACCACCCTTAACCCAACCACCGGAGCAGCTTTTGACGCCCCGTCCACGGCCGCAGATCCGCATCGTCGACACCATCCTTAACCCACCACCGGACCAGCTTCACCTGCGCCCTCGTCCCACGGCCATAGATCCGCTTCGCCCACACCGTAGTCCACCCTACCGGAGCCGCTCCACAAACACCCTACTTGACGGTTCTAGATCTCCTTACCGGACCCCGACAGCCAGCACAGCGTCATCACCCTCGACGTTTCTAACCCGATTCCCACAGTCTGGAGAGATGCCAAGCACCCGCCACGGCCTAGGTACTTGTCACCTTTAAACCCGTCCAACATCACCTGCCTGATGTACTTCAAATATACTAACCGGTCGCTGTTACCTGTTATGCAGCTGGCAAAAACTACAAGGACGATGTTTCTTCTGGATCTAATAGCTTGGCCAACCAAGATCCTGGACTGAGGCATTGCTATGATTTTGTAAGTGCGTCTCTCTCTCTTGTATTGTTCTGTGCCTGCCAGCGTGCTTTGCTAGGATTTTCGACCAGTAATCCCTTTGTGCAGAGAATGATTTCTACTACGGGCTGCTAAATTAGATATGTAGATGTCATACAAGATACTACCTTGTACCTCCGTTCCTAAATATAAGTCTTTCTAGAGATTCCACTATAGGCTACATACGAAGCAAAATGAGTGAATCTACACTCGAAAATGGATCTATATACATCTGTATGTGGTCCATACTGGAATTTCTGCAAAGACATATATTTAGGAACAGGGGCAGTACATTACACAAAATTGTAGGTGGCATGTAGGAATTCCAGTGCACTACATTAGGCTCCCTTAGAGTGCCTGCTAGTCCAGCATACAGAGTCATGGCTAGTTTATGGTACGCACACAATCGTTAATTGGTGGTTTAAATATGCGCAAGGGATATGCAATGTAGTATCATGTAGAGATGTCTAAAATTAGCCGTGTCAACTTGCAGATAGGGTTACACAATGAAAAAGTACAAGATGTATGTGGCAATTTCATGGAACATAAAAGGAGAGGCAGCGGTGAGCCTATACAGTGTGCCATGGTACGTCACTCCTCCATTGCAATCATCGTGACATGTTATTTGTAAGCCAGTTCTATTAGCCAAGTTTCTTAGGGACAGTTATTATGAGTTATCCTAAGAAAATAAGCACCTATGAATATAAGCTCCATGTAATAAGCCAACCAGTTCTTTTCATTGCGTTTTCAGCTTATCTTTGGTATGATCAGTGGAAAGTCTAGATTGCATTATATTTTTTTCATTTTGATGCCCATATGGAAATTAATTTGACTTGAAAACATCACAAATTGAACCCAGTGCACTAATTAATATGATAGGAAAACAAACCATCACTATTTTCTCAAAATCCAAATACAAAGATACCATCTACTTGGCACAATCTACTTTGGTCAATGTTTTCCATAGAGATCCCATTGCCTAATTTAAACGAAGAACGCATGACCCACATTTAAATGAAGAACAATTATTTATTGAAATTCGATGGTCCAAGTGGCTGGTTATTATCATATAGCAGCACCACCTGAAAGCATCATATAGCAGCAGTAGCAGCTCATAGCAACTCATCATACAGCAGCAGCAGTCTGCAATTCATCATATACCAGCAGCAGCTCATAGCAATTCATCATATAGCAGCAGCAGGAGCAGATCATAGCAATTCATCATATAGCAGCAGTAGGAGCAACTCATAGCAATTCATCATATAGCAGCAACAGGAGCAGCTTGTAGCAACTCATCATATAGCAGTAGTAGGAGCAGCTTGTAGCAACTCATCATATAGCAGTAGTATCAGCTCATAGCAATTCATCATATAGCAGCAGCAGCTCATAGCAATTCATCATATAGCAGCAGCAGGAGCAGCTCATTGATATGCATCATATAGCAGCAGCAGAAGCAGCTCATAGCAATTCATCGTATAGTGGAAAGGGGAGAGGAGATGCAAGCGGGCAGGGCAATGAATGCTTGCGTGTTTGTTTTTACTTGAGTCAGGTGTGACACGAGCATCAGCAGTTGCATTTTGAGTGTAGGCAGACAACAGAGTCATTTCACTATTCCCCTTCCCTTCAATTTTTAGTGAGGTTCTACCCGAAACACCCCCCTCCCAAGCGAAATTAGTTAAGCCCAAGCCCATAACTCAAAAATGACTTCTTTACATCTTTTATGGCTTATTTTGACAATATGCCCTAAAAAGGCGGAATCGAACTGGCCCTTAACCTGCAATTCAATTGTGCGTGCAATGATGAATCACTCCTGCCTGCTATCTGTACATTTAGGCATCATCATACATGGCATAACCTAATACATGTGCATTCCATTGTAGAATCTGGAATATGCAATGTTTATGTTAGTTCATACGTTTCACATGATGTTTAAATGCCCCTTAAATCTGGTCTGTCAAGTGATGGTCTTTAAGCCTCCTTCTTTGCTTCTTTTCTTGATATGTAAGATTTGCTCACACATCTATTCAATAGCTTGTTTACATCAGCCAACCATACTAGGACTGTTTGCTTTGATTACTTGTTGTTCTTGACATAACACTCCAACAGAGCTTGTCAACGATTTAAACACTAAGTGCTGCTGTAGTGGGACCTTGTCTTACTCATAGGTGACATAAAGGTTTGGTTGTACACTACAGTAGCCTCTCCAAGAGTACCTGGAGATCCAGTTCGAAGGTATGCCTAGTTTTTACATAGTGCAGACATAGTAAATGCTCATTTCATTGTGTGCAAGTGAAAGAGATGCGGCATGTTTCATTATGTGGTGTTGTTTTGTTATAATCTTATTCTTTTGTGTTCACAGACCGGAAAGTATGCATATTTATCTTCCAAGGAGACGAGTAATTAGTTTGTGTCACCTTGCAGAGGGGGTGCAATGAAGATAAGATTGAGGATTTCCGAGTACAAGATGTTTGGAAGGAGCCTTGCAAGAGAAGTAGGAGCTGCGCTGAGCCTCTTCAAGCTGCTAAGGTAAGTCACTGTATGCAACTCAACAATTCAATTCCTTGTTTGTTTCAGGCATAGTTAATTTTCTCGTTTCAATTGCTTTATTTGTCCTCGGTTAATGAGATGCCCAAATAATCATGCCTGATGTTCGGTACTTGTATCACTATTAGTTGACATAATTAAAGTCCTTACCATTTAATTTCTCTGCCGAAGTGTGCCTGAAGCTTTGAAGTCTATTAACCAACTATTATTACATGAGGCTCACAATCTAGTTTATACTACGCTAATGATTGCATAGTTTGCCTGCTGTAGTATGTTTGTATGAAACCCTCTGCTATTCATTATGCTCCCTAAGAGTTTAATTGAGGCACATAATGGCCAACTGCTTGCTTACTTATACGCAATGTGTTGTCTAAATTTGTAAGTTGTCTCTGTTTTCGATTGGGCCCCAACATCATGCTCCTCTAGTGAGCTAAGAGGGATTTCTATATGCAGGCTGCACAGACTATCTTTTTTATAATTTTTAAAATATCACATGCTTATGCTTCATGACGTGTAACATTTTTTTTGAAAGTGATGTGTAACATTATTGTTAGTCCTGTTTTGCCATGTAGTACAAAATAGTGTCTTGTTTGCTTCACTGTTGTAACTATATTTTTGCCCTAGTCATGTGTACTTACGGAAACATTTCAGGATGAAGTGACATCAACACAAAGATCTGTGAGCAGTGCGGCATGGCCGTTACCAAATGATTATGGATTGGAATTGGAATGTGCTGATGTTCTCGAGCATCAACTAGAGGTGGCAAGACAATGTGTACATGATTGTCAACGTATAATCAACAAGTTGAGACTGGACATGCAGGTATTAGATGCAGGAGTCAAAAAAATGAAACAAGACACTGAGGTAACCATGATGGAATTGGAGATTTTGCAGATTGAAATTTGTGCTATCTGAATCCGGCCAATCCTATTTTCTGAAGAGATTATAGTTCAAATAGAGTTAAGTTGATGCGCGTCCATGATGTATGAGCCGTATTTGCCCAGTGTATGTAATTTGCTGTTTGTGTATGCTTTATTATCACTTGTGCCGAACCATAATGCCCAGTGGGTATAATCGGCTGTAATTTCTTTATTGTATAGTGTAGGATTATTCTTCCTTTCTATGCGTTGATCTCTTTGTTGTAATAGTGTGGGCTTTTTAGAGGTGATAGTATTGAGTAGGATAATTCTTTCAATATGCTATATCGTTCAAACGGGGGCCAATTCGCCCGACCATGGCCCTTCACGGGCCGTCGGATCCATGGGCCTTCTACGTCTCGTAGGATCCATGGGCCTTCTACGTCTCGTAGGATCCATGGGCCTTGTACGTCTCGTAGGATCCACGGACCTTCTACGTCTCGTAGGATCCATGGGCCTTGTACGTCTCGTAGGATCCATGGGCCGCCGGCTCATTTATGGGTCTTGTACGGTCCTTTAATGGGCCGTAGATGGGCCTTTAATTTAAATCGTATGTTTTATGGCCTGTCCATAACGGGCCGTTAATAGGCCATATTTGGTGATGCTATGAAAATGGCCCAACAGACTAACGGACCGCAAATGGGCCGACTGTAACGACGGGCTGAATTTGGCCCAGAAACAGGAAATGACAGTAACGGGCCGTAAGTAACCAAATGCTGCAAATGACCCCAAGAATAAATGGGCCCTCAGAAGGCCGAAAGTTAACTAGGGCTGGAAACGGCCCAATGGAAAAACGGGCCATTAATGGGTATAAAGTGATACACTATTCATTATGGGCCAGTTTCACCACGGGCCGTTAATGGGTGTAAAGTAATACACTGTTCATTACGGGCCGCTAATGGGCCAAGAGTTACAAAGGGCCTCATATGGGCGGAAAGACGTCATGGGCTATACATGGGCCAGAAGTGAAAACGGGCTGGAATCATATTGGACGGCGCAAATGACGCTACTGGGACTAATTCGGATAGGGCGTAACGGGCCTTGGGTTAGCGGGATGTAAATGGGCTATATGCAAACAGGCCGTTAACAGGCTTTCCATGGGCCGGCCCGCCAGCTTTTGACCAAGTCAAATGGGCCGGCCTTTTCACAGGAATGGGTCACTGTTGAGTCGTGCCACATGTCGAGGTATCATAGGCGCCTTCTGTCCAGTGAGTGGATGACATCTGTCCCAACAATGAGTCGACACGTGTTTCCTCTAGCCAATGATGATTTTACACGTGGAAAATCCCCATTGGTCAGGGCTGTTAACGGGTTATCGGATCCAAAACCCGACCCGATAGCTTAACGGCGTTCTGTTATGGTGGATGCCACGTGTCGGTCACCCTTGACGAAAGCACTTCTGTGACGCGCGATTTATTGTCATGGAAGTGGACACTTCCGTGATGATAATTTTGGTAATGTCATGGAACACTTCTACGACAGCACAGGTATGATATCTTGATTCGGTCATAAATTTTTCATGGATGTACATGCATGACAAAAAAAGCGACCTAATGTGACAAACACGTATCAACACGGAAGTGTATTTTTTTGTAGTGACAGTGAGGGAGTCCTGGATTAGGGGGTGTTCGGGTAGCCAGACTATACCTTCAGCCGAACTCAAGGACTATGAAGATACAAGATTGAAGACTCCGTCCCGTGTCCGGATGGGACTTTCCTTGGCGTGGAAGGCAAGATTGGCGATGCGGATATTCAAGATCTCCTACCATTGTAACCGACTTTGTATAACCCTAACCCTCTCCGGTGTCTATATAAACCGGAGGGTTTTAGTCCGTAGGACAACTTCATCATACAACAATCATACCATAGGCTAGCTTTTAGGGTTTAGCCTCCTTGATCTCGTGGTAGATCTACTCTTGTACTACCCATATCATCAATATTAATCAAGCAGGACGTAGGGTTTTACCTCCATCAAGAGGGCCCGAACCTGGGTAAAACATTGTGTCCCTTGTCTCTTGTTACCATCCGGCCTAGACGCACAATTCGGGACCCCCTACCCGAGATCCGCCGGTTTTGACACCGACATTGGTGCTTTCATTGAGAGTTCCTTTGTGTCGTTGCTTTCAGGCCCGATGGCTCCTTCGATCATCAACAACGATGCAGTCCAGGGTGAGACTTTTCTCCCCAGACACATCTTCGTCTTCGGCGGCTTCGCACTACAGGCCAACTCGCTTGGCCACCTTGAGCAGATCGAAAGCTACGCCCCTGGCCATCAGGTCAGGTTTAGAAGCCTAAACTACAGGGCTGACATCCGCGGGGACTTGATCTTCGACGGATTCGAGCCACAGCCAAGCACGCCGCACTTTCTCGATGGGCATGATATAGCTCTGCCGCCGAGCAGCGTTTTGGAGGCCGCACACGCACCGGTTCCGACCATTGATTCGGAGCCTACTGCACCAATCGAGGATCAGCGGTTAGACGCTGCCTCAGGGGCTGCAATCTCAGAGGCGATCGAGCCGAACTCCAGCCCCGCACTCCGCATGGCCCGTGACTCCGAAGAGCCGAATTCCACTCCGAACTCCGTGCCCCCCGCGCCCCTACCGATCGAATCCGATTGGGCGCCGATAATGGAGTTCACCGGCGCGGACATCTTTCAGCACTCGCCCTTCGGCGACATCCTGAATTCTCTAAAGTCTCTCTCTTTATCAGGAGAGCCCTGGCCAGACTACGGTCAGCAAGGTTGGGATACGGACGATGAAGAAATTCAAAACCCAGCCACCACCCACCTCGTAGCCACTGTCGATGACTTAACCGACATGCTCAACTTCGACTCCGAAGACATCGACGGTATGGACGACGATGCAGGAGACAACCAAGAACCAACGCCTATAGGGCATTGGACAGCCACCTCATCTCACGATGTGTACATGGTGGATACCCCTAAAGGAAGCAACAACGAGGAAAATGGGGAGGGGGATCGATCTCTCGAAAAACAATCAAAGCGTTGGCGTAAACGCCGACCTAAGCCATAGAGCAGGATGAGCCGGTAGACGTCGAGCATGACTCAGAGCAACCGTCCCAACAAGACAACTCGGATAGAGAAACCAAACATTCCTCCCCCGGCGAAAATGGCATTCCGGACGACCCTACGCCGGACAAGCCCACGAAGCAGAAGAACCTCCACAAACGGCTCGTTGAAACCGCATGCAGCCTGAGAAAGCAGAAGCGGAAGCTAAAGACTGCAGAATAGGCACTCGGGATCAGATGGAGTAAAGTAATCAATACCGCAGACAAATACGGCGGCAGTCGCCGCATTAAAAGCTATCCGAGGAGAAAACTACTGCCTGAATTCGACGAGGAGGCCTTAGAGCCCTCGCATTCAAAAAGTAAGAAAGCCACACGGTCGGATAGACGACCCCAGGGCCAGCTTAAAGCGGCAAGCAGCGCCGCACTTAAGCCGATATGCGACCCACTTAAGGATCCGCATCATGGCCCAGCCAGGTCCATTTATGGGCCAAGAAAGCAAGATCTCGTAAGCAATGCAATAAAGCCATTATCAGAATATGGCACCCCCAAATACAGGGGTGCCGCACACCCCCTATGTTTCACCGATGAGGTCCTGGATTATGAATTTCCAGCGGGATTCAAACCCGTAAACATAGAGGCATATGATGGAACAACAGACCCTGGAGTCTGGATCGAGGATTATATCCTCCACATACATATGGCTCGAGGAGATGACCTCCACGCCATAAAATACTTACCCCTCAAGCTTAAAGGGCCAGCCCGGCATTGGCTTAAAAGCCTTCCTGTAAACACAATCGGAAGTTGGGAAGAGCTCGAGGACGCTTTCCGAGCAAAGTTTCAAGGGACCTATGTCCGCCCTCCGGATGTAGACGATCTTAGTCACATAACTCAACAGCCCGGAGAGTCAGCTCGGCAATTTTGGAATAGATTTCTTACTAAAAAGAATCAGATAGTCGACTGTCCGGACGCTGAAGCCTTAGCAGCTTTCAGGCATAATTTCCGAGACGAATGGCTCACCAGACACCTCGGCCAAGAAAAGCCAAGAACAATGACCGCACTAACAAGCATCATGACCTGCTTTTGCGCAGGAGAGGATAGCTGGTTGGCAAGATGCAGCACCAGCGACCCAAGTACATCCAAAACTAGGGATGGAAACGGAAAACCTCAACGCAATAAGTACCGTCGCCGGACTAAGGAAAAAAGTCCGAAGAGCACGGCAGTTAACGCCGGATTCAAAAGCTCACGATAGAATCAGAAAAAGCCGCCCCTCCAAGATAACAAGGACGACCTATCCAACCTAAACAAAATCCTGGATAGGATATGTCAAATACACAGTACTCCCGGAAAGCCTGCTAACCATACCCACAGAGATTGTTGGGTTTTCAAACAATCCGGCAGACTCAACGCCGAACACAAGGGGCTCGATACACCAAGCGAAGACGAGGACGAACCCCAAAAGCAGAGTACCGGGAAACAAAAGAATTTCCCACAAGAAGTAAAAACAGTAAACTTACTCCACATAACAAAACGTGCGGCACCCATAAAGGTACGCCTCCCACGGTTTATCCCAAAGGAATCCCACCACTGGTTGTCAAAACCAATCTTCTTTGATCATCTGGATTATTCTAGAAGTATCAGGAACCCAGGCTGGACTGCCCTGGTACTCGATCCAATAATTGGCGGACTCCAGTTTTCAAATGTCCTTATGGACGGTGGCGGTGGACTCAACCTGATATATCAGGACTCAATCCGCCACATGGGGATCGACCCAAAAAGAATTCGCCACAGCAAAACCTCCTTTCAAGGAGTAACACCAGGTCCGGACACCCGTTGCATGGATTTTCTCCGGCTCGAGGTTATCTTCGGCTCTGCCGATAACTTCCGTCGCGAAAAGCTGACTTTCCACATCGTCCCATTCTCAAGTCGCTATCAAGCATTGCTGGGACGCGAAGCTTTCGCCCGCTTTAACGCAATACCGCATTATGCATCTCTTACGCTTAAGATGCCCGGTCCATGTGGCATCATCTCCTTAACGGGGAAGCAGTAAGGGCGCCTCCTCCAAGCGGAGGATTATGCGGCCGCTTTAACAGCCCCACAATACAATGGCTTCACCAGCCAGAACATCGGAATAGGTCATTATGACCACGGACACGGATAGACGAGTCCGGCACAAAAGTATCGTTGATAAAGGCTTAGTGGCCATATACCCCTGCACTAGGGGCTTCACACGTATAAAATAAGAGACAATAAAGCTCAATTTTCCATATTTTACTTTACACTTTGTTTATTTCATATAACTTTTGTTCGGCACACCCCTTTTTCAACTTAGTTGCTCTCTTTGTTACAGATGAATGTCGTGCTGCGCCCGTCCAGGATACGGCACAACGGAGACACAGGCGCAGACGTGCAGTAGGGACCCGTTCCAAGGATTCTTTTCAGATTAAGACCCTGCATAAACCTTTTTTACTGTCTCTTGTTGATACACATCCCCTGGTTCTATGACCAAGGAAGAGGCTGGCGTCTTGGCATGTGGCCACGTCAGAATTCTTGCGCGTACCTGGACACTAGGGGCTTATACCTTAGAGCGTTACTTAGCCCGCTCTCATAAAGACCGAATACCTTAGGGAGTGTTCGGCGTCGCAAGTTTGGCCTTATATGCATCAGCTCCGAGTCATGATTTTGGTGAAATGTTGGGTTGCCCGGCTCCTGTGTTCGGTCGCCTTACGTTCTGCTCTATCGGCTAAGGCGACACCAGGAGAACTACTGCGATTGTGCCCTGGTTCGGCCAGGCGAGCACCTCAGTAGAGAAAGCCGAAAACCGACTATCATGATATGGCGTGAGACTGGTCAACCACTCGATGACTCTCCGGAATCTATAGGATTCCCCCGCATTAACGAAGGGCCGTTTCCCGGCCAGGAACATACGCGCCCCGAATTCGGGCGAGCGCAGTCGCCTCCAAGGGCTACCTAAATAGTCCCATTGTCAAGCTCCTATGGCTAAGTGAAAGTGTTAAAGCATTATAGTCCGGTTGCCTAGCTCGCTGTGCTATCACCTCCTTTGTAGGACCAAGACGTTGGATTAAGTGTGAAAATGCGCCTTCTGCGAGCACCCCCGCACTATGTGCGTGGGGGCTGAAGCCAACGACTGCCATCTTTCAGATTTTGTATGTATATCTTAAAACGGCCGCACAGGAGGTGTTCCACATACTTGCAGGCACAAGTATAAAAGGCTACTACAATTCATCAAAATATTGCTTCATAATTACATATGCTATCAAAACATGGCATCCTTCGAGCACTGTGTCTCTATTACACGAGCGCCTTCAAGGACTTCCTGAAAATAGTGCTCGGAGGGTACTCGGCTTTGGTCCGAATCTCAGGATGCAACAACGGTGGTCTCCATCTCTGCCCAGTATGTCTTGACACGGGCAAGAGCCATCCATGCGCCCTCTATGCATGCTGACCTCTTCATTGCATCGATACGTGGCACCGCGCCAAGGGATTGCTGCACCAAACCGAAATAACTCTTCGGCTCCGATCTCCCCGGCCACAGATGACCCATGAAATACTTCATGGCGAGTCCGGACAATCTATTCAGTTCGGCCCATTGAGCCAGACGATCGTCCACTGCCAGTGGACGCTCTGGATTGTGGAACTGCGACCAGAAAAGCCTTTCCACCTCGCGATCTTCTTGATCTCGAAAGTGTTCGGTCGCATCAGTAGCACTCGCTGCCAAACCCAGATAGGTGTCCTTCGCACTCCACATCCGGTCCAACGGAGCAAACCTCGGATCGCCAAACTTCCTCCGCAGAATAAAGGGCTTTCCAGCCGCAATCTGTCCGGCCTGACGCAGCTCCTCCTTCGCAGCTCTCATCGCAGAGCGAGCGTCCTTGGCATTAAAAACGGCCTTCTCTAAGTCCGTTTGTCTCGCCCGGTCTTCTTTCTCAAGAGACTTGCAACGGTCAGCAGCGCTTTTTAACTTCACGGCCATCTCGGCCATCTCCTTCTTGCTTCGGCAGTGAGCAGCCTGTTCGGCTCTCAGCTCTTCAAGTGCCTTCTCGGCAGCCGCATCACTTGTCCTGGCTTGTTCCTTAGCTCGGGCAACTTCCGCCCGGAGACTATCCACGACGGCCGCACCATCTGCGTCAAGCACACACATTGTAAGATACTGGCACAAAAGCTCCTCTTACCAGATGCCACCCGAGGAATTGCATACCTTGAGCATCATCAAGTCGCTTGTTGACGAGCGCGATGTCGGCATCTGCCACGTCAAGTTGCCGCTTTAGTTTGGCAAAATCATCAGTTCGGCTTGATTCCGGACACTTCGCCACCTATATACAAAGGCAAAAATTAGACCTGGGATTATGATCCTCTGCGCGCCGTCAATTTTGACAACGCACAGAGTCTCAGGGTCTACTATCTACATAGGGCGCATCTTGTTTATGCGCAACTGACAAAGAAGTACATTATCAAACGTACCTCAAAACCCGTCAGCAAACTTCTGACGGCCTCGTGCAATCCGCTTTCCGCGGACGAAATCCTTCCAATCACCGTACCCATCAATGCACGGTGCTCTTCTGAGATAGAAGCTCGCCCCAGCAGAATCATCAGCTCCTCCGACCGCGCACCAGACGGTGCCGGACTCGTCCTATGACCTCCATCGAAGGGAGGACGTGGAGAACCTTAGGGGGCCATATGGCTACCTTCCACCCCTGCCGGATTCGGAGAAACCCTCCGCGACGACACCTTAGGGTCGCCCGCCTCGCTAGGCGGTACGGCAGGGGGAGGCGTTCCACTCTCCATCATATCCGGAAGAAGATCCCCTGAAGACGAGCTCTGCTGAGAAGGGCTGAGGTCCGAGCTACAAGGTAAAATTTTGGTTAAACTTCTTAGATAAAAAGTAAGGATTTCTCTCATCCCTCTAAAGGAAAATCTTTCTCTACTTACGTCTCACTGGAGGGCTGATCCCTTCGGGGGCGTAGTTCGGCCGACGATCTCCCCGGCGCCGGACCCTCTGACGAGGACTTCTTCCCCCGCTTTGAGGCCATGGTCTCCGGGTCGTCAGAGGCGGCCCTCTTCTTCCCCCTAGGAGAGGAATTGTCGGTTCCTCCCTTCGAAGCAGCCTCCCTCGAGGAGGCCATAGTTTCCTTGTCCTCCCCCTCACTTCCCTCCAAAGGCACGATCTTCAACATCCTGACTAGCACGGGATCCGGCCTGGTCTCAGGAAGGGGAGCCGGACACCGGATCAGCTTCGCCTTCGCTACCCACTCCTGTTTAAAAGGACAGCTCTTTTAGGCGTGAGTTTATGACAATTTTACGGATAGCGAGTCCAGGCACAAGGTTACTTACTTGAGCATCCGGGCGATTGCAGCATAAACCTGCATCCTCGGTCAAATCCGGACACATTGCTTCTGATCCGAAGAACATTTTATACATCTCCACGGGCGTTGCGCCCATAAAATGCTGGAGAGCTCGTGGTCCCTCCGGATTAAACTCCCACAGATGAAGGGATCGACGTTTGCCGGGCAATGTTCGGCGGATCAGCATGACCTGCATCACCTTGACCAGGTTGAGGTCTCCTTCTAAGAGATCCCTAATGTGGCCCTGCAACATGGGCACGCCTTTGGATAACCCCCAATCTAATCCTTTGTTGACCCATGATGCTAGCCGTGGTGGGGGATGCGAGCGAAAGGTAGGAGGCGCCACCCACTTGGCGCTCCTGGGAGCGGTGATATAGAACCACTCTCGTTGCCACAAGCCGAGCTCCTCTCGAAAGGAGCCCTAGGGCCATGGAGCATCGGCATTCTTACTTATGACAGCACCTCCGCACTCTGCGTGCCGTCCCTCGATCATCTTTGGCTCCACTCCAAAAGTCTTGAGCCATAATCCGAAGTGAGGAGTAACACGGAGGAACGCTTCGCACACAACGATGAATGAGGAAATGTGGAGGATGGACTCCGGAGCTAGATCATGAAATTCCAGCCCATAATAGAACATCAGCCCCCTCACGAAGGGATCCATCGGGAAGCCTAAACCCCGAAGGAAGTGAGACATGAACACTACGCTCTCACCAGGCTGGGGACTGGGAATAGCCTGCCTTTGAGTAGGCAACCTATGTGAAATTTCGGCGGTCAAAAACTTAGTCTCTCTCAACCTTAGCACGTCCTCCTCCGTGATGGAGGAGGGCATCCATCGGCCTTGAAGGTCGGAACCGGACATTGTCGAAGGTCCGAAGCGCCTGGAATCTGGAGCCTAGGGTGTTGGAACTTGAGGCGACAGGCGAACTTGTTTTGAGATTGGAGAAAAGGAGTAAGGCCTTGGTCTCTTTATAAGAGGTTGAATACCAGGAGCCCTCCCCGTAACCGTTTGGGACTCGCCTTTAATCGAGAAAACATGCTAACGGGCACGATTGGGTTACCCACATCCGTATTGATGAGAATCCCGTAAATAAAGGGGACACGATCTCTGCTTTGACAAGACGTGCCAAGGAAACCGCCTCGCAAAACACGCTAAGGTGGAAAAGTGAAAACGATTCAAATGAAGGCTTGGCCGTAGTGTGATGTCACGCTACGGAATACGTCAGCAGATTAGATTTGTGTTAATATTATTCTCTCTATGGCAATACGTGGAAGCTTATTTTGCAGAGCCGGACACTACTCTTGGTGTTTACAAACTTTTATGAAGAATTTGGAGGAGGAACCTGCCTTGCAATGCCGAAGACAATCTACGCGCCGGACTCGTCGTCATTGAAGCCTGGTTCAGGGGCTACTGAGGGAGTCCTGGATTAGGGGGTGTTCGGGTAGCCGGACTATAACTTCAGCCGAACTCCAGGACTATGAAGATACAAGACTGAAGACTCCGTCCTGTGTCCAGATTGGACTTTCCTTGGCGTGGAAGGCAAGCTTGGCAATGCGGATATTCAAGATCTCCTACCATTGTAACCGACTTTGTGTAACCCTAACCCTCTCCGGTGTCTATATAAACCAGAGGGTTTTAGTCCGTAGGACAACTTCATCATACAACAATCATACCATAGGCTAGCTTTTAGGGTTTAGCCTCCTTGATCTCATGGTAGATCTACTCTTGTACTACCCATATCATCAATATTAATCATGTAGGACGTAGGGTTTTACCTCCATCAAGAGGGCCCGAACCTGGGTAAAACATTGTGTCCCTTGTCTCTTGTTACCATCCGGCCTAGACGCATAGTTCGAGACCCCCTACCCGAGATCCGCCGGTTTTGACACCGACAGACAGCCAGCCCATCGTCATCACCCTCGACGTTTCTAACCTGATTCCCACCGTCTGGAGAGATGCCAAGCACCCGCCACGGCCTAGGTACTTGTCACCTTTAAACCCGTCCAGCATCACCTGCCCGATGTACTTCAAATATACTAACCGGTCGCTGTTACCTGTTATGCAGCTGGCAAAAACTACAAGGATGATGTTTCTTCTGGATCTAACAGCTTGGCCAACCAAGATACTGGACTGAGGCATTGCTATGATTTTGTAAGCGTGTCTCTCTCTCTCTTGTATTTTTCTGTGCCTGCCAGCGTGCATTGCTAGGATTTTTGACCAGTAATCCCTATGTGTAGACAATGATTTCTACTACTGGCTGCTAAATTAGATATGTAGATGTCATACATTATACTACCTTGTACCTCCATTCCTAAATATAAGTCTTTTTAGAGATTCCACTATAGGCTACATACGGAGCAAAATGAGTGAATCCACACTCGAAAATGCATCTATATACATCTTTATGTGGTCCATACTAGAATCTCTACAAAGACATATATTTAGGAACAGGGGCAGTACATTACACAAAATCGTAGGTGGCATGTAGGAATTCCAGTGCACTACATTAGGCTCCCTTCGAGTGCCTGCTAGTCCAGCATACAGAGTCATGGCTAGTTTATGGTACGCAGACAATCATTAATTGGTGGTTTAAATATGCGCAAGGGATATGCAATGTTGTATCATGTAGAGATATCTGAAATTAGCCGTGTCAGCTTGCAGATAGGGTTACAAAATGAAAAAGTACAAGATGTATGTGGCAATTTCATGGAACATCGCAAAAAAGGAGAGGCAGCGGTGAGCCTATACAGTGTGCTATGGTACATCACTCCTCCATTGCAATCATCGTGACATGTTATTTGTATGCCAGTTCTATTAGCCAAGTTTCTTAGGGACAGTTATTATGAGTTATCCTAAGAAAATAAGCACCAGTGAATATAAGCTCCATGTAATAAGCCAACCAGTTCTTTTCATTGTGTTTTCAGCTTATCTTTGGTATGATCAGTGGAAAGTCTAGATTGCATTATATTTTTTCATTTTGCTACCCATATGGAAATTAATTTGACATGCAAACATCACAAATTGAACCCAGTGCACTAATTAATAAGATA
Organism: Triticum urartu; assembly: GCF_056163025.1. Classification (NCBI taxonomy): domain Eukaryota; kingdom Viridiplantae; phylum Streptophyta; class Magnoliopsida; order Poales; family Poaceae; genus Triticum; species Triticum urartu. The sequence continues at coordinate 304,850,900 of NC_141878.1, forward strand.
GGAAAACAGACCATCACTATTTGCTCAAAATGCAAATACAAAGATACCATCTACTTGGCACAATCTACTTTGGTCAATGTTTTCCATAGAGATCCCATTGCCTAATTTAAACGAAGAACGCATGACCCACATTTAAATGAAGAACAATTATTTATTGAAATTCGATGGTCCAATTGGCTGGTTATTATCGTATAGCAGCACCACCTGAAAGCATCATATAGTAGCACCAGCAACTCATAGCAACTCATCATACAGTAGCACCAGTCTACAATTCATCGTATACCAGCAGCAGCTCATAGCAATTCATCATATAGCAGCAGCAGCAACTCATAGTAATTCATCATATAGCAGCAGCAGGAGCAACTCATAGAAATTCATCATATAGCAGCAGCAGGAGCAGCTTGTAGCAACTCATCATATAGCAGCACCAGCAGCTCATAGCAACTCATCATATGGCAGCAGCAGCTCATAGTAATTCATCGTATAGCAGCAGCAGGAGCAGCTCATAGCAATACATCATATAGCAGCATCAGAAGCATCTCATAGCAATTCATCGTATAGTGGATTAGAATGGAAATTTGGTAAAAAAAATCAGAGGAGATCCTCACCTTGTTGGATGAGCTCATCCTTTAACAGCACCTCAAGGCCATGGCCTGGGAGGAGGGGAGGGGGAATAAGGTGCCTTCTGCCGCAGTGTGGCATCAGCCGTAGTTGTGCAGCACCCACCGGAGTAGTGCGTTGGACGAACCACAGTGGAGCAGCTACTGGAGACCATGAGAATGAGGGGCGACGCCAGAGGGAGGAGCAGCTAGGGAGATTTGCCCCTACCCGCCGGCCATGTTGCCTAGCTGGACATAGCATCGTCGAGGACCAGGCCAGATGGGACCAGTGGCGACGGCTCGCTGGAGGAACCCTAGTGCTGCAGGCAGGGGAACGAGGTAGGGGGAAAGGGGAGAGGAGATGCAAGCGGGCAGTGCAATGAATGCTTGCGTGTTTGTTTTTACTTGAGGGTCAGGTGTGACACGGGCGTCAGCAGTTGCATTTTCAGTGTAATGTAGGCAGATAATAGAGTCATTTCACTATTCCTCTTCCCTTCAATTTTTAGTGAGGTTCTACCCGAAACACACCCCTCCAAAGCGAAATTAGTTAAGCCCAAGCCCATAACTCAAAAATGACTTCTTTACATCTTTTATGGCTTATTTTGACAATATGGCCTGAAAAGGCGGAATCGAACTGGCCCTTAACCTGCAATTCAATTGTGCGTGCAATGATGAATCACTCCTGCCTGCTATCTGTACATTTAGGCATCATCATACAAGGCATAACCTAATACATGTGCATTCCATTGTAGAATCTGGAATATGCAATGTTTATGTTAGTTCATACGTTGCACATGATGTTTAAATGCCCCTTGTCAGTGTCAAAACCGGCGGATCTCGGGTAGGGGGTCCCGAACTGTGCGTCTAGGCGGATGGTAACAGGAGACGAGGGACACGATGTTTTTACCCAGGTTCGGGCCCTCTCGATGGAGGTAAAACCCTATGTCCTACTTGATTAATATTGATAATATAGGTAGTACAAGAGTAGATCTACCACGAGATCAAGGAGGCTAAATCCTAGAAGCTAGCCTATGGTATGATTGTATGTTCGTCCTACGGACTAAAACCCTCCGGTTTATATAGACACCGGAGAGGGCTAGGGTTACCCAGAGTCGGTTACAATGGTAGGAGATCTACATATCCGTATCGCCAAGCTTGCCTTCCACGCCAAGGAAAGTCCCTTCCAGACACGGGACGAAGTCTTCAATCTTGTATCTTCATAGTCCAGGAGTCCGGCCGAAGGTATAGTCTGGCTATCCGGACACCCCCTAATCCAGGACTCCCTCAGTAGCCCCTGAACCAGGCTTCAATGACGACGAGTCCGGCGCGCAGATTGTCTTTGGCATTGCAAGGCGGGTTCCTCCTCCAAGTACTTCATAGAATATTTTGAACACAAAGGTAGTGTCCGGCTCTGCAAAATAAGTTTCCACATATCGCCATAGAGAGAATAATATTTACACAAATCTAATCTGCTGACGTATTCCATAGCGTGACATCACACCATAGCCAAGTCTTTATTCGAATCGTTTTACTGTTCCACCTCAACACGTTTAGCGAGGCGGTTTCCTTGGCACGTCTTGTCAAAGCAGAGATCGTGTCCCCTTATCTCAGGATTCTCATCAATACGGGCGTGGGTAACCCAACCGCGCCATTGATTACGGCGCTTGGGAGATAAGCGAGTTTTACCAGGCTAGTGGGGACGCATAGTCGCGTCCGCCCATATAAGGGGATAAGGATCCACCTTTTCATCCATGCCTTCTTCCTCCTTTGCCTATCCATTTCCGCGCACTCGAGCTCCAGCACCCAAGTCCGCACACCCCACCTCAACCTTCTCCTGCCATGTCCGGAGCAGGAGGCAAGTGGATTGTCTCCTTCGTCACGGAGGGACACATCAAAAAACTGAGGAAGGCTGGATACTTGTCTAACGACATTGCGCACCGGCTTCCTGAAGAGGGGCAGCTCATCCCCACCCTTAGGCCCCATGAGAGGGTGGTGTTCCTCCCCCATTTCCTCCGCGGACTGGGCTTCCCTCTCCACCCATTTTTCCGGGGGCTCATGTTCTACTATGGCCTGGATTTCCACGATCTAGCCCCGATCTTTGTCCTCAACATCTCGGCGTTTATCGTCATGTGCGAGGCTTTCTTCCGCATCCCCCCCCCATTTCGGCCTATGGCTCAAGACTTTCAATGTCAAGCCGAAGGTGGTGCGCGGCACCCAGGCGGAGTGCGGAAGCGCCATGGTGGGCAAGATGCCCAATGTCCTATGGCTCGAGGGCTCCTTCGTGGAGTCCCTAAAGGGGTGGCAGTCGGGGTGGTTTTACATCACCGAGCCGCGTGACCCTGAATGGGTCACAGCCCCCGAGTTCCGATCCGGACCCCCTACGCGGCTCGCCTCCTGGAAAGAGACGGGCCTGTCGTGGGGTAAAAAAGGAGAGCTGACCGGACTCCAAACATGCGTCCAAACCCTAGTGGACAAGAAGCTCAAACTTTTCAACATAGTCCAGGTTATGCTCATCCGCCGGATCCTCCCATGTCAACAACGGGCTTTCAAACTATGGGAGTTCGACCCGGCGCGGCATCGAACTCTTAGCAGGCTCTTCGACACGACGTACGAAGATGCCTGGAAGGTGCTTTTCAAGGGCGCTGACGCCCCCGCATCCGCTACCGAGGATCGCGGATTCAGCACGCAGCATCACGCTCATGCGGTAAGCTAGTTTTACCTTTTACAGAGTATTAGTTTTTCATAGTTTGACTCCATGCGGGATCTAAGCTCCCTTACCTTTGATAGGATAGGCAGGAGACGTCCGGACAGATCAACTGTCCGGCTCCTTTGCCCGAAGGCCCAGCGGACGCTCGCTTGGCGAAGCTGCTGGTTCCGGCACCCTATGTGGTGCCGGAGAAGAAGGCCAAGAAGAAGGCCACGGGGACTCGAAAGAGTGCTCGGGGCCAGCAGGTGTCGGATTCATCATCCGACGACTCCAAGGCGCACTCCTCCCATGAAGACGAGGAGGAGGAAGAAGAGACCTCTCCCCCTCCAGCGGGGGTAGGGAAGAAAAGGAAGGCCGCCCCAACTGGGGAGGCTGAAGGTTCCAAGAAGGGGAAGACCCCTCCTCCGGACTACTCCACCAACGCCGACAATGGCGAAGAGGAGTGGCCGCACAGGGCCAAGCCCCTAGCGAGATCGTAAGTATCCGGATACCAGAGTGATTCATAGTATTCCCCCATTGCACAGCTTTTCCTTACGTAGAACACGTTTATGCAGTCCACCCAAAGACCGGCTCGACGTGTCGTCGAGCGGTTCCCTGGATTCGTTGGACGTGAATTCGCTTCCGACGGCTACCTCCCCCCATCCTACGGACGACACCGCGGTGGCGTCCCAACAGGTTCCAAGCCAGGAGGAGGTGGTCCTGGAGGCGCCGCAAGGCAACCTCCGGGACTCCAGGCGTAAAGGGGATAAAACCCCCAAGGGCTCCAAATCCGGCCTTGAGCCGGACACCGCACCGGAACCTTCAACGGCTTCAGACTCCGGTAGGCAGCCTCCTTCCAAGAGTAGTAAGCCTACCGAGCCGGTGACCTCCGTCCAACCGGAGGCACCAAAGAATTTGCTGGAGATGCTTAACGGCGCCTCCATCGATGAGGAGCACCACACTATCATGAGTGCGGTGATCCAGAAGGTTCAGTCCGCCAAGAGCGGACTGACAGAAGCCTGTGCCAGCCTTCTAACAGGCTTTGAGGTAAGTAAAGAATATGTAAAAATATTACCGCATAGACAGTAGCCCCTGATGCTCTGTTCGGCGTTCGGAACGAAAAGCCGAATAGAGGATCTAATAACATTCGCAGGAGTCTAACATAATCAAGTCAATATGCGTATGCAGGCTTCGCTGCTGGCCTCCGCCGCACTGACTGTGGAGGTGGATATGCTGAAGCAAAACCTCGCGCGGTCCGAGAACGAGCTCGGCCATGCCAAGAGGCAACTCGAGGAGAAGGAATGTAAGTAATACCTTGCGCAAGTATATAGAGAAGATGTGGTTGCAAAAAATGACAGGATCAACATGCTATTATAGGGGCCACGACCGAGGTGGCAACCCTTAAGAAAGCGCTATCCGAGGCCGAAAAAAGAGCGGCCGCGGAGCGCACAGAGAGAGGGAAGTAGGAGGCGCGGGTGGAGGAGGTGCAGAAAGAGCTCCAGGCTCTCGTGAAAAAACACGAGAGTTTGGAGCTTGACTCGAAGACGCAAGCGTCCGAGCTTGCGGCAGCCCTCGAAAGCGCGAAGTCTGCCAAGGCCGAAGCCTAGAAAGCCCTCCAAGAAATTGGAGATTTGAAGAAGATAGCGGCAGGTTAGGCATTCATTATGCAAAGCAAGCACGTGAAAGTGAATTACTTGTTACTTACCCGAGTCCGGAGCTCTCCAGGAGCATTCGCAGATTTGCCCCGTAGTGTGTCTGATGCCGCCGCCTACTACCGAGCTGAGGAGGGGAGCTCGACGGAGAAGGTGTTCTGTCTCAGTATGCTGAGGTCGGACACCTGGTGCCTCTGAGCGACCAGCTGAAGCAAATGGTCGAGCTCCACAAGGTTGCCGAACAGGCCATAAAGGGCCTCATAGTTCGGCTTTGGCCTGGAGAGGCTCTGCCTGGGAGCTACCTCGGGCTGGTGAGGCGGCTGGTGGATGCCTGTCCACGGCTTGAAGTAATCAAGCGCTCCGTCTTCATCGAAGGTGCCCGTAGGGCGCTTGCCTGTGCTAAAGTGCACTAGGGCAAGATGGATGCGGAGAAGCTGGTGAAGGACGGGCCGCCGCCGGGCAAGGAGCATCGCGTCCCGGAAGCGTATTATGAGGGCGTCCTGAAGGGTGCCCGCCTTATAGCGGATGAATGCTCCAAAGATGTAATTTTTGAGTAAACTCGCAGTTGTGATCCTGTACGCTGAAAACTTGTTCATATGCGCTAAGCAACGCTTTTGAATTTAAAATATTACCTTCTGTGTGGCCGTTTATCAAATTTGAGAGATGGCGAGTCGTCGGCTTTTGCCCCCATGCCGCGAGTGCTGGGGTGTTCGGGATAAACATGAGCGCTCCTTTTCCCATTCTTGGGTCCTTCGAGGGAGGCGCTCAACACAACGAACAGAGAAATCGGACTATAATGCTTGAACACTGTTACTTAGCCATAGAATTCTATAATTTTAAATTTCGGCGAAGCCCCTAGTGTTCGGAAGACCAAGTTCGGGGTGCTATCCACGCCTAGGCCGGACAAAGCCGACTCCTCGCTCTAAGCGGCATAAGTCTTTAGGGACTCAAAAACCTCTCGAACAGCGACCAGCTCTCGCCTCATCATGACGGTCAGTTTTAGCTTTCTCTACTGAGGTGCTTAGCCCAGCTCAACTGGGGCACAATCGTGGTAGTTCTCCTAGTGCTACCTTAGCCGATATAACGGAACGTAAGGTACCAAAACATAGGAGCCGGGCAAACCCAACTATTGACCCAAGACATAATTCGGAGCCGATGCATATAATGCTATAAGTTCGGGGTGCCGCACTTGTGAAAGTGTTCGGACTTCTCACACCATATTGTGGGGTACTTAAGCCCCTGACGTATTGGCCGTACCAAAGTGTACGGGTGCAACATGTCATTAATGAACATATATTCGTAAAAAAGAGTAATGCAATAATAGACGGAAGCTATGCATTGTTTATTTAAAAAAGCTGCGATCAAAGTAGAACGATACAAATACTACAATAAGCAAAAGATGGGACTATTTAACATGTCCTTTCCAGGGGCAAGCTGTGGAATGTTATGTGAAACAGGTATACTTGTCGTTATAGAGAGCACCTTAGAGTTCCATAGTGCGGCGTAGTTTTCTTCTTCCCTGGTTGTATCGTTTGTGCGGCAACTGTATTGCCGGACAAGCCTTCCAAAGAATGGAGTCCTGAAAATAAGAGAAAATTAAGAAATCGGCAGCCCCTAGTGCGGTTTAAGCCACGTTTCGGGCGTGCCGTGATGGCGCCCCTCCCCCTGTGCCCATGGTATTTCCAGAGCATAGTTATGCACGCACGGCACTGGTTTCGCAAGTTCGCGAGGGCTAGGGTTGGGGCCGCATTGCTACGCTTGCTCTGAACGTGCCAGGCGGTCTTGTTGTAGGTTACTCCGGGCGCGCTTGACGGTGTACAGACGTTTAATGGCCGGACTGGAGAATTGCCTTGAGAGGCTGCTTTGTACTTCCGCTGCGATAGCCGCCGTATGCTCCTCCGTTCAGAGAGAGCGTTCGGTGTTTCCATTGACCGTGATGAGGCCTTGAGGGCCTGGCATCTTGAGCTTGAGGTATGCATAGTGCGGCACCGCATTGAACTTGGCAAATGCGGTTCGCCCGAGCAGTGCGTGATAACCACTGCGGAACGGGACTATGTCGAAGATTAACTCCTCGCTTCGGAAATTATCCGAAGATCCGAAGACCACTTCAAGTGTAACTGAGCCTGTACAGTTGGCCTCTACACCTGGTATGACGCCTTTAAAAGTCATTTTAGTGGGTTTAATCCTCAAGGGATCGATGCCCATTTTCCGCACTGTATCCTGGTAAAGCAGGTTCAGGCTGCTGCCGCCATCCATAAGGACTCTAGTGAGGCGAAATCCGTCAATAATTGGGTCTAGAACCAATGCGGCAAATCCGCCATGATGGGTGCTAGTGGGGTGATCCCTTCGATCAAAAGTGATCGGGTAGGAAGACCATGGGTTGAACTTTGGGGCGACTAGCTCCATCGCGTATACGTCCCTTAGCGCACACTTCTGCTCCCTCTTGGGGACGTGGGTTGCGTATATCATGTTCACCGTCCGCACTTGTGGGGGAAAACCTTTCTGTCCACTATTGTTCGGCGGCCGGGGCTCCTCCTCGTCATCGCTATGCAGCCCCTTCTGTCTGCTTTCGTCATTTAACTTGCCTGCCTGCTTAAACACCCAACAATCCCTGTTGGTGTGATTGGCTGGTTTTTCGGGGGTGCCATGTATCTGGCATGAGCGGTCGAGTATTCAGTCCAAACTGGACGGGCCCGGAGTATTTCTTTTGAATGGCTTTTTCCGCTGACCGGGTGTAGAGCCTCTGAATCCGGCATTAACTGCCGTATCCTCAGCATTGTCGCTGTTAATGCGGTGCTTTTGCTTGTTGCGACGTGACCTGCCACTGCTGTCCTTGGTATCTGAATTACCAGGGCTCTTGGTCATGTTATTGCTGCGAGCTAGCCATCTGTCTTCTCCCGCGCAAAAGCGGGTCATAAGTGTCGTGAGGGCTGCCATAGATTTCGGCTTTTCCTGTCCTAGGTGCCGTGCAAGCCACTTGTCGCGGATGTTATGCTTGAAGGCTGCTAGGGCATCTGCGTCTAGACAGTCGACGATTTGATTTTTCTTGCTTAGGAACCGTGTCCAGAATTGTCTGGCCGACTCCTCTGGCTGCTGAATTATGTGGCTAAGGTCATCGGCGTCTGGTGGTCGCACATAAGTTCCCTGGAAATTGTCGAGGAATGCGGCTTCCAGGTCCTCCCAACCAATTGATTCTGCTGGCAAGCTGTTAAGCCAATGCCGAGCTGGTCCTTTAAGCTTGAGTGGGAGGTATTTGATGGCGTGTAGGTCATCACCGCGGGCCATGTGTATATGAAGGAGATAGTCCTCGATCCATACCGCAGGATCTGTTGTGCCATCATATGATTCGATGTTCACGGGTTTGAAACCCTCAGGGATTTGATGATCCATTACTTCATATGTGAAGCATAGTGGGTGTGTGACGCCTCTATATTGGGCTATATCACGACGCAGCTCAAACGATCTTTGTCTACTGTGTTCGGCCCGGCGGGATTGACTGTATCCGGAGTGACGATTACCGTCTCGTGCCGTGGGGCACCCACGCGATCCGTAGATCGATCTTGTTTGCCTTGCCTTGTCCTCCAATATATCTCGCAGGTCTGTCGCATTTTCCCGTGCCTTGGTATTTTTTGAGCAGCGCCGGGGTGCGGCTTGAGTGGAGGGACGAGAGGCTTCTCTGTCGCGGCCACGGGGTGGCCGATCGGTCGCATCATACGCTGGTGATGTAGGTTTAGGTGCTTCCTCCTCTAGTCGGGGTAGCAACCTGCGCTTTGGGTAGCTCTTGGAGGGGCGTTCGAGTTCATACTCTTCGGCCGCAAGGACTTCAGTCCATCTGTCGGCTAGAAAATCTTGATCAGCTCTAAGCTGTTGCTGTTTTTTCTTGAGGCTGCTCTCCATGGCCATAAGCCTGTGTTTGAAACACTCTTGTTCGACGGGATCCTCCAGCACAACAAATTCGTCATCATCGAGGCTTGCCTCGTCTTCGGAGGGAGGCATATAATTATCGTCCTCGACCTCTCTGTCTGCCGCTCTCTCATGAGGGCTGGCTTCTCCATCCTCCCTGTGCTGAATCCTGTTGGAGGTGGTTGTCTTCGGCACTGTCCGGGGTGTTATTATCTCCCGTGCTGGAATCACTGTTTTTGCTTTGGCGGGATTTAGAGCGCCGCCGCTGACGCCGCCGCTTAGGCTGCTTCTTGGAGGGGTCATCCTCCGCTGTTCCATCGCCATTGCCTTCTTTTGGGGTGTCCACCATGTATATATCATACGACGAGGTGGCTTTCCAGTGCCCTATAGGCGCTGGTTCTTGATCGTCTCCTGCATCGGCGTCCATACCGTCGATGTCTTCGGAGTCGAAGTCAAGCATGTCGGTTAAATCATCGACAGTGGCTAGAAGTGGGTGGTGGGTGGTGGGTGGGCTTTGAATTTCTTCATCATCCGCATCCCAACCTCGCTAACCATAGTCCGGCCAGGGCTCTCCTGATAAAGAGAGAGACTTTAGTGAATTCAGAATATCGCCGAAGGGCGAGTGCTGAAAGATGTCCGCGGCGGTGAACTCCGTGATCGGCGCCTAATTGGGTTCGATCGGTAGGGGCGCGGAGGGCTCGGAGTCTGGAGAGGAGTCCGGCTCCTTGGAGTCACGGGCTTTGTAGAGAATAGGGCTGGTGTTCGGCTCGATCACCGTAGAGATTGCAGCCCCTGAGGCGGTGTCCAACCACCCATCCTCAATTGGCATAGTTGGCTCTGAATTAAGGGTCGGGGCTGATGCGGGTGCGGCCTCCAGGGCACTGTTCGGCGGCAGAGCTAGATCATGCCCATCGTGACAGTGCGGCGCGCTCGGCCGTGGCTCGAATCCGTCGAAGATCAAGTTTCTGCGAAGGTCGGCCATGTAGCTCAAACTTCCAAATCTGACCTGATGGCCAGGGGCGTAGCTTTCGATCTGCTCCAGATGGCCAAGCGAATTGGCCCGCTATGCAAAGCCGCCAAATACGAAGATCTGTCCGGGCAGAAAAGTCTCACCCTAGATTGCATCGCTATTGATGATCGAAGAAGCCATCGGGCCTAAAAGTGACGACACAGAGGAACTCTCAATGAAAGCACCAATGTCGGTGTCAAAACCGGCGGATCTCGGTAAGGAGTCCCGAAGTGTGCGTCTAGGCGGATGGTAACAGGAGACGAGGGACACGATGTTTTTACCCAGGTTCGGGCCCTCTCGATGGAGCTAAAACCCTACGTCCTGCTTGATTAATATTGATAATATGGGTAGTACAAGAGTAGATCTACCACGAGATCAAGGAGGCTAAACCCTAGAAGCTAGCCTATGGTATGATTGTATGTTCGTCCTACGGACTAAAACCCTCTGGTTTATATAGACACCGGAGAGGGCTAGGGTTACCGAGAGTCGGTTACAATGGTAGGAGATCTACATATCCATATCGCCAAGCTTGCCTTCCACGCCAAGGAAAGTCCCTTCCGGACACGGGACGAAGTCTTCAATCTTGTATGTTCATAGTCCAGGAGTCCGGCCGAAGGTATAGTCCGGCTATCCGAACACCCCCTAATCCAGGACTCCCTCACCCCTTAAATCTGGTCAGTCAAGTGATGGTCTTGAAGCCTCCTTCTTTGCTTCTTTTCTTGATATGTAAGATTTGCTCACACATCTGTTCAATTACTTGTTTGCATCAGCCAGCCATACTAGGATTGTTTATTTTGATTACTTGATGTTCTTGACATAACACTCTAACAGAGCTTGTCAACAATTTAAACACAAAGGGCTATTGTAGTGGGGCCTTGTCTAACTCATAGGTGACATAAAGGTTTGGCTGTACACTACAGTAGGCTCTCCGAGAGTACCTGGAGATCCAGTTCGAAGGTATGCCTAGTTTTTACATAGTGGTGACATAGTAAATTCTCATTTCATTGTGTGCAAGTGCAAGAGATGTGGCATGTTTCATTATGTGGTGTTGTTTTGTTATAATCTCATTCTTTTGTGTTCACAGACTGGAAAGTATGCATATTTATCTTCCAAGGAGACGAGTAACTAGTTTGTGTCACCTTGCAGAATGGCCAACTGCTTGCTTACTTATACGCAACGTGTTGTCTAAATTTGTAACTTGTATGTGTTTTCGATTGGGCCCCAACATCATGCTCCTCTGGTGAGCTAAGAGGGATTTCTATATGCAGGCTGCACAGACTCTCTTTTTTATAATTTTTAAAATATCACCTGCTTATGCTTCATGACGTGTAACATTTATTTTTGAAAGTGACGTGTAACATTATTGTTAGTCCTGTTTTGCCATGTAGTACTCCCTCCGTTCCGAATTACTTGTCGCAGGTATGGATGTATCTTGATGTATTTTAGTTCTAGATACATCCATTTCTGCGACGAGTAATTTGGAACGGAGGGAGTACAAAATAGTGTCTTGTTCGCTTCACTGTTGTAACTATATTTTTGCCCTAGTCATGTGTACTTATAGAAAAAATTTCAGGATGAAGTGACTTCAACACAAAGATCTGCGAGCAGTGCGGCATGGCTGTTACCAAATGATTATGGATTGGAATTGGAATGTGTTGATGTTCTCGAGCATCAACTAGAGGTGGAAAGACAACGTGTACATGATTGTCAACGTATAATCAACAAGCTGAGACTGGACATGCAGGTATTAGATGCAGGAGTCAAAAATGAAACAAGACACTAAGGTAACCATGAATGAATTGGAGATTTTGCAGACTGAAACTTGTGCTATCTGAATCCGGCCAATCCTATTTTCTAAAGAGATTATAGTTCCAATGGAGTTAAGTTGATGCGCCTCCATGATGTATGAGCTGTATTTGCCCAGTGTATGTAATTTGTTGTTTGTGTATGCTTTATTATCACCTGTGGCGAACCATAATGCCCCGTGGGTATAATCGGCTGTAATTTCTTTATTGTATAGTGTAGAATTATTCTACCTTTCTATGCCTTGATCTCTTTGTTGTATAGTGTATGCTTTTTAGAGGTGATAGTATTGAGTAGGATAATTCTTTGAATATGCTATATCGTTCAAACGGGGGCCAACTCGCCCGACCATGGCCCTTCACGGGCCGTCGGATCCATGGGCCTTCTATGTCTCATAGGATCCATGGGCCACCGACTCATTTATGGGTCTTGTACGGGCCTTTAATGGGTCGTAGACGGGCCTTTAATGGAAATCATACGTTTTATGGGCTGACCATGACGGGCCGTTATTAGGCCTTGTTTGGTGATGCTAGGAAAATGGCCCAACAGACTAACGGTCCACAAACGGGCTGACTGTAACGACGGGCTGAATTTGGCCCACAAGCAGAAAATGACAGTAACTGGCCATAAGTAACCGAATGCTGCAAATGAGCCCAAGAATAAATGGGCCCTTAGAAGGCCGAAAGTTAACTTGGGCTGGAAACGGCCCAATGGAATAACGGGTCGTTAATGGGTATAAAGTGATACACTGTTCATTACGGGCCAGTTTCACCACTGGCCGTTAATGGGTGTAAAGTAATACATTGTTCATTACGGGCCAATTTCAGCACGGGCATCTAATGGGCCAAGAGTTACAAAGGGCCTCATATGGGCCGAAAGACGTCATGGGCTATACATGGGCCAGAAGTGAAAACGGGCTGGAATCATATTGGATGGCCCAGATGACGTTACTGGGCCTAATTCGGATAGGGCATAACGGGCCTTGGGTTAGCGGGTTGTAAATGGGCTATATGCGAACATGCCGTTAGCAGGCTTTCCATGGGCCGGCCTGCCAGCTTTTGACCAAGTCAAACGGGCCGGCCTTTTCATAGGACTGGGCCACTGTTGGGCCGTGCCACGTGTCGACGTATCATAGGCACCTTCTGTCCAGTGAGCGGATGACATCTATCCCAACGATGAGCCGACACGTGTTTCCTCTAGCCAATGATGATTTTACACGTGGAAAATCCCCATTTGTCAGGGCTGTTAACGGGTAATCGGATCCAAAACCCGACCCAATAGCTTAACGGCGTTCCATTACGGTGGATGCCACGTGTCAGTCACCCTTGACGAAAGAACTTCTGTGACGCGCGATTTATCGTCATGGAAGTGGACACTTCCGTGATGATAATTTTGGTAATGTCATGGAACACTTCTACGACAGCACATGTATGACTATCATGATTATGTCATAAATTTGTCATGGATGTACATGCATGACAAAAAACGCACCCTACTGTGACAAACATGTATCATCACGGAAGTGTATTTTTTTGTAGTGTATTGTCGTACTGCTTAGGCGAAGCCCTGCGCGGATCACTTCACCATCACCATCACCATGCCGCCGTGCTGACGAAACTCTCCCTCTACACTTTGCTGGATCAAGAGTTCGAGGGACGTCATCGAGCTGAACGTGTGCAGAACTCGGAGGTGACGTACGTTCGGTGCTTGATCGGTCGGAACGAGAAGAAGTTCAACTACATCAACCGTGTTGTCAAACGCTTCCGCTTTCGGTCTAAGAGGGTACGTGGATACACTCTTCCCCTCTCATTGCCATGCATCTCCTAGATAGATCTTGCGTGAGCGTAGGAATTTTTTTGAAATTGCATGCTACATTCTCAACAGTGGCATCATGTGCCAGGTCTATGCGTAGATGATATGCATGAGTAGAACATGAAGAGTTGTGGGCGGTGATCGTCATACTGCTTACCACCAATGTCTTATTTTGATTCGGCGGTATTGTTGGATGAAGTGGCCCGGGCCAACCTTACATGACCACGTTCATGAGATCGGTTCCACCGATAGACATGCAACTAGTTTTGAATAGAGGTGGCTGGCGGGTGTCTGTTTCTCCTACTTTAGTTCGCTCGAATTTGACTATGGTCAGTCCTTGTTGAAGGTTAAATCAACAAACTTGATAAATCACTATTGTGGTTTTGATGCGTAGGTAAGAACCGTTCTTGCTAGAAGCCCATAGCAGCCACGTAAAACTTGCAACAACAAAGTAGAGGACGTCTAACTTGTTTTTGCAGGGCATGTTGTGATGTGATATGGTCAAGACATGATGTGATATACATTATTGTATGAGATGATCATGTTTTGTAAAAGTTATCGGCAACTTGCAGGAGCCTTATGGTTGTAGCTTTATTGTATGAAATGCAAACGCCATGTAATTGCTTTACTTTATCACTATGCGTTAGCGATTGTTGTAGAAGCAATAGTTGGCGAGACGACCATGACGCTACGATGGAGATCTAGGTGTTAAGCCGGTGACGATGGAGATCATGACGGTGCTTTGGAGATGAAGATCAAAGGCAGAAGATGATGATGGCAATATCATGTCATATATTTTGATTGCATGTGATGTTTATCTTTTATGCATCTTATTTTGCTTAGTACGATGGTAGCATTATAAGATGATCCCTCACTAAAATTTCAAGGTATAAGTGTTCTCCTTGAGTATGCACCGTTGCGACAGTTCGTCATGCTGAGACACCTCGTGATGATCGGGTGTGATAGGCTCTACATTCACATACAACGGGTGCAAGACAGCTTTGCACATACTGAATAATCGGGTTCAACTTGACGAGCCTAGCATGTACAGACATGGCCTCAGAACACTGGAGACCGAAAGGTCGAATGTGAATCATATAGTGGAAATGATCAACATAGATATGTTCAGCATTGACGACTACTCCATCTCACGTGATGATCATACATGGTCTAGTTGATTTGGATCACATAATCATTTAGATGACTCGAGGGATGTCTATCTAAGTGGGGGTTCTTAATTAATTTGATTAATTGAACTTAATTTATCATGAACTTAGTCCTGATAGTATTTGCATATCTTTGTTGTAGATCAATAGCTCGCATTGCAGCTCCCCTATATTTTTGATATGTTCCTAGAGGAAACTAAGTTTAAAGATGATAGTAGCAATGATGTGGACTGGATCCTGATATGAGGATTATCGTCATTGCTGCACAGAAGAATTATGTCCTTGATGCACTGCTAGGTGATAGACCTATTGCAGGAGCAGATGCAGACATTATGAATGTTTCACAAGCTCGGTATGATGACTACTTGATAGTTTGGTCCACCATGGTTTACGGCTTAGAACCGGGACATCAAAAACGTTTTGAACACCCTGAAGCATATAAGATGTTCCAAGAGTTGAAATTCGTATTTCAAACTATGCCCATGTCGAGAGGTATGAGACCTCTGACAAGTACTTTGCCTACAAGATAGAGGAGAATGGCTCAGCCAGTGAGCATGTACTCAGAATGTCTGGGTAGTACAATCGCTTGAATCAAGTGGGAGTTAATCTTCCAGATAAGATAGTGGTTGACAGAGTTCTCTAGTCAATATCTGTGACGCCTCGAGACCGTCGCGCCAGGTGTCTTCCAGTTATTCGCTGTTGTTGCCTTGTCATTCGCTTGCGTGTTGAATCTTGCCATGTCATCATGTGCATTGCATCATCATGTTTTCAAAACTTGCATTCGTCCAGGTCTCACAGTTCCTCCCGTTGCCAGTTCTGAGCCTAGACATACTTGCACGCGCCTGCGGCACGTCCAAAATATTATTTTATAAGTGGCCGGAAAATATTCGAGGAATGGGGTGAAAGTTGGCGTGCGGTCTTATTATAGTGTAGGTAGGCATCCTGCCAAGTTTCGTCGCATTCGGTGTCCGTTTGAGGCTCTAACGGATAACTATAGCGGTATTATAGCTGGTCATACATCGGACGTTTTTGGTCTCCGGAAACTGTTGCCGGGCTGCTATTCTCTTCTCTCCTCTCAGCCCGAGGCCTTCTGCACAGCCATAATCAGCCCACCTACTTATCCCCTCCACTCCGGACCGTCGGATCGAGATCCGATGCCCGAAAACGAATGAAAACCCCTCCAAACCCCTAACCCTAGCCCCCTTTCTATATATAGGCGTCTCCCCTGCCATTTTTGGCCTCCTACCTAACCCCTCCTCAAATTCCGCAGCTAGCCGCCGCCTCCCTCCTCGGATCAGCCGCCAGCCACCTCTCTCCTCCACTTGGCAAGCAACGAGTGGCTGCACCGCCGCCAGCCGCCCCTGTGGCCTCTCCCGCGCCGCCGCATGTCCCTCCCATGTCGTCCCCGTGCCAGGCCTACCCGCAGCCCATCGGTGGCCTGCTGTGGGCCGAATCGGGCCGACCCTGCCGCTGCTCATGCCCGACTTGCCCGAGCGCCCCCGCTCCCTCCTCCCGTCGCCTCTGCCCGGAAGCCGCGCCACCGCGCCGGCGAGCGCTGCCACCGCCCTGGTGCCCTGCCCTGTTTTATTCCTCTTCTCAAACTCTCTGTAACCTCTCTCTCCCTATGTGCCATCGACACCGCCGCCTGAGCTCGGAACCGCGCCGCTGTACCTCGCCGGTCCCTCTTCTGGCCGGATTCGGGCACCCTCCTGCAAGATCCGTCCATCCGCGCCATCCGCCGGTACTCTTCGCGCTGCGCCGCCATCCCCATCGCCGCCCCCTCCTTCCCTCGATCCAGTGGGATCGGGGAGGAGGACGAGGTGCCTCTGGGCCCCGTGGGCCACGACCCACCCGAGGCCCAGCGCTCCAGCTCGACCAGCCCATCACCGGGCCGGCATAGTGCCTTTGGTGAGCAGCTCCTGGCAGCCCATCGCCCCGTGCACTGCTTGTCTAGCCCAGATCCAGTTTCGGCCCATTCATGTCTTTTCCGTTCCTACGAATTTAGCTATTCCAGGTGTTTGACAGTTTTGCAGAAAAACCCTTCTAGTTCATGCATTTAATAACTCTCAAACTGTGCATCATGTTAAAATAAATTATAGATGATAAATGCTTAGATTTTCGCCTGGTTTCATAATATGCCACTTTCATGCATGTTTGACATGTTTAAAATATTGTTTGTTTAAATTTGCTCTAATGCCATGCTAAAATGCTTTATTTTGTAACTAATTAACCGTAGTCTGAATCGAATAAACTTTATATGTAAATGGGGTATAAAAATGCCTAGTTTAACATGGTGGCATTATATTGCATGTTTAACAACTCAAAAATATGGTTTAGGGCAGAACAGTACCAAATCTAAAATATACATGTGGGAATTTACCGGAATTGTTGTTTGTTGTTCCAGCCTCATTTAAACTTGCCTAGATAGGTAGTTTTATCATGCTTCACCTCTTGCCATGTTTAATAACATTTAATATTGTTGGGTACATAAGCGGGAGAGAACTAAATAAGTAATGTGGTGTTTCGTCAATATGAAACTCATTGCATATTGAGCTCCACTTAATTTGTTGTATTGTTTGTGCATATTGCCATGCCATGCCTCATTAAAATCGGACATGCATCATACTTGGTTGTGCATCATGGCATGTTTTTCTGATGGTTGTTTACCATGTTGTTTGCTTCTTTCTGGTGTTGCTTCTTCTTGTTAGTTCCAGTAACGTCACGTTTGTGAGGATTTCTTCGACTACGTCCATTTGTCTTCTTCATGGACTCGTTCTTCTTCCTTGCGGGATCTCAGGCAAGATGACCATACCCTCGAAATCACTTCTATCTTTGCTTTGCTAGTTGTTTTTTCTATTGCTATGTCGCGCTACCTACCACTTGCTGTATCATGCCTCCCATGTCGCCATGTCAAGCATCTAACCCACCTTTCCTAGTGAACCGTTGTTTGGCTACGTTACCACTTTTGCTCAGCCCCTCTTATAGCGTTGTTAGTTGCAGGTGAAGTTGAAGTTTGTTCCATGTTGGGACATGGATATGTTGGGATATCACAATATCATGCATCTATATACTGGGTAAAGGGTGGAAGGCTCGGCCTTATGCCTGGTGTTTTGTTCCACTCTTGCCGCCCTAGTTTCCATCATACCGGTGTTATGTTCCTTGATTTTGCGTTCCTTACGCGGTTGGGTGTTATGGGAACCCCTTGACAGTTCGCTTTGAATAAAACTCCTCCAACAAGGCCCAACCTTGGTTTTACCATTTGCCTCACCACCACCTATAATTTTCCCTTGGGAGTCGCGCTCCCGAGGGTGATCTTTATTCTAACCCCCCCGGGCCAGTGCTTCTCTAAGTGTTGGTCCGAACCGGGCAGCCTGTGGGGCCACCTCAGGGCAATTTGAGGGCTGGTTTTACTCGTAGCTTGACCTATCCGGTGTGTCCTAAGAACGAGATACGTGCGACTCCTATCGGGATTGTCGACACATCGGGCGGCTTTGCTAGTCTTGTTTTACCATTGTCGAAATGTCTTGTAACCAGGATTCCGAGACTGATCGGGTCTTCCCGGGAGAAGGAATATCCTTCGCTGACCATGAGAGCTTGTGATGGGCTAAGTTGGGACACCCCTACAGGGTATAAACTTTCGAGAGCCGTGCCCACGATTATGTGGTAGATGGGAATTTGTTAATATCTGGTTGTGGAGAACTTGACACTTAACTTAATTAAAATGCATCAACCGCGTGTGTAGCCGTGATGGTCTCTTTTTGACGGAGTCCGGGAAGTGAACACAGTCTTGTGTTATGCTTGAACGTAAGTAGTTTCAGGATCACTTCTTGATCACTTCTAGTTCACGACCGTTGCGTTGCTTCTCTTCTCGCTCTCATTAGCGTATGATAGCCACCATATATGCTTAGTGCTTGCTGCAGCTCCACCTCATTACCTTATCCTACCCATAAGCTTAAATAGTCTTGATCTCGCGGGTGTGAGATTGCTAAGTTCTTGTGACTCATAGATACTCCCAAATAGTTGCAGGTGCCGATGATACCAGTGCAGGTGACGCAACCGAGCTCAAGTGGGAGCTCGATGAAGACCTTGTCGTTACTATGTTTTTTTTCCTGTTGATCAGTAGTGGAGCCCAGTTGGGACGATCGGGGATCTAGAATTAGGGGTTGTCTTCTTTTATTTTGGTTTCGTAGTCGGACCTTGATTGTACTCTAGATGATGTATGTTTAACTTGTTAATTGTGTGAAGTGGCGATTGTAAGCCAATTCTTTATCCCTTTCTTATTCCCGACACGTGGGATTGTGTGAAGTGGGATTGTGTGAAGTGGGATTGTGTGAAGATTACCCCTCTTGCGACAAAACTACCATGCGGCTATGCCTCTAAGTCTTGCCCCGACATGTGGGAGATATAGCCGCATTCTGGGTGTTTCACTATCACCAAGCTACTAGAACTTCATGATGAACTATAATATGCAAGGGATAAAGAAAACTATTCCCGATCTCTTCGCGATGCTGAAATTGGTGAAGTTAGAAATCAAGAAAAAGCATCAAGTGTTGATGGTTGACAAGACCACTAGTTTCAAGAAAAAGGGCAAAGGAAAAGAAAGGGAACTTCAAGAAGAATGACAAGCAAGTTGCCACTCCCATGAAGAAGCCCAAAGCTAGACCTAAGCGTGAAACTGAGTGCTTCTACTACAAAGGGAATGGTCACTGGAAGCGGAACTACCCCAAATACTTGGCGGATAAGAAGGATGGCAAAGTGAACAAAGGTATATTTGATATACATATTATTGATGTGTACCTTACTAGTGTTCGTAGTAACCGCAGGGTATTTGATACCGGTTCAGCTGCTAAGATTAGTAACTCAAAACAGGAGTTGCAAAATGAACAGAGACTAGTTAAGGGCGAGGTGATGATGTGTGTTGGAAGTGATTCCAAGGTTGATAAGATCACCATCACACACTCTCTCTACCTTCGGGATTAGTGTTGGACCTAAATAAATGTTATTTTGTGTTTGCGTTAAGCATGAATATGATTGGATCATGTTTATTGCGATACAATTATTCATTTAAGTCAGAGAATAATTGTTGTTCCGTTTACATGAATAAAATCTTACATGGTCATACACCCAATGTAAATGGTTTATTGAATCTCAATTGTAGTGATACACATATTCATAATATTGATGCCAAAAGATGCAAAGTTGATAATGATAGTGCAACATATTTGTGGCACTACCGTTTAGGTCATATTGGTGTATAGCGCATGAAGAAACTCCATGCGTATGGACTTATGGAATCACTTGATTATGAATCATTTGATGCTTGCGAACCATGTCTCATGGGAAAGATGACTAAAACTCCATTCCCCGGAACAATGGAGCGAGCCACTGACTTATTGGAAATAATACATACTGATGTATGCGGTCTGATGAGTGTTGAGGCTCGCGGCGGGTATCATTATTTTATGACCTTCACAGATGATTTGAGCAGATATGGGTATATCTACTTGATGAAACACAAGTTTGAAACATTTGAAAAGTTCAAAGAATTTCAGAGTGAAGTGGAGAATCATCGTAACAAGAAAATAAAGTTTCTACGATCTGATCGCGGAGGCGAATATTTAAGTTATGAGTTTGGCCTTCATTTAAAACAATGTGGAATAGTTTCACATCTCGCGCCACCTGGAACACCACAATGTAATGATGTGTCAGAATGTCGTAACCATACTTTATTAGATATGGTGCGGTCTATGATGTCTCCTATCGATTTACCACTATCATTTTGGGGTTATGCATTAGAGACAGCTGCATTCACTTTAAACAGGGCACTATCTAAATCCATGGAGACGACACTGTATGAATTGTGGTTTGGCAAGAAACCTAAGCTGTCATTCCTTAAAGTTTGGGGCAGCGATGCTTATGTGAAAAAGCTTCAGCCTGATAAGCTCGAACCCAATCGGAGAAGTGCGTCTTCATAGGATACCCAAAAGAAACTATTTGGTACACCTTCTATCATAGATCCGAAGGCAACACCTTTGTTGCTAAGAATGGATCCTTTCTAGATAAGGATTTTCTCTCAAAAGAAGTGAGTGGGAGGAAAATAGAACTTGATGAGGTAATAGTACCTTCTCTTGAATTGGAAGGTATCTCATCACAGAAAACCGTTCCGATGATGCCTACACCAACTAGAGAGGAATCTAATGATAATGATCATGAAACTTTGGATCAAGATACTACCGAACCTCATAGTTCAACCAAAGAACATTCCGCACTAGAGTGGTACATTAATCTTGTTCTGGAGGTCATGTTACTAGACCATGACGAACCTACGAACTATGAGGAAGCGAGGATGAGCCCAGATTCCGCAAAATGGCTTCAGGGCATGAAATATGAGATAGGATCCATGTATGACAACAAAGTATGGATTTTGGTTGACTTGCCCGATGATTGGAAAGCCATAGAGAATAACTAGATCTTCAAGAAGAAGACTGACGCTGATGGTAATGTTAATGTCTATGAAGCTCGACTTGTTGGGAAAGGTTATCGACAAGTTCAAGGAGTTGACTACGATGAGACCTTCTCACCCGTAGCAATGCTTAAGTCAGTCCGAATCATGTTAGCAATTGCCGCATTTTATGATTATGAAATCTGGCAAATGGACGTCAAAACTGCATTCCTCAATGGATTTCTTAAAGAAGAGTTGTGTATGATGCAACCAGAAGGTTCTGTCGATCCTAAAGGTGCTAACAAAGTGTGCAAGCTCCAGCGATCCATTTATGGACTAGTGCAAGCATCTCGGAGTTGGAATATACGCTTTGATGAGGTGATCAAAGCATATGGTTTTATACAGACTTTTGGAGAAGCATGCATTTACAAGAAAGTGAGTGGGAGCTCTGTAGCATTTCTAATATTATATGTGGATGACATATTGTTGATTGGAAATGATATAGAATTTCTGGACAGCATAAAAAGGATACTTGAATAAAAGTTTTTTAATGAAAGACCTCGGTGAAGCTGCTTATATATGGGTATCAAGATCTTTAGAGATAGATCAAGGTGCTTAATTGGACTTTCACAAAGCACATACCTTGATAAAGTTTTGAAAAGGTTCAAAATGGATCAGTCAAAGAAAGGGTTCTTACCTGTGTTACAAGGTGTGAAGTTGAGTAAGACTCAAAACCCTAACACGGCAGAATATATAGAGAGAATGAAAGTCATTTCCTGTGGTTGAGTCATAGGTTATATAAAGTATGCCATGCTGTGTACCAAACCTATTGTGTACCTTGCCACAAGTTTGGCAAGGGGGTACAATAGTGATCCAGGACTAGATCACTGGACAGGGGTTACGTCGATGCAAGCTTTGACACCAATCTGAATGACTCTGAGTCTCAATCTGGATACATATTGAAAGTGGGAGCAATTAGCTAGAGTAGTTCTATGCAGAGCATTGTAGACATAAAATTTGCAAACTACATACGGATCTGAATGTGGCAGACCCGTTGATTAAACCTCTCTCACAAGCAAAACAAGATGACACCTTAATACCCTTTTGGTCTTAATCACATAGCAATGTGAACTAGATTATTGACTCTAGTAAACCCTTCGGGTGTTGGCCACATGGCGATGTGGACTATGGGTGTTAATCACTTGATGATGTGAAATATGGGTGTTAATCACATGGAGATGTGAAATAGATTATTGACTCTAGTGCAAGTGGGAGGCTGAAGGAAATATGCCCTAGAGGCAATAATAAAGTTGCTATTTTATATTTCCTTATACCATGATAAATTTTATTATTCATGCTGGAATTGTATTAACCTGAAACTTGATACATGTGTGAATACATAGAGAAAACACTGTGTCCCCAGTAAGCCTCTACAAGACTAGCTCGTTAATCAAAGATGGTTTAGTTTCCTAACCATAGACATTAGTTGTCATTTCATGAACGGGATCACATCATTAGGAGAATGATGTGATGGACAAGACCCATCCATTAGCTTAGCATGTTGATTGTTCAGCTTTATTGCTATAGCTTTCTTCATGTCATATACATATTCCTTTGACTATGAGACTATGCAACTCCCAGATACCGGAGGAATACCTTGTGTGCTATCAAACGTCACAACGTAAGTAGGTGATTATAAAGATGCTCTACAGGTATCTCCGAAGGTGTTTTTTGGGTTGCCATAGATCGAGATTAGGATTTGTCACTCCGAGTATCGGAGAGGTATCTCTGGGCCCTCTCGGTAATGCACATCATAAGAAGCCTTGCACGCAATGTGACTAATGATTTAGTTGTGGGATGATGTATTACGGAATGAGTAAAGAGACTTGCCGGTAACGAGATTGAACTAGGTATGAAGATACCGACAATCGAATCTCGGGCAAGTAACATACCGATGACAAAGGGAATAACGTATGTTGTCATTGCGGTTTGACCGATAAAGATCTTCATAGAATATGTAGGAACCAATATGGGCATCCAAGTTCCGCTATTGGTTATTGACCGGAGTGGTGTCCCGATCATGTGTACATAGTTCTCAAACCCGTAGGGTCCGCATGCTTAACGTTCGATGACGATTTTGTTATTATATGAGTTATGTGATTTGGTGACCGAATGTTGTTCGGATTCCCGGATGAGATCACAGACATGACGAGGAGTCTCGAAATGGTCGAGAGGTAAAGATTCATATATAGGACGATGATATTCGTATAGTGAAAGTGTTTCGGGGGTAACGGGTACATATCGGGTCACCGGAAGGGGTTCCGGGCATCCCCCTGCTATCTCTTGAGCATGCGTTGGTTTTCCCTTGAAGAGGAAAGGGTGATGCAGCAAAGTAGCATAAGTATTTCCCTCAGTTTTTGAAAACCAAGGTATCAATCCAATAGGAGACTACACGCAAGTCACCTAGTACCAACACAAACAAACAAGAACCTCGCAACAAACGTGATAAAGGGGTTGCCAATCCCTACACGGTCACTTACGAAAGTGAGATCTGATAGAGATAATAAGATAAATATTTTTCGTATTTTTACGGTATAGATTGGAAAATAAAGATTGCAAAATAAATAGTAAACTAGAATTGTAGATTGGAGACTTATATGATGTAAAGTAGACCCGGTGGCCATAGGTTTCACTAGTGGGTTCTCTCAAGATAGCATGTATTACGGTGGGTGAACAAATTACTGCCGAGCAATTGATAGAAAAGCGCACAGTTAGGCATCACATCCGTGTCAAGTAGGCCGAAACGATTCTGCATCTACTACTATTACTCCACACATCGACCGCTATCCAGCATGCATCTAGAGTATTAAGTTCATAAGAACGGAGTAACGCAGTAGGCAAGATGACATAATGTAGAGGGATAAACTCAAGCAATACGATATAAACCCCATATTTTTATCCTCGATGGCAACAATACAATACGTACCTTGCTGCCCCTGCTGTCACTGGGAAAGGTCACCGCAAGATTGAACCCAAAGCTAAGCACTTCTCCCAATGCAAGAAAGATCAATCTAGTAGGCCAAACTAAACCGATAATTCGAAGAGACTTGCAAAGATATCAAATCATGCATATAAGAATTCAGAGAAGAATTAAATAATATCCATAGATAATCAAGTTCATAAACCCACAATTCATCGGATCTTGGCAAACACACCACAAAAAGAGTTACATCGAATAGATCTCCAAGAAGATCGAGGAGAACTTTGTATTGAGATCCAAAGAGAGGGAAGAAGCCTTCTAGCTAATAACTATGGACCCGAAGGTCTGTAGTAAACTACTCACACATCATCAGAGAGGCTATGGTGTTGATGTAGAAGCCCTCTGTGATCAAATCCCTCTCCGGCGGAGCGCAGGAAAAGGCCCCACGATGGGATCTCATGGGCACAGAAGGTTGCGGCGGTGGAAAAGGTGTTTCATTGCTCTCCCTGAAGGTTTCAGGGTATAAGAGTATATATATAGGCGAAAGAAATAGGTCGATGGAGCTGCGAGGGGACCATGAGGGTGGGGGGCGCGCCCACCCCCTTGGGGTGCGCCCTCCTGCCCTGTGGCTTCCTCGCTGCTTCCTTGACGTCCACACCAAGTCTCCTGGATCACGTTTGTTCGAAAAAAGATCCTCGCGAAGATTTCATTCTGTTTGCATTCCGTTTGAGATTCCTTTTCTGCGAAACATTGAAATGGGCAAAAAAACAATTTGCACTGGGCTTTCGGTTAATATGTTAGTCCTAAAAATAATATAAAAAGGTATATTAAAGGCCATTAAACATCCAAAACAGATAATATAATAGCATGGAACAATAAAAAATTATATATACATTGGAGACGTATCAAGCATCCCCAAGCTTAATTCCTGCTCATCCTCGAGTAGGTAAATGATAAAAACAGAATTTTTTATGTGGAATGCTCCCTAACATAATTTTCAATGTAATTTTCTTTATTGTGGCATGAATATTCAGATCTGAAAGATTCAAGGCAAAAGTTTAATATTGACATAAAAACAATAATACTTCAAGCATACTAACCAAGCAATTATGTCTTCTCAAAATAACATGGCCAAAGAAAGCTATCCCTACAAAATCATATAGTCTGGCTATGCTCTATCTTCGTCACACAAAATATTTAAATCATGCACAACCCCGATGACAAGCCAAGCAATTGTTTCATACTTTTGATGTTCTCAAACATTTTCAATCTTCACGCAATACATGAGCGCGAGCCATGGATATAGCACTATAGGTGGAATAGAATGGTGGTTGTGGAGAAGACAAAATGAAGAAGATACTCAAACTAGGCGAGTCAACGGGCTATGGAGATGCCCATCAATAGATATTAATGTGAGTGAGTAGGGATTGCCATGCAAAGAATGCACTAGAGCTATAAATGTATGAAAGGTCAACAAAAGAAACTAAGTGGGTGTGCATCCAACTTGCTTGCTCACGAAGACCTAGGGCATTTTGAGGAAGCCCATCATTGGAATATACAAGCCAAGTTCTATAATGAAAAATTCCCACTAGTATATGAAAGTGACAACACAAGAGACTCTCTATCATGAAGATCATGGTGCTACTTCGAAGCAGAAGTGTGGAAAAAGGATAGTAGCATTGCCCCTTCTCTCTTGTTCTCTCATTTTTTTAATTTGGGCCTTTTTTATGGCCTCTTTTTTCTTATCATTTCTTTTTTTTCGTCCGTAGTCTCATCCCGACTTGTGGGGGAATCATAGTCTCCATCATCCTTTCCTCACTGGGACAATGCTCTAATAATGATGATCATCACACTTCTATTTACTTACAACTCAATAAATACAACTCGATACTTAGAACAAAATATGACTCTACGTGAATGCCTTCGGCGGTGTAATGAATCAAGAGTGACATGTATGGAAAATTATGAATGGTGGCTTTGCCACAAATACGATGTCAACTACATGATCATGCAAAGCAATATGACAATGATGGAGCGTGTCATAATAAACGAAACGGTGGAAAGTTGCATGGCAATATATCTCGGAATGGCTATGGAAATGCCATAATAGGTAGGTATAGTGGCTGTTTTGAGGAAGGTAAATGGTGGGTTTATGGTACCGGCGAAAGTTGCGCGGTACTAGAGAGGCTAGCAATGGTGGAAGGGTGAGAGTGCGTATAATCCATGGACTCAACATTAGACATAAAGAACTCACATACTTATTGAAAAAATCTATTAGTTATCGAAACAAAGTATTACGCGCATTCTCCTAGGGGGATATATTGGTAGGAAAAGACCATCGCTCGTCCCCGACCGCCACTTATAAGGAAGACAATCAGAAAATAAATCATGCTCCGACTTCATCACATAACGGTTCACCATACGTGCATGCTACGGGAATCACAAACTTTAACACAAGTATCTCTCAAATTCACAACTATTGAACTAGCATGACTCTAATATCACCATCTTCATATCTCAAAACAATCATAAAGAATCAAACTTCTCATAGTATTTAATGCATCTGATATGAAAGTTTTTTATCATACCCATCTAGAATGCCTATCATATTAGGACTAATTTCATAACCAAAGAAAATTACCATGCTATTCTAAAAGACTCCCAAAATAATATAAGTGAAGCATGAGAGATCAATAATTTCTACAAAATAAAACCACCACCGTGCTCTAAAAAATATAAGTGAAGTACTAGAGCAAAATTATCTAGCTCAAAAGATATAAGTGAAGCACATAGAGTATTCTAACAAATTCCAATTCATGTGTGTCTCTCCCAAAAGTGTGTGTACAGAAAGGATGATTGTGGTAAATTAAAAATCAAAGACTAAAATCATACAAGACGCTCCAAGCAAAACACATATCATGTGGTGAATAAAAATATAGCCTCAAGTAAAGTTACCGATAGACGAAGACGAAAGAGGGGATGCCTTCAGGGGCATCCCCAAGCTTAGGCTTTTGGTTGTCCTTGGATTTTACCTTGGGGTGCCTTGGGCATCCCCAAGCTTAGGCTCTTTCCACTCCTTGTTCCAAAATCCATCAAATCTTTAACCAAAAACTTGAAAACTTCCCAACACAAAACTCAACAGAAAAATCTCATGAGCTCCGTTAGTATAAAAAACAAATTAGCACTTAAGGTAATGTAATGAACTCATTATTTATTTACATTGGTGTTAGACCTACTTTATTCCAACTACTCTATGGTTCGTACCCCCCGATACTAGCCATAGATTCATCAAAATAAGAAAACAACACACGAAAAACAGAATCTGTCAAAAACAGAACAGTCTGTAGTAATATGTAGGTTTTGAATACTTCTGTAACTCCAAAAATTCAACAAAATTAGGAGGAGCTAAATAATTTGTATATTAATCCACTTCAGTTGGAATTGGTATATTATCTCTCTCTGGTTAAAAATTAAAATTATTCTCGTGAGCGCATACTTTCTGTTTTTTCAGCAAGATCAAATAACAATCATCCAAGAAGATCCTAAAGGCTTTACTTGGCACAAACACTAATTAAAACATCAAAACACAATCATAACAGAGGATAGATGATTTATTTATTACTAAACAGGAATAAAAAGCAAGGAACAAAAATAAAATTGGGTTGCCTCCCAACAAGCGCTATCGTTTAACGCCCTAGCTAGGCATAAAAACAAGAATAGGTCTAGGTATTACCATCTTTGGTGTGCAATCCATAAGTGGCTCTCATAATAGATTCATAAGGTAATTTTATTTTCTTCCTAGGGAAGTGTTCCATGCCTTTCCTTAATGGAAATTGGAATCTAATATTTGCTTCTTTCATATCAATGATTGCACCAATCGTTCTAAGGAAAGGTCTACCAAGAATAATAGGACAAGTAGGATTGCAATCTATATCAAGAACAATAAAATCTACGGGAACATAATTCCTATCTACAACAATAAGAACATCATTAATTCTTCCCATAGGTTTCTTAATGGTGGAATCCGCAAGATGCAAATTTAAAGAACAATCATCAAATTCACGAAAACCTAGCACATCACACAAAGTTTTTGGAATCGTGGAAACACTAGCACCTAAACCACATAAAGCATAGCATTCATGATCTTTAATATTAATTTTAATAGTAGGTTCCCACTCATCATAAAGTTTTCTAGGGATAGAAACTTCTAATTCAAGTTTTTCTTCATAGGATTGCATTAAAGCATCAACGATATGTTTAGTGAAAGCTTTGTTTTGATCGTAAGCATGAGGAGAATTTAGCACGGATTGCAACAAGGAAATACAATCTACCAAAGAGCAATTATCATAATTAAATTCCTTGAAATACAAAATAGTGGGTCCATTTCTATGTAAAGTTTTGACCTCTTCAATCCCACTTTTACCAATTTTTGCATCAAGATCTAAAAACTCCGAATCATTGGGACGCCTTCTAACTAAAGTTGACTCATCTCCAGTCCCATCTTTATCAAGATTCTTATTGGCAAAAAAAGATTTAATAGGAGACACACCAATCACTTTTAGATCTTCATCATTATTATCATGAAAACTAGAAGAACATGCTTTTACAAAGCAATCTTTCTTAGCACGCATCCTAGCGGTTCTTTCTTTGCACTCATCAATGGAAATTGTCATGGCTTTGAGAGACTCATTGATATCATGCTTAGGTGGAATAGGTCTAAGTTTTAAAGAATCAACATCAAGAGAAATTCTATCCACGTTCCTAGCCAACTCATCAATCTTAAGCAATTTTTCTTCAAGCAAAGCATTGAAATTCTTTTCGAATTCATAAATTCTTTAACACTAGTCTCAAAATCAGAGGGAATATTACTAAAATTTACATAAGAGTTGTTGTAGGAATTACCATAATTATTAGAGGAATTACTAGGGAACGACCTAGAACTAAAGTTTCCTCTATATGCGTTGTTACCAAAATTGTTCCTATCAATAAAATTCACATCCATAGATTCATTACTATTCTCAATCAAAGTAGACAAAGGCATATCATTAGGATCAGAAACACTTTTATTAGCAAACAATTTCATAAGTTCATCCATCTTTCCACTCAAGACATTAATCTCTTCTATCGCATGAACCTTTTTACTAGTAGATCTTTCGGTGTGCCATTGAGAATAATTAACCATAATATTATCTAGGAGTTTACTAGATTCTCCTAAAGTGATTTCCATAAAAGTGCCTCCCACGGCCAAATCTAAAAGATTTCTAGAAGCAAAATTCAATCCAGCATAATTTTTTTGTATAATCATCCATAAATTCAAACCATGTGTAGGGCAATTACGTATCATTAGTTTCATCCTATCCCAAGCTTGTGCAACATGCTCATGATCAAGTTGCTTAAAATTCATAATATTGTTTCTAAAAGAGATGATCTTAGTGGGAGGAAAATACTTAGAGATAAAAGCATCTTTGCACTTATTCCATGAATCAATACTATTTTTAGGCAAATAGGAGAACCAAGTTTTAGCACAATCTCTAAGCGAAAATGGAAATAGCTTCAATTTAACAATATCATTATCCACATTTTTCTTCTTTTGCATATCACATAAATCAACAAAGCTGTTTAGATGGGTAGCGGCATCTTCACTAGGAAGGCCAGCAAATTGATCTTTCATTACAAGATTCAGCAAAGCATTATTAATTTCACAAGATTCAGCATTAGTAAGAGGAGCAATCAAAGTGCTAATAAAATCATTATTGTTGGTATTGGAAAAGTCACATGATTTAGTATTATCTTGAGCCATCATGACAAACAATCAACACACAATCACACAAGAGGCAAGCAAAAGAAGGCGAACAGAAAAAGGGAGAATGGAAAAGAGGCGAATAAAATGGCAAGGGTGGAGCGGGGAAGAGGAAAACGAGAGGTAAATGGCAAATAATGTAATGCGAGGGATAAGAGTTTGTGATGGGTACTTGGTATGTCTTGACTTGTGCGTAGATCTCCCCGGCAACGGCGCAAAAAATCCTTCTTGCTACCTCTTAAGCATGCGTTGGTTCTCCCTTGAAGAGGAAAGGGTGATGCAACAAAGTAGCGTAAGTATTTCCCTCAGTTTTTGAGAACCAAGGTATCAATCCAGTAGGAGACTACACGCAAGTCGCCTAGTACATGCACAAACAAACAAGAACCTTGCAACCAACGCGATAAAGGGGTTGTCAATCCGTTCACGGTCACTTACGAAAGTGAGATCTGATAGAGATAATAAGATAAATATTTTTGGTATTTTTATGGTATAGATTGGAAAATAAAGATTGCAAAAGAAATAGTAAACTAGAATTGTAGATTGGAAACTTATATGATGTAAAGTAGACTCGGGGGCATAGGTTTCACTAGTGGCTTCTCTCAAGATAGCATGTATTACGGTGGGTGAACAAATTACTACCGAGCAATTGATAGAAAAGCGCATAGTTATGATGATATCTAAGGCAATGATCATGAATATAGGCATCACGTCCGTGTCATGTAGACCGAAACGATTCTGCATCTACTACTATTACTCCACACATTAACAGCTATCTAGCATGCATCTAGAGTATTAAGTTCATAAGAATGGAGTAACACATTAGGCAAGATGACATGATGTAGAGGGATAAACTCATGCAATATGATATAAACCCCATCTTTTTATCCTCGATGGCAACAATACAATACATGCCTTGCTTCCCCTGCTATCACTGGGAAAGGACACTTCAAGATTGAACCCAAAGCTAAGCACTTCCCCCATTGCAAGAAAGATCAATCTAGTAGGCCAAACTAAACCGATAATTCGAAGAGACTTGCAAAGATATCAAATCATGCATACAAGAATTCATAGAAGAATCAAATAATATTCATAGATAATCAAGTTCATAAATCCATAATTCATCAGATCTCGGCAAACACACCGCAAAAAGAGTTACATCGAATAGATCTCCAAGAAGATCAAGGAGAACTTTGTATTGAGATCCAAAGAGAGGGAAGAAGCCATCTTGCTAATAACTATAGACCCGAAGATCTGTGGTAAACTACTCACACATCATCTGAGAGGCTATGGTGTTGATGTAGAAGCCCTCCATGATCGAATCCCCCTCCGGCAGAGCGCCGGAAAAGGCCCCAATATGGGATCTCATGGGCATAGAAGGTTGCGGCGGTGGAAAAGGTGTTTTGTTGCTCTCCCTGAAGGTTTCAGGGTATAAGAGTATATATAGGCGAAAGAAATAGGTCGGTGGAGCTGTGAGGGGCCCGCGAGGGTGGGGGGTGCCCTCCTGCCTCGTGGCTTCCTCGCTGCTTCCTTGATGTCCACTCTAAGTCTCCTGGATCACGTTTGTTCCAAAAAAGATCCTCGCGAAGGTTTCATTTCGTTTGGATTCCGTTTGATATTCCTTTTCTGCAAAACACCAAAATAGGCCAAAAAACAACAATTTGCGCTAGGCTTTCGGTTAATAGGTTAGTCCCAAAAATAATATAAAAAGGTATATTAAAGCCCATTAAACATCCAAAATAGATAATATAATAGCATGGAACAATAAAAAATTATAGATACGTTGGAGACGTATCACCCCTCGGCAACTACATGGGCCTAGTGGGCCAAGAAGGGGACAGACCAGCCCCTAGGGGGCTGGTGCGCCCCATGTAGGCCAAAATAAGGGGAAGGAAAAGAGGATAAGAGAGAAAGGAAGGGGAGCAATTCGGCCTCCCCCTTCCTTCTCTCCTCCCAAGTAGGATTCCTCCTACTTGGGGCGCCCCTTGGCTACCTCTCCTCCCCTCCAACCTATATATATGACGGGGCGCACTACTAGACCACACAACAACGATTGTTAGCAGTGGATCACTTCACCATCACCGTCACCACGCCATCGTGCTAACGAAACTCTCCCTCGACACTTTGCTGGATCAAGAGTTCTAGGGACATCATCGAGCTGAACATGTGCAGAACTCAGAGGTGTTGTACGTTCGGTGCTTGATCAGTCGGAACGAGAAGAAGTTCGACTACATCAACTGCGTTGTCAAACGCTTCCGCTTTTGGTCTACGAGGGTACGTGGACACACTCTCCCCCTCTCATTGCTATGCATCTCCTAGATAGATCTTGCTAAGTGTAGGAAATTTTTTGTAATTGCATGCTATGTTCCCAACAAAAGGCACCAAGGGTGGTCTCGAGAAAACGCCACAAACTGTCGTTTAAAGCAGCCAACCGCGTCGAGCGTTGGCGTGCGAGGCGTCAACGGTGGCCTCGACGGTGAGGTGCTCCTCCAAGATCTGGGGGTCAGCACGAATGGCAGCCATCGTGACCTCACCCATGCGTGCGGCCACAATTTGCTTCTCCGCTACCAAATGCTCCTTGAGCTCCTAGCTATACTGCATGCACCATGGCATAGGGTGGCGCTTATTTGGTGGAGGGATCAGTGATTTGGGTGGAAGGTGTCGCTCCAGCGGTCGAGGCATGTGGGATGTGGAAGGAGGAGGAGGATGGGGGTCGGGTGTGGATTACCTGCCTGGATGGACGAGGCCGAGCAGCGCGAAGGAGGGTCGTCGGCGAGGAGGCGGCGCTGCAAGCAAGGAGTGAAGGTTTCAACTTGGAAAGGACGGCAGAAACAGGGGAAATGTGGCTTTTGGCAAGGGGGAGGGGCGGAGAGGTAGATATTCCCGCAGAAGCCAAAAATTTTGAATCGGATCAGTGAAAAAACTGGTGTGCGATATGTGAACATCACAAATGATATGTGAACATCACAAATGATTTATATAGCTTAACCCGTGCATGATGAGTTTGAACGTGCAAAAATTTGGTTCAAATTTCCCTGGTTACAGTGGTCATCCATGTCATTGCATAATTTGGGTACACAAAGGAGACTACAACACACCCACACTTCTTAATCGAGCAATTTCAGCAATTAAACAGAGCTAGCTGACCTAAACATTACTCTAACAAATTAAAGACCGGCACTCTTAATTAAGCAAAACAAAGAGTAGTGATGTCTACTACGCAACTTTATCCTTGTAGAGTTTTGTATGACAACAACAAATTTCCCTCAAGTGGATGACCTAAGGTTTATCAATACGTGGGAGGCGTAGGATGAAGATGGTCTCTCTCAAAAAACCCTGCAGCCAAATAACAAAGAGTCTCTTGTGTCCCCAACACACCCAATACAATGGTAAATTGTATAGGTGCACTAGCTCGGTGAAGAGATGGTGATACAAGTGCAATATGGATAGTAGATATAGGTTTTTGTAATCTGAAAATATAAAAACAGCAAGGTAACTAGTAACAAACGTGAGTGAAAACGGTATTGCAATGCTTAGAAACAAGGCCTAGGGTTCATACTTTCACTAGTGCAAGTTCTCTCAACAATGATAACATAATTAGATCATATAACAATCCCTCAACGTGCAACAAAGAGTGACTCCAAAGTCACTAATAGCGGAGAACAAATGAAGAGATTATTGTACGGTACGAAACCACCTCAAAGTTATTCTTTCCGATCGATCTATTGGGCTATTCCTATAAGTGTCACAAACAGCCCTAGAGTTCGTACTAAAATAATACCTTAAGACACACATCAACCAAAATCCTAATGTCACCAAGATACTCCAATGTCACCACAAGTATCCGTGGGTTTGATTATACGATATGCATCACACAATCTCAGATTCATCTATTCAAACCAAAACAAAGAACTTCAAAGAGTGCCCCAAAGTTTCTACCAGAGAGTCAAGATGAAAACGTGTGTCAACCCCTATGCATAAGTTTACAAGGTCACAGAACCCGCAAGTTGATCACCAAAACATACATTAAGTAGATCACGTGAATATCCCATTGTCACCATAGATAAGCACATGCAAGACATACATCAAGTGTTCTCAAATCCTTAAAGACTCAATCCGATAAGATAACTTCAAAGGGAAAACTCAATCCATTACAAGAAGGTAGAGGGGGAGAAACATCATAAGATCTAACTATAATAACAAAGCTCGCGGTACATCAAGATCGTTCCAAATCAAGAACACGAGAGAGAGAGAGAGAGAGATCAAACACATAGCTACTAGTACATACCCTCAACTCTGAGGGTGAACTACGCCCTCCTCATCATGGAGCGCGTCTGGATGATGAAGATGTCCACCGATGAAGATTTCCCCTCTGGCAGGGTGCCGGAACAGGGTCCTGATTGGTTTTTGGTGGCTATAGAGGCTTGCGGCGGCAGAACTCCTGATCTAGGTTCTGTTTTGGAGGTTTGGGGATATATAAGAGGTGTTGGCGTCGAGAACAAGTCAGGGGAGTCCACGAGGGGCCCACAAGGTCGGAGGGTGCTCGGGGGGGGGGGGGGGGGGTAGGGCGCGCCCTCCACCCTTGTGGAGGCCTCGTGGCTCTTCTGGCCCAACTCTTTTGCTTCAGGGGCTTCTTCTGGTACAAAAACAGTCGTCGTGAAGTTTCAGGTCAATTGGAGTCCGTTTGATATTGCTTTTCTACAAAACTCAAAAACAAGGAAAAACAGAAACTGGCAATGGTCTCTAGGTTAATAGGTTAGTCCCAAAAATTATATAAAATAGCACATAAATGCATATAAAACATCCAAGATTGATAATATAATAGCATGGAACAGTCGAAAATTATAGATAAGTTGGAGACGTATCAAGTACTACGACGGCTGGTGCTCGTCAATCTCCGCCGCCTCCTCCATGTCCAGCTCACATCCGATGATCTCCTAGGGAAGGGGCTCCATGTCATCCATCGCACCATACTCGGCAAGCATCTTGACATCCGCATCCTCCATATCTTTGGAATAGGCCGCCACGAGCTGGGTGTGGGCGGCCGCGATCTGGGCTTGGGCGGGCTTCGTCGTGGCAGGTATGCCACACAGGAACGGACGGCTGCTCGAATGCTCTCGGCGATTGCCAACTCTTCGGTCGTGCGTTGCTGACCATTGTCAGAGAAGCTTCATTCGATTTGTGCGGTGACCAGCATGAGCTGGGTGTGGGTGGCCTCGACATGCTCGTGGGCGGCCTCCATCAGCGCAAAGGTCGCTGCGTGAAATAGACAGCCGTTGTGCCGCTCTCAGGAGTTGCTATCTGATAACCCACAAGTATAGGGGATCGTTTGTAGCCTTGTTCGATAAATAAGAGTGTCGAACCCAACAATGAGCTAAAGGTAGAACAAATATTCCCTCAAGTTCTATTGACCATCGATACAACTCTACGCACACTTGATGTTTGTTTTACCTAAAACAAGTATGAAACTATTTTGCAAGAATAAAAGTACGAGTACTTTGCGAGAATAAAAACTATGAACAAATTGCAAGGTAATAAAAGTAGATAGCTTTTGTCAACAAGAAAGTCATTTGTCCCTAGGCAATCGATAACAAGTACCGGTAATCATTCTTGTAATTTTATATGAGGGAAAGGCATGAGCTAACATACTTTCTCTACTTGGATCATATGCACTTATGATTGGACCCCTAGCAAGCATCCGCAACTACTGAAGATCATTAAGGTCATGAAACCCAACCATAGCACTAAGTATCAAGTCATCTTTGCTCCCATATACCATAACCCACTTATCCGCGTTTAGGCTGCTGTCACCCCTACAACACCGACAATAAGCAAACCATGAACATATTGCAACACCCTATAGTGGGGGCCCGTCACGTTTGCGTTACACGGAGGGCACCATGGGACAGCACCATAAATAAAATATACACTCATACCAACCAAGATCACGATTAACCTAGAGGACAAAATATATCTACTCAAACATCATAGGGTAACCATAGATCATTGGGAAATAATATATGGAGTTGAGAACCATGTTTAAGTAGAGATTACAGTGGAGAGAAAGTTGGTGTGGACGGTAGAAAGGTTGTTGATGTAGATCGTTGTCCCGATCCTTGCCCCGACAGCATTCTGGCGCCCCAGGGAGAGAGGGGGAGAGAGCCCTCCCTCCTTCTTCTTCCTTGGCCTCCCCCCTAGATGGGAGGAGGGTTCCACCTCTGGTCCATGGCCTCCATGGAGGCGGAGGGGCGGCAGCCCCTCCGAGATTGGATCTCCCTCTTTGTTCTCTTATGTTTTGCGTTCCCCAGATCTGGCCAAAAACTGTTTCTTATATTCCCAAAGATCTGTAACTCCGATAGCGCTAAAATTTTAACATGATGTATTTCTAGATATAAGCTTCCTTGTGCATGAAGTAGAGCCCCAACCGACATACAAGGTGAGCACAACCCACCACCATGCGCTTGGAGCCTGGGGCGCGCCCTGGTGTCTCTTGGTCACGGTGGGCCTCCGTTTGCGTTGATTCCAAGTCCCAAAATTCACATATATTCCAAAATAATTCTCCGTAAATTTTTATCGCGTTTGGACTTCGTTTGATATGGATTTTCTGCAAAACAAAAAGCATGCAAAAAACAGGAACGAGCACCGGACACTGGATCAATAGGTTAGTCCAATAAATCATATAAAATGTTGCCAAAAGTATGTGAAAGTTGTATAATATTGGCATGAAACATTAATAAATTATAGATACAACGGAGACGTATGAGCATGCCCAAGCTTAATTCCTGCTTGTCCTCGAGTAGGTAAATGATAGATAAGATAATTTTTGATGTGGAATGCTACCTAACATAAACTTGACCATATATCTAATCATGGCATGAATATTAAGACATAAGTGATTCAAAGCAATAGTCTATAATTTTACATAGAGACATCAATACTTAGGTATCCCAACAAACAATCATGTCTTTCAAAATATCAACGCTAAAGAAAGCTATCCCTACAAAATCATATAGTCTTGTCATGCTCTGTCTTCTTAACACAAAGTATTTATAATGCACAACCCCGATGACAAGCCAAGTAATTGGTTCATACTCCTTCCGTCTAGTGAAGAGTGTACATCTAGAAATTTTAGGACAAATTATGGAGTTGAGTAAAAAAATGTATTAGAAAGGTGCAAGTCACCATCTCTCTCCTCTTTAATTACCCAACCCCCAATGAGATAAGTGCATGTAGAAATTAAGAAGACCATGTGCAGATTGATATTGGTCTTGATTACCGTGTGATAAGAGAGAAGTATTTTTTCCTACTTTAGAGTGCATTGGGAAGATAGAAGTACACTCTTTTGCAGACAAATTTTGAAGCTAGATGTACACTCTTTACCGGACGGAGGGAGTACTTTTTAATGTGCTTCAGCTTCTTCAACCCTCACGCAATACATGAGCGCAAGCCATGGGTATAGCACTACGGGTGGAATAGAGTATGATGATAGGGGTAAATATAGAGAAGAAAAAAAGTAAGAAAGTATCACATCGACGGGCTAACCAACGGGCTATGGAGATGCCCATCAATTGATATCAGTGCGAGGAGTA
This sequence comes from Triticum urartu, assembly GCF_056163025.1. Classification (NCBI taxonomy): domain Eukaryota; kingdom Viridiplantae; phylum Streptophyta; class Magnoliopsida; order Poales; family Poaceae; genus Triticum; species Triticum urartu. The sequence continues at coordinate 304,888,338 of NC_141878.1, forward strand.
GGGATTGCCATGCAACGAATGCACTAAGAACTATAAGTGTATAAAAGCTCAAAATGAAAACTAAGTGGGTGTGCATCTAATACTATAATGAAAAATTCCCACTAGTATATGAAAGTGACAACATAGGAGACTCTCTATATGAAAAACAAGGTGCTACTTTGAAGCACAAGTGTGAAACTAGCATGCGCTTCTCTCTTTTTTTCCCTTTTTTTCTTTCTCCTTTTTTCCTTTTTAATATTTTTTCTCTCACTTGTGGGGGAATCATAGTATCCATCATCCTTTCCTCACTAGGGCAATGCTCCAAAAATGAATAATGATGATCATCACACTTCTATTTACTTATAAGTCAAAAGAAATAAAAATTACAACTCGATACCTATAACAAAATATGACTCTATATGAATGCCTCTGGCAGTGTACCAGGATGTGCAATGATTTAGCTTAACATGTATGAAAAATGATGAACGGTGGCTAAGCCACAAATACTATGTCAGCTATATGATCATGCAAAGCAATATGACAATGAATGCTCAAGTCATCACAATGGAAGCGGTGGAAGTTCAATGGTAATATATCTCGGAAGGCTATGGAAAGGCCATAATAGGTAGGTATGGTGGTTGTTTTGAGGAAGATATAATAAGGCTTATGTGTGATAGAGCGTATCATATCATGGGGTTTGGATGCACCGGCGAAGTTTGCACCAACTCTCAAGGTGAGAAAGGGCAATGCACGGTACCGTAGAGGCTGGCAAATTGCGAAAAGGTAAGAGTGTGTATAATCCATGGACTCACATTAGTCATAAAAAACTCATATACTTATTGCAGAAGTTTATTAGCCCTCGAAGCAAAGTACTACTATGCATGCCCCTAGGGGGATAAATTGGTAGGAAAAGACCATCTCTCGTCCCCGACCGCCACTCATAAGGAAGACAATCAATAATAAATCATGCTCCAACTTCATAGCATAACAAGAGACTATACGTGCATGCTTCGGGAATCACAAACCTTAACACCAATATTCTTACTAACCACAACCGTTTACTAGTACCTCCCACATATTCCATCTCTATATCACAAAACTATTGCAAGGAATCAAACATATCATATTCAGTGATCCATAAGTTTTGTGTAGGATTTTATGACTAACCATGCAAATGACCAATTCCTGTCGACTCTCTAAATAGATATAAGTGAAGCATGAAAGTTTAATTCTTTCTACAAAAGATCAAGCTCTAACAAGTATAAGTGAAGCAAAAGAGCATTCTACAAATAACAGTTTTCTATTGGAAGAGAAACAGGCAATCCAAACTTCAAATGATATAAGTGAAGCACATGAAGCATTCTATAAAGCCACACTCAAAAGATATAAGTGAAGTGCAATGGGCATTCTATAAATCAACAATGCACTATCTCATACCAGCTGAAGGAAATATGCCCTAGAGGCAATAATAAAGTTTTTATTCTATATTTCTTTATATCATGATAAATGTTTATTATTTATGCTAGAATTGTATTAACCACAAACTTGATACATGTGTGGATACATAGACAAAACACCGTGTCCCTAGTAAGCCTCTACTAGACTAGCTCGTTAATCAAAGATGGTTAAGTTCCTAACCATAGACATGTGTTGTCATTTGATGAACGGGACCACATCATTCGGAGAATGATGTGATGGACAAGACCCATCCATTAGCATAGGATATTGATTGTTCACTTTTATTTCTATTTCTTTCTTCATGTCAAATACATATTCCTTTGACTATGAGATTATGCAACTCCCGGATTCCGGAGGAATACCTTATGTGCTATCAAACGTGGCAACATAATTGGGTGATTATAAAGATGCTCTACAGGTATATCCGAAGGTGTTTGTTGGGTTGGCATAGAACGAGACTAGGATTTGTCACTCCGAGTATCGGAGAGGTGTCTCAGGGCCCTCTCGGTAATACACATCATAAGAATCCTTGCAAGCAATGTGACTAATGAGTTAGTTGCAGGATGATGTATTACGGAACGAGTAAAGAGACTTGCCGATAACGAGATTGAACTAGGTATGAAGATTCCGATGATCGAATCTCGGGCAAGTAATATAGCGATGACAAAGGGAATAACGTTTGTTGTCATAAGGTTCGACCGATAAAGATCTTCATAGAACATGTAGGAGCCAATATGGGCATCCAGGTTTCGCTATTGGTTATTGAATAGAGAGATGTCTCAGTCATGTCTACATAGTCCTCGAATCCGTAGGGTCCGCACACTTAACGTTCATTGATGATATAGTATTATATGAGTTATGTATATTGGTGATAGAATTTTGTTCGGAGTCCCGAATATGATCACGGACATGACGAGGAACTCCGGATTGGTCCGGAGATAAAGATTGATATATGGGATAATAGTGTTCGGTCTCCGGAAAGGTTCCAGAATTCACCGGAAGGGGTTCCGGATGTTTCCCGAAATGTATGGGTACAAGAACACTTTATTTGGGCCAAAGGGGAAAGCCCACGAGGTTTTTTGAAAGCGCAAAAGGAAGTTTTGCGCAGTCCAGGGGTCAGACGCCGGGAACCCTGGTGTCTGGTCCTGGGGTTCGAGAAGGACTCTTGCCTTCCAGGAAAAACCGACTTTGACGAGGCTTTTACTCCAAGGTTCGACCCCTGGGCTGAACATATAAATTGAGGGGCAGGGCTAGCACCCAAGACACATCAAGATTCAGCAAGCCATGTGCCGGCAACCCCGTCCTCTCTAGTTTATCCTCCGTCTAGTTTCTGTAGTGCTTGGCGAAGCCCTGTGGAGATTGTTCTTCATCACCAACCGTCACCACGCCATTGTGCTGCCAGAACACATCTACTACTTCGCCCGTCTTGCTGGATAAAGAAGGCGACGTCATCAAGCTGAACGTGTGCTGAACGCGGAGGTGTCGTACGTTCGATACTTCATCGGGATGGATCATGAAGGTGTACGACTACATCAACTGCATTGATAAACGCTTCTGCTTTGTGATCTTCAAGGGTATGAAGATGCTCTCCCCTCTCATTGCTATGCATATCCTAGATAGATCTTGCGTGAGCTTCGGATTTTTTTGAAATTGCATGCTACATTTCCCAACAGTGGCATCCGAGCCAGGTCTATGCGTAGATGATATGCACGAGTAGAACACAAAGAGTTGTGGGCGGTGATCGCCATACTGGTTACCACCAATATCTTATTATGATTCGGCGGTATTGTTGGATGAAGTGCCCGGACGAACCTTACATGACCACGTTCATGGGACCGGTTCCACCGACATCCATGCAACTAGTTTGGATAAAGGTGGCTAGCGGGTGTCTGTTTCTCCAACTTTATTTGAATCAAATTTGACTGCGGCCGGTCCTTGTTGATGGTTAAAACAACAAACTTGATAAATCACCATTGTGGTTTGATGCGTACGTAAGTACGGTTCTTGCTAGAAGCCCGTAGCAGCCACGTAAAACTTGCAACAACCAAGTAGAGGACGTCTAAGTTGTTTTTGCAGGGCATGTTGTGATGTGATATGGTCAAGACATGATGTGATATATGTTATTGTATGAGATGATCATGTTTTGTAAAATTTACTGGCAACCGGCAGTAGCCTTATGGTTGTCTCTTTATTGTATGAAATGCAAACGCCATGTAATTGCTTTACTTTATCACTATGTGCTAACGATAGTTGTAGAAGCAATAGTTGGCGAGACGACCACGACGCTATGATGGAGATCAAGGTGTCAAGCGAGTGATGATAGAGATCATGACGGTGCTTTGGAGATGGAGATCAAAGGCACAAGATGATGATGATGGCCATATCATGTCACATATTTTGATTGCATGTAATGTTTATCTTTTATGCATCTTATTTTGCTTAGTACGGTGGTAGCATTATAAGATGATCCCTTACTAAAATTTCAAGGTATAAGTGTTCTCCCTGAGTATGCACCGTTGCGACAGTTCGTCGTGCTGAGACACCACGTGATGATCGGGTGTGATAGGCTCTATGTTCACATACAACGGGTGCAAAACAATTTTGCACATGCGGAATACTCGGGTTAAACTTGACGAGCCTGGCATGTACAGACATGGCCTCAGAACACTGGAGACCGAAAGGTCGAACGTGAATCATATAGTATATATGACCAACATAGAAATGTTCACCATTGAAGACTACTCCATCTCACGTAATGATCGAACATGGTTTAGTTTATTTGGATCACGTATCACTTAGATGACTCGAGGGATGTCTATCTAATTGGGAGTTCTTAAGTAATTTGATTAATTGAACTTAATTTATCATGAACTTAGTCCTCATAGTATTTGCATGTCTATGTTGTAGATCATTAGCTCGCGATATAACTCCTATATATTTTTGATATGTTCCTAGAGAAAAGTTGAAAGATGATAGTAGCAATGATGCGGACTGGGTCCGTGATCTGAGGATTATCCTCGTTGCTGCATAGAAGAATTATGTCCTTGATGCACCGCTAGGTGAGAAACCTGTTGCAAGAGCAGATACAAACATTATGAACATTTTGCAAGCTCGAGATGAGGACTACTTGATAGTTTAGTGCACCATGCTTTACGGCTTAGAACCGGGACATCAAAAACGTTTTGAACACCATGAAGCATATGAGATGTTCCAAGAGCTGAAATTGCTATTTCAGACTCATGCCCGTGTCAAGAGGTATGAGACCTCTGACAAGTACTTTGCCTACAAGATGGAGGAGAATAGCTCAACCAGTGAGCATGTGCTCAGAATGTCTGGGTACTACAATCACTTGAATCAAGTGGGAATTAATCTTCTACATAAGATAGTGATTGACAGAGTTCTTTAGTCACTATCACCAAGCTACTAGAACTTCATGATGAACTATAATGTGCAAGGGATAATGGAAAAGGTTCCCAAGCTCTTCACGATGCTGAAATCAGCGAAGGTAGAAATCAAGAAAGAACATCAAGTGTTGATGGTTAACAAGATCACCAGTTTCAAGAAAAGTGGCAAAGGAAAAGAAAGGGAACTTCAAGAAGAATGACAAGCAAGTTGCCACTCCCGTGAACAAGCCCAAAGCTAGACCTAAGCCTGAAACTGAGTGCTTCTACTGCGAAGGGAATGGTCACTTGAAGCGGAACTACCCCAAATACTTGGCAGATAAGAAGGATGGCAAAATGAACAAAGGTATATTTGATATACATGTTATTGATGTGTACTTTACTAGTGTTCATAGTAACCCAGGGTATTTGATACCGGTTAAGTTGCTAAGATTAGTAACTCAAAAAAGGAGTTGCAAAATGAACAGAGACTAGTTAAGGGCGAGGTGACGATGTGTGTTGGAAGTGATTGCAAGGTTGATAAGATCACCATCGCACACTCCCTTTACATTTGGGATTAGTGTTGGACCTAAATAAATATTATTTGGTGTTTGCGTTGAGCATGAATATGATTGGATCATGTTTATTGTGATATGGTTATTCATTTAAGTAAGAGAATAATTGTTGTTCTATTTACATGTAAAAAAACCTTCTATGGTCATACACACAGTGTAAATGGTTTATTGAATCTCGATCGTAGTGATACACATATTCATAATATTGATGCCAAAAGATGCAAAGATGATAATGATAGTGCAACATATTTGTGGCACTACCGTTTAGGTCATATTGCTGTAAAGCACATGGAGAAACTCCATACGGATGGATTTTTGGAATCACTTGATTATGAATCATTTGATATTTGTGAACCATGCCTCATGGGCAAGATGACTAAAACTCCATTCTTCGGAACAATGGAGTGAGCCAATGACTTATTGGAAATATTACATACCGATGTATACGGTCCGATGAGTGTTGAAGCTCGCGGCGGATATCGTTATTTTATAACCTTCATAGATGATTTGAGAAGATATGGGTATATCTACTTGATGAAACACAAGTCTGAAACAATTGAAAAGTTCAAAGAATTTCAGAGTGAAGTGGAGAATCATCGTATCAAGAAAATAAAGTTCTATGATCAGATCGCAGAGGCGAATATTTGAGTTACGAGTTTGGCCTTCATTTAAAACAATGTGGAATAGTTTCACAACTCACGCCACCTGGAACACCACAGTGTAATGGTGTGTCTGAATGTCGTAACCGTACTTTATTAGATATGGTGCATTCTATGATGTGTCTTACCGATTTGCCCTTATCATTTTTGGGTTATGCATTAGAGACAGATGCGTTCACGTTAAATAGGGCACCGTCTATATCCATTAAGACGACACCATATGAACTATGATTTGGCAAGAAACCAAAGCTATCGGTTCTTAAAGTTTGGGGTTGCGATGCTTATGTGAAAAAGCTTCAGCCTGATAAGCTCAAACCCAAATCGGAGAAGTGCGTCTTCATAGGATACCAAAAAGAAACTATTGGGTACACCTTCTACCACATATCCGAAGGCAAGATCTTTGTTGCTAAGAATGGATCCTTTCTAGAGAAGGAGTTTGTCTCGAAAGAAGTGAGTGGGAGGAAAGTAGAACTTGATGAGGCAATTGTACCTTCTCTCAAATTGGAAAGTAGCTCATCACATAAAATAGTTCTCGTGATGCCTACACCAACTAGAGAGGAAGCTAATGATAATGATCACGAAACTTCAGATCAAGTTACCACTGAACTTTGTGGGTCAACCAGAGCATGTTCCACACCAGAGTGGTACGGTAACCCTGTTCTGGAAGTCATGTTACTAGACCATGACGAACCTGCGAACTATGAAGAAGCTATGATGAGACCAGATTCCGATAAATGTCTTGAGGCCATGAAAACTGAGATAGGATCCATATATGAGAGCAAAGTGTGGACTTTGGTGGACTTGCCCAATGATCAGCAATCCATTGAGAATAAATGGATATTCAATAGGAAGACAGACACTGATGGTAGTGTTACTATCTACAAAGCTCGACTTGTCGCAAATGGTTTTCGACAAGTTCATGGTGTTGACTATGATGAGATTTTCTCACTCGTAGTGATGCTTAAGTCTGTTCGAATCATGTTAGTAATTGCTGGATTATATGAAATCGAGCAAATGGATGTCAAAACTGCATTCCTTAATGGATTTCTTAAAGAAGAGTTGTATATGATGCAACCAAAAGGTTTTGTCGATCCTAAAGGTGCTAACAAAGTGTGCAAACTCCAGCGATCCATCTATGGACTGGTGCAAGCATCTGAAAGTTGGAATATACGCTTTGATAAGGTGATCAAATCATATGGTTTTATACAGATTTGAAGTGAAGCATGTATTTACAAGAAAGTGAGTGGGAGCTCTGTAGAATTTCTAATATTATATGTGGATGACACATTGTTGATTGGAAATGATATAGAATTTTTGGATAGCATAAAGGATATTTGAATAAAAAATTAATGAAAAACCTCAGTGAAGCTGCTTACATATTGAGCATCAAGATCTATAGGGATAGATCGGGATGCTTAATAGGACTTTCACAAAGCACATACCTTGATAAAGTTTTGAAGAAGTTCAAAATGAATCAATCAAAGAAAGGGTTCTTGCCTGTGTTACAAGGTGTGAAATTGAGTAAGACTCAGAACCCAACCACGGCAGAAGATAGAGAGAGAATGAAAGTCATTCCCTATGCCTCAGCCATAGGTTCTATAAAGTATGCTATGCTGTGTACCAGACTTGTTGTGTGCCTTGCCATGAGTTTGGCAAGGGGGTATGTTGGATCGGAAGTATGTCTAGAGGGGGGTGATTAGACTATTTGACCAAATAATAATCTAGCCTTTTCCCAATTTTAAGTTTTGGTAGATTTTAGCAATATAGAACAAGTCAAGCAATCAACCCACACATGCAAGTCTAAGAGTATATATAGCAGCGAAATGTAAAACATTGCATGTGAAGGTAAATGGAGGAGTTTGGAGGGAGCAAATGCAATGTAGACACGGAAGATTTTTGGCGTGGTTCTGATAGGTGGTGCTATAGTACATCCACGTTGATGGAGACTTCAACCCACGAAGGGTAACAGTTGCGCCAGTCCATGGAGGGCTCCACCCATGAAGGGTCCATGAAGAAGCAACCTTGTCTATCCCACCATGGCCATCGCCAACGAAGGACTTGCCTTGCTAGGGTAGATCTTCACGAAGTAGGCGATCTCCTTGCTTGTACAAACTCCTTGGTTCAACTACACATTCTTGTCGGAGGCTCCCAAGTGAAACCTAACCAATCTAGGAGACACCACTCTCCAAAAGGTAATAGATGGTGCATTGATGATGAACTCCTTGCTCTTGTGCTTCCAATGATAGTCTCGCCAACATTCAACTCTCTCTCACTATTTGGATTTGGTGGAAAGGATGATTTGAGTGGAAAGCAACTTGGGGAAGGCTAGAGATCAAGATTCATATGGTTGGAATGGAATATCTTGGTCTCAACACGTGAGTAGGTGGTTCTCTCTCAGAAAATCTATGTTGGAAGTGTAGGCTGATACCTCCATTTTGCATCATGCTTTTATATTGATATTTATTGCATTATGGGCTGTTATTACACATTATGTCACAATACTTATGCCTATTCTCTCTTATTTTACAAGGTTTACATGAAGAGGGAGAATGCCGGCAGTTGGGATTCTAGGCTGGAAAAGGAGCAAATATTAGAGACCTATTCTGCACCGCTCCAAAAGTCATGAAACTTCATGGAAGAAGTTTTCAGAATATATAAAAAATACTCGGTGGAAGAGATTCACCAGGGGCCCACACCCTGCCCACGAGGGTGGGGCGCGCCCTACCCCCCTGGGCGCGTCCCCCTACCTTGTGGGCCCCCTGATGGCCCTCCGGTGGCCATCTTCTGCTATATGAAGTCTTTCAATGGGAAAAAAGAAGCCATCTTCTCAGACAAAACTCCCCCGCCACGAGGCGGAACCTTGGCGGAACCAATCTAGGGCTCCGGTAGAGCTGTTCTGCCGGGGAAACTTCCCTCCCGGAGGGGGAAATCATCGCCATCGTCATCACCAATGCTCCTCTCATCGGGAGAGGGCAATCTCCATCAACATCTTCATTAGCACCATCTCCTCTCAAAACCCTAGTTCATCTCTTGTATCCAATTCTTGTCTCCAAGTCCTGGATTGATGCTAGTAGGTTGCTAGTAGTGTTAATTACTCCTTGTAGTTGATACTAGTTGTTTTAATTGGTGGAAGATCATATGTTCAGATCCTATATGCATATTAATACCCCTCTGATTATGAACATGTTTATGCTTTGTGAGTAGGTACGTTTGTTCCCGAGGACATGGGAGAAGTCTTGCTATTAGTAGTCATGTGAATTTGGTATTCGTTCGATATTTGATGAGATGTATGTTGTCTCTCCTCTAGTGGTGTTATGTGAACGTCGACTACATGATACTTCAACATTATTTGGGCCTAGAGGAAGGCATTGGGAAGTAATAAGTAGATGATGGGTGCTAGAGTGAAAGAAGCTTAAACCCTAGTTTATGCGTTGCTTCATAAGGGGCTGATTTGGATCCATATGTTTCATGCTATGGTTAGGTTTACCTTAATACTTTTGTTGTAGTTGCGGATGCTTGCAATAGAGGTTAATCATAAGTGGGATGCTTGTACAAGTAAGGACAGTACCCAAGCACCGGTCCACCCGCATACCAAATTATCAAAGTACCGAACGTGAATCATATGAGCGTGATGAAAACTAGCTTGACGATATTCCCATGTGTCCTCGGGAGCGCTTTTCTCTATATAAGAGTTTGTCCAGGCTTGTCCTTTGCTAAGAAAAGGATTGGGCCACCTTGCTCCACCTTATTTACTTTTGTTACTTGTTGCTCGTTACAAATTATCCTATCACAAAACTATCTGTTAGCACTTGTTTCAGTACTTGCAGAGAATACCTTGCTGGAAACCGCTTATCATTTCCTTATGCTCCTCGTTGGGTTCGACACTCTTACTTATCGAAAGGACTACGATAGATCCCCTATGCTTGTGGGTCATCAAGACTCTTTTCTGGCGCCGTTGCCGGGGAGTGAAGCACCTTTGGTAGGTGGAATTTGGTAAGGAAAAATTTATATAGTGTGCTGAAATTTACTGTCACTTGTTACTATGGAAAGTAATCCTCTGAGGGGCTTGTTCGGGGTATCTTCACCCCGACCAGTAGAGCAAAGAGTTGCTCCTCAACCTACTGAACCTACTGAAAATGAAAATGTCTGCTTTGAAATTCCTTCGGGTATGATAGAAAAACTTCTAGCTAATCCCTTTTTAGGAGATGGAACAAAACATCCTGATGAGCATCTAATATATGTGGATGAAGTTTGTGGATTATTTAAGCTTGCAGGTTTACCCAGAGATGTTGTTAAGAAGAAGGTCTTCCCTTTATCTTTGAAGGGACATGCATCGACATGGTATAGGCTATGTGATGATATGGGGTCTTGGAATTACAAACGATTGAAATTGGAATTTCATCAGAAGTTTTATCCTATGCATCTTGTTCATCATGATCGCAATTATATATAATTTTTGGCCTCGCGTAGGAGAAAGCATCGCTCAAGCTTGGGGGAGGCTTAAATCAATGTTATATTCATGCCCCAATCATGAGCTCTCAAGAGAAATTATTATTCAAAATTTTTATGCTCGGCTTTCTCTCAATAATCGCTCCATGCTCAATACTTCTTGTACTGGTTCATTTATGATGAAGAATATTGAATTTAGATGGGGTTTATTGGAAAGAATTAAACGCAACTCTGAAGATTGGGAACTCGACGAAGGCAAGGAGTCAGGTATAACACATAAGTTTGATTGTGTTAAATCTTTTATGGATACTGATGCTTTTCGTGAATTTAGCACTAAATATGGACTTGACTCTGAGATAGTAGCTTCTTTCTGTGAATCATTTGCCTCATGTTGATCTCCCTAAGGAGAAGTGGTTTAAATATCATCCTCCCATTTAAGTATAAGTAGTTGAACCTATTAAAGTTGAAGAAAAGACTATCACTTATAATGTTGATCCCATTGTTCCTACCGCTTATATCGAGAAACCATCTTTCCCTATTAGAATAAAGGATCATGCTAAAGTTTCAACTGTGGTTCGTAAGAGTAATGCTAGAACACCTACACCCCCTGAGCAAATTAAAGTTGAACCGAGTATTGTTATGGTTAAAGATCTCTTGGTCGATAATAGTGATGGGCATGTTATTTACTTCTGTGATGAAGGTGCTAGAATTGCTATACCCGATACTAAAAATAAACATAGACATGTTGTAGGCATGCCTGTTGTTTCTGTTAAAATAGGAGATCATTGCTATCATGGCTTATGTAACATGGGTGCTAGTGTGAGTGCAATACCTCATTCCTTATACAAAGAAATTATGCATGATATTGCACCTGATGAGATAGAAGGTATTGATGTTAAAATTAAGCTTGCCAATAGAGATACTATTTCACCAGTTGGGATTGTTAGAGATGTTGAAGTCTTGTGTGGTAAAGTTAAATATCCTACTAATTTTCTTGTTCTTGGTTCCCCACAAGATGACTTTTGTCCCATTATATTTGGTAGACCCTTCTTGAATACTGTTAATGCTAAGATAGACTGCAAAAAGGATATTGTTACTGTTGGTTTAGGGGATATGTCTCATGATTTTAATTTTGCTAAATTTCGTAGACAACCCCATGATAAAGAATTGCCTAGTAAAGATGAAATTATTGGTCTTGCTTCTATTGTCGTCCCTCCTAATGATCCTTTAGAATAATATTTTCTAGACCATGAAAATGATATGTTTATGAATGAAGGAAGGGACCTATTTTGAAACACCATTTGCATGTTGAAATTCTAGGGGATCCTCCTCCACCCAAGGGTGATCCCGTGTTTGAGCTTAAACCATTACCTGGTACTCTTAAATATGCTTATCTTGATGAAAAGAAGATAGATCCTGTTATTATTAGTGCTAACCTTTCAGAGCAGGAAGCAGAGAAATTATTGAAAACTCTAAATAAGCACCGTGCTGCTATTGGATATACTCTTGATGATCTTAAGGGCGTTAGTCCCACTCTATGCCAGCACAAAATCCTAAGATGCTAAACTGGTTGTTGATCACCAACGACGGTTAAATCCTAAGATGAAAGAAGTGGTAAGAAATGAAATACTAAAGCTTCTGGAGGCAGGTATAATTTATCCTGTTGCTGATAGTTAGTGGGTAAGTCCTCTCCATTGTGTCCCTAAGAAGGGAGGTATTACTGTTGTTCCTAATGATAAAGATGAATTGATCCCACAAAGAATTGTTACATGTTATAGAATGGTAATTGATTTCCGCAAATTAAATAAAGCTACTAGAAAGGATCATTACCCTTTACCTTTTATTGATCGAATGCTGGAAAGATTATCCAAACATACACATTTTTGCTCTCTAGACGGTTATTCTAGTTTCTCTCAAATACCTGTGTCGAAAGAGGACCAGGAAAAGACCACTTTTACTTGCCCTTTCGATACCTTTGCTTATAGACGTATGCCTTTTGGTTTATGTAATGCACCTGCTACCTTTCAAAGATGTATGATTGCTATATTCTCTGACTTTTGTGAAAAGACTGTTGAGGTTTTCATGGATGATTTGTTCGTGTATGGAACTTATTTTGATGACTTCTTAAGCAAACTTGATCGAGTTTTGTAGACATGTGAAGAAACTACTCTTGTCTTGAATCGGGAGAAGTGGCACTTTATGGTTAATGAAGGTATTGTCTTGGGGCATAAAATTTCCGAAAGAGTTATTGAAGTTGATAAAGCTAAGTTGATGCTATCTAAAAGATGTCGTGTCCCAATCATGAGCTTGGGGGAGGCTTAAATCAATGTTATATTCATGCCCCAATCATGAGCTCTCAAGAAAAATGATTATTCAAAATTTTTATGCTCGGCTTTCTGATAACAATCGCACCATGCTTGATACTTCTTGTGCTGGCTCTGTTATGATGAAGACCATTGAATTCAAATGAGATTTATTGGAAAGAATTAAACGCAACTCTGAAGATTGGGACCTCGACAAAGGTAAGGATTCAGGTATGACACCTAGTTTTGATTGTGTTAAATCTTTTATGGATACCGATGTTTTCCGTAAATTTAGCACTAAATATGGACTTGACTGTGAGATAGTAGCTTCTTTCTATGAATCTTTTGCTACTTATGTTGATCTACCCAAGGAGAAGTGATTTAAATATCATCCTCCCATAGGAGTAAAAGTAGTTGCACCTATTAAAGTTGAAGAAAAGATTGTCACTTATAATGATTGTAACGCCCGAGACCAATGTGCCAGGTGTCCTCCAGTTATTCGCTGTTGTTGCCTTGTCATTGCTTGCGTGTCATGCATTGCTTATCATGTCATCAGTTGCATTTCATTTGCATACTTGTTCGTCTCATGCATCCGAGCTTTTTCCCCGTTGTCCATTTTGCATTCCGGCGCTTCGTTCTCCTCCGGTGGTCATTTCTACCTTTTTTTCGTGTGTGGGGATTAAACATTTCCAGATTGGACCAAGACTTGCCATGCGGCCTTGGTTTACTACCGGTAGACCGCCTGTCAAGTTCCGTACCATTTGGACTTCGTTTGATACTCCAACGGTTAATCGAGGGACCGAGAAGGCCTCGTGCGTGTTGCAGCCCAACACCCCTCCAATTTGGCCCAAAACCCACCAAAACCATCTCCATCATCTAGAGTGTTCGATCACGATCACGTGGCCAAAAACCGCACCTCATTTGGACTCTCCTAGCTCCCTCTACCTATAAATATGTGCTCCCCTCCCAAAATTCACGGATGAACCCTAACCTTCGTCCTCCTTGCGCCGCCGGACACGTCCGCCCGGCGGCCGGACATGTCCACCCCGCCCGGCCACCTCTCTCCGAACTATCAGCTTCCTCCACGTCACTCCGCCGCCGATTTCCACCAACCAGGCGCCGCCACCTCATCCGCGCCGACCCTCCTCTCTCTCCTCCCCACGCCAGGCCCGCCGCGGCCCATCGCGGACCCACCCGGGCCCGAGCCGTCCGCCGCCACGCCCTAGTTGCCCGAGCCCCGCGCGCCGCCCGCGGACCCTGCCGCGCGGTCGCTCACCGCCCGCGCCGGCTCCGCCCCGCCGCCGCACGCCGGCTCCGCCTCGCGGCGCCTCCGCCGCCGCCATGGGCGCCCCCGTCGCCGCTCGTCGCGGATCCGGTCGGGCCGGACCGGATCCGGCCGCCCTCACTTCTCCGGCGCCGCCCCGCGCCTCCCTGCCTTCTTTCCCATCTCCGGCGGGTCTCTCCGGCGAGATCCGTGCTGCATCGAAATCCGTGCCAAGAACCCTAGATCTGGAGGTGGTAAATTCCAGTAAGTCCTCGAGATTTCTATGTTTCATATGCCCATATTCATCATGTCGTAACTCCGCATCCGTAACTCCGATTTGAGCATATAGCATATTAAAATGTTCCTCTCAGAGAGTACATCATTTCATCTCATTGCATCATTTTCATTAGAGTTCATCTTGATGCCCGAAATGCTGTTAGAAGAGTGCTACTTGAGATAATTGTCAGATCTGCCGCTCCATTTAGCTATTTGTCATTTTTGCCATGATTATTGTGTGCATGATATGCCCCTGAGCTCTACATATGTTTTGTTATATGTTTTGCCATCTATCTAGAGGTGCAACCCATGTATTTTTGTGATGTGTGTGGTGACTAGCACAAGCTTGCAAAGTGAGGCACTTGGTAATGCTGATTTCAGGGACTTAACATTTCCACCAAGTCCTTGAGCTGTTTATCTCATATGGTCATATGTTCATGTTGTTTCCTAGTGATCCGTGCCTCTTTTGAGGATGATCAGTAAGGATGTTTTGTTAACCTTGTAGTGCTCTATCCATCCATGTCTTTGTTTGCAATTATGGAGCACCCTAGCTTGAGTCAATCGAGCTCTACTTTTGCTATTTCGTGAATCTGGGCAGATTGTCTACTTGTTAGCGATTTTGCCGAGGATGTTGTAGTTGATCCGTGCATGCCATGTTATTGTTCTTGCCATTTCTAGCTTGTATAATGTGTATTCTTGATGGGTGTATGCTTAGATTGTCAGGCCTTGCTCTGTAGTGAGTGCATCGAGCTTGTAAACATGCCTACTTGATATCTGTTTCAGCATGCTCCAGTTTTCACTAAGTCTGTGATCTGATTATGTTTTTGCCATGTTCACATGCTTGCAATTGTATTTTCTGATCCCTTTTGGCTCAAGGTCACTAAGGGACTTTTGTTAAGATATTTGAGTAGTTCCATGCCATGATTTACTTTGCCATGTTCAGGTCCTGTAGCATATAGTTTTCATGCTCCGAAGAGTGCTATCTGATCTGAAATTCCAGACAAATGTTAATTTCACTAAGTCTGAAATCTGTTTACCATATGCATTTTTGCCATGCTTGTTTGAACCTGTTAATGGATGAATTGGCCGTAGCTCAGTGCTAGACTTTTGTTAAGAATCATGAATGAATCCCTGCCATGTATTTTTATGCCATGTTTGAGTGCTGTAGCATGTTCATCTCGTTGCATTTAGATGGCTACTTGCTGTAAATCGCAGACCGGTGCCATATTTGAATTGCTCGCCATTTCCAAACCGTAACTCCGATTCCAGTGATCTTTATATCGTTTTCAAGCGATTTCATCTCACCTTTCCAGTGGCACACTTGGATTTCCAAGTTGAGGCCAGGTTCATTCATTTCTTGTCAAATCATGCATATGCATCGCATACCGCATCTCGCATATCATACCATGTTCATGTGTTGGTTGTTTACTATGGTGTGTGCTTCTTTCCGGTGTTTGCTTCTTCGGGTTGGTTCCGGTATCGTCGCGTTTGTGAGGACCCGTTCGTCTACGTCCGTTTGTCTTCTTCTTGGACTTGTTCTTCTTCCTTGCGGGATTTCAGGCAAGATGATCATACCCTCGAAATCACTTCTATCTTTGCTTGCTTAGTTGCTCGCTCTTTTGCTATGCCTATGCTGCGATACCTACCACTTGCTTTTCATGCCTCCCATATTGTTGAACCAAGCCTCTAACCCACCTTGTCCTAGCAAACCATTGTTTGGCTATGTTACCGCTTTGCTCAGCCCCTCTTATAGCGTTGTTAGTTGTAGGTGAAGATCAAAGTTTGTTCCTTGTTGGAACATGGAGATGTTGTTCCTTGTTGGAACATGTTTACTTGTTGGGATATCACACTATATCTTATTTAATTAATGTATCTATATACTTGGTAAAGGGTGGAAGGCTCGGCCTTATGCCTGGTGTTTTGTTCCACTCTTGCCGCCCTAGTTTCCGTCATATCGGTGTTATGTTCCCGGATTTTGCGTTCCTTACGCGGTTGGGTTATAATGGGAACCCCTCGACAGTTCGCTTTGAATAAAACTCCTCCAGCAAGGCCCAACCTTGGTTTTACCATTTGCCACCTAGCCTTTTCCCCTTGGAAGTCGCGCGTCCCGAGGGTCATCTTTATTTTAACCCCCCCGGGCCAGTGCTTGTCTAGGTGTTGGTCCGAACTAGAGTCCTTTGCAGCGCCACCTCAGGGAAACTTGAGGGCTGGTTTTAGTTGTACGGAGCGCTCATCCGGTGTTGCCCTGAGAACGAGATATGTGCACGTCCTATCAGGATGTCGGCGCATCGGGCGGTCTTGCTAGACTTGTTTTACCATTGTCGAGGATGTCTTGAAGAACCGGGATACCGAGTCTGATCGGAATGTCTCGGGAGGAGGTCTATTCCTTCGTTGACCATGAGAGCTTGTTATGGGCTAAGTTGGGACTCCTCTGCAGGGATTTGAACTTTCGAAAGTCGTGCCCGCGGTTATGGGCAGATGGGAATTTGTTAATGTCCGGTTGTAGAAAACCTGAAGTTGACTTTAATTAAAATGCATCAACCGCGTGGGTAACCGTGATGGTCTCTTTCCGGCGGAGCCCGGGAAGTGAACACGGTTGTTGGAGTTATGCTTGACGTAGGTTGTTTTAGGATCACTTCTTGATCATACTTTTATCGACCGTACTTTGCCTTCTCTTCTCGCTCTCATTTGCGTATGTTAGCCACCATATATGCTAGTCGCTTGCTGCAGCTCCACCTCATACCTTTACCTTACCCATAAGCTTAAATAGTCTTGATCGCGAGGGTGTGAGATTGTTGAGTCCCCGTGACTCATAGATACTTCCAAAACCAGTTTGCAGGTACCGATGTTACCGAGCAGGTGACGCAACCAAGCTCAAGGAGGAGCTCGATGAAGATCTTGTCCTTTGTGTTGTTTCGTTCTAGTTGATCAGTAGTGGAGCCCAGTTGGGGTCGATCGGGGACCTTTGTCGCATTTGGGGTTCTTCTTTTATTTTGTTTCTGTTGTCGGACCTTGATTGTATTTGGATGTTGTAATGCTTTATTCATGTAATTGTGTGAAGTGGCGATTGTAAGCCAACTATGTATCTTTTCCCCTATCGTAATACATCGGTTGTGTGAAGATTACCTCACTTGCGACATTTCTTTCAATGCGGTTATGCCTCTAAGTCATGCTTCGACACGTGGAAGATATAGCCGCATCGAGGGCGTTACAATGATCCAATTGTTCCTACTTCTTATGTTGAGAAACCACCTTTCCCTGTCAGGATAAAGGATCATGCTAAAGCTTCAACTGTGGTTCATAAAAGCAATATTAAAACTTATACACCTCATGAGAAAATTAAAGTTAAACCTAATATTGCTATTGTTAAAGATCTTTTGTCTGATAATATTGATGGGCATGTTATTTATTTCTGTGATGAAACTGCTAGAATTGCTAAACCTTGTGCTAAAGATAAACCTAGACCTGTGGTAGGCATGCCTGTTATCTCTGTTAAAATAGGAGATCATTGTTATCATAGTTTATGTGATATGGGTGCCAGTGCTAGTGCAATACCTATTAGCCTATATAGAGAAATTATGCATGATATTGCACCTGTTGAATTAGAAGATATTGATGTCACAATTAAACTTGCCAATAGAGATACTATTTCACCAATGGGAATTGTTAGAGATGTTGAAGTCTTGTGTGGGAAAACTAAATATCCTGCTGATTTTCTTGTTCTTGGTTCCCCACAAGATAGATTTTGTCCCATTATATTTGGTAGACCCTTCTTAAACACTGTTAATGCTACCATAGATTGCAAAAGGGATGTTGTTACTATCGGTTTGGATGATATGACTCATGAATTTAATTTCTCTAAATTTAGTAGACAACACCGTGAAGAAGAATTGCCTAGTAAGGATGAAATTATTGATCTTGCTTCTATTGCCATACCTCCTAGTGATCCTTTAGAACAATATTTGCTAGACCATGAAAATGACATGTTTATGAATGAAAGAAGGGAAATAGACGAAGTATTCTTTAAACAGGAACCTATTCTGAAAAACAATTTGCTTGTTGAAATCCTAGGGGATCCTCCTCCACCCAAGGGTGATCCCGTGTTTGAGCTTAAACCGTTACCTGATACTCTTAAATATGATTATCTTGATGAGAAAAATATATATCTTGTTATTATTAGTGCTAACCTTTAAGAGCATGAGGAAGAGAGATTATTGAAAACTCTGAAGAAGCACTGTGCTTCTATTGGGTATACTCTTGATGATCTTAAGGGCATTAGTCCCACTCTATGTCAACATAAAATTAATTTGGAAGAAGATGCTCAACAAGTTCGTGATCATCAACGACGGCTGAATCCTAAAATTAAGGAAGTGGTAAGAAAGGAAATACTAAATCTCCCTGGGGCAGGTATAATCTATCTCATTGCTGATAGTCAGTGGGTAAGTCTTGTCCATTGTGTCCCTAAGAAGGGAGGTATTACTGTCGTTCCTAATGATAAAGATGAATTGATTCCTCAAAGAATTATTACAGGTTATAGGATGGTAATTGATTTCCGCAAATTAAATAAGGCCACTAAAAAGGATCACTACCCCTTAACTTTTATCGATCAAATGCTAGAAAGATTATCCAACATACACATTTTTTCTTTCTGGATGGTTATTATGGTTTCTCTCAAATACCTGTGTCAGCCAAAGATCAATCAAAGAATACTTTTACTTTCCCTTTTGGTACTTTTGCTTATAGACGTATGCCTTTTGGTTTATGTAATGCACCTGCTACCTTTCAAAGATGCATGATGGCTATATTCTCTGACTTTTGTGAAAAGATTTGTTAGGTTTTCATGGACGATTTCTCTGTCTATAGATCTTCTTTTGATGATTGCTTGAGCAATCTTGATCGAGTTTTGCAGAGATGTGAAGAAACTAATCTTGTCTTGAATTGGGAAAAGTGCCACTTTATGGTTAATGAAGGTATTGTCTTGGGGCACAAAGTTTCTGAAAGAGGTATTGAGGTTGATAAAGCCAAGGTTGATGCTATTGAAAAGATGCCATGCCCCAAGGACATCAAAGGTATAGGAAGCTTCCTTGGTCACGCCGAATTTTATAGGAGGTTCATTAAGGACTTCTCAAAAATTTCTCGTCCTCTGACTAATTTATTACAAAAAGTTATACCATTTGCCTTTGATGATGATTGTGTAGAAGCATTCGAAATACTTAAGAAAGCATTGATATCTGCACCTATTGTTCAGCCACCTGATTGGAATTTACCCTTTGAAATTATGTGTGATGCTAGTGATTATGCTGTAGGTGCTGTTCTAGGGCAAAGAGTTGATAAGAAATTAAATGTTATTCAATATGCTAGTAAAACCCTAGACAATGCTCAAAGAAATTATGCTACCACTGAAAAAGAATTTTTAGTAGTTGTATTTGCTTGTGATAAGTTCAGACCTTATATTGTTGATTCTAAAGTAACTATTCACACTGATCATGCTGCTATTAAATATCTTATGGAAAAGAAAGATGCTAAACCTATACTTATTAGATGGGTTCTCTTGCTACAAGAATTCGACTTACATATCGTTGATAGAAAGGGAGCTGAGAACCCCGTTGCAGACAACTTGTCTAGGTTAGAAAATGTGCTTGATGACCCACTTCCTATTGATGATAGCTTTCCTGATGAACAATTAAATGTCATAAATGGTTCTCCTACTCCTCCATGGTATGCTGATTATGCTAATTACATTGTTGCTAAGTTTATACCACCTAGTTTCACATACCAGCAAAAGAAAAAGTTCTTGTATGATTTGAGGCATTACTTTTGGGATAACCCACATCTTTATAAAGAAGGAGTAGATGGTGTTATTAGACGTTGTGTACCTGAGCATGAATAGGAACATATCCTACGCAAGTGTCACTCCGAAGCTTATGGAGGACACCATGCTGGAGATAGAACTGCACATAAGGTATTGCAATCTGGTTTTTATTGGCCTACTCTCTTCAAGGATGCCCGTAAGTTTGTCTTATCTTGTGATGAATGTCAAAGAATTGGTAATATTAGTAGATGTCAAGAAATTCCTATGAATTATTCACTTGTTATTGAACCATTTGATGTTTGGGGTTTTGATTATATGGGACCTTTTCCTTCCTCTAATGGATATACACATATTTTAGTTGTTGTTGATTACGTTACTAAGTGGGTAGAAGCTATTCCAACTAGTAGTGCTAATCATAACACTTCTATTAAAATGCTTAAAGAAGTTATTTTTCCAAGATTTGGAGTCCCTAGATATTTAATGACTGATGCTGGTTCAGATTTTATTCATGGTGCTTTCCGTAAAATGCTTGCTAAATATGATGGTAATCATAGAATTGCATCTTCTTATCACCCACAGTCTAGTGGTCAAGTAGAATTGAGTAATAGAGAGCTCAAATTAATTTTGCAAAAGACTGTTAATAGATCTAGAAAGAATTGGTCCAAGATACTTGATGATGCATTATGGGCCTATAGAACTGCATATAAAAATCCTATGGGTATGTCTCCGTATAAAATGGTTTATGGAAAAGCATGTCACTTACCTCTCGAACTAGAACATAAGGCATATTGGGCTATTAAAGAACTCAACTATGATTTTAAACTTGCCGGTGAGAAGAGTTTATTTGATATTAGCTCACTCGATGAATGGAGAACCCAAGCCTATGAAAATGCCAAGTTGTTTAAAGAAAAAGTTAAAAGATGGTATGATAATATGATAAAAAAGCGTGAGTTTAATGTTGGTGATTATGTATTGCTATACAACTCTCATTTAAGATTTTTTACAGGAAAACTTCTCTCTAAATGGGAAGGTCCTTACATTATCGAGGATGTCTATCGTTCTGGTGCCATAAAAATCAACAACTTCGATGGCACAAATCCGAAGGTGGTGAACGGTCAAAGAATCAAACATTATATCTCAGGTAATCCCATAAATGTTGAACCCAATATTATTGAAACCGTAACCTCGGAGGAATACATAAGGGACACTTTCCAGAACGCTCCAAACTCCGAAAAGGAATAGGTATGTGGTACGGTAAGTAAACCGACTCCAAAACAGTTTTTAAGGCAATATTTCACCGTTTTGGAATATTTAGAAAAATAGAAAAATAAGAAGCAGTCTGGGAAGGACACGAGGGCTCCACGAGGGTGCAGGGCGCGCCCTACCCCCCTGGGCGTGCCGCCCTACCTCGTGGGCACCTCGTGCACTCTCCGGACTCCGTTTTCTTACACTACACGTATTTCGGTCGGTAAAAATTCATTACATAATCTCCCGGAGGTTTTGACTCCCGTATCATGCAAAAATCCCCTGTTTTTGTTTCGAGCTGTTTTTCTGACAGATCCAGGTCGTCATGTAATCTTCAAGTGCCCCCAAGGACCAGTTCTTCAAGAAGGACATCAACCCCTACCTCGCAGAAGTGCTGCAACACCCTCAAACCATTGAGATGCGTGAGGGGTTGTTGCACATCCGCGATGCTGAGGGACCAAGGAAGACTGGAAGCACGGAGGCAAGGCTCGAGGCATTGAAGCAAGAAGTTTTCAAGTGTCAGGAGATGGTGGATCATGGACTCGATTCCAATCACATTATGATCACGGAGTTCACCAACAACCACAAGATGGACGTCAAGGACATTGTGGAGGCCATCTTCAAGCTTCATGTGAAAAACGAGCACCTCCAAGCCCAGATCTATGACCTGCAAAATCAAAATTGTGAGTATGAATATAGATTCAAGAGGATGAGTTTGGCTACAGATTTGAGGTTTCAGGAGACTCGGTCATCCTTCTATGATGGTGAGCCTATGCCTTGGAAGAAGGACGACAAGCCTACGCCATCAACAAAATCACCACCGTATCGACCAACAAAGAAGAATTGAGTATCTGGTATGGGCACTCCCCTTGGCAACCTCCAAGCTTGGGGGAGTACCCCGGTATCGTATCACCATCACTTTTACCTTTACCGTTTTCCTTAGTTCGAGCCTTTTGGTAATATCTTGATCTAGTAGAATAATGTTTATGGCATGATCTAGTTTTGAGTTTTGCTTTAGAATTCCTCTATGTAATCGAGTCCATGAGCTATATAATAAAGATTAGTGTTGAGTCAAGGGCTTGATTATTTTGCCATGATCCGAAGGGAATAAAAGAAAAGAGAAAGAAATAAAAAGAAACAAAGAGATCATGTGAGTCATATGGAGTGTAATGAGCTCACATAGAAAAAGTATGATGAATAAAAGTTGTGGAGAGTTGACAAACATAGTTTTGGTCATCATTGCAATTAATAGGAAGTAATAAAGAAAGAGACGTCGTCACATATAGATATACTATCTTGGACATCTTTTATGATTGTGAGCACTCATTAAAATATGACATGCTAAAGAGTTGATGTTGGACAAGGAAGACAACATAATGGGTTATGTTTTCTTACATCTGAGATAAATTATATTGCCATGGATCATCCAACATGGTTGAGCTTGTCTTTCCCTCTCATGCTAGCCAAATTCATCGCACCAAGTAGAGATACTACTTGTGCTTCTAAATACCCTTAAACCAGTTTTGCCATGAGAGTCCACCATACCTACCTATGGATTGAGTAAGATCCTCCAAGTAAGTTGTCATCGGTGCAAGCAATAAAAATTGCTCTCTAAATATGTATGACTTATTAGTGTGGGAGAAAATAAGCTTTATACGATCATGTGATATGGAAGAAATAAAAGCGACAGACTGCATAATAAAGGTCCATATGACAAGTGGCAACATAAAGTGACGTTCTTTCGCATTAAGATTTTGTGCACCCAACTACAAAAGCGCATGACAACCTCTGCTTCCCTCTGCGAAGGGCATTCTTTTACTTTTATCCCCTAAATTGAATAAGAGTCATGGTGATCTTCACCCTTCCTTTTTTTTAATCCTTTGGCAAGCACAATATGTTGGAAAGATCCTGGTATATATGGCTAATTGGATGTGAGTTTTCACGAACTATTATTTTTGACATTACCCTTGAGGTAAAATGTTGGGAGGCAAAACTATAACCCCTATCTTTCTCTGTGTCCGATTAAAACTCCATACCCATAAGTATTGCGTGAGTGTCAGCAATTGTGAAATAATATATGATAGTTGAGTATGTGGACTTGCTGAAAAGCTCTTATACATTGACTCTTTCCTATGTTATGATAAATTGCAATTTCTCCAATGACTGAGATTATAGTTTGTTAGTTTTCAATGAAGTTTAGGAATCATACATGAAATTGTAACTGAATTATTACTATAGCATAAGAAATCATATGACAAGAATTATGTAAGTTGTTGTTCTAAGAATGATCATGATGCCCTCATGTCCATATTTTATTTTTATCGACACCTCTATCTCTAAACATGTGGACATATTTTTTGATTTCGTCTTTTCGCTTGAGGACAAGCGAGGTCTAATCTTGGGGGAGTTCATACGTTCATTTTGCATCATGCTTTTATATCGATATTTATTGCATTATGGGCTGTTATTACACATTATGTGACAATACTTATGCCTATTCTCTCTTATTTTACAAGGTTTACATGAAGAGGGAGAATGCTGGCAGCTGGGATTCTGGGCTGGAAAAGGAGCAAATATTAGAAACCTATTCTGCACCACTCCAAAAGTCCTGAAACTTCACGGAAGACGTTTTTAGAATATATAAAAAATACTCAGCAGAAGAGATTCAACAGGGGGGCACACCCTACCCATGAGTGTGGGGGGCACGCCCTACCCCCCTGGGTGCGC
Source organism: Triticum urartu (assembly GCF_056163025.1). Lineage (NCBI taxonomy): Eukaryota > Viridiplantae > Streptophyta > Magnoliopsida > Poales > Poaceae > Triticum > Triticum urartu. The sequence goes on from NC_141878.1 coordinate 304,912,465, forward strand.
CCCCTACCTTGTGGGCCCCCTGATGGCCCTCTGGTGGCCATCTTCTGCTATATGAAGTCTTTCGATGGGAAAAAAATAAGAAGCCAGCTTCTCGGATGAAACTCCGCCTCCATGAGGCGGAACCTTGGTTGAACCAATCTAGGGCTCCGGCAGAGCTGTTCTGCCAGGGAAACTTCCCTCCTGGAGGGGGAAATCATCGCCATCGTCATCACCAACGTCCTCTCATCGGGAGAGGGAATCTCCATCAACATCTTCATCGGCACCATCTCCTCTCAAAAGCCTAGTTCATCTCTTGTATCCAATTGTTGTCTCCATGTCCGGGATTGATGCTAGTAGGTTGCTAGTAGTGTTAATTACTCCTTGTAGTTGATGCTAGTTGGTTTAATTGGTGGAAGATCATATGTTCAGATCCTATATGCATATTAATACCCCTCTGATTATGAACATGTTTATGCTTTGTGAGTAGTTACGTTTGTTCCTGAGGACATGGGAGAAGTCTTGCTATTAGTAGTCATGTGAATTTGGTATTCGTTCGATATTTTCATGAGATGTATGTTGTCTCTCCTCTAGTGGTGTTATGTGAACGTCGACTACATGACACTTCACCATTATTTGGGCCTAGAGGAAGGCATTGGGAAGTAATAAGTAGATGATGGGTTGCTAGAGTGACAAAAGCTTAAACCCTAGTTTATGCGTTGCTTCGTAAGGGGCTGATATGGATCCATATGTTTCATGCTATGGTTAGGTTTACCTTAATACTTTTGTTGTAGTTGCGGATGCTTGCAATAGAGGTTAATCATAAGTGGGATGCTTGTCCAAGTAAGGACAATGCCCAAGCACCGGTCCACCCACATACCAAATTATCAAAGTACCGAACGCGAATCATATGAGCGTGATGAAAACTAGCTTGACGATATTCCCATGTGTCCTCGGGAGCGCTTTTCTCTATATAGGAGTTTTTCCAGGCTTGTCCTTTGCTACAAAAAGGATTGGGCCACCTTGCTGCACCTTATTTACTTTTGTTACTTGTTGCTCGTTACAAATTATCCTATCACAAAACTATTTGTTACCACTTGTTTCAGTACTTGCAGAGAATACCTTGCTGGAAACCGCTTATCATTTCTTTCTGCTCCTCGTTGGGTTTGACACTCTTACTTATCGTAAGGACTACGATAGACCCCCTATACTTGTGGGTCATCATAGGCACGTTCTGATGGCTCTCCTTACTAATGAAGGAAGGGTGGAGGGGTATATATAGCCTCCACACAAATTCTAACTATTACACACAAATCACCAAACTCGGTGGGACCAAATCATGAAACTCGGTCAGACCAATTTAGTTCAAAATGTGAACGTTAGGATTTTCAGTGGGACCGACATGTCAACTCGGTAGGACTGATTTTTTTAGTGTTAGGGCATAACGTAATCTCGGTGAGACCGATCACATAATCTCGGTGTTAGGGCATAACGTAATCTTGGTAATTGATGACAATATATAGATCAAATCTTTGACAAATGATAATAAGATTTAAAGTACATCGTTGCTTTGAGAAGTATGTGATAAGAAAGAGATCCCCCTAAATTTGTGCATCATTTGAAATTTGCGTTTGAATGCAAATTCACAATCGATTAGGATCATGGGTTACTCTTCCATGTCACATACATCTTGGTGGAGCTCTCAAAATGATAGGAATTAAAACATGCACTCATCACCAAGCAAAGTGAATGATCATATATGAGATAGCAAAGATAATATCATCCAAGCAAGCATTAAAGTTGAATATGATCAAACACATGATCATACAAGTATCTCACACACAGACATAAAGAGTATCAAACAAGCACACACAAAAGTATCAACCAAATAGCAAGAGAGACAAAGAAGCAAAACATAACACTCTCTCTCAAAGCCTATGATTTATACATTTCTCCCCCTTTGGCAACAAGTTGCCAAAAAGTTTGAAAATGCATAGTGCTATGCATCTCTCTAGGCTTGATCTTCGGGAGGTGGTGTAGAGAGGACTCCAAGGACGAAGGCATCAGTTGATGTTGTTGGAGCTGGTGGAGTGGAAACTGGAGGTGGCACTGAAGTTATTGTTGCTGGTGCTGAAGTAGTTGCTCTAGTGTCAGGCACTGGCACTGCAGCAGATCTCTAACCTCTGGGCACTCTCTAAAAAGTATATGTAGTAGCCTGCCCTTTCCTCTCCTCTGCTTCCTCCTGGAGTTGCTCAACAGCTGACTGTGTCATAGTTACTTTAAGATCAAGATCATAAATTTTGGTCTCTATGATCCTCTCCAAGCTCTCATAATTCTTGATCAGAGTGGCCAAGCCCTTCTCGATCCTCAAAGTTTCTTGAATTAGATATGCGAGCCGATCTTGTTTTGACTTCAGAAAAACTTGAGATGCATCCTCAACACTTGCCATTTTTGCAGCCTTCTCAGCCTTTGCCTTTGCTCTCTTCTCTTGTGCTTGCACTAATGTGGCATCATCCTCATTCATCACAACTGTGTTATCCTCAAATTCTGGTCTCAAGCGTAAGTGCCCCTTGTCCAACAAATAAGTGCCTGTGCCCATCTTGGAGTTGATGAGCACCTGAATGCGTGGAGCATACCCACAAGATCTCTTTTGATCAGCAGCTGTCCTCTTGATTGTCTCAACAATCAGACTCATGACCTTGAATTTCTGAGGCACATCAAATATCTGCAGCAAGTTGATTGAATGGCCTCTGATCATCTTGTGATCTCCAGATTTGGGCAACATTGTATGCCTCAATATAGTGTTGATTGTAGCTAGACCAGACAACAAGTAATGTACATATCCAAGCTTATGTGTTTCCAAAGGTTTGTCTGGGATCTCTTTGTACATGTCGGCGTTCTAGGAATGGGGGTCCCCAGACTTGCCTGCCTACGGCCTGCGGCGTGGCTCAAAGGGGGGCCCAGCGCGGCCCATCTTCACCAACACAAACCCAAGACCCTCGCGAGGGGCCAAGCCTCGCGGGGCGGACGACGCGGAGCTTCCTCGGGCGCGGCCTCGTCAGGCTGGCTCACAAGGAGGCGGAGAGATCAAGGCGGGGTACCTCATGAGGTGCCCGTGACGCAAGCCATGACGACCGGGGGCGCCAGGCGGGTGCCAGCCCGCGTAGTGTCCTCCCTTCCTCTTTGGTGCAAAGGGGGCAAGCGCAGCCGTGGAGTACCGAGGCATCAGGCAAAGGTTGCCATTTCGGTGCAACTAGACCAAGACCAAGAGGACTACAAGACGGAGGTAACCATGGAGCCCAAGACGGCGTCATCACCAGAGCTTTGCGCAGACGAAGACTACTTTTGTCAGGATAGCTGATACTAGCTGTCCCCCTTCAAATTAGCCCGCCATTGTTGGCTCCCTTCCCGCTCGATATTTGGGAAGAGGACCAGGGCCTCTATAAGTAGGACCAGCCACCCACAGAGCTGAGGGGGGAAGAAGAAAAGAGAGAGCTGAGCCGAAGGGATCGAAGGATAGAGAAGATCAGAAAGAGAGAGAGAAAGGTGACTGAGCTCCTCCCAGCAGTTCATCGCCCCAGCCAAGAACAGACCCTCGCGAGGCTGTTCTTCCTTGTATTGTTCATCATCATCAGCCCAAGAGGCAATCCACCACACCACACACTGGAGTAGGGTATTACACCACAACGGTGGCCCGAACCAGTATAAACCTTGCGTCTCTTGTGCTGTTTTTTCTATAGTTTAGATCTTGGCAAGGCGGAGGAGTGCAAGTAGATAGGAGGCGAAATCTCCGCGCGCACCCCAGTGTTTGAACCTCAAGGGTCTTCCGGAACCCGAAATCCAACATTTGGCGCACCAGGAAGGGGTGCGCCGGGATTCGTCTTCCACCACCCCGTTCTCCTCCGACCATCACGCCCATGTCTGACGCTCGTCGGGCCCGCGCCGAGCGCCGGGCCGCGCTCGCTGCCCGCTTCGCCCAGACGGCCCCTGTTGGTGGGGGTCCTCGCCATTCCCCGTCACCTGCCGTCAATGCTGCCACCGGCCCGGCGGGGGACGAGCAGCAAGCATCGTCCGAGCATCCTTCCGTGCGGCAAGACGGCCGCACCGCAACTCCCTCGCTCACCCCAGCTGGCTCTTTGTCCCGCGTGCTCCGCGCGCCCATGGAGGCTCGGGCTGCACTCATCGCAGCGAACGAGCTTCTGCGCTACCGTCCCGTCGATGACGTCTATGAAGAATGGCTCGACCGTGTCGCCGAGCTCGTCCGCGCCGTAGGGGGCTCTCCTGCGTCGTCCGTTCCACTGTACCGCACCCGGCCCCGCGCAGGCAATGAAGCTTCGGCGGCGCCCCGGCCGCCTCCTCCTTAGGAAGGCGCCATGGCTCCAAGGCGCATGGCCCCTGGGCGGAACCCGCTCCGTCAGGCGCCAGCACAGCAACAGCAGAGCTGTCAAGAAGTCCCTCGCCCGGAAGAAGCTGGCCGGGCGCTCCCTGCTCCAGCACGTCGCGACCATGCTCCTGCTCCCGCGCGTCAAGACCCCGCGCTGCTCCCAGCTGCAACGCGTGGGGACATGCAAGACCAAGTTCCCCGTCATCCAAGGCCTCCCATGGCCACCGCAGGCTGCCGCGCCTTCACCGCCGAGCTACGCAACGTCGCGTGGCCCGGCAAGTTCAAGCTAGACTTGCCTCCTCGCTACGACGGCACGGCTGACCCTGCGGAGTTCCTCCAGCTCTACGAGCTGGGCATTGAAGCTGCCAACGGAGACGAGAAGGTCATGGCGAACTGGTTCCCCATGGCACTAAAGGACGGGGCCCGCACCTGTCTCCTGAACCTGGCTCCAGGCACAATCTCCTCCTGGGACGAGATGCGCACCCGCTTCATCGCCAACTTCCAAGGCACTCGCGACCGGCCACCCGCCGTGAGCGACATGCGCCGCATCAAGCAACAGCCCGGGGAGACCCTGCAGAAGTACATCCAGCGCTTCAACAACGCACGCCTCAAGATTCCCAAGGTGACTGAGGAGGCCATCATTTCGGCCTTCTCCAATGGCGTGCGCGACGTCAAGATGAAGGAGGAGCTGGCGATGCATGAAGACCTGTGCACTTCCTTGGAACTATTCAACCTGGCAGCCAAGTGCGCCAGGGCCAAGGAAGGGCGTCTCTCCCTCCTCGAGCTGCCTGCCACAGACCCAGAAGAGAAGAAGCCCAAGGCCAAGGATGTGAAGCGCAAGGGGGCTGCCGTGCTCGTGGCAGAACCAGACACCAAGCGGGGCAGGGATCAGCCCGAACCTTCCAAGGGCAGCCGGTACTGTGTGTACCACGACCTCCACACCCACAACACCAACGAATGCCAAGAGCTCCGTGCCGTGCGAGAAGGAAGGATCGGTCGTCGCCCTGATCGCAGTGACCGGGGCTACGGTCGGGGAGGAGGAAGGAACGCAGGACACTGGGAAGACCGTGGCCCGCGCCAAGGGTGGCGCGATCAACCTCGCGAGGATCGCTGGCAAGACCCGCCTCGCGAGGGAGGCTGGAGAGATCAGCCTCGCGAGGGAGACTGGAGGGATCATCCTCGTGAGGATTGCCCGCAAGGCAACACAGGCCTCCCACCGCTGCCGCCGTAACCAAGGAGAAACGACTACCGCCACCAGGACGAGGGGGCTGGGGCCTTCCAGGAGCCGCGCGCGATCGCCTGCATCCTGGGCGGGGCACAAGCCCCAGCCTCTCAGCGCATCTTCAAGCAGTTCGCCCGCGAAGTGAACGCAGTCCTCCCCAGGCTCAAAGCCACGCGCCCTCTCAGGTGGTCGGCGTGCGCCATCGCGTTCAGCTCAGCAGATCAGCTCAAGTGTGCGGCTATAGCCGGAGTTCTCCCGATGCTTTGCTCCCCGATCGTCAGCAACGTGGTGGTCACCAAGACCCTCATCGATGGCAAGGCAGGGCTCAATGTCCTGTCCGTAGAGACATTCAACAACCTCCAAGTGCACTACAGCCAGCTTCAGCCAACCAAGCCTTTCTCCGGTATCACCGACGGCTCCACGGTCCCGATTGGGCAGGTCCGCCTCCCTGTCACCTTCGGGGCACACGACAACTACCGCACCGAGCTTATCGACTTCGATGTCGCTCACATTCGCCTACCGTACAACACCATCCTTGGGTACCCTGCGCTGGCCAAGTTCATGGTCGTAACTCACCACGGCTACAACGTCCTCAAGATGCCAGGAAGCGGTGGAGTCATCACGGTGCCCTGTGAAGAGAAGGACGCGGTGTGTTCCCTGGAACGAGCCTTTCAGGCCGCGTCACTGGAAGACCCAGATCGTGGAAGCAGGAGGCCTCCCTAGACCACCCCTAAGAAGAAGAAGACATCGTCCGGCCCGACCACTCAGGAGGCAGGCCCCTCTGGGCCCGCGCCTGCCCAGGAGGAACCTCCTTCCATCACATAGGAAAGCGCGCCCGGCGCCCTCCTCAGGCAGGGCTCGGGGGCTCTCCCCTGGAGGGCCACCGACCTAGCTAGGGTCACGAGGGAGGCGCTTGGGCACCACATGGAGGCGTGTTTCGAAGCACGTTTCCCTCAAGAAGGAGCAAGGCAAGGAGACCCAGACCCTCGAGAGTTCGTCAGCAAGGCCATTCAGGAGCTACAGGAGTCAACAGTCATGAAAGGTGGCCGCCGCCTACCAGTAGTGGCTCCCCATCCAGGCAAGGATGGTGGGCTACGCGTCTGCATCGACGTACCAGGGCTCAACCGAGTCGCCTCTCTGGAGCACCTCTGGCCCTCGCGAGTGGGGTGCTGCGGTGGCCCACCCCACAGCTACGTTCGTATGCCTTACGGATTGCCGAACGCGGCTGACACGTACCGGCGCCTCACGAGGGGCATCACGGAGGCACGAGAGGCAGGGCGTTCAGCAGCCCTGGCAGGGATGGAGATGGCCCGTGAGGAGCCGCCAGCGCATCCGGACCCTCCCGAGGCCCCTGGGCCTGGCGGCTCGTGAGGATCGGCTCCCGCAGCCCACCGAGCCTGCTACACCAACGCTCCTTCGTCCTCAACATCATCAGGTGACATCTTTCGAGTTTTATTTCCAGCTGGGAGCGCCCCCCCAGGCCTGCATTATTCCCAGGCTGCGTGGGTCCGTCCTTGCGGCGTGTATCCCTTTTTATTCCATGTTGTTAGCTTACCCTGTTGGGGGCGCCCCTCGGGCTGCATGATCCCCAAGCCGCTCGGGCCAGGCCCAGCGGCATGTATCCCATTTGCGTTTATTTTCGATCATGCGTTAGACCCACCATGCTTGACTATTTGATGTCGGTCCACGGCACCTCTTCTTCTCCATGCCGACCACTTGCACGTTAAGGGGGGGGGTACCTAAGCATCGCGACTCAGGGCTCTTACTGGCTCTCCAGCCCTCACCCTCTCGCCTTGTCCATGGCATCGCGACCTGGCATACCAGCGACGGCTGAGACCAGCTCGAGGGCCGGGACCCGAGGATGTAGAGTGCCGACATCTAACCAAATTTGCAGGGACACATCACAAGATAAGGCCCAGTGCCAGGCGCAACCCGCCTAGAGGTAGGGCCCCGTGAGTCCCGCGCTGGCTCACGGGTGCCCAGATACACCTCGCCAGGCCCTACCGTGACAGCCACGTGTCAGGGCGGGGCTGTACACGCCCCGGGGGCTCCTCCCGGAGGGGGGCCCCCTCCCACGTACCAGTGGAAGCACCATGCTCCGTGCTGGCTGACGACACTGCCGAGGAGCGGCTATGCCCGTACACATACGGTAGCGCTATGCTCCGCGCTGGTGATAAACAACTGAGGGTGGCCCCCGGGCCGCACCAACCTCAGGGAGCCCAGAGCTTAGTGTCTAGCCTCATCGTAACGCCTCCCCTCGGGAGTGCCGCGCGATGGGGCTAGGCACGGGGGCTGCGCCTGGGTCGCACCCAGACGCACGCCACTCAGCCAGGTCCCCCCGGCCTGGTTCGTCACGCGTCTCTCCCCGAGCGGAGCCAAGCTACGAAGGCCGTTTGAGCGTCAAGGGGGACTCCTGAGCATCGCTACTCAGGAGCCTAACTGGTCATGTAGCCCCTCACTCTGTGGCCCTGTCCTGGTTTCCGGTCGGGACCAACGCTGGGTGAGGTACGCGCGCCGCCGGGCTCTGCAGACGTAGAACGGTAGATCCACCCTCATCACGCCTCCCTACTTGTTGTTCGTGCGTCAAGGGGGACTCCTGAGCATCGCGACTCAGGAGCCTAACTGGTCACGTAGCCCCTCACTCCGTGGCCCCGTCCTGGTTTCCGGTCGGGACCAACGCTGGGTGAGGTACGCGCGCGGCCGGGCTGCAGACGTAGAACGGTAGATCCACCCGCATCACACCTCCCTATTTGTTGTTCGTGCGCCAAGGGGGAATCCTGAGAATCGCGACTTAGGAGCCTAACTTGTCACGTGGCCCCTCACTCCTTGGCCCCGTCCTGGTTTCCGGTCGGGACCAACGCTGGGTGAGGCATGCGCGGGGCCGGGCTCTGTCGGCGTAGAACATAAGCAAGTAGGAAGGAAAGGCGCAAATTTCAAGGAATTCAAAAAAAATATTACAGTCCACACTATTCTCTCGATGCCAAACGCAAGTTTAAACGCCTCCCCAAGGCATGATACATGTGCAGGAATTAAAGGCAGGACAGGAGCCGCGACGGAGTCACTTGTCGGCGATGGAGTAGCGCGGATTGGGTACGCCTCACGGAGCGGTGGGGTCGGCAGCGCCTTGCTTCGCCTTGGTGCTGAAGGCCTAGAACTTCCCCAACAGGGCCTCTGCGCAACCCTTCACGGCCTCGGCAGCGGCAGCGGCACGCTCGCCGCTCACTGGCTCCAGCAGGCTGTCGAGGTCGACACCGGGATAGCGAAGGTAGATGTGGGTGAGGACCCGCGTCATTGCTGCAGAAGACAGGACACGCGCCTCGGCCTCGGCCGCGGGGCCAAGGCCAAGGGCGACATCTTCAAGAGCGTGAACCAGAAAGGGGAGCAAAGGCGAGAGGGGAGAGACACACGGGGACCTCACCGAGCAACCTCGCGCCTGCCGATGCACGGACCCAGTGACACAACAGAGAGCGGCCCCTGATCCTCGAGATAAGTCATCACCCAGAAGCGCCAGCTGCCGTGGCACCATCCCCGCACCTCATGCTACCCCGTGTTAGCGACGCCGCTCTCCTTTATCACCAAACGATGGCTGCTTGGGCGCCAAAGGGGACCTCCTGAGCATCGCGACTCAGGGGCTCTTACCGGACTCTGGGTCGCTCACCTCCTGGCCTTGACCACGGCATCGCGACCTGGCATACCAGCGATGGCTGAAGCCGCCTTGGGACTGGGACCTGTTGGCGCAGAGCACCAAGCCCTCGTGAGGCTCGAAAGGGAGGACTGAGCTAAGACGGAATGAGAAACTCGCGCAATTCTACGACAAGGGTTATATTAACAAACAGGATCACAGGCACCTTACAAGCCCCCACGGTACGCGTTTTTGATTCCTCGCAGGGAACAGATCCTAAAGGGACACAAACTACGCACGACCCTGCAAAAGACGCCATCATCAACAGTGGGCCGTCAAGCACCGACGCCAACCCCATCCAGATCAGAGTCGGCGGCGGCCTGACGAGCCCGCCCTGCTCCAGGAGCGACGCCGGCTCGGGGGCTCGTAGCTGTCGTCGCTCATCTCCGGAGTCGCGAAGAGCTCGCCCGAGTTGCTGGAACCTCCGACGCCTCCACGGCCTGAGGAGCCACCAAGGGAGCGGTTGGCGGGCCCAGTCCTCGTTGTGGCAGGGTCCTGGCCACCTTCCCCGGGGCAGCACTCCAGCCGGCGCCCGCTCGCATCGAAGACCTTGAAGAGCATCACCAAAGCACTGTCGTAATCCAAGTGGACCGCGAAGACGCCCCTTACCCTGCAACCCGGGCGATCTCTCTCCAGCCTCGAGTCATGAAGACCTCGCCCGGGGCAACAACCACGACCTCTGCCTCGGTCGCGAGGGTGCTGCAGACGGCGTGCTGTAGCCAGAGCTCTAGGGGCTCCCCCTGCGGGACGATGGAGGCAAAGAAGGGAGGAAGGCGGATCCAAGACTGAAGAGGAATGGCGATGTGGAGCATGAACTCTTGGGAGGAGCTCTCGGTGTGGACCCCAGGAGGGACGACCCACACCTTCATGACCCGTCAGCGCCGACGGCGGCACCGCCCATGGCGGTCAGCATCAGCTCCTTCGGGGCCCTCGATGTGGGCGTACAATGGCAGCGGGAACCCCGGCGGCACCCACTCGCACCAAGGCCTCGACACCACCTGAAGGGCCCCCTCGTCCGGGCCACGGGGGACGAGCCGTTTCTTCGGCGGTAGTGGGTCTGGTTCCTCTCGGGGAGCTTTTCCCTTCTCTACCATCGAGAACCGGCGGATCGGAGCCATCGTGGCAAGATGGAGCAAGGATCGGGAAGAAGGAGAAGCAAGGAGGGATGGACTGGAAGGGCACGCGCTGTTCCGTACTTATGGCCGGCGAAGGCCAACCGCCGACCTCCACGATTGCAGGTAATCATGACCCACTTTGCATGCAGGGACTTGTCCAATCTGTGCAGTTGCCGAGGCGCCATGGGGAAATGGAGACACCCACGTCCAACCAACCGCCACGCGGCGCCCAAGGCCGCAGGCTATTAGGGCCCGCGGCGCTTCGCTCTTGCCCTTCCGCCTCCCTGCACGGCCAAGTCTGGGCGCGCCTTGGGCCTGGGGGCTACTGTCGGTGTTCTGGGAACTGGGGTCCCCAGACTTGCCTGCCTGCAGCCTGCGGCATGCCTCAAAGGGGGGCCCAGCGCAGCCCATCTTCACCAACACAAACCCAAGACCCTCGCGAGGGGCCAAGCCTCGCGAGGCAGACGACGTGGAGCTTCCTCAGGCGCGGCCTCGTCGGGCTGGCTCACGAGGAGGCGGAGAGATCAAGGCGGGGTACCTCACGAGGAGCCATGATGATCGGGGGCGCCAGGCGGGTGCCAGCCCGCGCAGTGTCCTCCCTTCCTCTTTGGTGCAAAGGGGGCAAGCGCAGCCGCAGAGTATCGAGGCATCAGGCAAAGGTTGCCATTTCGGTGCAACTAGACCAAGACCAGGAGGACTACGAGACGGAGGTCACCGTGGAGCCCAAGACGGCGTCATCACCAGAGCTTTGCGCAGGCGAAGACTACTTTTGTCAGGATAGCTGATACTAGCTGTCCCCCTTCAAATTAGCCCGCCATTGTTGTCTCCCTTCCCGCTCGATATTTGCGAAGAGGACCAGGGCCTCTATAAATAGGACCATCCACCCACAAAGCTGAGGGGGGAAGAAGAAAAGAGAGAGCTGAGCCGAAGGGATCGAAGGATAGAGAAGATCATAAAGAGAGAGAGAGGTGACTGAGCTCCTCCCAGCAGTTCATCGCCCCAGCCAAGAACAGACCCTCGCGAGGCTGTTCTTCCTTGTATTGTTCATCATCATCAGCCCAAGAGGCAATCCACCACACCACACACTGGAGTAGGGTATTACACCACAACGGTGGCCCGAACCAGTATAAACCTTGCGTCTCTTGTGCTGTTCTTTCTGTAGTTTAGATCTTGGCAAGGCGGAGGAGTGCAGGTAGGTAGGAGGTGAAATCTCCGTGCGCACCCTAGTGTTCGAACCTCAAGGGTCTGCCGGAACCCGAAATCTGACAGTACATGTTGGCCATAGAGTTGTGGTCTTTCTTCTTCGTGGCATAGACATCCAAGCCAGCTTCATGCTCTTCAGGGGCATTTATCAACTTGGCCCACTCATGAACAGTTGACTGGTACCTTGTACCCTCAGACATCCATACAATCCTACCATCTGGATAGAAATGAGCAGTGGAGTAGAATTGCATGATGATTTCATCCTTCCATTTTGTCAGCTCTTGACCTACAAACTCGTCAACACCACATAATCTGAAGCTCTCATGTACACTGGGAAAATAGCCTTCATTCTCATCAATGAGTTCCCAATCAACCCATCTCATATCATAAACTATAGGCTTCTTGTCAAGCAAAATAGTATCATAGAAATCTTGTTGTTCTTTGGTGTGGAACCGATAGTACACTGCAGTCTTCCTCCTCACAGCATATGGATCAGACTGTCTCCAAAGTCTCAGACCTGGATCCTTCCTGATGTTCATATCCTCTACCACTGGATGGGTGTGTAGCGACCCGACCTCTAACGGTCAAGTCTCTGTGCTTCAGTGTCATCCCTGGATCGGTAATGCTGACAGACACACTACTCGAGGATTTATAACAGAGTAGCAATCACACACTTATTACATCGAATGTCTCCAAAGAGAACTTATTACAATAAATATGGCTTAAGGCCATCTAATATGATAACAGCGGAAGGCTTGGAAGATAAAGTGAGTCCATCAACTCCAACAACATAGCTGAGCTGCACGGCAATGACCTAACGAACCTTACTCCTCATCTGAAAAGTCTGCAACATAATACGTTGCAACCCGAAAACGGGTCGGGCACATGGAATATGCTGGCAAAATAACACAGTAGAGCAAGAACAGAATAATGCTATCACTACATGTATATTTGGCTGGTGGAAAGCTCTATGGTTATAGTTTTGCAAAAGGCCAATTTTTCCCTACAACAAAGGAATAGATTTTATTCTAACTATCATGGTAGTTGAAACATCATTGAGAAGGTTCCTCCAACTCAATCCCAATTAAAGTAATTATCAACCCAACAATATTAATTTAGAGTGATGAGATACTTAAGATACTCCAAGTACTAGATACTCAAGATTGTCCATAACCGGGGACACGGCTAACCATGATTAGTTTGTACACTCTGCAGAGGTTTGCACACTTTTACCCACAAGACTTGATCTCCTCTGTTCAATTTCTCGCACTGCATGGTGTTTGAGAAACGGATGACCAAGCACAGTCTTTCAGAAACATTAACTGTTGATCCACTACATGTTGAACCACCTCTTCAAGAGCTTCACGTAACTTACTCAACTATGCTAGAGCCCATAATAGCTTGTGGCTGCACACGGATGTTTGTAGCATGAATAATCTCAGTTCCCTTTGAGCCTGGGTGGCGGTCCATAAGAAGATCACACGGGTACTTCGGGATTTCCAAAAAATATAGGCAACACTGGGTACTCCAGGTGCCTCAATCCACCCAGATGTGTATTTAAGTTGCCATCTTAAGTTGAACCATTAATTATCAATCTCACATCTGTCATGGATTTCACTCACCCAAACCACGCTACGAGCATAGCATAGCAATATAAGCAACGCGTAGAAGTAACTCCCAAGGGTTTGAATGTAACAGGGTAATAGGTTCTATCTCATCAACTACTTCCCAACCCACATGTTAATGACATCCTAACCATGCAATGTTTGAGGATTGGAACTAATGCATAAAAACTGGGTGATAAAGGGGTATGATCAAAGTGTTACTTGCCTTGCTGACGATCCGCGTAACCTAGAGACTCCAAATAACACGCTTCGCACTCCGGGAATTCTGTCGCAAACAAACAATAGCATACATAAGCAATCAAGCAAAGAAACATGGGAAAACTCAAATAATAAGATCTAACCAGAAAGTTCAACTCAAGAACTCTGGTTTGCAACAAGAATCAAATCGAACGGAGCAACGAAACGCAAACAACGACAGAAACAAGATCCATTTACTAATCTGGACCTAGGTCAAATTTTACAGTAGCAAAATCTTGTGCAAGTTGGTTAAGAGAAAAGAGGATCTCGAGACGAAGATCTAGGCGCTTGAATCGCCTAATTCCGAATAACGAGCGAAAAGATAAACTAGAACAAAAATCGGATCAGAAATCGCGATCAGAAATAATTGCGGAATAATCTGATAAAAGAAAACTGACGAATAGGCTAACAAACGAGCGTTCATTATCTGTAACTAACGAGCGAAAACTGTTCGTTAAAAAGAACATCCGGACGAACATCCGCTAAACAGAAAAACCGAAAAAAACCGACGAACTGAAAAAATGACTAGGTTTTCTAACGAAAACCGAACCAGTTTTCTAAAAAAACCGAACGGCGCTAACCTCCGGCGGGGTCCGGCACGGCGGCGGCTCCGGCGAGGGGCGGCGCAACGCGGGGCGGCGGCGGCGCGGGCAACGGGTGTCAGGACCCCGATTCCAAGTCACATCGATCTAGCCGGTAACACCTCATATCACTTTGCGGCCTCACGCACGGTATCCCACGGGTGACGCCTTACCATGGACCAGGACCGTTTGCGCCTTTTGGCTCACGTATATGACAGTGTCGCTAGCATCCATATGACAGAGAACCCGGGCCGACATGGCTAGTCGTGAACCCAAAGCGGCACAGACCTATGGAGACAGGCATACATGAATCACATCGAACATGTCGGTCATCAACGAGTGATTCCGGGCTGTAGCACTGGGCTAACAGGACTCCGGGGAACCCCGGGCTGTAGCAGGCTAGGCAGGACTCCGGAAGTCACCGTGTAACATTTCCCCGAAGGGACAGACATAGCGACGAAGTGAAACACATGCCGGCCAGTCAAGTGTCCTGAGCAGTAGTGCTGGGCTAGCAGGACTCCGGTGAACCGGGTTGTAGTGGACTACTATGGCTCGAGGAACACTAGACTACATTTCCGCATAAGAAAGGCTGTCAAGGATAAACAACTAGATTGTCGGATCCCACTCATACCAAGCATTTCAATCATACACACAATATGCCTGATATGAGTACATACAACATGGCATCACAACAAAACTCTACAACTCAAGTACTTTATTTAAAGGCTCCAGAGAGCCATACATAACATGTTCATACAGATAGGGGTCACATGACCCGACACTCAAGTCATACAAACATACAAGCACATGCGGAAGCAACTAGTCTGGGTACAGATTCCAGAAAGAAAGAAGGCATCTCGAAGCCTGTCTATCTACATAGGCCCTCCATGGCCAGGGTCACCACCTGGGTGGCTAGTCACTCGTCGACGTCAAGGTCTACATAGAACCCATCGGAGGGGGCAGTGTTGTCGTCTGAAAACAATAAATAAGCAAAACATGAGTACAAAGGTACTCAGCAAGTCTTACATCAGAACCTACTATACATGCTTATTCTCAAGAAGGCGGTGGGGTTGATGCAGCAAGCCAGCTTTGACTCTTGGCTAAGCTATCCTACGGAACTTCACCAGTAAAATAGTTTTCGCACACGAGTCCACTACTCACCAACACAATACTCCACCGGGGATCCTCCCTCGTCATCCTACGAGAGGGCCATCCTTGGTACTCACACTTTATCTTGAGTCTTTTAGTAGTATCCATTAACGTGTCTATGAACTGTATATGCAACCAAGTAGTCCTTTACCGCGGACGTGGCTATTCGAATAGTTTTATACCCTGCAGGGGTGTACTTTGTCACACATGTTTCCACCACTTAGCGTCTGCACGACATGTGCTCGGCAGACTTCAAGCGAAAACCGACGTGGGCGTAGACCACGACCTGACTAACCTCACAAGTCTCTAGTCCAGGTTTATCGCCTATTCAGGTTCCATCCGCAAGGAAATCTTGCCGGGGTGTCCTCAACGGCCCCAAACGATGTGAACAGGGTTCCCGCGACACCAAACGGGTGACTCGGTACACCGTGCCACGGTGTATCTACCGCAACATAGCCCACCCCTAGGGTCAGCGCTACGCACGGCCGCCAACACGTGTCCTACAAACACCAGAAACTAGTTGCAACTCCTGGACAGAGGCGAGAGGGGTCAGTAAGTTGAGCGGGGTCATATTTCAGGGCCCAATGTGTGGTAGTAGCTGAATCTTAAATCACGCATACAGATCTCAGTGCTTAGGGACGGCCTCAATGAAACAACCCACCATGTACTCCTACATGGCCTCTTATCGATACCTTTACCAAAACATGTTCAACGCATACCTCACATTACCGGCATAAGCATTTCACTCTAGCCCATCTCCCAGATGAACCAGACCTGACACAACTCTAAGCATAGCAGGCATAGCAAGGTAAGAATCACATACATGGCTCAATCAACTCCTACACATGCTAGTGGGTTTCATCTAGTTACTGTGGCAATGACAGGTCATGCAGAGGATAAGGTCTCAACTACCGTAGCACACAGCAGTTTGAATCGCGTTGTCTTAATGCAGTAAACAAGAGCAGTAGCGAGAACATGGGTTTGTATCGGAATGATCAATGGTTGCTTGCCTGATGGAGTGGTAGTGGGATACTGCCCTTCAGTTGGATACTCATGGATATCCTCGGAGGCAGAACCTACCATGAAGAACACATCGTAATACAATCAACACATGACGATATGCAACAATATGATGCATGCTATGACATGGCAACATGAATGTGTCTTGGCCTAATGCAAGTTATATTAGAAAGGAATGAACTCATTTGAATCAAAGATTCAAATATTAGCTCATTAAACATGTCCTTAATAGTGCTTTTCCTTATTCTGCCTAAACAGCAAGGTAACTTGTTTTGTCATGCATGAAACCATTATAGTTGGATAGATTGAATTTTTCTGATAATTTTTCATATATAATTTATCTCATTTGGAGCTATGGTTGAATTTCTATGAATTTTTGAAGTTTGAACTATTTTCTGGAATTTCCTGAATAAGAATAAATCCAGAAAATCAATTACTGCATCAGCATTGCGTCAGGATGACGTCAGCAGGTCAAAGACGCCAGCCCAGGTCAAACCTGACTGGTGGGCCCCTTCTGTCAGCCTCTCAGCTAATTAGCAAAATTAGATTAACACTAATTAGTTGTCAGTGGGGCCTGGGCCCACATGTCAGTGACTGATTTAATTAAAATTAATTAAGACTAATCCTAATTTAGTTAGCCGACCGGCCCCACCTGTCATAGACTCAGGGGGGGGTCTTCCTGGGCCCACCCAGGGGTCAAACTGGGTCAACTCGCCGGCGGCTCGACGCCGGCGAGGCCCGAGACGGCGGAGGGCTTTGGATTTGGTCCTCCGGTGACCAAATCGACGGCGGAGACGTGCTACGCGTAGCTGGGGCTCGTGCGCATCTAGTGGGGCAAGTGGGAGGAGCTGGGGTGGAGCGAGCTCGCCGGAATCGAGCTCGTGGCGGCGGCCGGAGTTCGGGCGAGGTCGGTTTCGAGGCTACGGTGCATGGGAGGAAGAACTGGTGGTGGCTACGGGTCCCTGGTGCTGCGCTGAGCACGGTGAGGCGCTCGGACGCGTGCTTGCACGGCCGTAGCCACGACGGCGGCATGGCCGGCGGCGAGGAGTGCTCGGGCTTGGAGGGGGCGGTGGCTACGAGGCGTAATCGAGCACGGGAACTAGGGGGAAAGGAAGAGGAGCTCACAGCGGAGTCGGAGAGGGGGTCAGCGGGCTCGGGGAGGTCCTGGCGGCGGCGAATTCGACCGGAGATGGCTCGGGTGCCCGAGGTTGAAGACGAGGGCGAAGGCGGCGATGCAGGGCCTCCGGCGATGCGTGGCTCGGTGGGGAGGACGAGGGAGTCGAGGCGGAGCTAATGGGCTCGTCGGAGGGGCGAGGGGGTGTCTATGGTGGCAACTAAGGCGATCGGCGGCGAGGTACGCGCTCGGCCGTCGCGGGAGAGAGAGAGGGAGACGAGGGGGAGAGTGAGCGAGTGCGAGAGGGAGACGTGGGGGGTCGCGTGGCACTTCAGGGCGTCTCCCGGGCGTCGGCGAAAGCAGGAGGTGGCCGGCGTGTGGCCGCGGGCGCCGGCCACGCGCTCCGCGTCCTTCTGGCGCAAGGAGGACGACGACTGGCAGCGCCAGCAGGCTGGGCCGAGCCAGGTGGCTGGGCCAGCACAGGTAAGGCCCAGGTGGGCTTCTTTCTCCTCTTTTTTTTATTTAGTTTCTGTTTTCTATTTAACTTCAACTGTTTAGCTTTAAATAAAATACTAAAACATTTCCAAAAATCCTGAAAATAAATCCAACAGGAAACATTTATTCCCAGAATTATTTGAGCATTTAGATTATTTTATGGCATTTAAATGCCCAAATTCAAATACTTATGATTTAATTAAATGACCTTCTGTTGACCTAGAAAATTGTGCACCAATTTTGCCAGAGGTTCTAACCTAAGACAAAGAGGGTGAACTTTTTAGAAGGGCATTTCAGGTTCATTGAAAATATTTTTAGTAAACCCTAGTTGTTTCCAAGGGGGGTGTGTTGGGGGTTCTGTTTTCCCCAATTCAAATTTAAGAGGAATTTAAACATGATGCACATTCTAATGCTTGAACTAGCTAGGGTGTGACAACTCACCCCCACTCAAAAGAATCTCGTCCCGAGATTTAGGATCCTCCGGGAAGAAGGTGGGGTACTCAAGTCGAAGACGATCCTCCCTTTCCCAAGTGGCTTCTTCCTCGGAATGGTGTGACCATTGAACCTTGAGAAACTTCATATTATGACGTCGAGTGGTACGCTCGGCTTGATCAAGGATACGAACGGGATATTCCCGATAAGAAAGGTTATCTTGTAGATCAAGCGTTTCGTGATCCACTCCACGGATAGGATCCGCGAAGCAACGCCTGAGTTGTGAAACGTGGAAGACATCGTGAACTCTGGAAAGATGCGGAGGTAGTTCCAATTGGTAGGCAACTTCTCCTCGTTTGGCAAGAATGCGAAAGGGTCCAATGTAACGAGGAGCCAATTTGCCTTTGATACCGAAACGATGGGTTCCCTTTAACGGAGTAACCCGAAGGTAGGCCTTCTCGTCGACTTCATAAGTCATAGGTTTATGTTTACGATCATATTGACTCTTTTGACGAGATTGGGCTGTTTTCGATTTCTCACGAATAACGCGAACCTGCTCTTCTGCTTCCTGAATCATATCCGGGCCAAAGAGCTGTCTTTCCCCGGTTTCTGACCAGTTAAGAGGCGTTCGACATTTTCGTCCATAGAGAACTTCGAAAGGAGCTTTCCCCAAACTAGCTTGATAACTATTGTTATAGGCAAACTCCGCGAATGGAAGGCATTTCTCCCAACTCATTCCGAACGAGATAACAGAAGCTCGGAGCATATCTTCCAGAATTTGATTGACTCGCTCTACTTGACCACTTGATTGAGGATGGAAGGCGGTACTAAAAGAGAGACGAGTTCCCATAGTATTTTGGAAGCTTTCCCAAAATCGAGAGGTGAAGAGACTCCCACGGTCTGAGTTAATTTCCAATGGAACACCATGAAGAGATACTATTCGGGAGATGTATAGATCAGCTAGCTGGCTAGTAGTGATACTCTCACGAACAGGTAGAAAGTGGGCTACTTTGGAAAGTCGGTAGATCACAATGAAGATGGCATTATTCCCTCTCTTGGTCCTGGGAAACCCAGTGATGAAATCCATACTGATTTTATCCCATTTCCATTCAGGAATAGCCAAAGGTTGAAGGGTGCCAGCAGGCCGTTGATGCTCTGCTTTAACACGACGACAGACGTCGCGGCTAGCAATGTATTGAGCGATTTCTCTCTTCATCCTAGTCCACCAAAACCTCTGGCGTAGGTCTTGATACATTTTAGTACTACCGGGATGAATGGTGAGAGGGGATTCATGAGCTTCCTTAAGGATCAATTGGCGTAGATGTTGTTTCTTGGGAACCACCAAACGGTTCTCGAAAAAGACAGCACCTCGCTCATCCATGGAGAAACATTTAGCAACTCCGCTAGCGATGTTTTCCTTAATCCGGGATATGCCCTTATCACGCTTCTGGGCAGCTATGATTTGATCCATAAGGGTAGGTTTCGCCACCAGGGTGGATAGGAATCCTTGAGGAACAATGTGAAGATTAAGCTTACGAAATTCCTCATGGAGAAGTGGTTGACTTTGTTGTAACATCAGGTTGTTACAATAGTACTTACGGCTTAGCGCATCAGCCATGACATTGGCTTTGCCTGGGGTGTAAGTTATTCCTAAGTCGTAATCCGAGATCAACTCGACCCAATGTCTTTGCCTGAGATTCAAATCTGGTTGGGTTAAGATATATTTCAAACTTTGGTGATCGGTGAAGATCTCGCAACGATTACCGAGAAGGTAATGTCGCCAGGTTTTAAGTGCATGGACTACAGCTGCAAGCTCTAGATCATGTGTGGGATAATTTTCCTCATGTGGGTGTAATTGCCGTGAAGCATAGGCAATTACCTGATGATCTTGCATGAGTATGCAACCTAGTCCTTGTCGCGAGGCGTCGCAATAGATAATAAAGTCCTTGGAGAAATCTGGTGGTACCAGTACGGGAGCAGATGTCAGGCGTCTTTTCAGTTCCTGAAAACTGAACTCGCACTGTGGAGTCCACTCGAACTTTTTATCCTTCTTGAGGAGTTCAGTTAGAGGTTTAGCAACCTTGGAGAAATTTTCAACGAAGCGGCGGCAATAGCTCGCTAAACCAAGGAAGCTCCGAACTTGCTTAACCGTCTCAGGTGGAGTCCAATCAAGGACGGCTTGAACTCGCTCGGGATTGACAGCAATACCCTTACCAGAAATTACATGGCCTAGATAGGTCACTTCTGGCAACCAAAATTCACACTTGGAGAATTTGGCATAAAGGCGATGCTCTTGAAGTTTCACCAATACCAGCCTTAGATGTTCGGCATGTTCTTCTTCATTCTTGGAGTAGATGAGTATGTCATCGAGGTATACTACAACAAATTTGTCCAAGTACTCCATGAAAACCGAGTTCATTAACCGGGAAAAGGTGGCTGGGGCATTGGTTAAACCGAAGGACATCACGGTGTACTCGTATTGGCCATAACGAGTAACAAAGGCCGTTTTGGGAATGTCCCCGTTTCTGATTTTGATTTGATGGTAGCCCAACCTCAAATCCATCTTGGAAAAGATTGAGGATCCAGTGAGCTGATCATACAGATCGTTGATCCTGGGAAGCGAATATTTGTTCTTGATGGTGACCAAATTGACAGGTCGGTAATCCACAACCATTCGATCCGTTCCATCCTTCTTCTTGACGAAGAGGACGGGGCAAGCCCAAGGAGAGGAACTAGGACGGATGAAACCCTTTTTCAAGGACTCATCGAGTTGGTTCTTAAGCTCGGCTAGTTCTAAGGGTGCCATCTTGTAGGGTCTTCTAGAGATTGGAACGGTTCCTGGGACAAGGTATATCACGAACTCAACATCCCTGTCAGGTGGAACACCTGGCAGTTCTTCTGGAAAAACATCCGGAAAGTCTCGGACTACCGGAACATCCTCAAGGTCTGGAAGAGGGTTAGCATTTAGAGAGTAAAGCTGGCGCTTGGCCACTCGAGTTAAGACATTGACTGTCTTGCCCGATGGGTGAGTAAGTTGAACGGTTCTAGTGGCACAATCGATCTTAGCATAATGAGCTGACATCCAGTCCATACCCAAGATGATATTTATGTCGGAGGACTTGAGAGCTATTAAGGATGCAAGGAAGACAAGTCTGTCGACAAGAATTTCGTTCCCATGGCTTACTCTAGAAGTTTGCCATTTGGAACCCGGGGTTTGAATTACCATGGAAGTGGGCATGTCACAGAATGTCATGTTAAGCTATCGAGCATAGCTCTCGGATATGAATGAATGAGGTGCTCCAGTATCGAAAAGAACGGATGCCGGATGGCAGTTAACAAGGAGCGTACCAAGGACGACATTGGGATCCTCATGAGCCTCCTCGGCTGAAACATAGTTGACATGGCCACGTGCAGTGGTGGCCGGCTTGGCGTAAAATGTTTTCCCCACTGGCTTACCACGGCCAACGGACTTCCCAGTTTGATTGGATTTTTTATTCTGGGGACACTCTCGGCTATAGTGACCCGGCTCTCCACACTTAAAGCATGTCACCACATTGGGGCGTGGAGCAGCATTAGCAGCGGGGCCACCATAGGGCTTGGGCGGTGCAAATTGCTGGTTGGGACGAGGCGCCTCAAAGGATGGCCTCGGGATGAACCTGGGTGGCAGTGCCGTGCCTGGGATCCACACCCGGCGCTTCTGAGCTCCCGAGCCGGATGAAGAGCCAAAATCATGGGAGTGCTTGCGTGAAGCGTCATAATCAGTCTGGCCTGTCTCAGCGCTGATGGCTTTATTGACCAGCTTTTGAAAAGATGTGCACTCGTGCAGACGGAGATCGCGGCGAAGCTCAGGGCTAAGTCCCTTGCGGAACCTTGCCTGCTTCTTAGAGTCAGTAGAAACCTCTTCAGGGGCATAGCGTGCCAGATTCCCAAATTCACGACTATATGCATCCACAGTCAGTCTTCCTTGCGTGAAGTTGCAGAACTCCTCCCTCTTGTGATCCATGAGACCTTCCGGAATGTGATGCTCACGGAAAGCCTCACTGAATTCAGCCCAAGAAGTGATTTGGCCGACCGGGCGCATAGCTTCGAAGTTTTCCCACCAAAGGCTAGCAGGGCCTTCGAGGTGATAGGCAACATAGGTAACCTTGTCGGCTTCGGCTACGTTGGCAGAACGTAGCTTGTGGGTGATGCTGCGAAGCCAGTCATCCACGTCAAGGGGCTCAACGGAGTGATTAAACTTTGGCGGGTATAGCTTGATAAAGTCATTGATTAAAACCAAGTCATTTCGCGGGTGGCATGCAGTGTTCTGCTCAATCCGCTCTAGCAGGCGGTTAGTCTCTCGCTTGTTTCTTTCCACCTCTAGCATCACTTCGGCCAGAGAAGGCGGGTGAGGCAGATTCTCACCTCTAGCTGCACTGGCTTCCCCCTGCTCCGGGGCAGCAGGGTTGCTGCGGGTGTTGACCATCCTAAGAGGAAACAAGACAACGGTTTAGACAAGGATGGCTCAAACTTAGCAAGGAAGTGTAGAATGTAATGGATAACACAGAATGCCGAGATGTTCATCCGTATGTCATGGTAATATAAAACTGCCATATATATACCAACGGTCATACACATCATACATAGTTCGGTACAAGCCCAGGCTACAGTACAACTATGATGAAAGACATTACATCTCATCAGAGGCATTCCAAGCTCCTATACATTATTTGTCTACACCTCCGGAATTGATTACACACAAAGTCATATTCCACAAGTCACACAGGACAGTGGACATACAACTACTACAATACTAGTGGTACTACTACTAACTCAGACAGCTCCATAGTAGTTCTTATAGAAGTCGCCTCCGTAGCCTGGAAGTTCAACATGACCATCCGGGAACAGACAGTCCTGAGGAGCCTGTGGACCAAAGGGGCTAGGATGAGGTCTTGGACCAACAAACGGTGGCCTGCGGGGACCATGGGGTGGGGTGATGCCTCCCACATCACGCCAATCCACCATGTCTGGCAGAGCTGATCTCACAGGATACAGATCCCTTGTATCCATACATCCAGCTTGCACCGCAGGTGCAAACCGAGTCAATGTGGCCCAATGATCAGCACGGGTATTAAAAAGCTCCAACCTCAAGGCCCGATTCTCTCGGTCCTTATCTTCGAGCATCTCGGCAGTGGTACGAGTTAATGAGTCCTCCTGAGTGGAGTCAGCATAGATAGCCTGAAGATACCCTTGCGCTCCTGGAAGTGAAGCTGGCATGTAACGGAAGTCGGTGTTCCGAAGCAGGCCAGTCCGGACTCGCAAGATGGTCATCATGGAATAGGAAGCATCCTGCACAGCCATCTCAACAGTAACCCCGAGTCCATAGGAATAGTGAAGGGGCTCGGTAGATCCAGGATAAGAAGGAAATATCCTGACAGTGCAGAGATATTGGCTCTGATTAAAGTCGCGGAACTGTTCTTCGACGGTGTATTCGGGATACCAACAGTAGCCCGTCTCGATCATTACCCGGACTAACATAGCAGTATGACCGGGCACGTCGAGGCACCGAGTCAGGCGAACCACTTGATTTTGAACATGGTTTGCCATCTGAAAGCACAACCACAATGCAAAGGCATCAGAATTTCTAGGGAAAATTGGACCGCATAACAGCTGTAAATGCTCAGAAAAAGATATGAGTCATCCAAAACAGTTCACAATACCACTCAACAACATCATGTCAAGATTCTGATCCAATTAGCAACATACTAAAGTAGTAGAACTGAACTGGGGCTTGTAACAACAATCCTATAAGCTACTACGGATTAGTAACACGTGAACCTGATAGAAGAAGAGAGCCTAGTCATTAACCCACGTTGAATGAGAAGAGAATGACTCAGATCAGAGGCATAGGTAAAGGAGTAAAAGAACCTTACGTTCCCTCCCACAATCAATTCCCCTACATATAACTAGAGCATTTCTAGACTCGACATCGACCAGTTTGGCTCAACGAACCTACAGGCAGTCCGGCTCTGATACCAACGCTGTCAGGACCCCGATTCCAAGTCATATCGATCTAGCCGGTAACACCTCATATCACTTTGCGGCCTCACGCACGGTATCCCACGGGTGACGCCTTACCATGGCCCGAGACCGTTTGCGCCTTTTGGCTCACGTATATGACAGTGTCGCTAGCATCCATATGACAGAGAACCCGGGCCGACATGGCTAGTCGTGAACCCAAAGCGGCACAGACCTATGGAGACAGGCATACATGAATCACATCGAACATGTCGGTCATCAACGAGTGATTCCGGGCTGTAGCACTGGGCTAATAGGACTCCGGGGAACCCCGGGCTGTAGCAGGCTAGGCAGGACTCCGGAAGTCACCGTGTGACATTTCCCTGAAGGGACAGACATAGGGACGAAGTGAAACACATGTCGGCCAGTCAAGTGTCCTGAGCAGTAGTGCTGGGCTAGCAGGACTCCTGTGAACCGGGCTGTAGCAGACTACTATGGCTCGAGGAACACTAGACTACATTTCCCCATAAGAAAGGATGTCAAGGATAAACAACTAGATTGTCGGATCCCACTCATACCAAGCATTTCAATCATACACACAATATGCCTGATATGAGTACATACAACATGGCATCACAACAAAACTCTACAACTCAAGTACTTTATTTAAAGGCTCCAGAGAGCCATACATAACATGTTCATACAGATAGGGGTCACATGACCCGACACTCAAGTCATACAAACATACAAGCACATGTGGAAGCAACTAGTCTGGGTACAGACTAGAAAGAAAGAAGGCATCTCGAAGCCTGTCTATCTACATAGGCCCTCCATGGCCAGGGTGACCACCTGGGTGGCTAGTCACTCGTCGACGTCAAGGTCTACATAGAACCCATCAGAGGGGGCAGTGTTGTCGTCTGAAAACAATAAATAAGCAAAACATGAGTACAACGGTACTCAGCAAGTCTTACATCAGAACCTACTATACATGCTTATTCTCAAGAAGGCGGTGGGGTTGATGCAGCAAGCCAGCTTTGACTCTTGGCTAAGCTATCCTACGGAACTTCACCAGTAAAATAGTTTTCGCACACGAGTCCACTACTCACCAACACAATACTCCACCGGGGATCCTCCCTCGTCATCCTACGAGAGGGCCATCCTCGGTACTCACACTTTATCTTGAGTCTTTTAGTAGTATCCATTAACTTGTCTATGAACTGTATGTGCAACCAAGTAGTCCTTTACCGCGGACGCGGCTATTCGAATAGTTTTATACCCTGCAGGGGTGTACTTCGTCACACATGTTTCCACCACTTAGCGTCTGCACACGACATGTGCTCCGCAGACTTCAAGCGAAAACCGACGTGGGTGTAGACCACAACCTGACTAACCTCACAAGTCTCTAGTCCAGGTTTATCGCCTATTCAGGTTCCATCCGCAAGGAAATCCGGCCGGGATGTCCTCAACGGCCCCAAACGATGTGAACAGGGTTCCCGCGACACCAAACGGGTGACTCGGTACACCGTGCCACGGTGTATCTACCGCAACATAGCCCACCCCTAGGGTCAGCGCTACGCACGTCCGCTAACACGTGTCCTACAAACACCAAAAACTAGTTGCAACTCCTGGACAGAGGCGAGAGGGGTCAGTAAGTCGAGCGGGGTCATATTTCAGGGCCCAATGTGTGGTAGTAGCTGAATCTTAAATCACGCATACAGATCTCAGTGCTTAGGGACGGCCTCAATGAAAGAACCCACCATGTACTCCTACATGGCCTCTCATCGATACCTTTACCAAAACATGTTCAACGCATACCTCACATTACCGGCATAAGCATTTCACTCTAGCCCATCTCCCAGATGAACCAGACCTGACACAACTCTAAGCATAGCAGGCATAGCAAGGTAAGAATCACATACATGGCTCAATCAACTCCTACACATGCTAGTGGGTTTCATCTAGTTACTGTGGCAATGACAGGTCATGCAGAGGATAAGGTTTCAACTACCATAGCACTCAGCAGTTTGAATCGCGTTGTCTTAATGCAGTAAACAAGAGCAGAAGCAAGAACATGGGTTTGTTTCGGAATGATCAATGGTTGCTTGCCTGATGGAGTGGTAGTGGGATACTGCCCTTCAGTTGGATACTCATGGATATCCTCGGAGGCAGAACCTACCACGAAGAACACATCGTAATACAATCAACACATGACGATATGCAACAATATGATGCATGCTATGACATGGCAATATGAATGTGTCTTGGCCTAATGCAAGTTATATTAGAAAGGAATGAACTCATTTGAATCAAAGATTCAAATATTAGCTCATTAAACATGGCCTTAATAGTGCTTTTCCTTATTCTGCCTAAACAGCAAGGTAACTTGTTTTGTCATGCATGAAACCATTACAGTTGGATAGATTGAATTTTTCTGATAATTTTTCATATATAATTTATCTCATTTGGAGCTATGGTTGAATTTCTATGAATTTTTGAAGTTTGAACTATTTTCTGGAATTTCCTGAATAAGAATAAATCCAGAAAATCAATTACTGCGTCAGCATTGCGTCAGGGTGACGTCAGCAGGTCAAAGGCGCCAGCCCAGGTCAAACCTGACTGGTGGGCCCCTTCTGTCAGCCTCTCAGCTAATTAGAAAAATTAGATTAACACTAATTAGTTGTCAGTGGGGCCTGGGCCCACATGTCAGTGACTGATTTAATTAAAATTAATTAAGACTAATCCTAATTTAGTTAGCCGACCGGCCCCACCTGTCATAGACTCAGGGGGGTCTTCCTGGGCCCACCCAGGGGTCAAACTGGGTCAACTCGGCGGCGGCTCGACGCCGGCGAGGCCCGAGATGGCGGAGGGCTTCGGATTTGGTCCTCTGGTGACCAAATCGACGACGGAGACGTGCTACGCGTAACTGGGGCTCGTGCGCATCTAGTGGGGCAAGTGGGAGGAGCTGGGGTGGAGCGAGCTCGCCGGAATCGAGCTCGTGGCGGTGGCCGGAGTTCGGGCGAGGTCGGTTTCGAGGCTATGGTGCATGGGAGGAAGAACTGGTGGTGGCTACGGGTCCCTGGTGCTGCGCTGAGCACGGTGAGGCGCTCGGACGCGTGCTTGCACGGCCGTAGCCACGACGGCGGCATGGCCGGCGGCGAGGAGCGCTCGGGCTTGGAGGGGGCGGTGGCTACGAGGCGTAATCGAGCACGGGAACTAGGGGGAAAGGAAGAGGAGCTCATAGCGGAGTCGGAGAGGGGGTCAGCAGGCTCGGGGAGGTCCTGGCAGCGGCGAATTCGACCGGAGATGGCTCGGGTGCCCGAGGTTGAAGACGAGGGCGAAGGCAGCGATGCAGGGCCTCCGGCGATGCGTGGCTCGGTGGGGAGGACGAGGGAGTCGAGGCGGAGCTAATGGGCTCGTCGGAGGGGCGAGGGGGTGTCTGTGGTGGCAACTACGGCGATCGGCGGCGAGGTACGCTCGGCCGTCGCGGGAGAGAGAGGGAGACTAGGGGGAGAGTGAGCGAGTGCGAGAGGGAGACGTGGGGGGTCGCGTGGCACTTCAGGGCGTCTCCCGGGCGTCGGCGAAAGCAGGAGGTGGCCGGCGTGTGGCCGCGGGCGCCGGCCACGCGCTCCGCATCCTTCTGGCGCGAGGAGGACGAAGACTGGCAGCGCCAGCAGGCTGGGCCGAGCCAGGTGGCTGGGCCAGCACAGGTAAGGCCCAGGTGGGCTTCTTTCTCCTCTCTTTTTTTATTTAGTTTCTGTTTTCTATTTAACTGCAACTGTTTAGCTTTAAATAAAATACTAAAACATTTCCAAAAATCCTGAAAATAAATGTGGCCTCTATTTAGATTATTTCCAACAGGAAACATTTATTCCCAGAATTATTTGAGCATTTAGATTATTTTATAGCATTTAAATGCCCAAATTCAAATACTTATGATTTAATTCAATGACCTTCTGTTGACCTAGAAAATTGTGCACCAATTTTGCCAGAGGTTCTAACCTAAGACAAAGAGGGTGAACTTTTTAGAAGGGCATTTCAGGTTCATTGAAAATATTTTTAGTAAACCCTAGTTGTTTCCAAGGGGGGGTGTGTTGGGGGTTCTGTCTTCCCCAATTCAAATTTAAGAGGAATTTAAACATGATGCACATTCTAATGCTTGAACTAGCTAGGGTGTGACAACGGGCGGCGGCGGCTTGTGGCGAGGGGCGGCGCGACTGCGGTCAAATGGCGGCGAGGCAGCGTGGCAGCGGCGACGGGCGGTGGCGGCTTGCGGCAGCGTGGTCGGCGGCTCGCGGCGCGGGGTTGGGCGGCTCCAAGGTGCAGCGGGGCGCGGCTTTTAAGGAGAGCGGGGTGGTGCCCTGGGGGAGGGGGCACGGCGGGGAAACGGAGTCCGCTAGGAGATGGCGGCGCGGGGAGGTGGGCTGGCGCTGGGCTTCGGCCCAGCTAGGCCTTGGCGCTTTTTTTAGTAATTCCGCCAAAACTAAAAAAATCCTAGAAAATAAAATAAAAAACTAAAAATTCCAAAACAAATTTTCTCTGCCTAAATAAAATATTTAGAACGAGTTGAACATTTTCTTGCCCCTAAAATGCAAATTTTGAAAACGTGTAATTTTTCTAATGCAACCAAAATTGCAAAGAAAATCCAAATAAAAGCAAAAATTGATTTTAATTTTTTTCCTCCAGTATTTCATTTATTTTGGAGAAGTCATATTATCTCCTCTCATATATTAATATGAAATATTTTTAGAGAGAAAAATAGTTAAAACCAAAATCCTCGTTTCAAAATTTGATAAAAATCAAATTTGAAAACCGGGGAAATCCCCAACTCTCTCCGAGGGTCCTTGAGTTGCTTAGGATTTCGAGGATCGCGAGACGAAATGCAATAAAATATGATATGCAAGAATGATCTATGTATAACATTCCAAATTGAAAATTTGGGACGTTACGGGGTGTCATTGTGATCTAGAATCTTTGGCTTAAGTTTCCTTAGCACTTGAGCTTCAGCATCTTATTCTTCCATCTCAGGCACTAGGGCCTTGTTCTTCTCTTCAGCTGGAATGTTCCTAGTGCTTCTCTTGGGCTTAGAAGTCTTTTGAGCTTGAGCGGCAGCCTTGGGGGCAGTCTTGGGCTTTGAAGTGGCAGCCCCTGACTTAATGGCATCCCCCATAAGCTTTTGGGACTTGGGTGTTGGTGCAGCATCCTCTTCCTCTTCATCTTCTTCAGCTAGATCTCTCATTATAGAGGATCTACCAATGACTCTGGCAGTGGTCTTCTTGACCCTCTCTTTCCTTTTCTTACTCTCTCCAGCAGCCTCTTCAGTTGTCTTAGAAGTTCCAGCAATTGAGACCTTGGCCTTTAAGGTTGACACGCTCTTGGAAGGGGCCTTCTTATGCAATCTAGGTTTTGTTGTAGCAGCAGTACCATATTCCTTCTTTAGCACTTTCTTTTTGGAGCTCACTTCTTCCTCAACAGCCACATAGTCCTCATCCTCGGAATCTGAGGTTTTCTTCTTCCTTGATCTGGTGGCTGCCTTGGGCAAATTGCTTGGAGTGCTCCTGCTGCCATCATCATAGCTGCTTGAGGGACTAGTGCCCTCACTCATGTGCACTTGCTCTTCTGATTTGTTCTGGCTATCGCTCTGGTCAGACATTATGGCAAGCAAAATGATAGCAGACCCTGTGAATATATATAGATGAGGTAGAGTGGATGAGCATCACAAAGTGCAGAGTTTTTGCAAAACAAATGAGTCAAAAACTTAGTTTTAGTTCTCCACAGAAAGAATTTTGGAGCTACTGATTTGTTAAACTCGGTGACACCGAAGCAACTTTTGGAGTCTAAACTACTGAAGTCGGTCAGACCGAGTCACAGTTCGGTGGCTCCAAGATTGCTAGGGCTTCACGGAGAATCGAACTTGGTCGCACCGATTTCCATCTTTCGGTCAGACCAAAAAGTGCAAGTGCAATGGCCTAAGCCAAATCGGTGAGACCGATTTCTACAACTCGGTCGATCCGAGATGAGTTCGACGGAAACCTAACCCTAAATTTTCAAATCAAACCTAACCTAAGGAACGTTTTCTATGGATATATTGATTTCATAAGTGGTAAAGAACATGGCATTGAATTGTGCTAAGAATCTGAGTAAGGAATTAGCACAAAAGATCGAACTCATACCCTAGTTCGGTGGTGAGTTCTCTACAGCGGCAACGGTGGGGTTGAATCTCGTTGACGGCGACAGAAACCAGCAGCGGTAGGTCACTGGCGACGAGGAGACGATCCGGAGACCCGAGACGGCAGAGCAAGACACGCGCGGGATGGAGGGTTCAGAAGAAATTTCCAAAATCTCACCTGTGGGTATATATATACTGACCCTGTCGGTGTGACCGAGTGGAACAACTCGGTGGCACCAAGATGCAGAATGGCAAGCGGTTACTGCAACTCGGTGTGACCGAAAAAAATTCAAATCGGTTGCACCGAGATTGAAAACTTAGATCAACTCAGTGAACTCGGTGTGACTGAAGTGGATGGATCGGTCAGATCGAAATGCACAGAGAGGTTTCGGAAGTTTAAAACTATGATGATTCGGGGACTCCAAGTGCTCCTCACACGGAGTGGTTCAAATCTGACTTGATCAAACTTTGTGATGTAGCATGAATAGAGTTTGAGACAAGAAAAGCATAGATAGCTAGAGGAGGTTCTTAGGCATTCTTGTCCATCCACTTGGCAAAAGAGCCAAACAATCAAAGGAACAAGTGGATGTCCTTGAATGAGTAAAATATGCAATCAACATGCTCACACAATAAAATGGGAAATGAAATATGTGACAAAGCATGCACAAACACTCTAGCATCTATCAAGCAATTGGCGATGACTAGGTCATCTATATATGAGTATATTGACTTAGGATTCAAATGAGAACATTTGATCATAGTTCATACTCATCATTTAAGCACAAGTGGGGTTGCCACTTTTACATAAAGCATTGTTGTGTTCACACCATTAGAGTTGCTTTAGCTCAATTGATTAGAGTAAAGCTCCCCCTAGATGTGATATCCCCCCTAAGAGGGATGAACTGACCTTGGGTTTTGTCGATGATGACTTCATGTAGATGTTGAAGATGTGGATGCTCAATGTTTATGTAGATCATTTGGAGCAATCCATTGGAGTGAGTTGCACTTTCAATACCTACAAGGGTTAGTCCCACAAGGAATAAGCAAGGAATTCCATAGACCTAGAGTGATATACACACAATATGATGTCGATGAAAGCATTAGGTTACCTTGTCCCTTGTCTTACCAACAAGAGGGTTTGTGACTCCTTTAACTAGTGCAAGATGTGGAAGTTGTTTGCACTTGTCCTCGCCAAAATAATATGAGTGAAGTATGTTGGCGGGGTCACCCTCAAGAACTCTCTAGTTCTTCTTCTTCTTCGGGGTCCACATCATCCTGATGGGAATCCTTGGAGTTGTAGTTGTACTTAATGAAGTAGAACTTGATGTAGTCTTGGGAACCCACTTGACAAGGCCTTAGGAGCTTCTTCAAATGCATCAATCTCCTCTTGAAACTTGTCCTTACCCCTTTTGTTGTGGTATTGTGGTGGAAGATCATCTTGAGCTTGTGTCCCTTGGAAAGAAGTAGGATCATACTTCTCTTATTGAGGAACAAACTTCGTCTTGGGGTATTGATCTTCATCCCACTCAACTCCATTGGCATTGAACTTTCATTCAAAACCAATAACATGATTCTTCCGGTGCCTTCCTTGCTTGCGTACAATTTCCTCAAATTGCTTAATCCCGACAAGGTTCTTGTAAACACCTTTCTCTATAATTCCCTTCAATAAGCTATTTTCTTGCTCAAGTGTAACTTGGCTAAGAGAATCGTTAGTGGAATCAAGAGAACTACTAGAAGCAACAATATTGGATTTAATATGATTATTGTTACTACTAGAAGAAGAATCTTTCTTACTCTTGTTGCTAGATTTTACTTGTGGCATATAAGTAGACAAGAGTAAACGCTTGGCAATGTAAGAAGAAATTTTCTTGCGAAGATCATCACTGATTGCTTTTAAGAACCCATGCTCTTGCTTAAGGTTGAGCTTTTCAAAGCGTAGCTTCTCATGAGTCTTTAAAAGCTCTCGATGATTTTCCAAGGTAGTTTCATGAGCTAACTTAAGAGTGTTTAGTTCTTTAGTTAGACGCTCAATCTCCTTCTTATCATCATCATCCGTTTTATCTTGATTAGCATGATTAATAGAAATTTCATCATAGTTTTCATCACTAGAGTTGTCAACAAGTAAATCATCATCACCTAGCAAATCATCTTCATCACTATTGAAATCAACATACTCGGGGTGTGATACCTTTGGGCCTTTAGCCATGAAGCATCTTCCAATTCCTTCATTTGGTGAGTCAAATATGTCGTAGGAGTTGGTTGACTCAAGTGCTAGACCGGCAACACCTTCATATTGAGTATATTCGGAGTCGGAGTGATAACTTCTCTCGGAGTGATTGTCAGAGTCGGAGTGTTGTGAAGCTCTTCCTTATCCTTGAGTGACATCTCATGAGCAAAAATTCTTCCAATGACTTCCGATGGCTTGAGATCTTTGTAGTTTGGCATCATTTGGATCAATGTGCACACGGTATCATATTTTCCATCCAAGGCTCTTAGGATCTTATAGATGATGACTCTATTGGTCATCTCCTCACATCCTAAGCCGGCAATCTCATTTGTGATGAGAGAAAGCATAGAGTACATTTTAGTGACACCTTCACCATCCTTCATTTTGAACTTGTCAAGTTGACTTTGAAGCACATCCAATTTGGATTCCTTGACGGAGTCGGTACCCTTGTGCATATCAATCAAAGTATCCCAAATTTCCTTTGCATTCTCAAGACGGCTGATTTTGTCGAATTCTTCGGGGCACAATCCGTTGAAGAGGATATCGCAAGCTTGAGCATTGTATTGCCGCATCTTCAACTCTTCCGTGCTAGCTTCATGGTTTGGTTCTCTCCCATCAAAGAATTCACCTTGCAAGCCAATACACACAATAGCCCAAATGGCGGGGTTATGTCCAAGAATATGCATTTTCATCTTATGCTTCCAACTAGCAAAATTAGTACCATCATAGTAAGGACCTCTACAGTGGTAATTTTCCTCGCTAGACGCCATACTCTCCTAGGTTGTGAGACCAAGGCTATGATCACCAAAAGCTATGGAAATTAAGGAAAATGGATACCAAAGCTATGATACCACTTGTAGGATCGAAAGTATGTCTAGAGGGGGGTGATTAGACTACTTGACCAAATAAAAATCTAGCCTTTTCCCAATTTTAAGTTTTGGCAGATTTTAGCAATATAGAACAAGTCAAGCAATCAACCCACACATGCAAGTCAAAGAGTATAGTAGCGGAATGTGAAACATTGCATATTAAGATAAAGGGAGGAGTTTGGAGGGAGCAAACGCAACGTAGACACGGAGATTTTTGGCATGGTTCCGATAGGTGGTGCTATCGTACATCCACGTTGATGGATACTTCAACCCACGAAGGGTAACGGTTGCGTGAGTCCACGGAGGGCTCCACCCACGAAGGGTCCATGAAGAAGCAACCTTGTCTATCCCACCATGGCCATCGCCCACGAAGGACTTGCCTCACTAGGGTAGATCTTCACTAAGTAGGTGATCTCCTTGCTCGTACGAACTCCTTCGTTCAACTCCACAATCTTGTCGGAGGCTCCCAAGTGACACCTAACCAATCTAGGAGACACCACTCTCAAAAAGTTAATAGATGGTGTGTTGATGATGAATTCCTTGCTCTTGTGCTTCAAACGATAGCATCACCAACACTCAACTCTCTCTCACAGATTGAAAGGATGATTTGAGTGGAAAGGGACTTGGAGAAGGCTAGAGATCAAGATTCATATGGTTGGAATGGAATATCTTGGTCTCAACACATGAGTAGGTGGTTCTCTCTTAGAAAATGTATGCTGGAAGTGTAGGCATGTTGTGATGGCTCTCCTTACTAATAAAGGAAGGGTGGAGGGGTATATATAGCCTCCACACAAAATCTAACTGTTACACACAAATCACCTAACTCGGTGGGACCGAATCATGAAACTCGGTCAGACCAATATAGTTCAAAATGTGAACGTTAGGATTTTTGGTGGGACCGACATGTCAACTCGGCAGGACCAATTTCATTAGGGTTAGGGCATAACATAATCTTGGTGAGACCGATCACATAAACTCGGTAGGACCAACTTATGTAATAAGCAAACAAAGAGTTGGTCAGGCAAACTCGGTGGGACCGATTCGCTCATTTTGGTGGGACCGAAATGTTACAAAAGGGAAACAGAGAGTTTGCATTGCGAACTCAGTGGGACCGATCGCTCATCTCGGTTGGACCGAAACGTTAGAAGGGAAACATAGAGTTTGCAATCCCATCTCGGTGTGACCGAGATCCATATCAGTGAGACCGAAGTGACTAGGGTTTCTGGCAGTTGCTATGTTAAGTGAGCTCGGTGGCGCCGGATAGATGAAATCGGTAGGGCCGAGTTTGACTTTTGGTTTGGGACATATGTGGATATGAGAAAGTAGTTGAGGGCTTTTGGAGCATATCACTAAGCATTTTGAGCAAGCAAGCCATTAAGCAACACCTCATCCCCTTTTAATAGGATTGGCTTTTCCTATGGACTCAATGTGATCATGGATCACTAAAATGAAAATGTAGAGTCTTGAACTTGAGCCAATTTGTGTCCTTAGCATTTTGAGGGGTCCACATTCCTAATCCATGCCATGTCAATCATTGAACTTTCTGGAATGATCATCTTGAAATAGCATTAGTTCTATGAGCTATATGTTGTTGGTAGTTACCAAAACAACCTAGGGATAGTTGCACTTTCAGGGTAGAAGACAGTGGTCAAAATTAACCTTTGAGGCCTAAGGAAATATTTCTCGGTTATGGACGTGACAAAGAGTATGTCATAAAGGGTTACGTCGATGCGAGCTTTAACACTGATCCGGATGACTCTGAGTCTCAATCTGGATACATATAGAAAGTGGGAGCAATTAGCTAGAGTAGCTCCGTGTAGAGCATTATAGACATATAAATTTGCAAAATACATACGGATCTGAATGTGGTAGACCTGTTGACTAAACTTCTCTCACAAGCAAAATATGATAAAACCTTAGTAATTTTTGGGTGTTAATCACATAGCGATGTGAATTAGATTATTGACTCTAGTAAACCCTTTGGGTGTTGGTCACATGGCGATGTGAACTATGGGTGTTAATCGCATAAAGATGTGAACTATTGGTGCTAAATCACATGCCGATGTGAACTAGATTATTGACTCTAGTGCAAGTGGGAGACTGAAGGCAATATGCCCTAGAGGTAATGATAAAGTTGTTATTTTATATTTCCTTATATCATGATAAATGTTTATTATTCGTGCTAGAATTGTATTAACCGGAAACTTGATACATGTGTGGATACATAGACAAAACAACGTGTCCATCCCTAGTAAGGCTCTACTAGACTAGCTCGTTAATCAAAGATGGTTAAGTTTCCTAACCATAGACATGTGTTGTCATTTGATGAATGGGATCACATCATTAGGAGAATGATGCGATGGACAAGACCCATCCGTTAGCATAGCATATTGATCGTTCCGTTTTATTGCTATTGCTTTCTTCATGTCAAATACATATTCCTTCGACTATGAGATTATTCAACTCCCGGATTCCGGAGGAATACCTTGTGTGCTATCAAACTTCACAACGTAGCTCGGTGATTATAAATATGCTCTATAGGTATCTCCGAAGATGTTTGTTGGATTGGCATAGATCAAGATTAGGATTTGTCACTCCGAGTATCAGAGAGGTATCTTTGGGCCCTCTCAGTAATATACATCATAAGAAGCCTTGCAAGCAATGTGACTAATGAGTTAGTAGCGGGATGGTGTATTACGGTACGAGTAAAGAGTCTTGCCGGTAATGAGGATGAACTAGGTATGAAGATACCGACGCTTAATGTTCGTTAACGATATAGAATTATATGAGTTATGTATATTGGTGACTAAATGTTGTTCTGAGTCCCGGATATGATCATGGACATGATGAGGAGCTCCGGAATGGTCCGAAGGTAATGATTGATATATGGGATAATAGTGTTCGGGTCTCCGGAAAGGTTCTGGAATTCACCGGAGGGGGTTCCGGATGTTTCCTGAATTGTTTGGGTACGAGAACACTTTATTTGGTACAAAGAATAAATCCCACGAGGTTTTTGGAAAGTGAAAAAGGAATTTTTGCGGAGTCTAGGGGCCAAACGCCAGGGTCCCTGGCATCTGGGTCCAGATGCCGGGAACCCTGGCGTCTGGTCCTGGAGTCCGAGAATGACTCTTGCCTTTCAGGGAAAACTGACTTTGAGGAGGCTTTTACTCCAAGCTTCGGCCCCAGGGCTCAACATATAAATAGAGGGGCGGGGCTAGCAGCCAAGACACATCAAGATTCACCAAGCCATGTGATGGCAACTCCATCCCTCTAGTTTATCCTCCGCCTAGTTTCTTTAGTGCTTGGCGAAGCCCTGCGGCTATTGTTCTTCATCACCAACCGTCACCACGCCGTCGTGCTGCTGGAACTCATCTACTACTTCGCCAGTCTTGCTGGATCAAGAAGGCAAGGACGTCATCGAGTTGAACGTGTGCTGAACGCGGAGGTGCCGTACGTTCGGTACTTGATCGGGACGGATTGCGAAGGTGTACGACTACACCAACTGCATTGATAAACGCTTCTGCTTTGCAATCTTCAAGGGTATGAAGATGCTCTCCCCTCTCGTCTCTATGCATCTCCTAGATAAATCTTGCGTGAGTGTAGGAATTTTTTTGAAATTGCATTCTACGTTTCCCAACACCAGCATGATGCATAAAACAAGAATGAAAATCAAACACAAAAGACGCATGATACGTCTCCAACGTATCTATAATTTTTGGTTGTTCCATGCTATATTATATCCTATTTTGGACATTATTGGGCTTTATTATACACTTTTATATTATTTTTGGGACTAACCTATTAACCGGAGGCCCAGTCCAGAATTGCTGTTTTTGCCTATTTTAGGGTTTCACAGAAAAAGAATATCAAACGGAGTCCAAACGGAATGAAACCTTTAGGAACGTGATTTTCGGAACGAACATGATCCAGAGGACATGGACCCTACGTCAAGCAATCAACGAGGAAGGCACGAGGTAGGGGGCGCGCCTACCCCCCAAGCGTGCCCTCCACCCTTGTGGGGTCCATGTTGCTCCACCGACGTACTCCTTCCTCCTATATGTACCTATGTACCCCCAAACTACCAGATACAGAGCCAAAAACCCTAATTCCACTGCCATAACTTTCTGTGTCCACGAGATCCCATCTTGGGGCCTTTTCCTGAGCTTCGTCGGAGGGGGTATCGATCACGGAGGGCTTCTACATCAACACCATAGCCTCTCCGATGAAGTGTGAGTAGTTTACTTCAGACCTACGGGTCCATAGTTATTAGCTAGATGGCTTCTTCTCTCTTTTTGGGTCTCAATACAAAGTTCTCCCCCTCTCTTGTGGAGATCTATTTGATGTAATCTTCTTTTGTGGTGTGTTTGTTGAGATCGATGAATTGGGGGTTTATGATCAAGTTTATCTACAAACAATATTTAAATCTTCTCTGAATTCTTTTATGTATGATTGGTTATCTTTGCAAGTCTCTTCGAATTATCAGTTTGGTTTGGCCTACTAGATTGATCTTTCTTGCAATGGGAGAAGTGCTTAGCTTTGGGTTCAATCTTGCGGTGTCCTTTCCCAGTGACAGTAGGGGAAGCAAGGCACGTATTGTATTGTTGCCATCAAGGATAACAAGATGGGGTTTATATCATATTGCATGAGTTTATCCCTCTACATCATGTCATCTTGCTTAAAGCATTACTCTGTTCTCTTGAACTTAATACTCTAGATGCATGCTGGATAGCGGTCGATGTGTAGAGTAATAGTAGTAGATGAAGGCAGGAGTCGGTCTACTTGTCTCGGACGTGATGCCTATATACATGATCATACCTAGATATTCTCATAACTATGCTCAATTCTGTCAATTGCTCAATAGTAATTTGTTCACCCACCATAATACTTATGCTCTCGAGAGAATCCTCTAGTGAAACCTATGGCCCCCGGGTATATTTTCCATCATATTAATCTTCCAATACTTAGTTATTTCCTTTGCCATTTATTTTACTTGCATCTTTATTTCTCTTTATCATAAAAATACCAAAAATATTATCTTATCATATCTATCAGATCTCACTATCGTAGGTGACCGTGAAGGGATTGACAACCCCTTTATTGCGTTGGTTGCGAAGAGTTTATTTGTTTGTGTAGGTGCGAGGGACTCGTGCATGGCCTCCAACTGGATTGATACCTTGGTTCTAAAAAACTGAGGGAAATACTTACGCTGCTCTACTGCATCACCCTTTCCTCTTCAAGGGAAAACCAACGCGATGCTCAAGAGGTAGAAATGCTCCAAGATTTGCACACGCCAGATGAGCGAAAGAAAGACGAAAACATGTAGATACTTGTTGAAGAAATATGGGATGCCCTTGATGTCTACTACGCAACTTTGTTCTTGGACACGTGTTGGGCCTCCAAGCGCAGAGTTTTGTAGGACAGTACCAATTTCCCCTCAAGTGGATGACCTAAGGTTTATTAATCCGTGAGATGTGTAGGATGAAGATGGTCTCTCTCAAACGACCCTGCAACCAAATACAAGAAATCTCTTGTGTCCAGATCTTGCATTAGCTACAGATTACTACAGACTATTCTGTTTTTGACAGATTCTGTTTTTTGTGTGTTGTTTGCTTATTTTGATGAATCTATGGCTAGAAAAATAGTTTATAAACCATAGAGAAGTTGGAATACAGTAGGTTTAACACCAATATAAATAAAGAATGAGTTCATTACAGTACCTTGAAGTGGTGTTTTGTTTTCTCTCACTAACGGAGCTCACGCGATTTTCTACTTTAAGTTTTGTGTTGTGAAGTTTTCATGTTTTGGGTAAAGATTTGATGGATTATGGAACAAGGAGTGCCAAGAGCCTAAGCTTGGGGATGCCCATGGCACCCCCAAGATAATCTAAGGACACCTAAACGCCAAAGTTTGGGGATGCCCCAGAAGGCATCCCCTCTTTCGTCTACTTCTATCGGTAACTTTACTTGGAGCTATATTTTTATTTACCACATGATATGTGTTTTTCTTGGAGCGTCTTGTATTATTTGTGTCTTTATTTGTTAGTTTTCCAAAATCATCCTTGCTGCAGACACCTTTTTGAGAGAGACACTCATGATTCGGAAATTGTTAGAATACTCTATGTGCTTCACTTATATCTTTTGAGTTATACAGTTTTTGCTCTAGTGCTTCACTTATATCTTTTAGAGCATGTTGGTAGATTAGTTTCATAGAAACCATTGTTCTCTCATGATTCACTTAGATTATTTTGAGAGACCTACAAAACAGCATGGTAATTTGCTTTAATTATGTTAGGCATTCAAGATTAATAATAAAATTTTCTTATGAGTGTGTTGAATACTATGAGAAGTTTGAAACTTGATAATTGTTTTGAGATATGGAGATGGTGATATTAGAGTCATGCTAGTTGAGTAGTTGTGAATTTGAGAAATGCTTGTGTTGAAGTTTGTGATTCCCGTAGCATGCACGTATGGTGAACCATTATGTTAAGAAGTCGGAGCATGATGTATTTATTGATTGTCCTCCTTATAGGTGGCGGTCGGGGACGAGCGATGGTCTTTTCCTACCAATCTATCCCCCTAGGAGCATGCGCGTAGTACTTTGCTTTGATAACTAATAGATTTTTGCAATAAGTATGTGAGTTCTTTATGAATAATGTTGAGTCCATGGATTATACGCACTCTCACCCTTCCACCATTGCTAGCCTCTCTAATACCGCACACCTTTCACCGGTATCATAAACCCACCATATACCTTCCTCAAAACAACCACCATACCTACCTATCATGGCATTTCCATAGCCATTCCGAGATATATTGCCATGCAACTTTCCACCGTTCCATTTACTATGACACGCTCCATCGTTGTCATATTGCTTCGCATGATCATGTAGTTGACATTTTAGTTGTGGCAAGCCACCATTCCTAATTCTTCCGTATAAGTCACTCATGCATCATTGCTATCCCGGTACACCGCCGGAGGCATTCATATAGAGTCATACTTTGTTCTAGTATCGAGTTGTAATCGTTGAGTTGTAAACAAATAGAAGTGTGATGATCATCATTCATAGAGTATTGTCCCAATAAAAAAAGAGAAAGTCCAAAAAAAAGAAGGCCCAAAAGAGAGAATAAATAAAAAGGGGCAATGCTACTATCCTTTTTTACACACTTGTGCTTCAAAGTAGCACCATGATCTTCATGATAGAGAATCTCTTATGCTATCACTTTCATATACTAGTGGGAATTTTTCATTATAGAACTTGGCTTGTATATTCCAACGATGGGCTTCCTCAAGATGCCCTAGGTCTTCGTGAGCAAGCAAGTTGGATGAACACCCACTTAGTTTCTTTTTGTTGAGCTTTCATATACTTATAGCTCTAGTGCATCCATTGCATGGCAATCCCTACTCACTCACATTGATATCTATTGATGGGCATCTCCATAGCCCGTTGATATGCCTAGTTGATGTGAGACTATCTTCTCCCTTTTTGTCTTCTCCACAACCACCATTATATTCCACCTATGGTGCTATGGTCATGGCTCACGCTCATGTATTGCGTGAAGATTGAAAAAGTTTGAGAACACCAAAAGTATGAAACAATTGCTTGGCTTGTCATCGGGGTTATGCATGATTTGAATACTTTGTGTGGTGAAGATGGAGCATAGCCAGACTATATGATTTTGTAGGGATAACTTTCTTTGTCCATGTTATTTTGAAAAGACATAATTGCTTAGTTAGTATGCTTGAAGTATTATTATTTCTATGTCAATATTAAACTTTTGTCTTGAATCTTTCGGATCTGAATATTCAAACCACAATTAAGATAATTACATTAAAATTATGTCAAGCAGCATTCCACATCAAAAAATTCTATTTTTATCATTTACCTACTCGAGGACGAGCAGGAATTAAGCTTGGGGATGCTTGATACATCTCCAACATATCTATAATTTTTTATTGTTCCGTGCTATATTATATCCTGTTTTGGTCATTATTATACACTTTTACCACGGTTCGAGGCGCGGATGGCACCATTGGAACCCTGAGCCTCGTCTGCGTCGGCTGGTGCTAGTGGGGTCGCCGGAGACGACTTAGATCGACGGCGGTGTCCGCTTCCGCGGTGGCCGGAGTTTAGTGAAGATGGACAGCGTGCTACGTTGCACGGGAGGACGAG
The DNA here is from genome assembly GCF_056163025.1 of Triticum urartu. Lineage (NCBI taxonomy): Eukaryota > Viridiplantae > Streptophyta > Magnoliopsida > Poales > Poaceae > Triticum > Triticum urartu. The sequence goes on from NC_141878.1 coordinate 304,954,129, forward strand.
TGGGTAGGTGTTCTGGGTTCCTGGGAACGCGCTGAGGACGAAAACATGCTCAGACATGACGTTTGCGGGCTCTAGCCATGGCGGTGACATGGACGGCGGCGATGAGCTCTCGGGCTCGACGGAGCCCGTGGTTAGTGGAAGAAATCGGCATCGGCAAGAGGGGGGTTCGGTGCGGAGGCTCACAGCGAGTCCAACGAGCATGAGGGCGAGGTCGGGGACGCCCGGTAGCTCCCGAATCGATGGCGAGGATCCACGGCGACTGATGAGGGGAACGGCGGTGTTGGCGGCGTCCAGGGCCTTCAGGCACCATGTGGCTCGGTGAGGAGGAAAAGGGGAACGAGGCGGAGCTTCTTGGCGTGTCTGCGAGGCGTGGGGTGGCCGGTGGCCATAGTGGAGGTCGTCGGCGCGCTGTGAGGCGCTCGGAAGTAGCGGAGAAGGAGAGCAGAGGAGAAGAGAGGCACGGGAGAGGACGAGGCGGTCCAGGGGAAAACGTGGCATCGTCCAGGGCATCGAGGCAGCGACGGGTAGCAGGAGGTGGCCCGACGCGTGGCCAGCGCGCGACGAGCACGCGCCCAGCGTCCTTTTGGCGCTAGGTTGAAGACGACTGGCACTGGTGGTGGGCTGGGCCAGCTCCTGGGCTGCAGGTAAGCGCCAGTTAAGTTTGCTCTCCCTTTATTTGTTTCTGTTTTTCTATTTGTTTGCCTCTGTTTTGATTTAGTTTAACACCAAATCATTTTTATATAATTCTGAAAATATTTTTTTGGGAACTCTCTGAATTAATCCAGTGTCCCTCAATATTTCTCAGAATATTTGGAGCTGTCAAAATATTTATAGCAATGTTTTGGAGCCCCAATCAAATACAATATGTGTTGAGGTAAAATCCAAGATGGCTAGTAAAAATGTGCACCACCTCTGGTTGCTGTTTCCAGTATCTACAAAAATCATGAACATTTTTCTAAGACCATTTTGGGTTCTTGGAATTTATTTTAGTTGAACCTATTTGAATTCCATTTGGTGCTAGGGTTTTATCATCCCCATTTCAAGTTTAAAAGCAATATAACATGATGCAACACATGACTAGCTAGCCCAAAGCAAACCAGAACTAGGGATGTGACAACTCGCCCCCACTAAACAAGAATCTCGTCCCGAGATTCAAGAAGTGGAGTAAGAAGATAGAGGGGTCACAAAACTATCACAGTCTTCTCGATCCAACTGCCCTTCTCGAAGATACCGATATATTGCATCACATTGCTCTCGACGTCTTTGTCTTCGATATCTTCATCCAACACGATGACGACGGAAGGAAACTCTACAGGAAACGATCTTCCCAAAGATCGAGCAACTCAAGATCAACTCATGGAGTGAGACATTGAAACATCTCTTGGGCTGAGACACAAAACACACATCAAGAGAGATGGGAGGTAATAGATGACAAGGATTCAAATTGGTAGGCAACAATTCCACGCTGGAGTAGGATGGTGCATGGTTTCAATGTAGCGAGGAGGTAATTGCCATGATTCCATAATGGGACACCTTAGGGAAAGGTGACTCGTAGAGCATTTCCCTTAAGTGGCAAAAAGAATTACTTTTGATACAAAGATCATTGAAACTCTTTATACCAGCCTGAAGTAATCACAATCGATCGTTGGAAGGGGTTCGAACGAATGGCATACTCCAACTAGGATGGATGATGTGGACTACCTTGTTGAAGACAACGCAATGGATGATTTTTAGCTTATCATCGGAAATGGATGGTACCCATGGTAAGTCCACTTTTGAAGATGATCCCGAACAACAACTACTGAGGTGCAATCTGGGAACAAAATGCAAATGTTGGGAATGATTCTGGTAACTGGGGAAGAACTCAACAGTCGAGAGTGTTTCCAACGTTCCAATGGTTATAGAATCATCGAAGAAATTGAGGGCACAAGGATCCCTAAGGAACAACTTCAAGAAATTGAGGGCACAAGGATCCTCGTGGAGAATATGGTCAAATAGCTCAATCAAGATACTACAATGATAGATCTTCTAGCTAGGTGTGTCGGCCAGAACATCAACCTTGTCGGGGACCTACATCATAGATCTTGGAAAAGTTCCAACCATCATATCTGCCTGAGATTCAGATCTAGTTGGTAACAGGATATTCCAGACCCATCGAGTCTAGAAGAAAATGAAAGTTTGCAACACAAATCGACGAGATGGCGTTGCAAGATTCTCGGGAAATGGACTATGGTAGTAAGCTCCAAAACATGAGCTGGTTCTGCTAACACATGTGAACATGTTGTCCTAGACAAGCATGACCACGTAGTAGTCTTATAATAAAAACACTACCGAGTTCAGGTGGGGAACCATCATCGAGGATAACAAAGTCCTTGCATAAGGCATGCTCTTAAGAAGGAACTTCTTCTTGAACAAATCAATCAGTGGCTTGGTGTGCTAGGAAATACATATGGAGTGGAGGTAATTAATCTACCAAACCATATAATACATTCGCACATGCATAACTAACTTGGGATGGTACCAGAGGAAACAAAACAATCTTTCTCGAACTCATGGCGACAACTTGCTCCAAATGCACATGAATTTGAGGAAGTCACTTCTTCCATCCAAGCATAAGCTTCATGAACGGAACACGAAGGCATTGCTTACAAAGTTTCCAATACTAGGTTGATGTTCAACATGAATCATGGGGGAAGATAAAATGCTACTGATGGGCTCAACAACAAGTCATCAAGGCTTCCATATAGATGGAATTCCACAATTTAGCAAACATGGTGTTAGTATTGGTCAGACCAAAAGATCTAATGGTGTATGCTCAAGGGATCAACCACGAGTACGACAACATTATGAATATCGTTGGTTCTGATTTGATTTGAGAATAGCCCACACTCAAATCAAAGTTTGGACAAGACAATAGATCCAACAATTGATCATGAGGATCAATCGATGAAGACATCATATTTCTTCAACACACACACAAAAACAAGGATATCCCTTTAAATGAACTAAGTTAGGCAAGCTTTGATCTTCCAACTCTCCAAGTTGTTGTCTAGCTCAACCAACTAGCTCAGGGGGTAACCGACACAGATTCTTGGAGAATGGCTGGTTTACAAGAAACCAACTTGATCATGAACTCCACATATCGGTCAGGGGTCGACCTAGTGATACTTCTGTGAAGATATCCGGAAAATCACGAAGCACCAATATGTTAATAAGATCGAGAACAATCTTTCTTTTTAGGGCAAGAAGATATGATCAAATGAGCGAGGATTTGACAAAATCCTAACTCATCAATCGAAGGGTGCACCAGAAACAAGGACTAGGTAGCACAATCTATCTTAGAACGATGATTCAATAACCAACATGGTAAGAATGAAATTATTGTCCTTTAACTACAAAGCAACAAGGCTGCTAGGAGTATTGATTTCACACATCACGGTTCACTTGTCGGCATTCCGGTTGTGACAATACGGGACCGAGGAATGACAAATGATGGCAAGAAGTATCACTGCGTCAAAAATTCATGAGAGATGGTGCAATTCTCATGACAATCGTGACATAAAGGCGTTAATACTCCAAGGTAGAACGGAACAAAAGCTGGATTGGCATTTTGATCTGCGAAATACAGCTACTTTGACCCAATCCCGGATATGGATGAGGTACTGGAGTTTGTTTCTCCTAGTCATTCCGGATTGGAATGGCTTGACGGGCCACAAGAATAGTAGGCATCGATAAACACGATCGCACACATACCCTTGACTATCAATTGATAGATGAAGGTCGGAATATAACTGAAGGGGGACAACTCAAAGAACGTATAACCTTCTGAGTTGTGGAGGCATAGATTAGTATGTCGAACCAAGTTCAACATGTTTCTTCCGGATAACCCATGCAGAGAGGTAGGATTGGCAGAGTCACAACTATTGAATGGAGAACTCATCAAGAGTACTCTAATTGTGATCTTTCGGTTCAAAAGAACTCCTGCCAAGAATGGTTCATGGTAATTGGAAGAATGATATACCACAAACCTCGAGGACTATCACAAAAGTTACTAATGTCCTAAAAGTACGAGCAACACTATCAACATGAAGTAAGTAGAGTGAATCTTGGGTCCAAGGACCCGGAAATAGAATACCTACTAACTAAATAACATCACGAGATGCTTTCGAGAATGGTGGTCAGAATCATCACACTGGGAACACAAAACATGGCTAGATTACCAGGTGACTCCCTAAAACACCTAGTGTCATAATAATAGCTCCAACATATACGTCGAGGCAACAGAGTACCTCAACTCACTGGTTAGTGTGGTTAATCTGGCCCAAAGGAACATAGGGAACGGCAAGATGGGAGTTGCAAATGCATTAGATAGTAAGAAACCTGGGATGACTTGGACAGCATAACGGCTGTAAATGCTCAAAATGATTTGAGACATCCTACAAAATGGTGGCATAACCACTCAACATCACAATATCAAAGTTCCGGGATCAACGGTCAATATACGGAAGTAGTAGGAACTGAACTGAGGCTTAAACTCAACAATCCTAGGTAACTACGATTTAGTAACACGTCATCCTGAGAGATAGAAGAGAAGCCTAGTTCTTAACCCTGTAGAAAAGATAAGATGACTCAGATCAGAAGGTCATGAGGATAAGGAGTAAAAAGAGCCTTACGTTCCCATCCACAATCAATTCCCTTATATAACTAAAGAATTTCTAGACTCAACTTCGACCAGCTTGGCTTGGTAGTCCTACAGGCAGTCAGGCTCTGATACCAAAGCTGTCAGGACCCCGATTCCAAGTCACATCGATCTAGCCGGTAACACCTCATATCACTTTGCGGCCTCACACACGGTATTCCCACGGGTGTCACCTTACCATGGCCGGGACCGTTTGCGCCTTTTGGCTCACGTATATGATAGTATCGCTAGCATCCATATGACAGAGAACCCGGGCCGACATGACTAGTCGTGAACCCAAAGTGGCACTAACTTATGGGGACAGGCATACATGAATCAACATCGAGCATGTCGGTCAGCAGAGTGCGAATCCGGGCTGTAGCACTTGGCTACCAGGACTGCGGTGAACCGGGCTGTAGCATGCTAGGCAAGACTCCGGATGTCACAGCGTGACATTTCCCCAAAGGGACAGACACAGGAACAAAGTGAATCACCTGCCGGCTAGTCAAGTGTTCCGGAGCAGTAGTGCTGGGCTAGCAGGACTCTGGTGAACCGGGTTGTAGCGGACTACTATGGCTTATGGAATGTAACACCCCGGATGTAACTTTCCCAATTTGTACTCCAACTCTTGACGTTTCCGGCGTTAAGTTATATTTATTTCCTCGGGTTCGGGTTTTTGTCTCCCGGTGTTGTTGTCGTTGTCATGCATCTCATATCATGTCATCATGTGCATTGCATTTGCATACGTGTTCGTCTCATGCATTCGAGCATTTTCCCTGTTGTCCGTTTTGCATTCCGGTGCTTCGTTCTCCTCCGGTGGTCATTTCTAGCTTTCTTTCGTGTGTGGGGATTAAACATTTCCGGATTGGACCGAGACTTGCCAAGCGGCCTTGGTTTACTACCGGTAGACCGCCTGTCAAGTTTCGTACCTTTTGGACTTCGTTTGATACTCCAACGGTTAACCGAGGGACCGATAAGGCCTCATGTGTGTTGCAGCCCAACACCCCTCCAATTTGGCCCAAAACCCACCTAACTCTGCTCCATCACCTAGAGCGTTTGATCACGATCGCGTGGCCAAAAACCGCACCTCATTTGGACTCTCCTAGCTCCCTCTATGCCTATTTAAACCCCCCCTCGATTTTCGGATCTCCTCCTACCTCCGAAACCCTAGAAACCGCCTCTCCGCCGTTGGACGTGTCCGTACCCGTCGGACACGCCCGCGCCGCCCCTCTCCTCACCCACCGGCCGCCGCCCGCCGGATTCCAGCCGGCGCCGACCTCCGCTGCCGCCGGCGCCGACCTCCGCTGCCGCCCGGCCGGCCTCGCCCCCACACCGCCGCCCGAGCTCCGGTGGCCGCCGCCCCTCCTCACCGCCTCGCCCTCGCCGTTTCCTCGCCGGCTCGCTAGAGTAGTGCGCGCCGCCGTCCTCGGTTCGCGTGCCTCGGGTCAAACCCTAGATCTGGGAGGTTGAATTTTCTCTAAGTCCCAGAAATTTCAGTCCATATGCACATGTTCGTAGATCCGTAACTTTGCTTCCATAGCTCCGATTCATGCATATAGCATATCAAAATGTTCACCTCAGAGAGTACATCATTTCATTCCATTGCATCATTTTCATTTGAGCTCATCTTGATGCCAGAAATGCTGTTAGAAGAGGGCTACTTGAGATAATTGTCAGATATGCTACTCCGTTTAGCACTTTTGTCATTTTTGCCATGATTAATGTGTGCATGATATGCCCTGATGCTCTACATGTGTTTTGTTAAGGGTTTTGTCATCTCTCCAGAGGTGCAACCCATGTATTTTTAGGATGTGTGTGGTGACTTGTGCAACCTTGCAAAGTGGTGCACTTGCTAATTCTGTTTTCAGGGGCTTAGTGATTTCACTAAGTCCTGGAGCTGTTTATCTCATGATGTCATATGTTCATGTTGTTACCTAGTGATCCGTACCTCTTTTCAGGATGATCAGTAAGGAAGTTTTGTTAATATTGTAGTGTTCTATCCATCCATGTTTTTGTTTGCCATTATGGAGCACCCTATCTTGAGTCAACCGAGCTCTACTTTTGCTACTTTGTGAATCTGGGCAGATTGTCAACTTGTTTGCAATTTTGCCGGTGATGTTGTACTTGATCCGTGCATGCTATGCCATTGTTCTTGCCATATCTAGCTTGAATTTTGTGCCTTCTTGATGGGTGTATTCTTGTCTTGCCATGACTTGCACCATAGTGAGTGCATCAAGCTCGTAAACATGCCTAATTGAGTTATATTTCAGCATGTGTCAGTTTTGGCTCAAGGTCACATGCTTGCAAGTATGAAAACTGATTATGTTTTTGCAATGTTCACATGCTTGCAATTGTATTTTCTGATCCCTTTTGGCTCAAGGTCACTAAGGGACTTTTGTTAAGCTCTTTGAGTAGCTCCATGCCATGCTTTACTTTGCCATGTTCAGATCCTGTAGCATGTAGTTTTGTTGCTCCGAAGAGGGCTACCTGATCTGAAATTCTAGACAAGTGTTAATTTCACTAAGTCTGAGATCTGTTTGCCATATGCATTTTTGCCATGCTTGTTTGAACCTGTTAATGGATGATTTGGCCGTAGCTCAGTGCTAGACTTTTGTTAAGCATCTTGTGTGCATCCCTGCCATGTATTTTGTTGTCATGTTTGGGTGCTGTAGCATGTTCATTTCGTTGCATTTAGTTGCCTACTTGCTGTAAATCGCAGACCGGTGTCATATTTGAATCGATTGCCATTTCCAAACCGTAACTCCATTCCGGCGTTCTTTATATCGTTTTCAAGCGATTTCTTCTCATCTTTCCAGTGGCACACTTGGTTTTCCAAGTTGAGGCCAGGTTCATGCATTTCTTGTCATATCTTGCATTTTGCATCCCGCATCGCATCCTGCATAGCATATCATCTTTGCACTGTGTTGTTTGAGTTTGCACGTGGTTGATTGTATCCTTGTTGCTTGTTTGTCTTGTTTGGGTAGAGCCGGGAGACGAGTTTGCTAACGAGGAGCCCGTTGAGTTTGCTTTTGAGGATCCAGTCAACTCTGACAACTATGCAGGCAAGATGATCATACCCTCGAAATCACTACTATCTTTGCTATGCTAGTTTGCTCGCTCTTTTGCTATGCCAATGCTACGATGCCTACCATTTGCTTGCAAGCCTCCCAAATTGCCATGTCAAACCTCTAACCCACCATTGTCCTAGAAAACCGTTGATTGGCTATGTTACCGCTTTGCTCAGCCCCTCTTATAGCGTTGCTAGTTGCAGGTGAAGACTGGAGGCCGTTCCTTGTTGGAACATCATTTATTTACTTGTTGGAATATCATTATATTATCTTGTTATCTTAATGCATCTATATACTTGGTAAAGGGTGGAAGGCTCGGCCTCTCGCCTAGTGTTTTGTTCCACTCTTGCCGCCCTAGTTTCCGTCATATCGGTGTTATGTTCCCGGATTTTGCGTTCCTTACGCGGTTGGGTTATAATGGGAACCCCTTGATATTTCGCCTTGATTAAAGCTTTTCCAGCAATGCCCAACATTGGTCTTACCATTTTCCACCTAGCCTCTTTTTCCCTTGGGTTTCCGGAGCCCGAGGGTCATCTTATTTTAAACCCCCCCGGGCCAGTGCTCCTCTGAGTGTTGGTCCAAATAGAGCCACTTGCAGCGCCACCTCGGGGCAACTTGAGGGTTGGTTTTAGTTGTACGTAGTGTTCATCTGAGTGTGCCCTGAGAAAGAGATATGTGCAGCTCCTATCGGGATTTGTCGGCACATTCGGGCGGTGTTGCTAGATTTGTTTTAACCCGTCGAAGTGTCTTGAGTAACCGAGATACCGAGTCTGATCGGAACGTCTTGGGAGGAGGTCTATTCCTTCGTTGACCGTGAGAGCTTGTCATGGGCTAAGTTGGGACTCCCCTGCAGGGATTTGAACTTTTGAAAGCCATGCCCGTGGTTATGGGCAGATGGGAATTTGTTAATGTCCGGTTGTAGATAACTTGAACCTTTATTCAATTAAAATGAATCAACCGAGTGTGTTACCGTGGTGGCCTCTTCTCGGCGGAGTCCGGGAAGTGGACACGGTATTGGAGTAATGTTTGCGCAGGTTATTCTCTAGTTTCTCGCTCGCGCTTGCCTCCTCTTCTCTCTCTCTTCTGCGTATAAGTTAGCCACCATATTTTGCTAGTCGCTTTCTGCAGCTCCACTCATATTTACCTTGCCTTACCTATAAGCTTAAATAGTCTTGATCGCGAGGGTGCGAGATTGCTGAGTCCCCGTGGCTCACAAATTACTATTACACCAGATGCAGGGCCTGATGATTCCGCTCCAGGAGACGCGTATGAGCTCAAGTGGGAGTTCGACGAAGACTCTCAACGTTACTATGTTTCCTTTCCCGATGATCAGTAGTGGTGCCCAGTTGGGGGTGATTGGGACCGTTGTCGCTTGTTGGGTTCTCTTTTATTTTGGCTCCGTAGTCGGGCCATGAGTGTTTGGATGATGTAATGTTACTTATGTACTTGATTGACGTGGCGAGTGTAAGCCAACTATGTTATCTCCCCTTTATTATTATTTATATTACATGGGATGTTGTGAAGATTGCCTAACTTGCGACATATGCCTTCAATGCGATTATGTATCTAAGTCGTGCCTCGACACGTGGGAGCTATAGTCGCATCGAGGGTGTTACAAGTTGGTAATCAGAGCCTTCCCCGACCTTAGGAGCCCCATTCCTTGATCGTTTTTAGCGGCCGAGTTGTGTCTAGAAAAATGTTTTGAGTCTTTAGGAATTATATATCGGAGAGCTTAGGAATTCTTTTTACTTCCCAGTCTCCTCATCGCTCTGGTAAGGCATCCTGACGTAGAGTTTTGACTCTTCTCTTCTCAAATTTCACTAAAAAAAAATTTTAGGATCACGCGGGTATCTTGGAATCGTTCCGATGGTTTTATGATGAGAACATTGTCTTGGTGCCTCCTGTCAGGGGTTTAGTGGAAGTGTCCCGGGGAGTTGAGCTCTGAGGTGTTGTCATCATAATTTTATCGTTGCAGTTCTGTAATACCTGAGTCTAGTACGCCGACATCAAAAATCTCTTTTATGCAGTTCATTGGTGAGATAACCTCGACGCCACCCAGTACTGGGGTGGGAGTTCGGGAGTATCGCCATAACTTGTATAACGGATGCTTTTCGAAGGTTGAGGTAGATGGTTTCCGAAGTTTTCTTGGTTATGTGTTGAAGGATGGATACAGCTCGATGTAGGATTTGCTAGTTTGGGTGAGATATTATGCTTCCCCTGTATCCCCAACACCTGATTGCATAACCGGAAAGGATCGGGAGTTTCATAGGTGGAAATTCTAGTAGCTCTAGTTCTTCTTCCACCTATGGTGAAAAGGTGAAAAAGGTGAAGATTGGGATTGCCAAGATTCAGTCCAAGTACAAGTGCTACCGCCTTGATGACAAGGACACTCTCTTCTTCGAGGATCGTATTGTTGTACCCAAAGGTGACCTTCGTAAAGTGATCTTGAATGAGGCTCACAATTCTCTCCTCTCCATCCACCCTGGCAGCACGAAGATGTATCGGGACCTTAAGCAGGCTTATTGGTGGACTCGAATGAAGCGCGAGATTGCTCAATTCGTGAATGAATGTGATGTCTGCAGAAGAGTGAAGGCAGAACACCAAAGGTCAGCTGGCCTCGTCCAACCTCTTGCCATTCCAGAATGGAAGTTTGACCACATTGAAATGGACTTCGTGACTGGGTTTCCAAAGTCCAAGCGTGGCAATGATGCTATATTCGTTGTCATCGACAAACTCACCAAAGTGGATCACATTCTGCCTATCAAAGAGTCGATCACTGCAGCTCAATTGGCGGAACTCTATACCTCTCGTATTGTCTCTCTGCACGGTATTCCACAAGTGATCTCTTCAGACCGTGGCAGCATCTTTACCTCAAAGTTTTGGGATTCTTTTTAGAAGGCCATGGGCACCAACATCCGCTTCAGCACAGCTTTCCATCCTCAAACTAGCGGTCAAGTCGAGTGTGTCAACCAGATTCTTGAAGATATGCTCAGGGCTTGTGTGATCTCCTTCGGCATGAAGTGGGAGGATTGTCTTCCTTATGTTGAATTCTCGTACAACAACAGTTTTCAAGCAAGTTCGGGCAAGGCCCCATTTGAAATTCTGTATGGTAGGAAGTGCCGTACCCCTCTCAACTGGTCTGAAACCGGTGAACGTCAGCTTTTGGGTAATGACTTAATCACAGAGGCAGAGGAAATGTGCAAAGTCATTCGTGATAACCTTAAAGCAGCCCAATCCCGTCAGAAGAGCTACTATGATAGTAAGCACCGTGATTTGGCTTTCGAGATCGGAGATCATGTTTACCTCCGTGTCTCTCCTATGAAAGGTACTCGTCGCTTCGGTATCAAAGGGAAGCTTGCCCCTAGATACGTGGGACCTTTCAAGATTGTCAGCAAGAGAGGTGACCTCGCTTATCAACTCGAGCTTCCTTCAAACTTTGCAAATGTTCATGACGTGTTCCATGTCTCTCAGCTTCGAAAGTGCTTCAAGACTCCTGACCGCACCGTCAACTTCGAGGACATTGAGCTCCAAGAAGATCTCTCTTAGCGTGAGCACCCAGTCGCTATTCTTGAAGAGACTGAACGCAAGACTCGCAACAAGTCAATCAAATTTCTCAAAGTCAAGTGGTCACACCATTCCGACCGTGAAGCTACCTGGGAACACGAGGATCACCTCCGTTCTGAGTACCCGACATTCTTTCAGTCCTAGATCTCGGGACGAGATCCTTCCGTAGTGGTGGAGTGTTGTAACACCCCGGATGTAACTTTCCCAATTTGTACTCCAACTCTTGCCGTTTCCGGCGTTAAGTTATATTCGGGTTCGGGTTTTTGTCTCCGGGTGTTGTTGGCATTGTCATGCATCTCATATCATGTCATCATGTGCATTGCATTTGCATACGTGTTCATCTCATGCATTCGAGCATTTTCCCTGTTGTCCGTTTTGCATTCCAGCGCTTCGTTCTCCTCCGGTGGTCATTTCTAGCTTTATTTCGTGTGTGGGGATTAAACATTTCCGGATTGGACCGAGACTTGCCAAGCGGCCTTGGTTTACTACCGGTAGACCGCCTGTCAAGTTTTGTACCTTTTGGACTTCGTTTGATACTCCAACGGTTAACCGAGGGACCGATAAGGCCTCGTGTGTTTTGCAGCCCAACACCCCTCCAATTTGGCCCAAAACCCACCTAACTCTGCTCCATCACCTAGAGCGTTCGATCACGATCGCGTGGCCGAAAACCGCACCTCATTTGGACTCTCCTAGCTCCCTCTATGCCTATTTAAACCCCCTCCCCCGATTTTCGGATCTCCTCCTACCTCCGAAACCCTAGAAATCGCCCCTCCGCCGTCGGACATGTCCGTACCCGACGGACACGCCCCCGCCGCCGCGCCCAACCACCCAGGAACCGCCACGTGGGCCTCCCGCCGCCGCCCACCGCGCGGGCCCGCTCGGCCCGTGGCCGGCCCCCGCGGCCCGAGCCGCCGTCAGCCGCCGCCGCCTCATCCGTGTCCTCGTCCTCGTCCGCGGAATCGCAGCACATGCCACGGTTCGAGGCACGGATGGCACCGTTGGAACCCTGAGCCTCGTCCGCGTTGGCCGGTGCTAGTGGGGTCGCGGGAGATGACCTAGATCGACGGTGTTGTCCGGTTCCGCGGTGGCCGGAGTTCGATGAAGATGGACAGCGTGCTACGGTGCACGGGAGGACGAGTGGGTAGGTGTTCTGGGTTCCTGGGAACGCGCTGAGGAAGAAAACATGCTCAGACGCGACGTTTGCGGGCTCTAGCCATGGCGGCGACATGGACGGTGGTAATGAGCTCTCGGGCTCGACGGAGCCCACGGTTAGAGGAAGAAATCAGCATCGGGAAGAGGGTGGTTCGGTGCAGAGGCTCACAACGAGTCCAATGAGTGTGAGGGCGAGGTCGGGGACGCCCGGTAGCTCCCGAATCGACGGCGAGGATCCAAGGCGACCGACGAGGGGAACAGCGGTGTTGGCAGCATCCAGGGCCTTCAGGCACCATGTGGCTCGGTGAGGAGGAAAAGGGGAACTAGGCGGAGCTTCTTGGCGTGTCGGCGAGGCGTGGCCGGTGGCCGCAGTGGAGGTTGTCGGCGCGCTGCGAGGTGCTCGGCAGTAGCGGGAGAAGGAGAGCAGAGGAGCAGAGAGGCACGGGAGAGGACGAGGCAGTCCAGGGGAAAACGTGGCATCGTCCAGGGCGTCGAGGCAGCGACGGGTAGCAGGAGGTGGCCCGGCGCGTGGCCAGCGCGCGACGAGCACGCGCCCAGCGTCCTTCTGGCGCTGGGTTGAAGACGACTGGCACTGGTGGTGGGCTGGGCCAGCTCCTGGGCTGCAGGTAAGCGCCAGGTAAGTTTGCTCTCCCTTTATTTGTTTCTGTTTTTCTATTTGTTTGTCTCTGTTTTGATTTATTTTAACACCAAATCATTTTTATATAATTCTGAAAATTTATTTTTGGGAACTCTCTGAATTAATCCAGTGTCCCTCAATATTTCTCAGAATATTTGGAGCTGTCAAAATATTTATAACAATGTTTTGGAGCCCCAATCAAATACAATATGTGTTGAGGTAAAATCCAAGATGGCTAGGAAAAATGTGCATCACCTCTGGTTGCAATTTCCAGTATCTACAAAAATCATGAACATTTTTCTAAGACCATTTTAGGTTCTTGGAATTTATTTTAGTTGAACCTATTTGAATTCCATTTGCTGCTAGGGTTTGATCATCCCCATTTCAAGTTTAAAAGCAATTTAAACATGATGTAACACATGACTAGCTAGCCCAGAGCAAACCAGAACTAGGGATGTGACAGTAGGCACAACAAGCAAATCAAGGCGGAGAACCACGTCGAGGCCTCAGACGGGAATGAACAGGAGTTGTGGAAGATGCAGCAGGGTAGTGGCAAGCGGAGGGGAGTACGAGGGCAACAACATGTAACTCAAGCTTACAAATTGTAAAAAGAGCCCAAGGATTAATTGTTCATCAAATTTAGAAAAAACCCACATTGAACATGGAAATAACACCTAACCCAACCACTCTTTTTTGTAGTCACAAACAAATGGATCGGTGTGGTCCATAAAATGACATGTTAACATTCTGCCAAGAATGTTTTATAGCAAAAGTAGAGCAAGAAAATGACATGCTAGACAACTGGATAATTGCAAACAGGGGTATGGGTGGATAGAGCATAACCACATGTTCAAAACATCCTTACTGAAGTAACCCAAAATAAGCATGGATATCACTGTAGCATCAAGTTTACATGGCATCAAAATAACAGCAGGAAGTTACTTAGCAAAATCCTAAGTCCTTGAGAACAGCAACATTTTGGAGCCTACTTTGCATGCTTGTTCTAGTCACCACATAGATCACAAAAATGCAAGAGAAGCACCTTTGTAAAGATGGCATGTTGTAGTTCTAGACACATCAAATGCATCAAAAATGACAATACATCATGATCTGATAAGTACCAATAGTTAACAATTTATATCACTCTTGCATCAATGAAAATGGCATCATAATGAATAGGAACATGCATGGAAATGCTTCTATCGTCAAGAGCTCAACGAGATGAAAGATTCGACATATCATATGCATGATTCGGAGTCACGGACACCGAGATATGATGCAATGAACATGGCATTGAAATGTTAGGGATTTTCAGGACTTAGAAGAATTTCATCACCTCCCAGAAAATAGATCTAGGGTTCGGGGCACGCGAAACGAGGTTTGCCGGGGAACTCGCCGGATCTTCACCGGAGTTGGTCGCCGCATGGTGGAAGATGGCCGGAGCGGAGGGGGAGGTGCTCCGGCGACCGGATCTGGAGGCGGCGGTGGCGCAAGGCGGCGGCGACAGTGGGGCGCACGCGGGAGGAGGTTCGTGCTCCGAGGCCGGCGAGGCGCTGTGCGGCGGCGCTGCAGCCAGAGCGGAGTGAGGCGGCGAGCGATGGAGCTTGGCGGCGGCACGGGGAAGCTCGGGTGGCGCGCGGGCGCTCGGAAGCTCGGGCGGCTGATAACCCACAAGTATAGGGGATCGCAACAGTTTTCGAGGGTAGAGTATTCAACCCAAATTTATTGATTCGACATAAGGAGAGCCAAAGAATATTCTCAAGTATTAGCAGCTGAGTTGTCAATTCAACCACCCCTGGAAACTTAATATCTGCAGCAAAGTGTTTAGTAGCAGAGTAATATGATAGTGGTGATAACGGTAGCAAAAGGTAAGAGTAGTAAAAGCAATGTTCTTGGTATTTTGTAGTGATGATAGCAATAGCAACGGAAAAGTAAATAAGCGAAGAACAATATATGGAAATCTCGTAGGCAATGGATCGATGATGGAGAATTATGCCGGATGCGGTTCATCATGTAACAGTCATAACCTAGGATGACACAGAACTAGCTCCAGTTCATTGATATAATGTAGGCATGTGTTCCGAACATAGTCATACGTGCTTATGGAAAAGAACTTGCATGACATCTTTTGTTCTACCCTCCCGTGGCAGCGGGGTCCTTACAGAAACTAAGGGATATTAAGGCCTCCTTTTAATAGAGAACCGAAACAAAGCATTAACACATAGTGAATACATGAACTCCTCAAACTACGGTCATCACCGGTAAGTATCCCGATTATTGTCACTTCAGGGTTAACGGATCATAACACATAATAGGTGACTATAGACTTGCAAGATAGGATCAAGAACACTCATATATTGATGAAAACATAATAGGTTCAGATCTGAAATACTCGGGCCCTAGTGACAAGCATTAAGCATAGCAAAGTCATAGCAACATCAATCTCACAACATAGTGGACACTACGGATCAAACCCTAACAAAACTAACTCGATTACATGATAGATCCCATCAAACCCATCACTGTCCAACAAGCCTATGATGAAATTACTCACGCACGACGGTGAGCATCATGAAATTGGTGATGGAAGATGGTTGATGATGACGATGGCGACGAATTCCCCTCTCCGGAGCCCCGAACGGAATCCAGATCAGCCCTCCCGAGAGGGTTTAGGGCTTGGCGGCGGCTCCGTATCGTAAAACATGATGATTTCTTCTCTCTGGTTTTTTTCTCATCGAAACTCACTATATGGAGGTGGAGTTGGAGTCGGAGACGCAATAGGGGGCCCACGAGGTAGGGGGCGCGCCCTAGGGGGCAGGCGCGCCCCCACCCTCGTGGCAAGACGGTGGGCCCCTGGCCCTCATCTTTGGCAGGTATTTTTCTTATTTTCTGAAAATTGTCTTCGTGAAGTTTCAGGTCATTTCGAGAATGTTTGGTCCTGCACATAAATAACACCATGGTAGTCTGCTGAAAACAGCGTCAGTCCGGGTTAGTTCCATTCAAATCATGCAAGTTAGAGTCCAAAACAAGGGCAAAAGTGTTTGGAAAAGTAGATACATTGGAGACGTATCAACTCCCCCAAGCTTAAACCTTTGCTTGTCCTCAAGCAATTCAGTTGACGAACTGAAAGTGATAAAGAAAAACTTTTACAAACTCTGTTTGCTCTTGTTGCTGTAAATATGTAAAGCCAGCATTCAAGTTTTCAGCAAAGATTATAACTAACCACATTTGCAATAACGCATAGGTCTCAAGTTTACTCATATCAATAGCATAATCAACTAGCGAGCCATAATAATAAAACTCGAATGACAACACTTTCTCAAAATAATCATAATATGATATAACAGGATGGTATCTCGCTAGCCCTTTCTGAGACCGCAAAACATAAATGCAGAGCACCTTTAAAGACCAAGGACTGACTAGACATTGTAATTCATGGTAAAAGAGATCCAGTCAAGTCATACTCAATGTAAACTAACAGTAATGAATGCAAATGACAGCGGTGCTCTCCAACTGGTGCTTTTTAATAAGAGGATGATGACTCAGCATAAAAGTAAATAGATAGGCCCTTCGTAGAGGGAAGCAGGGATTTGTAGAGGTGCCAGAGCTCGGTTTTGAAATAGAGGTGAATAATATTTTGAGCGGTATACTTTCATTGTCAACATAACAACCAAGAGATGGCGATATCTTCCATGCTACGCACATTATAGGCCGTTCCCAAATAGAATGGTAAAGTTTATGCCCCCTTTCCACCACAAGCATCAATCCATGGCTTGCTCGAAACAACGAGTGCCTCCAACTAACAAGAGTCCCAGGGGGAGTTTTTGATACGTCTCCAACGTATCTATAATTTTTGATTGCTCCATGCTATATTATCTGCTGTTTTGGACTATATTGGGCTTTATTTTCCACTTTTATATTATTTATGGGACTAACCTATTAACCGGAGGCCTAGCCCAGAATTGCTGTTTTTTGCCTATTTCAGTGTTTCAGATAAACGGAATATCAAACGGAGTCCAAACGGAATAAAATCTTCGGGAACGTGATTTTGTTACCGAACGTGATCCAGGAGACCTGGACCCTGCTCCAAGGAACAAAAGAGGCGGTCACGAGGGCGGGGTGCCCCCCCCTAGGGCGCGCCCCCTACCTCGTGGGCCCCTCGTTGCTCCTCCGGCGTAATTCTTCCTCCTATATATACACACGTACCCCCAAACGATCATGATAGGAGCCAAAAAACCTAATTCCACCGCCGTAACTTTCTATATCTACGAGATCCCATCTTGGGGCCTGTTCCGAAGCTCTGCCGGAAGAGGGCCGTCATCACGGAGGGCTTCTACATCATCATAGCCTCTATGATGAAGTGTGAGTAGTTTACCTCAGACCTTCGGGTCCATAGTTAGTAGCTAGATGGCTTCTTCTCTCTCTTGAATCTCAATACAAAGTTCTCCCCCTCTCTTGTGGAGATCTATTCGATGTAATCTTCTTTTTGCGGTGTGTCTGTTGAGACCGATGAATTGTGGGTTTATGATCAAGTCTATCTATGAATAATATTTTAATCTTATCTGAATTCTTTTATGTATGATTGGTTATCTTTGCAAGTCTCTTCAAATTATTCGTTTGGTTTGGCCAACTAGATTGGTAATTCTTGCCATGGGAGAAGTGCTTAGCTTTGGGTTCGATCTTGCGGTGTCCTTACCCAGTGACAGAAGGGGCAGCAAGGCACGTATTGTATCGTTTCCATCGACGATAACAAGATGGGTTTTATTTCATATTGCATGAATTTATCTCTCTACATCATGTCATCTTGTTTAAGGCGTTACTCTGTTTTTAACTTAATACTCTACATGCATGCTGGACAGCTGTCGATGAGTGGAGTAATAGTAGTAGATGTAGAATCATTTCGATCTACTTGTCACGGACGTGATGCCTATATACATGATCATGCCTAGATATTCTCATAACTATGCTCAATTCTATCAATTGCTCAACAGTAATTTTTTCACCCACCATAGCATACTTATGCTCTTGAGAGAAGCCACTAGTGAAACCTATGGCCTCCGGGTCTATTCTCATCATATCAATCTCCATTACTTTAATCTTGCTTTGCTTTTTTACTTTGCCTTTACTTTTTACTTTGCATCTTTATACCAAAAATACCAAAAATATTATATCTATCAGATCTCAGTCTCGTAAGTGACCGTGAAGGGCTTGACAACCCCTAATCGCATTGGTTGCGAGTAGCTATCGCTTTGTGTAGGTACGAGGGACTTGAGTGTGGGCTCCTACTGGATTGATACCTTGTTTCTCAAAAACTGAGGGAAATACTTATGCTACTCTACTGCATCATCCCTTCCTCTTCGGGGAAAACCAACACAAGCTCAAGACGTAGCAAGAAGGATTTCTGGCGCCATTGCCGGGGAGTCTACGCAAAAAGTCAACATACCAAGTACCCATCACAATCCATATCTCTCGCATTACATTATTTGCCATTTGCCTCTCGTTTTCCTCTCCCCCCAATTCACCCTTGCCGTTTTATTTGCCCTCTCTCTCCCTATCCTCCCTCTCTATTTGCCTCTTTTTACCCATTTGCTTTTTGTTTGCTTGTGTGTTAGATTGCTTGTTTGTTGCGATGGCTCAAGATACTACTAAATTGTGTGACTTCACCAATACCAACAATAATGATTTCCTTAGCACTCCGATTGCTCCTCTTACCAATGCTGAATCTTGTGAAATTAATACTGCTTTGTTGAATCTTGTTATGAAAGATCAATTCATTGACCTTCCTAGTGAAGATGCCGCTACTCATCTGAATAGCTTCATTGATTTATGTGATATGCAAAAGAAAAAGATTTCAATAATGATGTCGTTAAATTGAAGCTATTTGCTTTTTCGCTTAGAGATCGTGCTAAAGGTTGGTTTTCGTCTTTGCCTAAGAATAGTATTGATTCATGGAACAAGTGCAAAGATGCTTTTATCTATAAACATTTTCCTCCTGCTGAGATCATCTCTCTTAGAAACGATATTATGAACTTTAAACAACTTGATCATGAACATGTTGCACAAGCTTGGGAGAGAATGAAATTAATGATACATAATTGCCCTACTCATGGTTTGAATTTGTGGATGATTATACAAAAAATTTATGCCGGATTGAATTTTGCTTATAGAAATCTTTTAGATTCGGCCGCAGGAGGCACTTTTATGGAAATCACTTTAGGAGATGCTACTAAACTCCTAGAAAATATTATGGTTAATTATTCTCAATGGCATACTGAAAGATCTTCTAATAAAAAAGTGCATGTGATAGAAGAAATTAATTTGTTGAGTGGAAAGATGGATGAACTTATGAAATTATTTGCTACTAAAAGTGTTTCTTCTGATCCAAATGATATGCCTTTGTCTACTTTGATTGAGAATAACAATGAATCTATGGATGTGAATTTTTTTGGTAGGAATAATTTTGGTAACAACGCTTATAGAGGGAATTTTAATCCTAGGCCATATCCTAGTAATCCTTCTAATAATTATGGGAATTCCTACAATAACTCTTATGGAAATCATAATAAGATACCCTCTGATTTTGAATCTAATATTAAAGAATTTATTTCTTCGCAAAAGAATTTAATGCTATGATTGAAGAAAAATTGCTTAAGATTGATGATTTGGCTAGGAATGTTGATAGAATTGCTCTTGATGTTGATTCTTTGAAACTTAGATCTATTCCACCTAAGCATGATATCAATGAGTCTCTAAAAGCCATGAGAATTTCAATTGATGAGTGTAAGGAAAGAACTGCTAGGATGTGTGCTTCCAAAGATGCCTTTATTAAAGCGTGTTCTTCCAATACCTATGAAAATCAAGATGAATATGTAAAAGTTATTGATGTGTCTCCTATTAAATCTTTATTTTTCAATATGAATCTTGATGAAACTGAATATGATCTTCCTTTACCTAGAAGGCATTCTAAAAATTCGGAGTGTTTAGATCTTAATGATGAAATTGATGAAAGTGGGATTGAAAGAAATAAAAATCTAGATGTTGCTAAACCCACTATATTGGATTTCAAGGAATTTAATTATGAAAGTTGCTCTTTAATTGATTGTATTTCCTTGTTGCAATCTGTGCTAAATTCTCCACATGCTTATAGTCAAAATAAAGCCTTCACTGAACATATTGTTGATGCCTTGATTCAATCTTATGAAGAAAAACTTGAGTTGAAAGTTTCTATCCCTAGAGAACTCTATGATGAGTGGGAACAAACTATTAAAATTAAAATTAAAGATCATGAGTTTTATGCTTTGTGTGATTTGGGTGCTAGTGTCTCTACTATTCCCAAGACTTTGTGTGATCTACTAGATTTCCATAACTTTGATGATTGCTCTCTAAACTTGCATCTTGAGGATTCCACTATGGGAAGGATTAATGATGTTCTTATTGTTGCAAATAGGAATTATGTGCCCGTAGATTTCATTGTTCTTGATATAGATTGGAATCCTTCTTGCCCTATTATTCTTGGTAGACCTTTCTTTAGAACGGTTGGTGCAATTATTGATATGAAGGAAGGGAATATTAGATTTCAATTTCCATTAAAAAGGGCATCGAACACTTTCCTAGAAAGAAAATAAAATTACCATATGAAACTATCATGAGAGCCACTTATGGATTGCCTACGAAGGATGGCAATAGCTAGATCTATCCTCGCTTTTATGCCTAGCTAGGGGCGTTAAACGATAGCGCTTTTGGGAGGCAACCCAATTTTATTTTTATTCCTTGCCTTTTGATCCTGTTTAGTAATAAATAAATTATTTAGCCTCTGTTTTGGTTGTGTTTTTTGTGTTTAATTAGTGTTTGTTCCAAGTAGAACCGTTGGGAAGACTTGAGGAAAGTCTTGTTGAACTTGCTGTAAAAAACAGAAACTTTAGCACTCACAACAACTGCTATCATTTTTATTTGAAGAGTGATATTTAGTTAATTATTTTTGCAGATGATTAATAGATAAATTCCTCACGTTCATGAATTTAGTTTAGAATTTTTAGGGTTCCAGATCTTGCGCTAGCTACATATTAGTACAGACTGTTCTGTTTTTGACAGATTCTGTTTTTTCTTGTGTTGTTTGCTTATTTTGATGAATCTATGGCTAGTAAAATAGTTTATAATCCATAGAGAAGTTGGAATACAGTAGGTTTAACACCAATATAAATAAAGAATGAGTTCATTACAGTACCTTGAAGTGGTCTTTTGTTTTCTTTCGCTAACGGAGCTGACGAGTTTTCTATTTTGAGTTTTATGTTGTGAAGTTTTCAAGTTTTGGGTGAATTCTTTTGATGGATCATGGAACAAGGAGTGGAAAGAGCCGAAGCTTGGGGATTCCCATGGCACCCCCAAGATAATCCAAGGACACCAAGAAGTCAAACTTGGGTATGCCCCGGAAGGCATCCCCTCTTTCGTCCACTTCCATCGGTAATTTACTTGGAGCTATATTTTTATTCACCAACATGATATGTGTTTTACTTGGAGCGTCTTGTATTATTTGTGTCATTGTGTCTTATTATGCCACAAGCATCCTTTCTGTACACACGTTTTGAGAGAGCCATACATGAATCAAAATTTGATAGAATACTCTATGTGCTTCACTTATATCTTTTGAGCTAAGTAGTTTTGCTCTATGTGCTTCACTTATATCTTTTGAGCGTTATAATTTTGCTCTATGTGCTTCACTTAGATCTTTTAGAACATGTTGGTGGATTTGTTTTAAATAAACTATTCATCTCTCATGCCTTACTTAAATTATTTTGAGAGTCTCTTAATAGCATGGTAATTTTCTTAATAATAATATGCTTGGTATTCAAGATTTGTGAAATTTTCTTTTGAGTGTGTTGAATACTAAGAAAATATTGAAGCGTGATAATTGTTTTGAGATCTGGAGGTGATAATATTAAAGTCATGGTAGTTGAGTAGTTGTGAATTTAAAGAATACTTGTGTTAAGATTTGTGATTCCCGTAGCATGCACGTATGGTGAACCGTTATGTGATGAAATCGGAGCATGATTTATTTATTGATTGTCTTCCTTATGAGTGGCGGTCGGGGACGAGCGATGGTCTTTTCCTACCAATCTATCCCCCTAGGAGCATGCGCTTAATACTTTGCTTTGATAACTTCTAGATTTTTGCAATAAGTATATGAGTTCTTTATGACTAATGTTGAGTCCATGGATTATACGCACTCTCACCCTTCCACCTTTGCTAGCCTCTCTAATAGCACCCACCTTTAGCCGGTATCATACACCTACCATATACCTTCCTCAAAACAGCCACCATACCTACCTGTTATGGAATTTCCATAGCCATTCCAAGATATATTGCCATGCAACTTTCCACCGTTCCGTTCATGACACATTCATCATTGTCATATTGCATATCCCGGTTCACCGCCGGATGCATTCACATAGAGTCATATTTTGTTCTAAGTATTGAGTTGTAATTGTTGAGTTATAAGAAAAATAAAAGTTTGATGATCATCATTATTAGATCATTGTCCCAGTGAGGAAAGAATGATGGAGACTATGATTCCCCCATAAGTCGGGATGAGACTCCGGACGAAAAAAAAGAGGCCAAAGAAGCCCAAATAAAAAGAGGCCATAAAAAAAGAGAGAAAAGGCCCAAACAAAAAAATGAGAGTAAGATAGAGAAGGGATAATGTTACTATCCTTCTACCACACTTGTGCTTCAAAGTAGCACCATGATCTTCATAGTAGAGAGTCTCTCATGTTATCACTTTCATATACTAGTGGGAATTTTACATTATAGAACTTGGCTTGTATATTCCAATGATGGGCTTCCTCAAAAATTGCCTAGGTCTTCATGAGCAAGCAAGTTGGATGCACACCCACTTAGTTTCTTTTTGAGCTTTCATATACTTATAGCTCTAGTGCATCCGTTGCATGGCAATCCCTACTCACTCACATTGATATCTATTGATGGGCATCTCCATAGCCCGTTGATATGCCTAGTTGTTGTGAGACCATCTTCTCCTTGTTGTCTTCTCCACAACCACCATTCTATTCCACCTATAGTGCTATATCCATGGCTCACGCTCATGTATTGCGTGAAGATTGAAAAAGTTAGAGTATGAAACAATTGCTTGGCTTGTCATCGGGGTTGTGCATGATTTAAATACTTTGTGTGGTGAAGATGGAGCATAGCCAGACTATATGATTTTGTAGGGATAACTTTCTTTGGCCATGTTATTTTGAGAAGACATAATTGCTTTATTAGTATCCTTGAAGTATTATTATTTTTTATGTCAATATAAACTTTTGTCTTGAATCTTTCTAATCTGAATATTCATACCACAATTAAGAACATTTTTACATTGAAATTATGCCAAGTAGCACTCGCATCAAAAATTCTCTTTTTATCATTTACCTACTCGAGGACGAGCAGGAATTAAGCTTGGGGATGCCTGATATGTCTCCAATGTATCTATAATTTCTGATTGCTCCATGCTATATTATCTACTGTTTTCGACTATATTGGGCTTTATTCGATGTAATCTTCTTTTTGCGGTGTGTTTGTTTAGACCGATGAATTGTGGGTTTATGATCAAGTCTATCTATGAATAATATTTAAATCATCTCTGAATTCTTTTATGTATGATTGGTTATCTTTGCAAGTCTCCTCGAATTATCCGTTTGGTTTGGCCAACTAGATTGGTAGTTCTTGCCATGGGAGAAGTGCTTAGCTTTGGGTTCGATCTTGCGGTGTCCTTACCCAGTGACAGAAGGGGCAGCAAGGCACGTATTGTATCATTGCCATCGAGGATAACAAGATGGGGTTTATTTCATATTGCATGAATTTATCTCTCTACATCATGTCATCTTGCTTAAGGCGTTACACTGTTTTTAACTTAATACTCTAGATGCATGCTGGATAGCGGTCGATAAGTGGAGTAATAGTAGTAGATGCAGAATCGTTTTGATCTACTTTTCACGGACATGATGCCTATATACATTATCATGCCTAGATATTCTCATAACTATGCTCAATTATGTCAATTGCTCAACAGTAATTTGTTCACCCACCGTAGAATACTTATGCTCTTGAGAGAAGCCACTAGTGAAACCTATGGCCTCCAGGTCTAGTTTCATCATATCAATCTCCATTACTTTAATCTTGCTTTGCTCTTTTACTTTGCCTTTACTTTTTACTTTGCATCTTTATACCAAAAGTACCAAAAATATTATATCTATCATATCTCACTCTCGTAAGTGACCGTGAACGGCTTGAGAACCCCTAATCGCGTTGGTTGCGAGTAGCTATCGCTTTGTGCAGGTACAAGGGACTTGAGCATGGGCTCCTACTGGATTGATACCTTAGTTCTCAAAAACTAAGGGAAATACTTACACTACTCTGCTGCATCATCCTTTCCTCTTCGGGGAAAACCAACGCAAGCTCAAGACATAGCAGTTTTGTTTGCAATTATTTTGATTTAGTTTGCATAAAGCATGGGACTGGGCATCCCAGTGACCAGCCATTTATCTCGTGAGTGAGGAGCGAATTCCACTCCTCTTGAGTATAACCTGCCTAACATGGAAGATATAGACAGCCCTAGTTGATACATGATCTATTCGAGCATACAAAACAGGATATTTATTTGAAGGTTTAGAGTTTGGCACATACAAATTTACTTGGAACGGCAGGTAGATACCGTATATAGGTAGGTATAGTGGACTCATGTGGAATAACTTTGGGGTTTAAGGGATTGGATGCACAAGCAATATTCCCGCTTAGTACAGGTGAAGGATAGCAAAAGACTGGGAAGCGACCAGCTAGAGAGCGACAACAGTCATGAACATGCATTAAAATTAATCAACACCGAATGCAAGCATGAGTAGGATATAATCCACCATGAACATAAATATCGTGAAGGCTATGTTGATTTCGTTTCAACTACATGCGTGAATATGTGCCAAGTCAAGTCACTTAAATCATTCAAAGGAGGATACCACCCTATCATACCACATCATAACCATTTTAATAGCATGTTGGCACGCAAGGTAAACCATTATAACTCATAGCTAATCAAGCATGGCACAATAAACTATGATCTCTAGTTGTCATTGCAAACATGTTTATTAATAATAGGCTGAATCAGGAACGATGAACTAATCATATTTACAAAAACAAAAGAGGTCGAGTTCATACCAGCTTTTCTCATCTCAGCCAGTCCATCATATATCATCATAATTGCCCTTCACTTGCACGACCGAACGATGTGAACAATAATAATAGTGCACGTGCATTGGACTAAGCTGGAATCTGCAAGCATTCAATAAACAGGAGAAGACAGGGCAATGTGGGCTCTTTTGTCAGATCAACAATAATGCATATAAGAGCCACTTCAACAATTTAATTATGGTCTTCTCCTGTCGACCCCCAAAGAAAAGAAAAGAAATAAAACTATTTACACGGGAAAGCTCCAAACAAGCAAAAGAAGGACATGAAATCTTTTTGGGTTTTCTTTTTAATTACTACTACAAGCATGGAAAATAAACTGATTAAAAGCTAAAGCTAATTTTTTTTGGTTTTTTTCTTAAGGTTTATTAAACACACAAGAAGAAAGCATAAAAAGGAAAATAACCTAGCATGGATGATACAATGAAAAAGTAAGAGCACCGTCATTTAGCAATGAGTGTGTGAACATAAATGTAATGTCGGTGGGAAATACGTACTCCCCCAAGCTTAGGCTTTTGGCCTAAGTTGGTCTATGGCCACGGCTGGCCCGGCAGATATCCATAATAATAGTTGTTGGGGTCGTACTGTGATGCAGCAGCTATCGCCTGCTGAGATGCAGCATGGCGACAAGCAGCCTCCTCTCTCCTCTCATACTCATGTGCCTCCTCTCTGGTAACAGTATATCCTCCTCTTGCCTGATAATCAAAAAAGCAGGAGCAGGGAGAGTAATACGGACAGCACGACGTCCGTCAAAGATTAGTCGATACTAGAGAGGTGATTCGTTCCTCTCAACAAACTGGTGGTGAACCATAGCATTAAAATCTAGATAGGCAGGAGGTAATTCAATATCATCTTCGCGCACATCTATACCAAGAAAATTAGCTACGCGGGTTACATAAATTCCACCAAAGAAATCTCCATTATGTCTATTAATATGCAACCTACGTGCAACAATGGCTCCCAAATTATATGATTGGTCTCCAAACATAGCACTCCTAAGAATACTGAGATCGGGGACACACATGTGACATGCCTCATCTTTACCTTTAATGCATCTACCTATGAAGAGAGCAAAGTAATGTATAGAAGGAAAGTGAATGCTCCCTATGGTAGCTTGTGTAATATCTCTAGATTCTCCCACAGTTATGTTAGCAAGAAAATCTCTAAATTCAGATTTATGAGGATCCCTTATACTACCCCATTGCGGAAGTTTGCATGCAATGGTAAAATCTTCTAAGTCCATGGTATAAGATTTATCATAAAGATCAAACTTGACAGTTGGAGAATTATGTGAAGTTGAAAATTCAAACCTCCTCACAAAGGAGCTAGTGAGCTCATGATACTGACTGCACTTCTCTTCCTCGAAGCTCACGAGATCAGCGTTACGCAAATACGCGTTGAATTCTTCTTTTATTCCCGCTTGATTCATAAAATTTTCAGAAGGCCATTCACAAGGACGCAGTGGAGTGTCTCTTGGTGGTTCTTCGTTAGCATCACGCATTGCAAGCCTGGGTCCTTGCTTCTTTGAAGAACCACCTTGGAACATTTTCCTAAGCATTTTTCTTCCTGTGAAAAATTCTGAATTTTTTTAATAACATCAAAATTTAAAGTAAACCAAACTCAATAATGTTGATAGCAACTACTCCTACAAGTGCTTAGGGCCTATATCATGCATCAAAACTACTTTTGACCATATAAATTTGACATGCAAGCTCAAGAACAGGGTCACCTAAACAACACAAATTTGCAACGAATAAAGCACTAGAACAAAAACTAATTGGACCAATGGAGGAGTCACATACCAAGGAAGAATCTCCCCAAGCAGTTTTGTGAGAGGTGCTTTGAGAAACGAGATCGAAAATGGCAGCAAAACGAGTTTGGACTCGGGTTTGAGCTGGTTATTCGTGTTTGTGGGAGGATGAAGGAGTGTGTGGGTGAAAGGATAAGTGGAGGAGGGCCACCATGGGCCCACAAGGCAGGGGGCGTGCCCTCCACCCTCGTGGCAAGGTGGCTAGCCCCCCTGGTGTGTTCTTTGTTCCATAAATCGTCAAATATTCTAGAAAAAAAAAATCAAATTTCATTTTCAGGGCATTTGGAGAACTTTTATTTTTGAGGTATTTTTATATTGCACGGATAATCAGATAACAGACAGACAAATATTTATTGTTATTTTATTTAATATAAATAACAGAAAGTAAAAGTGGGATACAGAAGGTTGTGCCTTCTAGTTTCATCCATCTCATGATCATCAAAAGGAATCCTCTAACAAGGTTGATCAAGTCTTGTTAACGAACTCATTCCGAATAACATGGAATTGGAGAAATTTCGAATAACACTATGTTACCTCAACGGGGATATGCACATCCCCAATAATAAGAATATCATATTTCTTCTTGACAGTAGGAAGAGGAAATTGAAAACCTCCAAATATAATCGATGGAATTTTTCCAATTGAGTTGATACTATGAACTTGAGGTTGTTTCCTTGGAAAGTGTACCATATGCTCATTACCATTAACATGAAAAGTGACATTGCCTTTAGTGCAATCAATAACAGCCCCTACCGTATTCAAAAAGGGTCTTCCAAGAATAATAGACATACTATCGTCCTCGGGAATATCAAGAATAACAAAGTCCGTTAAAATAGTAACGTTTGCAACTACAACAGGCACATCCTCACAAATACCGATAGGTATAGCAGTTGATTTATTAGCCATTTGCAAAGATATTTCAATAGGTGTCAACTTGTTCAAATCAAGTCTATGATATAAAGAGAGAGAGGCATAACACTAACACCAGCTCCAAGATCACATAAAGCAATTTTAACATAGCTTCTTTTAATGGAGCATGGTATAGTGGGTACTCCTGGATCTCCAAGTTTCTTTGGTATTCCACCCTTAAAAGTATAATTAGCAAGCATGGTGGAAATTTTAGCTTCCGGTTTCTTTCTTTTATTTGTAACAATATCCTTCAAATACTTAGCATAAGGATTGGTTTTGAGCATATCAGTTAATCGCATAGGCAAAAAGATAGGTCTAATCATTTCAGGAAAGCACTCAAAATCCTGATCATCCTTTTTCTTGGATGGTTTTGGAGGAAAAGGCATGGGTTTCTGAACCCAAGGCTCTCTTTCTTTACCATGTTTCCTAGCAACAAATACTTTTTCATCATAAGGTTCATTCTTTGATTGTGGGTTATCAAGATGAACAGCAGGTTCAATTTCTATATCATTATCATTACTAGGTTGAGTATCATCATGGACATTATTATTAACATTATCACTAATTTCAGGTTCATTACCAGGTTGTGTTTCAGCATCAGAAATAGAAATTTCATTTGGATTCTCAGGTGTTTCAACAATAGGAGCACTAGAAGCATGCAAAGTCTTATCATTTTTCTTTTTCTTCTTTTTAGAAGAACTAGGTACATCTATATTATTTCTCTGAGAATCTTGCTCAATTCTCTTAGGGTGGCCTTCAGGATACAAAGGTTCCTGAGTCATTCTACCAGTTCTAGTAGCCACTCTAACAACATTATCATTATCTTTACTATTCAATTCATTGAGCAAATAATTTTGAGCTTTAAGTACATGTTCTACTTGAGTGGTAACCATAGAAGCATGTTTACTAATAAGTTTAAGTTCACCTTTAACATTAGCCATATAATCACCCAAGTGTCCAAGCATATTTGAATTGTATTTCAATTGTCTACCAAAATAAGCATTAAAGTCTTCTTGCTTAGCCATAAATTTATCAAACTCATCTAAGCATGGGCTAGCAAACTTAGTAAACAGGATTACAACTTTATCATATCTATAGAGAGAATTTACCTTTACTACCTGTGTAGGGATATCAAGACCATGAGTTTCTTTGATTGGTAAACGATTTGGATTATATGTTTCTTCAACAGGCGGTAAATTAAGACCATGTATTACTTCAATAGGAGGTAAATTCTTAACATCTTCAGCTTTAATACCTTTTTCTTTCATAGATTTCGTTGCCTCTTGCATATCTTCAGGACTGAGAAATAGAATACCCCTCTTCTTCGGAGTTGGTTTAGGAATATGTTCAGGAATTGGCTCCGAAGGTGTCCAATTATTTTCATTTGTCAACATATTGTTCAATAGAATTTCAGCTTCATCCGGTGTTCTTTCCCTGAAAACAGAACCAGCACAACTATCCAGCTAATCTCTGGAGGCATCGGTTAGTCCATTATAAAAGATATCAAGTATTTCATTTTTCTTAAGAGGATGATCAGGCAAAGCATTAAGTAATGGGAGAATCCTCCCCCAAGCTTGTGGGAGACTCTCTTCTTCAATTTGCACAAAATTATATATATATATCCCTTAAAGCAGCTTGTTTCTTATGAGCAGGGAAATATTTAGCAGAGAAGTAATAAATCATATCCTGTGGACTATGCACACAAATAGGATCAACAAAATTAAACCACATCTTAGCATCACCCTTTTATGAGAACGGAAATATTTTGAGGATGTAAAAGTAGCGAGTTCTCTCATATTTAGTGAACAGGGTAGCTATATCATTCAATTTAGTAAGATGTGCCACAACAGTTTTAGATTCATAACCATGAAAAGGATTAGATTCAACCAATGTAATTATATCAGGATCAACAGAGAATTCATAATCCTTATCAGTAACAAAGATAGGTGAAGTAGCCAAGGAAGGGTCAGGTTTCATTCTATCATTTAGGAATTGCTTACTCCATTTAGCTAATAATTTTTTTAGTTCAGTTGTATTTCTGCAAGCTAAAATGGCTAAATATGCATCTTGATCAAATACATAACCCTTAGGAATAGCAAGTGGTTCTTCATCATCACTTTCATCAGTATCATCAGATTCAATATTTTCAATTTCTCTAGCCCTAGCAAGTTGTTCATCAAGAAAATCACTAAGTGGCATAGTAGTGTCAGGCATAGAGGTAGTTTCATCATAAGTATCATGCATAGCAGAAGTGGCATCATCAATAACATGCGACATATCGGAACGAATAGTAGAAGCAGGTGTAGGTGTCGCAAACTTACTCATAACAGAAGGTGAATCAAGTGCAGAGCTAGATGGCAGTTCCTTACCTCCCCTCATAGTTGAGGGATAGATCTTGGTTTTTGGATCTCTCAAATTCTTCATAATGATAAGCAGATATATATCCCAAGTGACTCAAAGAATAGAGCTATGCTCCCCGGCAACGGCGCCAGAAAATAGTCTTGATAACCCACAAGTATAGGGGATCGCAACAGTTTTCGAGGGTAGAGTATTCAACCCAAATTTATTGGTTCGACACAAGGGGAGCCAAAGAATATTCTCAACTATTAGCAGCTGAGTTGTCAATTCAACCACACCTGGAAACTTAATATCTGCAGCAAAGTTTTTAGTAGCAAAGTCATAAGATAGTGGTGATAACGGCAACAAAAGGTAACGGTAGTAAAAGCAATGTTTTTGGTATTTTGTAGTGATGATAGCAATAGCAACGGAAAAGTAAATAAGCGCAGAACAATATATGGAAAGCTCGTAGGCAATGGATCGGTGATGGAGAATTATGCCAGATGCGGTTCATCATGTAACAGTCATAACCTAGGGTGACACAGACCTAGCTCCAGTTCATTGATATAATGTAGGAATGTATTCCGAATATAGTCATATGTGCTTATGGAAAAAACGTTTCTTCATGTGTTGCACATCTAAGTCATCAATTTTTCATAAGTGTCAGGATGAGTGTCCTTTTCAAGGAACATTCAAAGATTCTAGGATATTTAGCTCACACCGCAACTTGCTAAATCTCTTTTCATCCTAGGGCTTAGTGAAGATATCGGCTAGCTGTTCTTTAGTCTTCACATGCTTAATAGAGATGTCGCCCTTCAACACATGATCACGATGAAAATGATGACGAATCTGAATGTGCTTTGTCTTCGAGTGCTGAACTGGGTTATGAGAAATCTTGATGGCACTCTCATTGTCATAGTAGAGTGGTACATTCTTCACATTGACGCCGTAGTCCTTGAGAGTTTGCTTCATCCATAGTAGTTGAGCACAACAAGAACCAGCAGCAATGTACTCAGCTTCAGCAGTAGACAATGATACACATTTTTGTTTCTTCGAGGACCAACAGACTAAAGATCGTCCGAGGAAATGGCATGTGCCAGATGTTGACTTGCAGTCCACACGATCACCAGCATAGTCAGAGTCTGAAAATTCAATGAGATCAAAAGCCGAGCCCATGGGGTACCACAATCCAAGTGTTGGTGTGTGAGCTAGATATCGAAGAATATTCTTCATAGCCTTATGGTGTGATTCCTTCGGTGTAGCCTGAAATCGGGCACACGTGCAAACACTAAGCATAATATCTGGCCTAGATGCACATAAGTACAATAAAGAACCAATCGTGGAGCGGTATAACTTTTGATCGAAGTCAATACCATTTTCATCAGTGCATAGATGACCATTTGTGTGCATAGGGATTTTGACTCCTTTGCAATCTTGCATGCCGAATTTCCTCAGTACATCCTTGAGGTATTTCTCTAAGATATGAATATGCTATTGCATTGTTGACGAATTTGAAGACCTAAGAAGAATTTCAATTCTCCCATCATAGACATTTCATATTCCTCCCTCATCATATAACCAAATTCATCAGTATAACATTGTTCAGTACAACCAAAGATAATATCATCAACATATATTGGGCACACAAACAATTCACCATCATAAGATTTAATGAGAAGAGTTGGGTCAAGTGAACCGGGTTTGAAGCCTTTCTTCATGAGGAATTCCTTCAAAGTATCATACCACGCCCGTGGGGCCTGCTTGAGGCCATAGAGGGTATTATTGAGTCTGAAGACTTTGTCAGGATGCTTTGGATCTTCAAAACCTGGGGGTTGAGCAACATATACTTCTTCCTCAAGCTTACCATTGAGGAATGCACTTTTCACATCCATTTGATATAAGATGATATCATGATGGTTAGCATAAGCAAGTAATATGCGAATAGCTTCGAGTCTAGCAACAGGTGCAAAAGCTTCACCAAAATCAATTTCTTCAAGCTGCGTGTAGCCTTGAGCTACAAGCCGTGCCTTATTGCTCACCACAAGGCCATTTTCATCTTGCTTCTTGCGGTAGATCCACTTTGTGCCGATGATATTGTGCTTGTGAGGATCTGGACGTTTGACCAGTTCCCAGACGTTGTTGAGCTCGAATTGATGTAATTCCTCTTGCATAGCTTGAATCCACTCAGGCTCCAGAAATGCTTCATCTAACTTAGTGGGCTCGGTGATAGAGACGAAAGCAAAGTGCCCACAAAAGTTAGATAAATGTGAAGCTCTTGAGCGTGTGAGAGGACCTAGGATGTTGATGTTGTTGATGATTTTCTCAATTTGCACTTCATTTGCAACGCGAGGGTGAGCGAGTTGTCTTTGAGGAATTTGATCAGAATTTTCTTCAGCACCATTTTCTTCAGGTGCATCAGCATGACGTTTTTCATGTTCTGGAATGACTTCTTCAGCAGATTCTTCAGTAGGAATGACATCCTCAGTAGCCTTGAACTTAATAGATCCTCAGGAGGTATTTTATCTGTCACAGGAGGTAGGTGCTCTCTTTGCGAGCCATTAGTCTCATCGAACCGCACGTCTACAGCTTCAACAACCTTGTGATGACAGGTGTTGAAGGCTCTATAGGTGTCCGAGTCCTTACCTTTACCGAGCATAAAACCTTCATGTGCTTTTGGTGCAAATTTAGAACTGTGATGAGGATCTCTAATCCAACATTTAGCACCGAAGACTTTGAAATAACTCAGATTGGGTTTCTTGTCAGTGAGAAGTTCATATACTGTCTTCTTGAAGAATTTGTGAAGATATACCCTGTTTATGATGTGACACGCAGTATCAATTGCCTCAGGCCAGAAGCGAGGAGGCGTCTTGTACTCATCAAGCATAGTGCAGGCCATCTCAACAAGAGTCCTATTCTTGCGCTCCACGAATCCATTTTGCTGAGGAGTATAAGGAGCAGATAACTCATGAGTAATACCAAGTTCATCAAGATAGTCATCAAGGCCAGTGTTCTTGAACTCAGTTCCATTATCACTTCTGATGTGCTTGATCTTCACACCAAAGTTGGCTGAAGCCCTCAAGGAAAATCGTTTGAAGACTTCCTGCAGTTTTGTAAGTGATAATATGGACCCATGTATATCGAGAATAATCATCAACAATGAAAAAGCCATATGCAGATGCAGCATTAGTAAATTTGGCATAGTGAGTAGGGCCAAAGAGATCCATGTGAAGCAATTCAAATGGTCGATTAGTAGACATGATAGTCCTTGCTGGATGCTTGGCCTTGGTCATCTTTCCAGCTTCACAGGCTCCGCATAAGTTATCTTGAGGAATTTGACATTTTCAATGCCAATGACATGCTTCTTGTTCGCGAGCGTGTGCAGATTCCTCATGCCAGCATGACCAAGTCGTCGATGCCATAGCCAGCCATCTGAAGCTTTTGCAAGTAGACATGTAGCAGGTTGTGGTCCTGTAGAGAAATCAACAATATACAAATCTCCTCTCCTAAAGCCTTTGAAGACTTTGGAATTGTCAGCTTCCATGATCACAACACAACGATACTTGCCAAAGACAACAACCATATCAAGATCACAAAGCATTGAGACATACATGAGGTTGAACCCTAAGGACTCGACAAGCATGACTTTCTCCATGTGTCGATCCTTTGAGATTGCAACCTTACCTAGACCCAATACCTTGCTTCCACCTTTGTCAACGTAGGTGATATGCTTCAGTTGTGATGGAGATAAAGCCGAGTCAATCAATAGGCTCCTGTCACCAATCATGTGATTTGTACATCCACTATCGAGGACCCACTCAGTGGCTTTGGGTTGATCATCCTGCAGATGAATTAGTGCAACTTACGAACTCATATACTTCATCAGTGAAGAATATGGTATCAATTTCATTAGATCAATTTCATCAAGCAATAGAACAGATAAAGTAGTATGAGGACGTGACAAATGAGAATTCATTTCTTCATGATTAGCTTGCTTCCTTTCAAGCAAATTCAGGTTTCCATCAAATTCAGGTCACCAGCAAATTCTTCAGACGATTAAGTTCGTCTGGAGACCTGACCCTACATAAGAGATTAGTTCTTTTTCTTCACCACCCACATTTGAAGGGGTGGCAAAGAGTTCATCATTCTGCGAGCTCCGTAAGAGAAGGGTGGCATAGATGTCAATCCAGTTCATTTCACATAAGAGGGGTTAGGGTAAGCATAAGAGTAAGCAGAGAAATTCTTCAAGGACTTATGAACATAATGATTTGAAGAATAATGCACATATCCATAATCCTTAGTTCCTCCCTGCGAAACAGACGGGTTAGCACGATGATGTTCATACGAGGACTTTGATCCTTTTGAGGAATTCGATCCATGTGAGAAGTTTGGTCCGTATGAGGTCTTGGATCCATATGAAGAATTTGGTCCATATGAAGAATTTGATCTGGGTTCCTATTCTTCACAGGTGGTGTCATGTTGACATTCACCTGAAGATTTTCAAGGCACCTTTTGGGAACCCAGATTTTCTTCATAGGACGACCATTCATGCAGTTAGTGCCAACATATCTAGCAAATACTTCACTGATCTAATTTTTGAACAGTTTATAGTTGGAGTCAAATGACTCATCAGAAGAATATGAAGATTCACATGTAAAACCAGATAAAGTAGATGGATCCACTGAAGGTCCCTTTGCATCGACCCATGAGGTTTTGGGATACTGCTCAGGTTTCCAGTAGGTCCCATCAGGATTGAGTTTCCTCTCAAAGGCAATACCCTCTTTCCTAGGGTTCCTGTTGAGGATCTGCTTTTTAAGCACATCACAAAGAGCCTGATGCCCTTTGAGGCTTTTGTACATGCCTCTCATATACAATTCCTTCAGCCCTGCATCATTAGTGATACTAGCAATGTCCTTAGATGAGGAATTAGTGATAGCAGAGGCAATTGAGGAATTTGCAGCAATGGAAGTATTTGAGCATTTAGGTGAAGAATTAGCAGTTTCACATTCAATGCACTTCAAACATGGAGGAACAAATTCATCCTGAGTAGCGCTGATCTGTTCAGCAAGTAATGAATCACACTCCTTCTGAAGATCTTCATAACTCACTCTTGACTGCTCAAGATCTTGCTTTCTTTGAAGAAATTCATAAGAAATCTTCTCATGATCAGATAGGAGAGTGTTATGATGAGCTTGAAGGGTGTCAAACTTAGATCGAAGTCTCTGAAGACTACAAGCCAAAGCTTTCGACTGATCCATTTCTTCACCCAACATATCATCGCTTTTATCCAGCATGTATTGAACTTTTTCCAAAGTTCTTTGTTGTTTAGTGGCAAGGGAAGCAAGTTTGACATAACTGGGTCCAAATTCATCACCAGATTCATCATCACTTGACTCAGATAAGTAGCAATCAGTTACCTTGGCACCTTTTGCCATAAGGCATGGTGCAGAGGATGATGATTCTGGATCGAAAGTCATATCCTTGCGTGATTCCATGAATTCTTCGAACCAAGGTTCATGGTGAGATCAATGACCTTCATAGACCTCAAAGAGTCCGTCCCAGATGAGTTTTGCATGGCTGAGATGCATAACGTTCCTGAACTTATTTTGTGACAAGCTCGAGCAGATGATGTCCTTCGCCGTGAGGTTGAGTGGTGTGTACTTGCGAATGTCATCAGCCTCCGCCATCTTGCATAGATCAGTAAGACCAATCTCGGTGATGGTCCAGAGTTCGTTGTTCATCGCCATGAGGCACTTCTTCATCATGGCCTTCCACTTGGGATAATCATGACCGTCAAAGATGGGGCATGTCATATTCTTCATTCCTGTGGTCAACAGAACTAAAACTCCAGGCGGTTAAACGAAAATCACAAAGAACAAGGGAGAACATGGCTCTGATACCAATTGAAAGTGCGTTATATCGACTAGAGGGGGGTGAATAGGCGATTTTTATGAATTCTTCACTGAGGAATTTCAGGGTGAGGAAATTCCTGAGTGAAGAACTACTTGTAGCAGAATATGTACTCAGAAGTAAACATAATAGTTCCTAAGCATGGTCTTCATGATGAAATGAAAACAACCATAGAATACAGAAAGCGTAAACACATGATAACACAGGATAAGACAAATAGGCTGAAGAAATTGAACTGAGGAAATAGAGAAAGTCTTCAGTCAAAGTCTTCAAACACATATGAACAAGCACACAACACAGGAATGAGGAAATGGAAGGGTTCAGGAAATGGAACCAGGTAGCTTGGTGAAGACAATGATTTGGTAGACCAGTTCCAACTGTTGTGACAGTTGTACGTATAGTTAGGGCGGCTAGGTATTTAAACCTGAGGACACACAGTCCCGGACACCCAGTCCTGAATATGCAGCTCAGGACACTTATTCCTCACCGTATTCCCCTTGAGCTAAGGTCACACAGACCTCGCCCAATCACTCGTGGTAAGTCTTCAGGTGACTTCCAAACCTTTCACAGACTCGGTCACTCTGCGATCCACAATTTCCTCTTGGATGCTCTAGACCATGACGCCTAACCGTCTGGAAGATGCACAGTCTTCAAAGGTAATAGGCATTGGATCCACGCAGGATCAATCTCTTCAGTGATGCTCAATCACTTTGGGTTTGTAGGTGTCTGGGTTTGGGTTTTCCTCACTTGATGATTTTCACTCAAAGTCCTCGAAAGATGGGA
The DNA here is from genome assembly GCF_056163025.1 of Triticum urartu. NCBI lineage: Eukaryota > Viridiplantae > Streptophyta > Magnoliopsida > Poales > Poaceae > Triticum > Triticum urartu. The sequence goes on from NC_141878.1 coordinate 304,991,208, forward strand.
TGCACACAAATGACAAGTGTCAGTTTCTCTCAGAGTAGCCAACCAGCTAGTGGTTGTAGGGGGCGGCTATTTATAGCCTAGGGAGTAGCCCGACATGATAAGACATAAATGCCCTTCAATGATATGACCGTTAGGTGGGTAGATATTTTGGGACAGCTGGCGCATAGCACAGCAACGGTCGGAATTTTGAGTATCAAATTCCTCAGGGCTATCATGTTCCTCACGGTGTAGGCAATCCGCACTGGCGAATTCCTAACTCCTCAGAGACCAGAAGAACTTCGTCTCTGTCACTGAAGAATATGACTGAACTGTATGAGATTTCCAATGGCTTCACTCGAAGGATTTGGTAGGCGTAAGATTTTGAGTTGAGCATCACATGGAAATTTTTCCTTAGTATTTCCTCGACCCCCTTTAACAGTACGGTGTTTCCTATGACTCAAGAAAGAGAAAATGAAACTATGAAAACAAAAGTCTTCACACTCCATGTTCCTCGAATGAATACCAAGTCTTCAAGGTCACACCAATTTCTTAACTTTCAAAGTCTTCAGAAAGTCTTCAGAAATCCAAAGTCTTCAGTCAAAGAACATCATTTTTTGGGGACAACTTTCACTGTAAATATCAAACTCGTCATAGACTTATAAACTTGTGTACACTCACAAACGCATCAGTCCCATAATCTATAAGTCTTCAATACACCAAAATCACTAAGGGGCACTAGATGCACTTACACATTCGAACAAGGATGAACGAATGAATTCCAAAGTAAATCATCACACCCAAACTAACAATTCCTACATCTAGCTCCATCCATCCTTCAACACATAACCAAGAAACCTTTGGAAATCATGTACCTCAACCTTTGAAAAGCATCCATTATACGAGTTATGGCAATACTCCCGAACTACCGCCCCAGTACTAGGTGGCGTCGAGGTTATCTCACCAACAACTGCATAAAAGAGATTGTCGATGTCGGCGAACTCAGGTATTCCAGAACTGCAACGATAAAATTGTGACGACAACACCTCAGAGCTCAACTCCCCGGGACACTGCCACAACCCCTAAATGTCAGGACGCACCAAGAACAATGTTCTCGTCACAAGACTATCGTAACGATTCCAAGATACCCGCGTGATCCTAAATTTTTTTTCATGAAATTTCAGGAGAGGAGAGTCAAAACTTCTACGTCAGGAGGCCTCACCAGAGCGACGAAGGGACTGAGGAGTAAAAGGAATCCTACTCTCCGTTATATATAATCCTAAGACTCAAAACATTTTGTTCTAGACTCAACAACGTCAGCGATTCGATCAAGCAGGGGGCTCCTAAGTCAGGGAAGGCTTTGATTACCAACTTGTAACACCCACAATGTGGCACGTGTCGGGGCACGACTTAGAGGCATAGCCGCACGGTAGGTCTGTCGCAGGAGGGGTAATCTTCACGCAATCCCATGTACTGAATAGAAAGGGATAAAGAGTTGGCTTACAATCGCCACTTCACACAATACATAAATAATCCATACATCATCCAAAGTCCAAAGAAAGGTCTGACTACATAACCAAAATAAAGGAAGACAACCCCAAAAGCTAGATCCCCAATCATCCCAACTGGGCTCCACTACTGATCATCCGGAAAAGAAACATAGTAACGACCCGAATCCTCGTCGAACTCCCACTTGAGTTCGGTATCATCACCTGCACCAGTATCCTCGGCACCTGCAACTGTATTCGCACACGAACACATCACGTGTACCCTCGACGCCGAGGGTGATGCACCGCAACTCGTGTCGAAGGAGTCTCACCGGAAGCGCGATTCACAAGTCGACCGGCGAGAGCTTTTGAGGACCCGAAACCCTACACTCCCGGGAGGGATACCGTGGGGGAGTGCGGCGGCTATGGGCTGCCCTAGGTCGGCCAATCCGTCCCTAGAGCCTCGTGATTCGCAACTCTCCAACACGAAGAACGACGAAGAACGAGGGAGCAAGAACGAGGGAACGACAAGACATAGATGAAAAAGCTGTAGATGTGTTTCCGATTGTGTGTTCAATCAGCCGTCACCCCTTAGGTATATAAGAGGGGCTGGACTTCCCGTGCATGGAAAAGGCTTGGATTCACGTCCAAAACCCTAGTCAAATTCGGATTGGTTTTGTCCGAACTTTCCAAAACTGTTGGGTCTAAAATTGGCTGTATATTGTGGGTCTTTTTTGAGGTGGTAAACGACCTCGGATGGAAATGAGCCCAAAAGCAATATTGACCGTTTTGACAAGAGGAACAACTTTCATGTTGATCGTTTTTTCATCAGAGGTCATCTCGAAGGTCAAATCGCTCGTGCAAAACAGCTAATTATTCACGCAGCTTATCATACATACCCACATATGTGTCTGGTTCCGGGCGTCATACTTTGCTCACTGGAGGGTCGCGCTGTGCGTGCTCTAACTTTTGCATAAGACCTCGGATTGGGACAATCTTTATATCAAAAGCCATATTCATTGGGTTACTGGACATTCTTTAATCTAGTGTCGACATGAGGATCTCTGAACTTGTCATAACTTTTACATCCAAGCTTCGTTTTATACCATCTTCATATTCATCTTCATCTTCTTGAAAAGAGCCATTTCATGATGACTTTCAATAGTAAGTTTGAATTAATCTTGACATAGCTTCAAGCCACTCTTTATAAATGTGCCACTTTTGAGCATCAACACATGCCCCCCTGTTTTTCGGCAAAGCTAGCGTGCCGAAAAATAACGTGTACCTAGTTTCTTCTAAGGATGGTGTCAACACTCCATCGGCCATTTATATGTTCTTAGGGCGATAGGTATATATCAGCCATGTTTATGCTAAGGGCGATAGTTATTTATGGGTCGTTGCCTATCTAGGCTTCTTGCTCACACTTGGGTGGTACTTCTTTAAATATTTTCCATTGAGAGCTCGAGGTAACAATGCCCCTTGTATGGATTCCACCAAATATGAATTTCCAGGAACTACTCTTGTAATCCTAAAAGGACCTTCCCAACTTGGAGACCACTTCCCGAATTTTCTGTCTTTCGAACCAATTGGTAGAATCACCTTCCACACGAGATCGCCAACTTGAAAAGTCTTCAACTTGACCTTTTTATTGTAAGCTGTTGCCACCCTCAACTTATCTCTCTCTATGGCCTCTAGAGCAGCCAAACATTTATCAGCAACTTCATCAATATTGTGCATCAAGTTATAAAAGTCCACCAATAAATCATTCTGTTTGCCTATTCTCAAAGCATTCGAATTCACTTCCTGGTAAAACGACCTCTTGACCATATACGATCTCATATGGAGTTACCTTTGTAGCACCATGCCTTGAGATTCTGTGCTCCCACAAAGCTTCGGACAGTAGCTCATGCCATCTCCTTGGATTATCCTCAATCTTCTTTTTGATGAGTTTGATTAAAATTTTATTACTGGACTCAGCTTGTCCATTGGCTTGGGCATAATATGGAGAGGAATTGAGCAAGTTTATGTTATAACATTCGGCAAATTCTCTGACTTGGTGTGACATAAAAGACGAGCCTTGATCTATAGTCAACGTTTGAGGAATGCCGAATCTATGAATAATGTGCTCGGTTATGAATTTAATTACCTCCACATGTGTCATGTTCTTAAGAGGTAATGGTTCAGACCATTTAGTGAAATAATCGGTTGCCACCAATACGAACCGATGCCCCTTTGAGGAAGACGGATGAATTTGTCCAATAAAATCTAAACCCCATCCTCTGAAAGGCCGCGGCTTGATAATGGGATGTAACATAGCAGCGGGAGCCAACTTAATATCACCAAAAAAATTACAAGCTTCACACCCTTTGTAATATCTGAAGCAATCATTAATCATAGTCGGCCAATAAAATCCAGCACGTCGTAGCAACCATTTCTTCTTGGGAGCCGACTGATGAGTGCCACAAATACCTTCATGGACCTCCCCCATAGCAACTCTCGCTTGGTCCTCATCCAAGCACTTTAGAAGAACATCATCAACTGTTCGGCGATAGAGACCATCATCTCTCATTGTGTATTTAAAAGCCATATGCCGAACAACCCTGTCCACCCTTCTACTAGGATCACGCAAATAATAAACAATGGGTTTCCTCTAGTCTTGATTTTCTCCTGCATTGAATATTTCATTAGTGGCCGAAACGGTGGGCTCCTGTTCGGCCTCCGCTCTGTTGACAATACTAGACATCGGCCTTTGAGAAATATGAAACATTCCATGATCCACATGATAGTCGGATGCTTGTTGTGCCAACCCATTTGCTTTCTAGTTTTCATGTCTAGATATATGAGCAATGCTAAAATAATCCAAAGTAGAAATTATATCTAGACACTTATCAAGATAAACATTAAGTGATTCGTCAAAACACTGAAAAACATTGGATATTTGTTGCACTACTAATAACGAACCACCAAAAGCCTCAATATGTGTAGCACCTATGGCAAGCAACATCTCTAAGCCGAATAACAATGCTTCATATTCGGCTTGATTATTTGTGCAAAAATATTCTAAGTGGCACGAGGCTTCAAAAACACCACCATGAGGAGATATATAAACAATACCAACACCTTGGCCATTGCTACAAACCGAACCATCAAAATATAATCTCCATGGTACTAACGAGACAAGGTTTATATCAATATCATGCTTGTCATCAATCCGATGCTCAACAATAAAATTAGCAACATTTGGCCTTTCATGGATTTTAGAGATTCATAAGCCAAATCATATTCAATTAAAGCATAAGCCACTTGCCAATTCTACCACTAAGAATTGGCCTATGCAACATGTAATTGATGACATCGGTTTGACAAGCTACAATGCAAGTACTAGGCACTAGGTAATGTCTCAATTTTGTACAAGCATAATATAAGCATAAGCATAATTTCTCAATAAATGTATACATTGTCTCGGTGTCCAATAAGCGTCTGCTTAAATAAGTAATAACATGATCCTTCCCTTCGGTCTCTTGAGTTAAAACAGCACCAATAACACCTTCTTCTGCTGCAATGTAAAGTCTAAATGGCTCCATGTGCCTGAGCGCTTTCATAACCGCAGGAGTGCACAAATATTTCGTAATTATATCAAATGCCTCTTGCTGTTTTGCCCCCCAAGTAAAATCAACATCATTCTTTAACCGAAGGATAGGAGTAAATGCATCAACCTTCCCTAATAGATTGGTTATGAACCTCCTCAAATATTTGACCTTGCCAAGGAATTTTTGCATATCTCTATTGCATGTTGGAGCCTCTACTTTTTGTATAGCTTGGATCTTTTTTGGATCAATTTCCACGCCATCTTCATGAATAATGAAACCCAGAAACTTCCCAGCCAATACACCAAAGGGACACTTCAAAGTATTCATTTTCAGCCCATATTTCTTCATTCTTTCAAAAGCTAAGCGCAAATCGGCTAGATGAGATTCAAAAGCATCCGATTTGACAACAATATCATCAATATAATCCTCAAGTATAACACCAAGTAAATCATGAAAAATTAAATTCATAGCCCTTTGATACGTGGTACCGGCATTTTTTAATCCAAAGGTCATCACTATCCACTCAAATAAACCAAGCAAACCGAGACATCAAAAAGCTGTTTTGGACTTGTCCTCTTCGGCCATAAAAATCTGATTATACCCCGCATTACCATCAACAATGCTAATGACCTTATGTCCAGAAGCATCATTAATAAGCATATTGGCTATTAGCATAGGATACTCATCTTTAGGTGTAGCTCTATTCAAATCTCTGAAATCAATGCACACCCTCAACTTGCCGGAGCCATTCTTCTATACTGGTACAATGTTAGAAATCCACTCGGCATACCTGCAAGGTCTAATAAAATTAGCTTTAATCAAACGACCGATCCCTTCCTTGATCCGGTCTTATGTTTTTTGATTAAACTTTCTGGCCGATTGCTTATATGTCCTAAAACCGGCCTTTATAGGTAACCGATGCTCCACTAGCTCTTGGCTTAAACCTAGCATCTCATGATATTCCCATGCAAAGCAACAAACATATTCTTTTAATACCTCGATCAACTTAGCCTTATGATCGGCTCTTAAATTTTCATTTACAAATGTCGGCCTAGGAATTGAGCCATCTCTAATATCTATCTCTTCTAATGGATCGGCCGATGTAAAACCTTGTCCTAGTTTATCCATATCATCTAACTCTTCTATGGACTCATACATATCGTTCTCATCAGACCGATATTCTACAAGACGTTTTTGTAACCACTCTGAGTTCGGATCCATTTAAATACATCATACATTGGAGCCGACTACCGCCAACCAGCTCTAAAGAAATGGGCACAAAACCACTTTTCGTGGCGCTCAGAAAATCATATTCTGATAAGTCGCGCCCCGTCAGGCAAGTAGCATTGGGATGTTGCCAATCCACCGATGCATCAGCCAAAGCAACACAAGCCGAATTATCTGCATGAATGACTTATATTTCATCATCAACCCGTTGAATTAAAACTGGTGCATAGTAGATGGCACGCATTGGTTTGCATGAACCCAATCGCGGCCTAATATCACATTGTAGTTACCTTGCGCCTCAGCGACAAAGAATGCGGTAGCCAAAGTTTTGCTTCCCACCGTAAGCTCCACATGCATTACACCTTTGGCTTCAGTTTTCTCTTTGCCTTCAAACCCATTAAGCACCATGTTGGTCTTTATTAACTCTTCATCACGCAGCCCCAATTTTTTGAAAACCGAATATGGCATAAGATTAACCACAGCACCACCATCGACAAGCATTCTAGCAACCGGCGATCCATTAATATGACCTTTAAGGAACAATGGCTTCAAGTGCGTCAACGGTTCTTTTGGCTTCTCGAATATAAAATTTTTAGGACCAAAATCTAGCTGAGCTACTTCCCTTCTTCATCTATAGCACGAAATTCAGCGGGTAAGTAATACACCATATTAATATCCATACCTTCATGAACCGGTGTAGACTCATAATCAAGCATTTCATCTTCTTCCGCAAGCATGTCCACTGACTCCGAAATATCTTGAAGGGAAGAGGAAGTGGTAGGAAAAGTGGACGATGTAATAGTAGCCGCATCGTCCTCCATTGGTGGTGTAGGTGTTGCTATGATCAATGCAGAAGCTGCTATGTTTTCCTTTTGCTTTGGCCTCCACACTTGTTTTGGGGGTACCATGGGACGACTTTCATTGAAAAATTTATCCCTTAGCTTTTCTGCTTCTTGTTCCTCCTTCTCATGACTCCTCATGCGCTGCAATCTCCTTTTTTCGCCTTGGTCAGACCGGAAGGACACCACTTAGGCTGAGTATATTTTGGATCCCTCGACTTGGCCTTGCTTGTTCTAGCTTTATGAGCATTAGCCATGGGACCCTGCTGGACAGCAACCACATCTTTATTAGAATCAGCCGGATTATCACCAATAATCGGCTCTTTGATTGTTAATTCTTTAGTGCCTATCATAATAGTTTCAGCACTAGTATTCTTCTCCTTTTGCTTGCCAGGCTCTGAAATTTCAGCACTTGGTGATTTAGCATGCCACACTTGCTTGCCAACCCTTCCATGATTATCTTGCATTGGCCGATTGACACCGTTGTGCAAACGGCCTCGTGTGGGATAAAAAAGCCTCTCATGAACGGGCCTCCTTGGTTCAGCCCAACCCGGATGAAAAGCATAAGGGGCCATTGGGGGCTACCCCCATCCTCCATTGTAGCGTCCCATGTAGTATGGCGCACAGGGGGGTGGCGCCATCCATGGTCCCGGTGCCCATGACCCATTTGGCCTTGCGTGATGCTAAAATTCTTCCCCAGGAGGTGACCTTGAGTGCTTCAAGTTTAATGCCCGGTGAGAGCTAGAACCGACCGCTTGATTGGCATACTTGGACAACAGCAAATCAAAAGTTGGCTTGATTCTCTTGCGCTGCACTTTAGCTTCATTCGTCTTCCACTTGGCAACCTCTGGACTCTTGGGCTTAACAAATTTGACATGAGTGTTCTCTTGCACTTGTAGTTGCCCCCCCCCCCCCCGAGTGTAGGATTCTTGATGGTGATCTTGATTACCTCCTTTCCACCGGGTTGCTTGTCAAGCACAACTTGTCTCCCAAAGACCTTGTCGCTGTCCTTATTTTTCCTGGGCTCACCAATGACAATATTATTTTTATTAGCTGATTCGACTATGTTGGGCTGAATTAACATCTTCTTCCCCTCCAAATCCATGGTGTTCATTGGGAAAGGATGCTTATCAACTTGCATCTCAGAAAAATTCAATCGTCTGTCATTAATGGCCGATTGTATATGTCATTGAAAAACATTACAATCATTAGCAGCATGAGAAAAAGAATTATGATACTTGCAATAAGCACGCCGTTTCAGCCCTTCGAACGGCGGTGAAGTATGAGATATTCTAATAATCTTGGCTTGCAACAAAGCATCAAATATTTTATCACACTTAGCAATGTTGAAAGTCAATTTCATCTCTTCATCATGATTCTTACGAATCAGCTTTAAATCATTGCAAGTAAACAGTTTGGCCTTAGATGGCCAAACAAATTTAGCAGCATAAATATCACCCTCATCATCCGAGTGATCACTATCATACTCAACCATATTCATCTTAGGACGATCAGTTTTATATCTATGCACCTCTTTAAGACTTTGCTTCGGCTTTCCTGAACCAAAGCCCTTTGCAAGACTTGGTTGATATTTAAAAACGCAAGTCCTTCTAGGCTTTCTCTAATATGAGTTCTCAACCCACTAAGCACAAGATCAGCCAAATCTCTCTCAGTTATCACCAAGCTATAGCACCGGTTTTTTGTATCTCTAAATCTTTTGACATAATCGGAGACCGATTCATCATGCTTTTACTTAACCGATGTAAGATGAGATAGTTTAAGCTCATTGTCACCACTTTAGAAGTGATCATGAAACTTTTTCTCCAATTGAAACAATGTAGTAATAGAACCGGGTGGTAATGCAGAAAACCACGAGAAAGCAGTACCGGTTAAAGATAAAGGAAAATAACATACTTTCCACTCGTCTCGTGAATTTGCCTCACCTACTTGTGCCAATTATTGACTAAAATGCTCCCATGTAGTCTTTTTCCCTCTCTGCTAACCTTAACAAACTCTGGAACTTTATATCTGGGAGGACATGGCACGACATCAAAAATTTCTAGATATGGTTTCCTAGAAATTCGTGGTTTAGGTAGTTCAACCCCACAATGCTCTCGAAACACCCTAGACATTTCCTCTCTGACATTAGCCCAAATATCATTCGTATTGAGTGACGTTGCGTGTGGTTGTGGCGCATGGTGAATATGATTTCTAATAGTTGGTACAGTGCTAGTCGGAACATATGGTGGTGTGTATGTTGTACCATAGTTCGGCAGCAATCCACTTGGACTCGCCAAACCGTAACCTAGCAATGCAGTTGGATTCACTGAACTTGGTACGTTCATGGCAGGATTAAAGGGTGGAGCAACAAGTTGGTTTGTCTGACTAGGATAAGAATTCAACGGCACGGGCGGCGCCGATGAAATAGGTAAAGTTGGACTAAAGTTTTCCACACTAGCAGACATACTACCACTACCATGATATGACTGAGGAGTATTATTTCGAGCAGTAATATTGTCTATGATAGCTTGGTAAATAAGATCATTATTCTAAGCAATAAGAGTAGTAATTTCAGCCCACTGTTCAGGAGAGAAGATTTTGCTTACAGCCGGTTCTACCTGCCCATTGTGAAGAGGAGGAAACTTGATTTCTTCAATTGAAGTGATGTTGCCTTGGTAATACTTTTTGAACTTAGCGAGGAACTCTTGCATCTCCTTCTCTTCACGCGCCTTCTTGTACTCCTCAAAAGCTTGGCGATGTTCTACCGATAATTCCTCAAAATTGGGCTTGATGATGTTATCGGCATCCACTTCAGATGGCTTGGGAAGATCGACCATGATGGATGATGATGATTACTCTTTTTCCCCAGCGGAGTCGCCAAAAAGTGTATTCGCACACAAACACATCACGTGTACCCTCGACACTGGGGGTGTTGCACTGCAGCTCACGTCGCAGGAATCTCACCGGAAACGCGATTCGCAAGTCGACCGGTGAGAGCTTTTGAGGACCTGAAACCCTACACTCCCGGGATGGACCCCATCAGGGAGTGCGGTGGCTATTGGCTGCCCTAGGTCGGCCAAGCCGCCCCTAGAGCCTCGCGATTCGCAGCTCTCCAACACAAAGAACGACGAAGAACGAGGGAGCAAGAACAAGGGAAGGACAAGACGTAGATGAAAAAGTTGTAGATGTGTTTGTGATTGTGTGTTCAATCGGCCGTCACCCCTTAGGTATAAAAGAGGGGGCTGGACTTCCCATGCAAGGAAAAGGCTTGGATTCACGTGCACAACCCTAGTAAAATTCGGATTGGTTTTGTCCGAACTTTCCAAAATTGTTCAGTCTAAAATTTGCTGCACATTATGGGTCTTTTTTGAGGTGGTAAACGACCTCGGATGGAAATGAGCCCAAAAGCAATATTGACCGTTTCGACAAGAGGAACAACTTTCATGTTGAACGTTTTTTCATCAGAGGTCATCTCGAATGTCAAATCGCTCGCGCAAAACAGCTAATTATTCACGCAGCTCACCAGACATACCCACATATGTGTCCGGTTCCGGGCGTCATATTTTGCTCATTGGAGGGTCGCGCTGCGCGGCCTCTAACTTTTGCACATGACATTGGATTGGGACGATCTTTATATCAAAATCTATCGTTTCGACGAGACGCACAACGTTCTTGTTGAAACTTTCTCCATTTGAAGCCATATTCATTGGGTTACTGGATATTATTTAATCTGGTGTCGACATGAGGATCTCTGAACTTGTCATAACTTTTACATCCAAGCTCCGTTTTCGCCCATCTTCATATTCATCTTCATCTTCTCGAAAAGAGCCATTTCATGATGACTTTCAATAGTAAGTTCGAATTAATCTTGACATAGCTTCAAGCCACTCTTTATAAACGTGCCACTTTTGAGCATCAACAAACTGTTTGGAAGTATCCGTGAGGTATGAGGACTCAGCAATATCACACCCGCGAGATCAAGACTATTTAAGCTTATGGGTAGGAGAAGGTAGTGAGGTGGAGCTGCAGCAAGCACTAGCATGTATGGTGGCTAACATACGCTAAAGAGAGCGAGAAGAGAAGCAGCACACGGTCGAGAAGCTAGAAGTGATCCTGAAGCTACTTACGTTCAAGTATAACACAAGACCGTGTTCTCTTCCCGGACTCTGCCGAAAAGAGACCATCACGGCTACACACGCGGTTGATTCAATTTAATTAAGTTAAGTGTCAAGTTATGTACAGTCGGATATTAAACAAATTCCCATTTGCCAGATAACCACGGACACGGCTCTCGAAAGTTTATACCCTGTAGGGGTGTCCCAACTTAGCCCATCACAAGCTCTCACGGTCAACGAAGGATATTCCTTCTCCCAGAAAGACCCGATCAGTCTCGGAATCCCGGTTACAAGACATTTCGACAATGGTAAAACAAGACTAGCAAAGCCGCCCGATGTGCCAACAAATCCCGATAGGAGTAGCACGTATCTCGTTCTCAGGGCACACCGGATGAACACTACGTATGGCAACCAAAGATACCCCAAGTTGCCTAGGGGCGGCACTGCAGGTGGCTCTGTTTTGGACCAACACTCAGAGAAGCACTGGCCCGGGGGTTTAAAATAAAGATGACCCTTGAGTCCATGGAACCAAAGGGAAAAGACTTAGGTGGAAAATGTTAGAACCAAGGTTGGGCCTTTCTAGAGGATTTTTATTCAAAGCAAACTATTAAGGGGTTCCCATAACACCCAACCGCATAAGGAACGCAAAATCAAGGAACATAACATGGGTATGACGGAAACTAGGGCGGCAAGAGTGGAACAAAACACCAGGCATAAGGCCGAGCCTTCCACGCTTTACCAAGTATACAGATGCATTAAAGTAATGAGATATAATAATGATATCCCAAAAAAACCGATGTTCCAACATGGAACAAACTTCAACTTCACCTGCAACTAGCAATGCTATAAGAGGGGCTGAGAAAAAGCGGTAACATAGACAAACAACGGTTTGCTAGGAAAGGTGGGTTAGAGGCTTCACATGGCAATATGGGAGGCATGATAAGCAAGTGGTAGGTAGCGCGACATAGCGATAGAGCGGACGACTAGCAAGCAAAGATAGAAGTGATTTCGAGGGTACGGTCATCTTGCCTGCAAAGTTCTCAGAGTTGTCGAAAGCTTGATCGTCGTTAGTGTACTCAACAGGTTCCTCGGTCACGTACTCGTCTCCTGGATCTACACAAAGGAAGAACACAAGCAAAGGACCAACAATTAATCACGGTGCAATGCACAAGCAACATGATGCAATACATGGCATGATATGCAAGACATGATATGGAATGCATATGCGTGCTCTCGAAGGGAAATAATGAACAAGGCATCAAATTGGCAAACCAGGTGTGCCGCTAGAAAGATGGGATGATTTCGGTTGAAATCAATATAAAGATCACCAGAAACGGATGCACGGTTTGCAAATGGCAAGCAAAACAAGAAGGGTTAATTGGATAAATGCCACTCCAATTCTGGTGATTCAGAAAAATGCCACTCCAATTTGCAAACTTCGAAAAATGCCACTCCAATTCTCGGATACATCTGTCGATGCCACTCCGGCCTTTTGAGCTGGTTTTTTAAGAAAAAACGCTGACGTATACGCCTTGTATTTTCCGTCGGATGGAAATGCCCCTGCATCCATCTGTCCAGCCCGTGCGTATCTTCTTCCCCTTGCCACTCTCCCTGTTTCGCTCCTCTCTCGCCAAGAACGCTAGCCGCCGCCGCCGCACTGCTGCTGTTGCTCCACATCTAGGCCAAGCCCCTCCTGCTACACATCCCCAGCCACGACCCTGCTGCCCCACACCGTCCGCCGCGCCCTGCTGCTCCGCATCTCGTCCCGCCGCCCTGCTGCTTCTCACTGCCGGGCAGGAGTCCCAGCCGGCACGCCGCACCCCAACTGCCTTTCCAATCCGGCACCACAACTCCCCTCCCCCTGCACTATCTCCTGTGGTCCTTCCGCCGGAGCTCGCTGCCAGCCTCTTCTGTCCTCACTCCCCCCTGCCTCACCTTCCTGTACTCCATCCGCCATGGCAAGGAGAGCTGTCGGGGCCATTGGAGGTGGAGGATGCAGCTCGTCGTTGTTATTTAGATGATCTGAAGAGTAAGAAGAAAGAGAAGATTGTAGGTGGCCTTGTTGAATTTAAGAGGAAGAAAAATGATCCAGGCTGCTTGTCTTTGAACGAACTGAAGATTGCTGAATGAAGATTGCACAATGGAAGATCGAAGAGCTGAAGATTGATAGTGCAAAAATATGTGTGTTGTAAACAGACTGAGAATGCAAAAATGTATGTCTGATGTGCAGATTTAAGCAGAAAAATGATGAGATCATGCTTGTAATGTGTGCATATCTAGTGGCTGTACTGAAAAAGATGTAACATTTCTATGAGTAATGAAGAATGTGTTATTTTCCTGTGCAGAACAAGCATGATTGTACTGTGTAGAGGAAGCATGAAGTTAGTGGGAAAAATGAACATGACCTCGGCCGAAATACATATAATTTGCATCAGATGACATGTCATAATATTTTGCATCAATAGAAGATGAACCAAAATAGTCTTAAAGCTCCGGTTTGAGCATCAACAGTAGATGAACCAAAATAGCTAAGCTCCAGTTTAAGCAACACACATCAGGCTCTAGTTTGGCCATCAGGCTCTAGTTTGAGCATCACACACACACACACACACACACAAGTTCAACCTCTAGTTTGAGCATCACACGCATACAAGTTCCAGCTCCAGTTTGCGCATCACACACACATACATGGTCCAGTTCAAGCAAATTCATCCCCCAAGCCAATAAAGCAGATTTTTCTTGGTTCCTAGAGTTGGCTTGAGAACAGCATCACTGGTAGATGGTGTAACAAACTGCAGTTTTTTGCTCTTTTTCCCTGCAGTTTTCTCCTTTCCAGTACCTTCACTTTGCTTGCCTTTCCCCTTGACTGGAGTCTTCTTCTTGACCGGCGTCTTTTTCTTCTTGACCGGTGTCTTCTTCTTGACCGGTGTCGTCTTCTCCTTGACCGGCATCTTCTTGACCGGTGTTGTCTTTTTAGCTGGCGTCTTCTTCTTAATCAGCGTCGTCTTCTCCTTGACCGGCGTCGTCTTCTCCTTGACCGGTGTCGTCTTTTTAGCCAGCGTCTTCTTCTTGACCGGAGTCTTCTGCCTGCAGGTACATTAAGAGCAAATGTCGGAACTAAGTATTGTGTGTTCATAAATATAATTTGTGGTAAAAGAATGAACATAAGTTAGTATTATACCTTTTATAATTTGCTATAGGTTTGTCATCTTCCACAACTTCCTCCTCGGCTGCAGTAGCATCTCTCTTTCTGCATGATAGAAAAAGGTGAAATGGTTTAGCAACATGAACCCATTTGACGTAAACAAATTTTGTAAGTACATTGGCACCTTTTAGTAGGAGTGTGCTCCATTGGTGGTGGTTCTGCAATAACTAAAGGAGGGAGATTGCAAGTTTTTGCAAAGTGGCCATTTCGACCACATTTTTTGCATTTAACCACTTTTCTTCCTGGGTCTTCAAGAAATCCTCTAATTCTTTGAACCCTGGGCCTTCCAGGTGGCCTTTTCTCTTGTATAGGTGGGTAAACAAGGAATCCAAGGTCAACTTGCTCCCATTGTGTCCTATCAGTCATGGTTGGCAGTGCCCCAGCATAAGCAGCTCGAAATTTTGCCATGCTGTAATACTCATCAACAAAGGACTCAATCTTTGCGCCCCTCATTGAACAAATGAAAGTCAATGCATGAATGCAAGGCTGCCCAGAAACTTGAAATTTCTGACATGAGCATGTTCTCTGTTTTAGATCAACAGTGTGCCTCTGGTCATATGCTTTCACATCATATAGTGTAATCTCTGCCTCATGTTCGGTATTCCACGCCACTTTATGGGGCCCAATTGTTTTACTGAGTGCATTGAGCCTCTTGAGAACCTCGGGCAAGATTATGCCGGCCAAATACCTACCAACATGCCTCCTCACATTGAACTTCACCATTATTAGCTCTCTAATCCTATCTAGTAGCTCACACAAATTTAGCCCTTTCAAGTCTTTGATCTGCTTGTTAAAACTTTCAGAAATGTTGTTAGTGAGATAATCAACCTTGCTATCCACACCAAAGGCACACCTATACCAAATCCTATTGTTGTGTTTCTCAAGGTACTCGATAGCACTTGGATCAGCCTCAAATATCTTTTGCATATGCCATCTAAACTTGTGCTCTGTGAATCCCCTAGCAGCTGGGTACAAATGGTCTGTGTACACTTTACCATGGAATTTTTTCATAAAATTTTGGTATAAATGGCGCATACACTCCCTATATTCGCACTCGGGGAATACTTTGTCAACTGCATTTTCTAGTCCCTTGCAAGCATCACTGGAAATTACTAGCCCTGGTGGACATCCTACAGCCCTGCGCAGCTGCTGCATAAACCATACCCAGTTTTCTCTAGTTTCTGAATCAAATACGGCATATGCTACATAATACAACCAGTTGTGTCCATCAACTCCGGTCGCTGATGCTAACTGACCAACATATTTGCCATTCAGTGCAGTTGCATCTAATCCTATGTATGGTCGACATCCAGCTAAGAAACCATCTATGCAGGGTTTGAAAGCTACAAAGACTCTATTGAAATAGTACTTATCTTTTTCCTTGACCAAATCAATCTCAACAATACTACCAGGGCATCTCTTCTCTATCTCTGCTTTCCACTTGAACAACAATTGAAAACTATCCTCATATTTACCATGCATTTGTTCCAGAGCTATCTTCATACCTGCCCAAGCTTTGGAATACTTCAGCTTGAAGTTGAAGTCACCCTCCAACTTAGTTTTCGCTACCTTTGCTCCCTCTCCTGGGTTTTTCTTCACCCAATCAACAAGCTTCTCTGCAACCCAACCTTGTGTTGCCATTCTGCTGCCTACAAGCTTTGTAGTAGGGCAATTGTGCTCAGAGGGAATCTTCTTTATCTGCACAAAGATGCCATGATTAGTTCGCACACACAAAAACAGGATACATGTAGGATATAATAGTCATAAGAGAAAGGTGAGAAAATGCACAAATAATTACAACATGAGTAAGCATACCATGACAACTTGTTGATCACGCAACCTCGATGCGTGAATGCGCCAAGGGCAACTAGGATATGAGCAATTAGCGATGAATCTAGTAGAATCAGTCCTTACTTTAGCTAGCTCAAAGTCTTTTACCACAGCATGATGTCTTATTGCTTTTCTAAAGGTTACAATGTCAGGAAAAAGAGCCCCCACTTTAATGTCAGCATTATAAGGATCAGTGGCCACATTGTACTGAATAGGCATGTCAGTAACCTCTTCCTCCTGCTGGATAAGATGCTTAACATCGGAGATATCCATATCATCTTCGGCCTCCTCATCTTCAGCTTTCTCATCAGGTGTTGTAGCCAGTGCTTGCACTACGGCAGGTTCAGGAATGCTAACACCTACTAGATGTTCATCATCAACTCCAACATACTCCTCCTCGTTATCAAATGGATCAGTGGAAGGATTTTGAAGTTCTTGTTGTTGGTCAGCATGTGGCACATTAGGCTGGCTTGTACTTCCAACCTCTGATGTGACACTATCAACTATAGGAGGCGGTGCAGGCTGAGTTGGCGTTGTTGGACAATTAGTAGTGTCGGTCTGGAGGTATGCTTGTGCATCATTCGGCTGGATTATATTTGCATAATTTTGAGTGCCCATGACCAATGGATCATCATTAGGCACAACACTAATAGGAACAAAATCTGCAATTTTTGATCCACCATTGAATACACTAGATCCAATTACATCCACCACTACCACACTAAGTGGCACTTTCAGCTCAGCTGCATACATATCAAACATCAAGTAGTGCTGCTCATCATGCAACAGCCTGACATTTTCACCCAACACTTTGTCAAAATATGAAACTGACACCAATTGATTAGTGCCAATGTTCAACTCTAAAGCTAGCTGGCGTGTTAATGCATCAACGCTGAACTTTTCTACGACTACAGTCCATAGCAAATTCCTTCCCTTCACATAAATCTTCCTACCATCAGGACTTGTACAGAAAAGACCTCCACAACAATTTGTAAATTAAAAGCATTGCTGCCACTGTGCCTATGAAAATCATATGGGTAATCAAACATCAACAATTGGGGAAGAACTAAACACACATGCAACAAATCGGTGGAACTTGAGCATTTTTTCTACAAACTTACTGAGAATTCGGGGCCGGGGATGACATTGTTGCGGGGTTAATTCGAATCTTCGGCAGTGGCACTCGAGGATGCGTGATTCAAGTGGCCTCCAGCATGGCCACCGCCATGCTCGCTTGCTGGTGGTGGGGCGCTCAACAACAAGACGTCGGCTGGGGCTCCTGCCCAGCGGGGGGAGAAGCAGCAGGACGGCGGCACCGGGATGTGGAGCAGTAGGGCGCGGTTGACGGATGTGGAGCAGCAGGGCGGAGGCTCGGGATGCGGGGGAGCAGGGCGGCGGCGGCTAGGGTTCTTGGGAGAGAGGAGGGGAATGAAGAGAGGAACGCGAGGAAGACGATAGGCACGGGGCTGGACCGGTGCGTGTTAACCAGATGGATGCAGGGGCATTTCTGTCCGATGGAAAATATAGGGCGTATATGACAGCGTTTTTTCTTAAAAAACCAGCTCAAAAGGCCTGAGTGGCATCGACAGATGTATCCGAGAATTGGAGTGGCATTTTTCGAAGTTTGCAAATTGGAGTGGCATTTTTCTGAATCACCAGAATTGGAGTGGCATTTATTCAATTAACCCAAACAAGAATGGAACGATTATGCGATTAAAAGCATGATGCCACTTAGAATGCAATGAGAAACTAAGCTACCGCACTCCTACATAGCAACAGAGCATATGGCAGTGATGCACAAGAGATTCTTGACAAAACATGAACACTGAGCTTTGGCTAAATCACGCTAGAGCAGGTTCAAACAAGCATGGAAAAAGTGCAAAAGATATCAGCTTCACAGACTAAAAAATACAACATGACAAAAACAAGACCAGGAAGCAAAGTTGAAAGCAAGCAAACTACATGCTACAGGAACATATCATAGCAAACCAAGGCATGGCATAATTCTACTAAATGCATAGACCAAAAGTCCCTTACTAAACATGAGCCAAAAAGGCATAGAAGATATGATGGCACCCATGTAAACATAGCAATTTTTATTAATAGTTTCAGACAGCACAAAAAGAGAGCATGGCATAAACAGATTTATGATAGCAACTTTGCGAGCTCATACCACTCACCAAAAAGCATTTCATGCCAAAATAAGCATACCAATATCATGATGACACGTTCAGGAAGCTAACCATGGCAAGAACAAGTTAAAAGGATGCATGGATCACTAGCAACAACCATGGCAAAATTGATTAACATGTTAACATTCTGCAAGGAACATTTTATAGCAAAACTAGAGCAAGAAAATGACATGCTAGACAACTCCATAATTGCGAACAGGGACATGGATGGACAGAGCATAACTACATGTTCAAAACATCCTTACTGAAGTAACCCAAAATAGGCATGGATATCACTGTAGCATCAAGTTTACATGGCATCAAAATAACAACAGGAAGTGACTTAGCAAAATCCTAAGTCCCTGAGAACATCAACATTGTGGAGCATACTTTGCATGCTTGTTCTAGTCACCACATAGATCACAAAAATGCGAGAGAAGCACCTCTGTAAAGATGGCATGTTGTAGTTCAAGAAACATCTAGACCTCAAGCTCATATGATGCACACATCAAATGCATCAAAAATGACAATACGTCATGATCTGATAAGTACCAGCAGTTAAAAATTTATAGCACTCTTGCATCAATGAAAATGGCATCATAATGAACAGGAACATGCATGGAAATGCTTCTACCGTGAAGAGCTCAACGAGATGAACAATTCGACAGATCATATGCATGATTCGGAGTCACGGACACCGAGATATGATGCAATGAACATGGCATAGAAATGTTAGGGATTTTTGGGACTTATAAGAATTTCATCACCTCCCAGAAAATAGATCTAGGGTGAGGCCCAGGAAGGGAATGACCTGGAGCCGGCGAAGCCACAGTAGTGGATGCCCACATTGAGGGGAGTACGACCGCTGACTGGTCAGCTGCGGGGTGAGGCTAACATCGCCAGAAAATAATAGGATGTGCGGGTGGCTAGAGGGATGGCCTGGCGGCAGCACAACCGGCCACAGGAGGAGGGAGAAGGCGGACCTGCCGGCGCTGGTTTGGGCGGCTGGAGCAGGAAGATCCGAGATTGAAGAAGCACGACGGCCATTGGATGGACATCCAACAGTCACGCTCTATGCTGACTAAGTTGACAAAGCCTTGCGTGCGCCCGGAAGTCAGCCTCATTGTCAACCTAGTAGGCCCAGAAGTCAGCTTCCAAATCTATGGAAAACAACATACATCCCTTTAGCCATTATTTTCAATAATTTACAGCCCATTTGCTACTTCTTAAGGATATTTTGAATCCCATATTCTTTTTATTAGCATTACAAACCATATTCTAGGCACTGCTAAAAAGTTCAATGAAATTTTGCATATTTTGGTGGGGTCCGAACTCTTTTAATCACGAAATTTTGAGTTATGTTAAAAATAATTTTTTTAAAATATATCAAAATAAATTTCAAAAAAATTATCCACAAAAAATGAATGAAATTTAAAATCTTGACTAGCAAAGATGCCCGTGCGTTGCATGGAATATCAAGATGCATTTGTATGAGTAGTTTATCTTGTGGGAGAAAAGGATGAACGAGGGAAGGCCATATCTGCAAATGTGGAGAGGAGTGCGGGTAAATTGTTATAGTTTCCTTCCTATCCGTTAGATATAGATCGGACGGCCTATATTGCAGGATGGCAGGCACACCATCATCACCAACTCTGATTTTTATAAGGGTAGAGAAATCTAGAAAAAACAATATTCGAATGTAATTGTCGGTTGCCTTTGGTTTAAAACTGTACAACCCATTTCTTACAACTTGTAGCCCATGTTCTGGGGAAGCCCATTTCTTACTACTTACATCCCTCCTCATCTTGCAAGATTTGCAGCTCAGCATGGCTGAGAAAAGCAAGGAGGCCTCGGTTGGGTATTCTCCAAAAAAAGAACTGGGCTAGGCATTTTCAGAAAGAAAAAAGATACCAACTGGGCTGGTCATGTGCTTAAATAAAAGCCTAAGCGTGGGCTAGACGGGCCACAGCCCCCGCACAACATTCAGTTGTGCTCCATCTCTAAAACTAAAAAACAACTAGGCGAGCTACTGGGTACCTGGTGTTATCTGCTCGTTGTGTATTTTTCTCGTTTATTGACTACATTGACAATGGCGTGGCACCTAGTTATCAAACAATTAGGAGGAAGTATTTGTTTGGCTTATAATAACGAGGCACCTGCTTGCGTAATGCAATGACCCTGGTGGGTCCCTAATGTCAGCCGCTCCACGTACATTTATCTCCTGATTCCTCTCGGTTGTTGACCATGTTGACAATGCCAGGCGGCGGTAGGCACATCAAGCGAAACAAGGCGGAGAACCACGGCGAGGCCTTAGACGGGAAAAAACAGGAGTTGTGGAAGATGCAGTAGGGTAGTGGCAGACGGAGGGGGGTACGAGGGCAACAACATGCATCAAAAATGACAATACCTCATGATCTAATAAGTACCAACAGTTAACAATTTATAGCAATCTTGCATCAATGACAATGGCATCATAATGAATAGGAACATGCATGGAAATGCTTCTACCATGAAGATCTCAACGAGACAAACAATTCGACATATCATATGCATGATTCGGAGTCACGGACACCGAGATGTGATGCAATGAACATGGCATAGAAATGTTAGGGATTTTCGGGACTTAGAAGAATTTCATCACCTCCCAAAATATAGATCTAGGGTTCAGGGCATGCGAAACGAGGTTCGCCAGGGAGCTCGCCAGATCTTCACCGGAGTTGGTCGCCGCGTGGTGGAAGATGGCCGGAGAGGAGGGGGAGGTGCTCCCGCGACTGGGTCTAGAGGCGGCAGCGGCGCAAGACGGCGGGGATGGCCGGGCGCGCGCGGGAGGAGGTTCGGGCTCCGGGGCCGGCGAGGAGCTGTGCGGCAGTGCGACAGCTGGAGCAGAGCGAGGCGGCGGGCGAAGGAGCTTGGCGGCGGCGTGGGGAAGCTCGGGCGGCGCGCGGGGGCTCGGGGTTGGCCGGCCTGCGCGGCGGTGAGCGGGGGCGCGGTGACGTGGCGGCGTGCGATTCGCCGAGGGGACGTCGGGGTACATGTCCGGCGCCGGGCGGACATGTCCGGCGCGCGGAGGAAGAGGAACACTAGGGGTTCGCCCGAATTTTCGGAGGAGGAGGCATTTTTATAGGTAGAGGGAGTTTGGAGTGTCCAAATGAGGTGTAGTTTTTTCCCACACGATCGTCATCCGATGATGGAGGACATGGAAGTGGTCTAGATGGGTTATTGGGCTATTTTGGAGGGGTGTTGGTCTGCAACATACAAGGGGCTTTTGCGGTCACCCGGTTAACTGTTGGAGCATCAAACGAACTCCAAATGGAACGAAATTTGACAGACGGTCTACCGGTGGTGTACCAAGGCCACTTTGCAAATCTCGGTCCATTCCATGAACGTTTAACACCCGCTCACGAAAAGAGACAAGAGGGGTGCGCCGGTGCATGTGGGAGTGTCGGATTGCGAAACGGACAATGGAAAAAATGCTCGAATGCATGAGACGAACACGAATGCAAATGTGATGCACATGATGACATGATATGAAATGCATGACATGAACAAAATGCAAAACGGAAGACAAAAACCCAATCACGAAGGGAATCTCATAACTTAAAGCCGAAAATGGAAAGAGTCGGAGTTACAAATATACCAGTTACATCCGGGGTGTTACAACTACGGTCTTTTCTATAAAACTGCACTCTCTAGTTAATTAGGAGAAAAATGCAGAAGCAGGAAAAAAATGCAATGGGCCAAAACTGTTCCTGGGACTAGCAGGAACATGCGCTGGGGGGCAGCTCACACATGGGCTTCGGCCCGTTCGATGGAGGAGGGAGGCGGGCAGGGGGTACGAAGCTGGGCCTTGGAGCCCACCTGACGGTCACTTGAGGACGCGGCGCAATCAACGCGGGCAAGCGGGACTGGCGAGTTTCAGGTTGACGCGAAGGTAGCAAGGGTCGGCAACAGGCGAGGCGAAGGAACTCCGGCGAGGCAACGACTTGGCGGGATGCACGCTGGCGACCTTGAGGATGAGCGGGCGCCGCGGCTCCATGAGCATGGTGGGGCGGCAAGATTCGGCGATCTTGGCAACGGGGATGGCACGGGTGCAACTTGGCGGCAACAGCAGGATGGAACGGAGGTCGGCGGCGCTTGGCGATGGAAGCGGGTCGTGGGACGGCGGAGCTTTGGATCGGGAGGAGCTCGGCTCTCCTCGGGCGTTGCACGGCGCGGAAGGGTGACAGGGAGCAGCGGGAGGAGGAGACGCGCAGGCGTGGGGAGGCTTGAGGTTGCGGACCTCGATCATCGGCTTCTCGAGGGATACGACATGGAGGAAGATGGGGCACCGTCGAGCTCGTGCTCGAGCGCCTAAAGATGGCGCGATGGCGGAGCTTGCTGCGGTTATTCCTGGCGCTCAACGGGAAGACGCAGGCGAGGAACTTGGCAAAGTGGCGCGCCTTGGAGCAGATCGAGCGCGGCCATGGTGTCGGGGTCCTTCACGGTTCCTGCTCAAAGACAGATCAGAGAAAGAGAGAAGGATGGAGAAAGGAGAAATGAGGGGAGGCGGCCCGACCTGCTGGTGGCCGCCGGCAGAACTGCTCGCCGGGGACGACGGCAGGCGAACTAGAGGAGGGGCACGGGGCTCGTTGGAAGGATCACGGCGTGGAGTAGCTCGGGAGGGTGATGATCTCCCTGGATCAGATGCGGGAGGCTGCAGGGGCGCTCGGAGATCGATGGAGGGAGGTGGATCGATGGATTGGTCCGGTGGGGAAAACGAGGTGGAGCTTAGGCTGGCTATGAGGTGGATCTGGGAGGATCCCGACGTGGAAGAGGAGTGGTTAGTTGGCTGGCGGCGGCGACGGGAGGGATGGGACAAGGCTCCTAATTTTTAGGGTTGGACATCAAGTATATAGCAGGTGGATTTGGGGTGCATTTGGGCCCTCCGATTCAAATCAGACGGTCGAGAAAATAAGGGTGGGCGACTACAACAAATAAAGGAAGACGTTTTAGGGATGTTGGGTGACGTTCCGGACTCAACGGTCACGAGTGCCCGGTTGGGCTCAGGGAAGTTTTCGGATGCGCGAGGGGGTCTGAGAATTGTGCAGAGAGGGGGTCTGACAAAAGACCACGGAGGCAAGGGGGTTAGGAGGGGTTTTCGGAGCCTCCGATCGCGACCGATGGATCTGATCGTGAGGGGGATAGATAGGCCTAGGTGGGCTGGTTGTGACTGTGTAGAAGGCCGAGGGCTGCACGAGAGAAGAGAGAGAGAGAGAGAGAGAGAGAGAGAGAGACCTGACAGCAGTTTCCGGAGACCGAAAACGTTCGACGAA
Organism: Triticum urartu; assembly: GCF_056163025.1. Lineage (NCBI taxonomy): Eukaryota > Viridiplantae > Streptophyta > Magnoliopsida > Poales > Poaceae > Triticum > Triticum urartu. The sequence goes on from NC_141878.1 coordinate 305,014,960, forward strand.
AAGACCGGCTAAAATGTTGCTATATATATCCGTTGGGTCATCAAACGGACTCCGAATGCGATTAAATTTGGCAGGCGGCCTACTAACAACACAACAACACCGCATCCCAACTTTCAACCCATTCCGAGAACATTTTCCGGCCACTTATAAAATACTATTTCAGAGGTGCCGCGGGCGCATGCAAGTGTGTCTGGGCTCAGAACGGACAACGGAGAGAACTGGGGGAAACTGGACCGGTGCAAGTTTTGAAAACATGTAGATGCAAAGCGGATGATGACATGGCAAGATTCAACACGCAAGCGAATGACATGGCAACGACGGCGCATAACTGGAAGACACCTGGCACATCGGTGTTGGGGCGTTACACCGAGACTGACCAGGCGGCCACTCCACCATCCGGAGGTTCGACCTCTGCTGACCCTTCTGATCCAGCTTCTGCTGCTCTGGCCTAGGTGGTCAAGTTATCTTTTTTCTTCATGCTTTGTATTTTCTTTCAAACAGACTTGTTAGATTCGCGCAGTTCCACCAGCTGGGGGTGTATTCAAATTCCGTTGAATGCTGGCCAAGGGCCTTTTGCTATGTAAATTATCTTTGCCAATTTCCAGCTTGCCTTGCTCTTCTACTCTTTTTTTACTTTTTTCTTGGCCGCCTTCCCTTACTGTCGTCTTGCCAACCGGCTAGCCGCTCTGCGGTCTGTGGTTGGGTCTAGTACTTGGCCGTTTTTTTGGGAAGGTAAGTACTTAGCCTTTGTAGTCCGTAGCAAGTTTAAGTTGTAGAAATCGGCCAGCCGGCTGCTCGACAGCCAGTCGGCAAGGTGGGGAGCTGTCTTGGCCAATGCGAATACTTTGGTCCTTAGCCATTTTCATGTGGGCACCCTTTCCTGCCTTTAACTCTTGCCAGCCGGAGAGTCGCTCTGCGAGCTGCGGCTGATGGCAAGAGAGGGCTTAGGTGCCGGCACATTACTTGTCCGACTGCACAAGGCGGCAAGCCCCCGGGCTGACTAGTCGAACCCGGTGCCATGCAGCATAACAAATAACACATTTATAGACATATAACTCGTCATATAGATAAGGAGGGTAGCCCCCAAGTGCCGCTCGAGGGTCCCGATGTTGTAGCGTTTAGTACAAAAGATGGCGTGGTACATAGTGCTTTCAACTGTAAAATCTTTGGAGGACATTTGCATTCCACGTGTGCTCCAATTCCTTGCCGGAGTCGTCTCTCTTGCGTGCTTTGGGCTTCTGCGCATCGATGAGGTAGTAGGAGTTGCTTCCCAAAGCTTTGCTGATGATGAACGGGCCTTCCCAAGGGTCCGAGAGCTTGTGCTGGCCAGCTATTCGCTTGATTAGCCGGAGCACAAGGTCTCCCTCTTGCAATGATCTTGGCCTGACCTTATGACTATGGTAGCGGCGCAGGCTCTGCTGGTAGATGACGGACCAGCTGAGTGCTAACAGCTGGCCCTCTTCCAGCAGATCAACGCCGTCTTCTCTTGCTTCTTTTGACTCTGCCTCCGTGTACATGGTGATGCGAGGTTAGTCGAACTCGATGTCGGTTGGGATGAAGGCCTCGGCCCTGTAGACGAGGAAGAATGGAGTGAAGCCGGTTGATTTGTTCGGAGTGGTGTGGAGGCTCTAGAGGATGGCCGACAGCTCATCGATCCAGCAGCCGGCTAATCGCTCCAAAGGCTTGAACAATCGAAGTTTGATGCCGGAGAGGATAAGGCCATTTGCTTGCTCGACCTGGCCGTTTGACTATGGATGGGCAACGGACGCTAAGTCCAGTCGGATGCCCTGCATCGCGTAGAAATGGGCCAAGGCTCCCTTGCCAAAGTTTGTGCCATTGTGGGTGATGATGTTGTGCGGTACACCGTATCGGACGGTGATGCCGGCAATGAAGGTCACAAGAGTCAGACCGTTCAGTTTCCTGATTGGTTTTGCTTTGATCCACTTGGTGAATTTGTCCATGTCGACAAGAAGGTAGGTCATGCCGCCGCGTGCTATCTTGAATGGTCCCACCATGTCCAGCCCCCACACGGCAAAAGGCCAGGTAAGGGGTATGGTCTTGAGTGCAGAAGCCGGTAGATGTTGCTTGGAGCTAAGCCTCTGGCAACCTTTGCAATGCTTGACCAACTCCTTGGCATCTTCCAAGGCAGTCGGCCAGAAGAAACCATGGCGGAAGCCTTGGCGACAACGGATCTGGAGGCCGTGTGGTGGCTGCACTCGCCTTGGTGGATATGTTTGAGGATTGCTTGATCCTTCTCTGGTTCTACACAGCGTTGGAAGACTCCAGTCACTCTGCGCCTGACAAGCTCTCTGTTTAATATCATGTAGGCTCCTGTCCGGCGCTGCACTTGCTAGGCCGAGATCTCGTCAGCCGGTAGTTCTCTAGTCATCAGAAACTTGAGGATGGGTTGTGCCCATGATGGTTCTTGAATTTCTTCTACTGCCACTACGGCCACTTGTACTAGGGCGGTTGGGCTGGGAGGTGGCAGGTTGGGGCCGACCGCCACTTGCTGAGTTGTTGAAGTCTTTGGGCCGACTGCCGCAGCCCCCGAGGCCGACCTATGAAGTCCTCGGGCCAGGTGCGGCTGCTGCAGTTTCCGAGCCGTCTGGTGATGTCCCCGAGCTGGTTGCTGCAGCCCCCGGGCCGGGCAATGACGTCCCCGGGCCGAGTGCGACTGCCGCAGTCCCCGGGCCGCCTGCCAAAATCCTCGGGCCGGTTGCCGAAGCTCTTGAGTCGGATCTGACTGCTTCGGGAATAGTCGGCACGAAGATAGACTCGGATTCTGGAGAAGGCTTGATTGACGGCTTGGGGAGGCACTGGAGGGAGACGTCGGCTGGTTATTGCTTGACGGGTGGAGCCGATCCGTGCCAAGGCATCAGCTAGCTCGTTTTTGTTCCGTTGCATGTGAAGGAACTCGCACCCCTCAAAATATCAGCTGAGTTTCTCAACGCGGAAGCGGTAACTTGCCATATTTGCATCCTTGGCGTCCCAGTCCCCAGATAACTGTTGGACCACCAAGTCGGATTCGCTGTAGCACAGGATCCGGTGGATGCCGATCTCTTTGGCCAGCCGGAGGCCCTGTACTAGCGCCTCATTATCGGCCACGTTGTTGGAGGCAGTGAACTAAATTTGCAGAGTGTATCTGATCTTGTAGCCTTTGGGAGAGGTGAGGACAACGCCGGCTCCCAAGCCGGTGCGCATTTTTGAGCCATCAAAGTGCATCCGCCAATGCGTGGAGTCTGGAGCAGGCGGCAGGTACGGGATCTCGGCCCAGTCGACGAGGATGTCGGCCAGTGGTTGGGACTTGATGGCGGTGCGCGGCTGGTAGAAGATGGCGTAGGGGGCCAACTCGATGGCCCATTTAGCCACACGGCCAGACGCATCTCTGCTGCCTATGATCTCGGCAAGTGGAGCAGTGTAGACAACCGTGATGGGGTGCTCTTGAAAATAGGGCATCAGCTTCTTGGTGGCAAAGTGCACGCCGTAGCACATCTTCTGGTAGTGGGGGTAGTTCTCCTTTGAGGTGGACAACACCTCACTCAAGTAATACACAAGCCTCTAGACTGGCTGTGCCCTGCCGGCCTCTGGGCGCTCCACTACTATGACAGTGTTGACCACCCGGCTGGCGGCGGCGATGTAGAGGTGCATGGGCTCTTTGGCAGCCGGAGCCTCCAGGATAGGCGGGGAAGTCAGCATCTTCTTCAACTGGAGAAAGCCCTCGTCTGCCTTATCATTCCACTAGAAGCGAGTGGTTTTCTTCATGATTTGGTACAGGGGAAGAGCCTTCTCACCCAGCCAAGTGATGAAGCGGCTGATGGATGCCAAGCAACCGGTGAACTTCTGAACGTCTCGCAGTCGGGTGGGCTTCTCCATTCTCTCAATGGCTTTGATCTTCATGCGGTTGCACTCAATGCCGCGTTTTGAGACCGGGAAGCCAAGGAGTTGGCCGGCTGGTACCCCAAAGATGCATTTCTGAGGGTTGAGCTTGATCTGAAACCGCCACAAATTTTCAAAAGTTTCCTTGAGATCTTCCAAGAGGGTGCCGGTCTTCTCCGTCTTCACCACAATATCGTGTACATGGAAATGGGCATTTCTGCCGAGTTGCTTGAGGAGGCACTTCTGCATGCAACACTGAAAGGTGGCACCAGCATTTCTCAAGCCAAATGTCATGGTCAGGTAGCAGAAGTCTCCGAATGGTGTGATGAAAGCGGTCTTGAGGCGGTCTACCGGGTTCAACTTGATCTGGTGATATCCTGAATAAGCATCCAAAAAACTCAACATCTCGCATCCTGCTGTGGAGTCTATCACTTGGTCGATCCGAGGCAAAGCAAACAGATCCACAGGACAAGCTTTATTGAGGCTGGTGCAATCGATGCACATGTGCCACTTGTTGTTCTTCTTCAGTACAAGGACTGTGTTGGTGAGCCACTCTAGAAAAAAGAATTCCATGATGAAGCTGGCTGCCAGAAGCCGGGCTATTTCTTCACCAACAATTCTTCTTTTCTCCTCCGATAGTCGGCGGAGGGGTTGCTTTACCGGCTTGTCGTCTGATCTGACATGTAGCTTGTGCTCGACGAAATTCGTCGGAACACTCGGCATGTCCTTCACAGACCATACGAAGATGTCCCGATTCCCACGGAGGAAATCGACGAGCTCGCTTTCCTATTTTCTGTCAAGGTTGGCCCCTATGACAGCGTCCCTTTCCTTGTGCTCTAGGTCCAAGGGAATCTTCTTCATCTCTTTGGCCGGCTGGAAGGAGCCCTGGGTCTCTGACTATTTCGGCTCTGGGGACATGTCCGGCTGCTTGCTGGTCATGGCCACCACCCAGTCCAGGAGCTTCTTCTCAGTAGCAATGACAAGGGACTCGGCCAGCCGGCCGCTGGCCGCATCACAATCGGCTGACTTCTCATAGTCTCCAGATATCATGATAATGCCCTTGGTTCCTGGCATCTTTCATCTTGAGGTAGGCATAGTGTGGCACCGCCATGAACTTGGCTAGACCCGTCCGGCCAAGAGTACATGATAAGGGCTCTTGAGGTCCACCACCTCAAACCAAATCGCCTCGCAACGGAAGTGATCCTTGTCTCTGAAGATGACATCTATCTTGACCTTGCCGATTGGTGAGCAGGACAGGCCGGGCACAATACCATGGAAAACTATCCGGCTGGGCTGGAGCTGCCTCTCTTTAATGCATAACTTTTCCATGGTATCGCGGTATAGGATGTTGATGTTGCTGCCGCCATCTATTAAAATTCAGGAGAAACGAGCAGCTCGCCTCTCCGTTACCAGGGTGGCATCCAGCACCAGAGCATAAGAACCCGGAGAGGGCATCACCTCCGGGTGGTCAGCCCGACTCCAGCTGATGGGCTTCTCAGTTCAATGCATGAATTCTGGAGCACTTGAAGCAATGGCGTTCACCTCGCGGTGCTGCTGACGCCGACTGCGCTGATCATCTGCCATGCTGGTGAAGACAAAGTAGGCCCCATCCTCTTCAGGGTAGTCATCTTGAAAGGCGCCGACTGATGGTCGGGCTGTCGACTGCTGTGGAGGAGGAGGCGGCGGGCCAGCAGGTGGAGGGGGCAGCAGTCATACGCCCTTGGAGATTCTAGTGAGCCAGTGGCACTTCCGGGTGGCGTGGTTGGACGGCTTCACGCCGCTGTGAAACTTGCAGGGAGCATCAAGTGTCTGCTCGTAGGAAAAGGCGGGTAGCCAAGCAGGCTTGCCGCCCTTCTGGTGTTTGGGGCCGAGTTGCCCTTGAGGCTGCTGATCTTCGACTGTCGCCACCTGCCGGCTAGTGGAGGCCGGCTGCGGGGCTTTGTGCTTGTTGTCGTTCAGCTGCTCCTGCCGACTGTTGTCTGCAGCTAGCGTTGTGGGGGGAGGAGGGAGCACTTTTTCAGAATTGTCCACTTGGAGCTCCGACTTCATGGAGGAGGCGGCAGTGGCGTACTTGTCTGCTATGATTAGCAGTTCATCGAGTGTAGCAGGCTCATCACAGAGGAGTTGGTGCTTGAGCAAGGTTCCCTCTCGGCAGCCGGCTGTGAAGTACTCGATCGCTTGGACCTCGTGCAACCCTTCGCTGGAGTTGCGCAGTTCAGCCCACCGCGTCAGGTAGTCGCGACTGGACTTGTCCGAGCCTTGAACGCACAGCGAGAGCTGGCGGGGCTTGGGCGGCCGTTTGTAGGTGCTGGTGAAGTTGCAGATGAACACTTCGGTGAAATCCACCCAGCTGTTGACGTTGTAGGGCTTGAGGCTGTTCAGCCACGTCCGGGTCGTGCCCTGGAGCATGAGCGGGACGTACTTCACGACAATGCGCTTGTTGCCATTTGCTATGCTGACGGCTGTGAAGTAGTCCACCAGCCATTCCCCTGGCTTCACGGAGCCATTGTACTTGAGTGTGTCTCTTGGGAGCGAGAATCCTTTGGGGAAGGGATCATCGCGAATGCGGGGGCCGAAGCAAGGCAGGACCATCACGTCTTCTTCTTCCAGTGCCAAGGATCGTGCCAGGCGGTAGATCCGGTGGTGGGCTTCGTTCTCTCCAACTCCCTTTCAGCGGCCCAGCCGGTCGCCGAGTGTTCGGTGGTCAACATGCGGTGGGGAAACGCGCCTCTCCCTTCGAGGAGGCGGAGGTGGTGGATAGTCGCCACGTTGTTCTACTGCTCCTGGGCGGCCATCTTAGTCACACTCGATGGTGATGCGAGTCCGGCTGCAGCTAGCAGTCGGCTCCTTGTCTCGTCTGTCGCAGACTCCGCCTATTGGTGTCTGAGAAGTCGCGCGATGCTCCTGACGAAGGGGCGCGTTATCCACCCGCTGGCCGGGCTCTTTCGCACGGTAGTCAGCTTCTTGTATGGCGGCCGCAGCGTTGATAAGCTATTGAACATGCTCCATCATGTAGAGACGCTTTTCGCCCTCCAGGTGGTCCAGCTTGTCTGTTGCCGCCTAGGCAGCATGTATGTTCTCCATGGGCGTGGCGTAGACAAGCCGGTCTACTCCAAACATGCTGGCGGCGGCGCCGCCTCGCTGCCGGACCATGCCCATGCGGCTGGACCCACCAGCAGCCGGCGTGCCGCCAACAGCGCGGTCAACCTTGCGCTGGAAGGCCTCGGAGAGGCGTCTCATTGTAGCCCGCTTCTTGGCGTTCTCCACAAGAGAGACGCGGTAAGCTTCGAGCGTCTCAGCATCTGCATCTGCCACAATGGGTGTGGACAGGTCCCGCATTGCCGCCTACAATGGGTCCTGGACGGCTCCTTCGAAAGCCCCATCGTGGCTGATGACAAGCACATCTGTGACGGTGCTGCCGCCGCTCTCCGCGTGAGGGAGCGGGTCGTTGAGGACCACCACATTGGTGGGGATGGAGTCGAAGGAGGTCATATCTGTGTCGACAAGCATCGGGTTGGTGGAGCCAACCGACTCCAGGTCGGTAGCGGCCTCGTTAGAGATGTGGAGCTTGTAAAGGAGGTCGACGAAGCAGCTCTCGAAGCCGAGTGCGTCCGCGACGGGTGCGGGCACGTCGAAGAGGCAGATCTCGCCAACAAGATCGGCGAGGCAGGCTTCCGCGCAGGCGACTTCTGCGCCATGCAGTTCGTCGGCGCAAACGCCATCGGGCGTGATGGGCTGACTGCCGCACATGCGACTTCTGCGCCATGCAGCGCATCGGCGCAAATGCCATCGGGCGTGCCGGGCTGGCTGCGCTCGCTAGGGAGGAACAAGGTTCCCATCCAGAATAGATCTCCGCGCGATGGTGCACTAGGCCCCGTAGTGGGTGCCAAATGTCGGGGGTGTCATGCGACATATGCCAAAGGATGGCTTATCATGGTGGGGGATAGTAAGACGTTGCCGGTGCCAGGAAACGAGATAAAGCGGAGACACATACGCCGGTGAACTTTACCCAGGTTCGAGGCTCTCCTAGGAGATAACACCCCTAGTCCTGCTCTGTGGGGTCTCCGCATGATTACTCAAGCAACAATGGTGGCTACAAGCTTGCTCATTGAGCTGTTCCTCTAGAGGGGGGAGAAGAACAACACTAGGCGTAGCTTCCTCTCTCTATGGGTGTGTGTGTGTCTAAGGTCTGTGCCCTTTGCATGGGTGCCCTGGGGGTTTATATAGGCCTACCCCCAGGGGTACAATGGTAATCTGGCAGGGTGTAGGTCCTGGTTGTCCGTGTCTATGGTTGTCGTCTTCTTTGCCGGCAGCTGGGGCCCGCCGCCTGGTGGGTCCCGCCGGCTGTCTCGTACTTCGCCGATAGGCCGCGCCCGCCGCTTGCTGGTCCAACCGGCTGCATAATACTGTGGCGATGCCACTGATGATGTGTGCTCTCTCAGAGAAGGCGTGGCTACAGTGCAGCCGCCTGGCGGGCGTTCGTTGTAGCCACTCCCCATCTCTTCTGATTAATGGCGCATAAACTCTGAGGGAGGGGGAGGGCCACCTACTGGGAGTCGGCCTCCCCTCGCACAGGCTGGTCGATGCTCACCGCCTTTCGGCTCCTCATAGTCATGTAGGGCCGCCGCCTGCGAGCCGTACCGACAGCCCGTAGTGGGGACATGGTCTTCTCTGCTAGGCATGATGTCACAGGACGCGTGGTAACAGTGACGCATCGGACGAGGGTGTCCGTCCGGTACGGTGCACTATGGCCATGCACCGCCCTGGATTCGGGGGTGGTAGATGGCACTGTAGCCACACCTGTCTCGTCGCCTTAATGTGGTGGAAACTTTGAGGGCATGAGGGGCCGCGTGCTAGGAGTCGGCCTTTCTGGAAGCCACCTGCCAGGAGTCGGCCCATCTCATGGCTTTCTTCTGAAGGGCGCCGCCGTCTGGTCAGCTGGCCGATGCCACCAGCCAGCCCAGGGAAGGCGGTATTTTGTCCTTGAGGTTTTAGGGGTGCAGCCGGCCCCGATGTCTTGAATTGCCATGGGGAGCAGGTGAGGCTACCCGTGGTCGTTTACTCCGACAGGAGGGTTGGGGTTTTCTGTAGGAGTGGGAGAAGAGGAGTGGGCTTTTTCTATACAAGTGAGGAAGAAGGTGAGTGGGTTTTTTTGTACGAGTGAGGAAGAGGGGCAGCAGGGGGATTGGGGGGCGACGGAAGCGGGAGAGTCCAGCGAGCTGCAGTATAAGTGGCAGGGAGGAGGAAGGCGGGTTTTTCTGTGATCGCCCCCTCTTCAAGAAATATGGGCTTTAAGATAGGTAGGACTTTGTATCGGCCCAGTTGGCTACCCGTGTTTCCTACTAGAGGGCCTTAACACTAGAGGCAGCTCATTAGGGACACTCTCCAGCTCTCCAGCTTATTACCCATTCAAAAGAAAATAAGAGATGCCTCCAACTTAATTATGGCTCCTCATCGGTCAATGTACCAATAAGCTTATTTCATCTTGCATTGGTCAGTCTACCTACTAAATTGGGTAGTTAAGAATGTAGGAATACCTAGGGCGCCGTGAGGTCACCTCACAGCAAGTTCCACTAAAATTGATGTTTGTGCTTCCATTTGCACAAATAGACACCATATGGAGATAGACAACCCTATTTGCACAAATATGTAGCAGGGTTATTTAATCAGTGTAATTTTTTTGCAGCGGCATAAGATTAACAACAACATCTCATATGTTATCAATGGCATTACAGTGACAATATGAAAAGGTGCCATTATCTAAGAAGTGCCATCACATCAAATGAACACTAGCACTAAATTAATGGGGCCTTACGTTAACATGCATAAGAATTGCATTATGACTATGTGATAACAAGGGCATGTGCGGTTCAAGGGGTTTTAACAGGGACTAACAGGGATTGTGGGGGATTAAATCATGTACAATCCAAATTCCCCTCCATTTCTCTCCAAATCCTTGGGAGAAGGTTGAACTGAACAAGGCCTAAGACTAACCACAGTGGGAGTAACTTAATTCCATACGGTATCATTATATGGTACTCAACCCCCTCTTTCTTCATTTAATTCTACGCCACCTCGTCAAATTTGCCTACCAGTTGGCATGCATGATACTACTTGTGACACTCCCATTACGACCAGCCTGGTAGAATTAATATACCTAATCTAAATGGTCGCCGCTCGATCTCTTTGTCGTCCTCCAGCATCTGGCTGAAGAAGAATCATGCAAGACACCAGCTGTATTCGCTGGCATCGCCTCGGCGGTGGCCTTCATGGGATACAATCGGCGGCCTCCTGTGTTCTACTTCTCCTCGATCATGGCGGTGGACGGGGACGTGCTGGCCGTCACCTCTTCGACATCCGCGTAGCCGTGTCACCTCATCAACATCTGTGGCGGCTTCTTTCTCAACCTACATGGCGCGGCTACGCGCGCGTCGACGGCGGATGGCTCAGTCGCACACACTGGAGGCACTGTATGACACGACGGCGTCGAGGGCAGCGATGATGCCTGTGCCGCCGTGCTCCCCAACAAGGTGGCATGGAGCAAGTTGGCACTCTTCCTCGAGCTGTATTGGAGTGGCCAGCTGCGGAACCACGCGCTTGCTTAGTGCGGCACTGAGCTACCTCGCTCATAACTACCAGGCTCGGTGAGCCACTCAGACGGCTTTTATGCCAGAGAACTGCTCTTCCTGCTCATCAGACGCCACTGAAAGAGTGGAGAAAATGGTGGAAGGAGGAGCTTGCACTACTAGGGAAAATGCTAGAAGTAGCGCGGGTATTTTCCGTACCAGTAGCGCGGGACGACGCGCTACTGATAAGGCGCTACAACTAACGTGTAGCAGTAGCGCCTGTTGTCCCACGCTACTGCTATACATGGCTAGCAGTAGTGCGCCTTAGTGCAGAGCGCTGCTGCTAATATCTGCAATGCTTTTTAGCAGGAAGCGCTACTGGTAAGGGAGCACTACTGCTAACTTTGTCCCCCTTGCTACTTCTAGTTTTATTAGTTTCTGTTTTTCCGCATATTTGTTTTGTATTTGAATAGGCTTTATACAATAATCTTTAGAATATCATACACATACAAATGTAATCATAGCATATACATACAAATAGTCTCATCAAATCATGTCATCATCATAATCATCATCCAACACAAAGTGGTCTCTCGTCATCATCTTGAAAATAGCGATACAACTATCGATTACTTGCAACTACATCGTCATCCATCTTAAACAATGATATACGCGAGAAGTGCTATCACTTTAAGTGAGAGCGGAACTATGCAGTACAGGAGTTCGTATCCCTCTCTCGTATTAGCGTGAACCTAAACTAACTACTGGTTGTCGCTCGAAAACCGGTACACCTGGGCCTGACATTCCGGCCACTCGTCGTATACTCCTGGTGTAGCACTACTTCGCCATCGACACCTGCATCGTCACATGACTCGATGATATGCAACATATATAGTTGAGCAACAGAAAGAGACAGACTTGGCAAAAATAGAAACAACATATCATAAGCATAAAAAACAACATTCATCGTACCCAAAATGCCCTAACTAGAGTGATCTTCGCTAGTCGAGGAGGACAGTTTAATTACATCACAAATAAAGTTTCGTCGTTCATAATTCAAAGTTTCGTCATACCGATAGTATGGACTAAACGGACACATTGTCATATATCGACAATCGCTCCATGTTGTGCCATCCATCCACGTCAGGGAGATAGTCCCCGAGCTTAGTGAAAGGCTTCAGGTCGAGACGCTGAGTGGCTACGCGTGTTAGGACGTCTTCCCGCGACATTTGTCCTTCTTCGTAGAACATCCCTGTTTTTCCCATGACCTCCTTCATGATGATTTGAGCAAGTTCGCACTGGATGTGATAGAACTCAGCTCGACGTCGATGATCCTCGATATCTCCTAAGTTCTTTGCCCATTGCAGAATATGGGCATCGCCGGATCTAGGTGACATGCTAAGGTTCTGGTGATCCCGTTTGTACTCCAGCATGTGGTGTAGGACATAAAATCCATCATTAAGAGAATCACTCGATTGCTGGATGTAACAGAAGTTGGTCTGATGGCCGAAGGCGGGCCTACCGTCCCTTTTCTTCTTGTCCTTGACCTCTCCACCCCGTGCGCCGTAGTACAACATAGCACTGTCGAGAACAGAGTTGACGTGGGTGTAATCCTTTTTGTTATTGTTCTTCGACAAGTCCAAGTAAAGAGCGTGGGAGTATCGGGGGTAGAGGATGATGAGGACGGTGCGCCCGCCGCCACGCAAAATAAGTACACCTCAAATTAATTAGCGACCACCGTGCAAATGAATGATTCAAATCAAAGGAAGGATATCCGCGCGGATGACTTACAAGGGATGATAAGGCACGAGAATGAAATTGGCGATGTATTCCCTCGCATATTCATGGTGCTTTGTGGAGACTCCCAAGAAGCCCTCGTGCATGAAGTATGGGTCAGCGACACAGATATCAGGTATCTGCTCAACCCCGATGAGGTAGTTCATGTGCAAGGCATAATGTCGGCGTTCGGGGAATGGGGGTCCCCAGACTTGCCTGCCTGCGGCCTGCGGCGTGGCTCAAAAGGGGGCCCAACGCGGCCTATCTTCATCAACACAGACCCAAGACCCTCGCGAGGGGCCAAGCCTCGCAGGGTGGACGACACGGAGATTCCTTAGGCACGGCCTCATCAGGATGGCTTGCGAGGAGGCGGAGAGATCAAGGCGGGGTACCTCACGAGGTGCCCGTGACGCAAGCCATGACGACCAAAGGCGCCAGGCGGGCGCCAGCCGCGCAGTGTCCTCCTTTCCTCTTTGGTGCAAAGGGAGAAAGCGCAGGCGAGAGCATCAAGCAAAGGCACCCGTTTTGGTGCAACGAGACCAAGACCAGTCCAACGGCAGGGAGGAAGTCATTGTGGATCCTAGGCTAGCGTCACCACCAGAGCCTTTGGCAGGCAAGGACCAACTTTAGTCAGGATAAGTGTACCAGATATTCCCCTTCAAAATGGCCAATTGTTGGCGCCTTTCCCGCTCAATATTTGGGAAGAGGCTTAGGGCCTTTGCCTATAAATAGGACTAGCCACCCCCAGGGTAGGAGGATGGAGATCGGAGATTGGATCGAAATTGGAGAGAGAATCGAGAAGAGAGAGAGAGAGAGAAGGGTGACTGAACTCCTCCTAGCAGTTCATCCCCCCAGCCTAGAACAGACCCTCGTGAGGCTGTTCTTCCTTGTATTGTTCATCATCATCGGCCCAAGAGGCAATCCACCACACCACACACTAGAGTAGGGTATTAAACCACAACGGTGGCCCGAACCAGTATAAACCTTGTGTCTCTTGTGCTGTACTTTCCATAGCTTAGATCTTAGCGAGGTGGAGGGGTGCAGGTAGGTAGAAGGTGAAATCTCCGCGCGCACCCCAGTGTTCGAACCTCAATGGTCTGCCAGAACCCGAAATCTGACATTTGGCGCGCCAGGTAGGGGTGCGCCGGAATTCGTCTTCCACCACCCCGTTCTCCTCCGACCATCGCGTCCATGTCTGACGCTCGTCGGCCCCGCTCCGAGCGCCGGGCCGCTCTCGCTTCCCCCGTCGCCCAGACGGCTCCTGTCGGCGGGCGTCCTAGCCATTCCCTGTCACCTGTCGTCAACACCGCCACCGGCCCGGCGGGGGACGAGCAGCAAGCGTCGTCTTAGCATCCGTCCGTGCGGCAAGACGGCCGCACCGCTACTCCTTCGCTCACCCTAGCTGGTTCTTCATCCAGCGCGCTCTACGCACCCATGGAGGCTCGAGCTGCGCTCATCGCAGCAAACGAGCTCCTGCGCTACCGTCCCGTCGACGACGTCTACGAAGAATGGCTTGACCGCGTCGCCGAGCTCGTCCGCGCCGCAGGGGGCTCTCTTGTGCCGTCCGTTCCGCTGCACTGCACCCCGCCCCGCGCGGGCGATGAAGCTCCTGGGGCGCCCCAGCCGCCTCCTCCTCAAGAAGGCGCCATGGCTCCAAGGCGCGTGGCCCCTAGGCGGAACCCACTCTGTCAGGTGCCAGCGCGGCAAGAGCAGAGCTGGCAAGAAGTCCCTCGCCCGCAAGAAGCTTCCTGGGCACTCCCTGCTCCAACACGTCGCGACCATGCTCCTGCTCCCGCACGTCAAGACCCCGTGCTGCTCCCAGCTGCAGCGCGTGGGGACATGCAAGACCAAGCTCTCCGTCACCCAAGGCCTCCCGTGGCCACAGCAGGCTGTCGTGCCTTCACCACCGAGCTACGCAGCGTCGCGTGGCCCGGCAAGTTCAAGCCAGACCTGCCTCCTCGTTATGATGGCACGGTCGACCATGCGGAGTTCCTCCAGCTCTATGAGCTGGGCATCGAAGCTGCCAACGGAGACGAGAAGGTCATGGCGAACTGGTTTCCCATGGTGCTCAAGGACGGGGCCCGCACCTGGCTCCTGAACCTGGCTCCAGGCATGATCTCCTCCTGGGACGAGATGCGCACCCGGTTCATCGCCAACTTGCAAGGTACTCATGACCGGCCACCCGCCATGAGCGACATGCGCCGCATCAAGCAACAACCCGGAGAGACCCTGCAGAAGTACATCCAGCGCTTCAACAACGCACGCCTCAAGATTCCCAAGGTGACCGAGGAGGCCATCATCTTAGCCTTCTCCGACGGCGTGCGCGACGTCAAGATGAAGGAGGAGTTGGTGATGCATGAAGACCTGCGCACTTCCTTGGAGTTGTTCAACTTGGCAACCAAGTTTGCCAGGGCTGAAGAAGGGCGTCTCTCCCTCCTCGAGCTGCCTGCCGTGGACCCAGAAGAGAAGAAGCCCAAGGCCAAGGATGTGAAGCACAAGGGGGCTGCCGTGCTCACGGTAGAACCAGACACCAAGCTGGGCATAGATCAGCCCGAATCTTCCAAGGGCAGTCGGTACTGTGTGTACCACGACCTCCACACCCACAACACCAACGAATGTCAAGAGCTCCGAGCCATGCGAGAAGGAAGGATCGGCCGTCGCCCCAACCGCAGTGACCGGGGCTACGGTCGAGGAGGAGGAAGGAACGCAGGACGCTGGGAAGACCGCTGCCCGCACCAAGGGTGGCGCGATCGACCTCGCGAGGATCGATGGCAAGACCCGCCTCGCGAGGGAGACTAGAGGGATCAGCCTCGCGAGGATCGCCCGCCAGGCAACGTAGGCCTCCCTCCGCTACCGCCGCAGTCAAGGAGAAACGAGGACCGCCATCAGGACGAGGGGGCTGGGGGCTTCCAGGAGCCGCGCGCGATCGCCTGCATCCTGGGCGGGGCTCAAGCCCCAGCCTCTCAACGCATCTTCAAGCAGTTCGCCCGCGATGTGAATGCAGTCCTCCCCAAGCTCGAAGCCACGCGCCCTCTCAGGTGGTCCGCATGCGCCATCACGTTCAGCTCAGCAGATCAGCTCAAGTGTGCGGCCACAGCCGGAGTCCTCCCGATGCTTTGTTCCCCAATCATCAGCAACGTGGTGGTCACCAGGACCCTCATCGATGGTGGGGCAGGGCTCAACGTCCTGTCCGTGGAAATATTCAACAATCTCCAAGTGCCCTACAACCAGCTTCAACCAACCAAGCCTTTCTCCAGAGTCACCGACGGCTCCACGGTCCCGATTGGGCAGGTCCGCCTCCCTGTCACCTTCAGGGCATGCGACAACTACTGCACCGAGCTCATCGACTTCGACGTCGCTCACATTCGCTTGCCGTACAACGCCATCCTTAGGTACCCAGCGCTGGCCAAGTTCATGACCGTAACACACCACGGCTACAACGTCCTCAAGATGCCAGGAAGTGGCGGAGTCATCACGCTGCCCTGTGAAGAGAAGGACGTGGTGTGTTCCCTGGAACGAGCCTTTCAGGCCGCATCGCTGGAAGACCCGGATCGCGGAAGCAGGAGGCTTCCCGAGACCGCCCCCAAGAGGAAGAAGACATCATCCGGCCCGGCCCCTCAGGAGGCAGGCCCCTCAGGGCCCGCGCCTACCCGGGGGGAACCTCCTTCCATCGCATAGGAAAGCGCGCCCGGCGCCCTCCTCAGGCAGGGCTCGGGGGCTCTCCCCTAGAGGGCCACCGACCTGGCTAAGGTCACGAGGGAGGCGCTTGGGCACCACATGGAGGCGTGTTTCCAAGCACGTTTCCCTCAAGAAGGAGTAAGGCAAGGAGGGCCAGACCCTCAGGAGTTCGTCAGAAAGGCCATTTAGGAGCTACAGGAGTCAAGAGTCATGAGAGGCGGCCGCCGCCTACCAGCTGTGGCTCCCCATCAGGCGAGGATGGTGGGCTGCGCGTCTGCATCGACATACCAGGGCTCAATCGAGTAGCCTCTCTGGAGCGCCTCTGGCCCTTGCGAGTGGGGCGCTGCGAAGGTCTACCCCACAACTATGTTCGCATGCCTTATGGCTTGCCGAACGCGGCTGCCACGTACCAGCACCTCATGAGGGGCATCATGGAGGCTCAAGAGGCCAGGCGTTCCGCAGCCCTGGTGGAGATGGAGATGGTTCGCGAGGAGCCACCGGCGCCTCCGGAGCCTCCCGAGGCCCCTGGGCCTGGGGGCTCGTGAGGATCGGCTTCCGCAGCCCACCGAGTCTGCTACGCCAACACTCCATCATCCTCAACATCATCAGGTGACATCTTTCAAGTTTCATTTCCAGCTGGGAGTGTCCCCCAGGGCTGCATTATTCCCAGGCCGCGTGGGTCCGTCCCTGCGGCATGTATCCCTTTTATTTTATGTTGTTAGCTTACCTTGTTGGGGGCGCCCCTCGGGCTGCATCATCCCCCAAGTCGCTCGGGCCAGACCCAGCGGCATGTATCCCCTTTTGCGTTTATTTCCGGCTATGCGTTCAACCCACCATGCTTGATTATTTGATGCCTATCCATGGCACCTCTTCTTCTCCATGCCGACCACTTGCACGTTAAAGGGGGGGTACTTGAGCATCGCGACTCAGGGCTCTTACTGGCTCTCTAGCCCTCACCCTTTGGCCTTGTGCACGGCATCGCGACCTGGCATACCAGCGACGGCTGAGACCAGCTTGAGGGCCGGGACCCGAGGACGTAGAGTGCCGGCATCTAACCAAATTTGCAGGCACACATCACAAGATAAGGCCCAGTGCCAGGCGCAACCCGCCTAGAGGTAGGGCCCCGTGAGTACCGCGCTGGCTCACGGGTGCCCAGATACACCTCACCAGGCCCTACCATGCCAGCCACGTGTCAGGGCGGGGCTGTACATGCCCCGGGGGCTCCTCCCGGAGGGGAGCCCCCTCCCACGTACCAGTGGAAGCACCATGCTCAGCGCTGGATGACGACACT
Organism: Triticum urartu; assembly: GCF_056163025.1. NCBI lineage: Eukaryota > Viridiplantae > Streptophyta > Magnoliopsida > Poales > Poaceae > Triticum > Triticum urartu. The sequence goes on from NC_141878.1 coordinate 305,032,147, forward strand.
GCCGAGGAGCGGCTATGCCCGTACACATACGGAAGCGCTATACTCCGCGCTGGTGATAAACAACTGAGGGCGGCCCCCAGGCCGCATCAACCTCAGGGAGCCCAGAGCTCAGTGTCTAGCCTCATCGTAACGCCTCCCCTCGGGAGTGCCGCGCAAGGGGGCTGGGCACGGGGGCTGCGCCTGGGTCACGCCCAGACGCACGCCACCCAGCCAGGCCCCCCCGGGCCTGGTTCGTCGCGCGTCTCTCCCCGAGCGGAGCCAAGGTACGAAGGGCGTTGGAGCGTCAAGGGGGACTCCTGAGCATCGCCACTCAGGAGCCTAACTCGTCATGTAGCCCCTCACTCCTTAGTTCCAAAAGGCTAACGGCGGTTGAGGTATGCGCGCGGCCGGGCTCTGCAGACGTAGAACGGTAGATCCACCCACATCACACCTCCCTACTTGTTGTTCATGCGCCACGGGGGACTCCTGAGCATCACGACTCAGGATCCTAACTTGTCACGTAGCCCCTCACTCCTTGGTCCCATCCTAGTTTCGGGTCGGGGCTAACGGCGGCTGAGGTATGCGCGGGGCCGGGCTCTGCCGGCGTAGAACATAAGCAAGTAGGAAGGAAAAGCGTAAATTTCAAGGAATTCAAAAGCAAATATTACAGTCCACACTGTTATCTCAATGCCAAACGCAAGTTTAAACGCCTCCCCGAGGCATGATACATGTGCAGGAATTAAAGGCAGGACAGGAGCCACAACGGAGTCACTTGTCGGCGGTGGAGCAGCGCGGAGTGGGTTCGCCTCATGGAGCAGCGGGGTCGGCAGCGCCTTGCTTCAGCTTGGTGCTGAAGGCCCGGAACTTCCCCAGCAGAGCCTCCACGCGACCCTTCACGGCCTTGGCAGCAGCAGCGGCACACTCGCCGCTTATTGGCTCCAGCAGGCTGTCGAGGTCGACGCCGGGATCGTGAAGGTAGATGTGGGTGAGGACCCGCGTCAGCACTGCAGAAGATAGGACACGCGCCTCGGCCTCGGCCGTGGGGCCAAGGCCAAGGGCGACATCTTCAAGAGCGCGAACCAGGAAGGGAACCAGTGGGCTCTCCAGGCCGCTGTCGTAAAGCGTCCTCAGCGAGGAGCGAGCCTTCGCCTCCATCTCCGCGAAGGCCACACGGTCCTCGGCAAGAACCTGGGCCTTGTCGTCCAGCTCGACCTTCCTCGCCCGCAACTCCTGCTCTAGCGTGCCTAGGTGGTCACGGCGCCTCCTGAGCTTGACCTCCCTCTCCTTGACGGCCGCCTCACGAGCCTTCACGCCTTCTTCCTGCTCTTGGCGAAGGCGGGCCTCTTTCGCGAGCTGGCCCCGCAGGCCTTGTAGCTCGTCCTCCAGCGCCTTGCAGCGACCAGGGACGTCGACCACCTCCCCCAGGGATGCGTCACGAGCAGCCTTCGCCTCAAGGACGGCCTGCCTCTCCTCATCGCAAGCCGTCGAGGCCTGGACCAGCGCGGCCCGAATCGAAGCGTCGGAGCGAATCCATCCTGAAGCCAGCTCCAAGCACCCGGCCACCAAGCGAGAGTCGGCGCCAAGAAGATCCTGCCGCAGCCGGTCCAGCTCAGCAGCAGCACGATCCAGAATGGCAGGAGGAGTCAGAGAGACAGTAGTCGGTGGAGTAGGAGGAGAAGGCGGCAGCGCGACCATAGCATCCTGAGGCGGACCCTACTGCGCCCCAATGGCTGTAGTGGCGGCAGCAAGCAAAGGCACCTCGGGAGTCACTTGGGCCGTGGGGGCTGAGCTCGCCCCAGCCGGCTCAGCTAGGCCTCGCGAGGACGACCGGGAAGGAGAAGCCCGTGCGTCGCGGTCACCTTCCTTCGCGGGCAGAGGCGTTGCCACGGATGGAACCTCAGGAGCTCCCTTCGGCTTCTTTGCTGTGGGCGCCAGCCTGTCCAAGAGATGTGGACGTCAAGCCTCAGCAGCAGAATGAGAAATAAAGACAAGAATCAAGCGCCTATGGGTCGTCACCAGTGAGCTCAGGCAGCCTCCGGCCAAATTTGAAGCCTGAAAGCCGGCTGGAAGGGTCAACCTTAGGAAGCTCGGGAGCGGAAGGCGCGTCTGCGGTCTGCCTCGGGGCCGGGGCAGACCCGCGGGAGATCATCCCGGTCCTGTCCTTCTTCGGGATCGGGGGCAAGCTCCCGCCGCCCTGCTCGTCATCATCCTCGTCGTCATCGCTCGGAGAGAGGCGGAGAGCACGGGACCTGCACCGGGGGAGGGGAGCCCTCGACTCTCCGTCAGTCGCCTCGGAGTCAAGCCCTTTTTCCCGCTCCCCTCCTTCCTCCTCTTCGCTGGAGTCGTCGGAGGACACGTCCACCGATTCCCCGGGAGTTTCCATGGGCACGGGCCCGTCCCTGTTGAAGACGGGCATGGACTCCACTACCTGCTCCCAGTCGTCGCGGAGGAACAAGGGCGTAGGAGCTCCCTCCAACCTCGCCACATCGCCCCCGACCAGACATTGGAGGACCGTAGCCAGATCTTCGTCGGCCAAGGTCGCGGGGCTCGGATGGGGCCTCCACATCAGAAGTGAGTACTACCGAAGCGGAGCCAGCTGGTGCTCCAAGAATTCCCTCAGCAGCAACGCGCCGGTCAGCTTCACCGCCGCCATGTTGGCTGGCCTCAGATCCGCGTCCATCTTCTCCAACACCAGCTTCACGCGGGGGTCCGCGAGCTCCGCTCAACCCCAATCGCTAGAGCTCGTGGGTTGCTCCGTGGGCAAGATCAGCCGAGGGTGGATGCGCCCAGCATCTGCCAAGACCCACTTGCTCCTGAATCCCTCAATCCTTTTCCCGGGGTTCGAAATGGCAATGGCGCCACCGTACGGATGAAGCTCGCGCACGCGGAAGCAGGACCGCGAGAGGTCCGAAGGTAGAAGTAGTGGCGCAGCAAGGCCACTGAGGGCTGCACTCCTACGTGATCCTCGCAGTAATAGGCGAAGATTGCCAGGAGAAGGACGGAGTTGTGGTGGAGATGCAGAGCCTGTGGCTTATAATGGCGGAGGATAGAGAAGAAGAACTCGGAGAAGGGAGGCACCAGGCCAGCAGCAATGGCGCTTACAAAGAACGGATAGAAGGTGCTCCCTTGGCCCTCAGGGGTGGCGGAGCCGGCCTTGAACACCTTCCCCCCGTCGATGCCCTGCACCGCCGCCATCCGGCGCAACCTGGCGAGGCTCGCCTCCGACACGTTCGGCGAGTCCAGGGCAGACGAGTACCAAGCTCCGGCCGGGGACTGGCGAGGCGCCATGGCTTCCTAGGTCACACGGTCGGAGTAGATCTAGAAATTTTGGAGGAAGGAAGGAGAGGCGCAAGAAAGGGGATCTGAGCACCAACCGGAGAAAGCAAAAAAGCAAAGCCTAGGCAGATGCCGCTCCCTTATCAACTCGCGCGGTTGCTGAGGCGCCCACGTCCAGTCAACCGCCACACGGCGCCCAAGGCCGCAGGCTGTTAGGGCCCGCGGCGCTTCGCTCTTGCCCTTTCGCCTCCCTACACGGCCAAGTCCGGGCGCGCCTTGGGCCCGGGGGCTACTGTCGGTGTTCTGGGAACGGGGGTCCCCAGACTTGCCTTCCTGTGGCCTGCGGCGCTCAAAAGGGGGCCCAGCGCGGCCCGTCTTCATCAACACAGACCCAAGACCCTCGCGAGGGGCCAAGCCTCGCGGGGCGGACGACACGGAGCTTCCTCAGGCAAGGTCTCATCAGGCTGGCTCGCGAGGAGGCGGAGAGATCAAGGCGGGGTACCTCATGAGGTGCCCGTGACACAAGCCATGACGACCAAAGGCGCCAGGTGGGCGCCAGCCGCGCAATGTCCTCCTTTTCTCTTTTGTGCAAAGGGAGCAAGCGCAGGCGAGAGCATCAAACAAAGGCACCCATTTCGGTGCAACGAGACCAAGACCAGTCCAACGGCAGGGAGGAAGTCATTGTGGAGCCCAGGCCAGCGTCACCACCAGAGCCTTTGGCAGGCAAGGACCAACTTTAGTCAGGATAAGTGTACCAGATGTTCCCCTTCAAAATGGCCAATTGTTGGCGCCCTTCCCGCTCAATATTTGGGAAGAGGCCCAGGGCCTTTGCCTATAAATAGGACTCGGCATCCCCAGGGTAGGAGGATGGAGATCGGAGATCGGATCAAAATCTGAGAGAGAATCGAGAAGAGAGAGAGAGAGAGAGAGAGAGAGAGAGAGAGAGAGAAGGGTGACTTAACTCCTCCTAGCAGTTCATCCCCCCAGCCAAGAACAGACCCTCGCGAGGCTGTTCTTCCTTGTATTGCTCATCATCATCATCCCAAGAGGCAATCCACCACACCACACACTGGAGTAGGGTATTAGACCACAACGGTGGCCCGAACCAGTATAAACCCTGTGTCTCTTGTGATGTTCTTTCCATATCTTAGATCTTAGCGAGGCGGAGGGGTGCACATAGGTAGAAGGAGAAATCTCCGTGCGCACCCAGTGTTCGAACCTCAAGGGTCTGCCGGAACCCGAAATCTGACACATAAAGGCGTACAAACGCAAAATCCAGCTTCTTCAAGTGAAAAACGTCGAAAATGTAATCGAATCGAAGGAAGAACATCTCAGCGGGGAATGTGTCGACGTACGACAATCCCCGTGGCACGTTAACCATGTAGAGTGGGTATCCTGGATTTTGGAGGCGATGAGGCCTTTCTCTATCCACAGCACATCGTCATGAAATCTCCTTGAATCGCTAAATCTAGCCCCTAGCGCTGCTTCAGGTAGGATTGGTTGACCGGGGATATGCCATTTTGCTGCACCGGGGATATCTATACGGTCTTGAACCCGAGGCTGCTGAGGCGGCTGGATCATAGAAGCAACTTTTTTGCCTTTCCTCGGCCTCGTCCTAGAATTCTTTACTACCAGAAGGTTGTCCATAATGTGTTCAGACTTCGGAGGTGGGAATTCAGGCACCAACCCATGATGCTCAAACACTAAGTAGGCGCCAGTATTGACATACTGTTGAGTGTCATCCTCATCCTCATCTATGGCAACGTCACCAGCGACTAATGGAGTAGGTGAGGTGTTGATGTTCATACCTAACTGCGTTCTCGGGGGTGTGCTCCCGGCCGCCTCCAGACAAAGCAGACTCCTTGGCCACAACAGGACCCACCCATTGCAACAATCACCAAGCCGCCGCGGCATCTCGTTGTCATTACCCACTAGTACCGGAGGAGCCAAATTCTTGTGGCCCGGTTTGACACTGGCCATGGAAACCATGAAGATGTCCGGGGGGATCGGCCGGCTGTGGAACAATGGTTCCTTCGGCTCCATTATCGTCACTTTCCCCACGTCCACCTTCTGGTCATCGATGGTGTACAATATGGTGCATGGGGTTTTGTCGCACTGCAAAGAAAAGTATGCGACGCCAGACATCCGAAAGGCAACGAAAACGGGAGATTATACATTTATTGAAGGGGCCGGTGTCGTGAGGGCCTCGAGCTCAGCCAAAGATGAAGCACCGCCGAGCACGTCTGGTGCCGGAGCCGGTGCGGGAGCAGGTGCAGGAGCCGGTGCGGGAGTAGGTGCAGCTGCAGGTGCTAGTGCAACACTAGTCGAGCTGCTCCCGAAGAAGTCAGCAAGGGGAAAGTCCGCTGCATTTTTTTATGGATTTTGCCTGCTCCAATTGAAAACGGCCGGAGCCAAGGTAGTAGACATATCTACAAGCACCTGTTTTGCAGAAGCTACCACTGTTGCGATTGTCTCATGTGATTTCTTCTCAACCACAATCTCAACCTTCTTGTTGATGTTTTGTTCAGTTAACCTCCGTCTTTCCTTTCTCTCCTCCGTGGTCTCACGATAGTACTTCTTCCATGTGGCGCCGTCTCCGACACCATGCATGCGTACATACGACAGTTGAATCTCCACCGGGAGTCCTTTGAATGCCCGGTTGAATGGAGTTTCCCACTTGGGCCTCGCCAATGCCTCAGACGGCGAGTCTCTTTCGGCTGCAATACTGTGTTGCTCTCTCTGCAAAAGGCACAAGGGTCGTTTACAAATATGACTAATATGCAGTTGAATTGATCAGAAACTAAAATTACCAGCAGTCTCTTGAACTCCGTCGTGACCGCGTTCATCTTGAAAACCTTCTTCGCTGGGTCCCAACGGTGCCGGGCCCTGTGGACGTCACGCTCCTGCAGGACGGTGAACTCCGCCAAGGGGTCTGGGATGCCCAGACTCGCCGCTTTCATGTCCTCCTTGGCCCATTTGGACCACTTCCTGCCATAACCACGACTTCCGAGGTGGTGGAACCCAATGTTCCTCTGTTGAAGCTCCTTCATGTACTTCGACTTTTTTTTGCAGCTTCGACCTCGCAAGCCACCTTGAATATTTCAAAGTGCTCTTCCTTGATTGTCGGATCATCCTTTACAATCTCAGAGTAGGGTTCCTTTTCGTTGATAATCACATATTTCACCCTTGATTTCCAGGCGGCCAACGCGTCGCTAAACTTGGACATGGCGTGTTTGTTTATCTTCTTCATTGCTGGGTCCTTATATGGATCTTTATAATCCTTTTCATTACGGCCCAGAACAACAATATCTGGGGCAGCTTCTTTAGGAGGGAGGGCCTCACATTATCAATATTGTTTAGTTTCTCATCGTTGATGGTGGCAGTTGTCTGTATGATGCAGCCTATTTGATTGCCGTAGCACGCGCGCGCTTTCTCGGGCACGTTTGGCTCAAAATTGCCGTCATCCACCTCCGTGACCACCTGTCTAGTAGTCCTGATCTTGTTAGGAAGCCGTTGCCTCTTTGCTTTCGGTTCTATACCGGCTCCGCTAGTCTCGGCGTCGGTCTCAGTCTCAGCGCCGGTCTCGATGCCGGTCTCAGTCTCAGTGATGGTCCCGATGTCGGTCTCAGTCTCTGATGTGACAGGTGGACCCAGCAACATCAACTGTTGATCGTCGGCTTCCCTCAAAAATTTTGCCGCCGCCAGGTACACGTTGTCGCAGTCACCAGAACCCTGTCCTTCATCGTTGCTAGCCATGTTTCCTACGATTAATTCTAGTCAATTAATTCTAGACCTAATAAAATGAATAATGACATAAATAAAGGCCTATGCTTTGCAGGAACGTTGACTCCTTCCCGGTGCGGCAAATCCCAAGCACTCGATATGTCCTAGTTTGTAGCACAAGTCATTCCGAAATTCACGGAAATTTCGGCATGACTTTTGCTAAAAAGTGGACAAATCAAGCACCTGGAATTTGCCAAAATGGAAATGAATCAACATTCCGGAAAAACGTAGGCCACTCAGCTTCATTCCCTGGAAACAGTGTTCAAATATCCATCTTCAACACCGCGACACATGCCCAAATATACACGAGCAACTACATGTCCAAATATACATGTCAAATTTTCACAAGCTAATTAAAAAACTAAGTGTAGAAGAAAATTCATTTAACTACTAATAGAACAAAATTCAATAAACTTTAGTGCTCTATAATGATGAAAGGGAAAAAAATCCAGTTAACTACTAATCTCATTGATTTAGGTTATTCATTTAACTTCACCTAATTAACCTACTGTACCACTACTACTAGCAGCAGTACTAACCTAATTAACCTAGCAAAACCCTACTTCCCTAACTAGAAAACATCTAATTAACATCTACTAGTACCACTACTTTCCTAACCTAAATAACATCTACTAGTATCACTATATACAACAAGCAACACTGCTACAACATTTTCTTCATTTTTTCTTTTAAAAAACATCCATGAAAACAAAAACCCTAATTGAACCCTACTGCCCTAACTAACTTTTGCTATAAACCAAATTTTTGCTCTAAACTAATTTTTGCTCTAACATCTACTACTTAACATCTTTTGCTCTAAACTAATTTTTTTGCTATAAACTAACTTTTGTTGTACTAATTTTTGCACTAAAATGCATAGAGAGGAGTGGTGGGGGCTTATAGAGAGGGGAGAGACGGTAGCGGGGAGGTGCTTGGGGATGGAGGCAGTGGCGGGGGGGGGGGGGCTCGGGCTCGGGCAGCGGCGGTGAGGCGGAGGGCGGCGGTGGTGAGGATGAGGGCGGCCTCGGGGGGAGATGGTGAGCTTGCGGGCATCCATGCCTGCAGGAGATGGCGGCAAAGTGGGGCAACGGCGAATTGGGGAGAAGACGGCGAAGTGGGGCGAGGGATTTGGGGGAGAAGTGGTGGCCGGGAGGAGGGAAACCGCTCGTTAAGCGAAACTGCTCATTAGCTACAGCGCGTTTCCAGAAAAGCGCTACTGCTATGCCTTTCCCGTTTTTCCCTTTTTCATTTATTTATCTTTACATTTTATTTTCTTCCTTTCTCCTTTTTCTATTTCTTTCATTTCCATTTACTTTTCTACTTGTTTTTCATTTTATTTTATTTTCTTTAACAGTAGCGCCTTACACCTAAACGCGCTGCTACAACAATATTAGCGATAGCGCTGCTTCTAAAAGACCGCTACTACTATGTGTAGCCTATCATCTTAGTGTTTGGAATTTTAGTACTAGCGCTTTTACCATGGGACACGCTACTGCTATATATGTATCTACGGTGCTATTATTCTGCACGCGCTACTGCTGTGTTGCAGTAGCGTGCTATTTTAACAAGCGCTACTTCTAAAGTTCTGTTTATAAGGTTTTCCCTAGTAGTGTTGGCCGGCGTCCTACTCCTGAACCGACCTGTGTGGCCGGAGTGGGTTTCTCGCATTCCACGCGGGTTTCTATACTCCTATATAGTGTATCAATATGAAGGGATATAAACCGCTGGATCTTTGTAATTCGACGGCTCACACTCAATTGGTTTAGATAGAGGACTATGTGGCCACATATAGACCATTAGATGGAGTAATCGGACGACCCACGGTGGAGGGATTTGCATGCACATCTTCGCTGGCAGATTGCCACTTCAATAGAGAGTACGTGCAGGATCGTGATTCTTACGCCGGACAGGGCATCCTAGAAATCTCTGGTAGGCTCTCATGAGAGTGCTACCCTACAGTACTACTACTAGCAAGCCATTCCACCATGCAAAAGAAGTACTGCTACAAGCGATGGGAGAGAGAGAGGGAGGAGTGCATGCAGCGGTGAAGGCATGGCAAGGGAAAAATGTTAACTGAAGGGATTTTATTTAGTACAAATAAGAAGAAGCTTAATACTACTATTCACTAGCTTCTATTTTTCAATTGATTGGTTCGCATGGTTATCAGATTACAAACACAAAAAAATTGAAAGCTTAATATGTGTAGTAATTAAATGGCTTATTACCTTCTCCTATAAATTCAATTTATAAATATGATCCAGGTTTTTCCATTTCTCCACTAATAATCCCTAAATCCACACGTGCATGGCACATGCCATGGACTAGTAAATGTTGGTTTTTAAATGCGGCGAGGAGGTGGGTATAACTGGGAGTGCAGCATGCGGCACCCTAGGCCGGCGCGCCACTTCAAATGGCGGATGCAGTGAGAGGTCGCATCTGCCCTGACCCCCTTGACCGTAGACCTTGACGGTGCACGTCACCTTTTGTCTAGATCTGAGATGCCACGTGTACCAGATAAATGACTCCAAGTTCGACCACCGTGATGCTAGGTGCGAGCCCAGGAACACTATTGGAGACACTCCCCTTATAATATTCCTATTCATGTGTTTTTAAGTTCCTACGAAGAGAGTACATGCTCTAAATCATGTGCTGCTACAAGAGCCGCCTATATTAATTAACCATGCTCTAAAAATGTGGGCCAACTTTGGCTATAGTATACTTTACTAGGTTAGTAGGTGACATTGCACTTGGCTCTTCGCCTCTTCCGGAAGTCGAACAATACTGATGGTACTACAGTAGTACTACATCTGGCAATCTCACACCAAATGAACTCCTGCACGTCCACCGCTTGTAAGCAAAAGTTTCTTCTCGTGCTGCGAGCCACCACGCACACATTGGCGAGGGAGAAGGAGTAGTAAGCAAGCTTCTCATCGTTCTGCAAGTTGACGGGACACATCAAAGTTATTTAGTACTCTCTCCAAAAAGGGTCGACCATGTCCATGGCTACCATCCCATGCTCCATCATTGAGTACAAGCACTATTCACGTGTCATCGAGGAGAAAAAATGTTGCGTAGTACCAGGTGCCATAGAATTGCACGACTCACTTACGCACTGCTTATCTCCAATTTCTTGCATGACAGGAGCACCTTGATGGTAGATGCATGTCCCGCGTGTTGGCAAGAGGATGAACAAAGCTCATGTAAAAAAAGAGTGGAAGAACATAGATTCCCAAAAAGTATCAAGGAACCTCACAGTGGAGCGTTTTCACTCATAATATTTTATATTATTCAGCGATATAATATCAACCAAATCTCTTGTATAGCTGGTTCGCGCGTTTTCCCCTATTTTTTGCCGCCTGCCTCCTATAGAACGGCCTAGTGACGATGAAAATCCTCTCCAAGCACCTAGGGAGGCGGTTGAACCGAACAAGTCTAACTTGTTTTTAGTGTGTACATTGATGTGGCCTAGAAAGGGTGTGATAGCTGACTCTGGCAAAATAATTGACTACCATGTTGGCATACATGAGCATGGCACCCACTTGTCAGCGTGCTGTACGGTGGAAGGAATGCAAGACAAAAGGGAGCGCGGAAGGGTGCGAATTGATTGGCTCACGTGTGATGACCACGAGACACATCAAAAGTAGTGCATTAGTCTCCAAAAAGGATTGACAATGTCGATGGCTACCATCCCGTGCTCTGCCATTCAGTGCATGCACGGTTCATGTTCTATTGAGAAAACAATGTTGCGTATGTGCCATCGAATAGATTAACTTAATTTATAAAAAACGCGCCACCACATCATGATCGAACATTGATTCGTCCACGTGTGCTTCCCATGAACAACTACTACACTCACCAAATTATCTGGTGAGCTGCCTCTTCGTACAAAAATGCGCTCACCGTGTACCCGCGCGTGAGTATTAGGGAAAGAGGCAAAGCGTACCTGCATCGGTGCATGCACCTCTTCGCTTTGTTCTTGTATTCCTTTTCTTTGGGTGATTCGTGCATGTACTCCACCTACGTTCATGACCGTTGGTGAGTCTCTCCTACTATACTTAACTCCATTTTCTTGCACAACACATGGACCTAGATGCTGGATGCCCACATGTCGGCAAAACTTAGAAGAACGTTTTATGACGACCAATAAGGAACAAGAAACCTCGCGGTGGAGCGTGTGGACTCTTTAATATTTTTATTTGGTGATATAAAATCTACCCAATCTACTCCACAGTAGACCGAAAGAGTCCATAACACGGCAGCCAGGTGTAATTACATCATACATGGCCAACCCATCCTATCACCATATTTCTTGGCCTCCGTGCGACACCTAGCTCTAGTAATCCACCAACATGTATCGCTTCTCGCTCCTTGTCTCTATCAAAGTGTGGCGGGTTGGAGATTTTGCTGTCTATTAAGGCCGGTTAACTCATCACATGATAGGGGCATGTCAAGAGCATTCTAAAAAAATACTATACTCTATTGTTATGCCAAGAAGAGGAAGCACTTTGACCGACGGACCAAACAAGACAGGCGTGCCTTGCCGTGAGTGGGTCCATTTTCTCCTTTTGAACTTGTTTGGTGTAGTAGTAACACTTGGTTTTGACTATTCATAAGAATTTATATAGGGCCTAATGTATTCTTCGAGGTTGCCTTTGACTATTGATAAGATTTTATATAATTTCAAAATTATATCATTCGAAGATCCTTTCACGTTCCGTTTCAAAAAAATATAGATCCTTTCACGTACGAATTTAATGGTATGCTTTGAGCAACTTGCATGTCCTATACTACTCCTGTTTGGATAATCTAACTTAGCTAGAGGTTATACTAATTCATGACTAACCTTGAACTAAATCTAGCCAAAGAGGTGTTGGGATGACAGGGTTAGATTGATAATAAATGCACTTGATGGAGAGAGAACAGTGATTTTTCAGTGGGCCCCACAATAACTAGCTCCAATTAGCACCACTTGGCTGGCACGATAGAGAGAGAAACATGATTTTTCAATGGGCCCAATGAGAACTATCTCCAATTAGCACCTGAGATATAACCCTGAGGTATGACCCTACCAGGAGGGGCCGGGTCATACCATTGGCGCATTAAGGTGAGAAGGCCCAAGAAGTCTAAAGGCCCAAGACCTGGAGCTGACTCAAGGCCCGAAGGAATGAACCACCATATGTTTACTTGCTTTGTAAGGTAGATTTAGTTAGAAACCGAGCCGGTCATGTTTGTGTGAGCCAGCCGGGACTCTGTAAGTTGCCGGGCATCGACCTGTATATAAAGCAGTGACCCAAAGGCGGGTTAACTCAAGAAACAAACAATCGAGAACTAGGTCAAGCGTATTCGCTCCCTTGTACTTGAAACTCAAGCAATACAACTAGAAACAAGAAGTAGGCTTTTACCTCGTTGAGAGGGGCCGAACCTGGGTAAACTGCTTGTGTCCTTTGTCCCGTTCAACCCCTTTAAGCTAACCTATTTGCAATGGCTCCACACCCAAGTCCTTTCACTAGGGCATCTGCCGTGTTAAATCCACGACAGTTGGCGCCCACCGTGGGGCCAGAGCATAGTGGTTTCGAGATCTTGAAGGGCAACTTCGCAGGGATCAAGGGATACGCCATGGGACGGATGACCAAGAGTCGTCTCGGCAAGCTCTACATTGACGATGCTGGCTGGGGTGCCAAGGTTGATTCAATCGAATATGGGTATCGGGTCCCCTTCGATGGAATTCACGTCTTCATCGGCAAGATCGGAGAGTCGGAGCCTGAGCCGGACATCTGCACCGACACGATCGAGATGGCTCAGCGCGCATGACCTTCCAAGATCCAACCCACCAGGAAGCCTACTTTCGTCGACTTTGTTCATGGGGTGGATCTTGAAGAAGGTTCTATGTCAGGTGGAAATACATCCATCTACTCACGTGATGAGTCCTGAGCTAGCAAAACTAAGTCGACCTATCAATTGCAAGACGGCGGGCTTGGGGACTGTTCCGATGGCGATAGTATTCGGGACTCCTATGAGCTGCCAAGCAGGGCAGCTATTTTCATGGCTGGTACGCAACAGATGGTGAATTCATCGACTACTGCTGCTATGACCTCGGGTTCAACGGCTCCTGCGACGGCTGGGGCGAGTGACCCAGTGCACCCGCCGGCTCAGGTTCTGTCTGAACTCCTGGATGCTCTGGCCACTCTCTTAGCTGCTGAGGTAACCCCGGTGAATCAAGCACAACATAAGGTGGAGGTTGCGAAGCTATGAGATGAGATAGCTTAGGCTAAGCAGGCACTTAACGCTGAGAATGCTAGGATGGTAATGGAACGACCTGCGTTAGAAGCTGAGTCGCAACGGATCCAAGCAGAATCTTTCCGGATTAATCTGGACCAGAATGCTTCAAACACCTTTATGCGAAGAAGGCACCATACCCGTCTACCCCTAGAATTTGAATCAAGGAAGCTTTTCAATACGCCTGAAGTGGGAACGTGTAACCCGGGTCGCCGAGGCACTCGTGGACAGGGTGACCGCTCAACTGCGTGTAATAGACCTGCCTCGTTTGAATTTAACCCCGCCTTAATAGGAGTTAACTCCGCCGGGTCATTTTTCCACCCCCTAGATAATACGATTTCCACGGCTTCACGACTGACGCCTCTTCCCATAGAAGGTGAGTCTCCTGTCGCGGTTGATGCCCGGAAGGCCATGGAGCTTCTTCAGACAGCGGTAGCCCAGCAGGTGGCTTACTCATACAGTCGTGATCGAATTCATTCAACTCCTTCCCAAAGTCGAAGTTATAGCAGGCGCATTGAGTCACCGGCGGTTTCCAGTAGTGAGCGGCATCAGAACCAACCGTGTGGACTTGACCCGCCGTGGGATGATAACAATGGTCAAACTTTGATGGATCAGGATTGGGCATCTCAAGAGGCAGAGCTGGCGTCTCATTTGGCGGCTCATCAACAACTCCAGCGTAATCCCTCAGCGTCTATAGAAGCCGGATGACTTCTAGGACGGTAGGGGTGCCCTGCCTAGCACCAGCTCTTCGCAATGAGCGGCTGCCTAAAGATTTCAAGTGTCCTCGAAAGGTCCCCAATTATAGTGACGATCAGCCTCCCGGGGCTTGGATTGAGAGTTACAAGTTGGCTATGGAGATGCTAGATGTCAAGGACGTAGTGTGCGCCAAATATTTCACCATGATGTTGGATGGGCCGGCTCGCACCTGGATAAAGGGATTGCCCCCTAATTCCATTAGCTCATGGACTGAATTGAAGACGCGTTTCATTCAGAATTTCAAAGACACATGTAAGAAGCCTCTGTCAATTATCGACCTAGACACTTGTATCCAGGGTGAGGATGACTCAACCACCTATTGGGTTCGCTGGGTCTCCGCCATTATCCACTCATCGGAAAGCATTAACGCTGGATCAGCTGTCCTAATTTTGGAGAAGAATTGCCGGTTCGTTCCCCTCAAATAAAAGCTTGGGCAGATCAAACGTCATTGCAATGATATGGGGTAGCTCATGGAGGCTCTCATCAAACATGCCGACTTTGACAATACAAAGGATCCGTGGTCCGATGAAGAGAAGTCCAACAAGGGGAAGAACAATGGCAATGGAAAGGGAAAGTAGCCAAACATGACAAGGCATAACCAGGGTGGTAACATTTAGCATAAGCAACCCAACGGCGGGTCTTATTTTTTGGCCAATACAAATGCACTGAATAACGGTCAACGCCGAAAAGGAAAATAACAATTTTGAGCCGGCAGGCCAAAGTTCATCCTAGAAGCGATGCTGAACCAGCCTTGCCCAAAGCATACTTATGGAGACACGCCATCGACTCATTTGTGGAAAGATTGCTTCATCATGAAGGAGTATAAGAATTCCCGTTCTCATGAGGATCACCATAACAATAATGGTCTGCACGATGGGTTAGGTTCCGGCTCGCACATGCCTGGTTTTGGAGGCGGCGGCTCAAGTTCTAGATTTCAAGGTCGGGGCAATCAAGGTGGTTTTAACCAGCAGACCAACCAGGGAAATCAGCAACAACAGTCGGGGTATCAGAGTAATCCAAAGCAGCTAAATAGTGGACAATATCATGTTTTCACCACAAGTCTGTGTAAGTGAGATTAGAAGGTTCATAAACGAGCGGTGAGCGTGGTTGGGCCGGCGATGCCTCGATACTTGCGATGGTCAAAGCAGCCAATTGTATGGAGTCGTGAGGATAACTCGCCTCGTATTGACAACCTAGGTCAGCTGGCTTTGGTGGTAGCTCCTCTGGTTGGAGGTTACAAGTTCACTAAAGTGCTTATGGACGGAGGCAGCAGTATTAATATCCTTTATTACAATACTTTTCGCCTGATGAATCTGACTGACAAAGATCTTGAGCCGTCCTCTACAGTCTTTCATGGGGTGGTGCCTGGTAAGTCGGCTTATGCCGGGGAAAATATACAGGGGTATGTATTTTACCCTGACTCGTGCAAGAACAATTCAAGGCCAAGCCAGCATACAAGAAACCAAGATCTCCAAAGAACCAACGTCCAAATCCGAGGGACCAGGATCGAGCCAAAGAAGCAAGGTACCACCAAGAGAAAGGCCTCCTTTGCCGGGTAGGCGTGCCTAGCAAAGGGCGAGGCCATGCCCAGAAGGAGACAATCAAGGCGCCCCGGCAGGGCCTGCCGGGACTCATGAAGAAGAGACCACCTCACCAACCACTCCACCGCGACCCAAGTGATCGATCAATGCGATGTCAAGCCGCAAAATGACTAAGTGGCAGCCATTCGCCAAATGGCAGCCTCTCTCTACAGGAAAAACCCACAGATGACACTCTTCCTGCAACTTGTCAAATGAGCAGGCGTGGAGCTAGCAAGATGGCCCGACAAGCATTGCCGGGGAACCAACGATGTGAAGTTGAGAGGTGCATTTAAAGCGCCCTGTCAACCCACGGAGTTACGTATGATAGCACTATTTGCTATCTTACCAGTGCATATTGACTACTTTGCCATTGTGGTAACCCCTTGATCTATAAAAGGAGGCCCATGGGAACCGTACAAGGGGTGAGAAGGTTGGATAACTCAGACGCTCATACGCGCATAGCCACTGCCGCCCTCAGGCAACCCCTGCTGGGCAAGTGTACTACACTCCACCACCACCTTTGCACCATCAATCCACCAAAGCAATAGTAGGGTTTTATGCCTCATGTGGGCCCAACCTAGGTAAAATTGCCTGCGTGATCTCTGCATTGTTGCCCCATGCTCATCTTCTCTTTGTGAAATGCGACGTCCCCTTACCGAACCAGCAAGGGGCCTTCTGGTCCCATAGGTGGTCGTGGTTTCCCGCGACATCTTTTGCGCGCCAATTAGGGGGCTCGCTTGCGCGAACCTGAAGGCGTGCATAGCGTGCCCTATCTGTGGTCGCCCGCTTAGAGCTCCTGGCATTTGCAGCACCCACGAAGACACAAAAATCAAGCGGGGTCATTCCCGCGCCACATTGCTCGCCTCCGAGCCTCGCCGCAACCACGGTTGGGACGAAGATCGCTGCTGGAGATAAATGCCCACCTCGACAGCCCGTATGGCGTACCTGCCATTCAAGCACTATCTGGGGAAAGGGGACAAGACGCGCGGGTGCGAGCTCCCTCCTTCCCGTCCCTTCCCTTCGTCAGCAGTCGAACTGCTTCAGCCCCGGCATCGTCGATGTCGACCATTACCGCGCGAAGCTCGGTCCAGTATTTCTCTTGTTTTGGGCAATCCTGAATGAAGCACCAGTATGAATCCTTCCACTGATGCCCCGGAAAGTGTACTTCGGCAAGGCTCCGTGCATCATCACGACCCATGCAACAACAGCCACCGAACTGACTCTAAAGGGAAGGAGAAAAAGGGAGGGGGACTAGAGGATCCTGGCACTGTACCCTGAGGCTTGCCAGCCTTACGAGACACGTGTCGGTCCCTGCCGGGAATGAAGAAACTACCTGATTGGCTTCCGCCCTTCCGGGCATCGCGAGCACACCAAGCGCACGCGGCCCGGCAGGAGACAAAGAAGCCTAAAACGAAAGCTAAGTCTACGTTATCACTTCTCGCTGATGCAACTTTGGATTTTTGCGGTTGTTTATCCCTTGAGTTTAGTGAGTGTTCATACCATGAAAACCCTTATGCGATGGAACCTTGGTTAGTTTCTTTGATCGCTCCATCGTCCTGTCTCGAGCCACACTCGCAGGTTGAGAGGATGCGTCTACACCTCCCTCAGAAAAACCTGCTGGGACGCAACCACGCCAAAACAACTGTTAGGGGCCATACCCTTACGACAATCGCGGCAATATGATACCGGCAGGCATCCAGAGCAGATGTAGGGTTGGATCATATGAACACAATCATATAATGCTCAAAGGGGTAAACACGCATTTCAGATTTAATAGAAGATATTAGGTCCACGCGAACACTAGAGACAAAGAGACTAAACACAAAAGAACACGTCATGTTTCATTACAGGGCAACGCTGGCGAAACAGCGGCCCAATACATGGTCTGATGGACAGGTGGAGCTGTTCAGACATGAAGGACCCCGTCGACCTGGGGAGCGGCTTTCTCCTTAGTGGCTGCTATGTCAGCGCCCGCTAGCAGCTTCCTGAATCATCGCCAAGATCGAGGTCCAGATGGCGGCAGGCGATATTGCTCAAGACCATGAAGAGGGCATCACGGGCAAGCCTCCGGGACTCAGTAGCGAAGTGCTCGGCCCTCCCCTCTTCATGCACCTTCAGCTTCCTGATCACCTCATTGAAGAAGAGTCCCAGCTTGACGCTTGGGACCTCCTGCTTGCTAGTCGAGAAGACTGGTTCGTCCATGCCCATCACTACAACTTGGGTGCTGAGGCGCAAGGCGATGTCGATCATGCTCTTAATCCAGAGGTCGACCTGCTCGGACTAGTTCTTCATATTGTCCTCCACATCCCACTGGAGACACTTGGCAGTGTCCGGATACTTGGTCAGCAGCTGTTGGCGGGACTCGTTGGACTTTGCCGCGCTCTCCAAGGTGTCGATCCTGGACCTCAGGTCCCTAATGGTGCCATTGGTAGTGTCAAGGCTCTGGTTCTTGGAGGAAGGCTGTGATTGGGCATTAGTCAAGAGGACTCCCTTCTGTCATTCCTCTTCCTTGAGTTCCTCCACCTCCTTGGTGCTTTCGACGAGATCTTCATTCAGCTTAGCCACCTGTCAGTCTTGGTCAGTCTTGGCGGCAGACGCGGCAACCAGATCTTCAGTAAGCTTCTTCAGTTGAGCAGCAGAGTCAACAACGAGGGTGTTCAGAGTAGCTCCATGCTTCTCCTCCAATTCCATGGCGTGTTGTTGCACCAGAGCCTCCAGACCTTCATCCTTGGTGCGGAGGGTGGCTTCGAGTTTCTTCTCCCGGAGGGAAATCTCTTGCTCTATGGCATCCAAAGATGCCTTCTGGTCCACCAGGTGCACCTCCCGAGCTATGACGTCCTCCCTCATCATTAGGAGTGCCTCTTGCTGCCTCATGAGCATCGTAAACTGCATGTCGTTCCACTCGCGCAACTCCAGGCACTTTTCTATCAGTTTCTAGTCCACCTTGTTGGCGGACTCACGCCGCTCCTTGAGCGCCTGCCACTTTTGGTTGTGTTGGGCATGCATCTCCTTCACGCCCACCGCCATGGATTCCATGAAGGACTGATCCATCGCAATGGCGGCTGAGTCATCGGCTTCTCCAGCTTCCTAATAAAGCGGAGCCAGGAGGCGCTGAAGCTCTTCCTCGAGCTCCACGCTTGTCGTCAGGTACATGCCAGGGGCTCCTATTCCGGGTGGTGACAACACCATGGCCAGTGCACTTGAGGAGGGTGGCGGAGTCTCAGCGACGGACCCAAGGGAGGGGAGTGGATCCATAGTCTTGAGGGGAATTTTCACCTCAATGACCACTCCCTCTGCCGGTACATCTTTCGAAGAGCGCTCCACCACCGTGAGAGAGCCCTTTGCATCCCCGACAGCAAGGTCATGCCCCTCTGTGGAGGAAATCTCGACGGCCTCACGCGCGGCAGACTTCCTATATCAGCCACCACCTCCGGCAGCTCTGGTTCCTCGCTTGGGGGATGCACATGAAAAGACCAGTGAATAACGAGGAAGCGGAAGTCTTAAGCGAATGGAGAAATCGGGAGAAGCAATCAGAGCAATGAAGAAAAGAAGAAATAATTAAAGTACCTGGGGAAGTTTGCCGGGCAGGAACCTCTGTTTCCCCGGCAACGGCTGCTGCCGGGCCATGAATTTCGCCCTCTACCATGGTAGTCCTAGCAGCCTCCTGCGCAACCTTATCTGCGGAAGGTTCTGTGGGGGTCTCTTCGGCTCGAGCAGTAGGAGAAGCGTGTCCCTCTAGGAGGGGCTCGCCCTGCATCGTCTCACCTTCCCCTTCGACTAGGGGAAAGGGGGGACCGCCCCCATCACCTTCGTCGGATGGAACCAAGTCTCCGCTCCCAGGTTGAGGGCTGGAC
Source organism: Triticum urartu (assembly GCF_056163025.1). Classification (NCBI taxonomy): domain Eukaryota; kingdom Viridiplantae; phylum Streptophyta; class Magnoliopsida; order Poales; family Poaceae; genus Triticum; species Triticum urartu. The sequence goes on from NC_141878.1 coordinate 305,051,651, forward strand.
TAGGGGCTCGGCGTGGGGTTCCATGAACAAGTCAAGGCCAAGCCAGAATACAAGAACCCAAGATCTCCAAAGAACCAACGTACAAATAAGATGGACTAGGATCGAGCCAGAGAAGCAAGGTACCACAAAGAGAAAGGCCTCCTTTGCCGGGCTGGCGAGTCCAGCAAAGGGCGAGGCCACGCCCAGAAGGAGACAATAGAGGCATCCCGGTAGGGCCTGCCAGTACTCACGGAGACGAGACCATGTCACCAAATACTCCACCACGACCCACGTCGTCGATCAATGCGGTGTCAAGCCGCAAAGTGACTAAGTGCCAGCCATTCGCCACATGGCACCCTCTCTCTACAGGAAAAACCCACAGATTACACCCGTCTTGCGACGTGTCAAATGAACAGGCGTGTAGCTAGAGAGATGGCACGGCAAGCCTTATTGGGCAACCAACGATGTGACGTTGAGCGGTGCATTTAATGCGCCCTATCAGCCAGCAAAGTTAGGTATGATAGCACTGTTTGCTATCTTATTAGTGCATAGTTACAACTTTGCCATTGTGGTAACCCCTTGATCTATAAAAGGAGGCTCGTGGCAACCGTAGTAGGGGTGAGAAGGTTGGATGACTCACACGCTCATACCTGTGTAGCCACTGCCGCCCTGAGGCAACCCCTGCTGGGCAAGTGTACAATGCTCCACCACCACCTTTCCACAGTCAATCCACCAAAGTAGGAGTAGGATTTTATGCCTCACGGTAGCCCGAACCTGGGTAATATTGCCTATGTGATCTCCGCCATGCTGCCCCACACTAGTCTGCTCTTTGTGCAACGCGACGTCCCCCTGTCGTGCCAGCAAGGGGCCTTCTGGTCCCATAGGTCATCGTGGTTTCCCGCGACAGCTTATTCAGTGGGTAAGATAGCCTTGGAAGTGGCTTTCGGCAATGAACATGATTACATGGCTGAGACATTGAATTTTGAAGTGGTTAAAATCAAGATCCCCTATCTTTCTCTGTTTGGATGGTCGGCTTATGCCAAGTTTACACTACTACAGGATGCTGTTAAGGCGACACTACGATTAGAGACCCTTCGACAAAACTATGTGCAATGCCGTAATCGCAAACGATGGTGTAAAAAACCGTCAAGAAGGTGCAAAACGTTTGCGATGGTAGAGCCAGCAAACATGGTTCAGATTTTAGTTGTGTGTGCGATGTAGGGCATACGGTTCAGTTCAATTAACGATTTGCAAGGAGGAGGAACAAAAGAAACGGGCAGCCAGATGTAGGTGTGTGCGATATACATCATACGGTTCTCTCGGATGAACTGTTTGTGATTAGGCAACACAAAAGAAATGGTCAGCCAGATGAAGGTGTGTGCGATATACGGCATGCGGTTCACTCGGATGAACTGTTTGCGTTGAGACATGAGAACAGAAACATTTCAATTTAACAAGATGTGTGTGATACGCGGCAAACAGGTCTGTAATCAGAAATGTGTGCGAAGACCGATAATAGCACATACGATTTCTGCTAATAAGACGTGTGTGTTGTGCGATGGGATTGCATACAGAACAACAACACACACATATATATATAGACACACACACACACTTATAAGGATATGCTTGCATAACCAAAATAAACATCCACTTACATAGGTGGCTACTACAGCCGTGGCATTTGCACACACCAAAGTAAACTATTACATGCATAATTACATAGGTAGCTACTACACACATGACATTTCCACACACCAATGAAGTAAACTATATATTACATGCATGATTTTTTTTGACTGGGAACTGTGGGTCAAAACCCCCACAGCAGATCAAAACTTCATTGAAAAATAACAGATACAACAAGTTGATTACAAGGAGTAACCAGTTTACAAGAAAGAAGAAAAAAAGAAAGCCCTACAAAACTAGCTTAAGGGGGGAGGTAAGAAATCCACTTGAGCAGGTCATCCTTGTAATCAGCTCTGATTCTGTGCTGCATGAGGCTAATATCCTGCCTGAAAGCAAACCTCCATTTATTGAAACTTGCCCTCTCATTTCTGAACACTTTGGCATTTCTAATGATCCAAATATGCCAGCAAGCAATGAATACCACTTCAGAGAAGAAAGGCCTATCAAAACTTCTCCTTGCCTGAGTAACCAGCTCAATCATGGAGGTGCCAGCAGACCAATCAATTTGTAGATAATTCTAGACCCTTACACTGAAATTGCAATTGAAGAACAAGTGATCCCTGGTTTCCCTAGCCTGCAAAGGGCATAGCCTGCAGTGGACACCATCCTCCATGTGCCAGTGTCTTCTCTAAACCATATCCTTGGTGTTCAACCTGTCCATAACAAGCATCCAAGCAAAGACCTTGATTTTGAGAGTACAGGAGGATTTCCATATCCAACAGAGCAAAGGATTGAAGGACTCAGTCTGAAAGGAGTGTGAGTAAAACATCTTGGGCTTGTAAAACTTGGAAGAGCCCTGCCAGAACCAACAGTCCTTCGAGCTGGGGTCTCTTCTGTGTGAGTCCATTAAATCCTTTATCAGATTTAACTCATCAAAAGCTTGAGCCGATAAGGGACGATGAAAAAGTTGGTGCAGATCATGGGTATTAAAAATATCCTTAATTGAGACCCAGGGGTCCTTTGCAAAAGAGAAATGCCTTGGGAATCTTGCCTGCAAACTAGATGTTTCAGAGCCAAGGTCCCAGTTATCAGACCAAAATAGAGCAGTGTCCCCTTCATTGATCTGCACCCAGGAGCAGTCCCTAAAATGCTGCATGACTTCACAAATATCTCTCCACCAGAAGGAGCCACAATCATTTGTTCCCTGGGCATTCTTTCAAAATAATATGAATCCCAAACTAGGGATACCCAAGGAATTTCTCGTTTGTTCAAGAAATTACTGGCATGCTTGAGGAGGAGAGCCACATTCTGAACTCCCAGATTAAGAATACCAAGACCTCCTTTGTTTTTTGGCCTACATATTAGTTCCCAAGCAGCCAGAGATGGGGCTAGCTCATCTCTATGCTTTCTCCACAAGCACTGTCCTTGAATTCTTTCCAACTGTTTCAGAATACCAGCTGGGAGAGCAAGACTACCCATAAAGAAAACTGGTAAAGAGGATAGAGCAGAGTTTAGAAACTATAGCCTTTCTCCTTGGTTAAGGAAAGAAGAACTGGCAGTCATTCTTCTCTCCATACAGTCAACCAGTGGCATGAAGTCTACCATTTTGGGTCTTGTGGTCCCCATAGGTAATCCCAAGTAAGTAAATGGCATTGTACCAATTTTGCAGCCAAAAGCAGTTGCCAAATCCTTCCTTACAGCATTGTCAACATTGATTGGAATAATAAAGGATTTTTGATAGTTGACATCCAGACCAGTGGACTGAGAGAACACCTGTAGCATATCTTTCAGAGCCAGTAGTTGAGCCTTGTCTGCAGGGAGGATGATCAAAGTATCATCTGCATACTGGATCACAGGGTAGTCTGTATCATGGCAGGGTATGGGTAAATGCAGAAGTCCCTTCCTGTACATATCATTAATGACTGTTTGTAGCAGGTCAGCAGCTATGACAAATAGTAGGGGAGATACAGGGTCGCCCTGTCTAACTCCTTTCTTACAGACAAACTTCCTCCCAGGGACTCAATTGAGCAGAATAGAAGAAGTACCAGTGGTAAGAAGCTCTTTCATCCAAAGAATCCACTTATCATTGAAGCCCTTATATCTAAGAATTTGAAAGATAGCTTCATGCTCAATAGAGTCAAAAGCCTTTTCAAAATCCAATTTGAGGATTACTATTGGCCTTTTTGACTGATGGCATTGATGCAAGTATTCAAAAGTCCAACCCAGACAGTCATGTATTGTTCTGGTCTTAATGAAACCATATTGGTTCTTATGGATGCACGACATAATCATTGCTTGAAATCTATTTGCAGCCATTTTGGACAAAAATTTAAGCCCCATACTAGTGAGAGAGATAGGTCTGAAGTCACCCACTTCCTCAGGAGAAAGTTTTTTGGGCACCAGAGTAATAAAAGAACTATTGATGTTTTCTAAGACAGCCACTCCCTCATGAAAAGCCTGAGCTAGCTCATAAAATTCCCCAGAAATAAGGTGCCAGCATTTCTTAAAAAACAAACCATTAAATCCATCAGGACCAGGTGCTTTATCCACAGGCATATGCTTGACCACATTGTCCATTTCCTCCTTTTCAAAAGGCCTAGTGACCACCTCAAGGCCAGACACTGGAGAGATAAGTGTAGACAAATCAAAACCCATCACAATCCCTCTAGAGGTGCCCATTCTATTCTTAAAACAACTCCAGAGAATTCCAGCCATTTGGGAGTGATCAGAGACTACAGTTCCATCAGGTAGTCTTAAACTAGCTATAGAGTTCCTCCTGTGCCTCTCAGTGGCCATAGCATGGAAGAATTTAGTGTTTTCTCCCCCCACCTTAAAGTACCGGATAGAGCATCGCTTCTTCCAGTACAGAAACTGTAAGTGCAGGAGCTTTTCCAGATGGGTTTTGACAATTCTTCTGAAATTGTTCTCTTGAATAAAGAGAGGCCTCCACTCCTCTAATTCGTCCAGAAGGAAGATGACATGATTGCATTTGCTAATCAATAACCTCAATTTGGAAATATTCATTTGCCATCTCTTAAAACACATTCTCAAACATTTAAATTTGTCTGCAATTTTAGCAGTTATGTGTGTTTTCCGAGAGGGCTGCTTCCAAGAAGATTCAACACAGTTCATGAAACCCTCCAGCTCAATCCAATAGTTTTCAAACCTAAAGATATTTGATTTTGGAATGGGAGTCTTGATGGACACTAAACAAGGCACATGATCGGATGCAGTCCGAGCCAGGGGCAGAACTTCAGTCATGGGGTAATCGCAAATCCAATCTACAGAAGTAAAAAACCAGTCTAGCTGCTCAAGAAGTGGGGTGTCCTGCATATTGGACCATGTGTAGGATCTGCCTTTGATTGGAAGCTCAAGGAGGCCCAGGTGACCAATAATCTCGTTAAAAATGAACATGTCATTTATGTCCCCCCCAAGTAAGTTTTTGTTATCCACAGATCGGAGGAAATTGAAATCGCCAAGTAGCAACCAGTGCTCATCGATAGGTATGACCAGGTTGTATAACCAATTCACAAAGTTGTCCCTGGCTACACCGTGACAAGGGCCATAAACAGCCACAAGAGTCCAAGTTTCATTATTTTGCCTGGAAGTAAACTGAACAACCACAGCAAACTGCTTTACTTCAATTATAATGCCACTAAAAACTGTAGAATTCCAGACAACAATAATTCCACCAGAGGCTCCAATTGAAGGAGAACAGACAAAAGAGTCAAATCTTTTAGGGCAGAAAGATTGGATTGTCCTAGAGTCAAAAGAAGCACATTTTGTTTCTTGCAGACAAGCTATTGAACATCGGCTTTCCTCAATTTTCTGCCTAACAGCTCTCTGTCTAGCTTCAGAGTTCAGACCTCTTACATTCCAACACAGAACATTCCAGTTTCTACAAGTATTACTCATTATAGCAAAAGATAAAGACCAGAAACCACATGGCACACAATACCACATGTCTAACAGAGCATAGTCTAGTCTGTCCCAACATTACCAAGGACCAAGGTTCCAGAAGCAGAAAATTGCCAAAAAAATAAAGATAAAGCAAAGTTAAGGGCTTGCGAAACCCAATATGCTAGGGACACTCTAATCATTATATCAAGGTGAAGATACAGCAGGTGGGTCCACCATAAGTGCATCCACAGATAGCAGAGCAGCATCAATCTGAAGCTCGCGTCCAACTTCTTGGAGTCTACTGACAGGGGTTGCAGGAGGAATTTCATCAGAAGCAGGCTCTTCATACATGTGGGCCGTGAAAGGCTTGGCCTTGGGCTTCTTTCTCTTGGGCTGTAGTGCGAGCTCTTGGAATGTGGGCTTGAAACCATCACGCTGGGCCGAGCTTCTGGTGCAGCGTCGAACTGTGGTGTCGACAATTGGAGTTGGCGCCAGAGTCTTTCGGGGCCTGCGAGCTTTAACCGCAGCAGAAGGGGGAACCTGCACAGGTTGCACATCAACAGGATCAGAAAAAAGCACCCTGGCAACTGGCCTAGCTGGCTCCTCTTCCCTCCATGTAAGTCGTGGCAGGTCCGAATCGCTGAAAGCCAAATCCCAGCTCCTCTTAGACAGAACAACCGGCGACAAAGGCTGCAGCAGCATTGGCCTGGGCACAGAGAAAGCTACAGGAGCTTGCAGAAGGTTCTCAAAAGACCTCCTCCAAATCATCTCCGGGGGTAAAGGAGGCCCAAAAGGAACCGCAGGTAGAGCAATCTCCTCCGTGACAGCAGGAGGCTGATACACCACAATAGCCCAATTGTTTGCTGCATCTTCATTGACTACAGGCAACATAGTTGCTTCAGATAGATCATCCTCCACCATAATGACGGGTGGATCTTGGTTAGTAGCAGAGCTTGGTTGGGCAGAGAGATCCACCACCATTGATTCTTGATCTTGAACAGGTTCAGGCTCAGCAGTGTCTTGGCCATTTCCCCAATTGTCCTTAGCCACTTCAATGATCACAGGCTCTGGCGGCGGCGGAGGGACTGCATTCCACCCCAAGGCGGGGTAGGCAGGTAGGTTAAACGGGGGTAACTCAGGGAAAGGAACACCCGAAACTGGATGCGGATTTCCATTGATGGGCATCCAATCTTCATCCTGGGGCATTTGCTCAGCAAAGTTCGCCCCCAAAATGTATAGAGGCGCAGTCCAAGAAACCCGCGCCCCACCAAAGGCCGCAAAATCCATGAAGACCACATCACGTGGCACAAGAATATCCTCTGGGAATGAAGCAAAAACCAAAGAGAAAACCAAATAGGGGTCCTCACTGATCCAATGGTGAAATTTGCCTAAAGTATTCACAGCTGCCCTAATGCATTCAGTGTTGTGAAGGTCCAGCGGAATACCAAGAAACATAAGAAGTCCCTGACGAAAACCCTGAACGCCCCTAAAGTTTTCCCCCTCGTCATGCTTCATAAATCGCACAAAACGGTCATTACCCAGTGGCTGAGGCGGAAGTTGCAGCAAAGAAAATCTGACGGCAGCATCTCTAAGCTCAAAAAGCCCAACAGACCGGACCCAAGGCTGGGCTGACCGAACATGAACACCATGCCCTTGCAACCACTGCACTACTTCCTCTCTAGTAGCACCAATCTCATCTGGTTGAGGAATAGGCATTACCTCCGCAAGCATGAACTCCTCATGGCGGCACACAATTGGGATATGTGGCGTCACAAAGGTTCGCGGCAGACGGTCTTCTCCACCATCAACGATATGGTGACCAGCAGGTACGTACCGCAGGGGATCTAGATGGAAGTTGGCCATCGGAGTCGGGAGCTCCGCCTCCAAAGACGGCGAGTGCAAGGGTGGGGGGGGGGGTTGCAGGCGGCGAGGTCGGTGGTGTCTTGGGGCCGGGGCTGATGGAACTGGACGACAACGTAAATGCGGAAGTGCAAGGGAGGTCCAAGTTTGGTAAAGGATTTGTCAGAGAGATATTCCCGCAGCGCGCCTCGGAAGACGGAGCGTTAACGGGCTTGGCTTGCCACATGAGCCCCAAGATTCTAGCAAATTTGTTACAATCTTTTTTGACGTGACCAGACCGAAGGCAGGAGATACACCAAAGCGTAGATGGACATGCAGAAGCGAAGTGACCCTTTTCAAGGCACTTCTGACACGTAGAGATTTCATCAACCATACCAGAAATTAAGTTATCAAAATCATCCCTTGCTTCTTGAGATGAGGGGATATCCAGCTGCTCCCCAAAAAAAACCGGCAAAGCCCGACCCACCTCAGAGGAGGATGATGACTGATCAAGGCCCTCCGAGGCCACAGAAGCGGGCCCAACATGGCCCAACACGTCCTCATTCAAAGGAACATAATTCCCGCCCGAGATGGGTGGCGTGCGATCAGCGTGGGGCCTAAGATCATGCACCGTACCAAACGAGATAGATGGTCTCGCCGACGTCCACCGGAGAGTCGCCAGCAATGTTGGACGAATAATAACCCGCTCATGAGAAGAAATTGAGTATCCCGCCTGTTGAATATCACGAATGCAACTTTCCATAGCTGGATAACGATAATCCTGGCAAGCACCATAGCTCTGAAAAACTGCAAATGAGAGCTTTTTGCCAATTGAATGAGCAGATTTGAAGGAAGACTTAGATGTCTTAGAACGCAGGGCTAAAACCCCAAGTGCAGCACGTCTCTTGGAGGGACTCACTAGGATCCACTCAGCATCACACTCCAAATTCCAGATCTTGAACTCACGACTCCAACTAGGACCACCGTTACTCCACAGATGAAAATAACATTTGAATTGATCGCAAGAAAAAGACCGAAGGCGAAGAATAATCATGGCAACAACCTTGCAAGAGACTTCCAGAGCCGCAGCCATGGAATCTTCGTTCAAACGAAAATTGTGGCGTCCAAACGAAACCACCATGGTGAAGATGCAGGAGTCCTCCATGGGGTGTACCGAAAAGCCCATAGATTTGAAAACCTTCTCCGCAAAGGCCAAACCCTTGGAGAAGTCCAAGCCAAGGGTGGAACCCTCCATGGAACCCATTGAAGATGGGTATGAACGTGTACATCTCGGAGCGCCGAAGAGATCCACTGGAAGGGAACTAGAATTTCGTGGCTAGTGGAGGAGATCGCCGGAAGGGGGTGGAGATCGCCGGGGTGGGGGTGGGTGTAGATCTCGTTGCAAGTTTTACATGGTTCCTACGGGCTTCCTCCCCAAAATAATGAGCATTACATGCATGATTAACGAGCATAAATGATCATCTGATCATCATCTACTTCTTGTGACCCTTGCTCTGCTTGTGGCTCGATCCGGGCTCATCGATTTGGGTAACGAGGCACTTCCTCATGTCAACGATCCGCCTGTGGATCTTGTAGCATGTGTACATGGTCTTGGCCGTGAACCAGAGGTGAGGTTCATCTAGTTGCCGCATCCAGGCCCTGTGCCAGGATAGGGGACTTGTTCTCTGGGCATCCTGGTTCATCTTTTCGTAGTAGGGGTCGATGATGGCCGAGGCGAGTTCGACCAGGGAGTCCTTCTTCGTGCTGCCCCAGACCCTGTAGTGGTCACGGATTTCGACAAGGTTCTTGCAGGCCAAGCCCGTAACACTGGGAGTGTTTACATCGTCGGTGGTTTCCACCGTGGCGAACGTGTAGTCGATGCTGTTGATAAACCTGTTGAAACAGTCGCAAGGCTCTGTGGCCATGCAGTAGTTGTAGATGAGGACATGATGGCCCACACACAATGGGGCGACGACAACCTTCTGATATATGTCGGGATGACCGGTGGTGTATTGGAGTACGATCCTGACCACCTTGTACTTGTCTCGAGCAACCAACTCCACAACATTGTTGATGTAGTCGTCCACCACGGCCGGGTCGATGGTGTACACCACCGAGAGATCCGTCTCCCTCGCGTGGGTCTCCACTCTATGCTCGCCAAACTCCATTAGAGCGCTGGACATCCCCACTCGATGTGTCGTCGTGGGTGTGCTTGTTCTATTGTGGGGCACGATCGGAAGGTTGGAGACACTAAGGTTATAAAGGCCGCGGAATTAAAGGGGAAGCCGGACGGCCAGGAATATCGGCAGGCCCTGATGGCAGTTCTAATTTGCAGCGCGTAACTCCATCATGCCGCACATAACTACATCGTGTGGCAACGCATGCGGCACAACTGGATGCATATCGGGCCCCCGACATGATCGTGCGTTCGCCTCAATGGCGAGCAACCTATATATATAGGGTGGGTCTATTATGATAACACCCTTAAGACTCTTATTCTAATAACAAAAACTGCTTATTCTGATAACACCTCTCTCCGCACCGCCCCGCGAACCGAACCACCCCACTGCCACTAACCAAAACGCAACAAAGCCCACCCCCAGCTCCCACACGACACCCACCTCCCTCTTCCCCCGATCCAAACCCCCACCTCCCTCCACCTTCTACCGGCGCCGCCGCCGCCTCCCCAGCTCCTGGCCGGCCGGATCCGCTGCCTCCCCTCCTTCCCCAGCTCCTGGCCGGCTGGGTCTGCCGCCTCTCCTCCGTCTCCAGCTCCTGGCCGGCCACCGACGCGGGCGAGCGAGCGACGGCGGCCACCGGCGCGAGGGAGCCCGCGTCGCCTGGACGCGGCGAAGCTGCCATGGACTTCAGGAAGCCGCATCCTCATCCCATCGCCACCGCCCGAAGCCTTGGTAGGCCAGATGACTGGCCCGATGCAAGCTACGGCATGCGGCGCGACCAACGAAGCAACTCCTCCGCGGAGGCGACATCTGCTGTGACCTCAAATTCAGCGGCAACAGTACATGAACTTCCTCCCAATTTTTCCTTCTTCTTCAATCTTGCCTTCTTTGACCTTCTTGCTTCGTGTAGATGAACTTCGCGCCCTCTACAAGACATGGATTGCCATCAAATTCCTCTCATACCTCCATGACGAATTCTTCTCAAGGTGGCCTATCAGCTGCTGGAAAAAGGTTGGCCGACCTTCTAGCCAGGGTATGATTGAACTTCTTCCTTCGGTTTGTTATTTGCTTACAGCTATGTGAAGTTCAGGTAGTGTGTGAGCATCAGTCCAGGCTACAAAAGGTTTTTTAAAATCTGCCTGCCTGCTTACAACCATGTGAAGTTCTGGTAGTGTATGAGCCTCAATCCAGGCTACAAAACAACATTGTAAAATTTGCCTGCCTACTTACAGGCATGTGAAGTTCAGGTAGTATGTGAGCCTTAGTCCAGGCTACAAACACTATAAAATCTGCCTGCATTCACATTCACATGTGCAAAAGCCATGTGAAGTTCAACTAGTAAGTGTGCTAGAGTTCAGGTTGGTATGTGTCTGGTTCTGTGCAAAGAAAATAAAAGGAAAATAGAACATGCATGTGATATGACATGAAGGTCGGGTTGGTATGCACTAGGAGTCCAACCCTTCAAAAACTCATGAAGGTTCAGGTTTTTTAACTGTAGACAGTATTTTCCCTTTGCAAAAAAGGAAGTTCAGGTTGTGGAGAGTGCTCAGTTCAGGTACATATAAGTAATCAAATATTGTAGAACTAAAAAATAGGATGTGAAGTTCATTCTGTGAAGGGTGCTCAGTTCAGGTACAAAAGGTAAATGCAGATATAACTTGTGTGCTAATAGACTTTTTTTCTTTTATGTCAGCAAGACGAGAGACGCATGAAGAAGCTTAGAAGTTCCCAGCAGCAAGTACACAATCCAAAGCCTGTACGCGTTGCACCACCCCCTCAATGGGTCACACCTCAAACGCACCAACAGCATTACCAACCTGCTCCAGACCAAAAATGGATGACACCCGAAACACACGGATACTTCCAAGATGCTGGGTCACAGCCCTATCCGCACAAGTTTGCGCCTCCACCTAATTGGGTGACGCCGGAAATCCCCTGCGGATTCTTTGTATCCACCAGTAGACTCCCAAGCACGCCGATGGAGGAGGGGGTTAGCTCAAGTCCTGCGTTTAACTCTGGAGGTTATCCTAGTGTGCCTCATCAATGCCAAAGCGAAGCAACTAAACCGGATCCCAGGACAAATCCAACAGCAACACACACACGGAGGAGAGTGCTCTGCACACTACCACCGTTGGATCCTGCTGCTGCTATAAGTCAGAATTGTATGGGGCATAAGGTAGATGGATTGCTTCACAAAACAAAAGAGCAAACCAAGACTAGGATTGCAATACCTCCACAACCACCTCAAGCAAAAAGGACGCAACCAAGAGAGAGGCCATCTTCAGCCCTCCTTCCTCCTCGTGATCCACTGCTGCATCCTGCTATGATTACTCTGCCATGCCCCATCCCAGAGGGATAGCAGCCGACACCGGCGGAGTTGCGACCATATATGCACGTAAGTGAAACAAAAAATATTTATATATGCATCTTGTATTATCTGCATATTTTCTGCTCCCTCCAGGATAACAAGTTCATAAACTGCATTTTAAGGTGTTGTTTGGATTATTATTTTTTCTTTTTCTACAGTGCCGGATCTACCGGATTATCCAATACCAAGACTAAAGATGCAATTCAAAGATGTAGAAAAAGCAAGGGAATTTTATAATAGATACGCCAGACACGCTGGTTTTGGAATCAGGAAGACAGGTGGAAATGACAACCACAAGTATTTTGTTTCCACCTTCCAAGGGATACACACATCTTCTGTTTCAGAGGCCAACAGGAAGCGAAACAAAACATCGTAGTGGATGGGCTGCAATGGAAGAATGAGGGTGAAGGTGCAGGAGGATGAAACATGTGTGGCAGTGGACATTGAGTACAATCATAATCACCAGCTCATGCAAACTGATGACATGCTGGTATGTTTGCACTCACACAAGAATTATGACCCCACTATTTTGGAGTAAGTAAAGCTCCTCCAGTACCATGATGTCAAGCACACAACAATCATGTCCATGCTATCTGAAAATGAAGATGGAAGCTACTTCCTAAGCATGACCGAACGAGACCTGCTAAACAAGTAAGTATTCAAACACCCACATACTGCAATGTAAAATAGCATCCTAGCTCACAACCCTTTGCTAGCAAAAACTAAACAAATGCATGTTTGCATGTGATTTGCAGGAAAGCCATGAATGCAAGGAAAGATGATTTGGATGATGTATTGAAACTTGTTTCATTCTTCAAAGACATGAAGGAAATAAATGATGAGTTTTTCTATGACATCCAAGTGGACAAGGACAAGTCAATTAAAAACATTTTCTGGTCTAATGCAAGCTGCCGAGGAGCCTATCAAGACTTGGGCGATTGCGTAACATTCAAACGACTTACAAGACCAACAGAACACCCCAAAATTTTGACCTTGATTTACTAATGAAAATTTTGCCATGAAATTAAATTTTTATTTTCTGGTTTTATCTTTTAATTTCAGATCACTTTGTCCCTCTGAATTTTTGAGTTTTTTTCCTTCTAGGTGGAAACCTTTCAAAAATATTGTTGGACTTGTATATCTTCCCAAGACCATTTCTTTTTATTAGTGGAATTATTTCTACAATTATTTTTCCTGAGCTTTATTTCTTTAAAAAATGATTTTTCATAACTTTTAGAGTTCCATTTGCACTACAACCTATTTAAATATTTCTTCAAAAATTCCACCAAAATTGGGGGATGTTAGTAGTAGTGTATAATTCAACTTTATGCAAAAACCCATTGGTGTTCTTTAAAAAATTTGAGCAAATCATCCTCATCTTCATTCGGGTCGAGTTTGGTGTTTTGTACTGCAACCATGTTTTATCTTGCCATATTAGCCTTGATTTTTCTCCTGCTTATAGACCAGCCTACCAAACACTTAAGTCCAGGAGATTGGACCCTTTGGAGTATTTTTGGTCCATGCAATAATGCCCTTCACTTTCTGTCCAGAACTGAAGATTTGCAAAACTTGCACTAACAAGTTTCTGGTTTTGCCCAAATAGCCTTGCCATCATCACTTGCACCTAAAGAAATCCCAACCTGGAGATTTGAGCCACGAGAAGAGATGCATAGATGCCCATGGCATTCTGTCGAGCACCTTGTGTTCATGGATAGCTTTGGCATAGTTTTATGTTTGCACTGTGATCTTGCCCCTGTCCACAAACCAGCATGTCCACTAATCTCCTAGCAACCTCTAACCTGGACCTGTTAATTGCCAGCCTCACCCAAGCCCTCTAGGCCACCCTGGCTTTCTCTCAAGCATGTAGCGTGCGTGCTGAGCACACGTTTTGCACACGCGCGCAACCGACCCACCGTGTTTTGCCCCTGGCCTTTGCTCGTCCGCAGGGCCGCGCCCCGTTCTCGTCCACTCACCAGAACTCTCCAAGCCGCCCCTGGCGCCCTACAGCGCCGCCGTTAGAGCCCTCTTGGTGGCACGCCGGTGTCCGCAACACGCCCCTGCCAGGGCAGCGCCGCCCAAGCCACAGCCGCCCGCCAGCTGCCCTCTGGAACAGCTCCAGCTCATCCACGAGCCCGTCCGCTAGCGCCCGTCGCCGCGACGTCGCCCTGCCAGCAACAGAACAGCGGTTCGCCAGCGTTCTTATCCGCAGCCGCGGGAACCGACCTCGACCACACCCTCAGGCGACCTCAGGCCATCTCCCTAGTGCTCCCATAGCCAGCAATCGACGGAGGGAGGCCATCTGCCTCGTCTCCGGCCAGTTCGGCCGCCGCCATGCTCCGGTGCCATACGTCGCGAGCAGGGCCTCCCCAGTTCTTCCAGTGCCACCGTCCGACTATCCTCAACCGTGCGGAGCCGCCCCACCTCTCTAGCCCGATCGGGAGACACCATAGCTCGAGACCCCGATCCACCCGAAACCACCGTCCACCGCGGAGCTCGCCGCCAGCGACCCCCTCCACCCCTGGCAGCCTATCGACCATTGGGAGGACCGCCCTGGACCAGAGGATCCATCCCCGCCCTGAGAATCCCGCGGGGAGCCGCCGTTCGTCAGCGGCAATCGCCGGAGCCCCGCCACCACTCGGCTAGAGAAGGAAGGAGGGCACGGGCGACTGGTCAAACCTGACCAGTTGACCCGACGGCCCCACCTGCCAGTGACCCCAGCTCTGCGGACGTGTTTTAAGTGGAAACATAAAACATAGGAGTACATCTTCTGTGTCTCGAAAGCGTATTCTTATTCGAACCGTTTTTCTTTTTTTGTTTAATTTAAAAACGGATTTTGACTGAATCTTTGACTAGCTATAACTTTTTAAATATAACTCCGTTTGACCTGATTCTTTTTTTGTTGTTTCCCAGATTTCATCTAGTTTATTTCCATATTTATTTGAAAATTTTCCAAACAACTTTTTTGTACTGTTTTGAAAATATGTGTTAATTTAAATTTTCTTAAAATAGGATTTTGAAGAAGGAAGCAACTTTCAAAAAGTGCACCCCCACTTGCATACTCTTGAAGGCAAGCATTCTAAACCCCGGCATAATATTTTTTGAGTGTCGTTCGATGCAAATACGACACCACCTTGACATGAAGTGTTCGGTATTTTATGTGGTGTTATGATCATATTCATGAGTGCATAATGATGATTCCTTGCTGTTGGAATTTGATATGCTTCTGATAGTAATCACCCTCATATGCCTTTCATGCCTATCGGGAAGAATCTGGGAAAGTCTCTGTCTTGGGTAGACATGAACTTGTCTCTAATAATTCGTTGAGACGATTGTGTCCGGTAAGGCATGGTGAGGTATGATGAGTAGTGATTCTGTTTGTTGGTGTGAAATATATTTGTTATACTAATCTTGCAGGGAATGCCTTAATCTCCTGAGTCGACCGTAGATCGAGTCTTGTTCCAGTAACCCCCATACTTGTTTCGTACTACCACTTGTCCCTGCCATAGGTAGGGTATGGTTCAGTAAGTTGTCAACTCAGACGCCCGACTGTGGCATTCTTGTTATTTAAATTACTTATAAGCCCTTTACGTGGTGTCGCTCAGACGCCCGACTGTGGCATGCTTGTTATTTAAATTACTTATAAGCCCTTTATGTGGTGTCGCTCAGACGCCCGACTGTGGCATGCTTGTTATTTAAATTAGTTATAAGCCCTTTATGTGGTGTCTCTCAGACGCCCGACTGTGGCATGCTTGTTATTTAAATTACTTATAAGCCCTTTATGTGGTGTCGCTCAGACGCCCGACTGTGGCTTGCTTGTTATTTAAATTACTTATAATCCCTTTATGTGGTGTCGCACAGACGCCCGACTATGGCATGCTTGTTATTTATTTTATTTGTAAGCCATCTATGTGGTGTCACTTAGACACCCGACTGAGGCATGCTTTATATTATTATCCTTTCGAGGCGTCGCTTCAGACACCCGATCGGTGCATTCTATTTCTACTCTTTGAATGCATATTCGTGTTTGACATGAATAACCTACTTGCGTGCATCATGGATTTTTATTTCGTGACTGACGTTGTGATCATGGAAAATTCCAGAGCATGATTATCATGCGTTATATTATACCTGAGTTCATAATGTTTGCGAGTAAATTCAAAGTACTCACTGGCTTGTCCCTGGCTATTTTCTTGGCCAGATTTCTTGCATGGAGAGGTGTGTCACGATGACAGCCCCGGAACCAACGCAATGGTGATAGCAGCCTCGCGAAGATAGGAGTTTTTCAGGTCAGCTGTTCCTATGGGAAATGGAGTCCCATAGACGCTGATGAACCACAAACCGCTTCCGCCATCAGCCACTAGAAACCTTGTGTTGTACTCATAGGCCAGAATGGTCTTTTACTGCATATTTTGTATTTCGCTTGGAATTTCTGTATCAAGTTGGTGCCTCATCAGCTAACAGTAATCCTGGGGCTGGTGGGCACAAGGACCATTTTCTGGGAAATATATCCTGAAAATCCGGTCGCGACACCGGCTGCTTAGTAGCCGGTCGGTGGGGCGGGAAACCGGCTTGGACTATGTGCATGCTTTGGTTCCTTAACCATTTTCATGCGGACACCCTTCTGCCTTTAACTCCTGCCCACCGGACAGTCGCTCTGCGAGCTGCGGCCTTCTGGCAGGAGGAGGCTTAGGTGCTAACACACTACTTATCCAGCTGCAGGAAGCACTGAATAGTACAAGGCGGCGAGCCCCCGGGCCAACTAGTCGAACCCAGTGCCAGGTGGAATAATGAAATAACACATTGATAGGCATAATACTTATCATATAGATAAAAGAGGATAGCCCCCGAGCTTTTCTCGGGGGACCCGGAGTCTCTATACTTAATACAAAAGTTGGCGTGGTACAGACTGCATCAAATGTAAAACCTTCGAAGGAGGTTTGCATTTCATGGCCGCTCTGTCTCCTTGCCGGAGTCGTCCCTTTTGCATGCCCGAGGCTTCTGAGCATGGATCTGGTAGTAGGAGTCGTTGCCCAACACCTTGCTGATGATGAAGGGGCCTTCCCAAGGTGCCGAGAGCTTATGCTGGCCGGCTGTTCACTGGATCAGCCGAAGCACAAGGTCTCCCTCTTGGAAGGATCTTGGCTTGACCCTCCGATTGTAGTATCAGCGTAGGCTCTGCTGGTAGATGGTGGACCGACTAAGTGCCAACAGCCGACCCTCTTCCACCAAATCAACGCCGTCTTCTAGTGCTTCTTTTGCTTCCTCCTCGGTATACATGGTGATTCGGGGGGAGTCGAATTCTATGTCCGTCGGGATGACGACTTCAGCACCGTAGACGAGGAAGAAAGGTGTGAAGCCGATTGACTTGTTTAGAGTTGTGTGTAGACTCCACAGGACAGTCGGCAGCTCGTCGAGCCAATAGCCGGCCGAGCGCTCTAGAGGCTTGACCAGTTGGGGCTTGATGCCGGACAAGATGAGGCCGTTTGCTCGCTCGACTTGGCCGTTTGACTGTGGATGGGCAACGGATGCTATGTCCAGTGGGATGCCCTGCGTCCCGTAGAAACGAGCCAAGGCGCCTTTGGCAAAGTTTGTGTTGTTGTCGGTGATGATGCTGTGTGGTACGCCATACCGGATGGTGATGTCGGAGATGAAAGTCACAGCAGTCGGACGATTCAACTTCTTAATTGGTTTTGCCTCTATCCACCCAGTGAACTTGTCCACTGCCACGAGCAGATGAGTCATGCCGCCACATGTTGTCTTGAATGGTCCCACCATGTCCAGCCCCCAAACGGCAAAGGGCCAGGCAATGGGGATAGTCTTGAGTGTAGAAGCCGACAGATGTGGCTTGGAGCTGAACTTTTGGCACCCTTTACACTTCTGGACCAAGTCTTTGGCATCTTCTAGAGCAGTCGGCCAAAAAAAACTGTGGCGGAAAGCTTTGGCAACGAGTGATATTGAGGCTGCATGGTGACCTCACTCGCCTTGGTGGATGTCTTTGAGGATTAGTTGGCCTTGCTCCGGCTCCACGTAGCGCTGGTACACACTAGTGACACTGCGCCTCACAAGTTCTCTGTGACGATGGTGTATGCTATTGCCCGGCGTTGCACTTGCCGGGCCGAGATCTCATCAGTCGGCAGCTCTTTATTTACCAGAAAGTTGAGGATGGGTTGAGCCCAGGAAGGTGTTGCTATTTCTTCAGCTGTTAGGACTGTTGCTTGCACGAGGGTGGTTGGGCGGAGGCGGCGGGTTGGAGTCGGCTGCCGCTTGCTGGGTCGATGAAGTCTCCGGGCCGACTGCCGTAGTCCCCGGGCCGGGTTCTGAAGTCCCCAGGCCGACTGCTGCAGTCCCCGGGCCGGGGTTCTGAAGTCCCCGGGTCTGGTGCAACTGTTGTAGTCCCCGAGCCACCTACCGAATTCCCCGCGCCGGCTGCCGGGGTCCTCAAGTAGGATCCGGCATGAAAATGGAATCTGACTCTGGTGACGGCTTGACAGACAGTTTGAGGAGGCGTTGCTGGGCGACGCCAGCTGGTATTGCTTGTCGGGTAGAGCCAATCCGTGCTAAAGCATCGGGTTGCTCGTTGTCGTCTTGTGGCACATGGAGGAACTCGCACCCTTCAAAGTATCCACTGAGTTGCTGAACGAGAAATCGGTAGCTTGCGATATTATCATCCTTGGTGTTCCAATCGCCTAACGACTGCTGGACCACCAAGTCAGAATCACCATAACACAGGATCCGGTGAATGCCGAGTTCTTTGGCAAGCCGGAGCCCGTGTATGAGTGCTTCGTATTCAGCTATGTTGTTGGGGGCGGCAAAATGGATTTGCAACACATATTTGAGCTTGTCACCTTTGGGAGAGGTGAGGACGATGCCAGCTCCCAGACCGGTGTGTGTCTTGGTACCATCAAAGTGCATCGCCAATGGGTGGAGTCCGGCGCTGGTGGCAGGTACTGGGTCTCGGCCCAGTCGACGAGGAAGTCGGCCAGTGCTTGGGACTTTATTGCGGTGCAAGGCTTGTAGTAGATGGTGTAGGGGGACCAATCTATGGCCCATTTGGCCACTCGGCCCGAAGCATCTTGTCTTCCAATGATCTCGGCGAGTGGAGCAGTGCAGACAACAATGATTGGTTGCTCTTGAAAATATGGCTTCAATTTCTTGGCTGTGAAATGCACGACGTAGCACATCTTCTGGTAGTGGGGGTAGTTTTGCTTGGAGGCGGACAATACTTCACTCAGGTAATACACCGGCCTCTGGATTGGTAGTGCTTTGCCGTCTTCCTTGCGCCCCACAACTATGACTGTGCTGACCACCCGGCTGGTGGTGGCGATGTAGAGGAGCATGGGCTCTTTAGCAACCGGGGCCGCCAGGACAGGCGGAGTGGTCAACATCTTCTTGAGCTGGAGAAAAGCTTCATCCACCTTGTTGTTCCACTCGAAAAAAGTGGTCTTCTTCATAAGCTGATACAAGGGAAGAGCCCTCTCGCCCAGTCGACTGATGAAACAGCTGATGGATGCCAAGCAGCCGGTGAATTTTTGCACATCCAGCAGTCGGGTGGGTACCTCAATCCTCTCAATGGCCTTGATTTTCACAGGGTTGCACTCTATGTTGCGTTCTGAGACTAGGAAGCCAAGGAGTTGGCCGGCTGGTACTCCAAAGACACATTTTTCTGGGTTGACTTTGATCTGAATGCGGCACAAATTCTCAAAGGTCTCCTTGAGATCTTCTAGTAGCGTGCCACGCTTCTCCGTCTTTACCATAACATCGTCCACATACACGTGGGCGCTTCTGCCAAGTTGCTTGAGGAGACACTGCATGCAATGCTGAAACGTGGAGCCGACATTCCTCAAGACGAATGTCATGGTTAGCTAGCAGAAGGCTCCGAATGGCGTGATGAAGGCGGTCTTCAGCCTGTCGGCCAGGTTCAGCTTGATCTGATGATACCCTGAGTACGCATCCAAAAAGCTCAACAGCTCGCATCCTGCTGTGGAGTCTATCACTTGGTCGATTCTTGGCAAGGTAAATGGATATTTTGGGCAAGCTTTGTTGAGGCTGGTATAATCAATACACATGTGCCACTACTTATTTTTCTTCAGCACAAGAACTGGGTTGGCTAACCATTCTGGGAAGAACACTTCCATGATGAAGCCGGCGGCTAGAAGCCGCGCTATCTCTTATCGAATGACTCTTCTCTTCTCTTCTGACAAACGGCGCAAGGGCTGCCTGAACGGTTTGACATCGGGACAGACATGTAGCTTGTGCTCGGCGAAATCCACCGGAACACCCGACATGTCCTTGGGAGACCATGTGAAGATGTCCCGACTCACATGGAGGAAATCGATGAGCTCACTTTCCTATTTGCTTTCAAGGTTTGCACCTATGACAGCGTGCCTCTCCGGGTGCTCCGGGTCCAAGGGTATCTTCTTTGTTTCTTTGGCCAGCTTGAACGAGCCCTCAGCTTCCAACTCCTTGGGGTTGGGCGACATTTCCGGCTTCTTGCCTGCCATCACCGCAACCCAGTCAAGGAGCCGCTTCTCAGCCGCGATCACGAGGGACTGGGCTAGCCGGATGCTGTCTGCAGCACAAGCGGACGACTTCTTATAGTCCTCGGCTATGGTCAGGATTCCCTTGGAGCTCGACATCTTCACCTTGAGGTAAGTGTAGTGGGGGACCGCCATGAACTGGCCGGAGCAGGCCAGCCAAGCAGCGCATGATAAGGGCTCTCAAGGTCCACCACCTCGAACCACACTAGCTCTCGAAGAAAGTGATCTTTGTCTCTGAAGAGAACATCCATCTGAATCTTGCCCATTGGTGAGCAGGAAAGGCCAGGAACTATGCCATGGAATACAATCCGACTGGGCTGAAGTTGTCTTTGTTTGATTCCCAATTTTTCCATAGTATCTCGGTACAGGATGTTGATGCTGCTGCCGCCATCTATCAGAACTAGGGAGAAGCGAGCAGCCCGCCTCTCTGTTGTGAAGGTGGCATCCAAGACCAGGGCATAAAACTAGGGGAGGGTATCACCCCTGGGTGGTCAGCTCTGCTCCAGCTGATGGGCTTTTCGGACCAATGCATGAACTCGGGGGTCTCTGATGCTACTGTGTTTACTTCTTGTTGCCGCAGCCGTCTGCTGTGCTTATCGTCAGCCATGCTGGTGAACACGACGTAAGCTCCATGCTCTTCGGGATAGTTGTCTTGTATTGCGCCGACTGGCCAGACCGCCGGCTGCTGGGGAGGAGGAGGCGGTGGGCCAGCAGACGAAGGAGGCTGGAGTCCATCGCCCTTGGAGATCCTGGTGAGCCAGTGGCATTTCCGAGTGGTGTGGTTGGACGGCTTCGCGCCGCTGTGGAACTTGGACGGCGCATCTAGAGTCTGCTCGTATGAGAAGGCGGGCAACAAGTTGGGCTTGCCACCCTTCTGGCGTTTGGGAGGAGGCTGCCCTTCCGGCTACTGGTCTTCAACTATCGCCACTTGCCGGCTTGTGGAAACCGGCTGCGCGGCATTGCGCTTATGGTCATTCTGTTGCTGATGCCGATTGGTGTCACTAGCCGGGGTCTGAGGAGCTTGGGGAGCCACCTTTCCAGAGGCGTCAACATGGATCTCTGCCTTCATGGAGGAGTCGACCGTGGCGTATTTGTCTGCTATGATCAGTAGCTCATCGAGGGTTGCCGGCTCGTCACAGAGAAGCCGGTGCTTGAGCAGGGTGCCTTCTCGACACCCGGTGGTGAAGTAATCGATAGCCTGCACCTCATGCACGCCCTCACAAGAGTTGTGCAGCTCGGCCCAACGCGTGAGTTAGTCGCGAGTTGATTCGTTGGGGCCTTGGACGCACAAGGAGAGCTGGCGGGGCTTGGGAGGCCGCTTGTATGAGCTGGTGAAGTTGCTGTTTGCTATGCTGACGGCCGTGGAGTAGTCGACCAGCCAGTCCTCTGGCTTCACGGAGCCGGTGTATTTTGGTGTATCTCTGGGGAGTGTGAACCCTTTGGGGAAGGGCTCATCTCGGATGCGGGGGCCAAAGCAAGGCGGATCCAACACGTCTTCTTCTTCTAGCACCAGGTATCGGTTGAGGCGGTCGATCCGGTGGTGGGCATTGTTTTCTCCGACTCCTTCCCGACGGCCAACGCGGTCGCCAAGTATCGGCTAGTCAACAGGTGGCGGGGAAACGCGCCTCTCCCTTCGTGGTGGGGGAGGTGTATAGTCGTCCGATCATTGCACTGCTCTTGGGCGGCCGTCTTGGTTGCGCTCGATGGTGATGCGAGTCCAGCTGTGGCTGGCAACCGGCTCATTGTCTCTTCGATCGCGAATGCCATGAGTTGGCGTCCGAGATGTCGCGCCTTGATCTCGGCGAGGAGGCGGGTCGTTGTTTCGCCGGTTGGGTGCTTGAGTGCGGCAGCCGGCCTCTCGCTGCACGGCAGCCGCATCAAGGAGCTGCTAGACGTGCTCTGTCATGTGGCGACGCTCGTCACCCTCGAGCGTGTCTATCTCGTCTACAGCCGATGTGGAAGATGATGTATGGCTATCCTGTGATGTATGGCTATCTCGTCACCTTCTGGTGGGCTGCTCGTATGTGCTCTGCGGGCGTGGCATAGATGGGGCGATCCGCCCCGAACATGCTGGCAATGGTTGCGCCGCACTGCTTGATCGTGCCAATGCGGCTAGGCCCACCAGAAGCCGGCATGCCGCCAACGTCATGATCCATCTCACGCTGTTAGGCCTCCGAAAGGCGTCTCGTGCTGGCCAGCCAGTTGGCGTTCTCGACAAGCTGGATGCGGTGCTCCTCCAACATCTCGGCGTCGGGGTCTTCGGGTATAGGCGCAGCCAGGTTTAGCAGTGTCGCCTGCAGCGGTTCCTGAACCCCTCCACCAGAGTGCTCGACGTGGCTGATGACGAGCACTTCCATGACGGTGCTGCCGCCGTTGTCCGCGCGAGGAAGCGGTTCGTCGTAGACCACCATGTTGGTGGGGAACGTGTCGAGCGACGCCGTGTCGGAGTCGACAAGCATCGGGTCGATGGAGCCAACCGACACCATGTCCGTAGCCGGCTCGCTGGCGATGTGGAGCTAGTCGAGGAGGCTGACGAGGCGGCTCTCAGGGCCCTCTATGCCCGCGTCAAATATGGGCTCGTCAGAGAGGCGAATCTCGCCAACAAGATCGGCGAGGCAGCTCGCCTCACAGAATACCTCTGCATCATGCAGTGCGCTGGCACAGATGCTGTCTAGCATGTCGGGCTGGCTGCGTTTGCCAGGAAGGAACACGGTTCCCGTCCAGAGCAGGTCTCTAGACGACGGTGCACCTCGCCCCATGATGGGCGCCAAATGTCGGGGGTTGGGTGCGACATATGACAAATGATGGCTTATCATGGTGGGAGCGAGTAGAATATCGCCGGTGCCCGGATGTGGGATGAGGCGTAGACACGAACAGCGGCGTACTTTACCCAGGTTCAGGGCTCTCCTAGGAGATAACACCCCTAGTCCTGCTCTGCAGGGTCTCCGCATGTTCACTAAGGTACTAGTGTGTACTATCGTGCTCCTTGAGCTGTATGCTAGAGGTAGAAGAAGGAAGGCTTGCTCTCTCCTTCCTCTGGTATGAGTCTAGGTCTAACAGGTTCGGAACGCTTTGCATGGGTTCCCTGTGGTTTTTTTATAGGCCTACCCCCTAGGGGTACAATGGTAATCTAGCCGGGTGTAGGACCCGGCTGTCAGTGTCCATGGTTGCTGGCTTCTCTGCCGGCTGCCGCGGCCCGCCGCTTGGTGGGCCCCGCCGGCTGGTCTGATACGGAGCCGACAGGCCGCTGCCACCGCTCGCGGGTCTTGCCGGCTGCTGGTTACTATAGTTGTTACGCTAATGACGTGTACTTGGTCAGGGGAGCGTGGCTACAGTCCCGCCACCTGGTGGGAGATCATTGTAGCCACGCCATGTCTCATCTGTTTAATGGCGCACGGACCTCGAGGGAGGAGGGGGCCGCCTGCTAGAGGCCATCCTCCCTTGGGTCTAACTGGCCTAGCTTCTGCCGTCTTCCGGGCTCTCGCTGCCTAGTAGAGCCCGCTGCCTGCAGGCCGTACCGACAGGCCGTCGTGGGTACAGGGCTCCGCCTGTCAGGAGTGACGTCAAGGGTGGAGTGGCAAAAGTACCGCATCATGCGGAGATCTCCGCCTGTACGGGGCACTGTGGCCGCACCTTGCCCTGGGTATGAGGGAGATGGGCTACGCTGTAGCCACATCCTGTCTTGTCTTCTTTAACGGGGGCACAGACTTTGAGTACACCGTGGGCCGCCTACCAGGAGCCGGCCTCTCTGGAGGCTGCCTGCTAGGAGTGGCCCCATCTCGATGCCGCCTTCTAGAGCTTGGCCATCTTCTGGCAGCCGGCCATACGGGCCAGTCGGCCACGAGAAGGCGGCGCTTCATTCCGGTCATTTGTGGGGCGGGGCCGGCCCATTCTCTTGAAAGGTTCAGGGACCCGGGTAAGACTACCCATGGCCCATTACTCCGACAGGGGCCACGAGGCAGGTGGCGCACCCTTGGCCCTCGTGGTCACCCCGTAAGGTTGTTGGTGCCCTTCATTCTCCGCAAGAAAGCCAATATCTGGATAAAAATCGTGTACAAAATTCAGCCCAATCAGAGTTACGGATCTCCGGGAATTTAAGAAATAGTGAAAGGGCAGAATCTGGAACGTAGAAACAGAGAGAGACAGAGAGAGAAATCCAATCTCGGATGGGCTCTAGCCCCTCCCACGCAATGGAGACCATGGATCAGAGGGGAAACCCTTCTCCCATCTAGGGGGAAGGTCAAGGAAGATGAAGAAGAAGGGGGGCTCTCTCCCCCTTTCTCTCGGTGGCGCCAAAACGCCACCGGGACCATCATCATCATCACCGCAATCTACACCAACAACTTCACCGCCATCATCACCAACTCTTCCCCCCTCGATGCAGCGGTGTAACCCCTCTTTTACCCGCTATAATCTCTTAAACATGGCGCTCAATGCTATATATTATTTTCCAATGATGTATGGCTATCCTGTGATGTTTGAGTAGATCTGTTTTGTCCTATGAGTTAATTGATGATCATGATTGGTTTGAGTTGCATGTTTTATTATTGGTGTTGTCCTATGGTGCTCTCTGTGTTGCGCAAGCGTGAGGGATCCCTACTCTAGGGTTTGCAATATGTTCATGATTTTCTTATGGTGGGTGGCGTGAGTGACAGAAGCACATACCCGAGTAAGTAGGTTGTTTGTGTATGGGAATAAAGAGGACTTGATACTTTAATGCTATGGTTGGGTTTTACCTTAATGATATTTAGTAGTTGCGGATTCTTGCTAGAGTTCCAATCATAAGTGCATATGATCCAAGAAGAGAAAGTATGTTAGCTTATGCCTCTCCCTCAAATAAAATTGCAATAATGATTACTAGTCTAGTTATTGATTGCCTAGGGACAAATAACTTTCTTGTGCGACAACAAGCTCTCTACTAAAACTAACTTAGTTGTGTCTTCATCTAAACAGCCCCTACTTTTCATTTACGTGCTCTTTATTATCTTGCAAACCTATCCAACAACACCTACAAAGTACTTCTAGTTTCGTACTTGTTCTAGGTAAAGTGAACGTTAAGCGTGCGTAGAGTTGTATCGGTGGTCGATAGAACTTGAGGGAATATTTGTTCTACCTTTAGCTCCTTGTTGAGTTCGACACTTTTACTTATCGAAAGAGGCTACAATTGATCCCCTATACTTGTGGGTTATTAGTCGACAAGGGTACGTACATCTCCTGAGTGGTACGGTAACCCTGTCTTAGAGGTCATGTTGTTGGACAATGATGAACCTATGAGCTATGGACAAGCGATGGTGGGCCCGCATTCAAACAAATAGTTACAGGCCATGAAATCCGAGGTGGGATCCAGGTATGAAAACAAAGTATGGACTTTGGAAGTATTACCTGAAGGGCGAAAGGCCATTTGGAATAAATGGATCTTCAAGAAGAAGACGAACGCGGATGACAATGTCACCGTCTATAAAGCTCGACTTGTGGCAAAGGGATTTCCACAAGTTCAAGGAGTTGACTACGATGAGACTTTCTCACCCATAGCAATGCTTAAGTCCGTCAGAATCATGTTGGCAGTAGCTGCATTTTTTATTATGAAATCTAGCGGATGGATGTCGAAACAACGTTCCTCAATGGTTTCCTTAAGGAAGAGTTGTATATGATGCAACCGAAAGATTTTGTCGATCCAGAGAATGCTGACAGAGTGTGGAAACTCCAGTGATCCATTTATGGACTGGTGCAAGCATCTCGGAGTTGGAATCTTCGCTTTGATAAGGTGATCAAAGTGTTTGGGTTTATACAAGTTTATGGAGAAGCTTGTGTTTACAAGAAAGTGAGTGGGAGCTCTATAGCGTTTCTAATATTATATGTGGATGACATATTGCTGATTGGAAACAATATAGAACTTTTCAAAAACGTGAAGGAATATTTGAACAAGAGTTTTTCAATGAAGGACCTAGGAGAAGCTTCTTTCATATTAGGCATCAAGATCTATAGAGATAGATCAAGACGCTTGAGAGGACTTTCACAAAGCACATACCTTGATAAGATTTTGAAGAAGTTCAAAATGGATCAGTCCAGGAAGTGGTTCTTTCCTATTTTACAAGGAGTGAAGTTAAGTCAGACTCAATGCCCAGCAACTACAGAGGATAGAGAAAAGTCGAGTGTCATCCCCTATGCCTCTGACATAGGCTCTATCATGTATGCGATGTTGTGCACAAGACTGGATGTCAGCCTTTCCATATGTATGACCGAAAGGTTTCAAACTAATCCAGGAGTCGATCACTGGACATCGGTGAAAATATCCTTAAGTACTTGAAAAGGGCTAAGGAAATGTTTCTTGTTTATGGAGGTGATCAAGAGCTCGTCGTAAAGGGTTACGTCGATGCAAGCTTTGACACTGATCTGGATGACTCTAAGTCTCAATCCAGATACATATATATTCTAAATGGGGGAGCGGTAAGCTGGTGCACTTCCAAGCAAAGAGTGGTAGCTGGTTCTACATGCGAAGCGATGTACATACCTGCCTCGGAGGCAGCAAAGGAAGGTGTCTGGATGAAGTAGTTCATGACAGATCTTGGAGTAGTGCCCAGTGCACTGGACACGATGACTTTGTTCTATGACAACACTTGTGCCATTGCTCTAGCCAAGGAACCAAGGTTTCACAAGATGACCAGACACATGAAGTGACGCTTCAACTCCATCCACGATTACATCAAGGAGGAAGACATAAAAATTTGCAAAGTGCATACGGACCTGAATGTTGCAGAGCCTTTGACTAAACCTCTTCCACGGTCAAAGCACGATCAACACCAAAACTCTATGGGTGTTATATTCATTACCATGTAATGCTAGATTATTGACTCTAGTGCAAGTGGGAGACTGTTTAAAATATGCCCTAGAGGCAATAATAAAGTGGTTATTATTATATTTCCTTGTTCATGATAATCATTTATTATCCATGCTATAATTGTATTGACCAGAAACTCAAATACATGTGTGGACACATAGACAACAACATGTCCCTAGTAAGCCTCTACTGGACTAGCTCGTTGATCAAAGATGGTTATGGTTTCCTAGCCATGGACATGAGTTGTCATTTGATAACGGGATCACATCATTAGGAGAATGATATGATGGACAAGGCCCAAACTATGAATGTAGCATATGATCGTATCAAGTTTATTGCTATCATTTTTATGCATGTCAAGTATTTGTTCATATGACCATGAGATCATGCAACTAACACCGGAGGAGCGCCTTGTGTGGATCAAACATCGCAACGTAACTGGGTGACTATAAAGGTTCTCTACAGGTATCTCCGAGGGTGTGTTTTGAGTTGGCATGGATCAAGACTGGGATTTGTCACTCCGTATGACAGAGAGGTATCTCAGGGCCCACTCGGTAATACGACATCACAGTAAGCTTGCAAGCAATGTGACCAATGAGTTAGTCACGGGATCTTGTATTACGGAACGAGTAAAGGGACTTGTCGATAACAAGATTGAACTAGCTATGTGATGTCTACTATGCAACTTTATTCTTGTAGACACGTGTTGGGCCTCCAACCGCAGAGTTTTCTAGTACAGTAGCAATTTTCCCTCAAGTGGATGACCTAAGGTTTATCAATCCGTGGGAGGCTTAGGATGAAGATGGTCTCTCTCAAACAACCCTGCAACCAAATAATAAAAAGTCTCTTGTGTCGCCAACACACCAAATACAATGTTAATAAGTATAGGTGGACTAGTTCGGCGAAGAGATGGTGATACAAGTGTAATATGGATGGTAGAAATATATTTTTATAATCTGAATAATTAAAAATAGCAAGGTAAAAAATATTAAACGGGCACAAAAACGGTATTGCAATGCTTGAAAATGAGGCCTAGGGTCCGTACTTTTGCTAGTGCAATCTCTCAACAATGCTAATATAATTGGATCATACAACCGTCCCTCAACGTGCAACGAAGACTCCAAAGTTCCTATCTGGCGGAGAAAATAAGACAGAATTGTTTGTAGGGTACGAAACCACCTCAAAGCTATTCTTTCTGATCAATCTATCCTAGAGTTCATACTAAAATAACACGAAGCTATTCTTTCTGATTGATCTAACCAAGAGTTCATACTAAAATAACACCAAAGAAAATTCAGATTCATAACATTCAATCCAACACAAAGAACCTCAAAGAGTGCCCCAAGATTTTTACCAGAGAAACAAAGACAAGAATGTGCATCAACCCCTATGCATAGATTACCCCAATTTCACCTCAGGAATCCGCGAGTTGAGTGCCAAAACATATATCAAGTGAATAAATATGATACCCCATTGTCACCACGAGTATTCAATTGCAAGACATATATGAAGTGTTCTCAAATCCAGAAAAGTATTCAATTCGATAACAACGAAATCTCAAAGGAAAAAACTCAATTCATCACCACAAGATAGAGAAGGGAAAACACCATATGATTCGACTATATTAACAAAGCCCGCGATACATCAAGATTATGACATCTCAATAAAATTGGAGAGAGAGAGATTAAACACATAGCTACTGGTAAAAACCTTCAGTCCCGAGGGTGAAATACTCCTTCCTCATCGTGGTGGCCGCTGGGATGATGAAGATGGCCAACGCAGATGACTCCCCCCTTCGGAAGGGTGCCAGAATGGGGTCTAGATTGGTTTTCAGTGGCTACAGAGCCTTGCGGCGGTGGAACTTCTTATCTAAGTTATTCCTGAGGGTTTTTGGAATATTTCCGAATTTATAGGTTAAAGAGGGGGTGCGGGAGGCCACCGAGGTGGGCACAATCCACCTGGGTGCGCCCTGGTGGGTTGTGCCCCCCTCGGGGCACCCCCAGGTGCTTCTTTGGCCCATCCTGGGTGTTTTGGTCCATAAAAATTTACAAAATGTTTTGCGGTGTTTGGACTTTGTTTGATATTGATTTCTTGCGATGTAAAATACAAGCAAAAAACATCAACTGTCACTAGGCACTAGGTCAATAGGTTAGTCCCAAAAATTGATATAAATTTGCTATAAAATGATTGTAAAACATCCAAGACTGATAAAATAACGGCATGAATACTTCATAAATTATAGATACGTTGGAGATGTATCAGCATAGCCAAGCTTAAGTCCTACTCGTCCTCGAGTATGTAAATGATAAAAGAAAGAATTTATGAAGTGTGATTGCTAGGAAAGTGCAGAAGTTTTATGAATGACAATTCAATCACTTTCCCTAGCATTACAACAACAATTCTTTATAGTAAAATTTCTCATGTTAAAGTAGCAACCAATTCACATGTTAAGGTTCAAACAATGAATTCTCTTGAAACTTGTCGGCGTTCTGGGAACGGGGGTCCCCAGACTTGCCTGCCTGCGGCCTACGGCATGGCTCAAAGGGGCCCTAGCACGACCCGTCTTCATCGACGCAAACCCAAGAACCTCCAGAGGGGCCAAGCCTCGCGGGGCGGACGACACGGAGCTTCCTCAGGCACGGCCACATCAGGCTGGCTCGCGAGGAGGCGGAGAGATCAAGGCGGGGTACCTCACGAGGTGCCCGTGATGCAAGCCATGACGACCAAGGGCGCCAGCGGGCGCCAGCCCGCGCAGTGTCCTCCTTTCCTCTTTGGTGCAAAGGGAGCAAGCGCAGGTGAGAGCATCAAGCAAAGGCACCCGTTTCGGTGCAACGAGACCAAGACCAGTCCAACGGCAGGAAGGACGTCATTGTGGATCCCAAGCCAGCGTCACCACCAGAGCCTTTGGCAGGCGAGGACCAACTTTAGTCAGGATAAGAGTACCCAATGTTCCCCTTCAAAATTGCCAATTGTTGGCGCCCTTCCTGCTCAATATTTGGGAAGAGGCCTAGGGCCTTTGCCAATAAATAGGACTAGCCACCCATAGGGTGAAAGAGGGGGGAAATTAGAGAGAGGATCGGAAATCACAGAGAGAATCGAGAAGAGAGAGAGAAGAGTGACTGAACTCCCCCTAGCAGTTCATCCTCCCAACCAAGAACAGACCCTCGCGAGGCTGTTCTTCCTTGTATTGCTCATCATCATCAGCCCAAGAGGCAATCCACCACACCACACACTGGAGTAGGGTGTTACACCACAACGGTGGCCCGAACCAGTATAAACCCTGTGTCTCTTATGCTGTTCTTCCCATAGCTTAGATCTTAGCGAGGCGGAGGGGTGCATGTAGGTAGAAGGCGAAATCTCCACGCGCACCCCAGTGTTTAAACCTCAAGGGTCTACTGGAACCCAAAATCCGACATTTGGCGCGCCAGGTAGGGGTGCGCCGGAATCCACCTTCTACCACTTTGTGCCCCGGCGCGTCGTCATCACCATGTCCGACGACTAGGCGGGCAACCCAGATCCATGGGCGGCGTGGCCCACCCGCGCAGAGCCGCTCGCCTCGGGCGACCCCGTGCCCCAGGCAGCTCGCGGTCCGCAGGGCGCTGCGGGCTGCGGGCGACGCGGACAGGCTTCGACAACTCTCACACCGTGGCAAGCGCGGTCGGCAGCAAGGGCCTCCAATCACGCCGCGACCACGACACCATACACCCGCCAGGAGCAGGCGAACTCGAGGGCCGCGCTCACAGTGGCCCGAGAGCTGCTGCAGTGCAGGCTGCTGGAGGGCGGCCGCGACGTGCTGTTGGAGCCGTTGGCAGAGCTCCTGGGCTTCGCCGCCTCGGGGGCTCACCCCTTCTGCACCCAGCTCCCATCTCAAGCCCAGGGCGGCCCGCGAGGGGGCTCCGCACGCGCCCGCGGGCTCCAAGGCTACTCCAACGCCAGCGAAGCTGTCGGCACCGGACCGGCGGTGGCGCCACCCCCGCTCCCGGTCCGCGAAGAAGAAGGACTCGACGCGACCCGCGGCCCCAGTGGACAGCCGCGCTACCACCCCACGGTGGGTGCGTCAAGCGGAGCTGCGTGGCACGCGGAGCACTACGGCATGGCCTTCAGGATGACGGCGCCGGAAGAATATGTGCCCCTCATGATGGACCAAGGACACCCTCACCAAGGCGAACAAGGCTCGCTCCTCAGCCCGAGCTGGGGGGACGAGGCGCCAGAAGCTGAGCCCTTCTAGGAGCCCCGGGACGGTCCCACTGGCCACGCTGGAGGCAACGATTATCGGGTACCGCTAATTCCTCAAGAGCAAGCATACGCTAATCATGGATCGCAGGAGGTGGAGGTCTCCACAGCGAGCAGCAGCGCCGCTCCCATAGTCTCCTACCCCTCGGGAGGAGGGCGCAGGGGGCTGTAGGAGAGGGGCGGAGATCCGAGCAAGGTGTTCGGAGCAAGGTGTTCTCAGGAGGTAGGCCCTCTGCTGGGGAGGTGCCTCAGGGCCTGCCCCTGGCGGAGGACCCGTGGTCGTCGGGGGAACCGCTGGCGACCACTCTACCCCATCAGCGGCGTCCTGGTTTCCGGTCGTCGTTGATGGCACTAGAGTGTGGCACAAGGCGGGGCCCTCGTCTGGCGATATGAAGCAAGGCCAGTTCCTGTGAAGAAGGCCCAATGCCTGTGAAGTTCGCCGCCCCGTGACACTCTCACATAATAATGAGTGGGGCTGTACACGCCCCGGAGTCTCAGGGGTGCCGGCCTTAGGCCCTGGGGCTCCCTCCCACGCCCAGTGGCAGCACTTAGCTCCGCGCTGGTGAGAAGACGTCCAAGACTAGATTAGGTGCCGGACGTGGCCTTTTGTCTGCTTTCGTTGCTTTTCCCTTTGGTTGTCGCTTTCCCCCGTTGGATTTAAGTTGGATTCGAATTTGAGATTTGTGTGTGTTCGGGGAAGGGGTGCTTAGTCTCGTTCGAGCAATTTCTCACGTTTTGGTTACCACTTCGCCTCAGCTGCCTCCCCTCGTGAGCCCCTCGCGAGCCGGGTCAGGCCTAGCTTACGCACAGCCCAGACTGCCGCCGCCGCGTCCTCTAAGGAGGGTTTTTACTGCAGATCCTATGGATTCGATCAGGGAACACTCGGGACAACACAGCCTCCCACAAGCTACCTCAGGGCCCGCACGGGACAAAGTAAACTAGCCGACCAGCGCATCTCTTAAGCCAACCACTTGACACGGGCGCATGGGCAATGTAACATCTACTAATACGATGAACACAAGTTTTACATGAGGGGCCCCCCCTCCAAAATGCTCTCACAGCCATCAGGCCAAAACCTGAGTTCTATTCATGCAGGGTAAGGAAACAGGAACGATGCATGATCAGTCGGATAAATCCCCCAATGCGTCCTCAGGAGCACCACCCAAACCGTTGCTGGCGTCACTGAACTCGCCATCACTGTCTGCGTCGCCGCCAGCAGCGTCAAGGCCGTTCACCACACCGCCCTCGTCAGTAGCCACGATCACGCTGTCGTTGTCTGAAGTGAAGGCCCTGACAAGAGCATCCACATTGTCTTCCACCCAGTGCGTCAGGTCGTCTCGGACGGCCTGGTGGACTGGGGCGATGGCGGCGGTGAAGTCGAAGAGGGGATCCATGTTCCGGAGATGGCTGAAGACGCGAGAAAAGGCGCGCCCGAGCAGGGCGCGGCTCCTCTCCTCCACCAACCTGTCGGCCCTGACCGACCGCGCCTGCAGCTGCGTCACCATGTCGGTGAAGAACTGAAGGATGCTGGTGTAGTTAACTGCGTGCGGCTCGCCAACAGCCGCCTCGCAGAGGTTGCCCAAGGCTGTGTTGGCTCTTTCCCGGAGCGTGGTGAGCATGGGGCCGTGCTCATGCTCCAGGATCCGCCGCTGATGTATCTCGTCCGCATTCTGGCGCGCGACAACCTCAGCCTCCTCCACCCGCTGGCGAAGAAGGAGAACTTCGGCCTGGGAGGTGGTTGACTCCCCTTGCACTACCTCAAGGGCGGCCCGAAAAGCATCGGCCCGCCGCGTCGCTTCCTCCAGCTTGGCCCTCAAGGCAGCAGTCCTACCTTCAGCCTCGGCTCGGATCAACTCCAGCCTCTCCTCGAACTCGTGCTCGAGGCTCAAGCGCGCCATCGCCACCCGACGTCCGACCTCCTCCAGGATGCAGGCTTCCCGTGCAGCGACATCATCCTCTGCCTGCGTCACCAAGCGCTTCCTCATCTCCAGGCGCTCGTACTCACGACTACGTTTGGCGGCTTCCAGCGTCAGCACCTCCTCGCGCTTCTAAAGCTCTGCTGGGTCGCCAGAGACCACCTTCATCGACGCGAGGACTGCCTCGCGCAGCTCCACTTGCTCCTCCAGTGAGTGGCACCAGACCAGGAGCTCCCGAGCCCGCTCCTCCGCCGCCTCTCGCCACCGGTCGGCTTCCCGGGCCTCCTCAGCGGCCTGAGATCGGGCCTCCCAAGAGGCCACCAGCGACGCCTTGGCCTCTGCGTCGTCAAGATCGCGCTGAAGGCGCGCAAGGGCGATGGCGCCCTCCAGCTCGCGCCTCTCTGCAGCCAGGCATAGGCCCTCGGCCTCAAGGAGCGCGTCTTCATCAGGAAGCTCCTCACCAAGCAGGCTCACCGCGTCAGCCGCCCTTCGAAGGAATCCTTGGCGAAGAGCGCGACGCTCCCGGGCGCGCTCGAGCACGTCTTCCACACCATCATCTGCCCCGAGCAAGCACCGGGGGCCACGAATCAGCACTCCCCCTCCGGGCAGGGGGCTGGGGGCTGGCACCCTCGCGACGGCCGGGCACGTCACGCTAGAAGCCCGGCCTGGAGCCAGCCCGTCCCCAGATGAAGAGCGGAGCGCCTCAACCAATCGCAGTGCACGATCAGGCGAGAAGCCCACGGCAGGCTGGCTATGCCACGAGAAGGCCCGCGAAGGAGGATCGCGAGGTGCGCAGGGCCACGATGCGCCTCGGGACGGTTCGCCTCTCCGATCGCCCTCACCACAAGGGCTCTGCTGCTTGGAGCGCTTGAGGACGGTGTAGGGGGCGGAGCCAAGGGGGACGGCACCTCAGCCGTCCCCGCAAGCTCGGCTGGAAGGGGCCTGCGGAGCAAGGATCAGTAAAAGTAACAGAAGGATCGGGAGCTAGGAAAGGAGAAGGCTTACTCATCAGTGGTGAAGTACTTCCTATGCTTCAGCAGGCGACAAGGGTAATCGTCGCCCAGGGCATCCCTTCTCTTCCGGAGGGCCTCAAAGTCCACGCGGAAGCGGCCCAAGAGTTGAGCGCAGGGATCAACCTTCGACGAAGACGAAGCGTCAAGGCGATCCGCGTCAGGGGCGCCTGCCTGATCCGCACAGCCGATCGCCTCGCCAAGAGAAGCGGCTAGAGCCTCAGGGGCCTCAGTCGCAGGTGCTGAGGGCAGCCGCTTGCCACCCTCAGCCTCAGCGGCACGGGCCCCAAGAGCTGCTCCCTCATGAGCATCGCCCGGCGCTGACACCCCGCCGGGAGCCCCCTCGGCCTCTGGCGCCTCATGCCTCCCTACTCCGCCACTTGAGGAAGAGCCGCCTTGGCCGACTGGAAGGGCAGTCTTCATCACTGGGTTCTCGCGAGGCCCCTGGAGGCCGGCGGGGCGCGGCCCCCACTCATCAAAGATAGGCATCTGGTTCACAAAATCGCCCCTGTTCTGGCAGAGGTACAGCAAGGCCCGTCCTTGCTGGATGCTGCCGGGGTTGGGGTCTCTAGTCAGGATAAAGAGCACTGTCATCGGCACTTGAGGCGTCAGGTCCTCTCCCTAGAGCCTCATACGATCATCACGCCCGCTGAAGGCCCACATCCGGCGGGAGTGGCGTTGGAGAGGAGCAATGCGGCGAAGTAGGAACTCCTTCACCACCTTGGGCGCTGTCACGCCAAGCGACCTCAAGAATGCGAAGCGGTGCCTAACGAAGACGAGCCGGGGGCTCTCAAGCGTCTCCTGGCCCCAGCCCGAATTGGGGATATTAGGCGAAGTTGGCTCCGATAGCAGGGGGCTGGGTACCCCTGCATCCACATACAGGCACCGCTCGCGGAACCCAGCCGCGGGCAGAGGGAGCCTGAAGTCAATCCCTGAGGCCGCTGTCTCAGACGCGGCAACGAAGCTCATGCACGCCCAGCATTGGGTAGGGTCGACAAGGTGTAGAGAGAAGAAGTGGCGCAACAAGGCAACCGAAGGAAGGATGCCCATCATTGCCTCGCAAACAAAGGCGAAGACCGAAAGGAGGGTGATGGATTTAGGACCCAGATGCATCATGTGGATCTGATAGTGGGAAAGCACGACATTGAAGAAATCGGAAAAGGGGGGAACCAGACCCGCCCACAGGGCGTCGGCAAAATACGGGACCTCAGTGGCTATCCTGTCAATGGAGAAGTGGGATGCGGGCCAGGCCGTCGTCCTCCCGCATTCGTTGAAGATAGAAGCCAGAGCCAAGCTGACCTTGCCCAAGCCCTCGGCGGGGGCCGCCAGCGGCGGAGAGCAAGGCAGAGGCATGGGTTTCTTCCCTCTTCCCTTCTTCGTCGGAGCCATGGCGATAGGAAGGGGGGCGGGAAGGTTCGAGATTGGGTTGAAGACGGAAGTTGGAGTTCGAGGGGAGGAAGGACAGAGGGCGCTCGAGCTACAGAAAGGGGAGCGGCTGTGTACGACTACGAGTCCACCTAGCAAGGCGCAAAATAAGGGGGGCGTGGGGGAACAGTGCCGCCCACGCCCAATCAACCGCCACGCGGCGCCCAAGGCCGCAGGCTGTTAGGGCCCGCGGCGCTTCACCCTTGTCCTTTCGCCTCCCTTCACGGCCAAGTCCGGGCGCACCTTGGGCCCGGGGGCTACTGTCGGTGTTCTGGGAATGGGGGTCCCCAGACTTGCCTGCCTGCGGCCTGCGGCGTGGCTCAAAGGGGCCCAGCACGGCCTGTCTTCATCGACGCAAACCCAAGACCCTCGCGAGGGGCCAAGCCTCACAGGGCGGACGACACGGAGCTTCCTCAGGCACGGCCACATCAGGCTGGCTCGCGAGGAGGCAGAGAGATCAAGGCGGGGTACCTCACGAGGTGCCCGTGACGCAAGCCATGACGACCAACGGCGCCAGGCGGGCGCCAGCCCGCGCAGTGTCCTCCTTTCCTCTTTGGTGCAAAGGGAGCAACCGCAGGCGAGAGCATCAAGCAAAGGCACCCATTTCGGTGCAACGAGACCAAGACCAGTCCAACGGCAGGAAGGACGTCATTGTGGAGCCCAAGCCAGTGTCACCACTAGAGCCTTTGGCAGGCGAGGACCAACTTTAGTCAAGATAAGAGTACCCGATGTTCCCCTTCAAAATGGCCAATTGTTGGCGCCCTTCCCGCTCAATATTTGGGAAGAGGCCCAGGGCCTTTGCCTATAAATAGGACTAGCCACCCACAGGGTGAAAGAGGGGGAAAATCAGAGAGAGGATTGAAAATCAGAGAGAGAATCGAGAAGAGAGAGAGAGAAGAGTGACTGAACTCCCCCTAGCAGTTCATCCTCCGAACTAAGAACAGACCCTCGCGAGGCTGTTCTTCCTTGTATTGCTCATCATCATCAGCCCAAGAGGCAATCCACCACACCACACACTAGAGTAGGGTGTTACACCACAACGGTGGCCGGAACCAGTATAAACCCTGTGTCTCTTATGCTGTTCTTCCCATAGCTTAGATCTCAACCACGCGGAGGGGTGCAGGTAGGTAGAAGGCGAAATCTCCGCGCGCACCCTAGTGTTCGAACCTCAAGGGTCTGCCGGAACCCGAAATCCGACAAAACTGAACAACCTATGTTCTCAGTCACCAAGCAATTGCAATTCAACTTATTCAATAGAGTTTAATTAATAGCTTCACATACTCAACCATCATATAGTCTTCTATGATTGCTAACAATCACCGCATACACATGAGCAAAACATTTCAACCACACACATAGAAAGATAGGGGCTTATTGTTTTTGCCTCCCAATGAATTCTCCTCAAGGGTGATGTCAAAAATAATAACTCATGCTACCAATATCCAACTGGATATATGTGCCTAGATATTTCCTCACCACATGATGCTTGCCAAAAGAGAAAAATAAAAAGGAATAGAGAGAAATACTTTGACTCTTTGAATAAAAGTAGATATCGAAAAGTAAAAGATAGGCCCTTCGCAGAGGGAAAGATGTTTCCATGCGCTTATTTGTTTGTATGCTCAACCCCTTAGTGCCAAAGAACATCACGGTATATTTCCCCTTATGATAGCAACCTTTGTTATGCAGTCTGTCGCTTTTATTCTTAGCCATCACAAGTTCGTACAACGCTCAATTTCTCTTACACTAAATGACCTAACACTTTTAGAAGCAATTTTTATTGCCTTATTGCACTGATGAAAACTTACTTGAAGGATCCTGCTCAATCCTTAGGTAGGTATGGTGGACTCTTGAAGATAAGATTTGGGTTTAAGGGTTTTTGGATACACAAGTAGTATCTCTACTTGGTGCGGAATTTTTGGCTAGCAAAGATAGGGGGCAAGCACCACATGTTGAAGGATCTATGACAATATAACTTCGACGTGAATATGAAGAAACATAAACCATTATGTTTTCTTCCTTGTCCAACGTCAACAATTTTGGCATACAATATTTTTATGGGGGCTCACAATCACAAAAGATTTCCATGATAGTGTATTTGCATGTGAAAGTTCTCTTCCTTATACTAATTATTCGTGAATTGCTTGTATGACCAATATTGTGATTGTCAAGCCTCAAAAGATTCACTTTCTAAACCAACTGTGAAGCTTCCACTAGGCATGATATAATTTCAACTTCATGATATTCAATTCATTCAACAATTTACTCATAGGATATAAGTGAAGCACAAGAGTAAATGATGAGCTACTCCAAAAATCATATAAGTGAAGATGAAGCTAGTAGTTAAGTAAATAGGTAGCTATTTGAGGACTCTCTCTTATTAAAAAAAATTCAGATCTAAGTATTTTATTAAAATAGCAAGCAAAAAAATGACATTCCAGGATTAGCACACATTATGTGAAGAAGCAAAAAGTTAGGCTCAACCGGTACTAACCGATAATTGTTGAAAAATAAAGGTGGGATGCCTACCGGGGAATCTCCAAGCTTAGATGCTTGAGACATATTGAAATATTATCTTGGGATGCCTTGGGCATCCCCAAGCTTGAGCTTTTGTGTCTCCTTAATACTTCTCACATCACAGTTTTCCTAAGTCCCAAAAGCTTCACCCACACAATACTCAACAAGAACTCGTGAGATAAGTTAGTATAAACCAATGGAAAAACCTTATAATTCTCTACAGTAGAAAATCACTAAAATTATTATTCGACATTGCATACTAAATGCCTCTGCCTATTTAATACTCCTATCCTCAAATAGAATCATTCAACAAGCAAACATATGCAAACATAATAGCAATCTGCCAAACCAGTACAGTCTATAAAGAATGCTAGAGTACCAATACTTATTAAACTCCAAAAATTAAGAAAAAAGTACCACATTATAGAAAATTTATTAGAGCTTATTTCTTAAAAAGTTTCAACATTTTATCAAATTCTGACTTTTCTAGGGAATTTTTGCAACAACGGTAAACTTTCTGTTTTCAAACAGCAACATGTAGACTTGTAAAATAAGCATGGCGAAGGCTATCCTTGAGATTTTTATTTAAAATAAAGATGAAAAACATTATTATAAATAAAAGAAAGAAAATACAAATAAAATAAAATGATGCTCCAAGCAAAACTCATATCATGTGATGAATGAAAACATAGCTCCAAGTGAGGTTACCGATAATGTTGGAGACAAAAGAGGGGATGCCTTCCGGGGCATCCCCAAGCTTAGTTGCTTGGATATTCCTTGAATACTACCTTAGGGTGCCTTGGGAATCCCCATTCTTAGGGTCTTGTGACTCCTTATTGTCCTCATGTTTACATCTCACCCAAAACTTGAAAACATCAATCACACAAAACTTAACGAAACTTTGTGAGATAGGTTAGTATGATAAAGAGAAAACCATTTCACTTTTCGTACTGTCAAAGACAAGATTCATAGTTGTTATCACACAATGCCTACTTTAGAATATCATTTACACAATTTATATTGAGCAATATAAGCCATGGAAACTAGAAAGCAAGCAAACTATGCATTGAAAACAGAATCTGTCAAAAACAGAACAATCTATAGTAATCTGTACTCCAACCATACTTCTGCTACTCCAAAAATTCTGAAAAATTAGGAAAACCCGGGAAATTTCTATTAATCTTCTGCAAAACGGATCATCATTTTATCACGCATCTGTTAAAAATTAGAATTGTTTTCCTGAGCACAAAAGTTTCTGTTTTTCAGCAAGATCAAATTAACTATCATCGTAAGCCATCCCAAAGGTCTTACTTGGCACTTTATTGAATCAAAAACAATAAAACATGATTAATAAAGTAGCCTAATAATGTTAACACACAAAAATAGTAGGTAAAAGTGTTGGGTTTTCTCCCCACAAGAGCTTTTCTTTAATTCCTTTTAGCTAGGCATGATGATTTCAATGATGCTCACATAAAAGATAAGAATTGAAACATAATGGGAGCATCATAAAGAAAATGACTAGCACATTTAAGTCTAACCCACTTCCTATGCATAGGGATTTTCTGAACAAACAACTTATGGGAACAAGAATGAACTAGCATACGAAGGCAAAACAAACATAACTTCAAGATTTTCAACACATAGAGAGGAAACTGGATATTATTGCAATACCTACAAGCATATGTTCCCCTCTCATAGTAATTTTCAGTGGCATCATGAATGAATTCAACAATATAGCTATCACATAAAGCATTCCTTTCATGATCCACAATCATATAAAATTTATTACTCTCCTCACAAGAAAATTTATTCTCATCAATAGTGGTGGCAGCAAACTCAACAAAATAACTATCATGGGATTGAAAATTAAAATCATGATGACAAGTTTCATGGTTATCATTATTCAAAATAGCATACATGTCATCACCATAATCATCATAGATAGTAACTTTGTTATCATAGTCAATTGAAGCCTCATCCAAAATGGTGGATTCATCACTAAATAAAGTCATGACCTCTCCAAATCCACTTTCATTAATATAATCATCATAAATAGGAGGCATGCAATCATCATAATAAATTTTCTCATCAAAACTTGGGGGACTAAAAATATCATCTTCATCAAACATAGCATCCCCAAACTTACAGCTTTGCATATTGTTAACATCATGGATAATTAAAGAATTCATACTAACAACATTGCAATCATGCTCATTATTTAGGCCAAACATTTTATTGAATTCTTCTTCTATCAATTGAGCACAATTTTCCGATCTATCATTTTTAAGAAAGATATTATAGAGATGATCAATAATATGATGCAACTTCAATTCCATTTTTATGTAGTTTTCTTTTTATAAACCAAACTAGTGATAAAACAAGAAACTAAAAGATTCAATTGCAAGATCTAAAGATTTACCTTCAAGCAGTCACCTCCCCAGCAACGGCGCCAGAAAAGAGCTTCGTTGACGGGATGTGAGTGCCGCTTACCTAACCACCCCAGCAACGGCGCCAGAAAAGAGCTTGATGTCTACTATGCAACTTTATTGTTGTAGACACGTGTTCGGCCTCCAAGCGCAGAGTTCTGTAGGACAGTAGCAATTTTCCCTCAAGTGGATCAACTAAGGTTTATCAATCCGTGGGAGGCCTAGGATGAAGATGGTCTCTCTCAAACAACCCTGCAACCAAATAATAAAAAGTCTCTTGTGTCCCCAACACACCAAATACAATGGTAATTTGTATAGGTGCACTAGTTCGGCGAAAACATTCTAACTGTACACACTTTCATATGGTTTCACATTAATTTGGCCATGTTTCTTTCCATTCCTCTGCTCATCCAATTCCTATGAACCAAATACTCAAGTTGACAAAAATCCGGTGTTTACAAATGCTCTGTTTCCCACATGCATTCCTATCCTATTGTAGTGTTTTTCCCATCCCTGTGTTTTTAGAATCCTGCAGGCCAAAGGAGCCCTTACAGAATTACTTTAGTTATAGGTAGGTGTCTAAGAAAACTTTGTGTTGTTTGTCCTACTCCTACAGCAACGTCATCCACCTCACCTGAGTTGCTCCATCGACAGAAGCATCCACCAAACCAGACATCACGACTCCTGACCATCTTTTGCCGCCTCAAATCTCCTTCCCTGCCGCCAGCACCCACCACAATTGCATCGCCATCATCGACTTAGTAGATGAACCTGAGGAGTACACGGGTCCACAAGAGAGGTCGCACTCTTTTGTTTCTGCTTATGTTATGCATTGCTTAATATTACCTGCTACTTTATCATCCTGTTCACCTCTTAGACTCCAATTCAGGTCCAAATTAATGTTAAAACTTGAGTGTTATAATTACTTGTGAGGCACATATCAAGGCAGCTATGAATAGTATCTTTGTCTATCATCTGGTTCACCTATGGTATGCCTATGTTGTTCATTTTGGGTGGGAAACAAATGGTAAAGCAATCATCATCTATCTTTTTATTAAATTAAAGCTAACATCAGCCTGCTATCATTATTTTTGGATCCATCCACTGGTTTTTACCATCACTCTAGATTTTTACATTCTCCCCTTACATAATTTCACTATATTTTTTTCGTATGCATGTCAGATATTGTACATAGTCATGCTGAACATGTAGAGAAAAAGAGAAGAGTTTTGCGCGGCAATACAATGTCATGCAGACATCGCTCCATGGTGGGTTCAATGACAAACCCTCCCCCTCTCTAGATTGTAATCTAGAGGAAGATATCTACTCTTAGGCAGATTCAGATGTAGCTGACCACTCCTATTTACCCTCCAAGGTGTTTGCTCTATCTTCGCATGATGATGTTGGACATGTCATGCATATGTTGCCTTGAAGTTCCTACTTTCGACATCATATATGTCATCTACTTAGTTTATACATGTTTTGTAATGCCACATGTCTAGTTTCTATATCATATATGGGAATTATGCAGTCTCATCTCTTTTAGCCAGCCATAATATATGTGAAATATGCAATGCCATCCCATTTAACCAGGCATCATATATTTGAATGATATCTTCCGCATTCTTTTCTTC
Organism: Triticum urartu; assembly: GCF_056163025.1. Taxonomy (NCBI): domain Eukaryota; kingdom Viridiplantae; phylum Streptophyta; class Magnoliopsida; order Poales; family Poaceae; genus Triticum; species Triticum urartu. Next base: position 305,094,079 of record NC_141878.1, read on the forward strand.
ATTACATTTCCATTTATTAACAATGTTTGTACATTAAACTACTATTCCTGTCAACCAACCATTTGAGTGGGTAATGGAAAAATCTGAAGTGAAAACAAGGTCTTCAGAGGAGACAGTGCTACCTGTCGAAGCAGATCTCTTGCTGGGTCCTGTTAGCTCCTCAAAGATGGTTTCAGAGACAGATGACAAGTCCTATTCCCCCATCGAGGTGTATGCTCTAACTTGGCATGGTTATACTGCTAATTGCATAGTTTAGACATCATATACACAATATTCAACATTGTGTTCTTAGTTCAGACATCATATATGCGAATGCCCTCTGCTTAGTATATAAATCACATGTGTGAGCTAAATCATGCGATCCTGATTACTTAGATAACATGTATGTGAATTATGTCATGCGATCATGTTTACTAAAGACGTCATATCATTATCTCATGCCATCCTGTATAGTTAGTCATCATATCTTTGAATTATGTCATGCTATGCTATCCAGTTTAGATAGACATCATATATGTGAAATTATGTCATGTTATCCTTTTTAGTTAAACAATATACATGTCAACGATTTCATGCCCTCTTTTTTCCAAACTATCTATTTCATCTTAGGAGCATGACACCGCACTAATCACTTAGGAGCATGACACCGCACTAATCGACGACGTCCGTCGCTGTGAGGTGGTGTGGTGGAGTGGTTTGCCTCCGTGAGCCCCGGTAGGCCTGCCAGGGCGATCTTGCAGGCTCGTTTCCGGGGTAACCCCAACCTCGCCAAGCTCGCCTGCCCGACAAGGGAGGTTCTTCCCTTAGTGGTATCTTGTCTCTCTGGATAGTATTGATCTTCTTGATCTGCACTTTGATCCTTCAAAGAACCGATCCCTCGCGCTTCAATCTGATCTTGGTGATGTAATCTTGTTCTTGGGCCTGTGCACAGTCTGGGCAACGGACCTCGGTTTCATTGCACCCACAGGAGCCCCCGGGCCTAGCTCGAATGCGGTGTCGCGCATTGTCGGGGTAGGCCTTAACGAGTGCACAGGGCAGGGGCGTCGAAGTGGCTGGCCCCATGAGATCTTCCTTGCTTCTGCATTACCTTGAGCCCGGGCAGGTTTCTGGTTTTCCCGCACGTCGTGCTAAACGTTATGGGAAAATCCAGATCGTGACCCATGGATCGCCCGTGCGCCATGATCGTGGGGCAGAAGCTGCCATCCCACATGCCTCCCGCCCCGGGTGCATCCGCCACGTGTACCACATGCATTGTGTAGGGTAGGTGGAAGATGCCGAGGGCGCGAGGATGGGTGCCATTGCAGAAAACTAGGCGCCGTTGGTTGGTGCAGAAGTTCGGCTCTGATTCCCCGAGCTGTTGAAGGTGCAAGGAAGCTGTATTGGAGGAGCGGGGCGGTTGCTCCCTAAATGGGAAGCCAGCCCCTTGCCTCATCACTCCATAAAAGTGGGGCGGGAGAGGTGTGTTTGTTCACACACTCTCCTTATCCCTTTCCTTAGACTTTCTTCACTCACCATGACGAGAGGACAAGGACATGACGGTGCTGCAGTGGCGGCGGCAAGAGCTTCTGCTCGATAGCGTATCCCTCCTCCACTTAACAACGCGTGGGCAGAACCCTCCATGAGAGGGGGAGGGAGAGGATGAGGTCGCGGTCGTCATGGCACTCGAGGGGGAGGAGGATGGGGAGGTGCCCTGATCATGCCCCCATCAGACGCTCCTCCTCCATTGGAGGGCCATGTTGGAGACCATCCTCTAGAGTTCGTCATCATGTTATATAAGCCTCCTCACAGCTGCCTCCGCCTCCCTACTCCATTTGCAAGGGTGATGGAGCTCGAACAATCGCGAGCGTTGAGGCTGCACATGAGGGGCTGCGGGAATGGCAGCACACGGGTGAATGTTGATTTCCCCGCTCCTCACGTCATGTACTTCCGTCGAGGATGGAAGACTTTTGCTCGTGCCCACAGCTTGTTGGAAGGAAACATCCTCCATTTTAACTTAATGGAGGACGGTTTCCTTTCCATCAAAGTTTGTGGGAGCTCGGGTGCTCGCTTAGGGTGTTGTGCGGAGAGCTCAACCGATGACGAAAGCTCCTCCTCGAGCGAGAGCGACAAGGAGGAGAGTGAAGACGATGATGACAACACCGACTGGGAGGGTGATACCTCTGACTCCGGCTGAGTATTAGCTGGACCGTCACCGTCAGGCGCGGGCAGGACCATCTGCATCTGCACCTCCTCTCCGGCAAGGTGATTTGCCAGGGATTTGGGAGCAAGGGTGGAGGTGGTGCCTTAGGCTCCTCCAGCAGCCTTCCAGCTAGACCCCGGCAGGCTTCCTCGCGGGCTGTAGCTTCGTTAACCCTGTCGTGTCCTACTGGCCCTGGTGGTGGCGGTTGACGGGTTGCCTCCACCGATCACTTCACAATCGTCTTCGTCTGTGCCCTCCCGCCCCCGCCGTGCTACCTCTCCTAGAGCCCGAGAGGGTCAGGCTGGGCTTCTGCCTAGGCACTCCTTTTGCCCTCTTCACCTCCTACCGTAGTGCCTAGGAGGAGGGGGACAAGAAAGGGCATCATGGGGCACTTATCGTTTTTTAATATTAAATCTGTAGGCACTTGCCAAAATTTAGTTCAAATTATATAATCTCTTGAATCCACATTTGTGTCCTGTAAGGTCAGTACTTGTTTGATCAGCATATTAATGAAAAGGATAAACCTTGTCGGGGACTTATGCATGTAATATGTCCATGAAGGGAAGGAACACCTCTATACTTTTAGTAAACAAGTTCCCCAGGTAGGCTACCCTGCCGGTACCCTCAGTTTTGTTGTCGTGCAGTCAGGCCTACTGGGCACAATCGTGAAGAGGGACCAGCCCCCTCCAATCTTTTTTCAACAAGAGCCACTGCGACCATCCTGACCAAAGCAATGTTCGAGTCAAGGGATGGGAGCACTAAGTTTCAAAAAGCGACGAGGTTTTCTTATGCACATGTCTTTACTTATAGAACACATTTGGATGAGAGAAACAACTTATCAGTTTGGCTTGCCGGAGATCGCAGTGTAGGCTCATCTTTTCATCTCCTCTTGGAGACCAAGTCCTCAGCAGGAGCCTGTAATTTATGCAGATGAAGATGATGCCAGATGCGATCTCATCTACATGAACATGCGATGCTCATGAAATGCTTATGCAAGCATGAAACTTTCTGGGGCCCCCTAGTGTCGGATTACGGGTTCCGGCTAACCCTTGAGGTTCGAACTGTGGGGTGCGCACGAAGATCTCTCTCCCCCTAGCTCACACTCTCGCCACAATCTCAAAGCCTAGCTCGCCGAACCCGAGGAACAAGAGACACAAGAGTTTATACTAGTTTGGGCCACCGATGTGGTGTAATACCCTACTCCAGTGTGATGTGGTGGATTTCCTTGCAGGCTAATGATGAATAGTACAAGGGATGAACAACCTCCTAAGGAGAGGTGTTCTCGAGCTCAATGAGCTTGTGTGCTGAGGATGGTCTGAATGATCCGTCGGCTCCTATGGTGGTGGCTAGTCCTATTTAGAGAGGCCCTGGTCCTCTTCCCAAATATTAGGCAGGAAGGGATCCTGCAACAGACAATTTGAAGGGGGACAGCTAGTACAAGCTATCTTGACAAAAGGTGGTCTTCGCCTGCCAAAGGCTTTGGTGGTTACGTCATCGTGGGCTCCATGATGACCTTCGTCCTGCCAACCTGCTGGTCTTCGTCTCGTTGCACCGATATGGAAACCTTTGCCTGATGCCTCGGGACTCCTCACTTGCACCTGCCTCTTTAGCAACAACGAGGCAACTGGTACTCTGCGCCCGCTAGTTCCCGCCTGGCCTTGGTCATCATGGCTCACGTCACTAAAACCTCATGAGCTGCCCTTCGCCTTGATCTCTCCGCTCCACGTGAGCCAGCCTAGTGAGGCTGCGCCTGAGGAGGTCTTGTGTCGTCCGCCTCGTGAGGCTTGGCCCCTCACGAGGGTCTTGAGTATTTGCTGATGAATATGGGTCGTACCAGGCCACTGTAAGAGCCACGACCTGGGCCGCAGGCAGGCAAGTCTGGGTACCCCCGTTCCCAGAACGCCCATAGTAGCCCCCGGGCCCAAGGCGTGCTTGGGCTTGGCTTCTAGGTGAAGCCAAGGGGCAAGTGCGGAGCGCCGCGGGCCCTAACAGCATGTGGCCTTGATTGATGTGTGGCGATTGACAAGACGTGGGCGTCTCCGCTTCCCCATGCTGCCTCGGCAACTGCCCGACTTGACGAGTCCCTGGTGCATGCAGAAAAGCCATCATCATGTGTGATCATGGAGGCCGTCGATTGGCCTCCTCCTGGCTATAAATGGGGAGGGGGACGGAGCCCCCATCACCCATCTCTTCCTTCGCTCCTCCTACTTCTTCTTCTTCCTTGCCGCGACACCCATGGCGCCAGTGAAGAGGTTCTCGGCCGCCGAGAAGGGGAAAGCTCACCAGGAGGGCCCCGGCTCGCCACCGCCTAAGAGGGGGCGCGGTCGCCCGCGCAAGCATGCTGCAACCCCCGCTGCCGTCCCTGGTGGGCGTGGGCGAACTACCTCGGGGTCCGGCACTGTCCTTGGCGACCATGACGGCACTTCATCGCACGGCGGGAGCGGCTTAGGTCATGGCAGCCCCGTAAATGAGGGGAGGTGCGTCATAGTCGCCCGGCCTCCTCGGCCGCGCTTCCACTCGGCAGAGGTGCTGCCGGAGTTTGTCGTGTGGTCGGAGAACCCAGCCGGCACTTGGCTTCAACTTCCACGCTCCTTTGCCGGTGAACTGCCGGCTCTAGGTCCCGGCGGCCTCTGGCTGTAGGCCGACGGCTGCTGCAGCAAGGATTCGTGGGACGTGGTGGAGATCTCTACTACGGGTGACGTAGCCCTGGTCTGTGGCTGGCAAACGTTCGCCTGCGCGTGGCCTGGGCAGGCGGTGCACCCTCCACTTCAAGTTCGACGGGGCAGCGACCCTCTTCATGAGGGTGTTCAGGGAAGACGGCCGCCGCACTGGATGCTGCCCTAAGGACGACGATGATGGTCGTGACGAGCACGAGGGTGAACTCGCCCTCGGTGGCGGCCCGGTTCGCCCAGCTACGGCAGCTCCTCCTTCGGTGAGAGCTTCAGCAGCGGTGGCTATGACCAGCCGCCACTCCGTCGGGCACATTTCAAGGATGGTGGCGGGTCGTCCCGTCTTCGTGCCCCGGTGAAATGCGAGGAGGGCTCCATCTGAATTCAGGGACCGATCCTCATGAGCAGTCGCGTCGCAGGAGCCGCTTTTGCTTGTCCTCTCCTTCCCTTTCCTCCTGCATTGTGAGAAACGAGTATGGAGCCCTGCGGGGGCATGTAATGAACCATGGTGCATACATTGCTTTTGTGGTGTGTTTATTTCTTCCGGGTTCTGTTGTGAGATCTATGCCTTGTACGAGTGTAGAGGGGTAACTGAGCTCAATGAATCCAGGGTAGCTTTGAGCTAATGAGGGCGCGCGTCTCTAGCCACCTGGTGGGGGCTTCCCCACTGTTGATTCGGGTGACATCATGAAGCTGCAAAAATTCGTTAAGAAATCCTTAACCCTTCTTGCGCGAGGCCTCAGGTATGGGCTGGTTATGGCCAAGCAAACCGCGTCGCGGTACCCGTGGGGCACAGACTAAAAGGGGATGCGCTGATCACAAGCCCAGACGAGAATGCCTCGCAGAGACCAGGGCAGTGCGCATGCACATACTACCTGTCCAATCTCCCTCGCAGGGCGTGCGAGGTAAAGCGTCGGGCAACTGCCGCCATCCCTGGTGAAAAACAAAGAATCGATGGAAGAATCAGAAAGAAGAGGCAGTTCAACCAAACCATCGAGAAACGCCAGAACTGCAAATTTCATTAAAGTAAAAGGGGCAATCCAACTACAGAGAGCAAATGAACAGCCGCGTCCGGCACCTAGTCTAGTCTTTTTACCAGCACAGAGCTAAGTGCTACCACTAGGACATGGGAGGGAGCCCCCGATGCCCGAGGGTGGCACTCCGGAGACTCTGGTGCGTGTACAACCCCACTCATTATTACGTGAGAGTGTCACGAGCGGAGACCTTCATAGGCATTGGGCCTTGCTTCATGTGTAGAACTTCCGGAGGTGCTGGATGTTCTAGGCGTTCTGGATGGGGATCCCATCCTACGTCTCCAGGTGTGCAGCGGCATGCCTAGAGACGCGAGCAATCCTAAATGGGTCCTCCCACGTCGGTGAGAGCTTATGCAGCCCTTCCCTGGAGAGCACCTGCCTCAAGACGAGATCACCCACCTCGAGCGTCCTGGAGCGGACGCTGCGACACTGGTACCCTCACAACGCCTGATGGTATGTTGCCGCTCGAAGCAAGGCTTCACGGCGGCGTTCCTCCCCCAGCACAAGGGCCATCCACCGTATGGCGTCCTACTACGTATCATCAAATGCTAGGACCCACGTCGAGCGATGCCTGACCTCATGAGGGAGAACCACTTCTGCTCCATAGACGAGGAAGAACGGGGTCTCGCCTGTTGGCTTAGTGGCGGTGGTGCGGATGGACCACAACACAGACTGGAGCTCGTCGTGCTAGCCCCTGCCATAGGCTTTGAGCTTCTTCTTGAAGGTCCGGGTCTTGAGGCCTCTCAGGACCTCGGCGTTGGCGTGCTCAGCTTGGCCATTGCTCCTGGGGTGTGCCACCGAAGTTTAGCTAATCTGCGTTCCAGGGTTAGCACAATAGATCTTGAAGAGATTGCTAGTGAACTGTGAGCCGTTGTCGGTGATGATGTGGTTAGGGACCCCGAACCGGCTCACAAGGCCCTTGATGAACTTAACTGCTGACCCGGCTAGGATGGTGCGGACGGCTTCCACCTCTGCCCATTTGGTGAACTTGTCGATGTCGACTTAGAGGTAGCGGTAGCCCCCAGGCGCTCACGGGAACGGACCCAGGATGTCCAGCCCCTAGACCGTGAATGGCCACGAGAGCGGGATAGTCTAGAGGCCCTGGGCCGGCTGGTGGATTTGCTTGGCATGGAACTGGCAGGCCTTACAGGACCTTAGCAGCTCGGTCGTGTCATTGAGTGTTGTCGGCTAATAGAACCCGCTGCAGAACACCTTGCCAACCATGGTACGCGACGATGAGTGATGCCCGCAGTTTCCATCGTGTATGTCAGCCAGCAGCTCGTTCCCCTGCACCTTGGAGATGCATCGCAAGGAAACATCATTTGGCCATTTTCTGTAGAGCTCACCGTCTTGGATGCAGTATGCCGTAACCTGCCGGGCCACACGCTCCACGTCCTCCTCCTTCTCTGGTAGCGTCCCATGCACCAGATATGCCTTGAACTCCTCGGTCCAGCACCCCTCCTGAGGCTCGAGAGCGAGGACCAGACGTGCTCATGAGGTCGGACCGCAAGCGGGGGCTCCTGAGGCTGGTGGCTGGGGGAGTTCCTCTCGAGATGATGTAGTCTCCGCGGCCGTGGGGGTCGCTGAAGGATTGAAGAGTCGCTCTTCGGAGACACTAGGTTCTTGGGGTAAACGCCTTGACACCCTCTTGGCGATCTCGTCGGCCTCCTTGTTGGTGCCGCGTGGCACATGTTGTAGCTCTAGGCCTAGGAATTGCTTCTCCATCTTGCGCACCTCCGCGAGGTACACCTCCATATGCTCGTCCCTTGGTTCGTACACCTTGTTGGGTAAGTTGACGAGGAGCTGCGAGTCACCCTTGATGGTGGGACTCTTCACCCCAAGGCTACCGTGGCATTGAGGCTGGCGATCAACCCCTCATATTTCGCAATTTTGTTGGAGACCTTCTCACCCCGCTGGAAGCAGAGTTTTACAACATAGTATAGCTCGTCTTGGGTGGGCCGGATGAGCACAGCGCCAGCCCCCACGCCTTGTCATGCGAAAGCATCATCGAAGTACATGACCCAGCCATCCGGTGCTTCATTTCCAGGCGAGAGGGATCGGCTCTCTCGCGCTTAGGGCTCCGGAGCATTGGTCCATTCTGCAGCACAGTCAGCAAGCGCGGCTCCCTTGATAACCCTGGTCGTGCTGAACTCCAACTGAAACGCTTGTAGTTCAATGTTCCACTCAGTGACTCTCCCTGCGGCATTGGTGCTGCAGAGCACCCTCTCCAGGGGGTAGGCTGAGATGACCTTGATTGGGTGGCCTTGGAAATAATGGCGTAGCTTGCGTGAGGCCACCAGGAGCGCGAGTAAGAGCTTCTGCGACATTGGGTACCATGCTCTCGGGTCCCGTAGCACAATGCTGACAAAGTATACGGGGTGCTCGACAAGGGCGGGAGCGTCGATGGAGCCTGTGTCCTTCGGAGGTTGTGGTGCCTACTGAGGTGGGGGACCTCAGGAGCCTGGTCGCCCATCGGGGCCTCCGCAGGCCCTTGAACGCCGTCTTGTGGGGCGTGATCATCCGTGGGCAGCGTCTTGGCCTTAGCGGCACCGTCTTGTGACCGCACCATTCTAGCTGAGGGTGCGACATTACACTGCATGTTCTTGGCCCGGCGCTCCTCCCGAACTGCCACCAATGCCACGCTGGCGGTGTGAGGCGTGGCGGCCAGATAGAGCACCAGAGGCTCGAGGGGGCAAGGTGCCACCATCACCGGTGGGCTGGTTAGGTATCTCTTATGGTCTTGAAATGATAGATCTTCCTTTGGGGTCCATTCGAATGGGCCCTTCTTCTTCATCAGCTTGAAGAACGGTAGGGTGCGCTCCCCCAGCTTGCAGATGAAGCGCCCCAGTGAGGTCATGCAGCCTGCAAGCTTCTGCATTTCCTTGAGAGTTTGCGGTGGGCTCATGTCTTCTATTGCCTTGACCTTCTCGGAGTTAGCCTTGATCCCCCTGTGAGACACGAGGAAACCCAGTAGCTTGCCGGAGGGGACACCGAACACGCACTTCTCTGGGTTGAGCCGTAAATCCACCTGGCGCAGGCTAGCGAAGGTCTCCTCCAGGTCCTGAATCAGGGTTCTCGCCTCCCGAGATTTTACCACGATGTCGTCGATGTAGGCTTCAGCGTTTCTCCCCAGCTGGTGACCCAGGGTGATGTGCATCAGCCGCTAGAAGGTCGGCCCAGTGTTGTGCAGTCCGAACGGCATGTAGGTGTAGCAGTACACCCCGCACGGGGTCAGGAAGGCGGTCTTCTCCACATCCTCCACTTCCATCTTGATCTGGTGGTAGCCCGAGAAGGCGTCTAGGTAACACAACAGGTCGCACTCGGTAGTGGAGTCAACGATCTTGTCGATGCGCGGAAGAGGGAACGGGTCTTGGGGACAGGCCTTGTTAAGGTTGGTAAAGTCGACACACATGTGTTCCTTCCCGCCTTTCTTTGGCACGACGACGGGCTTCGCCAGCCACTCCTGTTATCGGACCTCGCGAATGACGCCTACCGCCTCCAGCTTGTGAGTTTCCTGGACGATGAAGGACTTCTTCTCCGCGGACTTTCACCGCGCCTTCTGTTTCACAGGGCGCACATTGCGCACACCCTTAAGTGATGCTCGATTACTCCCTTGGGACCCCTACCAGCTACATGGGTTCCCAAGCGAATACCTCCCTGTTCGCACGCAAGAATTTCACCAACGCCTCCTCTTGATCCGGGTTGTGGTTGGTGCCTATGGTGAAGGTGGCTCCCGAGGATCCATCTTCCTCGACCGGCACTTGCTTCGTTTCGGCCCGATCTTGAGTGAACAACTGCTTCTTCTTTGCTAGTGCGGCATCCTTTGCCCCTGGGGTGGCTTCCCGGCCGGGTGTGCTGCCGCTGCAGCCCTCAAGGTGAGCTTGAAGGACGCCAGAGCTTCCTTGGTGTCTCCAGCTACGGTGAGGACGCCGCTGCTGCCCGGCATCTTCATGAGGTTGTAGGCTGGATGGGTCGCTGCCATGAACTGAGCCAAGGCAGGGTATCTGAGGATGGCGTTGTACGGGAGGCCGATGTAGGCGATGTCGAAGTTGATGAGATCGGTGCGGTAGTTGTCCCGGGTATCGAAGGTGACCGAAAGGCGTATTTACCCCAGGGGGCTGGTGGATCCGCTGCCGACTCAGGAGAAAGGCCCCTTACGAGCTAAAATCATAAACTAGGGTTTAAGCTTCTGTCACTTTAGCAACCCATCATCTACTTATTACTTCCCAATGCCTTCCTCTAGGACCAAACAATGGTGAAGTGTCATGTATTCGACGTTGACATGACACCACTAGATGAGAGGCAACATACATCTCATCAAAATATCGAATGAATACCAAATTCACATGAGTACTTATAGCAAGACTTCTCCCATGTCCTCAGGAACAAACGTAACTACTCACAAATCATATTCATGTTCATAATCAGAGGGGTATTAATATGCATAAAGGATCTGAACATATGATCTACCACCAAGTAAACCAACTAGCATCAACTACAAGGAGTAATCAACACTACTAGCAACCCACAGGTACCAATCTGAGGTTTTGAGACAAAGATTGGATACAAGAGATGAACTAGCACTACTTGAATCAGCTTCTTTGCCATCTGCCACGGCAGACGGCAAAGGCATAGATCACGGATGGCAAACTTCTTTGCCATCCGCCAGCAGACGGCAAACTATCCATCTGAACACGTGTCAGCGAAGGCCTTCCTTGCCATCCGCTTCCTGGAAACAGACGGCAAAGGATTGTGCTAACCGCCATCCAAGGCCAGCAGACGGCATAGACAACGGACGGTAGTGTGGTGGCGTGACAGCCGTTAGGGGGTTAATGGCGCTCTTTGCCGTCTGCCAGCGGACGTCAAAGAGTCAAAGCTCCTTGTCGTCCGCTGACAGACGACAAAGAGCTCAGCTATGCAGCACTGGGAAACTGCCCCGTGGCTATCTATGCCGTCCTCCAGTGGACGTCAAAGTGATTTTAATATTTTCCATCTGCTGGCAGACGACAAAGTGACGAAATAGGCAGCCAGTGTTCCCAGTTTTTACAGGTAGCTGCAACGTGTCCTCTTTGCTGTCCGCTAGCAGACGGGAAAGAGCTTCGCCGTCTGCTAGCAGACGGCAAAGAGGCTACATATCCCCTGTTTTTATTTGAACCCATTCTATTTCACAGGAATTCACACATAGATATACATATTTTTTTTCCACATGCACAGCAGACATATGATGTATCCAACACATAGCTCCATCCATGATCAACATACATACATAATAAGAAACAGAGTTCCATCCATACATATTACAGTAACATTACAATGTTCATCCAACACATTATTCCATGCATCCATATAACAAGTTCCACATTTTTCATCGATACAAATGAAAAAAGAAAAGGGAAACAAGCACTCCATCCATGCAAGCTTCCATATAGTGAATTAAATCTGCAAAATGGGAAACAAGAAAGTTAGAAGAAGAAGACTAGAATCAGAAGAAGAAGAAAATGAAGAAGAAGAAGAAGAAGTAAGCATACTTAGGTAAAATGGAGCTAACCTAGCTAATTATGCCATTTTTGAGTGAACTAAGCATATTATGCCATTTTTTATATAACTTAGAGCTAACTTCATTTTGGAGAAGAAAAAGAAGACTAGATTCTTTTCTTCCTATTCCTTCTTTTCTTCCTCTTCCTTGATTTTCTTCATCTTATTATGTCATTTGTGGACTAAATAGGCTAAATTATGTCATAAATGGACTAAATAGGCTAAATAAGCAGAAAAATGCCATTTTTTAGCTTACCTACCTAATTATGCCATTTTCACCTAATTAAGCATAATATGCCATTTTTGATATAACTTAGAGATAACTTCATTCTGGAGAAGAAGAAGAAAACTAGAAGAAGTTCTTCTTCTTTTCTTCCTATTCCTTCTTTCCTTCCTCTTCCCTAATTTTCTTAATCTTATTATGTCATTTGTGGACTAAATAGGCTAAATTATGTCAAAAATGGACTAAACACGCTAAATAAGAAGAAAAATACCGTTATCACGGAGGTGTAGGAATGGTCGGGGCTGCGCCAGTGCCAGACGGAGGTGAAGGACCGGTTGGGGTTCCGGCATTGGCAGAAGGAGTGGTGGATGCTTGTCGGGAGCCATGCTGCACCAAAGATCATTTCCAATAATGTCTCGCTAGCAAGTTCGCAAACTGAAATGTGAATAGTAGTAAGCAAGGACCATTCAAATCAAACTCACCATGGTCGCCGGAGCAATCTGGGGCATCGACGAAGGGGCCTGACCATTTTTCTCGCACATGGTCTGGACATTTGGTTCTCACGAGTGAGTCATATTTGATAGTAATGCGAACATTACATGCATGATTGGGCTAATATGTACCACGATGAGCTCGTATAGGGCCCGGTTAGCGCTATCATTCCAGTTTCTCTCCTCCTCCAATAGCTTAGCCGTCCTCTCCTCCATCTCCCTCTCCCTCACCACCGCCTCCCTTTTTGCCTCCCTTTTTACGTCCTCAAAAGCGCCCGTGTCTTCAATCTCTCTTTCTCAACAATAGCCTGCAACACACCACTCCTCGTTAGCATTGTAATCATCGACGGACGCACACACAATGTAATGGATGAAAGGTGAGAGAGTCCGTATAACTAACCGCCATGGCGAGCTCTGCGGGCCGTGCACGAGGCATTATCTCAGGATCAGAGCTACTCAGGCGCTTATTGATCCGTGGGAGAGTCTTAGGACAACATATCAATCCATCACCAATGGCTTGAGAGCCATGGGACCTCCCGCCACCAGATATCATCACCAGCTCTATATCAAAAGGATCCTGGCTTGGGTTAAAGTCCTCCCCTTTCCTCGCCTTCCCCTCGTCTTTGTACTACACAAGCTTGTGGTGGGAGGACTTGTTGGTGAAGCTCTCTGGATGATCTAGGTCAGACTCCGTGAATGTCTCGGCCTTCTTGTACGGGGCCATAGAGGTGGAACAGACTTGGCACAGGCTTCTTGTGGTGGTGCGCCTGAGAGAGAGGAACAAAATATTAGTTAAGGGCTCAAGCTAGCATGAAGAATGATATTGCTATGTAAATAGGTCATTTTGGAGCTAAGAAACCTTATCATGTCATTTTCGAGGAAAATAAGCTAAGTTTAGGTCATTTTCGAGGTAACCAAGATTATTATGCTACTTTTGAAAAAAGTATGCTAATTATGTCATTATTGAGCTATCCAAGGCTATTATGTCATTTTAGAGCTAATTATGTCATGAATGAACTAGCTAAGATTAGTTTAGGTTGTTATTGAGCTATCGAAGGCAGTTATGCCATTTTTAGTAACCTTAGCATATTAATTCATTTTATAGAGCTATCTAAGGTTATTATGTCATTTTATAGGTAATTATGTCATGAATGAACTAGCTAAGATTAGTTTAGGTCATTACTGAGCTATCGAAGGTAGTTATGCCATTTTTAACTAACTAAAGCATATAAAGTCATTTTATAGATCTATCTAAGGTTATTATGTCATTTTGGAGCTAAATATGTAATAAATAAACTATCCAAGGTAGTTATGCCACTTTTTAACTAACTAAGCATATTAAGTCATTTTGGAAGGGATAAATGCTAGCATGAAGAATGAAATTGCATGAATCATGTAGCAAACCACATTCCCAGTTATCCCCATACTCAAACAGGTTGGAGCTCCCTTGATGGTGTGGCACACCTTCCATTTAGCCATGCTTATCCTTGGCCCTCTGGTGTTTGACTAGCCATTCGGGAGAGCACCACGCATCCACCAACGCCTCCCAACAGTCCATCTTATCCACACACCATCTCAGGGGCACCTAAGTTAGTCAAGAGATTTCAGCGCTACGTGTACGAATCAAATCAAGAAAACTAAGTTCAAGGCCTTAATAATAGGTAATTACCTGCATGTACTTCTCCTTACTCAGAAACTTGCTGCGACACTTCGTCTTGGCCCTCCTAATACCCTTCGAGGCGTAGTAGTCTGGAATGGCCTACACCCGAGCCTCGTGTCGTATGTTCTGAAGTAGGCATTTGCACTCGGTTTCGACAACCATAGACGCGGCATCCTACTCTCCCTCTAAAACCCTGTAGAAGGTCTGCAATCAAACAAGACAACATTGATTAGTACAATCACTAGGTAATCACTAGGTAGTGTTGACTTTTAATTCTGTAAAGGAGAAATTACCCAAAACCGACGGAACACCATGTCGGCCACCATCTCGCACAAGACACCGCCGACCATCTCCCCTGGCGGGGCCGGGGCAACGGAGTACAGCTCGCAGCTCAGTGCTAGTTGTGGAACCTGAACCTCACCGGGCAACGTGACCCACCTAGGGAAGTGTTGTCGGCAAATCACACCAAGGGCCTGATTGGGCCTGCGGACACCACGGGGGTGTACGCAGCCCCTGCAGTATGACAAGGCCAACGCATTAGATATTAATTTGAAGGAACATGAAGGCAAAAGGTTAAAAAATATTAAATGCACTTACTTCAACCCTTTAGGCACAATCAACCACCTCTAGTCGGGGGTCGCCGGCACGGGTGGGAGCTTTGTACAGCCATGTTTGTAGACCTTCTTGCCCTTCTCAACCAGCTTGTCGTCGCTGTAGCTATCATTAGAAAAGGTGTCCTGGCTAACATCAGTAGGGCCACTAGCCTCCGGAGTCTCGTGGGAACAAGCCTCCAAGATCGGAGTCTTCTGGGACGAAGACCCCATGACCGGAGTCTTCTGGGACAAAGACTCTGGGACCGGACTCACGTGGGGCGAAGGATCGGCGACCCGAGTCAGGTGGGGCGACGGATCAGCGACCTGAGTCTGGTGGGGCGAAGGATCGGCGATCGGAGGCTCATGGACCGGAGTCCGAGACGGGTCCACGTCAGACGTAGCAGTCCTGTGGTCGGGTGAATCAGTTGAGGGTGGTGGCGAGGAAGGCCTAGCAGCCTTCCTACCTCTCCCGTTGCCACGTCCACCTCTACCAACCTTCTTCGTCCTTCCCCGACCTCTCCCAGCCGTAGAAGAAGCGCCCGCCGCAGCAGTCTGCATACTATCTAGCAGCACTGTCCGGAGGGGCTGGGCTGGAATAATGGAACCATCCCTCCCAGTAGCGCTCGCGGGAGGCTCAGGGCGCTATGGACCCTTGCCCACCATCCTGTCAACACCTGCAATGACAAAAAGTAAACGAAATTAGTACGACATAAAAAATTTGGATACCTGACATGAATATAATAATATGTATATAATTTAAGTGTATCATCATCATGAACATAGTAAATATACACCCGATCAACACAAATGTATACGTTGTTTTGCATAACAAAATCGAAAAATATACAACCTAACTCATAATTCACAAATATATGACCCCGTCGGGGTCGGGGTCGGGGTGTGGTTGTGCTGTCAGGGTGTCGGGGTCGATCGGGGTGTCAGGGTGTCGGGGTCGGGGTCGGGGTGTGTTGTTAGGGTGTCGAGGTGTGGTGTCAGGGTGTCGGTGTCGGGGTCAGGTTGTGGGGGTGGTCGGGGTGTCGATTGTCGGGGTCTCAAGGTTTCGGGGTGTCGGTGGTTGGGGTCGGGGTCGGGGTCGGGGTGTCGGTGGTCGGGGTGTCAAGTGTCGGGATGTCGGTGGTCGGGGTCGGGGTGTCGGGGTCGGGGTGTCGTGTTGCGGTGTCGTGTTGGGGTCGGGGTGTCAGGGTGTCGGGGTCGGGGTCGGAGTGTGGTGTCAGGGTGTCGGGGGTCGGGGTGGGGGTCTATTTAGTTTTTTACTTTCTTCTTCTTCTCCTCCTCCTCTCCTCTTTCGTCTTCTTCTTCTTCTTTTCTTCTTCTTCTTCTTCTTCTTCTTCTTCTTCTTATTATTATTATTCTCCTCCTCTTCCTCCCTCTCCTTCTTCTTCTTCTTCTTCTTCTTCTTCTTCTTCTTCTTTCTTCTTGTTCTTCTTTCTTCTTCTCCCTCCTCCTCTTCCTTCCTCCTCCTCCTCCTTCTAAACTAAAACTAAAACAGAAACTGAAACTAAACTAGAACTAATCTAAAATAAACTAAAACTAAAATACTCATCTTCTTCTTCTTCTAAAATAAAACTAAATCTAATCTAAAATAAACTAAACTAAACAAAAACTATACCTATAACTAAAACAGAAACTAAAAAAACTAAACTAAAAAAGGGGGAGAACTCACCTGTAGGGATCACCGGAGGAGGCGCGGGGCGGCCGGTGGATGGGAGGGCGGCCGCTGGAGGAGGCGGAGGCCCGGTGGAGGGGAGGCCGGAGGGAGAGGTGGAAGGGCGGCGAGGGCGCGGTGGAGGTCGGGGCGCCACAGGGGAGGGGTACTGGCCGGCGGGGCGGCCGGCTACGGCGGACGAGGTCAGCGGCGGCGGCGCGGATTCGGGATGGCGGCGCAGGGAAGGTGCGGGGGGCGGGGGGGTGTCGGGCCAATGTGGAAGGGGTAGTTGGGGCGCGGTGGAGGTCAGGGTGGCGCAGGGGAGGGGTGCGGGGCGACAGGGCGGCCGGCTACGGCGGACGGGGTCGGCGGCAGCGGCGCCGGTGTGGGTCGAGGGTGTCGGGTACACAAAGAGAAGAGAGAGAGGACAGGGCGGGACGGCCGTTTACGTACCCATCTCTTTGCCGTCCGCCAGCGGACGACAAACAGTCTTTTCCGTCCGCTGGCGGACGACAAAGAGGTGGGGCCATTGGGTCATTACGATTTAGACATCTACTGGACCCCACCCACCTCTTTACCGTCCGCCAGCTGACGGCAAAGAAACTTTGCCATTTCTTTCCCGTCAGCTGGCGGACAGCAAAGAAATAGTCGATGGGGAAGGACCTCTTCGCCGTACGCTGTCTCTTTGCCTTTCGCTTCCTCAAAGAGGACGGCAAAGGACCTCTTTGTCGTCAGCTGGCAGACGGCAAAGAGGCGGCGGATGGCAAAATGCCAGATTCCCGTACTGTAGGGTTTGAGATGAGATGGTGCTGGTGAATATGTTGATGGAGATTGACCCCCTCCCGCTGAGAGGATCGATGCTGAAGATTTCCTCCTCCCGGAGGCAAGTTTCCCAGACAGAATAGCTCCGCCGGAGCCCTAGATTGGTTCCGCCAAGGTTCCTCCTTGTGGTGGCGGAGTTTCATCCCATGAGCTTGCTTCTGATTTTTTTTAGGGTAAAAGACTTCATATAGCAGAAGATGGGCACCGGAGGCCTGCCAGGGGGCCCATGAGGCAAGGGGGTGCTCCCCCACCCTCGTGGATGGTGGGTGGCCCCCCTCTGGTTCTTTCTTCGCCCAATATTTTTTATATATTCTGAAACGTACTCCCGTGAAGTATCAGGACTTTTGGAGTTGTGCAGAATAGGTCTCTAATATTTGCTCCTTTTCCAGCCCAGAATTCCAGCTGCCAACATTCTCCCACTTCATGTAAACCTTGTAAAATACGAGAGAATAGGCATAACTATTGTGACATAATGTGTAATAACAACCCATAATGAAATAAATATCGATACCAAAGCATGATGCAAAACGGATGTATCAGTATGCTTCCCGGATTCCTTGCTGGTGTCCCCGCCAGCCTGCTTATTTCCTTTGATTTCCTTGGCGGGAACTGTGGCTTCCGTGGCCTTTGTCGCGACTGCGTCCCTGTACATCTTATGCATGCAAATAATTTCGTCCTTCTCGTTTGATGGAATGGAAATGACTCCAACCGTCCATGGCATCTTCAAGGTGTTGTAGGCATAGTGGGATGACGCCATGAATTTTGCCAGAGCCGGGCGTCCGAGGATTCCATTGTACGGCAGGGGGAGGCCGACCACATCAAACACAACCTTCCTAGTCTGGTAGTTCAACTCTCCTCTGAATGTCACTGGCAACGTGATCTTTCCCTCAGGATGACTCCTACCAAGGTTGATTCCTTGAAATACGCCTGTGACTTTGATTCTTCATCTTCTATCTGAAGTTTTCTGATAACCTTTGGGGAAATCAGATTCAACCCGGCCCCACTGTCAACCAACATTTTTGTGACTTTGAGGTTGCGGATCGTTGGTGAAACCAACAACAGCAAGCATCCTACCACGGTGGTGCGGTCAGGATTGTCCTCTTCATCAAAGATGATGGGCGTGTGTTACCACTTGAGTGGCTTCCAAGACTCTGCCGTTGGCTCCACGACATTGACCTCATGCCCCCATCATTTAAGTTAGCGCTGAGAGGAGTGCATAGATGCCCCTCCGTCAATGCACACGGTGTCAATGCCTTTCTGGAATTCCTGCTTGCTGGTTTCCTCTTCATCCCCTCCATCACTTTCATCATTGCAATCTTCCTTCTATCGGCCCTAGGCGGGTTTTCCTTGGTTTCGAAGATCCTTACTGGGGCGATTTGCTTCACCGCCTAGGCCCTTCCCGCCAGCGCCATTCTGACCTTTTTCCTTATCACACTTCTCATATTCAACCCTCTACTTCTTGACGAGATACTCAACCTGATGAGATTCCTGGAGATCGTGGCCCTTGGTCTGATGAATCTTGCAATACGGCCCATCACCTTTTCCAGCCTTCTCGGCAGCCGCAGGCTCCCGACAGTCAGTGCACGTGAAAACTTCCTTGCCGGGGGCTTCGGCCTTAGCCTTCTTGACAGTACTAGGCATGCCTGATCCCTCAATGGTCAGTACTGCTTTATCCTGGTGCTTCTTGTTGCGCTTCTTGTTCTTCTTCTTCTGACTGGTGGCCTCGTCGTCATCTTTTGAGTCGATGTCGAAGCCACCCTCTTATCCAGGGAGTTTCCTTCCCTCCTCCATCCGAGCACACTTGTCCACCAAGGTGTAAAGTTCCTTCATAGAGTCTTGGGCAATCGAACATTAATCTTGGAACGTATCCGACAATTGTGCATGTTGGACTAGAACGCAACTATCACATCTGCCGGGTGGATATCTGGAATATTCCTGTGGACTCGGTTGAACCTTTGCATGTACTTTCACAGAGTCTCTCCTTCCTTCTGCGGCAGAAGCAGCAAATCGCTGGGCCGTCCTGGTTCCTGGTGGCCACCCATGAAGGCGTCAACGAACTCATGGCACAGGTCAGCCCAAGTCGAGATGGAGTTCTCCGGCAGATGCATCAGCCAAGTCCTTACATTTGGCTTGAGCGCCAAAGGGAATTAGTTGGAAAAAGCCCTATTCATCTCTTCCCCCGGCAGCTTGAACAGCGATGGTGTAAATACTCAAGAACTCTGTTGGGTTTAATCTCCCATCATACTTCTCTGGAATCTCTGGATTGAATGTGCGAGCGGTTGGCCAACGGACTTGCTGCAGCTCACGGGTGAAGGCAGAGTGGTGGCCCTCGCGGCATCACTTGATGGTGACGTGCACCCCCTCCATCTGCCTGTCCTCCGAGGCTCATCGTCGGCCTTAACGTGCTCGAGGATCGGACAGAGCCATCGAGACGTCAGCAAGCTCTTGGTCTCGTGGCCCTTATGCTGGTTGCCGCGGAGGGGATTGCACCGTGGGGGTGGCCCGTTCCGCACGACCAGCAGCATGGGCCGTCGTCGTCGTCTGGGGAGGCCATGGTGGTCCAGCTCGCTATGAGCCTCCAGCCTCGGCAAAGCCAATCAGACTCTGAATGGTGGCTCTCCACTCATCCATATGATCAGCTTCCAGCGAAAACCTCAGCAGCAGTTGGGCCCGAGCCATGTCCTCCAAAGCGGTGCTTGGCATTGGTGATGATGATGTAGACCGCAGCGTTGCTCGGCTCCTGACGGTGGCTGCGCCGGGCTCCCGTCGTCGGGAGCCAGTCGCTGGGATGGCGTGGTGACGAGGTGATGGCATGCACGGGCCAATGACTCCGTTCGGAGCATTGGCTGGGCCAGTTTGCTCCAGGGCGGTGCATGTCCCGCGACTGTGCCCACGGCAGGGGCCGCCGTAGGATTATGATTCGCCTCGGGACAAACGTCACCGCCGTGGCTATGCCCCTCGGCCCGGCCGTGAGGGACAGAAGGAATAATCTCTCTACTCGTAGCTCACGGGGCGTGGTCGCCTGGATGTTGTTGGTGTTGTCCTTCTCCGGTGCCTCCCGCGCCTGCTTCGGTTGCGTGGGAGGTGGTGACAACACCACCTGGGCCAACCACATCTCCCGCAGTGCCCACATCCTCATGCGCCTCCGCATTCCCCACGGCATCGGCGGTCACGGGCAGCAGAGCCTTCGATGTGGACGGGTGAGCTGCGGCACCGGACTTCTTGTTGGGCACCATAGTTGGTGGAGCCGTCAATGATGAAAATGGCGATGAAGAAGATGCGTTGCTTACGCTCTTAGGTTCACGCAAGTGATACCTGGCACACCAAAGATGTCGTGGGAAACCACGGCCACCTATGGGGCCATGAGCCCCTTTTGGTTTGGCGGGCGGATGGGCACGTTGCACAAAGAGTGAAGAGGCGTAACACAACACGACAAAGATCATACAAGCAGTTGTACCTAGGTTCGGGCCGCGGATTGATGGTGGGAAATGGTGAAAAAACACAATGCTCTTTCCTAGCAAGGTTGCCTCCGGGTGAGAGTGGCTATGCGTGTATGAATGTGCAGTGGTCCAAATCTATTGGACAGTTGCCATTAGCCTCCTTTTATAGATCAAGGGGTCACCACAGTGCCAAATCAGTCTTTACATACTGATTAGATAGCAAATAGTGCTATCATACCTAACTCTGCATGGTGAGGAGCACATTAAATGTGCCTCTCAGTGTCACATCACAGCTTGCCCAGCAGGCCCAGCCGGGCTGGTTTGCCAGCTTTGCGCCTGCTTTCTTGACTCATCTCAGGACAGGTGTCACTTGGAGGTATTTTCTGTAGGAAGTGGCTGCCATGTGGCAGGGAGCAGCCACTTAGTCACTTAGGAGCTTGACACCACACTAATCGATGATGTGCGTCGCTGTGAGGTGGTGTGGTGGAGTGGTTTGTCTCCGTTAGCCCAGAAGGCCTACCGGGGCGATCTTGGAGGCTCGCTTCCGGGGTAACCCCAACCTCGCCAGGCTCGACTGCCCGGCAAGGGAGGTTCTTCTTGTAGTGGTATCTTGTCTCTCTGGCTAGTCTTGGTCTTCTTGATATGCACTTTGATCCTTCAAAGAACTGATCCCTCGTGCTTTGATCTGATCTTGGTGTTGTAATCTTGTTCTTGGGCCTATGCACAGTCTAGGCAACAGACCCAGGTTTCCTTGCACTGATAGAAAGTGACAAAGAAAATCTTTTACGAACTCTTTTGTTCTTTTGTTTATATATATGCTTAAATAATACCCAGGTTTTCGACAAAGATCATGACTAACCAAGCAAATGACATCCCTTAGAAATTATATTCACTCATATCAATGTCATAATCAACTAGCCAGCAATAATAAGATATCTCAAATGACAACACTCCGTCAAAACAATTATGATATAATATGACAATAGTGGTATCTCACTAGCCCTTTTTGAGAATACAAAACATAAATGCAGAGCACCTCCAAAGTTCAAGCAGCAACTAAACATTGTAATTCATGGTAGAAGAGATCCAGTCATGATGCACTCAACATTAACTATACACAATGCATGAGGATGACAATAATGCTCTCAGGACTGGTGCTTATTTGAGAAGGTGATGAATCGATAATAAAACTAAAATAACATATAAGTAAATAGATGGGCCCTTCACAGACGGAAGCAGGGATTTGCATAGGTGTCAAAGCTAGAAGCTTAAATCAGGGATAAATATAATTTTGGTAGGTATACCTTTCCTGTCAACATTATGACCAAGAGTTTTCAATATCTTCCATGCTAAACAAATTAGCGGTGGTTCCCAAGCGGTAAAAGTAAAGTTTACCCCCCCCTCCACAAACAAACACAAAGCCATGGCTAGCTGAATCCTTGGGTGCCCTCCATACCAACAACAGTCCGGGGGAGTTTTGTTTCATTATTTGCAATTTTTTGATCATGGGGCTAGGCATCCCGATTACCAGCCCCTCTCGTGCAAGGACGAGTGAATAAACACACATCATGAGAATACCCCGCTTAGCATGGAAGACACTGACCACCCCCTGTCGGTCCATGAGCGGTACAGGCACACAAAAAAGATGTTCATTTGAATAATTAGAGGTGGCACATGAAAATTTACTTGGAATGGTACAGTAATACCGCATATAGGTACTTATAGTGGACTTACGTGGAATAACTTGTTGGAGATATGCCCTAGAGGAAATCATGAATGATGATATTTCCTATGTGTTTATGAATAAAGATAGTCCTTGGACATTATCAATGATGTGTATCAGCAAGTACGTGACTTGTTTGTGGGACTATGCATTGTATGATGAACGTCATAAAAGGTCCCTAGTCGAAAGGGATGTGTGGACGCGCAGCCATCGAGACTAGCATATGACACGGTCGATGGCTTGGTCTCACTAGCCATGGGGCATTGGATGCTAACCGGATAATATGGACTCAGAAGGATCTGGTCGGATTCGACATAGTCGGATTCGAGTTGAGATAAGGTCCGAGTCAGACATACCCAACTATGAGACTCAATGATATGTCATCTGTGAGTCTCTAGTACAACATACGTTCTATGTCCTAAGACCTGAGCTGGCACATGTACTCGGGATGGTAACAAACTTGCTTTGGGCCAACCAAATGCTACTCCGTGACTGGGTAGTTACAAAGGTAGGTTTCGGGCTTGTCCAGACCCATGCTGCGAGATATGGTCGAGCAAGATGGGATTTGCCCCTCCGATCAGGAGAGATATACTCTGGGCCCCTCGTGTGATCCGACCAGGATAAGCATGGCCATGTGACAAGGATTATGAGATAATATGGTTTGTGGTCGGCATCACTGGAACGAGAAAGAGGTCGGGCTAGCACAAGGATGACAGACTCGCCTTGAGCCCGACAACATATATCGTTTGGCAAAAGGAATGGAAGTGTGATGTACAGGTTCGCCTAACCGGCTTCACGTCTGCTTGGTGGTCGGCACACCTTGCTAGAGGCCGCTACCAGCCATGTAGTCCGGAGGTGACCCAAACTGCGACCAAGCCGTCTTATCTAAGGGGTCATGCGCTTAAGGGAAGGAACCTACGAGGTCGGATCCGAGGACACTGGTTGGATATGATCCGAGCGGTATTCGGATTGTGGCCGAGTGGACTTATGGGCTGTAGGGTCCGTGCGAGGCCCAAGTGTGGTGCCCATGACGGACGCCTATATAAAGTGTGGTGCGACACACTCATGCGGTTGATCGCTTTGGTGCTGTCACTAGGGTTTGCATGTGTTGCGAATAGACACCTCCACTCGCCGCCGGTTGTGTGATCAGACCTAGCAATCCGCCACACGATGTTTCTCCTGCACGCGCGGATACCGTTAGAGGTTGTGCACTTGCGCCGCTCCAGCGAACCTGCACATAGGAACTGATGACCGGCTGTACGAGGGAGATCGGACGAGGAAGAGATGATCCACGCGGATGCGCTTGTCGGCGTCCTGGGAACGGGGGTCCCTAGACTTGCCTACCTACGGCCCACGGCGTGGCTGGGCTGGTAGGTTCGTACGGCCCATCTTCATCGACAAGGCATTCAATGCCCTCACGAGGGGTCAAGCCACGCGAGGCGGGCGACGCAAGACCTCCTCAGGAGCGGCCACGCCAAGCAGGCTCGCGAGGGGTAGAGAGATTAAGGCAAGGCAAACCTCGCGAGGTCCACGTGACGTGAGCCATGATGATCGAGACCAGGGGGGCGCCATCGCGCGCAGTGTCCTTGTTTCCTCTTTGATGCCAAGGGGGCAAGCGCAGGCGCGGAGTACGGAGGAATCAAGCAAAGGTTTCCATATTGGTGCAACAAGACCAAGACCCGAAGGACGGCAAGACGGAGGTCACCATGGAGCCCAAGACGGCGTCATCACCAGAGCCTTTTGCAGGCAAAGACCACCTTTTGTCAGGACAGCTTGTACTAGCTGTCCCCTTTCAAATTGGCCGTTGTTGGCTCCCTTCTCGCTCAATATATGGGGAGAGGACCAGGGCCTATATAAGTAGAACTAGCCACTACCGTAGAGGGGAGAAGTTCTTGGACCGGATCCACCCCACCAAGGCCACACACAAGTTCGCCAAGCACAAGAGCACCTCAACCTCAGGAGGCAGTTCTTCCCCTTATAACTGTTCTTCATCAACCCAAGAGGCAATCCACCACCATACCACACTGGAGTAAGGTATTACACTAAAACGGTGGCCCGAATCAGTATAAATCTTGTGTCTTTCTGTGTTGTGAGTTCATCGTGTTCATCTGCGAGATCTTAGAGAGCTAGGGCATAGATCGATAGGGAGAAAACCTTCGTGCGCACCCCAGTCTTCGAACCTTAAGGGTCTGCCAGAACCCATGATCCGATATTTGGCGCGCCAGTTAGGGGTGTGCCGTAGCTTCTCTTTTGTCGATCTGCGCTCCATCGACACCGTGCTCCGCCCGCATGGCAGGCACCCTGCCACCGACTCCGATGACTAGTGTTGACAGCTGGGCCAGGGGCTCCGAGCCCTGGCCCCCGCCCTGCGGCGGGTGCAGTTGCCGCCCAAGTTCAAGCCGGAGATGCCACCACACTATGACAGGGCGACGGAACCGTCAGCTTTCCTGCTGGCGTACAAGGAAGCCGTCCTTGAAGCCGGGGGAGATGGCAAGATCATGGCCAACTGGATTCCCAGGGCCCTCACCGGCGAGCCATGCACCTGGCTCCTCAACCTTCCCGGATCCAAAGTGGCGTCTAGGGAGGAGCTCCGCGCCCTCTTCACTGCGCGCTACGTAGCGCCGGCGCATCACGCGGTCGCGGCCTTGCTAGGTTTCTCATAAGCGCCACCTTCAGAATGCCACATCAAGCCATTCCTCCGCCAGATCGTCACCGCTTCCACGCGCTCGGGGGCTCCACCGGGCTGGGCCGCGCCCGAGGCCAACCTCAGCTTGAGCTCAGAAGACCACCCCGTCACCACCATCGGTTCAGGCATGCTCCCGATGCTTTTCCCACCCGCCATCTGCAACATGGCCGTCACGAAGACCCTCATCGACGGCGGCGTAGGCCTCAACTTGCATTCCATGGAGGCCTTCAGCCTGCTTCTTGTGCCGCTCGAATGACTCAGCCTCATCAAGCCTTTCTCAGGGGATGGTGGTGGCGCCGCCCGCTCCCTGGGGTAGATCCGCCTTCCCATCACCTTTGGCACGCGCAACAACTACCACACCGAGCTGTTTGATTTCGACATCACCCGTATCGGCCTCCCGTGCAACGCCATCCTCGGGTACCCAGCCCTGGCCTAGTTCATGGCGGCGACTCATCCAGCCTACAATATCATGAAAATGCCAGGGAGCAAGGGTGTCCTCACCATCAAAGGGGACACTAAGGAGGTCGTGATGGCGCTCAAACTTGCCTTCAGGGCCGCTGCGGCAGCGCAGCCCATCGGCACCGTTACCCCTCAGGCCAGGGAGGCCGAGCCGACCAAGGAGAAGCAGCTATTCACCCAAGACAAGGCAGAGACAAAGCAGGTGGCGGTCGACGAGGACGGCTCCTTAGGATCCTCCTTCACCATAGGTGTCGACCTCAATCCCAACCAAGAGGAAGCATTGGTGAAGTTCTTGCGCGTGAACAAGGACATATTCGCATGGGAGCCCAATCAACTGGTGGTGGTCCCGAGGGAGGTGATTCAGCACCACCTGAGGGTGTGCCCCAATGCGCGCCCTATGAAGC
This sequence comes from Triticum urartu, assembly GCF_056163025.1. Lineage (NCBI taxonomy): Eukaryota > Viridiplantae > Streptophyta > Magnoliopsida > Poales > Poaceae > Triticum > Triticum urartu. Next base: position 305,119,663 of record NC_141878.1, read on the forward strand.
AGCGAGCAAGGCGGCAGTCCACGGAGAAGCAGGCTTTCATCGTCCAAGAGACCCGCAAGTTAAAGGCGGCGGGCGCCGTTCGTGAGGTCAGGTACCCTGAATGGCTAGTGAACCCAGTCGTGGTGCCGAAGAAAGGCGGGAAGGAGCGAATGTGTGTCAACTTCACCAACCTCAACAAGCCGTGCCCTCAGGATCTGTCCCCTCTCCCGCGCATCGACCTGATCGTCGACTCCACCGCTTAGTGTGACCTGTTGTGCTTCCTGGATGTGTTCTTAGGGTATCACCCGATCAAGATGGAGGTGCAAGATGTAGAGAGGACAACCTTCCTAACCCCATGTGTGGTGTACTGCTACACTTGTATGCCCTTCGTACTGCACAACGCTGGAGCGACCTTTCAGCGGCTGATGCACATTGCTTTAGGGTGACAACTCGAGAGGAACACGGAGGCCTATGTCGATGACATTGTGGTGAAATCTCGGGAGGCGAGAACCTTGATCCAAGACATGGAGGAGACCTTCGAGAGCCTGCGCCAGGTGAACCTGCGTCTTAACCCAGCGAAATGTGTGTTCAGTGTTCCTTCCGGCAAGCTGCTAGGGTTCCTCGTGTCGCATAGAGGGATCAGGGCGAACCTGGAGAAGATCAAGGCCATTGAAGGCATGAGCCCGCCACAGACCCTCAAGGAAATGCAGAAGCTTGCTGGTCGGGTGACCGCATTAGGGCGCTTCATCTCCAAGATGGGAGAGCACGCCTTACCCTTTTTCAAGCTGATGAAGAAGAAGGGCCCGTTCAAGTGGACTCCGGAGGCCGACCGGGCCTTCCACGACCTCAAGAGATACTAGAGTAGCCCACCGGTATTGGTGGCGGCACTGCCTCTCGAGCCCCTGGTGCTTTATCTTGCCACCACCCCATACTCCGCCAGCATTGCGCTGGTGGCGGTTCGGGAGGAGCACCAGGCCAAGAGTGCGCCGTGCCAAGCTACTTCGCCAACTGAGATGACGCAAGATCAGGAAGGCGAAGCATGAGCCGTAGCGGCGGCAACAGAAGACCAAGCTCGGCCTGGTGACACTGTAGAGACCCCCGCAAGCGACCAGGCGCCAGAAGCCCCACCACCTCAAGAGGCACCCCAGCCTGCGCAAGATGCGAGCCTCACCAACACGCCGGTCCTCGTCGAGCACCCGGTGTACTTCGTCAGCACGGTGTTGCAGGATGCAAAGACACGTTATCCCATGCCTCAGAACCTCCTGCTTGCGCTCCTGGTGGCCTCGCACAAGCTACGACACTACTTCCAGGGCCACCCCATCAAGGTCGTCTCGGCATACCCACTGGAGAAGGTGATCAGGGGCCCCAACTCTGTTGGAAGGGTCACCGAGTGGAACATCGAGCTACAGGCATTCCAGTTGGAGTTCAGCACCACCAAGGTCATCAAGGGAGCTGCACTCGCTGAATTCGTGGCGGAATAGACGGATGCCCCAGCGCTGGAGGCAGGCAAGGATCGGTCCACCTCGCCAGGAGGTGAGGCGCCAGACGGATGGGTCATGTATTTCGACGGTGCCTTCGCGCACCAGGGCGCTGCGGCTGGAGAAGTGCTCATCTCACCCACGCAGGACAAGCTCTATTACGCTGTGCAGCTCTACTTCTAGCAGGGCGAGAAGGTCTCCAACAACATCGCGGAATACGAAGGCCTCATAGCTGGCCTGAAGGCCACGGCAGCTCTAGGGGTGAAGAGCCTCACTGTTAGGGGCGACTCTCAGTTCCTTGTCAACTTCTCCAACAAAGTGTATGAGCCAAAGGACGAGCGCATGGAGGCGTACATCACGGAAGTACGTAAGATGAAAAAGCTGTTCCTAGGCATGGAGGTGTACATGTGCCCCGAGGCACCAACAAGGAAGCTGACGACATCGCCAGGACGACATCCAAGCGGCAACCTCAAGAGCCTGGCATCTTCGAGGAGCGGTGAAAGTGCGTTATATCGACTAGAGGGGGTGAATAGGCAATTTTTATGAAAGTCTTCAAAACGTGGAAGTTATCAAGACAAACAGTAGAGATATGCCTATCACTATGCAGCGGAGGTTAGATTACACTAGGAAAGCCATGGTCAAGTATTCAATAGAGTGAAAGGACAATGACAAGTAGCTGTAGTGTAATAAGGATCAGGTAGGAAGAAGTTATGAAGCCAAACAAATCATACAGTTACGTTGTGAAGACAAAAGATATAGCAAGCATGCAATGGCTTCACAATGAGTAACAGTAAGTAAGAGGAAGTGAAGATGAAACCAGTGACTCGTTGAACACAATGATGTGTTGGACCAGTTCCAGTTGCTGTGACAACTGTACGTCTGGTTGGAGCGGCTTGGTATTTAAACCTTAGGACACACAGTCCCGGACACCCATTCCTGAACACGCAGCTCAGGACACCAAGTCCTCACTGTATTCTCCTTGAGCTAAGGTCACTTAGTCCTCGCCCAATCACTCTGGTAAGTCTTCAAGGTAGACTCCCAAACCTTCACAGACTTCGTTCACTGGCAATCCACAATGTCTCTTGGATGCTTTGAACGCGACGCCTAACCGTCTGGAGGATGCACAGTCCTCAAGTGTAATAAGTCTTCAGATCACACAGACAAGAAGACTTAAGTGATGCCCAATGTTCTCTGGCTCTGGGTGGTTAGGGCTTTATCCTCGCAAGGAATTCTCTCTCTCAAAGGCTTCGAGGTGGGTTGCTCTCAAACGACAAAAGCCGTGCACTGAAATCTGAGAAGCCAACCGTTTATGGTTGTAGGGGGTGGGCTATTTATAGCCACTTGGCAACCCGACCTGATTTGTTCGAAATGACCCTGGGTCACTAAGGAACTGACACGTGTCTCAACGGTCAGATTTCAAACTCTCATGGCAACTTTACTTGGGCTACAAGCAAAGCTGTCTTATCCGGCTCTGGACAAGATTCGCTCTCATTGTCTTCACTCGAAGACATAGGTTTTTGGTTTAGGCATCACTTCAGTCATTCTAACTGGTTCTCCTGGACCCCACTTAACAGTACGGTGGTTCCTATGACTCAACACAAAGGAAAAGAACTACGAAAGATCTAAGTCTTCGAGCTCCATAGGCTTCATAACGTGTCTTCTTTTGTCATAGTCTTCAATGTGAATATCTTCATATACCACTTTTGACTTCAATGTCTTCATACATTTTTAGGGGTCATCTCTGGTAGTAAAACTGAATCAATGAGGGACTTCTACCTGTGTTATCCTGCAATTCTCACAAACACATTAGTCCCTCAACTAGGTTTGTCGTCAATACTCCAAAACCAACTAGGGGTGGCACCAGATGCACTTACAATCTCCCCCTTTTTGGTGATTGATGACAAACCAGTGGAAGTTTTCAACGGGGAATATAGTCTGTGAAATTGTAAAGGATAAGGAATTGTCTTCATAAGTTGCAAGGGCTCCCCCTGAAGATGTGCATAGAAGTTAATTTTCTTTTGGAATGCAAATGCACATGGCAGGTTGTACTTGTGGAGATCCACTTCAGCTTATGATGACAATCCACTATGCATGTGAAGATATATGAAGATAATGACATGCATAATGGAAAATGGACGTCTGCAGAATGAGATAAGTGCGGAATTTATCATCGCACATGCGGAATTTATCTTCGCAAAACAGAGTGGCAAACAAGTAGCAGACGACCATCTGGTTTAAGTGCTACAACTCATAAGAACCAAATGTAAAACAAGAGTTGTAAGCATGAAGAAAAATATAACAAAACATAAAGCACCCGCCCATATTGACCCGCTTGAAGACTATCAACCCATATGCTTCTCCCCCTTTTGTCAGCAAGGACCAAAAAGGTTTGAAGACATAGAGTGTCTACTCGTTCCTAGGAGCAGCAGGGTCGTTGGAGGTGTTTGGCGGTGTAGACGAGCTTGGAGGTGCTAAAGCAGGTGGTGGTGAGGTAGCATCGTCTTCTTCATCAATGATTCTGGCAGTGACTGTGGCAGCAGATGAAGAAAACTCAGAGTCTTCAAGTGATGGTGTGCTTCGCATCACAGCCCTTCTAGGAGGTGTGGTGTCAAACTTGAATCGCTCAGTGAAGCCATCCTCTTAGAGTTCAGCTTCAGTGCACATCATTGATAGCCCTTTCCATGTACGACGACAAGTTTCATGGGTAACGAAGGCATTCTTGGTGGCAAGATTTCAAAGACGATTAACATCCACCAAGAGGCTTTTCATCTGTCGCTTTATCCAGTCATGATGCCTATCTTGTTTTTTATGAAGGGCCACAAGAAGCTCTCGGTCAGTGAGAACACGAGCGCGCTTCTTGGGTCTTGAAGCAGTTGCACTGTCAGTGGCTTCAGTTGAAGCCGGGTGTGGTGCACGTGTAGTGCCAGCCAACGGATACACCCTGGAGATGGCTTCAACACCTTCAACGTTTTGAGTGAAGCTCTGGTGTTCTGCATTCTGAAGACTCAAAGGTTGCTTGGCAGGTTCAGCATAGATGGCTTCAGCAGAGGTATCCACATCTGGCAAGAAGATTCGATGGTTGCGGGCTGAGGGCTGATATGAGATCGCAGAATGAAGCTTGATCAGTCTCATTACCCAAGGAGCATAGAAATTCAAACCAAGTAAATCTGAGCCAGATGCAGCAAGTTGGCGTATGAAAAAGTCTTGTGCGTTGAAGCATTTTCCATGAAGGATATAGACTATCAGAGTCTTCATTGCACCCTCGATCTTGGCATTTGGAGAGTGCCCTTTGATAGGCCAGAGAGTCCGCCGGATAATGTGATAGATGGTTCGGGGCAGGTACTCAAAGTCTTCAACGAACAACTCTGTTGGATAAGGAGCATCGAGGGGCAATGGCTTCATCATGGATAGCATCTGACTCATATTCGGTTCAGGCCTCTGGAATATGCTCTCAAGAGCTTCAGTGTGTAGTGGACAGCCTTCCTCGAAGAATACGCCAGGAGTGGGCAGGCCGGTGAGCTCAATGATATCAAATGCATTGGCTTCGTGATGGACATTGCCGGTCATCCACTCCAGGGTCCAAGTCTTCGGATCTCTGTTGTATCCTTTGATGTGGAGGGTGGCATAGAATTGCAGCAGAAGCTCTTCATTCCAGTGCTCTTCATCAGTCACAAACTGCAGCAGACCCACTTGCTTGAAGCAATCCAATGCTTCCTCTAAACATGGCAGACCAGCAATGGCTTCAACATCAAGGTGCTTGTGCGGGAAGATGCGACCTTGGTTGTATAGGATGCATGAATAGTAGCTGCGCTGAGGATAGCTCCAGAACCTATCTGATGAAATCCTTTCCCTTGAATAGGGGTTCTTGGAGCTGTTGAAGAACGTATTATCTGCCCTGAAGCTATTGATGTTAAAGGACCCAGGTGCTGATGTAGGACCTGGGAACCTCAACAGCCGTGGGACTGGCTTCTGGACATGAGGCCTGTGCTCAACATGGTAATCAAATTGAGGACTTGCAGCAGACTCAGGAACAGAAGTGTCTGGATCAGTAGATTTGCTGTCTTCTGAAGCTTTTGGTGGGGAGGGCTCCACATTGGCTTCAGTGTTGGTTGTGGCAGCCTCAATATTTTCAGCCTCCACTTGACTAGCTGGAGGGTCAGACTTAGGCATGTTCTCCTAGAGAACTGCTTCATGGTGTAGCGGGGGAGTAGGATCTTGTGGTACTTCTTCATTTTCTTCGGCTGATGCAGCCGAAATGTCTTCAGCATAGACTTGAGGCCTTGGACCTCTGCGAAGCCTGCGGAACACAGACGACGCCTGTGGGGTTGGAGTGGGCTGGGCCTCAAAGTCTTCTTCCTCTTGAGGGCGATCCGCCCATGACGCATCTTGTGCAATTGGCGTCAGAGGACGACCAATGCTGATGAGTTCGCTATGTTCATACTGAGGAAGGGCTGCATCATCTTGTACATTGTCCTGATGACCAATGTCTTCAGCAGCGATGGGGTCGGCTGCTGGTATGTCTTCAGCTTCAGGATCCTCTATGGAAGTAGGCTCATGAACCGTCAGTTGTCGTTCTGCGTCAGGATGGACGACAGAAAGGGATTCAACCATCAAGGGCTCTGTGGGAGCAGCCCTAACTTTCTTGATTTTTCGCTTCTTGTGAGTGGGAGCAGAAGGAGAGGCTTCAGTATGTTTCCGCTTCCTCGCTTCAGCATCTGCAGTTCGCGTCTTTTTGAGCTCTGAAGCGGTTGAACGGCTCTTTGGCTTCGAGCCAGTCGTTGCAGTTGGGAAGACAATTGGAACTGCTTCTTGCCTTGGTGCCTCTGGTTCAGCCATAGCAGGCTTCTTCTTCTTCTTCTTCGCGGCCATCTTGGGGTCGATGCCAGGACGCCCAAGTGCCTTGCGCTTCTCGGCCTCATTGTAGGCCTGCACACATCTGTCTGCCAGAGACTTCATTCGCTCCCGCGAACCTTGTGCTTCTGCACGCTTCTTCAGAAAGTTTTCCTTAAGTTCATGCAACATGATCTTGAAGCTCTTCACTTCTTGCACGCTGAGCTTGGCCATATGCTTCTTGAACTGAGCCTTTTCATGATCAATTTTCTGCTTCAGTTCAACTATGCGCTGGGCAATAGCAAGTTCTGAAGCAATAGCGCCTTGGAATGCAACGCTGAGGCCAACGGGCAGCTGTAGATCTTCGAAGCTGATATTGGGGGAGGCAAACCACTCGTCAATGAAGTCATGGATGATGGCAACATCAAAGAGAGGCAGATTGTTGAATATTTCAGCTTCTTCTTTGCTCTTGATGAGCTGCTCGAGAGTGTCATCTCCAAGATCTTCATCACTTGACAGATCAATGGCTTCGCTGCGCAGAATGGCAGCAGCTGTGAGCTCTTTGCCGGTGTGTGGCTTAGGCATCCTGGCCTTCTGGGGCTTGGAGACGCGGGATACGTCTTCAGTCTGCACACTGTCTTCAGGAGGTGCAGTTGCCAATGGCTTCTCCCTTGAGATTTTTGATGAAGGGGCCGACTTTGAAGCTTTTGGCTTCTTACACAGCTTAGGCTTCGCCACTGCAGGCACTGCAGGCGCTTCATCAGACTCAGTGTCAGCTGCAGGCTCATTCACTGCAGTCCCTTGAACCAAGATGTAGGTGATGAGGCCTTCGAGGTTGGCAAACGGACCGATGACATTGGGTTCTGCTTCGCGTGTGCCATCTGCCCTTGGTGCTGAGGGACCAGGGTTGAAGTCTAACCCAAATTTCTTCTTGTTCTGCTTCACTGATTGTTGGGCAAACTAGAAGTTGCGCTTGAACAGATTGTCGTCACGACACCAGAGTAGTGACGACGGATGTCCATCATCAGGCTGTGGTCCTTGAACCATGCATGGGTAGAAGCTTTGGGCAATAGCTTCATCTCTGGACCTGGGTACAAGGTTCTTGTAAAGGATGCCCCCCCACAGTTTCTTGATGGCACTTTTCTCAGCATACTCTTGGGTTGTGAAGCAGTATTTGAACCATTGTTCTGCCCAGTAGCGTCGAATCCATTGGATTCTTGTCTTGCGCTACCCATAATTCTCTTCAGGATCTGTTTTATACATTTCTGCCAGGTCATCAGGCAGATCTTTGGATGTTCCTCCACGTCTCTGTCTGCCCCCCTTCCTTGCTGCTGCTTCTGAAGCCATAAACTTTAACTTGAAAGGCTTCAAAACTTTCAAAGGCTTCAAAGGCTTTCTTTTGTTGGACCAACAGGAACTGGCTTCAGGAGAATTTATGTGTTGCTGTAAAAACTCTGCAAATGAATGCAGAGTATGAGAACCAAAGGATTCTCCCACGGACATGTACCTGTGACAGCATTAAGGCGCGAGGGAAGGGGAAGAGGTCATATGCATTCTCAGAAGAGTTTGAAGATAAATCAGTTTAGAAAACATTGACCTCATTGTGCGAAGACATTCACTCATAGAAAAGAAGTTGGTTCCAGATTTGTACGAACCCACAGATCAGTACAAGTGAGGAATCTAACTACTTCATGAAGCACAAGTGAATATACTAGGCATGTTATGAGATGCAGATTGAGAGATCTAACTTGTGTGAAGAGAAACTTCTTATGGTAGATAGTGACAGAACCATGGGATCAAAAGGGGCTGTAAAAAGACATTTTATTTACCACACTTGGAACTGCTAGACGAAGTGGGAGATGATGCCGAGAAGTTCAATCCTACGTGCCCTAACTTGGCGATGGAAGACACCTACGGCGACGGCGGAGAGGACGATGTCCGCGATCGGCGTGAAGACGGCGTCGGAGAGGTTGCGGCAGCGAAGCGCTTCATCGCCGGCGTCGTCGAGAGCTAGCGGTGGCGCTAGGGTTCGTGCGAGGGTGGAAGAAGGAGATAATGACCGCGGTAAGTCTGAATTTATAGGCGCAGGGGCGGCACTGCGCTATTACTCTGGTGCCCCTGGCGATTCGCATTTGAGTAGTACATGGCCATCATGTGGTATTTTGGGGGCAGTTCCACATCCCACGCATGCCTGGATTGTCGGGCGGTCGTTCCTACTTCTCCGGATTTTATGTGGAGGAATGAGCGTTGAAATGGACTTTATGGTTGTCTCTATATCTTCTGCTGACAAGGACGCAGTGAAGACATTCGACAGTTTCAATAGAATGCATATGACTTAGAGCGATAGAGTTTGAGATAGAAAGCATAGAGAAGTTTGGGGTCCGATCACATTCACTTAGTTCAAAAGATTCAACACGAAGACATAGCTATAAGTGAATGCTGTAGAGGACAGAACACTAGCATATATATATATATATATCTATATAATCAACGTAGTGAAGATAATCATGAAGACATGTTCGAAGCCAAACCAAATGTGAAGACATTGCAAGGTAACTCCATGAGAGAAACACTTCAAAGAGAACGTTTGGTGGTGACGTTACCCACCGTACAGGAAGTATTAGACCCAGACACGGCGCACAATTATCGTGGCGCTCCGAAGTCAAATTCCACATTAATGTATTCACACTTAGAATGTATGTCTTCATTGATTGAAGATATACTTTACTTCGTGTGTTGCACATCTAAGTTATCAATATGCATAAGGGTTAGGATGTGTGCCTGATTACAGGTCATTTGAGGATTCCAGGATATTTAGCTCACACCGTAACTTGCAAAACCTCTTCTCATCCAAGGGCTTGGTGAAGATATCTGCCAATTGCTCTTCAGTGTTGACGTGTATGATATCAATGTCTTCCTTCGCAATATGATCTCTGAGAAAGTGATGACGAATTTCAATGTGCTTTGTCTTCGAGTGCTGAACTGGGTTGTTGGCAATCTTGATGGCGCTTTCGTTGTCGCAGTAAAGTGGCACTTGCTTCAGATGAATGCCATAGTCCTTGAGTGTTTGCTTCATCCACAGAAGCTGAGCGCAGCAAGATCCAGCAGCAATGTATTCAGATTCAGCAGTGGAGAGAGATACACAGTTCTGCTTCTTTGAAGACCAACATACAAGTGATCGTCCCAGAAAGTGACATGTGCCTGACGTAGACTTGCGCTCAACTTTGTCATCAGCATGATAAGCATCCGAGAATCCAACCAAATCAAACTCTGAGCCCTTTGGATACCATAATCCTAGAGTTGGGGTGTGAGCCAAATACTGAAGAATTCGCTTCATAGCTAAGTGATGCGACTCCTTTGGTGCCGCTTGAAATCAAGCACACATTCAAACACTAAGCATAATATCTGGCCTAGATGCACATAGATAAAGTAAAGAACCAATCATGGAGCGGTATACCTTTTGATCAAACTCTTTACCATTGTCGTCAGGACCCAGATGATGTTTGGCTGGCATTGGTGTTGTGAAGCCTTTGAAGTCTTGCATACTGAACTTCTTCAGGCAATCTTTGAGATACTTCTCTTGATATATGAAGATGCCATTGCGTTGTTATCGTATTTGAAGACCAAGAAAGAACTTCAGCTCCCCCATCATGGACATCTGATATTGCTCTTGCATCATATATCCAAACTCTTCATTGTACTTCTGATTGGTGCATCCGAAGATAATGTCATCCACATATATTTGGCACACAAACAGTTCACCATCATATGTCTTCGTGAAAAGAGTGGGATCTAGGGAACTAGGTATGAAGCCTTTGCTCTTCAGGAAGTATTTGAGTGTATCATACCAGGCCCTAGGGGCTTGTTTGAGGCCATACAGCGCCTTGTTGAGCTTGTATACCATGTCAGGATGTTTTGGATTTTCAAAGCCAGGCGGTTGTGCAACATACACTTCTTCTTCAATCGTGCCATTTAGAAAGGCACTCTTCACATCCATTTGATACAGAAGTATGTTATGATGATTTGCATAGGCCAGCAGTATGCGTATGGCTTCAAGCCTAGCCACAGGAGCAAAAGTTTCATCGAAGTCAATGCCTTCCACTTGAGTGTATCCTTGAGCAACGAGACGAGCTTTGTTTCTGACAACTTGAACATGCTCGTCTTGCTTGTTGCGGTATATCCATTTGGTGCCTATTATGTTGTGCTTCCGTGGATCAGGACACTTAACCAGTTCCCATACATTATTCAGCTCAAACTGTTGAAGCTCTTATTGCATAGCTTGAATCCATTCAGGTTCGATAAAGGCTTCTTCAACTTTCTTGGGTTCTGATATTGAGACGAATGCGAAGTGCCCACAGAAATTTGCTAGCTGAGTTGCCCTTGAACGAGTGAGTGGACCAGGTGCATTGATGCTGTCAATAATCCTGTCAATCTGCACTTCATTGGCAACACGAGGATGTACAGGGCGAAGACTTTGCTCTTGCTGATCTGTATTGTTGTTGAGAGGAATGTCTTCAGGCTGAGCATTGTCTTCATGTTGATCAGGTGCTGAGATGATAAGTTCTTCTTCAGGATGAGCTTCAGAAGGTATAATCTCTCCAGTTCCCATTAGCTTGATTGATTCACTAGCTGGAATTTCATCTAGCACATTTGGCAGTTGCTCTCTTTGTGAACCATTTGTCTCATCGAACCGCACATCCACTGTTTCAACCACTTTGTAATGAAAGAGATTGAAGACTCTGTAGGAGTGCGAATCCTTTCCATATCCAAGCATAAAACCCTCATGTGCTTTTGGTGCAAACTTTGAGGTGTGGTGTGGGTCCTTGATCCAACACCTTGCGCCAAATACTCTGAAGTAACTGACATTTGGCTTCTTGCCAGTTAGGAGTTCATAAGGTGTCTTGTTCAGAAGCTTGTGAAGATAAACACAATTGATTGTATGGCATGCAGTGTCAATGGCTTTAGTCCAGAATTTTCTTGGAGTCTTGTATTCATCTAGCATCGTTCTGGCCATCTCAATGAGTGTTCTGTTCTTGCGTTCGACGACGCCATTCTGCTGTGGCGTGTACGGAGCTGAGAATTCATGTGTGATGCCCAAGATATCAAGATATGTATCAAGGCCAGTGTTCTTGAATTCAGTCCCATTTTCACTTCTGATGTGCTTTATCTTGGCGCCAAAATTGTTCGTAGCACGATTGGCGAAGCGTCTGAAGACATCCTGCACTTCAGTCTTGTAAAGAATTATGTGCACCCAAGTATATCTAGAATAATCATCAACAATAACGAAGCCATAGAGGCAAGCAGTAGTAGTAAAAGTTGAGTAGTGAGTGGGACCAAAAAGATCCATGTGAAGCACTTCGAAGGGTCGAGTAGTGGTCATGATTGTCTTCGAGGGATGTTTTGCCCTCGTCATCTTCCCTGCTTCACAGGCACCGCATAAGTGATCTTTCTTGAACTTGACACCCTCGATGCCTATGACATGCTTCTTCTTCGCAAGGGTGTGGAGGTTCCTCATGCCAGCATGCCCAAGCCTCCGATGCCAAAGCCAGCATTCTGAAGCTTTTGCATGAAGACATACTGCAAGTTGTGGCCTTGCTGAGAAATCTACCACATACAAATCATCTTTTCGATACCCTTCAAACACTAGAGACTTGTCAGATTTCATTAGTACAAGGCAATGATATTTTCCAAACATTACGATCATGTTCAAATCACAAAGCATTGAGACAGACATTAAGTTGAAGCCAAGGGATTCAACAAGCATGACTTTATCCATGTGTTGATCCTTTGAGATTGCAACTCTACCTAGACCCAATACCTTACTTCTACCAGTGTCAGCAAATGTGATGTGGCTCTTGTCGGATGGACGTAAGGTTGAGTCCATAAGGAGGCTTCTTTTGCCAGTCATGTGATTTGTACAACCACTGTCAATAATCCATTCTGAAGACTTTGAAGACGCTGGTGTCGTACCCTATAGTGCAGTTAGGGGGATAGGCTTCCGAAGAGAATTGTGAAGCAAAAACATTTGACGAACCAGTGGGTTATGAAAACTTAGATCCAGATTAGGACTAATAGGGAGAGTAGCATGCGATTCAGGAAGGAAGTGCATAATGATGCCATTCGGGCATTTTATCTTGCGCCCTACAAGATTTTTAAGGTCCCCAGCAATAGTGTCAGAAGATTTTGGTTTTCTGCTGGAGACCTTTCCCTGCAAAAGAGAGTTAAGCCTTCTTAACCACCCACATCTTCAAGGGTGGCTTAGAAGCAATAAGTCAAAGTGCAGCATCTGAGAATTTTGGCTTTGAAGCCTTAGCAAACAGTCTTGCAGGTGGACAATAGTACTCATAAGAATAAGCAGAATAATTTTTGGTCATATGAACATGACGGTTTGATGAACCGCTCTCATATTCATATGCCTGAGTATGGTTTCCCTGCAAAAACATTTGCGTTAGTGTGACTCAGGTGAGTCCTCTGTTTGTATGAAGCCTTTGGACCGTATGAAGCCTTTGGTCTGAGGTTTGTCTTCTTCAAGTGAGGTGTCATGAAGACATTCACAGGAAGATTTTCCAGACACTTTTTCGCAACCCAGATCTTCTTCATAGGCGGTCCATTCCTGCAGTTAGTACCAATGTACCTAGCAAACACTTCACCATTCTGATTCTTAAACAGTACATAGTTTGCATCAAAGGATTCATCAATGATAATGGGGTTAGCACAAGTGAAGCCAGATAAATTGGATGGATCTGCTGAAGGTTCCTTTGCAGCAACCCACTTGGTTTTGGGGTACTGCTCAGGTATCCAGTAAGAGCCATCTGCATTTATTTTCCTTACAAACCCAACACCCTCTTTCCTAGGGTTTCGGTTTAGAATCTGCTTCTTGAGGACATCACATAATGTCTGATGTCCTTCAAGACTTTTGTACATCCCTGTTTCAAGCAATGTCTTCAACCTAGCATTCTCATCAGCAATAGCAGTGGTATCCTCAGCAGAGGGTTTAGTTACCACATCAACAGTTGAAGATATTGCAATAGCAGTAGCAGTGGAACATTCAGCAACAGAAGTAGCATTATCATGCTCAATGCATTTAAGACATGGTGGTTCAAATCCTTCCTAAGCGGAACTGATCTGTTCAGCGTGAAGTGACTCATTTTCCTTTTGAAGATCTTCATGAGCCGCTCTCAATTTCTCAATTTCTTGCTTCCTTTGAAGATAATCATAGGAAAGCTTTTCATGAGTTGTTGAGAGAGTATCAAGATGATCTTCAAGTTCCTGATACTTAACGTGAAGATTTTTTATGTCTTCAATTAAGGATTTAGATCGAGTCATTTCAGCGCCCAACAGATCATCGCTTCTGTCTAACAGTTTTTGAATAAGTTCCATGGCCTTTTGTTGTTCAGTTGCAATTTTAGCCAGTGTTTTGTTGCTGGGTTTTGAATCACAATCAGAGTCATCGTCACTGGATGTTTGATAGCGAGTAGTGCGTGTGTTTACCTTGGCACCGCGTGCCATGAAGCAGTAGGTAGGAGTGGAGTCGTTCTTGTCATTTGCATCGGTGTCGGTGATGAAGTCATTGTCTTCAGTGTTGAAGATGGACTTGGCGACGTATGCTGTAGCCAGACTCGCAATGCCAGAATCAGACTCCTCCTCACACTCCACCTCTGCCTCCTCAGAAGCGGACTCCTCCTCTGAATCCATTTCCTTGCCAACAAACGCACGTGCCTTGCCAGATGAGCTCTTCTTGTGTGATGAATACTTTGAGGAAGACCTGGAAGAAGACTTTCTGTATTTCTTCTTCTTCTTGTCGTCGGAGTCATATTCCTTGCTCTTCTTCTTCTTTCTATTCTCATTGTCCCACTATGCACACTCAGAGATGAAGTGTCCAGTTTTCTTGCACTTGTGGCATGTTTTCTTCTTGTAGTCATGAGCAGAAGCTTCATCATTCCTTGAGCTTGATCGTGAAGTCTTTCTGAAGCCTTTCTTCTTGGTGAATTTTTGGAACTTCTTCACTAGCATTGCAAGTTCCCTTCCAATGTCTTCAGGATCATCAGAACTGCTGTCAGATTCTTCTTCAGATGAGGAAACAGCTTTTGCCTTCAAGGAACGAGTTCGCCCATAGTTTGGACCGTAGATGTCTCTTTTCTCAGAAAGCTGAAACTCATGTGTGTTGAGCCTCTCAAGTATGTCAGATGGATCGAGTGTCTTGAAATCAGGACGTTCTTGAATCATCAGGGCTAGGATGTCAAACGAACTATCAAGTGATCACAGTAGCGTCTTGACGACTTCATGTTTGGTGATCTCAGTAGCGCCGAGGGCTTGAAGCTCATTTGTGATGTCAGTGAGTCTGTCAAATGTGTGCTGGACATTCTCATTGTCATTTCGCTTGAAGCGGTTGAAGAGATTGCGAAGGACACTGATTCTTTGATCTCTCTGGGTTGAGATGCCTTCATTGACCTTTGAGAGCCAGTCCCAGACCAGCTTGGATGTCTTCAAGGCACTCACACGGCCATACTGTCCTTTGGTCAGATGACCACAGATGATATTTTGGCAGTAGAGTCCAGTTGAGTGAATTTCTTGACATCAACAGCAGTGACACCTTCTCCAGCCTTGGGAACGCCGTTCTCGACGACATACCATAGGTCGACGTCAATGGCTTCAAGATGCATACGCATCTTATTCTTCCAGTAGGGATATTCAGTTCCATCGAAGACGGGGCACGCAGCGGAGACTTTGATTATCCCTGTAGTCGACATAGCTAAAACTCCAGGTGGTTAAAACGAATCACACAGAACAAGGGAGCACCTTGCTCTGATACCAATTGAAAGTGCGTTATATCGACTAAAGGGGGGGTGAATAGGCGATTTTTATGAAAGTCTTCAAAACGTGGAAGTTATGAAGACAAACAGTAGAGATATGCCTATCACTATGCAGCGGAGGTTAGATTACACTATGCAAGCCATGGTCAAGTATTCAATAGAGTGAAAGCACAATGACAAGTAGCTGTAGTGTAATAAGGATCAGGTAGGAAGAAGTTATGAAGCCAAACAAATCATACAGTTACGTTGTGAAGACAAAAGATATAGCAAGCATGCAATGGCTTCACAATGAGTAACAGTAAGTAAGAGGAAGTGAATATGAAACCAGTGACTCATTGAAGACAATGATGTGTTGGACCAGTTCCAGTTGCTGTGACAACTGTACGTCTGGTTGGAGCGGCTAGGTATTTAAACCTTAGGACACACAGTTCCGGACATCCAGTCCTGAACACGCAGCTCAGGACACCAAGTCCTCACCGTATTCTCCTTGAGCTAAGGTCACTTAGTCCTCGCCCAATCACTCTGGTAAGTCTTCAAGGTAGACTCCCAAACCTTCACAGACTTCGTTCACCGGCAATCCACAATGTCTCTTGGATGCTTTGAATGCGACGCCTAACCGTCTGGAGGATGCACAGTCCTCAAGTGTAATAAGTCTTCAGATCACACAGACAAGAAGACTTAAGTGATGCCCAATGTTCTCTGGCTCTGGGTGGTTAGGGCTTTATCCTCGCAAGGAATTCTCTCTCTCAAAGGCTTCGAGGTGGGTAGCTCTCAAACGACAAAAGCCGTGCACTGAAATCTGAGCAGCCAACCGTTTATGTTTGTAGGGGGTGGGCTATTTATAGCCACTTGGCAACCCGACCTGATTTGTCCGAAATGACCCTGGGTCACTAAGGAACTGACACGTGTCTCAACGGTCAGATTTCAAACTCTCATGGCAACTTTACTTGGGCTACAAGCAAAGCTGACTTGTCCGGCTCTGGACAAGATTCGCTCTCATTGTCTTCACTCGAAGACATAGGTTTTTGGTTTATGCATCACTTCAGTCATTCTAACTGGTTCTCCTGGACCCCACTTAACAGTACGGTGGTTCCTATGACTCAACACAAAGGAAAAGAACTACGAAAGATCTAAGTCTTCGAGCTCCATAGGCTTCATAACGTGTCTTCTTTTGTCATAGTCTTCAATGTGAATATCTTCATATACCACTTTTGACTTCAATGTCTTCATACATTTTTAGGGGTCATCTCTGGTAGTAAAACCGAATCAATGAGGGACTTCTACCTGTGTTATCCTGCAATTCTCACAAACACATTAGTCCCTCAACTAGGTTTCTCGTCAATACTCCAAAACCAACTAGGGGTGGCACTAGATGCACTTACAAGCGGCTCTTCAACCCGTCAGCAATTCCACCACTGTCAAGCACGAAACGGCCTCGGGAGGAGCTCCCACAACCGCCAGCAACGGGAGCCCCAGCTTGTTGCCCAACCTCAGGGGCTCACTTTCTCTTGGCGCTTGAGCCCCAAGAGGGATGTTGGACCTGGGAATTCTAGGAATATCTCATGCAAGGGTCGCTACCAGAGAAGGAGGAGGACGCAGAGCGCGTAGCCCGGCAAGCCACAGCGTTCTCATCCAGGACGGTGAGTTGTACCGGAAATGACCAAATGATGTTTCGTTGCATTGCATTTCCAGGGACCAGGGGAAGGAGTTGCTGATTGACATACACGGCGGGGACTGCGGACACCACTCATCGTCACGGACTCTTGTCGGCAAGGTGTTCCACAGTGGATTCTACTAGCCCACGACACTCAACAACGCAGTTGAGCTGGTGAGGTCCTGCGAAGCTTGCTAGTTCCACGCCAAGCAGGTCCATTAGCCCGCTCAGGGCCTCCAGACAATACCGCTCACATGGCCATTCGCGGTCTAGGGGCTAGATATCTTGGGCCCATTCCCTCGAGACCCAGGGGGTTACCGCTACCTCTACGTCGCCATTCACAAGTTCACCAAGTGGGCGGAAGTGGAAGCCGTCCTCAACATCCCAGCCGGTTCCGTGGGTAAATTCATAAAGGGCCTCGTGAGCCGTTTCGGGGTCCCCAACCGCATCATCATCGATAACGGCTCGCAGTTCACCAGTAACCTCTTCGAAACATAATGTGCTAAGCTTGGGACGCAGATCTCCTACGCTTCGGTGGCGCACCCCAGGAGCAATGCCCTGGCTGAAAGTGCCAACGCGGAGTTCCTGAGAGGCCTCAAGACTAGGACCTTCAAGAAGAAGCTCGAGGCCGGTGGAAGGGGCTGGCACGACGAGCTCCAGTCGGTGTTGTGGTCCATCCGTACCATCGCCACGAAGCCGACGGGCGAGACCCCATTTTTCCTTGTCTATGGAGCCGAAGCCGTCCTTCCTGACGAGGTCAAGCATCGCTCCGCACGGGTCCTGGCGTTTGATGAAACACAGCAGGACGCCATGCGGGGGATGGACCACATACTGGGGGAGGAACGACGCCAAGAAGCAGCACGGAGGGCGGCAAGGTACCAGCAGGCGCTACGGCAGTACCACTACCGCAACATCCGCTCCAGGACGCTCGAGGTTGGCGACCTCGTCCTGAGGCGGGTCCTCGCCAGGGAAGGGTTGCACAAGCTCTCACCCATGTGGGAGGGCCCGTTCAGGGTCGTCCATATCTCCAGGCCCGGTGCCGCGCACCTGGAGACGCAGGACGGGGTGCCCGTCTAGAACGCCTGGAACATCCAGCACCTCCGGAAATTCTACCCATGAAGCAAGGCCCAGTGCCTGTGAAGCAAGGCCCGGTGCCTGTGAAGAAAGGCCCAGTGCTTGTGAAGAAGGCCCGGTGCCTGTGAATAATCGCCGCCCGTGTCACTCTCACGTAATAATGAGTGGGGATGTACACGCCCCGGAGTCTCCGGAGAGCCGCCGTTGGGCCTCGGGGGCTCCCTCCCACGCCTAGTGGCAGCACTTAGCTCCGCGCTGGTGAGAAGACATCAAAGACTAGACTAGGTGCCGAACGCAGCTTTTCATTTGCTTTCCGTAGTTGGGTCACCTTCTCTTAATCGAAGTTTGCTTCTGGTGTTCCTTGCTAGTTTGGTTTCGCCGTCTTTTGCCGCCTTTTCTAAATTTAGTTCGCTTGTGCTCTCTCTCTCTCGCATACCTCACGAAGGGGCTAGGCCGGCGCCTTCATGAGGGTTTCTTCTTCCTGAGTTGGCCTTTCTCTCTACCTCTGGTCTGCCTTCTCACAAGGCACCCTTGTTCGAGCCCGCCACTGACACATCTCTCCTAATCCGTGCCCCCCGGGCATCGCGATATGAATCGCTGGGTCAAGGCTCGGGTGAACGATAAGTCTCCTAACGAGCTTCTGAAAGTGCAACTATCCCTAGGTGGTTTTGGTAATTCATAACAACATATAGCTCATTGAGCTAATACTATCCCAAGATAATTATTTCAGGAAAGCTCAATGATTGGCATGGCATGGATGTCAAAGTGGAACCCTCAAAATGCTAAGGACAATGGATTGGCTCAAGGTCAAAAGCTCAAGACTCTTCATTTTATATTTTAGTGATCCAAGATCACATTGAGTCCATAGGAAAGGCCAATACTATTAAGGAGGGATGAGGTGTTGCTTAATGAGCCTCTTGCTTCATGTGCTTAGTGATACGCTCCAAAACCCTCAACTACTTTCCCATATCCACATATGAACAAAACTCTAAGCCAAACTCGGTCCTACCGATTCTTCCTATCCGGCGCCACCGAGTTTCACTTGTCATTAGCCACTGCCAAACCCTAGCAATTCGGTTCTACCGATAAGGATCTCGGTCCCACCGAGATGGGGTTGCAAACTCTCTGTTTCCCTTTCGTAACTTTTCGGTCGCACCGAAAGAGCGAATCGGTCCCACCGAGATTGCAATGTAAACTCAGTGTTTCCCCTTTGTAACTTTTCGGTCTCACCGAGTTCCACTCGGTCTCACCGAAAGAGCAAATCGGTCCCACCGAGTTTGCCTGACCAACTCTCTGGTTAGCTAAATACCAAATTCGGTCTCACCGAGTTTGTGTAATCGGTCTCACCGAGATTACGCTATGCCCAAACCCTAACCGAATCGGTCCTACCGAGTTGCATGTCAGTCCCACCGAAATTCCTAACGGTCACTAGGTTTACTATTTCGGTCAGACCGAGTTTTCTGATTCGGTCCCACCGAGATTGGTAAATTGTGTGTAACGGTTGGATTTTGTGTGGAGGCTATATATACCCCTCCACGTCTTTCTCATTTAGTGAGAGAACCATCAGAACACACACATCATTCCAACTCATTTGTTCTGAGAGGGAACCACCTACTCATGTGTTGAGACCAAGACATTCCATTCCTACCATATGAATCTTGATCTCTAGCCTTCCAAGTTGCTTTCCACTCAAATCTTCTTTCCACCAAATCCAAATCCTATGAGAGAGAGTTGAGTGTTGGGGAGACTATCATTTGAAGCACAAGAGCAAGGAGTTCATTACCTACACACCATTTGTTACTTCTTGGAGAGTGGTGTCTCCTAGATTGGCTAGGTGTCACTTGGGAGCCTCCGACAAGATTGTGGAGTTGAACCAAGAAGTTTGTAAGGGCAAGGAGATCGCCTACTTCGTGAAGATCTACCGCTAGTGAGGCAAGTCCTTCGTGGGCGATGGCCATGGTGGGATAGACAAGGTTGCTTCTTCGTGGACCCTTTGTGGGTGGTTGCTTCTTCGTGGACCCTTCATGGGTGGAGCCCTTCGTGGACTCGCGCAACCATTGCCCTTGGGTGGAGCCCTGTGTGGACTCGCGCAACCGTTACCCTTCGTGGGTTGAAGTCTCCATCAACGTGGATGTAGGATAGCACCACCTATCCGAACCGCGGGAAAAACATCCGTGTCTCCAATAGCGTTTGAACTCTCCAAACCCTTCCCTTTACATTCTCGCAAGTTGCATGCTTTACTTTCCGCTGCCCATAAACTCCTTGCATGCTTGCTTGAATTGTGTGATGATTGCTTGACTTGTCCTAGAATAGCTAAAATCTGCCAAGAACTAAAATTGGGAAAAGGTTAAGTTTTTATTTGGTCAAGTAGTCTAATCACCCCCCCTCTAGACATACTTTCGATCCTACAGCTTCCTAACAGGTTTTTGCAGTTCCTGAGCAACCACTAAGCCATGACGGGCAGGAGGAGACAAGTGCCTCGCGAAGAAGAGGCTGCCCCGAATGCGCCAAGATAAGATATCCCCGCACAAAATAACGGCACATCATAGAAATAACAGGCATAGCATAATAGTTGAGGAATCACAGTTCGATACACACCTCTCTGGGCCCAGACTGGTTTCATTTCGATGCTGGAAAGAAAAGAGGAACAAAGCAAAAGCGGCGTTGCAAAGAACCACGGGGGCAGGCCTCCGGCGACGTCTTGAGCTCAACCAGACCCCTCCTCACGCTTCACGGAGGCGCGACGACGAGACGACCCGCTACCACCTTCGAAGCGGGCGCGGCAGCGGGGCGGCTGGTCGTAGCCGCCACTGCTTGAGCTGTCGCCAAGAGAAGAGCCACCATAGCTGGATGAGGTGCGGCCGGCAGGCTCACCCTCATCGCGGCCATTACCGAGACCGAGCACCTCCTCGCCGTCGTTCATCTCGGGGCAGCACCCGGCGCGGCAACCATCTTCCGCAAACGCCCTCATGTAGAGGGTCGCATCACTGTCATACCTGAAGTGGAGGGTGCACCGCTTGCCCAGGCCGCGCGCGTGGGAAAACGTCTGCCAACCGCGAGCCAGAGCTAAGTTACCCGCGGCGGAGACTTCAACCGTGCCCCAGGAGGCCCTGCTGCAGCAACTGTCCACCTGCAACAAGAGCCCACCAGGACTGGGGGCTGCCAGCTTGTTGTCGAAGAAGATCGGAAGCTCGAGCCAGTAGCCGGCCGGATCCACTGACTAGAGAATGAACTCCGGCATCACCTCTGCCGAGTGGAATCGTGGTCGGGGAGGCCGTGCGACCAGGGCATGTCTCCCCCCATTGGCGGGGCTACCACAACTAGATCAACCCCCGCCACGCACGGCGGCGCCGCCCCGGGAGCATGGGGCTATGGCGGTAGTCAAGGTGTGCTTGCGGGGGCAACCACGTCCCCGTTTAGGCGCCGGAGAGTCGGGCCCTTCGCGAGGGGCCTTTCCTTTCTCCGCGGGAGAGAACCTGTTCGACGGTGCCATTGGAGTCTGTGGCGGAGCAGAGGAAGAAGGAGCGAGTGGAATGGGAAAAGATGAGCGACGAGGGCTCTGCTCCCCTCCCCATTCATAGCAGGAGAAGGCCAACCAGCACACCCACGATCACAGGTAATGATGGTTTTCCTTGCATCTCACAGGGACTTGTCAAGTCGGGCAGTTGCTGAGGCAGCATGGGGAAGCGGAGATGCCCACGTCCAATCAACCGCCACGCATCAACCAGGGCCGCAGGCTTTGGGGGCCCATGGTGCTCCGCGCTTGACCTTTTGGCTTCGCCTCGACGCCAAGCCCGAGCGCGCCTTGGGCCCGGGGGCTACTGTCGGCGTCCTGGGAACGGGGGTCCACAGACTTGCCTGCCTGTGGCCCATGCCGTGGCTGGGCTAGCAGGTTCGTACGAGCCATCTTCATCGACAAGGCATTCAAGACCCTCACGAGGGGTTAAGCCACGCGAGGCGAACGACGCAAGACCTCCTCAGGAGTGGCCACGCCAAGCAGGATCGCGAGGGGCAGAGAGATCAAGGCAAGGCAGACCTCCCGAGGTCCGCGTGACGTGAGCCATGACGATCGAGACCAGGCGGGCGCCAGCGCACGCAGTGTCCTTGTTTCCTCTTTGGAGACAAGGAGGCAAGCACAGGTGTGGAGTACCGAGGCATCAAGCAAAGTTTCCATATTGGTGCACCAAGACCAAGACCCGAAGGACGGCAAGACGGAGGTCACCATGGAGCCCAAGATGGCGTCATCACCAGAGCCTTTTACAGCCGAAGACCACCTTTTGTCAGGATAGCTTGTACTAGCTGTCCCCTTTCAAATTGGCCGCTGTTGGATCCCTTCCCACTCAATATTTGGGGAGAGGACCAGGGCCTATATAAGTAGAACTAGCCACCACCGTAGAGGGGAGAAGATCTTGGACCGAATCCACCCCACCAAGGCCACACACAAGTTCGCCAAGCACAAGAGCACCTCAACCTCAGGAGGCGGTTCTTCCCCTTGTAACTATCCTTCATTAGCCCAAGAGGCAATCCACCACCATACCACACTGGAGTAGGGTATTACACCACAATGGTGGCCCGAACCAGTATAAATCTTGTGTCTTTCTGTGTTGTGAGTTCGTCGTGTTCATCTACGTGATCTTAGAGAGCTAGGGCGTAGATCGATAGGGAGAAAACCTTCGTGCGCACCCCAGTGTTTGAACCTTAAGGGTCTGCCGGAACCCGTGATCCGACAACGTTGCCCCAATTCTTCTTCCGCTGCACAACACTGCGCGTCTAGTGGTAACGAACTGTGATCCATCTCTCATAGCATGTTCTTGGTTGTTCTGCGCCTAGGAAAATTTTAATTTGCAGTCGATGCACCCTAGCATAGATCCCAACATAACTTTGGTTTTAGGATTTGGAGCATAAGAAGAATTCCTGTGTAGTACAGGCAAAGGCTAGCAATTAGGTTGAGAAGCGACCAACTAGAGAGCGAAAACAGTCATGATCATGCATTATGAATAATTAACATTGATTACTAGCATGACTAGGTTATAAACACCATGAACATAAATATCATGGAGGATATGTTGGTTTCATTCAACTACATGCATGAACATGTGCTAAGTCAAGCCACTTGAAACATTCATAGGGGGGTACCATATCATCATACTACATCACAATCATTTAAATGCATGTGGACACCCAAGATAAATTATTATCCACTCCTAAGTACTTAAGCATGGCTTGAGCAACTATAATATCTAATTGTCATCAAAAACATGTTTAATTATAATATGTTGAATCATGGATACTAAGTTAAACATATTTACAAAAACAAAAACAAGTTGAGTTCATACCTGCCTTTCCTTGACTCAGTCACTTCATCATATATCGTCATTATTGCCTTTCACTTGCATGGCTGAATGATATGTAAATAATAATAGTGCCTTGGACTAAGTTGGAATCTGCAATTTTATTCAAAAGAGAAGACACAATAATTTGGGCTCTTTCTTGGATCAACAATAATGCATGCATATGAAAGCCACTCAACATTTTCATCGTGGTCTTCTCCTTGGTACGACTCAACAAAAAGAAAAGAATTTCAGAGAAACACACTGAAATATTTTTGGAGTTTTTAGTTTTTCTTGCAATAAGAAAATTAAAGAAAGAGAAACAAAAACGAGAAAAACTATTTACACAGGAAAGCTCCCAACAAGCCAAAGAAGAATAGGGAAATATTTTGGGGTTTTATTTTAATACTACAACTAGTTTAAACTAGAAAGGAAAACCGAAAAGAAGCAAGAAATATTTTTGGATTTTTATAAAGTTTTTCAAACACACAAGAAGAAAGCGAGAAAAAAATAAAACTAACATGGATAATACAATGAAAAGGTGTGAAAACTGACAACTGGAATGAAGTGTGTGAATATGAATGTAATGTCGGTGGAAGTACGTACTCCCCCAAGCTTAGGCTTTTGGCCTAGCTTGGTAATCACCATCCGTAGTAGCCGTCAGGTCCCATGTAAAAGTGCTGAAGCGGCGGCACCTAAGTGTCCCCCTGCTGGGGCTCCACCTCTGCTGCTGCTTGGTTGTTCTGATAGGCAGCAATGTCCGCTGGTAGGATAGTGTATCCATTCCTGGCAATAGAATCAAACAAGGTAGGTGCAGGCAATGGGATAACATCACAGGTATTCTCACCGAATACCAAGTTATGACGAATATGGTTAAAAGAATCAGGAGCATCAATAAAATGGTGGTTCTTCATCGCCAGGTGATCTAGGTAAACTATGGGCAAAGGATAGTCATGGTGGCGTATCTGAACATTAAAACGTCTCGCTAAGCGAGTGGCATAAATACCACCATGGATTTTATGTACCCTTAGTTCCTTTAATATGCAGACGGTGTGCAATAATATCTCCTAGGTTGTAGGTGTAGTCATTGTGAAGTGCACGGTGTAAAATGGCAAGGTCAGGGGCACTAAGTATACCGCCCTTCTCCCTAGCATCCAAACACTTCGTGATAAATAAGGCAAAGTAATGCACAGAAGGAAACTACAGACTAGTGGTTGTGGCTTTCGACACGCCCCTTTCCTCACCCACTGTCAAAGTGAGTAAGAAGTCCTCAAACTCCGCTGGTGTAGGCTCTCTTAATTCACCATCAGAGGGAATTAAACATATCTCACAAAATTCAGTGACTAGTATGTGACGGGTTTCAGAGTATAAATTAAACCGCACCGCATGAGGTTCAAGCCTATTCAGAATATATAAAAATTGCACAAAGGAATCCGTGAGGGTGTGGTGTTCGTCACACTCATCTATGAGGAAGTTGGTAAGTACAGAATTTGCAATGAATTGCATGAATTCTTGGTGGAATCTGGCTTCATCCATGAAGGCAATGTGCGGCCATTCGCACATTCGCACCTCCGTCCAACGCAGAGTGTTGATGTCACCATCTGATGATTCACCGATGACTCCCTTGGCATTCTTCTTAGATGAACTCCTTTGAAAAAGGTCCATTTTCCTAAGAACAAATTTCTGAAATTTTTAGGCCACAAAATTTTGTCAACAAAACATCACAAGATTGGTAGCAACTACTCATATGGATGTGTAGAGGCTATATGAAGCATTCAAACTACTTGGAACTTCAAGAATTCAACATGCAAGCTCATTTAGAACAGCACCAAGAGTAGCTAATTACTTAAGATATAAACCACTAGAATAAAAACTAATTGGAGCAATGGAGGAGTCACATACCAAGTAGCAATCCCCTAAAATAGTTTCGGAAAGGAGCTTCGAGCAAAGAGATCAAAATCCACGGGTTTGTGAGCAAGAACATGAGAGAGGCAGAGAGAGAGACAGACAGAGCTTGAGTGATTTTTTCTGGAGGTAGGTGACGAAGTGAGCTAAAGGGATAAGTGAGGGGGGGCTTGTGGGGCCCACTACCCATCAGGGCGCGCCTAGGGTAGCTGGCGCGGCCTGGTGCCTAGTGGGCACCATGGTCAACCCCTTGTGATGTTTTTTGTATAAAAAATTCTTAAATATTCAGGAAAAAAACTTGTCAAAATTTCAGATCATTCTGAGCACTTTTATTTATTTGAGCACTTTTTATTGCATGCAAAATTCGGAAAATGGGATAAGCAAGGCATTTTATTGTAGTTCACTAAAAATAACAGATACAAAAAGTAGGTATAGAGAGTTGTGCCTACTAAATTCATCGACCACCCAGGTCAAAAAAATCATCGACCACATGCCTCTCGAAAATAATCCATTAATAAGATTGATAAAGTCTTATTAACAAGCACTTTCGATTAGCATGAACCCGAAGAATCTTCTTAAAACACTAAGTTACCTCAACAGGGATATGCATATCCCCAGCAGAAAGTATTTCATATTTCTTGTTGGCATCAGGAAAAGGGAGTGGAAAACTTCCAATAATAATTGTC
The DNA here is from genome assembly GCF_056163025.1 of Triticum urartu. Classification (NCBI taxonomy): domain Eukaryota; kingdom Viridiplantae; phylum Streptophyta; class Magnoliopsida; order Poales; family Poaceae; genus Triticum; species Triticum urartu. The sequence goes on from NC_141878.1 coordinate 305,145,412, forward strand.
GAAGACTTTTCAATAACATTAATACCATTAACATGAAATTGTTTCGTTGGAAAATGCACCGTATGTTCTTTACCGTTGATATGAAAAGTGACTTTGCTTTTATTGCAATCAATAAAAGCCCCTACATTATTCAAAAAGGGTCTACCAATTATAACTAACATGTTGTCGTCCTCGGGAATATCAAGTATAACAAAGTCTATTAAGATAGTAACATTTGCAACAGCAACGAGCACATCCTCGCAAATACCGATAGGTATGGTAGTTGATTTGTCAGCCATCTTCAATGATATTTTAGTAGGTGAGAGTTTATTCAAATCATGTCTTTTGTATAAACAGAAAGGCATAGCACTAACACCGGCTCCTAAATCACATAAAGTAGTTTTGTCATAGTTTCTTTTAACGGAGCATGGTATAGTTGGTATTCCTGGATCTCCTAGTTTGTTAGGTACTCCATCCTTAAAAGAATAATTAGCAAGCATGGTGGAAATTTCAGCTTTAGGTATTTTTATTTTATTAGTAACGATATCTTTCATATATTTAGCATAAGGGGTCATCTTTAAAATATCAGTCAAACGAGTACGCAGAAAGACTAGCCTAAGCATTTCAGCAAAGCATTCAAATTCCTCATCATAGTTTTTCCTAGATGGTTCAGGTAGGAAGGGCATGGGTTTCTGAGCCCATGGCTCTTTTTCTTTTCCATGCTTTCTACCAACAAAGTCTCTTTTATCATAATATTTTTTTAGGTTGTGGGATATCAAGATCAACATCAGGTGCTATTTTAACATCATTATTTGGTTCTTTAGCATTGTCTAGTTGAGCATCTTCATGAACATCGTCATTGTCATTTTCATTATCATTGGGTGAATTTTCATTACCATATTGAGTTTCAGCATCAAAGATAGAGAGATCATTTTTATCTTTAGAAGGTTTTTTTGCCTCAGGTTCATTAGAAGTATGAAAAGTCCTATCATTTTTCCTTTGCTTTTCCTTTTAGATGGACTAGGTGCATCAGTATTAATTCTTTGAGAGCCTTGTTCAATTCTATTAGGGTGACCTTTAGGATAAAGTGGCTCCTGAGGGAGTCCTGGACTTAGGGGTCCTCGGGCATCCGGCCTGTTATCTATGGGCCGGACTGATGGGCTGTGAGGATATGAAGACCGAAGACTATACCCGTGTCCGGATGGGACTCTCCTTGGCGTGGAAGGATGCTTGGCGAACAATTATGAAGATTTCATCTTATGTAACCGACTCTATGTAACCCTAGATCCTCCCGGTGTCTCTATAAACCGGAGGGTGTAGTCCGGAAAGGATATACTCAATACCGTAGTCATATAGGCTAGACTTCTAGGGTTTAGCCATTACGATCTCGTGGTAGATCAACTCTTTTAATACTCATATTCATCAAGATCACTCAAGCAGGAAGTAGGGTATTACCTCCATAGAGAGGGCCTGAACCTGGGTAAACATCGTGTCCCCTGTCTCCTCTTACCATCAACCTTAGACGCACAGTTCGGGACCCCCTACCCGAGATCCGCCGGTTTTGACACCGACATTGGTGCTTTCATTAAGAGTTCCTCTGTGCTGTCGCCTAAAGGTTTCATGGCCCCTTCAATTGTCAATAATGACGTTGTCTGCGGAGAAACTTCTCTCCCCGGACAAATATTCGTGTTCGGCGGCTTCGCATTGCGGGCCAACTCGTTTGGCCATCTGGAGCAGATTGAAAGCTATGCCCCTGGCCATCAGGCTAGATTCGGGATCTTGAACTACGTCGCGGACATCCGTGGAGACTTGATCTTCGCCGGATTCGATACCGCAGTGGCCGCTCCCGGTCACCCCGATGATCATGACCTAAATCTGTCATCGGGCCGCATCCAGGAGATCAGTCCTATAACCGCTCTGGCCCTAGAGCCGGAGTAGGCCGCGCGATCCAAAGACGGGAGGATTAACCCCACCTCGGAGGCTACAGATCCCACGGCGTTGGAGCCGCACATGGACCTGGTCTCACATGATGCCTATGCCATCGGAACGCCGGACTCGTCTCTGCTCGTAGGTTCTGAACCGTGCGAGCCTACGGACGCCGAGCTTGATCGTTTATCGATCGTCAAATTCAGCGCCGCAGACATCTTCTGGCACTCGCCTTTGGTCGATGTGCTAAACTCATTAAAAAACCTGTCCTTGGCGGAGGACTCATAGCCGAACTATATCCGGCTCAAACTAGGGGCGGACGGTGGAGAATTGTGCTCCCCACCCACCACCCACTTCATAGCCACAGTCAAGGATTCGACCGATGCTCTTGATTACGACTCTGAGAATATCGACGGCATGGACAATGATGCCGATGACAAAAAGACCTCGTTGATACAACTAATGAACAAGATGAACGGGAAGATAGGCAGCTTAGCCCTGCTAAATAGGCCACACACAAAGATTCGGAGGACAACAATTACCTTCCACTCTCTGAGGATGAGGTGGGCCACGGCACTGAGGATTTCATCGTGCGTGTGGAACCTCGTGAGCAGGAGCACTTTAAGCGCCAACTAATAGCCACTGCAAGGAGCTTGAAAAAGAAGCAGCAGCAGCTTCAAGCTGACCAAGATCTGCTCAATGATAGATGGACCGAAGTCCTAGCCGCCGAAGAATACGACCTTAGTAGACCAGCCAAAAGCTACCCGAAGCATAGATTGCTATCCCAGGACGACGATGAGGCGCTCGAGCCCGTACCATCATTACACAATGCGGCAGGTCAACCACAACTGGGCCCAGTTAAAGCGACAACTCAAGCCGAACTCCAGACCGCCCCACCCAGTAGTAAAAGCAAGAACAAAACAGCTCGGGGTTATACATACGATCGTCATCAAGACTTGGGTAGCAAAGCAGAACACTCAAGAGCGATCTAGAGATTGCAAGGACATACATCGACACATGACGACGTCCACCTATTTGAACGTGACAAACCTAGCCACACCCGGGCTAGAAACCGCAAATGGACTCTGTCAGATATACGCCGCAGTGTGGCCTAACATAGAGGCACCGCACACCCTCTTTGCTTCACAAATGAAGTAATGGAGCATGAATTCCCAGTCGGGTTCAAACCCATGAATATTGAATCATACAATGGAACAACGGATCCCGCGGTATGGATCGAGGACTTCCTCGTCCATATCCACATGGCCCGCGGAGACAACCTTCATGCCATCAAATACCTACCACTAAAACTCAAAGGACCAGCTCGGTACTGGTTAAACAATCTGCCGGAAAATTCTATCGGCTGCTAGGAGGCTTTGGAGGACACCATTCGCAACAACTTCCAAAGAACATATGTCCGGCCACCGGACGCCGATGACTTAAGTAACATTGTCCAGCAGCCCAGAGAGTCAGCCAGGAAGCTCTGAACCAGGTTCCTAGTTAAAAAGAACCAAATCGTCGAATGTCCGGATGCGGAGGCCTTTCCGGCTTTTAAACATATCGTCTGGGATGAATGGCTTGCACGCCACCTCGGTGAAGAAGGACCTAGATCCATGATATCCCTTACCGCTCTAATGACCTGCTTTTGTGCGGGAGAAGACAGCTGGCTCGCCCGTAGAAGCAACAGCGCCAGCGACTTGGGCACTTCTAAAATCCAAGACGGCAATGGCAAGCCACAACGAAGCATACACAACAGTCACAATGATAATGAAAGATCACGCGACACAACGGTCAACACCGGATTTAGCAATCCCAGGCCGGGTTAACGGAAAAAGCCATTCAAGGCAAACAGAGACGGACCATCCAAACTAGACAGGATATTTGACCGGCCCTGCCAGATTCATGGCCACCCCAATAAACCAGCTAATCACACCAACAGAAGCTATTGTGTCCGCAAGCAGGCCGGCAGGCTCAACGCCGGACACAATGGAAATGGGCCACCAGGCAATAGGGACAACGGAGCGGCTCACCAGCTAAATACTAGAGGGCGGAAGCAATTTCCCCTGAAGATCGATCAAATCTCGAACAAAAATAGCAGTTCGGCTTCCGCTGCCCATCTCGTATACTCGTTAAAACTATACCACGCATACATAATTACACACTCAAGATACCATGGGCATTGACGGAAACACAATACGGACAAGTCTGCAGGCACTCCGGTAACATTCCTTAGCCGCTTTCCTATTTTCTTTTGTTTCATTATCTCTTAAAAGAAGGTGGCGCAAAGGGGAAACACCTATGACCGACCCCATAGGAGTTCGGATCCGTACACTCACCTATCGGGCTACTCCCTTCAAGGACTCCCCTCGCTGAGGACAGGCGGCGCGGACGTGCGACAGGAGGTCCAAAATAAATTTTTGTAGTTCACACTCTCTTTTCGAGCTCGTAACATGACTTTTTCCTCTGCCTTCGACCCAGGGCATATCAAATTGCTGAGGTCATGGCCCTTCTGTATATCAAGTAACCATTGGCATATCACTCAGGTCCCAGTTCAAATTATCTGAATTAATTACTCGCGTCTTTTCGCAAAAATGAATACACCTCATATGGTTGTTTCATACATATACCCCGGCTTAACTTGCCAGGGGCTCGGTACTGGAACAAATGAGTTGCCAACAAAGTCCGAACAGATTTTACAACGTACTTCGGCATTGCAAGTTTGGCCTTATATACATCAGCTCCGAATCATGTCTTGGGTCAATAGTTGGGTTGCCCGGCTCCTGTGCTTGCTACCCTACGTTCTGCTCTATCGGCTAGGGTAGTAAAGGGAGAACTACTACGATTGTGCTACCGGTTCACCCGGTGATGCACCTCAATAGAGAAAGCCGAAAACTGACTGTCATGATGCGGCGAGAGCTGGTCAACCACTCGATGACTTATCGGAATCTCCAGCGATTCCTCCGTGTCACACGAAGGACCTCTTTTACGGTCAATTATGTAAGCGCATCGTGTGAGTAGGCCACATACATACTAGGGGCTATGTCGTAGACCAACCGTAAAACTCCTATGGCTAAGTGAAAGTGCTAACACCCTATTGTATGGTTGCCTAGTTCGCCGCATTGACACCTCCTTTACGGACCAAGACGTTGGGTCAAGAGTGATCAGATGCTTTTTCGAAAACCCATGTACTTCCTAAAGGGGGCTGAAGCTGACGACTAGAAAACTTTCAGATTATATTAATACGGCCGCAAAGGTGGAACACAAGCTTTCGAGAAAAATATACAAATAGATTTACTATAAAATTGTCTCGTATAATTCTCATACACTTCACTCGAACATTAAGTCTTTCGAGCATTGACCCTCTATCAAGCGGGCGGCTACAAGGACGTCTTCAAAATAATGCTCCGGTTCGTGGTGGTCCTTGCCCTTGGGTGGACTCTTCACCACAACGTCGATGGCCTTCATATTCCCCCAGAACGTCATGACTCGGGCAAAAGCCATCCGTACACCTTCGATACACACCGATCGCTTCACAGCGTCGATATGTGGCACTGTGTCAACAAGCCGCTGCACCAAGCCGAAGTAACTATTCGGAACAGGCTCAGTTGGCCATAACCGGATTATGGCGTTCTTCATGGAAGCACCAGATATCCTATGAAGCTCGGCCCACTGGGACATCTGCTCATTCAGCAACAGGGGGCGCTTCGAGGCGCCAAATTGTGACCAGAAAAGCTTCTCCGTTACGTACCCGTCTCGCGCCTGATAATACTGCACCGCCTCAGAAGAACTCTTCGGCAAGTCTAAAAACTCATCCGGAGAACTCCACAATTGGTTAAGCTGAGCATAGTTTGGATCGCCGAACTTAGCCTGTAGCAAAAATGGCTTACTAGCTGCAATCTCCCCAGCTTGCCGGATCTCCACACGGGTTGTTCTGGATTCAGACCGCGCTTGTCTCCCCTCTCGTAGGGCCTTGTCAATTTCAGCCGTTTTGGCTTCATTCTCCTTCTCAAGGAGTTCACACCGGCTAGCAGCAATTTTTAGCTCGAGCGCCATCGTGGATATCTTCTCCTTGTTTTGACGCCGAACAGCTCGTTCGTCTTTTAACTCAGTCGATGCCTTCTCGGCAGCCGCATTACTACACCAGGCCTGCTCCTTGGCCCGGGCTAGCTCCACCCGAAGAATTTCAACGGCGGCAGCCCCATCTGCATTCAGGCACAACTTTCAGCGTCATGCTTATATCACAAAAATGCATGTGCAAGGACTACTCCGAATACATACCTTGCGACTCATCAAGACGCATATTGATTAACGTAATGTCATCCCCGGCTACATGAAGCTTCTGTTGCATCTCGGCAATATCCAGATTCTGGGAAGTAGCCAAGGGGGGAGCAGCCTGTGTTCAAAGTAAATTGGATTAGTCCTCGGATATTTCTTTTGATCCTCCGTTCGCTTCCTATGGGAAGTTAACCTGAGTCTCAGGGGCTACTGTCTATACACAGGTTTTTTTTTTGAATAAAACACAATTGCACATATTACAGTACAAACCTCGAAGCCTCTCAGCAGACTCGCAAAGGCCTCATTCAATCCACTCTGTGCGGATAGGACCTTTTTAACCACCGTACCCATCAAGGAAAGATGTTCCTCTGAAATGGACGCCTGCCGCAGCATGTTCGTCAAGATATCCGGCACCTCTGGGTCTCGGGAGGCAGCCATAGAAGTACGGTCACTGACCTAGACACCCTCCCATAGGACGCCATCTTAAAACCAGAAGCATTCAAGGGATAGCATCATCCACTCGACTACAAGTCGTTCCACTCGAAAGATTCAAGATCACTCGACCGCAACGGTTATCACTCGACGGACAGAAGACCTAAAGTCACTCTGCACGGCAACGGTCGGATGTTTACTTCATAGACTTAATAGGCATTTATGTCACTTAATTACTAGCGTTACCAGTAACGCCTCCTTCTAAATGTACTTTAAACCCTTTGTAACGTGGGCTGGATGGAGTCCTGGCGCACTCTATATAAGCCACCCTCTCCACTAGCACAAGGGTTCGCACCCCCTGTAAACACACACATACATAATCCAGTCGACCGCCTTAGGGCACCGAGACGTAGGGCTGTTACTTCCTCCACGAAGGGCCAGAACTCGTAAAACTCGTGTGTACAACTTCGCCATAGCTAGGATCTTGCCTCCTCATACCTACCCCCATTCTACTGTTAGTCTTAGATCCACGATAGTTGGCGCCCACCGTGGGGCTGGTGTCTTAGCGACTTTCTGGTGGATTTGCAAGTTTTCCGATTCTCATCATCATGGTTTCCGCCGGCGGACTGGTTGAGGGCCGCGAGATCCATCTCGGTGCGCTTGTGTTCATCGCCGATGATTCCTCCTGGCTCCTAGAAGCTCCACTCGACATTGATGCGCTCCCCATCCGTGGGGCAGCACACTTTCGTGCGTGCGTCCACGGCATCCTTCTCCGGCAACCGTTGAATCAGTATCGATCGGTTCCTATGGTGTCCTCATCCCCCGCCGCTCGCCGACACAAGCGTTCCGGTCGGTCACGGCTCCAGCGGTGGGTGAGACACGCGGTGGCCCGCCAGTCGGCCACCTCACACGTTGCCGCAATCGAGCCCGACGAAACTCTCTATGGCCTGTTTGACCTATAGACTGGCTCCATCGAGACCGCATCCGAATGCGATAGCAGCGATCCTGCGGCAGAAGTCTTGATGGTCGACGGACCACCCAGTCCTCCTGGCTTCCCTCGCAATGACAGTGGCGATGGTGGCGGTGATCCGTCGTGCGTCCACGAATAGTACCACCCCTACCCCCTTTCTTCGCAGCGGAGGGAAGAGATTCGCCGCCGCAACATGGATGCACTTCACACTCCTATCGTTGGAGAAACCCCCGAAGCCCGGGCCTTGGAAGAAGTGCGCCTGGCCAAATTGGCTAAGCGCACTCGACTGGAGAACCTGCAGCATGCACTCGACAAGCGTGCTCGACAGCGGATCCCTGAATCCAGTCGATGGCATCTTTTTCCGCCTCAAACTCAGTTATACCGCACTCCGATCCAAAATCTCACAGCCGCACCTCGAATATCAGAGTCCATCCAGCCTTCCCAGTCAGAGGCTGGCAGGGGCTTGATGCAGATCCGGGCCTTGCTTCGAGCAGCTGGAGAACAGAATACAGCAGTATCTCAGTCGCGGAATAGGATTCATAGCAGGTCTATGGTGGCAGACACAGTCCAGTCGGCTCACAGCCCAAGATCGCCTCCGCGGCGTAAGGGACGTGGGCACCGGCAGGATCAGTACAGAAAATGCGAGCAGTATGATCACCGATTCGACCACGATGGTCGTCGTTGAGTGATCACGCCTCCTCCGAGGAGTGGGTCATACGTCCTCGGTGGCAGGATGACAGGCGCCCCCACAGCGGCGAGCGAAGAGTGCCAGTCGACCCAAGGGAGCCAGACTTTGATGCGAGATCTACTCTCGTTCAAGGTCTGGTCGACAGGAATAGAGTGCATAGAGAAGCTCATGACAGAGATTATCCGACTGGCAGCAGAGCGCACATCTTCGGTCCCGTGTGTTTCAGTAGAGCCATTAGGGCCGCAGTGATTCCTCCCAACTTCAGGTTGTCGACTGGAGTCAGCAAGTTCACCAGTGAGTCTAAGCCTGACACTTGGCTTGAAGATTACCAATTGGCTGTGAAAATTGGTGGTGGCAATGATGAAGTGGCAATGAAGCACCTCCCTCTCATGTTGGAAAGCTCGGCCAGGGCGTGGCTGAACCAGTTGGCACCTGGTAGCATATACAGTTGGGAGGAACTCGCCAGAGTGTTTGTTAGAACTTTTGAGGGTACTAGCAAGTGACCAACAGGGTTGACAGAATTGCAGTGTTGTGTACAGAAACCGAATGAAACCTTGAGAGACTATATCCAGAGATGGATCACGTTACACCATACAGTGGAGAATGTATCAGATCACCAAGCAATCAGTGCCTTCAAGGAAGGCGCTAGGTATTCGGAGTTGAATCTGAAATTCGGTCGGACAGGAGATATGACCCTGACTCGGATGATGGAGATCGCCACCAAATACGCTAACGGTGAAGAGGAAGACCAACTCCTGAGTGGCAAGCACAAAATAGTCGCCCAGGACAACGGTTGAGGTACTTCCAATTGGAAACAGAAGCGGAAGGCCAAACTAGTTGCTCCTGGTAAGGCCTTAGTTGTGGCTCAAGGAAAGTTCAAAGGGAAGCCCAAGGGGCCCTAGAATCCCAAGAAAGTGAAAGATCAAGATGGAAATGATGTGTTGGATTTGCCATGTCACATTCACACCAAGAAAGATGAAGAGGGTAATTTTATTTATCCTAAGCACACCACTCGACAGTGTCGACTCTTGATCAAGCAATTCCGGGAGAAGCAACCCAAGGAGAAAGGAAAAGGAGTCGGACAAGGATGAGGACAAGGAAGAGGATGATGACGGTTTTCCCAGTGTCAACTCCACTCTGATGATTTTTGTTGATGTTGAGAGCAAAAGTCAATTGAAATGTCACACCCTAGCTGGTTCATGCATTAGTGTGTTGCATCATGTTTACTTTTACAGAAACTTGAAATGGGGATGACAGAACCCCTAGCACCCCCCTAGAAACAACTAGGGTTTACTAAAATTATTTTCAGTGAACCCAAAATGCCCTTCACAAAATGTTCATCATTTCTGGATTGGGTTAAAACCCCTGGCAAAAATGGTGCACTCTTTTCTAGGACATTCTGGATTCTTTGAATTAAATCATAAGTATTTGAATTTGGGCATTTAAATGCTATAAAATATTTTAAAAGCCCAAATAATTCTAGATTTAAGTGAGGGCTGTTAGGAATAATCCCAACAGAGCCCACAATTATTTTTAGGATTTTAGGAAGTGCCTAAGTATTTTTAATAAAGCCCTAAAGTTACAGAAAAATAGAAAAAGAAAACAAATAGGAAAGAGAGGAAGAGAAAGCTTACCTGGCGCCCACCCAGCAGGACCACCTGCTGGCCCAGCCCAGCCAACGCTCCAGCGAGCTGCTTGGCTTGGCTAGGCAGGCAGGCAGCTGCTCGACGCCGGCACCAGCGCGTGCCACGCAGCTGTCCACCGCCCTGCTTCCTCCCCTCGCCGCTCTACTGGCCTGGACGACCTCCACATCGCGCACCGAACCCCCTGGACACGTCCATTCCCCCCTTCCTCTCTCCCTCGCTCCCCTCCGCCATGGCCGACGCAGCCGCCGCCATTCCGCCGCTGTAACCGTGACCACCATCGTCAACGCGCCGCTCCGCTGTGTCCTGAAGCTCCGCCACTCCCTCATCGACCGTCCTACCGAGCCACGCCCCGCCGGAGGCCCCCAAGCGTCTTCACCGAGCTCGTCTTCAACCTCCTGCTGGCCAGATCGCCTCCGCCGCCCCGCTTGCTTCGGCTCGTCTCCGACCTCGCCGTCAACTCTGTCGCAACCGCCGTGAGCTTAGCCACCTCCCTATCCTCTCCGCTCTCCTTCTCGTGCACCACAGCGAGCACACGGAGTTTGCCCGCACGCGCCGCTGCGGAGCTCGTCATTGACGACGCTCCGACCATGCCACGGCCACGCCACTTAGTCCACTAACTTCACCACATCCCCAGGAGCACAACGCACCACGCCCGTGCCTCGCCTTGCCTCCTAGCAATGGGTCCAAGCTCACCCGAGCTCCGGCCGCCGCCAAACTCGTCGTCGGCGCCGTTTCCGGTGACCCCGAGCCCAACCACCCGCACCAACCGCCGCGGCTCGCTCCCAGCTATCCATAGAGCCCAACGGTGCCCTGTAGGTGAAACCCGCACCTGCACTGCCGCGTTTGGCCTCGCCGGCAGCTAATAGCCGGCGAGTTCACCCCGCTGACCCCGTTTGATCACGGGTGGGCCCAGTTTGAGCCCCCTACGTCAATGACAGGTAGGGCCCAGCCCTACTGACTAATTAGGATTAGTATTTACTAATATGTAGTTAAACTAATCACACTGACACGCGGGACCCACTGTCAGGTTTGACCTGGACCGTCCCGTTGACCATTGACGTCACCCTGACGCACTGCTGACGCAATAACTAATTTCTGGATTTATTTTTATACAGAAAATTCCAGAAATTGTTGCAAACTTCAAAAATTCATAGAAATTATTCTGTAACTCCAAATGCAAAGATTTATATATGAATTTTGATCAGAAAAATTCAATCTATCCATTGGTAATGGTTTCATGCATGACAGAGCAAGTTAACCTTGCTGTTTAAGCAAAATAAGATAATGCACTAAAATGGCTATGTTAAATGAACTAACATTTGAATCTTTGATTCAAATGAGTTCATTCCTTTCTGTTTTAGCTTGCATTAGGCCAAGACACATTCATATTGCCATGTCATAGCATGCATCATATTGTTGCATATCGTCACTATCAAGAACAAGTATCCGCTTCCTAGGATCAACGATCTGTATGACCAGCTCGCTGGATCCTCAGTCTTTTAGAAGATGGATTTGAGGTTGGGCTACCATAAAATCAATATTAGAAACGGGGACATTCCCAAAACGGCCTTTGTTACTCGCTATGGCCAATACGAGTACACCATTATGTCCTTCGGTTTAACCAATGCCCCAGCCACCTTCTCTCGGTTAATGAACTCAGTCTTCATGGAGTATTTGGATAAATTCGTCGTAGTATACCTCGATGACATACTCATCTACTCCAATAATGAAGAGGAACATGCCGAACATCTAAGGCTGGTATTGACGAAACTTCGAGAGCATCGCCTTTATGCCAAATTCTCCAAGTGTGAATTTTGGTTGCCAGAAGTGACCCATCTAGGCCATGTAATCTCTGGTAAGGGTATTGTTGTCAATCTCGAGCGAGTTCAAGCTGTCCTTGATTGGACTCCACCTGAGACGGTCAAGCAAGTTTGGAGCTTCCTTGGTTTAGCGATCTATTGCCATTGCTTCATCGAGAATTTCTCCAAGGTTGCTAAACCACTGACTGAACTCCTCAAGAAAGATAAAAAGTTCGAGTGGACCCCACAGTGCGAGTTCAGCTTTCAGGAACTGAAAAGACGCCTGACATCTGCACCCGTACTTGTACCACCAGATTTCTCCAAGGACTTTATTATCTATTGCGACGCCTCTCGACAAGGACTAGGTTGCATACTCATGCAAGATCGTCAGGTAATTGCCTATGCTTCACGGCAATTACATCCACATGAGGAAAATTATTCCACACATGATCTAGAGCTTGCAGCTGTAGTCCATGCACTTAAAACTTGGCGACATTACCTCCTCGGTAATCGTTGCGAGATCTTCACCGATCACCAAAGTTTGAAATATATCTTCACCCAACCGGATTTGAATCTTAGGCAACGACGTTGGGTCGAGTTGATCTCGGATTACGACCTAGGAATAACTTACACCACGGGCAAAGCCAATGTCATGGCTGATGCGCTAAGTCATAAATCTTATTGTAAGAACCTGATGTTACAACAAAATCAACCACTTCTCCATGAGGAATTTCCTAGGCTTAATCTTCACATTGTTCCTCGAGGATTCCTATCCACCCTGGTGGCGAAGCCTAACCTTACGGATCAAATTATAACTGCCCAGAAACGTGATAAGGGCATATCCCGGATTAAGGAAAACATCGCTAGCGGAGTTGCTAAATGTTTTTCCATGGATGAGCGAGGTGTTGTTTTCTTCGAGAACCGCTTGGTGGTTCCCAAGAAACAACATTTACGCCAGTTGATTCTTAAGGAAGCTCATGACTCCCCTCTCACCATTCATCCCGGTAGTACCAAGACCTACGCCAGAGTTTTTGGTGGACTAGGATGAAGAGAGAAATTGCTCAATACATTGCTAGCTGCGACGTCTGTTGTCGTGTTAAAGTAGAGCATCAACGGCCTGCTGGCACCCTTCAACCTTTGGCTATTCCTGAGTGGAGATGGGATAAAATCAGTATGGATTTCATTACTGGGTTTCCCAGGACCATGAGAGGGAATAATGCCATCTTCGTCGTGATCGACCGTGTTTCCAAAGTAGCCCATTTCCTACCTGTTCGTGAGAGTATCACCGCTAGCCAGCTAGCTGATTTATACATCTCCCGAATAGTGTCTCTTCATGGTGTCCCATTGGAAATTAACTCAGACCGTGGGAGTCTCTTCACCTCTCGATTTTGGGTAAGTTTCCCAAATGCTATGGGAACTCGTCTCTCTTTTAGCACCGCCTTCCATCCTCAATCAAGTGGTCAAGTAGAGCGAGTCAATCAAATTTTGGAAGATATGCTCCGAGCTTCTGTCATCTCATTCAGAATGGGTTGGGAGAAATCCCTTCCATTCGCGGAGTTTGCTTATAACAATAGTTATCAAGCTAGCTTGTGCAAAGCTCCTTTCGAAGTTCTCTATGGACGAAAATGTCAAACGCCTCTTAACTGGTCAGAAACCGGGGAAAGACAACTCTTTGGCCCGGATATGATTCAGGAAGCAGAAGAGCAGGTTCGCGTTATTCGTGAGAAATTGAAAACAGCCCAATCTCGTCAAAAGAGAAAATATGATCGTAAACATAAGCTCATGACTTATGAATCGGCGAGAAGGCTTACCTTCGGGTTACTCCGTTAAAGGGAACCCATCATTTCGGTATCAAAGGCAAATTGGCTCCTCGTTACATTGGACCTTTTAGCATTCTTGCCAAACGAGGAGAAGTTGCCTACCAATTGGAACTACCTTCGCATCTTTCCAGAGTTCACAATGTCTTCCACGTTTCTCAACTCAGGCGTTGCTTCGCGGATCCTATCCGTGGAGTGGACCACGAAACGCTTGATCTACAAGATAACCTCTCATATCGGGAATATCCCGTTCGTATCCTTGATCAAGCCGAGCGTACCACTCGATGCCATAATATCAAGTTTCTCAAGGTTCAATGGTCACACCATTCCGAGAGAGAAGCCACTTGGGAAAGGGAGGATCGTCTTCGACTCGAGTACCCCCACCTTCTTCCCGGAGGATCCTAAATCTCGGGACAAGATTCTTTTGAGTGGGGGTGAGTTGTCACACCCTAGCTAGTTCATGCATTAGAGTGTCGCATCATGTCTACTTTTACAGAAACTTGAAATGGGGATGATAGAACCCCCAGCACCCCCCTGGAAAACACTAGGGTTTACTAAAATTATTTTCAATGAACCCAGAATGCCCTTCACAAAATGTTCATCATTTCTGGATTGGGTTAAAACCCCTGGAAAAAATGGTGCACTCTTTTCTAGGACATTCTGGATTCTTTGAATTAAATCATAAGTATTTGAATTTGGGCATTTAAATGCTATAAAATATTTTAAATGCCCAAATAATTATGGATTTAAGTGAGGGCTGTTAGGAATAATCCCAACAGAGGCCACAATTATTTTCAGGATTTTAGCAAGTGCCTAAGTGTTTTTAATAAAGCCCTAAAGTTACAGAAATATAGAAAAAGAAAACAAACAGGAAAGAGAGGAAGAGAAAGCTTACGTGGCGCCCACCCAGCAGGCCCACTTGCCGGCCCAGCCCAGCCAACGCTCCAGCGAGCTGCTTGGCTTGGCCAGGCAGGCAGGCAGCTGCTCGACGCCGGCACCAGCGCGTGCCATGCAGCTGCCCGCCGCCCTGCTTCCTCCCCTCGCTGCTCTGCTGGCCTGGACGACCTCCACGTCGCGCACCGAACCCCCTGGACACGTCCATTCCCCCCTGCCTCTCTCCCTCGCTCCCCTCCGCCATGGCCGACGCAGCCGCCACTGTTTCGCCACCGTAACCGTGCCCACCGTCGTCAACGCGCCGCTCCATCGTGTCCTGAAGCTCCGCCACTCCCTCCTCGACCGTCCCACTGAGCAACGCCCCGCCGGAGGCCCCCAAGCGTCTTCACCAAGCTCGTCTTCAACCTCCTGCCATCCAGATCGCCTCCGCCGCTCCGCTTGCTTCGGCTCGTTTCCGACCTCGCCGTCAACTCCATCGCAACCGCCGTGAGCTTATCCACCACCCTATCCTCTCCTCTCTCCTTCTTGTGCACCGAAGCGAGCACACGGAGTTCGCCCGCACACGCCGCACGCGCCGCCGTGGAGCTCGTCGTCGACGAGGCTCCGGCCATGCCACGCCCACGCCACTTAGTCCACTAACTTCACCACATCCCCAGGAGCACAACGCACCACGCCCGTGCCTCGCCTTGCCTCCTAGCAACGGGTCGGAGCTCACCCGAGCTCCGTCCGCCACCAAACTCGTCGTCGGCGCTGTTTCCGGTGACCCCGAGCCCAACCACCCGCACCAACCGCCGCGGCTCGCTCCCAGCTATCCATAGAGCCCAACGGCGCCCCGAACGGTGCCCTGTAGGTGAAACCCGCACCTGCACCGCCGTGCTTGGCCTCGCCGGCGGCTAAACGCCGGTGAGTTGACCCCGCTGACCCCGTTTGACCATGGGTGGGCCCAGTTTGACCCCCCTGGGTCAATGACAGGTAGGGCCCAGCCCTGCTGACTAATTAGGATTAGTATTAACTAATATCTAGTTAAACTAATCACACTAACACGCGGGACCCACTGTCAGGTTTGACCTGGACCGTCCCGTTGACCACTGACGTCACCCTAACGCACTGCTGACGCAATAACTAATTTCTGGATTTATTTTTATAAAGAAAATTCCAGAAATTGTTGCAAACTTCAAAAATTCATAGAAATTATTCTGTAACTCCAAATGCAAATATTTATATATGAATTTTGATCAGAAAAATTCAATCTATCCATTGGTAATGGTTTCATGCATGACAGAGCAAGTTAACCTTGCTGTTTAAGCAAAATAAGATAATGCACTAAAATGGCTATGTTAAATGAACTAACATTTGAATCTTTGATTCAAATAAGTTCATTCCTTTCTGTTTTAGCTGGCATTAGGCGAAGACACATTCATATTGCCATGTCATAGCATGCATCATATTGTTGCATATCGTCATGTGTTGATTACGTTCGGTGTGTTTTTCGTGGTAGGTTCTGTCTCCGAGGATAACCCCGAATATCCGTCTGAAGGGCAGTACCCTACTACCACTACATCAAGCAAGAAACCCATTGATCATTCCAATACAAACCCATGTTCTCACTTCTCCTCTTGTTTGCTGCATTAAGACAACATGATTCAAACTGCTGTGTGTTGCGGTAGTTGAACCCACTTCCTTTGCATGACCTGTCATTGCCACAGTAACTAGATGAAACCCACTAGCATGTGTAGGAGTTGATTGAGCCATATTTGTGTTCCTACCATGCTATGCCTGGTATGCTTAGAATTGTGTCAGGTCTGGTTCATCTGGGTGATGGGCTAGAGTGAAATGATTATGTCGGTAATGTGAGGGATGTGTTCAACATGTTTTGGTGAAGGTATCGATGAGAGGCCATGTAGGAGTACATGGTGGGTTGTTTCATTGAGGCCGTCCATAAGAACTGAGATCTGTATGCGTAATTTAAGATTCAGCTACTACCACACATTGGGCCCAGAAATATGACCCTGCTCGACTTACTGACCCCTCTCGTCCTCTGTCCAGGAGTTGCAACTAGTTTCTGGTGTTTGTAGGTTATGTGTTGGCAGCCGTGCGTAGCGCTGACCTTAGGGGTGGGCTATGATGCGGTAGATACACCGTGGAACGGTGTACCGAGTCGCCCGTTTGGTGTCTCGGGAACCCTGCACACATCGTTTGGGGCCGTTGAGGACACCCCGGCCGGATTTCCTTGCGGATGGAACCTGAATAGGCGATAAACCTGGACTAGAAACTTGTGCAGTTAGTCAGGTCGTGGTCTACACCCATGTCGGTTTTCGCTTGAAGTCTGCCGAGCACATGTCGTGTGCAGACGCTAAGTGGTGGAAACATGTGTGATGAAGTACACCCCTGCAGGGTATAAAACTATTCGAATAGCCGCGTCAGCGGTAAAGGACTACTTGGTTGCCTATACAGTTCATAGACAAGTTAATGGATACTACTAAAAGACTCAAGATAAGTGTGAGTACCGAGGATGGCCCTCTCGTAGGATGACGAGGGAGGATCCCCGATGGAGTATTGTGTTGGTGATTAGTGGACTCGTGTGCGAAAACTATTTTACTAGTGGTGTCTCATAGGATAGCTTAGCCAAGAGTCAAAGCTGGCTTGCTACAATAACTCCACCACCTTCTTGAGAATGAGCATGTATAGTAGGTTCTGATGTAAGACTTGCTGAGTACATTTGTACTCATGTTTGCTTAATTACTATTTTCAGACGACAACACCGCCCCCTCCGATGGGTTCTACGTAGACCTTGATGTCGACAAGTGACTAGCCACCCAGGAGGTGGTCCAAGCCTTGGAAGGGCCCTCTATTGATAAATAGGCTTCTTCAAGCCTTTTTCCTTTCTAGTGTCTGTACTCAGACTAAGTTGCTTCCGCATGTGCTTGTATGATTGTATGACTTGAGTGTCGGGTCGTGTGACCCCTACCTGTATGAATATGTTATGTATGACTCCTTGGAGCCTTTTTAAATAAAGTACTTGAGTTGTAGAGTTTTGTTGTGATACCATGTTGTATGTACTCATATCGGGCATATTGTGTGTATGATTGAAATGTTTGGTATGAGTGGGATCCGACAATCTAGTTGTTTATCCTTGGCATCCTCTCATATGGGGAAATGTAGTCTACTGCTTCCTGAGCGATAGTAGTCCGCTACAGCCTGGTTCACCGGAGTCCTGCTAGCCCAGCACTACTGCTCTGGACACTTGACTGGCTGGCATGTGCTTCACTTTGTTCCTGTGTCTGTCCCTTCGGGGAAATGTCACGCGGTGACATCCGGAGTCCTGCCTAGCCTGCTACAGCCCGGGTTACCGGAGTCCTGTTTGCCCAGTGCTACAGCCCGGATTCACACGTTGATGACCGACATGCTCGATGTGATTCATGTATGCCTGTCCCCATGGGTTAGTGCCGCTTTGGGTTCATGACTAGCCATGTCGGCCCGGGTTCTCGGTCATATGGATGCTAGCGACACTATCATATACGTGAGCCAAAAGGCGCAAACGGTCCCGGGCCATGGTAAGGCGACACCCGTGGGGATACCGTCCGTGAGGCCGTAATGTGATATGAGGTGTTACCGGCTAGATCGATGTGACTTTGAATCGGGGTCCTGACATGAAAGTTATCAACAAAGAGGTGAACATGGTTGCTCCGGCAACACCAAGTTATTTGAAGTGGTCCCAGACTGCCATCACATTCGACCATTCCAACCATCTAGCACGTATAGGCACCCCTAGGAGGCAAGCGTTGGAGGTCGACCCAGTTGTTGAAGGCACTCGACTGACTAAAGTGCTGATGGATGGTGGTAGCAGCCTGAATATCCTTTATGCTGAAACCTTCAAGGGAATGGGGTTTCCGATGTCCATGCTCAGCGAAAGTAATATGAGTTTCCTTGGCGTTATACCTGGCAATAAGGATGAATCACTCGGCTAGATCGCCCTTGATGTGGTTTTCGGTGATTCCAAGAATTACCCCAAAGAAAAGTTGACATTTGAAGTAGTGGATTTCAAGAGTGCTTATCATGCCATTATGGGTAGGCCTGCCTATGCACGTTTCATTGCTCGACCATGTTACGTGTACCTCAAATTGAAAATGCCTGGTCCCAGAGGAGTGATCACTATCACTGGCAATCGGCAGAAAGTAGAAGAGTGCTTCCAGAAGGTCAATCGAATGGACAAGCTGAAAGAGCAAACAGGTTGATCCTCAAAGGACTGAAACCCCGACTGATGCGTGATCTCAAGCATGCGGCAGGCGCCTGGTTTGATGAACTTCCATCTGTACTTTGGGGTTTGAGGACGACTTCGAATCGGTCGACTGGTCGAACTCCATTCTTCTTGGTCTATGGAGCTGAAGCTGTGCCTCCGAGTGACTTGCTTCAAAATGCACCTAGGGTCGAGCTCTTCTCAGAAGATGAAGCAGAACAAGCTCGGGAAGACGCAATTGATCTCCTGGAAGAGGAAAGGGAGATGGCTCTGATCCAATCGACCATTTTTCAGCAAGACCAACGTCGATTCCATGCCAGAAACGTGAGGGGTCGAGCATTTCAGGAAGGAGATTTGGTTCTTCGAGTGGATCAACAGAAGCCACACAAGCTCGCCCCTAATTGGGAAGGTCCTTTCATCATCACCAGAGTGCTCCACAACGGAGCGTACCACCTCTACAACGTCGAACATAAGAAAGACGAGCCACGCGCTTGGAATGCGGAGTTGCTCCGCCCCTTCACACTTAAGCATTCAGACTTTCGAGATGTAATAAGAAATACCCTTTAGTTTGATTATCAAAGGCACAGTTTTACAATCTTGTAAATGGTCGTTGTTCCTTTTTTTGTATGTTCTAAATCCCGCAGTGGGTGCCTTAGATGTGAACCCGTTTCGCCTAAGTTTAACAAATCCTACCGAGTGATGAGCAAGCCTCTCACTCGGGGGATTAGCTGCGAATCCGTTTCGCCTAAGTTTAAAAAAATTCTACCGAGCGGTGAGCAAGCCTCTCACTCGGAGGCTTAGCTGCAGTCTAGTACTCGCCTAAGTTTAAAAAAACCCTACCGAGTGGTGACCAAGCCTCTCACTTAGAGGCTTAGCTGCAGTCCAGTACTCGCCTAAGTTTAATAAAATCCTACCGGGTGGTGAGCAAGCATCTCACTCGGAGGCTTAGCTGCAGTCCAGTACTCGCGTAAGTTTAAAAAAATCCTACCGAGTGGTTAGCAAGCCTGTCACTCAGAGGCTTAGTTGCAGTCCTATACTCGCCTAAGTTTTAAAAAAATCCTACCGAGTGGTGAGCAAGCCTGTCACCCGGAGGCTTAGTTGTACTCCAGTACTCGCCTAAGTTTAAAAATTCCTACCCAGTGGTGAGCAAGCCTCTCACTTGGAAGCTTAGCTGCAGTCCAGTACTCGCCTAAGTTTAAAAAATCCTACCGAGCGATGAGCAAACCTCACACTCGGAGGCTTAGCTACAGTCCAGTACTCGCCTTAGTTTAAAAAATCCTACCGAGTGATGAGCAAACCTCACACTCGGGGGCTTAGCTACAGTATAGTATTTGGCTATGTTTAAAAAATCCAACCGAGTGATGAGCAACCCTCACACTCGGGGGCTTAGCTGCAGTCCAGTACTCGCCTAAGATTAAAAAATCCTACCGAGTGATGAGCAAACCTCACAATCTGGGGCTTAGCTGTAGTCCAGTACTCGCCTAAGTTTAAAAAATTCTACCGAGTGATGAGCAAACCTCACACTCGGGGGCTTAGCTGCAGTCCAATACTCGCCTAAGTTTGAAAACATCCCTATCCACAAGGACGATGAGGTGCAGGTCAACTGCAATCCCCTCCTCGGAGCTGCGCCACAAGTACAACGTGCACTCCATCCCTATCCGCAAGGACGACGAGGTGCAGGTCGACTGCAATACCTCCTCGGAGCTGCGCCACAAGTACAACGTGCGCTCCATTCCTATCCACAAGGACGACGAGGTGCAGGTCGACTGCAATCCCCTCCTCGGAGCAGCTCCACAAGTACAAAGTGCGCTCCATCCCTATCCGCAAGGACGACAAGGTGCAAGTGGACTGCAATCCTCTCCTCGGAGCTGCGCCACAAGTACAACGTGCACTCCATCCCTATCCGCAAGGACGATGAGGTGCAGGTCTACTGGGATATCCTCCTCAGAATTTCATCTTAAGTACAAAGAATATTCCGAGCGAAGAACAAGTTCCACTCGAAGGCAAATGCAAGCACATTCAGAAGAGAAACCAAGTTTGGATAAATCTTAAAGACCCAGAACAAAGATAAAAGTACTCGGGCATTAGGCCCGAAGGAGTTTAACGGTTACAAAACCACTCGGCATTCCAAGGCAAATTTAAGGCGAGATATAAAGTTTTACCACTCCGCAGGAGGAGGGCTTGCAGGCTCGACGAACTCGTCCAGGTCAATTCTGTCAGTGATTCGAGCGGCAGCAGCAATGAAGGTTTCCATAAAGGATTGGAAGTCATGCTTTTTTGTATTGGCAACCTTGATCGCCGCCAGCTTCTCCTCTCAAGCTTCTTTGTAGTGGACCCTAACCACCGACAGAGCCACGTCAGCACCGCATCGTGCGGAAGACTTCTTCCATTCCTGCACTCGACCAGGAACTTCATTGAGTCGAGCCATCAGAGACTCGAGGTCATTTTGAAGCGTTGCCCTGGGCTAGAGTGATGTATCAATTAACGACATCGCCACCTTCAGGCGAGCAAGATAGCTTGTAACGCTGGCAACGCAAGATTCCAGTCAAATCACATTCATGGCAGCCTCATCACCGACTGGAGAAAGGATAGGATCCAAGCCCGTCTCGATCCGTCCAGTTCCTCTTCAAAGTTTTGGCAGAATTCTGCAGATTCAAGGAGTTAATGAGTCGACTGGTCCATAGTGACTTGCAAATAGTAAAATAATCGGACAAGGAAAAAAGGGTACCTTCGAGCATAAGGAAGAGCTTCTTGGCAAGGGCTTTCAGATAAGCTTCCAAGTCGTTTCTCCTACGAGACATGCTTTCCAGCGGCTCATTTAGAGTCACCTTATCTTTCTTCAGATGAGTCACCTCTCGGTTGGATTCAGTAAGAGACAACTTTAGCTTGGTTATTTCCTCCTCTAGCGCTCCGACCAAAGCCAACTTTTTGTCAGCAAGGGCAGTCTTCTCCTGAGCCTCCTTTTGCGTAGCTGCAAGGTCGAGGTCCTTCTTCGCCAGAGTCGGCCTCATTTTCTCTGCAAAATACGCATTTGGGTCAAACAAAAGAACGAAGGAGTAACTTGAAGGATAGTCGAGATAAGCAGTCGACAGACCGTTACCTTTCGTACCAGCAACTTCATCTTGAGCCTTTTTTAAGTTCTGTTAGGCTAGCTCCAAGTCAAGTTTGAGTTGCCTCTGCTTTTCCACAAATTCAGCGAACTTGGAGATAAGCGCACATGATATCTACAATGAGTAAAAGACATGTCAATGGAAAAGATCAAAGATTATTTACTTCCTAGTGAATAAAACTTTAAGACCACTGCAGAATCAAACATTCTACAGTAGTATCGGGGACTACACCTAGTGGGTGCACTTAGCGTGCCCCCACTGGTTCAGATTCCACTCGACATGGTCCGCCTAGGCCGATTGGAAAAGAAAAAAAAGAGAGAGGGAAAAAAGTACTCAGACCCCAACCGACTGCCAGCAATCGATTGTGGTCTCGGGGACTACACCAAGTGGGTGCACTTAGCGTGCCCCCACTGGTTCAGATTCCACTCGACACGGTCCGCCCAGGCCGCGTGGAAGAGCGAAAACAACAAAGATGACAAAACACCCAGTGGGTGAGTTTCCATGGAGAAAGATATTTATGTAGCATATGCTAATAGAACAAGTTCAGTCGGAAGCCAACTTACTTGGACAATGGCTCGAAGGGCCGCGCTGGCGTCGTAAGCAGCCTGAGTGTTCTCATGCACCACCTTCACCCACTCCATCATTATGCCAGCCTAGCGAATGGCTTCCACAGCGGCGTCTACGTGTCTTTCTAGAACGTGATGAGTGGGGAAGAATGGGACTGACGGTTCAGACACATCAGCTTGAAGTTCTGAGGTATGAAGTTGGACGGTTGAAGCAGGCACTGGCACGAGAGATGATGTGGGGCGTACACTCGACACTGGATCAGCAAAAGTAACAGAAGCCCTGCTCACATCTTCAAGCTGTTGAACCACTGGCTCTGTCGCCGGTTCCGTTTGGGATGTCTTGCTAGCTGATGCCTTCTTGTTCCTCCTAGGCAGCAGCGGCGCTTCATCATCATCATATAGAAGCTCAATGATATTGGGAGGTGCTGCAAAGAGATCAGTCGACCCCAGATCATTCGTCATAATTTAATCGACGGAATAACCAAAGAAAGGATTACAAGAGTTGTACCTGGGTTGGAGGTGACTGCATCTTCCATTTCTTCATCTTCGTACTTGCGGGTGGAAGTCGCAGAGGTAGCAGCTCTGCAAATTTCAATATTCAGTCGGTCACATCTATCGCACCGAGTCAACCAAAGAATCAGGTCTGATTATTACCCAGAGACAGTAGGAATGGCCACTTTGATCTTGGGAAAATCCTTCGGCGGTTTGGATGACACAACTTTCAGTTGTTTCGGCGCCTTACCAGTCGGTGCTGGAGACGGTGCAGCTTTCGTTTGCTTCGGTGTCCTCTTAGTCGGCACTGGAGAAGACGTTCGAGGACGCTTCGATGACTGCCCAATTGGTGCGGTTGCTTTTTCGTGGATGCTTGCCGGGTCGTGAGCGTGCTTGGATCATTTTTCCCTACGAGGAGGTGAGTCGACCTCTTCTTCATCACTTGGGTCATCACTCTCCTTGTCCTCCTATTCATCAGAGTGCCACTCGCCACTCTTGCCTCCGCTCGCCTCCCCCTCTGGGTCCTGCTCCTGCTCCTCGTTGGGCATCGAGTACATCTCCGTAAGAGTCTAAGAGATAACAAGCGAAGCAAAAATCAGTCGGTTGTCAACAAGCAATTACATGATGAATCAAGAGAACACTCAAAAAATTAGAGTCGGACCTTGTCTGGTTGGCGTGAGTTGTCGAATGGAGGGACTCTCCTAGACCCCCTGGGTTATCCTTCTTGCCAGTGATGCTCTTCAGCCAACTCTCCACCGTGTCCTCGTCGAACTCCTCCGGGTGGATCTGAGTGGAATCCTCAATACCCGAGTACATCCATATCGGATGGTCACGGGCTTGGAGCGGCTGGATGCGTCGTTTAAGGAAGACTTCCAACAGATCCATACCGGTCACGCCGTCCCGGATGAGCTGGACCACCCACTCGACCAACACCTTCACCCACGCTTTCTCCTCTGGGATCACATTCAAGGCGGAGGGCTTCTCGACCCGAGCCATGGAGAAAGGAGGAAGACCGGTCGACTGACCTGGAGTCGGCTGGTCTTTGCAATAAAACTAGGTCGACTGCCATCCTCGGACCGACTCAGGAAGGATCATGGCTAGGAAAGTACTTTTACCCCTCATTTGAATCCCAAGACCCCCGCACATCTGAATCACGTGCGTCCTCTCATCACTCGGGTTGGCCTTCTTGACCGACTGGGAACGACACATGAAAATGTGCTTGAAAAGACCCTAGTGTGGCCTACAACCTAAGAAGTTCTTGCACATGGACACATAGGCAGCGAGATATACGATGGTGTTGGGAGTAAAGTGGTGGAGTTGTGCTCTAAAGAAGTTCAGGAATCCCTAGAAAAAAGGATGGGGAGGCAAAGAAAATCCACGGTCAACATGGGTGGTGAGGATAACGCACTCACCCTCTCACGGATGCGCTTCGATCTCGCCTTCCGAGAGCCGCGCCTGTCGGATTTCGGGTTCTGGCAGACCCTTAAGGTTCGAACACTGGGGTGCGCACGGATATTACGCCTTCTACCCCTCCGTATCGCAAGGATCTAAACTACTGAAAGAACTGCAGAAGAGACACAAGGTTTATACTGGTTCGGGCCACCGTTGTGGTGTAATACCCTACTCTAGTGTGTGGTGGGTGGATTGCCTCTCGGGGCTGATGATGATGAACAATACAAGGAAGAACAGCCTTGCGAGGGTCTGTTCTTGGATGGGGCGATGAACTGCTGGGAGGGGTTCAGCCACTTTTCTCTCTCTCTCTCTCTCTCTCTCTCTCTCTCTCTCTCTGTCTTTCACTCACTGCCCTACTCTTACTCGCCGGCCGGTCGACCCTTTGCTCTGTGTGTGGCTAGTCCTATTTATAGAGGCCCTGGTCCTCTTGCCAAATATCGAGCGGAAAGGGAGCCAACAATGGCGGGCTAATTTGAAGGGGGACAGCAAGTATCAACTTTCTTGACAAAAGCAGTCTTCGCCTCTTGGGCTCCACGGTGATCTCCGTCTCGTAGTCCTTCTGGTCTTGGTCTCGTTGCACCGAAATGGCAACCTTTGCCTAATGCCTCGGTACTCCGTGGCTGCGCTTGCCCCCTTTGCACCAAAGAGGAAAGGAGGACGCTGCGCGGGCTGGCACCCGCCTGGCGCCCTGAGTCATCATGGCTCGCGTCACGGGCACCTCACGAGGTACCCCGCCTTGATCTCTCCGCCTCCTCGCGAGCCAGCCTGATGAGGCTGTGCCTGAGGAAGGTCCGTGTCATTCGCCCCGCGAGGCTTGGCCCCTCGCAAGGGTCTTGAGTCTTGCGTTGAAGAAGATGGGCCGTGCTGGGCCCCCTTTCGAGCCACGCCGCAGGCCGCAGGAAGGCAAGTCTGGGGACCCCCGTTCCCAGAACGCCGACAGTAGCCCCCGGGCCCAAGGCGCGCCCGGACTTGGCCGTGCCGAGAGGCGAAAGGGCAAGGGCGAAGCGCCGCGGGCCCTAACAGCCTGCGGCCTTGGGCGCCGCGTGGCAGTTGATGGGACGTGGGCGTATCCGCTTCCCCACGACGCCTTGGTGATCGCGCGAGTTGGACAAGTCCCTACATGCAAATCATGTCATGATTACCTATGATCGTGGAGGCCGGCAGTTGGCCTTCGCCGGCTATAAGTACGGAACTGCGCGTGACCTTCCAGTCCATCCCTCCTTGCTTCTCCTTCTTCCCGATCCTTGCTTCGTCTTGCCACGATGGCTCCGATTCGCCGGTTCTTTGCAGCGGAGAAGCGAAAGGCTCCTCGAGAAGGACCAGACCCGCTCCCACCGAAGAAACGGCTTGCCCTCTCCAGCCGCGGCGAGGTGGACCGTCAGGTGGTGTCGAGGGCTCGGTGCGAGCGGGCTCCGCCGGGCTTCCCGCTTCCCTTGTATGCCCACGTCGAGGGCCTTGAAGGGGCTGATGCCGATCCCCGCGGTCAGCGCCGTCGTCGGCGCCGCGGGTCACGAAGGTGTTGGTTGTTCCTCCTGGGGTCCATGCCGAGGGCTCCTCCCAAGAGTTCGTGCTCCATGTCGCGATTCCTCTCCAGTCTTGGATCCGCCTGCCTTCCTTCTTCGCCTCCATCATCCCGCCGGGGGAGCCCCTGGAGCTCTGGCTGCAGCACGCCGGATGCAACACCCTCGCGACCGAGGCAGAGGTCGCGGTCGTTGCCCCGGGCGAGGTCTACATGACTCGTGGCTAGAGAGAGATTGCCCGGGTTTGCAGGGTAAGGGGCATCTTCGCAGTCCACTTGGAGTACGACGGCGCTTCGGTGATGCTCCTCAAGGTCTTTGACGCGGACGGGCGCCAGGTGGAGTGCTGCCCCGGTGAAGGCGGCCAGGGCCCTACTGTGACGAGGACCGGGCTCGCCAGTTGCTCCCTTGGCGGCTCCTCAGGCGGCGGAGACGTTAGAGGCTCCAGCAACTCCGGCGAGCCCTTCGCGACTCCAGAGACGAGCGACGACAGCTATGAGCCCCCGAGCCGGTGCCGGTCCTGGAGCAGGGCGGGCTCATCTGGCCGTCGCCGACTCTGATCTGGATGGGGTTGGTGCCGGTGCTTGACGGCCCACTGTTGGTGATGGCATCTTTTGCAGGAGCGCGTGTAGTTAGCATCCCTTAGGATCTGTTCCCTGTGAGGAATCAAAATGCGCCCCATGGGGGCTTGTAAGGTGCCTGTAATCCTGTTTGTTAATACATAACCTTTGCTGTAGAGATGTGCGAGTTGCTGATTCCGTCTTAGCTCAGTTCTCCCTTTCGAACCTCGCGAGGGCTTCGTGCTCTGCGCCGATAGGTCCCAGTCCCAAGGCGGCGTCAGCTGTCGCTGGTATGCCAGGTCGCTATGCCGTGGTCAAGGCCAGGAGGTGAGCGACTCGAGGTCTAGTAAGAGCCCCTGAGTCGCGATGCTCAGAAGGTCCCCTTTGGCGCCCAAGCAGCCGTCGCTCAGTGAGAAAGGAGAGCGGCGTCGCAGACACGGAATTGCATGAGGTGCGGGGGTAGTGCTATGATAAACAGTGCTTTCAGGCGTTGACTTATCTCGTGAGTCGGGGATCATTCCTGGTGTGTCGTCGGGTCCGCGCGTCGGCAGGAGCGGAATCGCTCGGCGAGGTCCTTGCGAGCCCCTTCTCCCTCGCCTTTGCTCCCCTTTCTGCCCTACGTCATCGGGTCCCGGCCCTCGAGCTTGTCTCAGCCGCCGCTGGTATGCCAGGTCGCGATGCCGTGGTCAAGGCCAGAGGGTGAGAGCTGGAGAGCCAGTAGGAGCCCTGAGTCACGATGCTCAGGCACCCCCCCTTTAACGTGCAAGTGGTTCGCGCGGACGAGAGTGACAGGAACGCCGCGAGGGCCTTGCTTGGCGCAACTCCCTTAGGGGATCCTGTAAACTCATCATAGAAGGAAGAAAAGGTTGCCATGACAACTATCAGTCTGTTGTTAGTTGCTTCCGAGGGGAGGTGAGGCACTGGAGGCTTGACGAGGTGGCGCCATGCGGGGCTGCCGCGGCCAGAGCTCGGCCATTCAGGTTTGTCGGCGTTGCAGGGACGGGCCCATTTGCAAGCGTCATGCCGTTGTGGGAGCGATTCCGTTGGTTGGCGTCAGTTGAGCAGGCAAATAGATCAAACACGTTAGCCGCGAAGTAGGGGATTCATTCAAATAAACGCTGGAAAGGTAGACATCGCTGGGTCGGACCCGAGCGACATGGGGATGATGCAGCCCGAGGGGCGCCCCCAACAAAGCAAGCTAACGACAAGAAATAAAAGGGATACACACCGCAGGGACGGACCCACACGGCCTGGGGACGATGCAGCCCTGGGAGGGCGCTCCCAGCTGGAAACGAGGCTTGTAAGATGTCACCTAAAGGTGTCGAGAGCGAGGGGGTGTTGGTGCAGCAGGCTCGGTAGGCTGCGGAAGCCGATCCTCACGAGCCCCCAGGCCACGGCTCGGTAGGCACTGGTAGCTCCTCGCGAATCATCTCCATCTCCGCCAAGGCTGCGGAACTCCTGTCTTCTTGAGCCTCCATGATGCCCCTCATGAGGCGCTAGCACGTTGCAGCCGTGCTCGGCAAGCCGTAAGGCATGCGAACGTAGCTGTGGGGCGGGCCCCCGCAGCATCCCACTCACGAGGGCCAGAGGCGGCCCATCGTGGCGGCTTGGTTGATCCCTGGTACGTCGACGCAGGCACGCAACCCACCATCCTTGCCCGAATGGGGAGCCACAGCCGGTAGACGGCGGCAACCTCTCATGATTCTTGACTCCTGTAGTTCTTGAATGGCCTTGTGGACGAACTCCTGCGGGTCCGACCGTCATTGCCTTGCTCCTTCTTGAGGGAAACGTGCTTCGAAGCACGCCTCCACGTGGTGCCCAAGCGCCTCCCTCGTGACCCTGGCCAGGTCGGTGGCCCTCCAGGGGAGAGCCCCCGAGCCCTGCCTGAGGAGGGCGCTGGGCGCGCTTTCCTATGCGATGGAGGCAGGCTCCCCCTGGGTAGATGCGGGCCCTGAGGGACCTGCCTCCCGAGGGGCCGGTCCGAACGATGTCTTCTTCTTCTTGGGGGTGGTCTCGGGAAGCCTCCTGCTTCCGCGATCCGGGTCTTCCAGTGTCGCGGCCTGAAAGGCTCGCTCCAGGGAACACACTGCGTCCTTCTCTTCACAGGGCACCTTCCTGGCATCTTGAGGACGTTGTAGCCATGGTGAGTCACGGCCATGAACTTGGCCAGCGCTGGGTACCCGAGGATGGCGTTGTACAGCAGGCGGATGTGGGCGACGTCGAAGTCGATGAGATCGGTGCAGTAGTTGTCGCGTGCCCCGAAGGTGACAGGGAGGTGGAACTGCCCGATCGGGACCGTGGAGCCGTCGGTGATACCGGAGAAAGGCTTGGTTGGCTGAAACTGGCTGTAGGGCACTTGGAGGTTGTTGAATGTTTCCACGGACAGGACGTTGAGCCCTGCCCCGCCATCAATGAGGGTCTTGGTGACCACCACGTTGCTGATGATTGGGGAACAAAGCATCGGGAGGACTCCGGCTGTAGCCGCGCACTAGAGCTGATCTGCCGAGCTGAACGTGATAGCGCACGCCGACCACCTGAGAGGGCGCGTGGCTTCGAGCCTGGGGAGGACTGCGTTCACTTCACGGGCGAACTGCTTGAAGATGCGTTGGGAGGCTGGGGCTTGACCTCCGCCCAGGATGCAGGCGACGACGCGAGGCTCCTGGAAGCCCCCAGCCCCTTCGTCTTGATGGCAGTCCTCGTTTCTCCTTGGCTGAGGCGGCAGTGGAGGGAGGCCTGCGTGGCCCTGTGGGCGATCCTCATGAGGCTGATCCCTCCAATCCCCCTCGCGAGGCAGGTCCCGCCAGCGATCCTCGCGAGGTTGATCGCGCCACCCTTGGCGCGGGCCGCGGTCTTCCCAGCGTCCTGCGTTTCTTCCTCCTCCTCGGCCGTAGCCCCGATCAGCGCGTTCGGGACGACGGCCGATCCTTCCTTCTCGCACGGCGCGGAGTTCTTGGCATTCGTTGGTGTTGTGGGTGTGGAGGTCGTAGTACACACAATACCGGCCGCCTCGGGAGGACTCGGGCAGATCTTTGCCCCGCTTGGTGTCTCGTTCTGCCACGAGCACGGCAGCCCCCTTGCGCTTCACATCCTTGGCCTTGGGCTTCTTCTCTTCTGGGTCTGCGGCAGGCAGCTCGAGGAGGGAGAGGCGTCCCTCCTCAGCCCTGGCGCACTTGGTCGCCAAGTTGAACAGCTCCAGGGAGGTGCACAGGTCTTTATGCATCGCCAGCTCCTCCTTCATCTTGACGTCGCGCACACCATCGGAGAAGGCCGAGATGATGGCCTCCTCAGACACCTTGGGAATCTTGAGGCGCGCGCTATTGAAGCGCTGGATGTACTTTTGCAGGGTCTCTCTAGGTTATTGCTTGATGCGGCGCATGTCGCTCACAGCGGGTGGCCGGTCGCGAGTACCTTGGAAGTTGGCGATGAAGCGGGTGCGCATCTGGTCCCAGGAAGAGATCGTGCCTGGAGCCAGATTCAGGAGCCAGGTGCGAGCTCCTTCCTTGAGCGCCATGGGAAACCAGTTCGCCATGACCTTCTCGTCCCCGCTGGCAGCTTCGATGCCCAGCTCATAGAGCTAGAGGAACTCGGCAGGGTCAGTCGTGCCATCGTAACGAGGAGGCAGGTCTGGCTTGAACTTGTCGGGCCATGTGACGCTACGCAGCTCGGTGGTGTAGGCGCGACAGCCTACGGTGTCCACGAAAGACTTTGGCTAGTGGAGAGCTCGGTCTTGAGGGTCCCCACGTGCTGCAGCTAGGAGCAGCGCGGGGTCTTGGTGTGCCGGAGCCGGAGCAGGGTCGCGACGCGCCGGAGCAGGGAGCGCCCGGGCAGCTCCTGGCGGGCGACGGACTTCTTGGCAGCTTCGTTCTTGCTGCGCTGGCACCTGACGGAGCGGGTTCCGCCTAGGGGCCACGCGCCTTGGAGCCATGGCGTCTTCTTGGAGAGGAGGCGGCTGGTACGCCTCCGGAGCTTCGTTGCCCGCGCGGGGCGGGGTGTGGCGCAGCGGAACGGACAACGCGGGAGAGCCCCATGCGGCGCGGACAAGCTCGGCGACGCGGTCGAGCCACTCGTCGTAGACGTCGTAGACGGGATGGTAGTGCAGGAGCTCGTTTGCAGCGAGGAGCGCAGATCGAGCCTCCAAGGGGGCGCGGAGCGCGCGGGACGAAGAACCAGCTGGCGCGAGCGACGGAGTAGCGGTGCGGCCGTCTTGCCGCACGGGCGGATGCTGAGACGAAGCTTGATGCTCGCCCCCCGCCGGGCCAGTGGCGGCGTTGATGGCGGGCAACGGGGAACGACGAGGATGTCCACCGACTTGCGCCGTCTGGGCGACGCGGGAAGCGATGGCAGCCCGGCGCTCGGCGCTGGCCTGATGAGCATCGGACAGGGATGCGACGGTAGGAGGAGAACGGGGCGGTGGAAGACGAATTCCGGCACACCCTTACCTGGCGCGCCAAATGTCAGATTTCGGGTTCTGGCAGACCCTTAAGGTTCGAACACTGGGGCGCGCGCGGAGATTACGCCTTCTACCCCTCCGTCTCGCAAGGATCTAAACTACTGAAAGAACTACACAAGAGACACAAGGTTTATACTGGTTCGGGCCACCGTTGTGGTGTAATACCCTACTCCAGTGTGTGGTGGGTGGATTGCCTCTTGGGGCTGATGATGATGAACAATATAAAGAAGAACAGCCTCGCGAGGGTCTGTTCTTGGATGGGGCGATGAACTGCTGGGAGGGGTTCAGCCACTTTTCTCTCTCTCTCTCTCTCTTTCACTCACTGCCCTACTCTTACTCGCCGGCCGGTCGACCCTTTGCTCTATGGGCGGCTAGTCCTATTTATAGAGGCCCTAGTCCTCTTCCCAAATATCGAGCGGGAAGAGAGCCAACAATGGCGTGCTAATTTGAAGGGGGACAGCAAGTATCAACTATCCTGACAAAAGCAGTCTTCGCCTGCGCAAAGCTCTGGTGATGACGCCGTCTTGGGCTCTACGGTGACCTCTGTCTTGTAGTCCTTCTGGTCTTGGTCTCGTTGCACCAAAATGGCAACCTTTGCCTGATGCCTCGGTACTCCGCGGCTGCGCTTGCCCCCTTTGCACCAAAGAGGAAAGGAGGACGCTGCGCGGGCTGGCACCCGCCTGGCGCCCTGAGTCATCATGGCTCGCGTCACGGGCACCTCGCGAGGTACCCCGCCTTGATCTCTCCGCCTCCTCGCGAGCCAGCCTGACGAGGCCGTGCCTGAGGAAGGTCCGTGTCGTCCGCCCCGCTATGTACCTAGGGTAGGGTCATAGGTTGACATAGACACCCTCCCCTAGGATGCCATCTTAAAACCATAAGCTTTCAACGGATAGCATCATCCACTTGACTACAAGTCGTTCCACTCGGAAGATTCAAGGTCACTCGACCGCAACGGTTATCACTCGACGAACAGAAGACCTAAAGTCACTCTACATGGCAACGGTCGAATGTTTACTTCATAGACTTAATAGGCATTTATGTCGCTTAATTACTAGCATTACATGTAACGCCTCCTTCTTAATGTACTTCAAACCCTTTGTAACTCGGGCTGGCTGGGGTCCTGGCGCACTCTATATAAGCCCCCCCTCCACTGGCACAAGGGTTCGCACGCCCTATAAACACACACATACATAATCCAGTCGACAGCCTCAGGGCACAGAGACGTAGGGCTGTTACTTCCTACGCGAAGGGTCCGAACTCGTAAAACTCGTGTGTACAACTTCGCCATAGCTAGGATCTTGCCTCCTCATACCTACCCCCATTCTACTGTTAATCTTAGATCCACAGCAGTCACCCTTTGAAGGGATCTGTTTATTTGTATCCGACTGCATTCCGGATTGTTCGGGGTCTTCATTGTTATTCCCCGGACCCTAGGCCGCCGAAGTATCAGCTTCATGTAGCGTCTTCGTCATCCCTGGCACCACTTGTTGGTCGGGGGAGACCCTCCGCGATGACACCTCAAGGTCGTCTGCCCCATTGGACGGAGAAGCCGGTGGGGGCGTCTTGCTTTCCATCATCTGCGGGAGAAGGTCCCCCGAGGAAGAGGATTGTTTAAGGGGACTGTACGCTGAGCTGCAATATATATATATATATATATATATATATATTCCAGGCTTCATAAGAAAAGAACGAGATAGGTTTAAAACAGCCTTGTTCACTTACGATTTGGCTGGAGGCTCGTCCTCGTCATGAGATTGCGCTTCGACGTCCTCCAGGCCCAGGCCGCCCTTAGAGGCATCTTGCCTTGCTTAGGAGCCTGCTTCTCCCAATCTTCGGAGGCGGCCCTCTTCTTCCTAGGAGGGAAGGAGATAGTGGCCCCCCTTCACTTTTTTCTTCGGATGAGGGGATTTTTATTCCCCCGAACACAAAGTCCGAGGTTACCTGGGAATAGAGGCCATCCTTGGTCCTCTTGCCCTCCACCTCGTCCTCCTTCTCCGGCATCTGGTATGGTGCTGGGGCCAGCATCCTTGTTAGGATAGGATTCGCTGGACCCTCGGGCAGAGGGGTCGAACACATTATCAGTTCCGCCTTCTTTATCCAGCCCTGGAAAAGATAGCTTGCTCAGTACCATATTACTGTATGCATGACCACAAAGTATTCGAAAGCCAAGTGCTTATCGGAGTATCCGGACGATTACAGTTAAGGCCAGCGTCCTCAGCAGTATCCGGCCAATGTTTCAGCTTCCCAAAAAATAACTTCCACATCCCTTCGTGTGTGGCACCGAAGAAGTGTTGGAGGGTTTGTGGTCCTTCTGGATTAAACTCCCACATGCGGCGAGGCCTGCGCTGGCAGTGCAGGATTCGGCGAACTAACATCACTTGGATCACACGGACGCGATCGATATCTCTCTCGAGGAGGGTTCGGATGCGGCTTTGTAAGGTCTGCACTTCATCCACTAATCCCCAGTCTAGCCCCTTGTTGACCCACGACACGAGCCGTAACGGTGGGCCAGGACAGAAGGTGGGAGAAGGTACCCGTTTAGCACTGCGGGGCTCTGTAATATAAAACCACTCCCGCTGCGAGTAATTGGAAGCCT
Organism: Triticum urartu; assembly: GCF_056163025.1. NCBI lineage: Eukaryota > Viridiplantae > Streptophyta > Magnoliopsida > Poales > Poaceae > Triticum > Triticum urartu. The sequence continues at coordinate 305,178,818 of NC_141878.1, forward strand.
CAGAAAAAGAACCTTTTGGCGAGGGAGTGTTGGCGAGTGGGCTGATTGTAGCACCGCTGCAATCCGCCTGTTCCCCATTGAGGGAGTCCTGGATTAGGGGGTCTCTGGACATCCGGATTATATCCTTTGGCCAGACTGTTGGACTATGAAGATACAAGATTGAAGACTTCGTCTCGTGTCCGGAAGGGACTCTACTTGGCATGGAAGGCAAGCTAGGCAGTACGGATATGTATATATCCTCCTTTGTAATCGACCTTGTGTAACCCTATCCCTCTCCGGTGTCTATATAAACCGGAGGGTTTTAGTCCGTAGGATAGAACAATAACATACAATCATACCATAGGATAGCTTCTAGGGTTTAGCCTCTCTGATCTCGTGGTAGATCTACTCTTGTACTACCCATATCATCAATATTAATCAAGCAGGATGTAGGGTTTACCTACATCAAGAGGGCCCGAACCTGGGTAAAACATCGTGTTCCCTGCCTCCTGTTACCATCCACGTTAGACGCACAGTTTGGGACCCCCTACCCGAGATCCGCCGGTTTTGACACCGACATTGGTGCTTTCATTGAGAGTTCCTCTGTGTCATCGCCGTTAGGCTTGATGGCTCCTACTATCATCGATAGCGATGCAGTCCAGGGTGAGATTTTCCTCCCTAGACAGATCTTTGTGTTTGGCGGCTTTGCACTGCGGGCCAATTCGTTTGGCCATCTAGACCAGATTGAAATCTACGCCCCTGGCCACCGGGTCAGGTTTGGAAGCTTAAACTACACGGCCGATGTCCGCAGAGACTTGATATTCGACGGATTCGAGCCTCTGCCTTGTGTGTCACGCGGTCACGATGAGTACGATTTAGCTCTACCATCGGACAGTGTTCAGGAGATCGCACCGGCAGCCGCTCCGACCCTCAATTCGTAGCCAGTTGCACCGTCCATGGACAGGTGGATGGACCCCGCCACGGAGGCCTTACCCTCAGTGGCGATCGAGCCGAACATTGACCTTACCTTGCATGAGAGCCGTATTGTTAAACTGTCGGATCTTTCTCCGGCCACGGACTCCGAACCGCCTGCGCCCTTTACTATCGAATCCGATTGGGCGCCGATCATGGAGTTTACCTCCGCGGATATCTTTCAGCACTTGTCCTTCGGCGACATACTGAAGTCATTAAGGTCTCTCTCCCTGTCAGGAGGATCCTGGCCGAACTATGTCCGGCAGGACTGGGATGCGGACGACGAAGAAATTCGCGGCCCACCCACCACCCACTTAGTAGCCACCGTCAATGACTTAACCGACATGCTCGACTTCGACTCCGAAGACATCGACGGTATGGACGACGATGCGGGAGACGAAGAGGAACCACTGCCCACAGGGCACTGGACAGCCACCTCATCATAGGATATATACATGGTGGATACACCCAAAGAAGGCAATGGCGACGAGAAAGCAGAGGATGACCCCTCCAAGAAGCAACCCAAACGCCGACGTTATCGGCGCCGCTCTAAGTCCCGCTAAAGAAAAAGTGGTGATACCGGCACAGGAGGTAATAACACTCCGGATAGTGCCGAAGAAAACAATAACCCCCTCCAGCAAGAGTTAGAGTAGGAGGATGGAAGAGCCAGCCCTCCTGAGAGAGCGGCAGATGGAGAAGCGGAGGATGATAATTACATGCCCCCCTTCGAAGATGAGGCAAGCCTCGGCGATGACAAATTCGCCGTGCCAGAGGATCCCGTCGAACAAGAGCGCTTCAAGCGCCGGCTTATGGCCACGGCAAATAGCCTTAAGAAAAAGCAGCAGCAGCTTCAAGCTGATCAAGATCTGCTAGCTGACAGATGGACTAAAGTCCTCGCGGGCGAGGAATATAAACTCGAGTGCCCCTCCAGGAGTTACCCAAAATGCAGGCTGCTACCTCGACTGGAGGAAGAAGCGTATGACGTGGCTGATCGGCCACCTTGTGGCCGTGATAGAGAGGCATTCCAGCCAAAAGCTCAGCCGACACCCTGACGCCATTCAAATAAAGAAGCATGGGGAAACACACCAGACCTGTGAGACGTATTGGAGGACAAAGCAAAACATGCAAGATCGATCTACGGATCAAGAGAGCGCGCCACTATGCGAGACGATAAATGTCACGCGGATACAGTAAAAGTAAATCCAGTTGGGCCGAACACAGCGGGCAAGACCCATTCGAGCTGCGTCGCGATATAGCCCAATACAGAGGCTCCGCACGCCCCTTATGCTTCACAGACGAAGTAATGGATCATCAAATCCCAGAAGGTTTCAAACTTGTAAATATTGAATCATACGACGACACAACAGATCATGTGGTATGGATCGAGGATTACCTCCTCCACATCCACATGGCCCGCGGTGATGAATTACACGCCATCAAATACCTCCCACTAAAGCTGAAAGGACCAGCGCGGCATTGGCTTAACAGCCTGCCAGCAGAGTCCATTAGCTGTTGGGAAGATCAGGAAGCCGCATTCCTCGACAACTTTCAGGGCACTTATGTGCGATCACCAGATGCCGATGACTTGAGCCACATAATTCAGCAGCCAGAAGAATCGGCCAGGAAATTCTGGACTCGGTTCCTAACAAAGAAAAATCAAATCATCGACTCTTCAGATGCAGAGGCCTTAGCAGCTTTCAAACACAACATTTGCGATGAGTGGCTATCCCGTCACCTTGGTCAGGAAAAGCCGAAATGTATGGCAACCCTCACGACACTCATGACCCGCTTTTGTGCGGGAGAAGACAGCTGGCTGGCTTACAGTAATAATATGTCAAAGAACCATGGTACTTCGGATACCAAGGATGGCAATAGCAGGTCACGTCGCAACAAACATAAGCGCCGCATTAACAGCGATAATACTGAAGATACGGCAGTCAATGCCGGATTCAAAGGCTCTAAACCTGGTCAGCGGAAAAAGCCATTCAAAAGAAGCACTCTGGACCCGTCCAGTTTGGACCATATACTCGATCGCTCATGTCAAATACACGCCACCCCCGACAAGCCAGGAAACCACACCAACAGGGATTGTTGGGTGTTCAAGCAGGCCGGCAAGTTAATTGCCGTAGACAAAGATAAGGGGCCACATAGCGATGACGAGGAAGAGCCCCGGCAGCCGAACACCGGAGGACAGAAGAGGTTCCCCCCACAAGTGCGGACGGTGAACATGATATACGCAACCCACATCCCCAAGAGGGAGCGGAAGCGTGCGCTCAGGGACGTATATGCGTTGGAGCCAGTCACCCCAAAGTTCAACCCATGGTCCTCCTGTCCGATCACCTTCAATCGCAGGGACCACCCCACTAGTATCCGTCATGGCGGATTCGCCGCACTGGTCCTAGACCCAATCATTGACAGATTTCACCTCACTCGAGTCCTTATGGATGGCGGCAGCAGCCTGAACCTGCTTTATCAGGACACAATGTGCAAAATGGGTATAGACCCCTCAAGGATCAAACCCACAAAAATGACCTTTAAATGCGTCATTCCAGGTGTAGAGGCCCATTGCACAGGCTCAATTACACTAGAAGTGGTCTTCGGATCCCGGGATAACTTCTGAAGTGAAGAATTAATCTTCGATATAGTCCCGTTCCGCAGTGGTTATCATGCACTGCTCAGGCGAACCGCATTTGCGAGATTTAATGCGGTACCGCATTATGCATACCTCAAGCTCAAGATGCCAGGACCTCATGGGGTTATTACAGTTAATGGAAACACAGAGCACTCTCTCCGAACGGAGGAGCACACTATGGCCCTCGTAGCAGAAGCGCAAAGCAGCCTCTCAAGGCTATCCACCAGTTCGGCGTCACAAGAACCGGACACCTTCAAGCGCGCTCGGAGTAGTCGGCAACTAGACCGCTTGGCACGATCTGAGCCTGCTAGCAATGCGGCCCCCACTCCAGTCCTAGCCAAGCGGCAAAATCCGTGCCACGCGTACATAATTATGCATTAAAAATACCATGGGAACAGGTGGGGAGGGGGGCACAACTACGGCACGCTCCAAGAGGCGGCCTAAACCGCACTAGGGGCTTCCCGCTTTGTTATTTTTCTCTTTCAGGACTTTAATCACTGGAAACCTTGTCCGGCAGCATGATTGCCAAACACATGATGCAGCAACCAAGAGAGGCAGAAAGCTACGTCACACCACGGAACTCCCAGGTGTATTACGATAACGAGTGAAATGTTTGCTTTAATACTATTCCTCAGCTTGCCCTTCGAAGGGACAGAGTCCTACTTTTTGCTTATCGCACTATCTGTATCATTATGCTTTAACACACCTCTTTGAATAAACAACGCATAACATTACGACTATTATTGCATTCTTGTTTTATATATATGTGTTCATTAATGACACCTTGCAACCGTACACTTTGGTACGGACAACACACTAGGGGCTTAAGTACCCCACAATATGGTGTGAGAAGTCTGAACACTTTCGCAAGTGTGGCACCCCGAACTTATAGCATTATATGCATCAGCCCCGAATCATGTCTTTGGTCAAATGTTGGGTTTGCCCGGCTCCTATGTTTTGGTACCTTACATTCCGCTCTATCGGCTAAGGTAGCGCTAGGAGAACTACTGCGATTGTGCCCCGGTTCTTCTGGGCTAAGTACCTCAGTAGAGGAAGCTAAAACTGACTGTCATGATAAGGCGAGAGACTGGTCGCTGTTCGGCGCGGTTTCGAGTCCCTAAAGACTTATGCCGCTTAGAGTGAGGAGCCGGTCCTAACCGGCTTAAAGGCGTGTATCATGCCCTGAATTCGGCCTTCCGAATACCAGGGGCTTCACCGAAATTTAAAATTATAGAATTCTATGGCTAAGTGAGAGTGATAAAGCATTATTAGTTTGGTTGCCTTATTCGCTGTGCTAAGCACCTCCCTCGAAGGACCCAAACATGGGAACAAGAGTGCTCAGGTTTATCCCGAATACCCCAGCACTAGCGGCATGGGGGCAAAAGCTGATGACTAGCCATCTCTCAGATTGGATAAACAGCCAAACAGAAGGTAATATGTTAAATTCAAACAAGCGTTGCATAGCACATATGAAACAAGTTTTCATCATATAGGAGCACACGAGCAAGTTTACTCAAATATTACATCCTTTAAACATTCGTCCGCTACAAGACGGGCACCCTTCAGGACACCCTCATAATAAATTTCGGGGGTGCGATGCTCCTTGCCCTGCGGCGGTCCCTCCTTGATCAGCTTCACGATGTCTATCTTGGCCCATTGCACCTTCACGCGGGCGAAAGCCCGACATGCACCTTCGAAGCAGACAGACCGCTTGATGACCTCCATCCGTGGGCAGGTGTCCACAAGCCGTCTCACCAGGCCAAAGTAGCTGTTCAGAAGGGCGTCGCCAGGCCACAGCCGGACTATAAAGCCCTTCATGGCCTGTTCGGCCGCCTTGTGTAGCTCGACCAGCTGCTTTAGCTGGTCGCTCATAGGCACCGGGTGTTCGGTCCCAGTATATTGGGCCCAGAACAACTTCTCCGTTGAGCTTCCCTCCTTGGCCTGGTAAAAAGTTGTGGCATCTGACACGCTGCGGGGCAAATCTACGAATACTCCTGGAGAGCTCCGGATTCGGGTAAGTAACAGGTAATTTACTTTCACATGCTTGCTTTGCATATAGAATGCCTTAGCCGGCGCTATCTTCCTCATTGCATCAATCTCCTGGAGGGCCTTCTGTGCTTCGGCCTTGGCACTTTTTGCACTTTCACGGGCGGCGGCAAGCTCGGACTTTCGCATCTTCGAGTCACGCTCCAACGCCTCATGCTTCGACACGAGAGCTTGGAGTTCTTGCTGCCCCTCGCCCACCAGTGCTTCTTGCCTTTCTCGCTCGGTCCGCTCCTTGGCCGCTTTGTCTTCGGCCTCGGTTAGCGCTTGCTTCAGGGTCGCCACCTCGGTCGTGGCCCCTAGCAAATATACGATGATCCTATCATTTTGCAATCGCGTCTTCTTTTATATATACATAGACAGGGTATTACTTACCCTTGTTCTCCTCGAGCTGCCTCTTGGCAAGGCCGAGCTCTTTCTTGGACCCCTCGAGGTCCTACTTCAGTGTGGCGACCTCCGCAGTCAGTGCGGCTGAGGCCAGCAGTGAAGCTTGCATATGCATATAGACATAATTATGTTAGACTCCTCCGGTATTATTTGATCCTCTATTCGGCTTTTCTTTTTGAACACCGAACAGAGCATCAGGGGCTACTGTCTATGCGGTAATATTTTTCCTATACTTCGAACACTTACCTCAAAGCGTGTTAGAAGGCTGGCACAGGCTTCAGTCAATCCACTCTTGGTGGACTGAACCTTCTGGACCACCGCACTCATAATAGTACGGAGCTCCCCATTGATGGAAGCGCTGCGAAGCGCTCCCAGCAGATTGTCCGGCGCCTCTGGATGGACAGAGGTCACCGACACAGGCGTCTTGCCCCTCTTGGAAGGAGGCCGCCTGCTCGAGTCCGGAACCACTGGAGGTTCCGACACGGTGTTTGGCTGAGGGTCGAACTCAGAGCCCTCGGGAGCCTTGTTCCCTCAGCTCCTGGAGTCCGGAAGGTCGCCTTGAGGCGCCTCCGTGACTGTCTCCCCTCGACCTGGTGCCTCTTGAGACAATACCTCGGCGTCGTCCGCAGGGCAAGGGGAGGTGGCGGTCGGAAGTGGATTGCTATCCATATCCGACGAGCCCAGGGAGCCGTCCGACGATATACTGGCTCGTTGAGATCTGCATAATCATATTCAGCGTTAGGGGAAGCAGTGCGACAAAGGAATGCTATGAGTTACTCTTGTATTCGAATACTTACGACTTCACAAGGGGCTTGGCCCTGAGTAGCCACTCGTATTCGCCTTCGGCGGCGGTGGTGGAACTGTCCGGAAGGAGAGTCCTTCCCTTATTGGACCCTTTGGCCTCCCCAGTTGGGGCGGCATTCCTTTTCTTGTCTCCCCCAACTGGAGGGGGAGCATCTTCTTCTTCCTCCTCGTCTTCGGGGGAGGAGTGCACCGCAGAGTTATCGGACAATGAGTCCGATGACGCCTGGTGTCGGGAACTCTTTCGGGTTCCCTTGGCCTTCTTGGTCTTCTCCGGCACCTTGTAAGGGGCCGGAGTCTGCATCTTCGTCAGGAGAGCGTCCGCTGGGCCTTCGGGCAAAGGAGCCGGACAGTTGATCTGTCCGGCAATCTCCTGCTAGTCGTGTCAAAGGTACGGGAGTTTAGATCCCGCATAGAGACAAACTATGAAACACAAGTATCCTGCGAGAGGTAAAACAGCTTACCGCGCTGGCTTGGCGCTTCGCTCAGAATCTGCGATCCTCGGTAGTGGGAGGGGGAACCTTGGCACCCTTGAATAGCACCTTCCAGCATCCTCGTGAGTTGGGTCGAAGAGCCTGTTTAGAGTTCGGTGCTGGGCCGGGTCGAACTCCCACAAGTTGAAAGCCCGTTGTTGCCACGGGAGGATCCGGCGGATGAGCATGACCTGGACTACATTGACGAGTTTAAGCTTCTTGTTCACCATGTTTTGAATACATGTTTGAATTCCTATCAGCTCTCCCGAACTACCCCAGGACAGGCCCTTCTCTTTCCAGGAGGTGAGCCATGTGGGGATGCCAGATCGGAACTCGGGGGCCGCTGCCCATTTAGGTCATGCGGCTCGGTGATGTAGAACCACCCCGATTGCCACCCATTTACAGTCTCCATGAAGGAGCCCTCGAGCCATGTGACGTTGGGCATATTGCCCACCATGGCGCCTCCGCACTCCACTTGGCGGCCGCTCGCTACCTTTGGCTTGACATTAAAGGTCTTCAGCCATAAGCAGAAGTGGGGCTTGATGCGAAGGAAGGCCTCGCACACGATGATAAACACCGAGATGTTGAGGATGAAGTTTGGGGCCAGATCGTGGAAATCCAGGCCGTAGTAGAACATGAGCCCCTGGACGAATGGGTGGAGAGGGAATCCCAGTCCGCGGAGGAAATGGGTAAGGAACACTACCCACTCATGGGGCCTGGGGGTGGGGATGAGCTGCCCCTCATCTGGGAGCCAGTGCGCGATGTCGTCGGGTAGGTATCCGGCTCTCCTCAGCTTCTTGATGTGTCCCTCCGTGATGGAGGAAACCATCCACCTGCCTCCCGCTCCGGACATGGTTGGAGAAGGTCGAGGTGGGAAATGCGGACTTGGGTGCTGGAGCTTGAGTGTGCGAAAATGGATGAGCAAGGGAGGAAGAAGGCGTGGATGAAAAGGTGAATCTTTATCCCTTTATATGGGCGGACGAAACTATGCGTCCCCACTAGCCTGGTAAAACTTGCTTATCCCCCATGCACCGTAATCGATGGCGCGGTTGGGTTACCCACGCCCATATTGATGAGAATCCCGTGATAAGGGGACACGATCTCTGCTTTGACAAGGCGTGTCAAAAAAACTGCCTCACGTTATGTGCAGAACTAGTTAAAGGAAAATGTTCGAATAATCACCGGGCCATGACATAATGTCGTGCTGCCAAAACAAGTCAGCAAATTAGATTTGTGGAAATATTATTCTCTCTACGGTGGTATGTGGAACTTATTTTGCAGGGTCGGACAATATCCTTGTATTCAAATTCTTCCGTGGTGTATTCGGAGGAGGAACCCGCCTTGCAATGCCGAAGACAATACTGCGCGCCGGACTCATCGTCGTTGAAGCCTGGTTCAGGGGCTACTAAGGGAGTCCTGGATTAGGGGGTCTCCGGACAGCTGGATTATATCCTTTGGCCGGATTGTTGGACTATGAAGATACAAGATTGAAGACTTCGTCTTGTGTCTGGATGGGACTCTACTTGGCGTGGAAGGCAAGCTAGGCAATACGGATATGGATATATCCTCCTTTGTTACTGACCTTGTGTAACCCTAACCCTCTCCGATGTCTATATAAACTTGAGGGTTTTAGTCCGTAGGATAGAACAATAACATACAATCATACCATAGGCTAGCTTCTAGGGTTTAGCCTCTCTGATCTCGTGGTACATATACTCTTGTACTACCCATATCATCAATATTAATCAAGCAGGATGTAGGGTTTACCTCCATCAAGAGGGCCCGAACCTGGGTAAAACATCATGTTCCCTCCCTCCTATTAGCATCCGCCTTAGACGCACAGTTTGGGACCCCCTACCCGAGATCCGCCGGTTTTGACACGGACACCCGTCGACTACCTTTGGCTTCACACTAAAGGTTTTGAGCCATAAGCTGAAGTGTGGGGGGATTCGAAGGAAGGCCTCGCATGTAATGATAAACGCCGAGACATGGAGGATAGAGTCCAGGGAAAGATCGTGAAAATCTAGTCCGTAATAAAACATTAGCCCTCGGAAAAAGGGGTGAAGAGCAAACCCTAACCCCCATAGGAAGTGGGAGACGAATACCACCCTCCCGCCTGATCTGGGGGTCGGGATGACTTGTCCTTGAGCAGGAAGACGGTGGTGGATTTCTGCGGTCAGATATCTGGCTGCCTGAAGCTTTCTGATATCCTCCTCTGTAACGGAGGAAGCCACCCATAGGCCTTGGGAGCTGGATCCGGACATGATGCGAAGGCTAAAAGCAATCAAATCGAACCTTGGTTGCTGGAACTCGGGGTTGGGGAGGCTTAGGAGAGGTTTTGCATAAAAATACGGCCCTTGGTTCCTTTATATACACCTCTGGTATTGAACGTCTCCTCCTAAGCCTAAGAACCTGCCTATTCCCGAGGAATCTTTCTCGCATGATGGTTGGGTTAGCCACGCTCGTATTGATGAAAATCCCGTAATAAGGGGACACGATCTCTACTTTGACAAGACGTGCCAATGACAACCACGTCTCGAAACATGGGATGAAAATGGTTCGAAATTATGACCGGGCAGGCGTGATGTCACATTACTAAAGTTGTCAGTAGATTGGACTAGTGTGTTATTATTTTCTCTTTGCGGTTGTGTGCAGTGTGTGTTATAGGTCCATTCACGATCAATTCGTTTGGAGACTATTCGGGAGTTCAGAAGGAGGAACCCGCCTTGCAAAGCCAAAGACAGCACTACGCGCCGGATACCTTGTCATTGAAGCCAGGTTCAGGGGCTACTGAGGGAGTCCTGGGCTAAGGGGTCCTCGGGCGTCCGGCCTGTTATCTATGGGCCGGACTGATGGCTGTGAGGATATGAAGACCGAAGACTGTACCCGTGTCCCGATGGGACTCTCCTTGGCGTGGAAGGAAAGCTTGGCCAACAATTATGAAGATTCCATCTTATGTATCGACTCTATGTAACCCTAGATCCCCCCATTGTCTATATAAACCGGAGGGTATAGTCCGGACAAGATATACTCAATACCGTAGTCATATAGGCTAGACTTCTACGGTTTAGCCATTACGATCTCATGGTAGATCAAATCTTGTAATACTCATATTCATCAAGATCAATCAAGTAGGAAGTAGGGTATTACCTCCAGAAAGAGGGCCTGAACCTAGGTGAACATCGTGTCCCCTGTCTCCTGTTACCATCAACCTTAGACGCATAGTTCGGGACCCCCTACCCGAGATCCGCTGGTTGACAGCTCCCGAGTCATTGTTCCTCCTCTAGTCATTACCCTAACAGCATGATGATTCATATTATTATTCATTTCATTAAATAACTCAATCAGAGATTTAGCAACTTGTTCTAACTAAGTTTGAACCATATAAGCATGTTTTCCTACTCCTCTAACATCATTAGTGATTCTAAATAACAAGTCACTCAAGTGAGAAATCATATCAGAATTTTGTTTTAACTGTTTCATAACATAGGCATTGAAGTGATCTTGCTTCATGATATAATTGTGAAATTCATACAAGTATTGACTTGGAGGTTTATTATGAAGGATGTCACCTTCATCAAACTTTAAGGGATAATTTACCTCTACCACCTGTGGTGGTGTATCGAGACCATGTATTTCTTCAATAGGAGGTAAATTTTTAACATCTTCGGCTTTAATACCTTTTCCCTCATACATTTCTTTGCTTCTTGCGATTTTCAGGACTGAGAAATAGAATTCCCCTCTTCTTCAGAGTGGGTTTAGGTGGTGGATCAGGATGTGTCCAATCATCATAATTCTTCAATATATTATTCAATAAGTCCTCAGCTTGTTCAACAGTTTGTTCCCTGAAAACACAACCAGCACAACTATCTAGGAAGTCCCTAGAAGCATCGATTAGTCTACAATAGAAGATATCAAGTATATCATTTTTCTTGAGAGGATGATTAGGCAAAGCATTAAGTAGATAGAGAAGCCTCCCCCAAGCTTGTGGGAGACTCTCTTCTTCAATTTGCACAAAGTTAAATATTTCCTGTAAGGCAGCTTGTTTCTTATGAGCAGGAAAATGTTTTTCAGAGAAGTAATAAATCATATCCTGGGGACTACGCACACAACCAGGAGCAAGAGTATTGTACCATATGTTAGCATCACCCTTTAATGAGAACGAGAATAACTTGAGAATATAGTAGTAGAGAGATTTCTCATCATGAGCAAATAGGGTGGCTATATTATTTAATTTAGTAAGATATGCCACAATAGTTTCAGTTTCATAGCCATAGAAAGGATCAGATTTAACCAAAGTAATTAACTCTGGGTCGACAGAAAATTCATAATCCTTATCAGTAATAAAGACAAGTGAGGTAGAAAATTTAGGATCACATTTCATTCTAGCATTCAAAGATTTTTCTTTCAACTTGCATAATAATTCCTTAACATCGTCTTTATCCTTACAAGCAAGAATATCCCTAGCAATATCTTCATCCATAACACAACCCTCAGGTATCTCAGGAATTCATATCTAGGAGAGCTAGGTCTAATAGGTGTGTCATAATTCTCAGTTTCAAACAATTCACCAGTTTCACTAAATTCATCAGTTTCAGCATTGTCAATTTATTTAGCTCTAGCAAGTTGTTTACCAAGAAATTCTCCTAGTGGCACATTCTTATCAAGCAAGGTACTAGCATGATCATAAGCATCGTTCATAGCAGAAATAGCATCATCAATAAATTGTGACATATCAGAATTAATAGCAGGTGGTGGTGTTGCAAGTTTATCCAAAACATGAGGTGAATCAAGCATAGAGCTAGATGGCAATTCCTTATCTCCCCTCGTCTTAGAGGGATCGATCTTGGTTCTAGTATCTTTTAGATTCTTCATAGTGATCAATAGATATAGATCCCAAGTGACTCAACAAATATAGCTATGCTCCCCAACAACGGCACCAGAAAATGGTCTTGATAACCTACAAGTATAGGGGATCGCAACAGTTTTCAAGTGTAGAGTATTCAACCCAAATTTATAGATTCGACACAATGGGAACCAAAGAATATTTGTAAGTATTCGCAGTTGAGTTGTCAATTCAACCACAGCTGGACACTAAATATCTGTAGCAGAGTGATCGTAGCATAGTAGTATGATAGTTTGCACTACAAAAAAATCAATTCCGTCATGATACGTGTTTGTCACAGTAGGTCACATTTTCTGTCATGCATGTACATCGATGACGATTTTATGACATAATCAAGATAGTCACACTTTTGCTGTCATAGAAGTGTTCCATGAGATTACCAAAATTATCATCATAGAAGTGTCCACTTCCATGATGATAAATCGCGCGTCATAGAAGTGCTTTTGTCAAGGGTAACTGACATGTGGCATTGCTACCTCTTGAGCATTGCGTTGGTTTTCCCTAGAAGAGGAAAGGGTGATGTAGTAGAGCAGCGTAAGTATTTCCCTCAGTTTTTGAGAACCAAGGTATCAATCCAGTAGGAGGCCACGCACGAGTCCCTCTCACCTACACAAGCAAATAAACTCCTCGCAACCAATGCGATAAAAGGGGTTGTCAATCCCTTCACGGTCACCTACGAGAGTGAGATCTGATAAATATGATCAGATAATATTTTTGGTATTTTTATGATAAAGAGAAATAAAGATGCAAGTAAAATAAATGGCCAAGGAAATAACTAAATATTGGAAGATTAATATGATGGAAAATAGACCCGGGGGCCATAGGTTTCACTAGAGGCTTCTCTCAAGAGCATAAGTATTACAGTGGGTGAACAAATTACTGTTGAGCAATTGATAGACTTGAGCATAGTTATGAGAATATCTAGGTATGATCATGTATATAGGCATCACGTCCGAGACAAGTAGACCAACTCCTGCCTCCATGTACTACTATTACTCCACACATCGACCGCTATCCAGCATGCATCTAGAGTATTAAGTTCAAGAAAATAGAGTAACGCTTTAAGCAAGATGACATGATGCAGAGGGATAAACTCATGCAATATGATATAAACCCCATCTTGTTATCGTCGATGGCAACAATACAATACGTGCCTTGCTGCCCCTGCTGTCACTGGGAAAGGACACCACAAGATTGAACCCAAAGCTAAGCACTTCTCCCATTGCAAGAAAGATCAATCTAGTAGGCCAAACCAAACTTATAATTCGAAGAGACTTGCAAAGATAACCAATCATACATAAAAGAATTTAGAGAATATTCAAATATTGTTCATAGAAAAACTTGATCATAAACCCACAATTCATCGGTCTCAACAAACACACCACAAAAGAAGATTACATCGAATAGATCTCCACAAGAGAGGGGGGCTTTGTATTGAGATCCAAAAAGAGAGAAGAAGCCATCTATCTAATAACTATGGACCCGTAGGTCTGAAGTAAACTACTCACACTTCATCGAAGAGGCTATGGTGTTGATGTAGAAGCCCTCTGTGATCGATACCCCCTCTGGTGGAGCTCCGGAAAAGGCCCCAAGATGGGATCTCGTGGATACATAAAGTTATGGCGGTGGAATTAGGGTTTTGGCTCCGTAGCTGGTAGTTTGGGGGTACGTAGGTATATATAGGAGGAAGGACTACGTCGTTGGAGCAACATGGGCCCCACGAGGGTGGAGGGTGTGCCTGGGGGGTAGGCGCGCCCCCCTACCTCGTGCCTTCCTGGTTGATTGCTTGACGGAGGGTCCAAGTCCTCTGGATCATGTTCGTTCCGAAAATCACGTTTCCGAAGGTTTCATTCCGTTTGGACTCCGTTTGATATTATTTTTCTGCGAAACTCTGAAATAGGCAAAAAAACAACAATTCTGGGTTGGGCCTTCGGTTAATAGGTTAGTTCCAAAAATAATATAAAAGTGTATAATAAAGCTCAATAATGTCCAAAACAGGATATAATATAGAATGGAACAATAAAAATTTATCGATACATTGGAGACGTATCAAGCATCCCCAAGCTTAATCCCTGCTCGTCCTCGAGTAGGTAAATGATAAAAACAGAATTTTTGATGTGGAATTCTACTTGGCATAATTTCAATGTAATTCTCTTAATTGTGGTATGAATATTCAGATCCGAAATATTCAAGACAAAAGTTCAATATTGACATAGAAATAATAATACTTCAAGCATACTAATTAAGCAATTATGTCTCTTCAAAATAACATGGCCAAAGAAAGTTATCCCTACAAAATCATATAGTTTGGCTATGCTCCATCTTCACCACCCAAATTATTTAAATCATGCACACCCCCAATGACAAGCCAAGCAATTGTTTCATACTTTTGGTGTTCTCAACCTTTTTCAATCTTCACGCAATACATGAGCGTGAGCCGTGGACATAGCACCATAGGTGGAATAGTATGGTGGTTGTGGAGAAGAAAAAAAGGGAGAAGATAGTCTCACATCAACTAGGCATATCAACGGGCTATGGAGATGCCCATTAATAGATATCAATGTGAGTGAGTAGGGATTGCCATGCAACGGATGCACTAGAGCTATAAGTATATGAAAGCTCAAGAAAAAGAACTAAGTGGGTGTGCATCCAACTCGCTTGCTCACTAAGACCTAGGGCATTTTAAGGAAGTCCATCATTGGAATATACAAGCCAAGTTCTATAATGAAAAATTCCCACTAGTATATGAAAGTTATAACATAGGAGACTCTCTATGAAGATCTTGGTGCTACTTTGAAGCACACGTGTGGTAAAAGGATAGTAGCATCGTCCCTTCTCTCTTTTTCTCTCATTTTTTTATTTGGGCCTTTTCTCTCTTTTTTTATGGCCTCCTTTTTCTATTTAGTCTGGAGTCTCATCCCGACTTGTGGGGGAATCATAGTCTCCATCATCCTTTCCTCACTTGGGACAATGCTCTAAAAATGATGATCATCACACTGTTTTATTTACTTACAACACAACAATTACTACTCAATACTTAGAACAAAATATGACTCTATGTGAATGCCTCCAGCGGTGTACCGGGATATGCAATGAATCAAGAGTGACATGTATGAAAGAATTATGAACGGTGGCTTTGCCACGAATACAATGTCAACTACATGATCACACAAAACAATATGACAATGATGGAGCGTGTCATAGTAAACGGAACGGTGGTAAGTTGCATGGCAATATATCTTGGAATGGCTATGGAAATGCCATGATAGGTAGGCATGGTGGCTGTTTTGAGGAAGGTATATGGTGGGTGTATGATATCGGCGAAAGGTGCACGGTATTAGAGAGGCTAGCAATGGTGGAAGGGTGAGAGTGTGTATAATCCATGGACTTAACATTAGTCATAAAGAACTCATATACTTATCGCATGAGGGGACTCTCAAAATAATCTAAGTGAATCATGAGATAACAATGGTTTCAATAAAACAAATCTACCAACGTGCTCTAAAAGATATAAGTGAAGCACTAGAGCAAAAACTATATAACTCAAAAGATATAAGTGAAGCACTAGAGCAAAAACTATATAACTCAAAAGATATAAGTGAAGCACATAGAGTATTCTAACAATTTCAGAATCATGAGTGTCTGTCTCAAAAAGGTGTGTGCAGCAATGATGATTGTGTAAAACTAACAAAAAAAGACTCAAGTAATACAAGACGCTCCAAGCAAAACACATATCATGTGGTAAATAAAAATATAGCTCCAAGTAAAGTTACCGATGGAAGTAGACGAAAGAGGGGATGCCTTCCGGGGCATCCCCAAGATTTGGCTTTTAGGTGTCCTTATATCATATTGGGGTTCCATGGGTATCCCAAAGCTTAGGTTCTTGCCACTCCTTGTTCCATAATCCATCAAATCTTTTACCCAAAACTTGAAAACTTCACAACACAAAACTTAAAGTAGAAAATCTCGTGAACTCCGTTAGCGAAAGAAAAGAAAACACCACTTCAAGGTACTGTAATGAACTCATTATTTATTTATATTTGTGTTAAACCTACTTTATTACAACTTCTCTATGGTTTATAAACTATTTTACTAGCCATAGATTCATGAAAATAAGCAAACAACACACGAAAAACAGAATCTGTCAAAAACAGAACAGTCTGTAGTAATCTGTAGCTAACGCAATATATGGAACCCCCAAAATTCTAAAATAAATTGCTGGACGTGAGGAATTTATCTATTTATCATCTTCAAAAATAATTATCTAAATATCAATTTCCAAATAAAAATGGCAGTAGTTCTCGTGAGCGCTAAAGTTTATGTTCTTTTACAGCAAGATTAAAAAGACTTTGCCCAAGTCTTCCCAACGGTTCTACTTGGCACAAACACTAATTAAACACAAAAAACACAACCAAAAGAGAGTCTAGATAAATTATTTATTACTAAACAGGAGCAAAAAGCAAGGAATACAAATAAAATTGGGTTGCCTCCCAACAAGCGCTATCGTTTAACGCCCCTAGCTAGGCATAAAAGCGAATATAGATCTAGGTATTGCCATCTTTGGTAGGCAATCCATAAGTGGCTCTCATAATAGATTCATATCGTAATTTAATTTTGTTTCTAGGGAAGTGTTCCATGTCTTTCTTAAGAGAAATTGGAATTTAATATTCCCTTCCTTCATATCAATAATTGCACCAATCATTCTAAGGAAAGGTCTACCAAGAACAATAAGGCATGAAGGATTGCAATCTATGTCAAGAACAATAAAATCCACGGGAACATAATTCCTATTTGCAACAATAATAACATCTTCTTCCCATAGGTTTCTTAATAGTGTAATCCGCAAGGTGCATGTTTAAAGAGCAATCATCAAAATCACGGAAACCTAGCAAATCACACAAAGTCTTTGGAATCGTGGAAACACTAGCACCCAAATCACACAAAGCATAGAACTCATGATCTTTAATTTTTATTTTAATCATAGGTTCCCACTCATCATAAATTTTTCTAGGGATAGAAACTTCCAACTCAAGTTTTTCTTCATAAGATTGCATCAAAGCATCAATGATATGTTTGGTAAAGGCTTTATTTTGACTATAAGCATGAGGAGAATTTAGCACGGATTGCAACAAGGAAATACAATCTATCAAAGAGAAATTATCATAATGAAATTCATTGAAATCCAAAATAGTGGGTTAATTAATGTTTAAAGTTTTGACTTCTTCAATCCCACTTTTAACAATTTTAGCATCAAGATCTAAAGACTCCGAATTTTTGGAACGCCTTCTAGGTAAAGGTGGATCATATTCAGTCCCATCATTATCAAGATTCATATTACAAAACAAAGATTTAATAGGGGACACATCAATAACTTTTAGATCTTCATCTTTATTATCATGGAAACTAGAAGAACACGCTTTTATAAAGCAATCTTTCTTAGCACGCATCCTAGCGGTTCTTTCTTTGCACTCATCAATGGAAATTCTCATGGATTTGAGAGACTGATTGATATCATGCTTAGGAGGAATAGATCTAAGCTTAAAAGAATCAACATCAAGAGAAATTCTATCAATGTTCCTAGCCAACTCATCAATCTTAAGCAATTTTTGTTCAATCAAAGCATTGAAATTCTTTTGCGAGGTAATAAATTCTTTAATATTAGATTCAAAATCAGAGGGTATCTTATTAAAATTTCCATAAGAATTTTTGTTGGAATTACCATAATTATTAGAGGAATTACTAGGATACAGCCTAGGATTAAAGTTTCCTCTATACGCGTTGTTACCAAAATTATTCCTACCAACAAAATTCACATCCAAAGATTCATTATTATTCTCAATCAAAGTAGACAAAGGCATATCATTAGCATCATAAGAAACACTTTTATTAGCGAATAATTTCATAAGTTCATCCATCTTACCACTCAAAACATTAATTTCTTCTATCACATGCACTTTCTTGTTAGTAGATCTTTCAGTGTGCCATTGAGAATAATTAACCATAATATTATCTAGGAGTTTAGTAGCTTCTCCTAAAGTGATTTACATAAAAGTGCCTCCCACGGCCGAAGCTAAAAGATTTCTAAAAGCAAAATTCAATCCAGCATAAATTTTTTGTATAATCATCCACAAATTCAAACCATGTGTAGGGCAATTATGTATCATTAATTTCGTCCTCTCCCAAGCTTGTGCGACATGTTCACGATCAAGTTGCTAAAAATTCATAATATCGTTTCTAAGAGAGATGATCTTAGCGGGACGAAAATACTTAGAGATAAAAGCATCTTTGCACTTATACCATGAATCAATACTATTTTTAGGCAAAGACGAAAACCAAGCTTTAGCATGATCTCTAAGCGAAAAAGGAAATAGATTCAATTTAACAATATCATTGTCCACATCTTTCTTCTTTTGCATATCACACAAATCAACGAAGTTGTTTAGATGGGTAGCGGCATCTTCATTAGGAAGGCTGGAAAACAAATCTTTCATGACCAGATTTAGCAAAGGAGCATTAATTTCTCAAGATTCAGCATCGGTAAGAGGAGCAATTAGTGTTCTAATAAAATCATTGTTGTTGGTATTGGTAAAGTCACACAATTTGGTATTATCTTGAGCCATCGTGACAAGCAACCAATCCAACACACAAGCAAACAAGAGACGAGCAAAAAGAGGCGAATAGAGAAAGAGAGGGAGGATGGAGAGAGAGGGCGAATAAAATGGCAAGGGTGAAGTTGGGGGAGAGGAAAACGAGAGGCAAATGGAAAATAATGTAATGCGGGAGATAAGGGTTTGTGATGGGTACCTGGTATGTTGACTTCTGGGTAGACTCCCCGGCAACGGTGCCAGAAATGGTTCATTGTCGGGAGTCCAAATTGTGACTTGACCTTGCGTAAGCCTCCCAGGTAACGGCGCCAGAAATCCTTCTTGCTACCTCTTGAGCACTGCGTTGGTTTTCCCTTGAAGAGGAAAGGGTGATGCAGTAGAGCAGCATCAGTATTTCCCTCAGTTTTTGAGAACCAAGGTATCAATCCAGTAGGAGGCCACGCACGAGTCCCTCGCACCTACACAAGCAAATAAACTCCTTACAACCAACGCGATAAAGGAGTTGTCAATCCATTCACGGGCACCTACGAGAGTGAGATCTGATAGATATGATAAGATAATATTTTTGGTATTTTTATGATAAAGAGAAAGAAAGATGCAAGTAAAATGAATGGCAAAGGAAATAACTAAGTATTGGAAGATTAATATGATGGAAAATAGACCCGGTGTAACATCCCAAATTTGCAATTTGGAATGTTATACACTAGATCATCATGCATATCATATTTTCATGCATTTTGGTTGATCCTAGAAATTTCACGCAACTCAAGGACCCACGGAGAGAGTTGGAGATTTCGTTATTTTCATATTTGAGTTCTCTCAAATTTTGGAAAAGAGGATCATTTGATTTATTTATTTCATCTTCAATTATTTTTCCAATATCAAAAAAATGAGAGAGGGAATAATATGACTTTCCCAAGGTTAGGAAAAATAAAGATCTAATGAATAAATCAAATTTTGGTTTTGCCGGAGTTTTGTTTGCTTTTTATTTGGATAGGGAAAAATGCGCGTTTGCAAAAATTGCATTTTAGGCCCGGAGAGAAGTTCATTTTGTTCGACTCATTTTTAGGAGTCGGGGAAAATTTACTTTAGATTTTTCGGAGTTCGTTTAGATTGTTTTCTTTTGTTTTTCTGCGCGCGAAACCGATTTAAAAAAAAGGAGCAGCTCCCGCGCGCCAGGCCAGCCGGGCCAAGGCCCAGCCAGCCGCCACCGCCCCCAGCCCCTCGCGCGAAGCGGAGTCCCAGCGGGACTCTAGGCCACCGCCCCCCCCTTTGCCCCTTGGCCAAGTGACACCCCCCCCCCTAGTATATATACTCACCCCCCCCTCTCTTTTCCTCCACCACCCAAGCCGCCGCCGCCTTAAGCCACCGCCGCCGCCCTAAGCCGCTGCCCGGAGCCCCGCCTCCCGAGGTAGCCGCGCCGCGCCTCTTTTTCTTTCCCCGATTCGCTTTTTCTTAAAAGAACCGATCTGTTTTCTTTCCGGTTTTTCTTTTCGGTTCCTTTTCCGAAACCCTAGATCGGTTTTCTTTCTTCTTTCGAACCGTTTGTCTCAACGAACGTGATCACCGATTTTTTTTCCGGTTAACGACGCCCGTTTGTTTAACCGTTCATCTCTTTCTTTTCGTCGGATTTATTCCGCGATCGCGATCTCAGATCCGAACTTCGTTCTAGTCTTTCTTCCCGCTTGTTTATCGGAATCAGGTGATTCAAGCGCCTGGAGTTTCGTCTCGAAACCGCCGTTCCGTCTAATCAACTTGAACAAGCCTGTGCTACAGTAAAATTTGACCTAGTTTCAACTTGCTAGAACCGAGTTGTTTTCTTCTGCCGTTTGTTTTTCCGTCGTCTGTTCGGTTCTTTCTTTCTTTGCAACCGGAGTTCTTAAGTTGAACTTTCTGGTTCGTTCTCTTGTTCGAGTTTCTCCTGTGCATTAGATGAGTACTTATTGTGTGCTTGTTGTTTGTCTACGATAGATCACCCGGATTGCGCCGCTTGTTACTTCGAAACCCTAGGACTCGCGGATTCTCAGCAAGGCAAGTAACACTTTGATCATACCCTTTTCTACAAGCCAGTTTTATTGCATTAGATCAATCCTCTCACACTGCATGATTAGGATCTAATTAAATTGTGGGATGGGAGGTAGATGAGGTAGTACCTATCACCTGTATTATTATGAAACCTTTGGGAGTTACTTCTACGTTTGCTAATTATGCCATGCTATGCTAGTAGACCTGGATTGGGTGAGTGATATCCATGACAGATGTGAGTATTGTTAATTAATGGTTTATCTAAGGTGGCAACTTAAACACACATCTGGGTGGATTGAGGCACCTGATTTCTATCAGGACTTGCCTGTTTTTCTTTGGACCGCCACCCAGGCTCAGAGGGATCATAAGATCATTCATGCTAGTAACTTCCGTGTGCAGCCACAAGCCATTATGGGCTCTGGCATAGTTGACTAAGTCGTGCGAACTCTTAAAGTGGTAGACTAGCAGATGTAGGGGATGTAGGAGGTATGGTCTACCCGATCGTAAGGTGCTAGTGCTTCTGAAAGACTATGTCTCGGTCATCCGTTTCTAAACACCATGTAGTGTGAGAAATCCAACGGAGGCGATCGAGTCTTGTGGGGAAAAGTGCGCAAACCTCTGCAGAGTGTACAGACTAATCATGATTAGCCGTGTCCCCGGTTATGGACAACTTGAGTATCTAGTACTTGAATATCATGTGAATCTCATCACGTTACTCTAATCAATATTAATGGGTTTTAATTACTTAATTGGGATCGGAATGCTGTCAACCATTCTCGATGTTTAACAACTACCATGATTGTTAAGTAAATTTATTCCTTTGCAGTAGGGAAAAACTGGCTTTACGCAAAACTATATCCATAGAGCTTTCCACCAGCCATATATGCATGTAGTATAGCTGTTTCATTCCATTACTCTCTATGAGTTACATTGCCAGCATATTCCATGTGATGACCCGTTTTCGGGCTGCAACTTCTCATGCTGCAGACTTTTTAGATGACGAGTAAGGTGCTTTTAGGTCGTGGTTCTATACTCAGTGATGCTGTTGGAGTTAATGGACCCTTTTATCTTCTGAGTCTTCCGTTGTTATCGATATTAGATGGCCTTAAGCCATATTTATTGTAATAAGTTCTCTTTGAGCCATCGATGTAATAAGTGTGTGATTGCAACTCTGCTATAAATCCTTCGAAGTACTGTGTGGTGTCAGCATTACTGATCCAGAGATGACACCGGAGCACAGTAGACTTGATCCATTCGGGTCGGGTCGCTACAGAGATGGTATCAGAGCACACGCTGACTGTAGGACACGACCACTAAGTTAAAGCCATAGATCACCATTCTCTTCTCATTTTCTAACTCCTCATCTTTTCTACTCTTTTAGGATGACGAACGCGAAGATTAAGTACGCTCAACCGGATGAAGGCACACCATTTGGATTTCACCTGAAGGAAGTCACCAAGTACCTGAACATTGGATTACCAAGCTTCACGGGAACCTTCAACGCCACTCTGCCTGAAGAGGAGCGCTGGAAGATTCAAGCTCACGTTCCGGGAAGGACATTCGCGCCAATCACGAAGCCTATAGATAGTGTTTTCAATGCACCAACCTGGAGTCTGGGAAGGAGCATGGCAGCTCATATCACCATGGGACGCATTGGAGAAGTTTATCAAGAAGACCTCAAGGACACTATCTACCAGATTTGCGAACGCCGAGATGAACAATGGGAGTTAGTCAGCACCAAGAAGGATAGATCCATTGCATCTTTCATCCAGGAGTTAAACCAACACATTCGACGCCACGAGAACCAGATGTGCAATGATATGATAGAGTTGAAGAATGCGAAGGCAAGGATCATCGAGCTAGAAGGAGAACTAAAGTCTACACGCAAGGACTACTGGACGAGATCGTAGCTCTAGCAAGACACAATGGCGATCTTAAGCAGTAGATTGAAGAACTCAAGAGGAAGTTAGCATCCAAGGAGGAAGACGAGTACGTCGCATGTCCAGACAACTACATCATCATCGACGACACCAATTCGGATCCAAGTGAACCCGACTTTGAAGACGAAGCTGGAGCAGATATCATGGAGTCTTCCACCGGTTCAAATTTCTAGATGACCACCAGATAGTAGTAGCATTTTCCCCCTGTAAACATTATAGTCGAGCACTTTTGCGATAGTTAGACCGTTTGTAAGCCCTTGTTTGATTGAATGAAGTGATTTTGTGTGCATTTGCTCATGTGCATTGGGGTAGTGTTTTCCATTTAGACCTCACTCTATTCTTAATTCTCGTCTTTTCTAAACCCTCAGATGCCTCCGAGACATGACAATCGATTCCAACCGGAGCTCACTCAGTTGATCCAGCAGCAGAATCAATTGATGCAGATGTTAGTTCAGAACCAGCAGAACAACAACAACAACAACAACCCACCACCGCCACCTGTTGACCACTTAGCCCGTTTTCTTAGGCTGAATCCGTCGGTGTTTTCCAGTAGCACCGAGCCGATAGTAGCAGACGATTGGCTCCACAAGATAGGAAGGGATTTGACCACTGCAAGATGCACGGATGGTGAGAAAGTGAAGTTTGCCGCTCACCAGCTTGACGGACCCGCGGCAGCATGGTGGGAGAATTTCACAGCCACTTACCCAGTTGACACTGTCACATGGGATCAGTTTCAGCAGGCTTTCCGCACTGCCCATGTTTCAGCAGGAGCTATGGCCATGAAGAAGCGTGAGTTTCGCAACTTACGCCAAGGAGGAAGGACAGTTGGCCAGTACGTTGACGATTTCAGCAAGTTAGCACGTTATGCCCCAGATGACGTTGCTACGGATGCAGCTAAGCAGGAGAAGTTTCTGGAAAGACTGAATGATGAACTAAGCATGCAGTTGATGGTAGCGAGTTTCAACAACTACCAGGAGTTGGTAGATCGTGCCATCATGATTGAAGGGAAGCAGCAGCAGATTGAGAACCGCAAGAGGAAATATGGACAGGGGAAGTATAACTCTGGAGCCCAGCAGAAGCCCCGTTTTGCCCCTAAACCGGGATTTCAGTTTCAGCACACCCATGGAGGAGGTAGCTCGCACAACCATAATGGCCACAAGAATGGTAATGGGAATGGAGGAAGCAACGGCCAGAACCGTACCACCCCATCGACCCCAACCAAGAGAGATCTGAGTCAAGTCACTTCTTTCAAGTGTTCCAAGACCGGACATTATGCAAATGAATGCCCTGAAGGCCAGAATGGAAATGGCAATGGAAGATCTGGGAAGAAGCCGAACCCTTTCAACAGGGGACAGGTGAACCACGTTAATGTGGAGGAGGTTGAAGATCAGCCTGATGCAGTAATCGGTAAGTCTCTAGTTAAGTCATTTACTGCACTTGTTCTTTTTGACACTGGTGCATCGCATTCATACATATCAAGGGGAATTGTGGATAAATGTAACCTGCCAACCCAAGCCCTTAGGTCACCCATGTTAGTAAGCTCACCAGGAGCGGAGTTTATGGCCAGACGATGGTGTGATTGGTTACCATTAAGGATTGGAAACTATGTTTTTCCCTCAGACCTAATAGTATTGGAATCTAAAGGATTGGATGTGATATTAGGCATGGATTGGTTATCAAAGTATGAAGGGAATATTGAGTGTGCTAGTAAGTCAATTTTGCTTACCACACCAGAAGGAAGAAGGATCAAGTATGTATCCCGGCATGTGCCAAACAGGACACAAGTAAACTGCCTAACAGGAGTTGTGCAAGAGGAAGTACCAGTGGTGAAGGATTTTCCTGATGTATTTCCTGAGGAATTGCCAGGCATTCCACCGGATAGAGACATTGAGTTTTTGATTGAGTTATTGCCAGGTACAGGCCCAATATCGAAGCGACCGTACCGGATGCCAACAAAGGATTTGGTGGAAATTAAGAATCAGATTAAGGAGTTATTGGATAAAGGTTACATTCGCCCAAGTTCTTCGCCTTGGGGATCACCCGTACTTCTAGTGGGATAAGATAGGCATGGATTTTATCACAGGACTACCCAGGACAAAATCAGGCTATGACTCGATATGGGTAGTAGTTGATCGTTTGACGAAGGTAGCACATTTCATTCCAGTTAAGACTACTTACACCAGTGCTAAGTTGGCAAAGATATACATGACTAGAATCATTTGTTTGCATGGAGTTCCGAGGAGTATTGTATCAGATAGAGGAACCCAATTTACCTCAAAATTTTGGAATCAGTTGCATGAAACTTTAGGAACCAGACTGGAGTTCAGCACAGCTTTTCACCCACAGACGGATGGACAGACCGAGAGAGTCAATCAGATTTTGGAAGATATGCTGAGAGCTTGTGCACTAGATTATGGATCTAGTTGGGATGATAACTTGCCGTATGCGGAGTTTTCTTATAACAATAGTTACCAAACCAGTTTGAAGATGGCACCTTTCGAAGCTTTATACGGAAGGAGGTGCAGGACACCGTTGTCATGGGACGAAGTTGGAGACCGTCAATTCTTTGGACCAGATTTGATTAAGGAGTCTGAACGGAAAGTTAAGTTGATTCGCGATAGGCTCAAGGTAGCCCAGACCAGGCAGAAGAGCTACGCATATTCTAAACGCAAGGAGACAGTCTACGAAACCGGAGACAGAGTTTATCTCCGAGTATCCCCAATTCGAGGAGTTAAGCGCTTTGGAGTTAAGGGAAAATTAGCACCGCGCTTCGTTGGACCGTACAAGATCTTGCAACGTATGGGAGAAGTCGCTTATAAGTTGGAATTACCAGAGGAGCTATCAGGAGTTCATGATGTATTCCATGTTTCTCAGCTGAAGAAATGTCATGCCGAGATGGCGGAGGTACCGCTAAGAGGTACCGTGCCACTCGAAGCGATTCAGTTGAAGGACGACTTAACGTATGAGGAGAAGCCAGTCAAGATTCTCGATTATGCCAGCAGAGTTACCCGCAGCAAGGTTATCAAGTTTTGCAAAGTTCAGTGGAACCACCACTCAGAGGATGAAACCACCTGGGAAAGAGAAGAAGATTTGCTCAAGGACCACCCTCACCTATTTTCTAGCCAACCCGAATCTCGAGGGCGATCTTAAGGGGGGTAGGTTCGTAACATCCCAAATTTGCAATTTGGAATGTTATACACTAGATCATCATGCATATCATATTTTCATGCATTTTGGTTGATCCTAGAAATTTCACGCAACTCAAGGACCCATGGAGAGAGTTGGAGATTTCGTTATTTTCATATTTGAGTTCTCTCAAATTTTGGAAAAGAGGATCATTTGATTTATTTATTTCATCTTCAATTATTTTTCCAATATCAAAAAAATGAGAGAGGGAATAATATGACTTTCCCAAGGTTAGGAAAAATAAAGATCTAATGAATAAATCAAATTTTGGTTTTGCCGGAGTTTTGTTTGCTTTTTATTTAGATAGGGAAAAATGCGCGTTTGCAAAAATTGCATTTTAGGCCCGGAGAAAAATTCATTTTGTTCGACTCATTTTTAGGAGTCGGGGAAAATTTACTTTAGATTTTTCGGAGTTCGTTTAGATGGTTTTCTTTTGTTTTTCTGCGCGCGAAACCGATTTAAAAAAAAAGGAGCAGCTCCCGCGCGCCAGGCCAGCCGGGCCAAGGCCCAGCCCGCCGCCACCGCCCCCAGCCCCTCGTGCGAAGCCGAGTCCCAGCGGGACTCTAGGCCGCCAGCCCCCCTTTGCCCCTTGGCCAAGTCACACCCCCCCCTCCTAGTATACATACTCACCCCCCTCTCTTTTCCTCCACCACCCAAGCCGCCGCCGCCTTAAGCCGCCGCCGCCGCCCTAAGCCGCCGCCCGGAGCCCCGCCAACCGAGGTAGCCACGCCGCGCCTCTTTTTCTTTCCCCGGTTCGGTTTTTCTTAAAAGAACCGTTCTGTTTCTTTTCCGTTTTCTTTCCGGTTTTTCTTTTCGGTTCCTTTTCCGAAACCCTAGATCGGTTTTCTTTCTTCTTTCGGACCATTCGTCTCAACGAACGTGATCACCGATTTTTTTTCCGGTTAACGACGCCCGTTCGTTTAACCGTTCATCTCTTTCTTTTCGTCGGATTTATTCCGCGATCGCGATCTCAGATCCGAACTTCGTTCTAGTCTTTCTTCCCGCTCGTTTATCAGAATCAGGTGATTCAAGCGCCTGGAGTTTCGTCTCGAAACCGCCGTTCCGTCTAATCAACTTGAACAAGCCTTTGCTACAGTAAAATTTGACCTAGTTTCAACTTGCTAGAACCGAGTTGTTTTCTTCTGCCGTTTGTTTTTCCGTCATCTGTTCGGTTCTTTCTTTCTTTGCAACCGGAGTTCTTAAGTTGAACTTTCTGGTTCGTTCTCTTGTTCGAGTTTCTCCTGTGCATTAGATGAGTACTTATTGTGTGCTTGTTGTTTGTCTGCGATAGATCACCCGGATTGTGCCGCTTGTTACTTCGAAACCCTAGGACTCGCGGATTCTCAGCAAGGCAAGTAACACTTTGATCATACCCTTTTCTACAACCCAGTTTTATTGCATTAGATCAATCCTCTCACATTGCATGATTAGGATCTAATTAAATTGTGGGATGGGAGGTAGATGAGGTAGTACCTATCACCTGTATTATTATGAAACCTTTGGGAGTTACTTCTATGTTTGCTTATTATGACATGCTATGCTAGTAGACGTGGATTGGGTGAGTGATATCCATGACAGATGTGAGTATTGTTAATTAATGGTTTATCTAAGGTGGCAACTTAAACACACATCTGGGTGGATTGAGGCACCTGATTTCTATCAGGACTTGCCTGTTTTTATTTGGACCGCCACCCAGGCTCAGAGGGATCATAAGATCATTCATGCTAGTAACTTCCGTGTGCAGCCACAAGCCATTATGGGCTCTGGCATAGTTGACTAAGTCGTGCGAACTCTTACAATGGTAGACTAGCAGATGTAGGGGATGTAGGAGGTACGGTCTACCCGATTGTAAGGTGCTAGTGCTTCTGAAAGAGTATGTCTCGGTCATCCGTTTCTCAAACACCATGTAGTGCGAGAAATCCAACGGAGGCGATCGAGTCTTGTGGGGAAAAGTGCGCAAACCTCTGCAGAGTGTACAAACTAATCACGATTAGCCATCTCCCCGGTTATGGACAACTTGAGTATCTAGTACTTGAATATCATGTGAATCTCATCAAGTTACTCTAATCAATATTAATGGGTTTTAATTACTTAATTGGGATCGGAATGCTGTCAACCATTCTCGATGTTTAACAACTACCATGATAGTTAAATAAATTTATTCCTTTGCAGTAGGGAAAAACTGGCTTTACGCAAAACTGTAACCATAGAGCTTTCCACCAGCCATATATGCATGTAGTATAGCTGTTTCATTCCATTACTCTCTATGTGTTACATTGCCAGCATATTCCATGTGCTGACCTGTTTTCGGGCTGCAACTTCTCATGTTGCAGACTTTTCAGACGACGAGTAAGGTGCTTTTAGGTCGTGGTTATATACTCAGTGATGCCGTTGGAGTTAATGGACCCTTTTATCTTCCGAGTCTTCCGCTGTTATCGATATTAGATGGCCTTAAGCCATATTTATTCTAATAAGTTCTCTTTGAGACATCGATGTAATAAGTGTGTGATTGCAACTCTGCTACAAATCCTTCGAAGTACTGTGTGGTGTCAGCATTACTGATCCAGGGATGACACCGAAGCACAGTAGACTTGATCCATTCGGGTCAGGTCGCTACACCCGTGGGCCATAGGTTTCACTAGAGGCTTCTCTCGAGAGCATAAGTATTACGGTGGGTGAACAAATTACTATTGAGCAATTGATAGAATCGAGCATATTTATGAGAATATCTAGGTATGATCATGTATATAGGCATCACATCCGAGACAAGTAGACCGACTCCTGCCTGCATCTACTAATATTACTCCACACATCTACCGCTGTCCAACATGCATCTAGAGTATTAAGTTCAAGAGAACAGAGTAAAGTTTTAAGCAAGATGACATCATGTGGAGGGATAAACTCATGCAATATGATATAAACCCGGCCGCAAAAAATATTTGATATAAACCCCATCTTGTTATACTCGGTGGCAACAATACAATACGTGCCTTTCTGCCCCTACTTTCACCGGGAAAGGACACCGCAAGATTGAACCCAAAGCTAAGCACTTCTCCCATTCCATGAAAGATCAATCTAGTAGGCCAAACCAAACTGATAATTCGAAGAGACTTGCAAAGATAACCAATCATACATAAAAGAATGCAGAGAAGATTCAGATATTGTTCATAGATAAACTTGATCATAAACCCACAATTCATCGGTCTTAGCAAACACACCGCAAAAGAACAATACATCGAATAGATCTCCACAAGAGAGGGGGAGAACTTTGTATTGAGATCCAAAAAGAGAGAAGAAGCCATCTAGCTAATAACTATGGACCCGTAGGTCTAAAGTAAACTACTCACACTTCATCGGAGAGGCTATGGGGTTGATGTAGAAGCCCTCTATGATCAATACCCCCTCCGGCGGAGCTTCGGAAAAGGCCCCAAGATAGGATCTCGTGGATACAGAAAGTTACGGCGGTGGAATTAGGGTTTTGGCTCCGTATCTGGTAGTTTGGGGGTGCGTAGGTATATATAGGAGGAAGGAGTACGTCGGTGGAGCAACGTGGGCCCCACGAGGGTGGAGGGCTCGCCCCCTACCTCGTGCCTTCCTGGTTGATTGCTTGACGTAGGGTCCAAGTCCTCTAGATCATGTTCGTTTCGAAAATCACGTTCCCGAAGGTTTCATTCCGTTTGGACTCCGTTTGATATTCTTTTTCTGCGGAACTCTGAAATAGGCAAAAACAGCAATTTTGGGCTAGGCCTCCGGTTAATAGGTTAGTCCCAAAAATAAATAAAAGTGTATAATAAATCCCAATAATGTCCAAAATAGGATATAATATAGCATGGAACAATTAAAAATTATAGACACGTTGGAGACGTATCAGGCATCCACCATAACGGGTCGCCGTTAAGCTATCGGGTTCCAATTTGGATCCGATAACCTATTAATAGCCCGGACCAATGGGGATTTTCCATGTGTAAAATTCTCATTTCCCGACAGATCGACATGTCGGCCTAGTGTTCGGACTGTTGTCATCCAGCAAATGGACGGGACGCGCCTATGATACATCGACACATGTCTCGGCCCAGCAGTGGCCCATTCGGGGTTAAAAGGCCGGGCCTGTCAAAATAAGCGGGCTGGCCCATTAGCGGCCTACTTGACTTGGGCCCATTCACAAGCATGGCCCATACAAGTTACATAGAATCGGGCCATCAAAGGCCCATTCTAGATTTGACAGTTTCTAGCCCATCGTCAGTTTCAGCCTGTTAACGGCCCGCTATGTCTTTGGGCACAATTACGGCCCGAGCTTCTTTCAGCATGTTAACAGCCCATCGTCAGTTCCAGCCCGTTAACGGCCCAGAACGTCTTTCGGCCTTTTCTCGACCCATTCCATAGTTGGACCAACTTCTAGCCCGCTGTGACTTTAGGCCTGTCCTCGGCCCATTCGGTAAATGGGCCAACTCCTAGACCATTTTGTCTTTCGGCCTGTTAACGGCCCACAAAACTGTTGGGTCTTTGACTGTGCAACCTAATTTTGGGTTCATTAGGGGGCCCACGTTCCGCAGAGAAAAATTTCAGCCCGATGCGACTTTCGGCCTGTTAAAAGCCTAGTTTGCAAATTGGGTCCCCTCTGTCCCAAAACACTTTCGACCTCTTACTGGCTCGTAAAGTAAAAGGGCCGAGACAAAATTGACATTTATTTCGGCCTGCTAGAGGCCCGCAGGCCATTTCCATTTATACGGTCCTATCGAGCTTTCGGCCTATTAATGGCCTGTTAAGAGTCGTTGTTACGATGGGCCACATCATTTGGGATCCACTAAATATTATTTTGACCAGCCCAATTAAGGCCCGCTTTGACTACACATGTTTGTTCGTTCGTATGGAGTCTAGGAAATGTTTGGGCGTGTTGGCCCCCGTTTCAACAATATAGCATATTCAAAGAATTATCCTACTCCATACTATCGCCTCTAAAAACATACACTCTACAATAAAGAGACTAAGGCATAGAAACGTAAAATACTCCTACACTATACAATAAAGAAATTATAGTTGATTATACCCACCGGGAATTATAGGTCGGCACCAGTGATAGTAAAGCGTACACAAATAGCAAATTACATACACTGGGCAAATAAAGCTCATACATCAAGGACATGCATCAACAAAAGTTATCATTTGAACTATAATCTCTTCAGAAAATAGGATTGGTCGGATTCAGATAGCACCAATTTCAGTCTGCAAAATCTCCAATTCCTTTGTGGTTACCTCAATGTCTCGTTTCTTTTTTTTACTCCTACATCTAATACCTGCAAGTCCAGTCTCAACTTGTTGATTGCTCTTTGAGAATCATGTACACGTTGTCTTGCCACCTCTAGTTGATGCTCGAGAACATCAGAACATTCCAATTCCAATCCATAATCATTTGGTAACGGCCATGCTGCACTGCTCGCATATCTTTGTGTCAATGTCACTTCATCCTAAAATGTTTCTATAAGTACAGATGACTAGGACAAAAATATAGTTACAATAGTGAAGCGAGCAAGACAGACTATTTTGTACATGGCAAAACATGACTAACAATAATGTTACACGACATGAATCATAAGAAGGTGATATTTTAAGAACTATAAAAATGGCAGTCTGTGCAACCTGCATACAGAAATCTCTCTTAGCTCACTAGAGGAGCATGATGTTGGGACCAAATCCAAAACATAGGCAGGTTACACATTTAGACAACACAGTGCGTATATGTAAGCAAGTAGTTTGCCATTCTGTAGCTCAATTAAAGTCTTAGGGAGCATAATGAACAGCAGAGGGATTCATACAAACCTACTACAGCAAGGAAAACTATGCAATCATTAGCCTAGTATAAACTAGATTGTGAGCCTCATGCAGTAATAGTTGGTTAATAGCCTTCAAAGCTTCAGGCACACTTCGCTAGAGTAATTAAATGGTAAGGCCTTTAATTATGTCAAATAATAGTTATACAAGTACCCAACATAAGCCATCATTGATTGGGCATCTCATTAATGGAGGACAAATAAAGAAATTGAAAAGAGAAATTTAACTATGCCTGAAACAAACAAGCAATTGAACTATTGAGTTGGCAGCATGCGTACATGCACGCATCAATAACATCCATGCCCTAGCTACATTTACTATATAAAGAACAAGTAATGTAATATTGTCTTCCTGCTATGAAGTATCTTGACTAGTATGTAATCAATATCCTAGTAATGATAGGGAGGCTAATGATGTGAATATGCGTCTGGTTATGACATTTATGACATCGACAACTCTGCCATGGCAGGAAGTAGTTTCACACTGTTCAGTACTATAAGATGTTTTAGATATTTAAAAGTAGACTACATCTGTAATGAGTGAACAGACACATTAAAATGTGTTTGCATGCATCTGATTTACAAAAAAGTTAGAACATCATATAGTAGTGTGTGAAGGGGGTTTTAATCAATGGCCCAATGACTGGGTTACACGTGAAGAACCCTAAGCGAGCACAATGTCAGACAAATAGGATGTCCTGATAATTGTAATACAGTGACTTACCTTAACTGGTTGAACAGGCTCAGTGATACTCCTACTTCTTTTGCAAGGCTCCTTCCTAACATCTTGTACTTGGAAATCCTCAATCTTATCTTCATTACACCCCCTATGCAAGGTGGCACAAACTAGTTACTGGTCTCCTTGGATGATAAATATGCATACTTTCCAGTCTGTGAACAACACAAAATGATGATATTATAACAAAACAACACCACATAATGAAACATGCCACATCTCTTGCACACAATGGAATGAGCATTTACTATGTGTGCACTATGTAATAACTAGGCATACCTTCGAACTGGATCTCAAGGTACTCTTGGAGAGCCTACTTTAGTGTACAGCCAAACCTTTATGTCACCTATGAGTTATACAAGTCCCCACTACAGCAGCTCTGAGTGTTTAAATCGTTGACAAGCTCTGTTAGGTCAAGAACAACAAGTAATCAAATAAAACAATCCTAGTATGGCTGGCTGACACAAACAAGCAATTGAACAGATACGTGAGCAAATCTTACATATCAAGAAAAGAAGCATAGAAGGAGGCTTAAAGACCATCACTTGACTAACCAGATTTAAGGGGCATTTAAACATCATGTGCAACATATGAACTAACGTAAATATTGCATATTTCAGATTCTATAATGAAATGCACATGTATTAGGTTATGCCATGTATGATGATGCCTAAATGTACACTATAGTAGGCAGGAGTGATTCATCATTGCACGCACAATTGAATTTCATGTTAAGGGCCAGTTCTATTCCGCCTTTTTAGAGCTTATTGTCAAAATAAGCCATAAAAGATGTAAAGAAGTCATTTTTGAGTTATGGGCTTGGGCTTAAATTATTTCGCTTTGGGGGTGTTTCGGGTACAAGCTCACTAAAAATTGAAGGGAAGGGGAATAGTGAAATGACTCTGCTATCTACCGATATTACACTCAAAATACCACTGCTCACGCCCGTGTCACACCTGAACCTCAATTAACAACAAACACACAAACATTAATTGCCCTGCTTGCTTGCATCTCCTCTCCCTTTCCCTCTACCTCGATCCCCTGCATGCAACACTAGGGTTCCTCCAACGAGTCGTCGCCACTGGTCCCATCTGGCCTGGTCCTCGATGATGCTTTGTCCAGCTAGGCTACATGGCGGCCGGTAGGGCCAAATCTCCTCGGCTGCTCCTCCCTCTGGCGCCGCCTCTCATTCTCATGGTCT
Source organism: Triticum urartu (assembly GCF_056163025.1). NCBI lineage: Eukaryota > Viridiplantae > Streptophyta > Magnoliopsida > Poales > Poaceae > Triticum > Triticum urartu. The sequence continues at coordinate 305,212,532 of NC_141878.1, forward strand.
CTAGCAGCTGCTCCAGTGTGGTCTGTCCAACGCACTACTCTGGCGGGCACCAGACAACTACGGCCAATGCCACACTGCGGCAGAAGGCACCTCGTTCCCCTTCCCCTCCTCCTAGGTCGTGGCCTTAAGGCGCTATTGAAGGATGAGCTCATCCAACAAGGTGAGGATCTCCTTGGAGTTTTTGCCAAATTTTCATTCTGATCCGCTATGCGATGAATTGCTATGAGCTGCTTCTGCTGCTGCTATATGATGCATTGCTATGAGCTACTCCTGCTGCTGCTATATGATGAATTGCTATGAGCTACTGCTACTATATGATGAATTGCTATGAGCTGCTTTTGCTATATTATGAGTTGCTATAAGCTGCTCCTGATGCTGCTATATGATGAATTGTTGTGATTTGCTCCTGCTGCTGCTATATAATGAATTGCTATGAGCTTCTCCTGCTGTTGCTATATGATGAATTGCTATGAGGTGTTGTTGGTATATATGATGAATTGCATGCTGCTGTTGCTGTATGATGAGTTGCTATGAGCTGCTGCTTCTATATCATTCTTTCAGATGGTGCTACTAGATGATAATAACCAGCCACTTGGACCACCGTATTTCTATAAATAATTGTTCTTCATTTAAATTTAGGTCATGCGTTCTTCATTTAAATTAGGCAATGGGGTCTCTATGGAAGACATTGACCAAAGTAGATTGTGCCAAGTAGATGGTATCTTTGTATTTGCATTTTGAACAAATATTGATGGCCTGTTTTCCTATCATATTAATTACCATACTAGGTTCAATTTGTGATGTTTGCAAGTCAAATTAATTTTCATATGGGCAGCAAAATGACAAAATATAATGCAATCTAGACTTTTCACTGATCATACCACAGATAAGCTGAAAAGGCAAGCAATGAAAAGAACTGGCTGGCTTATTACCTGGAGCTTATATTCAAAGGTGCTTATTTTCTTAGGATAACTCGAAATAACTATCCCTAAGAAACTTGGCATATAGAACTGACATACAAATAACATGTCTCGATGATTGCAATGGAGGCTTAGTTCTTTTGCCAGATTCTCCTAGAATCTGAACCCTACCGAGATTCTCCCAGAATATTTGATCTCCATTTGTTTTACAATCATATCTAGTTAGGGTCTAATTAGGTAGGATTGTAAAACAAAAGGCGGTCAAAGATTTTAGGAGAAGCTAGATAGGGGCAGATTCTGGGAGAATCCTGCAAAAGAACTGGGCCGGAGTGACCTACCATAGCACACTGTATAGGCTCACCATTGCCTCTCCTTTTTTTGCGATGTTCCATGAAATTGCCACATACATCTTGTACTTTTTCATTGCGTAACCCTATCTGCAAGTTGACACGGCTAATTTTAGACATCTCTACATGATAATACATTGCATATCCCTTGCGCATATTTAAACCACCAATTAACCATTGTGTGTGTAGCATCCACTAGCCATGACTCTGTGTGCGGGACTAGCAGGCACTCTAAGCAAGCCTAATGTAGTGCACTGGAATTCCTACATGCCACCTATGGTTTTTTGTAATGTACTACCTTTGTTCCCAAATATAGGTCTTTGTAGAGATTCCAGTATGGACCACATACAGATGTATATAGATGCATTTTCAAGTGTAGATTCACTCATTTTGCTCTGTATGTAGCCTATATTGGAATCTCTAGAAAGACTTAAATTTAGGAAAGGAGGGAGTATCATGTTTGACATCTACATATCTAATTTAGCAGCCAGTAGTAGAAATCATTGTCTGCGCAAAGGTATTACTAGTCGAAAATCCTAGCAAAGCACGCTGGCAGGCACACAACAATACAAGAGAGACAGGCACACTTACAACATCATAGCAATGCCTCAGTCGAGGATCTTGGTTGGCCAAGCTGTTAAATCTAGAAGAAACATCATCCTTGTAGTTTTTGCCAGCTGCATAACATGTAACAGCGACCTGTTAGTCTATTTGAAGTACATCACGCAGGTGATGCTGGACGGGTTTAAAGGTGACAAGTACCTAGGCCGTGGCGGGTGCTTGGCATCTTTCCAGATGGTGGGAATCAGGTTAGAAATGTCAAGGGTGATGATGCTGCGCTGGCTGTCGAGGTTTGGTAAGGAGATCTAGAACCACCAAGTAGGGTGTTTGTGGAGCGGCTCCAGTAGGGTTGACTATGGTGTGGGCAAAGTGGATCTAAGGCCGTGGATGAGGTCGTTAATGAAGCTGCTCCTTTCATTGGGTTCAGGATGGTGCCAACTATGCGGATCTGTGGCCGTGGACGGGGCGTCAGAAGCTGCTTCGGTAGGTTGGACGAGGGTGTGATGAAGCGGATCTGAGGCCGTGGTCTTGTGCATTGGCAAAGCGGCCCCGGTAGGGTTGGGAATGGTAGAGGTGAAGCAACTCCGGTAGGGTTGAGGAAGGTGTCGGCAAAGAGGATCAGAGGCCGTCGATGGGGGCGTCGGTGGGGCGGCTCCGGGGGGTGTGGATGAAGTGTCTCTGGTGGGGAGTATGAAGCAGCCGTTGTAGATGCCCTGCGGTTGACAAGAGTACCATCGACGTAGATCCGGTGTCGTGGACAAGGCTGGCCCTGAATGGGCTGGGGTACAATGGTGGATGAGGAGTCTGCTTGTTTCTAGGGGAGGTGGGAGGGGTAGATGCGGCCGCAAAAGCAGATTCGGCGAGGTGGACGCCGCTGGCAGTGAATGGGCTCTGATACGCGGTGGATGTGCAGTCTAGGGTTTTGAGAGGGGAGGGGTAGAAAGGAAAATGAAGTACGGACGGCATGATGTAAGATGCTCTGGTGCTGTAGAGTTAGTCGTTTTTGCGGGAGGGGGAGAGGAAATGGGGGTGTCGTATGGTGGGGGGAACCGGAACTTGCCAATGCAGCCCGACCTATTATCTAAATGAGGGTTGTATTGTAACTATTGTTCTCCATGCACCAGGGACAAAAGGGGAATTTCTCATGCTAAAGACTAGGTGGCGGAAATTTTACAAGGAGGAGGGAGACTTTGCCGCCTGCGGGATCGTTCGTATCCAGTTTCAACTAATTTTGGGCAGTGGTAGCAGGAAGGTCATGCAAGACTATGTACATGGGGCACACGTCAGCAGTTAATAACTGGTGTGAAGTCCACCCCAAAAAAAAGACAAAAACTCGGGATGATGCACCGATAACTTGGACGTTCACATGGGCGCGGCCAATTGTACGGGTGTAGAGGCGCGTTCACAAAAAAGGGATCAAACGCTCAGCCAATGGATTTCTCATGTAAATAGATAATTTAGTGCCATTGGTTATTTACTTTAAACATAATGCATTGACGTATTATTGTAGAGGCGCACAAAAATAAATGGATACTGTAGTCCCACAAAAGAGACGGATATTGTAGTCCGCTACTTAAAAGTGTTACCTCATATGATTACACAACCTCCATTTCATAAATTGCGCACCCGTTGAATTCATATATGAATATTACATATATTACTTCATAATAGAACCTAAAATCATCCAAGACTAATGAATTTAAATGCAAGACTAACAATGGTGCATGTACATGATAGCTACATTGGTTGTTTGAAGAAACATCACTGTAACTTTGGCATGCACAATTGAAAAGGATTATTTAGAAAAATGTGATATGTGAGTGTCCAAACTTTATAGCATTGAATCGATATTATATCTTTGGTCATGATACAAAGTAGATATTGATTTATGTTCAAGCAATGCACATCCATGATCGCTAGATAGTGATACTGTCATACCCTAGCTAGTCCATGCATTAGAGTGTGCATCATGTTTATTTTTCATCAGAAATTTGAAATGGGGAAGGCAGAACCCCCAACACCCCTCTTGAAATCAACTAGGGTTTACTAAAAATAATTTCAATGAACCTGAAATGCCCTTCTAAAATGTTCACCCTCTTTGCCTTGGGTTAGAACCTTTGGCAAAATAGGTGCACAATTTTCTAGGTCAACAGAAGGTCATTGAATTAAATCATAAGTATTTGAATTTGGGCATTTAGATGCTATAAAATAATTTAAATGCTCAAATAATTCTGGGAGTAAATGTTTCCTGTTGGAAATAATCTAAACAGAGGCCACATTTATTTTCAGGATTTTTGGAAATGTTCTAGTATTTTAAATAAAGCTAAACAGTTGCAGTTTAATAGAAAACAGAAACTAAAAAAAAGGAGAAAGAAGCCCACCTGGGCCTTACCTGTGCTGGCCCGGCCCAGCCTGCTGGCGCTGCCAATCATCGTCCTCCTCGCGCCAGAAGGACGCGGAGCGCGTGCTCGCGTGCGCCGGCCACGCGCCGGCCACCTCCTTCTTCCGCCGACGCCCGGGAGACGCCCTGAAGTGCCACGCGACCCCACGTCTCCCTCTCATCCTCTCGCACTCTCCCCCTCGTCTCTCTCACTCTCCCCCGAGACGGCCGAGCACGTGCCTCTCCGCCGATCGCCGTAGTCGCCACTACAGTCACTCCCTCGCCCTTCCGACGAGCCCATTAGCTCCGCCTCGACTCCCTCGTCCTCCCAACCGAGCCACGCATCGCCGGAGGCCCTGCATCGCCGCCTTCGCCCTCGTCTTCAACCTCGGGCACCCGAGCCATCTCCGGTCGATTCGCTGCCGCCAGGACCTCCCCGAGCTCGCTGACCCCCTCTCCGACTCCGCTGTGAGCTTCTCTTCCTTTCCCCTCTTCTCTCGTGCTCGCACTCGTCCCCTAGATCCATTTTCCACCGCGGCCGAGAGCTTCTCGCCGCCGGCCATGGCGCAGCCGTGGCCACAGCCGTGCAAGCCCACAACGGAGCGCCTCACCGTGCTCAGTGCAGCACCAGGAACCCGTAGCCACCCCCAGTTCTCCCTCCCGTGCACCGTAGCATCGAAACCGACCCCGCCCGAACTCCGGTCGCCGCCACGAGCTCGATTCCGGCGAGCTCGCTCCACCCCAGCTCCTCACACTTGCTCCATTGGATGCGCGAGAGCCTGGGGTTCGCACGGGTGGTCTCTTGCGTCGATTTGGTCGTCGGAGGGCGTTTTCCCAGCCGCGCCGCCGTCTCGGGCCTCGCCTACGTCGAGCCGCCGGCGAGTTGACTCAGTTTGACCCCTGGGTGGGCCCAGGTAGACCCCCCTGAGTCTATGACAGGTGGGGCCGGTCTGTTAACTAATTTAGGTTTAGTTTTAATTAAATCTTAGTTAATCAGTCACTTACTAGTGGGCCCTGCCCAGTAATTAGGCTAACTAAACGTAGTTAGTGCACTGAGAGGCTGACAGAAGGGGCCCACCAGTCAGGTTTGACCTGGCTGGCGCCTTTGACCTGCTGACGTCACCCTGACGCATTGCTGACGCAGTAATTGATTTTCTGGATTTATTTTTATACATGAAATTCCAAAAAATAGTTCAAACTTCAAAAATTCATAGAAATTCAACCATAGCTCCAAATGAGATAAATTATATATGAAAAATTATCAGAAAAATTCAATCTATCCATCTGTAATGGTTTCATGCATGACAAAACAAGTTTACCTTGCTATTTAGGCAGAATAAGGAAATGCACTATTAAGGCCATGTTTAATGAGCTAATATTTGAATCTTTGATTCAAATGAGTTCATTCCTTCCTATTATACCTTTCATTAGGCCAAGACACATTCATATTGCCATGTCATAGCATGCATCATATTGTTGCATATCGTCATGTGTTGATTGTGTTCCGATGTGTTCTTCATGGTAGGTTCTGCCTCCGAGGATATTCACGAGTATCCAACTGAAGGGCAGTATCCCACTACCACTCCATCAGGCAAGTAACCATTGATCATTCCGATACAAACCCATGTTCTCGCTTCTACTCTTGTTTACTACATTAAGACAACGCGATTCAAACTGCTGTGTGCTACGGTAGTTGAACCCTTATCCTCTGCATGACCTGTCATTGCCACAGTAACTAGATGAAACCCACTAGCATGTGTAGGAGTTGTTTGAGCCATGTTTTGTGATTTCCTACCTTGCTATGCCTGCTATGCTTAGAGTTGTGTCAGGTCTGGTTCATCTGGGTGATGGGCTAGAGTGAAATGCTTGTGCCGGTAATGTGAGGGATGTGTTGAACATGTTTTGGTAAAGGTATCGATGAGAGGCCATGTAGGAGTACATGGTGGGTTGTTTCATTGATGCCGTCCCTAAGAACTGAGATCTGTATGCGTGATTTAAGCTTCAGCTACTACCACACATTGGGCCCTGAAATATGACCCCGCTCGACTTACTGACCCCTCTCGCCTCTGTCCAGGAGTTGCAACAAGTCTCTGGTGTTTGTAGGACATGTGTTGGCGGCCGTGCGTAGCGCTGACCCTAGGGGTGGGCTATGATGCGGTAGATACACCGTGGCCGGGTATGCCAGCACCCGTTTGGCGTCTCAGGACCCTGTACACATCGTTTGGGGCCGTTGAGGACACCCCGGCTGGATTTCCTTGAGGATGGAACCTGAATAGGCGATAAACCTGGATTAGAGACTTGTGAGGTTAGTCAGGTCGTGGTCTACACCCACGTCGGTTTTCGCTTGAAGTCTGCCGAGCACATGTCGTGTGCAGACGCTAAGTGGTGGAAACATGTGTGACGAAGTACACCCCTATAGGGTATAAAACTATTCGAATAGCCGCGTCCGCGGTAAAGGACTACTTGGTTGCATATACAGTTCATAGACAAGTTAATGGATACTACTAAAAGACTCAAGATAAGTGTGAGTACCGAGGATGGCCCCCTCGTAGGATGACGAGGGAGGATCCCCGGTGGAGTATTGTGTTGGTGAGTAGTAGACTCGTGTGCGAAAACTATTTTACTGGTGGAGTTCCGTAGGATAGCTTAGCCAAGAGTCAAAGCTGGCTTGCTGCATCAACCCCACCGCCTTCTTGAGAATAAGCATGTATAGTAGGTTCTGATGTAAGACTTGCTGAGTACCTTTGTACTCATGTTTGCTTATTATTGTTTTCAGACCACAACACTGCCCCCTCTGATGGGTTTTATGTAGACCTTGAAGTCGATGAGTGACTAGCCACCCAGGTGGTGATCCTGGCCATGGAGGGCCCTATGTAGATAGACAGGCTTCGAGAAGCCTTCTTTCTTTCTAGAGTCTGTACTCAGACTAGTTGCTTCCGCATGTGCTTGAATGATTGTATGACTTGAGTGTCGGGTCATGTGACCCCTATCTGTATGAACCTGTTATGTATGGCTCTCTGGAGCCCTTAAATAAAGTACTTGAAATGCTTGGTATGAGTGGGATCCGACAATCTAGTTGTTTATCCTTGGCAGCCTTTCTTATGGGGAAATGTAGTCTAGTGTTCCTCGAGCCATAGTAGTCTGCTACAGCCCGGTTCACCGGAGTCCTGCTAGCCCAGCACAACTATTCAAGACACTTGACTGGCCGGCATGTGTTTCAGTTTGTCCATATGTCTGTCCCTTCGGGGAAATGTCACACGGTGACTTCCGGAGTCCTATCTAGCCAGCTACAGCCCGGGGTTCCCCGGAGTCCTGCTAGCCCAGTGCTACAGCCCGGAATCACTCGTTGATGACCGACATGTTCGATGTGATTCATGTATGCCTGTCTCCATAGGTCTGTGCCGCTTGGGTTCACGACTAGCCATGTCGGCCCGGGTTCTCTGTCATATGGATGCTAGCGACACTATCATATACGTGAGCCAAAAGGCGCAAACGGTCCCGGGCCATGGTAAGGCGACACCCGTGGGAGACCGTGCGTGAGGCCGCAAAGTGATATGAGGTGTTACCGGCTAGATCGACGTGACATGGAATCGTGGTCCTGACAGATACATGAATGAATTGTGCAATCTCTCTCACACGCGTACATATCTCAGTTCTCCGTAGGCATCGGAATCACACACGTCCACTATGTGTATTTCTCTCCCTCCTTCAATGTTAGAATTCGTGTTTCTACCCCATCCTACAAGTCTCAAGCACAGAAACATACACACTCTCTATATCGAACACGCCCACCCCTTTAATTCCGCCCACCCACCGCCACTAATGTCTCAAAGTATAATTATATCTCGCACACATATGCCTAAGGTTAAGTAGAGTCCCGGAACCATATGAATACATACAATGGGATTCCAGCAGAGCACCTTTTGTTTCTATATTTCATTCTCTCTCTCTCTCAAACACACACACACATGCTCGCACGCCCGTAGACATTGTTTATCTCTTCATTTTTTCCGGCACTTGCATGCACAACGCTTGTTTATCTCCGTGCTGCTTTAAGTATGCCTCGCACACATGCTATTTACCTATCCCTTAATATAGATATGTGTCACACAAACTCCTTCTCCCTATATCTAAGTGTCACTGTCCCCCCCCCACACACCCACACCCACACACACTTCCCGACACCGAAGGAGTAGGGTGACACCTCCATCTTGATACTTCTTTCGCTACTGTACTAACAGTGGAACCAACAAAGTACTTTGAATACAAGATTAAGGATGGATGCAAGTCATGTACAATATTAATGCAATTAACTTTTTATAGAGGGAGAATCATACACGCAATTAACTCAAATGGATTGGATGTGACTCTATTATTTCTAGCATAAGAGCATCTCCAATGGCAGCCGGCAAATTTCTTCCCGCTTCCTTCCATGGAGGACATCCAACACCAACAATATACATTTTCACAACTCTAACCAACCATAGGGAATTCGTGCAAACACGGACTAATTTCATATAAGCATGAAGGATTTTTTATAAAAAGCTGGATCTTCATATCAACATGATGGATTCCATTACATTTACATGAACTAAGTGATGCTAATCTGGCTCTTATCGTATAATTAATACCTAATCTAAAGGGCCGCCCGCAGATCCCTTTGTCTTCCTAGTTGGATTTCGGGTTCCAAAGAAGACGAGACACAAGATTTATACTGGTTCGGGCCACCGTTGTGGTGTAATACCCTACTCCAGTGTGGTGTGGTGCATTGCCTCTTGGGCTATGGATGAACAGTTACAAGGAAAGAACAGCCTCCTAAGGAGAGGTGTTTTGGTGCTTGGTGAGCTCGTGTGTTTTAGGATGATCTGGATCCTGTCCCCCCTCGTTATGGTGGTGGCTAGTCCTATTTATAGAGGCCCTGGTCCTCTTCTCAAATATTGAGCGGGAAGGGATCCCACAATGGCCAAATTCGAAGGCAGACAACTAGTACAAGTTATCCTGACAAAAGTAGTCTTCGCCTGACAAAGGCTCTGGTGGTGATGCCATCTTGGGCTCCACGGTGACCTCCATCTAGCCGTCCTGCGGCTCTTGGTCTTGTTGCACCGATATGGAAACATTTTCCTGATGCCTCGGGACTCCTCTCCTGCGCTTACCCCTTTAGCACTAAAGAGGAAACGAGGACACTCTGCGCGCTGGCGTCTGCCTGGCGCCTGCCTGGGCTTGATCGTCATGGCTTGCGTCATTGGAACCTCGCGAGGTTCGCCTTGCCTTGATCTCTCCGCCCCTCGCGAGCCAGCCTGGTGAGGATGCCCCTGAGGAGGTCTTGCGTCGTCCGCCTCACGGGACTTGGCCCCTCGCGAGGGTCTTGGGTGTTTGCTGGTGAAGATGGGTCATACGCGGCCGCTGGCAGGCAAGTCTGGGGACCCCCGTTCCCGGAATGACGACAGTAGCCCCCAGGCCCAAGGCACTTGGATTTGGCTTCGAGGCGAAGCCAAAGGGCAAGTGCGGGGCGCCGCGGGCCCCAACAGCCTACGGCCTTGATCGATGCGTGGCGAATGATTGCACATGGCGTCTCCGCTTCTCCATGCAGCCTTGAAATCCGCCTGGCTAGGCGGCCACGGCATCCTACACAGTTACCTCCCTGTTGCTGGCAACACACTCTTCGACTTCTTCGCTTCCTCGTACCTCTGCCTCCTCTTCCAATCCAACTCGAGCTCTGCCCTTATTGCCATGGCACCGAACCAGGCGGAGAAAGGGAAGAAGCCCCTGTCCTTAGCCAACTCAGCTCTGGTCGTCGAGCCTGCCGTCGGCCGATCGCGGGTGCTCAATCGAGAGGCCATTGATAAGGTCCGCCTTGCGCTCGCTACCAGCTTCAACAAATGGGGGGGGCGGTGGCCTAGCCTGCGTCCCGAGCCTCCATTGATAGGACGGCCACCGAGGTCCCGTTCTTCATCGACGCTCTTGGGCTGGCTTGGTTCCTCGTCCGCCTTCTTCGATGCCGTTCTTTCTCATTACCAGATCCATATGATGCACCTTGATCGCCAATCTGTCGCCCTTCTCGCCGTCTTCGCCTTTGTTTGCGAGTCCATGGTGGGCATTGTTCCTTCTGTAGTCCTCTTTTTCCATTTCTCCTCGCTACACCTGACCAACCCCTGGCGGTGCTTTGGGTGCGTGAGCTTCTAGGCCGTGGCGGCGACGGCCGGATTGGGGATTGATTTCGATCTCCCGCCGTCCACAAGCGAGTTTCGGAGGCGGTGGGTGTATGTCGAAGTCGGAGTACTCAGCCCCTGCTCTCGCTTTCGTCATCGTTCGCCGTCCCTAGCTCTGGCTGGGGTCAAGAGGAGCTTGCGGGCTCCCGTCTCACCTTCGTCTGGCTCCGGTTGAGGAGGCTGAAGGATCTCGATGTGACTGCACCCAAGGTGATGAAGGAGTTCCTATGACAGTGCATCGCCCCACTCCAGCGCCATTCCCAGCCGATGTGGGCCCTGACTGGCGACCAGGATCGCATGAGGCTTCAGGCGTCAGGGCTTCCGGCCGAGGCACGAAGGACGGTGCTTGAGGTATTGACCGGTGACCCCTCACCAAGTGATTTGCCGCAAGAGGATTGTTGCTTGTACAACTGCTCGAATAGGTTGGAGTTCGTGGGGCTGCGTCCAGTTGGCTGTGTGGGGCCCCGCGAGAACCCTGTCGTCGTGGTTCCTCTCCTTGTCACCGGCACCGAGCTTGCCCCAGGAGTGGGCGCAGGGAGGCAAGCACCGCTGGAATCTGGGGGCGTTGGTGCCAGGGTGTCGATGCTGTCGGGGCTCCCGAGGCGTCGTCCTCGGGAACCCATGATTCTCGCCCTGGGGCAGCGGCTAAAGGGGCTACGCAGTCCGCCGTTCGTGAGGCCGAAGCTCCTGAGGCCTCGGCAGGTCTTCGCGAGGCGGAGTCCGATAGCTCTCCTCAGCATGGCATTCCCGAGGTCGTCTCCTTGGGTGCTTCGCCAGGTGCGCTCCGCACTAGTCGCCACGTGGAACTCTTGGGCCGGTTCCGCGTGGACTTCGCGGCGCTCCGTAGGAGGAAAGGGTCTCCATGCTACGGCGGTGGCACCGTCCGGCCGTTGAAACATAGGAAGTACATCACCGTAGATGAGTAAGTACCTTATCTCTGTAATTCCTCGAGTGACGCTTCCCTTCCTGACGGTGGTTCTCCAGGATCCCATCTGCCAAGGCCATGAAGCCCCGGGTGACGCAACCTCCTCCTGCCTCGAGTCTTCCACTGGCCTTGAGCTTCCCAAGCCGGCACACTGCCCCTGTCACAGGGTCGGACAGAGAGGCAGGTGCGCCGGCTTGGCGCCTTGAGCCCACGCTCCTGCCGTCTCTTCTTCATGGCCTCATCGGGGGTGTGACGAGCGTGCCAAGGTCTCCTCCTGTTCAAACGGTGAGCCTCATCTTCGACGGCAACTGGATGGAAACTGGATGGCTTCGGTCTTGGTCCCATCTTCAAATGGTGAGCCTCATCCCAACCGGTCTCCTGCTGAAGCCCAGTCGGCGTCCGGAGGGAAGCCAGCACCTAGCCCCCTACAGGAAAGGGGCGAGCCGGTTTAGGTCCCGTCGACGGCTCCTGCTGTGGAGGACGGAGCCGGCTGCGCACTCAAAGCTGCCCATGGAAGGAGCATCTTCTGCCACGAGCTCTTCCGGGAGGCGATGGGTGCGATGAACCGGCTTGGCGGGGAGCTCGCGGATGTAGACGCGCGCCTCGAGGCCGAGGGTCTTCGGCTGGTAGAGGAGTGGCATAAGTTGAAGGTGGACATCAACCTTGGGTGCCACCAATGCGAGCTTGATAATGCCAAGGCCGAGGCCTCTCTTGCGACCTCGCGCGAAGCTTGCGCCCGCACTTTGGAAGAAGGTTGGGAAGCTGATTGACTTCGCCAGATCGCAGAGAAGCGCGTGTGGGAGCTCCAAGCCTGGAGTGCTTCCCTGGAGCGGCAAGTGGAGGCGCGCAAGGCCGCCTTAGCATCGATGAGGGGGATGCCTGTCGAGGAGGAAGAGATCCTGAGGCGCCAAGAGGCGCTGGCGTTGGAAGCCACGGAACGCAGCCTTGAGCTCGAGCGGTTGGAGATGAGGGATCGCCAGGTTTCCAAAGCTAAGGACGTTGTCGGCACGCGCGAGACCAAGGCCCAGGAGGAAGTCGATCGCCGAGCGGCCGAGGCTCGTGCAGACCTTATGGGAAGGTACAACCTAAAGTTGAAGCTTGTGGAAGCCGAGGCTGTGGGAAGGACCAAGGCCCTCAAGTCAGGGCTGGACGAAGCTGAACATTGCAAGAAAGTGGCTGTAGCCGCCCTGTCTTTAGTGCAAGACTAGCTGGCCTCCGCACGTGCCGAGCTGTCTTCTATTCAGCAGCGGTTCGCCAGCGCTAACTCCTCCGCACAGCGGGGCAGGGAGAAAGCGCTCCGGCGGCGGACGGTAGAGCGCGAGCACACCCCCATGCTCCAAAACCTCAGGACTAGAGGTAACGCGGTGCTGGGCGCCGTATATGACGAGAATGCACCTCATCCCCACTCGGACGACTGCGCCAGTCACATCCTTTTCTTCACCGAAGTGGTGACACGCTTGGAGAATCGATCCGAGAGGGGTCACATGCTTGTCCAGGAGAGGAGCCGCGGCCTTCTCAAGCGTGCATTCTCCCGTGTCTTCAGCCATCTCCAGAACACCTACCCCAACTTTGACTTCGCCGCTGCCATTGCCCCTGTGCCCCAGGCCATCCGGGATGACCTGGCCCGCTGGGTGGAAGACAATGTGGGCGCCCTAGTCAGGGCCTTCACCTCCGAGGATGACACGGTGGTGGTCGCTGCAGATGAAGGAGACGTGGTGGACGATGCTGAGGGCAGCGCCGGCGATGGCGGCGATGATGCCGGTGACGATGACGAAGATGTCAGCGATGGCGATAGCAATGGCAGTGATGCGTCTGAGGGTGGCCCGGAGGACGCGGTGAGCGATATGTCCGATTGAGCCACGCTTCCTTGTAGTAGACCTTGCATATGAAAGCTCGGGCACGGCCCTGATGGTTGTAAGAGCATTTTGGGAGGGGAACCCATCATGTAAACAGATTATTGCTTTTGTTCTTTAGGCTAGGCTAAAGATGTGTTTTCATAAATCCGCGAGTCCTGCCATGAGGCTACTGCTGTAGTTTACATTTATCCGGGCCAGTTCCAGACCGGGCCACGACGCCTTGAGTTCCGGAGGAGCCTGTCGATCAGCCCGAGGGGGCCTCGCGAGAAGCAAGCGTTTAGCCATGGAAGGACGTGTGCGCAGCACGCGCGTGTCATGCCCAGCCCCCACTTGCGAGGAGCTCGCGAGGGGGGAGGCAGCAGGGGTGAACCCTGAACCAGGGCAAGGAACCAAATCGCAAGAAATCATACGAACCAGAAAAGGCACCCCCCGCGCTTATCAACGAAAATCCAGCTTCAAATCAAATCCAAAGCCAGAAAACAGGGCTAGAGAAATAGAAATTGAAAGTAAATGGCCACGTCCGGCACCTAGTGTAGTCTTCTTGTCTTCTCACCGGGGTCCTCTGCCGGGGAAGGCTCACCGGCACCTCCCCAGTAGAGGGCCTTCCTCGTGGGGGTGTCTTGCTTCGTGCGATGCGGGGAGGGGCCTTGCTCCTGGCTCCTCTCGTGCAGCCCCGGTGCGCTCCCCCTCGAGGAAGGGGGTCGCCAAGCTGGGGCCGCCGTCCGCCACCGTGACATGATCCTCCTGCGACCCAGGGCTAGCGTAAGCTTGCTCCCGAGAGATTAGTGGTACCCTGTAGTTGTTGTTGCTGGCATGGTGTGAGGCTTCCGAGAGGCTCCTGGAAGGCCCCAGTTTCTAGTGCCTCCTCCTCCCAGCTTGGCTCGAGGAACAAGCTGGGGTTGTCTTGCGGCGCGTATTCCTGGCCCATCATGCGGGGTACGTTGGCCTCCGAGGATGGTAGGGCGGCATCCCGCCAGGGCCGTAGGCGTCGACACTCGTACCTGTGCTTGGTGGATGTGGCGGGGGTGCGATTGGGCGTCCGGTGCCGTTGGCCACGCCAGTGTCAATGGAACCCAGAGGCCCGCCCGAGGGCGCGCAGGCGCGGCGAGGCCCGCCATGCAATCAGGCCGCGGCCTAAGGTGTAAGTAGGGAGTAGAAGGGAGGTGCTCCCGAGGCCATAGTGTCCAGTCGCTCGGCCATGCGCTCCAGTAGTTCATCCCGTCCGCTCTCCATCAGCCGACATCGTAGCAGCTCGCGAGCCACCCTGAGCACGGCCCTCATGTTTGCTTGTTCCTATCGGGTGTGCGGCGCGGTGGCCGTGGCGTGGCCTGAAGCCCTTGCAGCTGCCCGTATTTGGCGTGGAGTAAGGATGGATGGCGCTTGACCGCGCCGCCCATGCCCTGCAGCCTTGGCGGTGCGCGTGCTTTCTGGGGTGCGGGGTTGAGGTCGCCTTGGGTAGGCGGGGCCGCCCGAGACGGCCATGATCCCCACCAGTCGGCTTTGGTCCTCGGGTCGCCAAACATTAGAGCTGCGGAATGTCGGTGGATCGACTGGCGAAAGGAAGACTTCGGCACACCCCTACCTGGCGCGCCAAATGTCAGATTTCGAGTTCCGGCAAAACCCTTGAGGTTCGAACACTAGGGTGCGCACGAAGATCTCCGCTCTCTCTAGCTCGCACACTCAACGATCTCACGGGCTAGCTTGACGAATCCAAAGAACACGAGACACAAGATTTATACTGGTTCGGGCCACCATTGTGGTGTAATACCCTACTCAAGTGTGGTTTGGTGGATTGCCTCTTCGGCTATGGATGAACAGTTACAAGGGAAGAAAAGCCACCTGATGAGAGGAGTTCTTGTGGTTGGTGAGCTCGTGTGGTTTAGGATGATCTGGATCCTCTCCCCCCTCATTATGGTGGTGGTTAGTCCTATCTATAGAGGCCCTGGTCCAGTTCCCAAATATTGAGCGGGAAGGGATCCCACAAGGCCCAAATACAAATGGAGACAACTAGTACAAGTTATCCTGACAAAAGTAGTCTTCGCCTGCCAAAGGCTCTGGTGGTGACGCCGTCTTGGGCTCCATGGTAACTTCCGTCCTGCCACCCTGCTGGTCTTGGTCTTGTTGCACCGATATGGAAACCTTGGTTTGATGCCTCGTGACTCCTCGCCTGCGCTTGACCCTTTAGCACCAAAGAGGAAACGAGGACACTATGCACGCCGGCGTCCGGCTGGCGCCCGCCTGGTCTTGATCGTCATGGCTTGCATCATTGGAACCTCATGAGGTTTTCCTTGCCTTGATCTCTCCGCCCCTCGCAAGCTAGCCTAGTGAGGCTGCCCCTGAGGAGGTCTTGCATCGTCCGCCTCGCGAGGCTTGGCCCCTCGCGAGGGTCTTGGGTGTTTGCTGGTTAACATGGGTCGTACGGGGCCGCTGGAGGAGCCATGCTGCGGGCCACAGGCAGGCAAGTTTGGGGACCCCCGTTCCCAGAACGCCAACATTCTACATGTCCAGCAGACAGTTGCGGGGTCGACAAAGGTCCTCAGAAGAGACGAAGTAGCAAAGAAACCACCTGTCTACGCAGTCGTGCTCGGTGTCAAAACCGGCAAATCTCGAGTAGGGGGTCCCGAACTGTGCGTCTGAGGATCAATGGTAACAAGGGCCGATGGGGAGACAATGTTTACCTAGGTTCGGGCCCTCTTAAAGGAGTTAAAACCCTACGTCCTGCTTGATTGTATTCAATGAGTATAGGGGTTACAAGAGTTGATCTACCTCGAGATCGTAATGGCTAAACACTAGCTGTCTAGCCTATAAGAATTCTGATAGCCTATACGGACTAAACCCTCCGGTTTGTATAAACACCGGAGGGGCCTAGGGTTGTACAATGTCGGTTTGCAGAGGTAGGGAACAAATACACGCGGACACCAAAACTTGTTCTTCACGCATACAGGAGTCCTACCGGGACACGGCGGATAATCTTCGGCTCCATCTTCATGGCCCATCAGTCCGGCCCATATTGAATAGGCCGGACATCCAAGGACCCCCTTATCTAGAACTCCCTCAGTAGCCCCTGAACTTGCTTTCAATGACGATGTAGTATGTGGCTTATGTCTTCGGCTTTACAAGGTAGGTTCTTCATCATACCTCGGACGGACTACAATCCGGCCATGACTTTCATGTTTTGGATTTATGATTCCTCCCCGTCGTTGCCTCGATTTCCATGCGCTGGGAGAATGCGAACGGTCCATGATATATATTTTTACAAACAAGCCCCTGACCACATAGGGGTCGCATCTATATAAAGTGGCTAGATCCCCAAATGCCATCCACGTCGCATAGAGATCATCAGGAACAGCCACAGAAAACTTCAAACATGGCTAGCGCTCCTAGCTCTTGCTCGCGCCCTCATGGCCCTCAACATAGTGATTGGCGAAGCTGCTCAATGTCTCATCTTCAGTTGAGTCGACTCCAAACGCAGGGATATCTCCATCTTGCAGATCTAGTCTCTGTGCGAGCGGGATTGGCCTCAATTGGTAATGATGTGCTAGCAAAGAATTTCCCCAACCCCAACAAGGACGAGAGGGTGTTCTTCGTTTCTTTTGTGGGGCTTAGGATTTCTGATCCACCCTTTCTCAGGGGTCTGCTGGAGTTCTATGAAATCCAGCTGCACAACCTCACCCCAGGTTCTATTCTGCACATCTCGGGTTTTGTCGCTCTCTGTGAACTGTTTCTGGGTTGCGAGGCTAATTTTGAACTATGGAGAAAGTTCTTTTGCCTCGTCCCTCGTCATCGACGAGGTTCCATATTTGAAGTGGGCGGCGCCGAAGTATGACACATAGCCTGATCAGGTTACCCTATTGGACCCCCAAGGAGGTATCCCAAGAATGGTCTTCACAATGGTTTTACATTGAGGACGTTCCCCTTTCGGACCCAGTTCGGCATGGTCTCCCTGAATTTTCCAGTGCTCCTTTGAAGAAATGCCTTAATTGGCGTCCCCGGTGTCGGTGCAGCAATCCCTGGGTCTATTGACCAACTGTGCACAGGCACAAGATCAAGATTGAAGCACCAGCTTAAGCCAGAAATCGAAGAACCAAGGGATTTGAAGAACCAAGATGCACCTCAGAAGGACCAAGGTTGAACCTGAGAAGTAGGATATCGGCAAGAGAAGGGCCTCCCTTGCCGGGCGGGCGAGCCCGGAAAGGGGTGATCCCGCCACCAGAAGCAAGCAACTAAGGTTCCCCGGTAGGGTCTACTGGGGCTCGCGGAGGCAGAACTGCCTCACCAACCACTCAAGCACGACTCACATTGTCAATCAATGCGGTGTCAAGCGGCAAGGTGATTAAGTGGCAGCAATTCACCACATGGCGGCCATTTCCTACAAAGAAGCCTATAGGTGACACCCGTCATGCGACGTGTCAAGAGAGCAGGTGCGGAGCTGGCAAGATAAGCCCGGCAGGCCTTGCCGGGCACCCAGTGATGTGACACTAAGTGGCACATTTAACGCACACTGTCAGCCTGCAGAGTTAGGTATGATAGCATCGTTTTCCATCATATCAGTGGTTAGTGACCACTTTGCCACTTTGGTGACCCCTTAATCTATAAAAGGAGGCCCATGGCACTCGTAGGAGGGGTTAGAAGGTTGAAAAGTTGACAACACCGAGCCACCACATACAGGTAGTCGCCATGGGCAAACCTTGCCGGGCAAGTGTCGGATTTTGGGTTCTGGCAAAACCCTTGAGGTTCGAACACTGCGGTGCGCACAAAGATCTCTCCCCTTCCCCAACTCACACTTGACTCGATCTAACGGCCTAGCTCGATGAACCCAAGGAATAAGAGACACAAGATTTATCCTGGTTCGGGCCACTGTTGTGGTGTAATACCCTACTCCAGTGTGGTGTGGTGGATTGCCTTTCGGGCTGGGGATGAATAGTAACAAGGGAAGAATAGCCTCCTGAGGGGAGGTGTTCTTGTGCTTGGTTAACTTGTGTGGATGCGGATGATCTGGATCCAATCAGTTTCTCGATGAGCCGATCCCCTCTCTATGGTGGTGGCTAGTCCTATTTATAGAGGCACTAGTCCTCTTCCCAAATATTGAGCGGGAAGGGATCCCACAATGGCCAAATTCGAAGGGAGACAACTAGTACAAGTTATCCTGACAAAAGTAGTCTTCACCTGCCAAAGGCTTTGGTGGTGACGCCGTCTTGGGCTCCACGGTGACCTCCGTCCTGCTATCCTACTGGTCTTGGTCTTGTTGCACCAATATGGAAACATTTGCTTGATGCCTCGGGACTCCTCGCCTGCGCTTGCTTCTTTAGCACCAAACAGGAAATGAGGACACTGCGCGCTGGCGCCCTCCTGGCTCCAGTCGTAATGGCTTGAGTCACGCAAACCTCGCGAGGTGTCCCTTGCGTTGATCTCTCCACCCCTCACAAGCTAGCCTGGTGAGGCCGCACCTGAGGAGGTCTTGCATCATCCGCCTCACGAGGGTCTTGAGTGTTTGTTGTTGGAGATGGGCCGTACAGGGCCGCTGGGGGAGCCACGCCACAGGCCGCAGGCAGGCAAGTCTGGGGACCCCCGTTCCCAGAATGCCGACAGTAGCCCCCGGGCCCATGGCGCGCTCGGGCTTGGCTTCGAGGCGAAGCCAAAGGGCAAGTGCAGAGCACCATGGTCCCCAATAGCTTGCGGCCCGCTTGACGCGTGGCAATTGATTGGACTTGGGCGACTCCGCTTCCCCATGCCGCCTCGGCAATTGCCCGACTCGATGGTTCCTTACTGCATGCAGAGAAAGATCATTATTACCTTAGATCATGGAGGCCGGCGGTTTGCCTCCCGTTGGCTATAAATGGGGAGAGGGGGGCGGAGCCCCTGTCACCCATCTCTTCCTTTGCTTATCCCTCTCATTCTTCTTCCTCGCTTTGCTGCCGGCAGCGACACCCATGGCACCTGCGAAGAGGCTCTCAGCTGCAGAGAAGGGGAAGGCTCGCCAGGAGGGGTCTGGCTCACCGCCGCCCAAGAGGGGGCGCGGCCGTCCCCATAAGCACGCCATGACCCCCGCCGCGGCGCCTTGCGGTCGCGCTGGCGCCTCTTTGCATGGTGGTGGTTGCTCGAGTCGTGGTAGCCCCGTCGATGAAGGGAGGCGCGCCGTGGTCGCGCGGCCGCCCAGAGAACCCTGCTAGTACTTGGCTTCAGCTCCCGTGCTTCTTTGCCGGCGAGCTGCCAGCCACAAGTCCAGGCGGTCTTTGGCTGTAGGAGGACGACTGCTGCATCAAGGCTTCGTGGGTCGCGGTCGAGGTCTTCGCCGCCGGCAACGTAGCCTTGACCCGTAGTTGGCAGACGTTCGCCCGCGCGTGCAGGCTGGGCAGGCGATGCGCCCTCCAGTTCAAGTACGACGGCGACGCGACCCTCTTTGTGAGGGTATTTGGGGAAGATGGTCACCGCGTCGGGTGCTGCCCCGAGGACAACGAAGGCGACGAGGTGCTCGGCCTTGGGGATGGTCGTGATGAGGGGGACGGCGGCTTCGTCCTCGGCGCTAGCCATGGCTCTTCTAGCTACGGCGACTCTTCTTCTGGCGACAGCTCTAGCAGTGGCGGCTATGACCAGTCGCCACGCCTGCTTCGAAGGTGGCAGCGGGTCGACGCGCCGCCGTGCTCCGGTGAAGCGTGAGGAGGGGTCTTGCTGAGCTCAGGAGAGCGCCACGGGCCCGTCCTCGCAACCTGCTGCGGGAGCACGTTCCGCTTTTGTTTTGCTCTTCCTTTCCTTCCTGTATTAAGAGAGAGAGACAAGTATGGGGACCCGCTAGGGCGTGCAACAATTATCATTTCTAAGTGGTTGTGCTATGTTTATCATTCCTGTGTTGTGTTGTAGCGTCATGTTTTATGTATGCGCGTAGGAATAACTTAGCTTGATGCGCCTAAAGTAGATTCCGCCTCACGAGACATGCGTTCGCCAATGCCTGACGAGGCCTCCTATGCTCGGAAGGCGTCTGGGAACCGTAAGAAATGTTAGGAAATTTTTATTCTTCCGAACCTTGGTCATGACCCAGCGTTTCGCATCGCAGTACCCGAGGGGCACATATTGTGAGGGGTGCGCTAGCTTGCCAGCTCGAGCGAGGGTGCCTTACAAAAGATAGGAAAACGAAAACACTCACGAGGGCACCTATCCAGCACCCTCTTGAGGCATGCGAGGGAGAGTACGGGTCAAAAACGAGGAACCGAGAGCAAAAAGGCAATGGAACCGGGCCAGCAAGGAACACCAGAAAGCAAATTCTTACTAAAGAGGGGTGAACCAACTGCGGAAAGCAAATGAAAAGCCGCGTTCGACACCTAGTCTAGTCTTCTTGTCTTCTCACCAGCACGGAGCTAAGTGCTGCCACTAGTCGTGGGAGGGAGCCCTCAAGGCCCGAGGGCGGGACTCCTGAGACTCTGGGGCGTGTATAGCCCCACTCATTATTACGTGAGAGTGTGATGAGCAGAGATTCTTCACAGGCACTGGGCCTTGCTTCACAGGCGTCGGGCCTTTCTTCATGGGTAGAACTTTCGGAGGTGCTAGGTGTTCAATGCGTTCTGGATGGGCATCCTGTCCTGCGTCTCCAAGCGCGCGGCGCCAGGCCTGGAGACCTTGGCGACCTGAAATGGGACCTCGACATGGGCGAGAGTTGGTGCAACCCTTCCCTGGAGAGCACCCGCCTCAGGACAAGATCACCCACCTCGAGCGTCCTGGAGCGGACGCTGTGGCAGTGGTACCGCCGCAGCGCGTCTTGGTACCTCGCAGCTCGGAGCGAGGCTTCATGGCGGTGTTCCTCCCCCAGCACAAGGTCCATCCCCCGCATGGCGTCCTGCTGCGCTTCATCAAATTCCAGGACCCGCGCGGAGGGATGCTTGACCTTGTGTGGGAGAACCACTTCTGCTCCGTAGACAAGGAAGAATGGGGTCTCACCTGTGGGCCTGGTGGCGGTGGTGAGGATGGACCACAGCACGGACTGGAGCTCGTCGTCCCAGCCCCTACCATAGGACTTGAGCTTCTTCTTGAAGGTCCTATTCTTGAGACCCCTCGGGACCTCTGCATTGGCGAGTTCGTCCTGGCCGTTGCTCCTGGGGTGCGCCACGGAGGCATAGCAGATCTGCGTTCCAAGGTTAGCACAATATGTTTTGAAGAGTTTGCTGGTGAACTGTGAGCCATTGTTGATGATGATACGATTAGGGACCCCAAATCGGATTACGAGGCCCTTGATGAACTTGACTGCTGACCCAACTAGGATGGTGTGGATGGCTTCCACTTCCACCCACTTGGTGAATTTGTCGACGGCGACGTAGAGGTAGCGGTGGCCTCCAGGCGCTCGAGGAAGTGGGCCCAGGATATCCAGCCCCCATACCTCGAACGTCCATGAGAGTGGGATACCTGGAGGTCCTGAGCAGGCTGGTGGATCTGCTTGGTGTTGAATTGGCAGGCCTCGCAGGATTTCACAAGCTCGGCCGCGTCGTTGAGTGTCGTGGGCCAGTAGAACCCGCTGCGAAAATCCTTGCCGACTAGGGTGCAATGACGAGTGGTGCCCGCAGTCTCCGCCATGTATCTAAGCCAGCAGCTCACTCCCCTGTTCCCTAGAAATGCATCATAGAGAAACATCATTCGGCCGCTTCCTGTATAGCTCACCGTCCTAAATGCAGTACGCCGTAGCCTGTCGGGCCACACACTCCGCGTCTTCCTCCTTCTCCGACAACGCGCCTTGCGTCTGGTACGCCTTGAACTCCTCGATACAGGACCCCTCATGAGGCTCGAGCGCTAAGAGGAGGCGCGCTCCTGAGGTCGGGCCGCAGGCGGGGGCTCCTGAGGCTGGTGGCTGGGGGACCTCCTCCTGAGGTGGCGCCGGCTCCGCAGGCTGAGGTGCTGCCAAAAGCTTGAAGAGACGTTCCTCAAAGATGCCAGGCTCCTCGGGCAGCCGCTTGGATGCTCTTTTGGCGATGTCGTCGGCCTCTTTGTTGTTACCACAAGGCACATGTTGCAGCTCCAGGCCCAGGAACCGCTTCTCCATTTTGTGCACCACCGCGAGGTATGCCTCCATGTGCTCATCCTTTGGCTCGTACACCTTGTTGGGGAAGTTGACGAGGAGTTGCGAGTCGCCCTTGATGGTGAGGCGTTTCACCCCCGGGGCCACCGCAGCCTTGAGGCCAGTGATGAGACCCTCGTACTCTGCGATGTTGTTGGAGACCTTCTCGCCCCGCTGGAAGAAGAGCTGCATGGCGTAGTAAAGCTTGTCCTGAGTGGGCGAGATGAGCACGGCTCCAGCCCCCGCGCCCTGGCACGCAAACGTGCCATCGAAGTACATGACCCAGCCATCTGGCGCCTCACTTCCTGGTGAGAGGATCGGTTCTCGCCTGCTTCGAGCTCCGGGGTATCAGTCCATTCTGCCACAAAGTCGGAGAGCGCAGCCCCCTTGATGACCCTGGTTGTGCTGAAGTCCAGGTCAAATGCTTCTAGCTCGATGTTCCATTCGATGATTCTTCCCGCAACATTGGGGCTCCTGAGAAATCTCTCCAATTGGTAAGCTGAGACGTCCTTGATGGGGTGACCCTGGAAGTAGTGGCGCAGCTTACACGAGGCCACCAGGAGCACGAGCAAGAGCTTCTGAGGCATGGGGTATCGCGCTCTCGCATCTCATACCACTGTGCTGACGAAGTACAATGGGTTCTCGACAATGGTGGGAGAGCTGACGGAGTTTTTGACTCCCGGGGACTGAGGCGTTTCTTATGGATCTCCAGCTCCTGGGGCTTGATGACTAGCCAGCGTAGCCGCTGCCTTAGGAACATCCTCTTGGTGTTGTGCGGCCTCATCCGGCTTGGCGGCTCCATTTGGCGGGCCCTTGACTTGCGGCTCCTCTCTGAGGGCCACCAGCGCCGCGTTGGCGGAGTGGGTGTGGCAGACAGGTATAGTACCAAGGGCTCATGAGGACGAGGCGCCACCATCACCGGCGGGCTGGTCAAGTATCTCTTGAGGTCTTGAAATGCCAAGACAGCCTCGGGGGTCCACTCGAACGAACCCTTCTTCTTCATCAGCTTGAAGAACGGCAAGGTGTGCCCCCCAACTTGGAGATGAAGCGCCCCAGCGAACTCACGCAGCCTGCAAGCTTCTGCGTCTCCTTGAGTTTTTGTGGTGAGCATTGTTGAGGTTGGTGAAGTCGACACACATGCGTTCCTTCCCTCCTTTCTTCCGCACTACGACTGGGTTTGCCAGCCACTCCGGGTACCAGACCTGGCGAATGACAGCCGCTGCCTCCAGCTTGCGGGTTTCCTGAACGATGAAATATTGCTTCTTCGTGGATTGTCGCCTCGCCTTCTGCTTCAAAGGGCGCACATTGGGGCACACCCGCAGATGATGCTCGATCACTCCTCTCTGGACCCCAACTAGCTGCTTGGGCTCCCAGGCGAACACTTCCTTGTTCGCCCGCAAGAAGTCCACCAACTCGTTTTCTTGATCTAGGGCGAGGTCGGTGCCTATGGTAAAGGTAGCGCCATTGGCCCCGTCTGCGTCGACTGGTAGCTGCTTCGTCTTGGCTTGACCTTGAGTGAATAGCTGCTTCTTCTTGGTCAGCGCAGCCCCCTTGGTTCTGGATACGGCCTTGTTAGCCGGACAAGCTACCGCTGTAGCCCTGAAGGCGAGCTTGAGGGCCGCCACGGCTTCCTTGGTGTCTCCGGCCACGGTGAAGACGCCCTTGCTTCCTGGCATCTTCATCAGGTTGTAGGCAGGATGGGTGGCTGCCATGATTTGGGCCAGCGCTGGGTACCCGAGGATGGCGTTGTACGTCAAGGCGATGCGGGCGATGTCGATGTTTATTAGCTCAGTGCGGTAGTTGTCGCGTGTGCCGAAGGTCACGGGGAGACGGATCTACCCCAAGGGGTTGGAGGAGCCGCCGCCGACCCCGGAGAAAGGCTTGCTGGGGCGGAGCCGCTCAAATGGTACGTGAAGGAGGCTGAAAGCCTCCATGGAGAGCACGTTGAGGCTGGCTCCGCTGTCGATGAGGGTCTTGGTGAAGATGGTGGGCGTGCAAAGCATCGGAAGCACGCCCGAGCCTACGATGGTGACTGGGTAATCCTTTGAGTCGAAGATCGGGTCAGCCTTGGGCGCCGCCCAACCCGGGGAGCCCCCTACCGCGTGGAGGCGGCGCCTATCTGGCGAAAGAACGGCTTGGCGTGACGGTCCGAGGGCAGTGCTTTCGATGCACCGAGGAGAGCCCCGACGACGAGGGGTGCTGATCCCCCGAAACACATGATGAAGAGGTTGCGCAGCTACTCCAAGGAGGCCACAGAAGATTCCGGCAGATGGAGGAGCCAGGCGCGCGGCACGCCAGCGAGGGCCATGGCCCCCCCGCCTCCAGGACGGCGTCCTCGTACGCCAGCAGAAAGGCCGCCGGATCCGCCACAACATCGTAACGGGGTGGCATCTTCGGTTTGAACTTGTGCGGCCACCGCACCCACCGCAAGGCGGAGGTGAAGGCCCGGAGCCGCCCGGCGCTGCGGAGGGTGCCTGTCGATCCAGTCCGAGAAGGAGCGGCATCCATGGGAGCTGGTTGGGGAGGCGCACCAAATGTCGGATTTTGGGTTGCGGAAAAACCCTTAAGGTTCGAACACTGGGGTGCGCACAAAGATCTCTTCCCTTCCCTAGCTCGCACTCGACATGATCTCACGGCCTAGCTCGACGAACCCAAAGAACAAGAGACACAAGATTTATACTGGTCCGGGCCACCATTGTGGTGTAATACCCTACTCCAGTGTGGTGTAGTGGATTGCCCCTCGGGCTGTGGATGAACAGTTACAAGGGAAGAACAGCCTCCTGAGGGGAGCCGTTCTTGTGCTTGGTGAACTTGTGTGGATGGGGATGATCTGGATCGGATCAGTTTCTATGGTGGTGGCTAGTCCTATTTATAGAGGCCCTGGTCCTCTTCCCAAATATTGAGCGGGAAGGGATCCCACAACGGCCAAATTCCAAGGGAGACAACTAGTACAAGTCATCCTCACAAAAGTAGTCTTCGCCTGCCAAAGGTTCTAGTGGTGACGCCGTCTTGGGCTCCATGGTGACCTCCGTCCTGCTGTCCTGCTGGTCTTGATCTTGTTGCACCGATATGGAAACCTTTTCCTGATGCCTCGGGACTCCTTGCATGCACTTGCCTCTTTAGCACCAAAGAGGAAACCAGGACACTTCGCACGCTGGCGCCCGCTTGGCGCCCGCCTGGCTCCAGTCGTCATGGCTTGTGTCACGCAAACCTCGCGAGGTGTCCCTTGCCTTGATCTCTCTGCACCTCGCAAGCTAGTCTGGTGACGCCGCCCCTGAGGGGGTCTTGTGTCTTCCGCCTCGTGAGGCTTGGCCCCTCACAAGGGTCTTGAGTGTTTGTTGGTGGAGATGGGTCGTATAGGGCAGCTAGGGGAGCCACGCCATGGGCCGCATGCAGGCAAGTATGGGGACCCCCGTTCCCAGAACACCGACACCACCACATCCATTCTTCCATCAATCCACTAAAGCAGGAGTAGGGTCTTACGCCTCGCGACGGCCCAAACCTGTGTAAATTGATTGTGTAGTCTCTGTTGCGCGACCGTACGATGGTCTCCTCTTTGTGCAACGCCCTGTCCCCTGCCGAACCAACAAGGGGCCACCCGGTCCCATACGTGGCCACAGAAATCCCGCGACATCTTTGGCATGCCGGGTAGGGGTGCGCTTGCGCGAACGTGAAAGCTATGCCGCACGTCATCTTCATCGACATTTTCGTCCTCGACAGCACCATCGACCATGGCGCCCAAGAAGAAATTTGGCACATCAGCCCATCCATCCACCTCGAGAGCTCCTCTGCCCGCGGCCTCCAACGCCATGGGGGACGTGGGAGCTCAGGAGAATGTGGACGCCGCTTGGGGCATGGTTGGAGCGGGTGGCACCGTTACCGCCTCCCCCGTAGCCGACACGGGAGCCAGAGTTACCCGAGGAGAACTACATCAGCAACGCCTCAACGGTCCAGCTCTGTGAGGTGCGGGCGAGGCGGTCGCTCCGTCCATGCCCCCTCTTCCTGCCGACGAGCACAGCCGCAGCAACGACGCTCAGTCCGGGGCGAGCCATCGCCCTCCAGTCGCCCCCATCATGGGGGCAGCCACGGCGCATGCTCCTCCTTCCTGACAAGCCAACCAGGCCGCTGCGCTCAACAGAGTCGTGGATCTTTGAGCACCGCTGCCACGCGACCCCGCTGCCCAGGTGGTCGCCCCGCTGCAGTGTGGGCATGGCGCCGTCGCCATTACCGCTAGCACCATCCGGAGCCAGGCGACGGTGCAGTCGGCGTCATCAACATCCGTGCCAAGCACGGCCACGGAGGCCATGGAACAAGCTGACTTGTTACTGAGGTTCCTGCCAACAGCCAAGCAGATGGATGAGTGGTGTGCCACCATCTAGAGCCTCATCGGCTTTGCCGAAGCTATGGGCTCAAGACGAGCTTTCCCATGGCAACATCCTCAAGCAACAGCCATCGCCTGTGCCGCTAGCGGAACGAAGGGACCAGAGGGAGTGCTAGACAAAGGGGTCCTCGGGCATCCGGCCTGTTATCCATGGGCTGGACTGAGGGGCTATGAAGATCGGAGGCCTTACTTGTGTCAGGATTGGACTCTACTTGGCATGGAAGGCAAGCTTGGCGACCGAAGATTCCTTCTTATGTAACCGACTCCATATAAACCCTAGATCCCCTTGGTGCCTATATAAACCAAAGGGGATAGTCCGGAAAGGACAACACATATACTCATTACCATACCCACATAGGCTCGACTTCTAGGGTTTAGCCATTACGATCTCGTGGTAGATCAACTCTTGTAATACTCATATTCATCAAGATCAATCAAGCAGGAAGTAGGGTATTACCTTCGTAGAGAGGGCCCGAACCTGGGTAAACATCGTGTCCCCCGTCTCCTGTTACCATCGATCCTAGACGCACAGTTCGGGACCCCCTAACCGAGATCTACCAGTTTTGACACCGACAGGGGCCGTCCCCATGGTTCAGTCCCTGCCACGGTAGCCGGTGAGGGCGCAGCAGAATCCAG
Source organism: Triticum urartu (assembly GCF_056163025.1). Taxonomy (NCBI): domain Eukaryota; kingdom Viridiplantae; phylum Streptophyta; class Magnoliopsida; order Poales; family Poaceae; genus Triticum; species Triticum urartu. Next base: position 305,239,784 of record NC_141878.1, read on the forward strand.
ACCCTGACGACGTCTCAATGGCCTCTTCTGACCCTCGAGCATGTCCAGGCCAACGTCGAAGGCAACGGGAGGACGCGCGCGCTGTTGCCGAACGGCGCCGCAACGATCCCCTCCAGGCCGACGGGTGTGACGACCTCAACATCGACGAGCCAGCACTCGGCGTTGGCGGACACCTACCCTTCGAGGTTAGTTGCCCTGCCTTTACGTGAGAATTGCGGCAAGTCCATTTGCCATCCATTCGCACGTTCAAGCCAGAGATACCTGAGTAGTACGACATGAGGTTGAACCCGGCAGAGTTCCTGAGCATCTACACCATCGCTGTTCAGGCTGCCAGGGGAAGAGATGAGAAGGTGTTCGCCAACTACTTCCCTTTGGCTCTTTGGCCCTCATTTCCAATGTGAGGTCTTGGCTGATGCACCTGCCGGAGAACTCCATTTCATCGTGGGAGGACCTGTGCCACAAGTTTATCGGTGCCTTCATAGGTGGCCACCAAGAGGCCGGCAGGCCCAGTGATCTGCAGCTTCTCCAGCAGAAGGAAGGACAAACTCTCCGTAAGTATTTGCAGATATTCAGTAGATTTCATAAAAATATTCCAAATATCCATCCAGCAGCTGTTATAGCAGCTTTCCAGTCCAATGTGCGCAACCCCGCATTCGTTCCAAAATGAACGTGCGGTTGCCCAAGACTGTGAAAAAACTATACACACTAGTGGACAAATGTGCTCGGATGGAGGAAGGAAGGAAGTTTCCCAGAGAGGAAGATTGCATTAATGTTGATTTAGAAGATGAGGATGAATCAACTAGTCAGAAGAAGGGCAAGAAGCGTAGTAAGAAGCCAAGAGACAAGGCAGTGATCACTGTGGAAGGTTCAGGCACACCTAGTATCAACAAGGAAGCTGCCGCGTGCACTACCTGTCGGGAGGCCGCTACCGCGGAAAAAGTTGGGAAAGGTGATGGGCCATACTGCGAGATCCATCGGACCAAAGGCCACGACCTTTAGGAGTGTTATCAGGTTGAGCAACTTGTCAAGAGACAGAAGGCAGAATATGATAAGCATGATAAGGAGAAAGGTCAGAATGCTGCTGGCGGTAAGGGCTGAGGAGGTGAAGCAAATCGCCTCAGCAAGCCCTTTCGGAACCAAGGAAAGCCCGCCAGGGGCCAAGAGAAGGAGACCTGTGATGATGTTAGTGATGGAGGTGATGAAGAGGAAACTAGTGAGCAGGAATTTCAGAAGGCCACTGACGCCCTATGCATTGATGGAGGTGCATCTTTGCACACCTCTCATCGCCAACTCAAGCGATGGGCACGAGAGGTCAATGTTGTGGAACCAGCACCAGAGGCCCGGAAGCCGCTCAGGTGGTCCCGCACGCCCATCATCTTTGATGACGAGGATCACCCTTGCTGCACACTGTAGTAGGGTGTTTGTTGTTGTATGTCTCCCCAACAATTCGCAACCTCCAGGTCATAAAGATGTTAGTGGATGGCGGGGCTGGGTTGAATCTGGTTTCCCCAACAGTTATCAGTAAGCTTTAGATAGGAGAAGAGGAGCTAGAGGCCACCGGCATGTTTCAAGGAGTTAACCCCTGGCAGGAGTCATCCTAAGGGGAAGATCATGTTGCTGGTGACGTTTGGGGGAGAGTTAAAGTTTCAAACTAAGAAGATTGTGTTTGATATGGTTGATCTCCCCCTAGCATACAATGGGATTCATGGATGACCAGCCCTGACCAAGTTCATGGCAGCATCCCACTATGCTTACAACACCCTGAAAATGCCTGAGCCGTTGGGAGTCCTCACTGTCCCGTCAGATGAGAAGGATGCAATTATCTGTGTGGACGAGATGTATAGGGATGTAGTCACAGCGGAGGCTGCGACGACAGCAGTTCCCGCCAAGGAAAGCAAAGTAAAGAATAGGATTGTAGGACCTCCAGCAAGGAGTCCAGGAAGCATACCCCCTCCGAGTGCACGTCACCCATTGACGACGTGCCGGAGTGTTCCAACAGCAAGAGATCCAAGGTTGCTGCAGCCCAAGTTAAGAAGGTCCCGGAAAGTCTGGCTGGCATTGATGGTACCTTCATGATCAGCGCCACCATCGATGACAAATAGGAAAGTGCGCTCGTTGCCTTTCTGCGGGCGAATGTTGATGTGTTTTCTTGGCAACCATCTGATATCTCCGGTGTTCCCAGGGAGGTAATTGATCTCACCTTGCTGTATGCCCACATGCTCGACCCGTCTAGCAGAAAGTACGGAAGCAGGCCTTGGAGAGGCAGCAGTTCATTGCCGAAGAGATCAAGATGTTGGAAGCAGCTGGTTTGGTCAGAGGAGTATTGCATCCTACATGGTTGGCAAATTCAGTAGTGGTCCGAAAAGCTAACGGGAAGTGGAGGCTTTGCATTGACTTCATAGACCTCAACAAAGCTTGCCTAAAGGACCCATTTCCCTTGCCGTGCATCGACCATATCATGGACTCTACCTCAGCATGCGATTTCTCTCCTTTTACGATATCATCAGATATTCATGTCTAAGGGAGATGAAGAGAAGACATCGTTCATCACTCCATGTGGTACGTACTGCTTTGTCCGCATGCCGTTCGGATTAAAGAATGTCGGGTCCACTTTTGCAAGGGCAGTCCAGATCGGTTTTGAGCCATAGTTGCACAGAAATATAGAAGCTTATATGGATGATATTGTGGTCAAAACCAAGGATAAGTCCACCCTTATCTAGGATTTGGAAGAGACATTTGCCAATCTATGCAAGATCAATCTGAAGCTTAACCCGGCGAAGTGTGTGTTTGGTGTTCCCTCTGGCAAGCTACTTGGGTTCTTCGTGTCCCATCAGGGGATCGAAGCCAACCACGACAAGATGAAGGCCATTGAGTAGATTCAAACGCAAAGAATAGTAAAGGATGTGAGGCGCTTGACGGGATACATTGCCACGCTGAGCAGATTCAACTCCAAGTCTGCCGAGCATGCCCTGCTGTTCTTCAAGGTTTTGAAGCAGGCGGGACCTATGAAGTGGACCCCGGAAGCAGATGCAGCTCTGCAAGAGTTGAAAGCCTACCTATCATCTGTGCCTACCTTGGTTGCACCCAAACTCCAAGAGCCATTGTTTCTATACTTGCCGGCAACCAACCAAGTAGTCAGTGCAGCTTTGGTAGCGCAGCGAGAGGTGGATGAAGCAGAAGGTGGCCAAGTCACGGCAGAGTAAGAAACGGATCAGGACAGCAGTGAGCACGGCAATGAGGGCAACCCCAAGGACATGGCAAGGAAGAAAGTGGTGCATCACCCAGTGTATTTCGTTAGCTCCTTATTACAGGGGGCTAGATTGAGGTACTCTGGCATGCAAAATCTGATCTTTGGTCTCATTATGGCCTCAAGGAAACTGCGCCACTACTTCCAAGCCCATGCGATCACGGTTGTCTCTTGTTTCTCATTGCAGAGGATACTCCAAAACCCTGAGGCAACTGGCAAAATATTGGAATGGGCTTTGGAGTTATGCAGCTTTGGTTGGAAGTTTGAGAGCACTCCAACTATTCAGAGCAGGGAATTGGCAGAGTTTATTGCAGAATGGACGCCAACCCCTGATGAGGGAAGGATAGAAACAGCTCTCCCCAGCAAGGAATCACCCCAAGAATGGATTATGTATTTTGATGGTGCTTTTTCCCTACAAGGTGCAGGGGCTGGTGTGCTTCTTGTTGCCCCCTCTGGGGAGAACTTGAAATACGTTATCGAGATGCACTTTGCCTGGGAAGAATCCACCAACAATACATCAGAGTATGAAGGGCTCCTTGCCAGGCTCAGGATTGCAGTAGAATTGGGAATTAAGAAGCCCATCATTCGAGGAGATTCACAGCTCGTGGTGAGACAATTCAACAAAGATTACCAAAGCCCATTGATTGAAGCATATGTTGAGGAAGTAAGGAGATTGGAGGAGCGCTTTAATGGGCTGCAAACAGAGCATGTACCCCGTGCGGAAAGCAACATAGTTGATCACCTATCAAAGTGTGCTGCGCAGAAGCTTCCTGTGGAACCAGGAAATTTTGTTCTCCATCTCTCTCAACCCCTCATATCGCCAGGCACAACGGCCTGGAAAAGGAGAAAGATGGACTACAGTAAGCCTTTCCTGGCAGAGACCCTGCTGGAAACAACTCCTCATAGCCTGTTAGACCACCCCCTCTAGCTGGGCCAATGGAACCCGCGAACAAGGTTGGTGCTCCGCAGTCGAGGGGGTGCCTCTAGTCCTCGTTGCCAAGCCCCAGGCTCCAACATGGGCAAGGCACATTGTGCACTTCCTCCAAACCGGAGAACTCCCTAGCAATCATGATGAAGCTGAAAGAGTAGCCCGAAGGGCTAGTATGTATCAGTTTGTCGATGACACTCTGTATAGAAGGAGGCCCAATGGTCTGAAATTGAAGTGCGTTTGCTGGGAGGATGGAAAGGAACTTCTGGCTGAGATTCATAGTGGAATGTGCGGCTCACACATTGGATCAAGGGCATTAGGTGGGAAAGCATTCCGGCAAGGATTCTATTGGCCAACAGCCCTCCAAGATGCAGTTGAGCTCGTCACAAAATGGGAAGCCTGTTAGTTCCATTCCAAGAGAACACACCTGCCTGCCCAAGCCCTTCAGACAATCCCTCTATCATGGACATTTTTGTTCTACGGGCTCGATATCCTTGGCCCCTTCCACCAAGCAATCGGGGGCTTTGAATTTTTTTTCATTGCCATCGACAAGTTTATAAAGTGGCCGGAAGTGACTGCCGTGAGAAAGGTGACTCCTCAGTCAACTATCAAGTTCCTGAAAGAATTGGTGTGTCAGTTCAAAGTTCCACCAAGGATCATCATAGACAGTGGCACCCAATTCACGAGCCACACCTTCATGCAATATGTTCGCACCCTCAGATGCAAAATCTCATTCACTTTTGTGGCACACTGTAACGCCCCAGAGATACTTTCCATATTTGTATCCAACTCTTGCCGTTTCCGGCATTAACTTATATTTATTTCTCGGGTTCGGGTCTTTGTCTCCGTGTGTTGTTTTCGTTTTTTGTGCATCGCATATCATGTCATCTCGTGCATTGCATTGCATACATGTTCATCTCATGCATTTGAGCATTTTCTCCGTTGTCCGTTTTGCATTCCGGCGCTTCGTTCTCCTCCGGTGGCCTTTTCTAGCGTTCTTTCGTGTGTGCGGATTAAACATTTCCGGATTAGACCGAGACTTGTCATGCGGCCTTGGTTTACTACCGGTAGACCGCCTGTCAAGTTTTGTATCATTTGGACTTCGTTTGATACTCCAACGGTTAACCGAGGGACCGAAAAGGCCTCGTGTGTGTTGCAGCCCAACACCCCCAAAATTTGGCCCAAAACCCACCAAACTCTGCTCCATGTCCTAGATCGTTCGATCACGATTGCCTGGGGGAAAACCGCACCTCATTTGGACTCTCCTAGCTCCACTTATGCCTATTTAAACACCCCCCCATTTCGGATCTCGTCTTCCTCCCCGTCCTCCTCCTAAAAAAAAACAGATCAAACCCCCCCGCCGACGGACGTGTCCGGATCGGACCGGACGCCGTCCGCCCCGCCACCGCAGTGAATCCCGCGCCGCCACGTGGGCGAGGCCCACATCGCCGCCGCCGAGGCCCGGGAGCCCGAGGCCGGCCCCCGCGGCCCGTCTCCGCGCCGCCGCTCCCCGCGCCCGACCCCGACGCCTGCGCCGCCTCCTTCCCCGACGCCGGTGACCGGCGCCGCCGCGGGCCGCCTCCCCGCTGCCGCTCGCCTCCCCGGTCCGGCAGCGCCCCGCCGCGCCGTTCCGCGGCGTCCCCGACGCCGGCCGACCCCGCCGCTGCACCGCGCCTCCCCGCCGCCGCCGTCCGCGCCTCCCCGCCGGCGACCGCGCCCCGGCCTCCTCTTCCTCTCCTGCTCCGGCAGGATCCCGGCGAACCTCGTCGCGCGCGCCAGCTACAGTACTGCTACAGTGCCGCGAGATCCAGATCTGGAATTCGAAACCCTAGGGTTGACTTTCCCTTCCCCCCTCTTGAATTTTTATGCCTACTTTGACTGCTTGTATCTCCGCAACCGTAGCTCCGTTTTGGGCGTATAATATATCAAAATCTTCGCCTCGACATGTACATCATTTTATTCCATTGCATCATTCGCATTTGAGTTCATCTTTATGCCCAAAATGCTGTTAGAAGGAGGCTTCGTGAGTTAAATTGCAGATCCGTAGGTTCATCATGCACTTTTGTCATTTTTTCCATGTTTAATGCGTGCATGATAAACCTGTGCCCCTTTGGGATGAATTGTTAAGAATTTTGTCTTATTTCCAGAGGTGCCACCCATGCATTTTTAGGATGTGCGTGTTGTCTTGTGCAAGCTTGCGAAGAGAGGTACCTAAGATTGCATATTTCAGGGACAGTGATTTTCACTAAGTCTGGGATATTTTAGTTCATGATGCTATATGTCCAGCTTGTTTCCTAGTGATCCATGCCTCTTTTGAGGATGATCAGTAAGGGAGTTTTGATATTCATGTTATGCTCTATCCATCCATGTCTTTGTTTGCATATGTGGAGTGCTCTAGGTTGACTCAATCGAGCTCAACTTTTGCTTCGTTGTTAATCTGGGCAGATCGTCAACTTGTTTGCGATTTTGCCGATGCTACCGTTAGTGTTCCATGCATGCTATGCCTTTGTTCTTGCCATGTGTAGCTAGAATATTGTGCCTTCTTTCTGGTTATATGCTTGCCTTGCTATGAATTGCACCATGGTGAGTGCATCGAGCTCGTTTACATGCCTTCGTGAGTTATAATTTCTGCATGTCTCAGTTTTCACAGTCTGAAAACTGATTGTGTTCGAGCTATGTTCGTGAGCTCGGTAGAGTATTTTGTGGACCCTTTTGGCCCCAGGTCACTTTGGGTGTTTTGTTAAGCTTGTTGAGTAGCTCCATTCCATGTTCTTACTTGTCATGTTCAGGTCATCTATCATGCTGATTTGCTGCTCCGAAGAGGGCTTCGTGATCTGAAATTTCAGGCTAGTGTTAATTTCACTAAGTCTGGAATCTGTTTTGCATATTCATTTTTGCCATGCTTGTTTGAACCTCTTAGTGGATGAATTTGCCTATGGCTTAGTGCTAGTGCTTTGTTAACCATCTTGTGTACATCACTGCCATGTATTTTGTTCTCATGTTTGGTGGCAGTAGCATGTTCATTTCGTTGCGTTTAGATGCCTACTTGCTGTAAATCGCAGACCGGTGTCATATCTTGAAACGCTTGCCATTTCCAAACCGTAACTCCGATTCCAATGATCTTTATATCTTTTTCAAGCGATTTCATCCCCTCTATCCAGTGGCACCCTTGGAATTCCAAGTTGAGGCCAGGTTCATGCATTTCCTGTCATATCTTGCATTTTGCATCCCGCATCGCATCCCGCGTAGCATATCATCATTTCATCATATTGCTTGGTCTTGCACGTGGTTGATTGTATCCTTGTTGCTTGTTTGTCTTGTTGGGTAGAGCCGAGAGACGAGTTCGCTACCGAGGAGCCCGTTGAGTTTGCTTGTGAGGATCCAGTCAACTCTGACAACTGTGCAGGCAAGATGATCATACCCTCGAAATCACTACTATCTTTGCTATGCTAGTTTGCTCGCTCTTTTGCTTTGCCACTGCTACGATGCCTACCACTTGCTTGTCAGCCTCCCAATTGCATGATTGAACCTCTAACCTACCATTGTCCTAGCAAACCGTTGATTGGCTATGTTACCGCTTTGCTCAGCCCCTCTTATAGCGTTGCTAGTTGCAGGTGAAGATTGGAGCCGTTCCTATTGGAACATCTTTTATTTGCTTGTTGGGATATCACTATATTGCTATGTTATCTTAATGCATCTATATACTTGGTAAAGGGTGGAAGGCTCGGCCTCTCGCCTAGTGTTTTGTTCCACTCTTGCCGCCCTAGTTTTCGTCATATCGGTGTTATGTTCCCGGATTTTGCGTTCCTTACGCGGTTGGGTTATAATGGGAACCCCTTGATATTTCGCCTTGATTAAAGCTTTTCCAGCAATGACCAACATTGGTTTTACCATTTTCCACCTAGCCTTTTCTTTCCCTTGGGTTCTGCAGACTCAAGGGTCATCTTATTTTAACCCCCCCCGGGCCAGTGCTCCTCTGAGTGTTGGTCCACCTGTCAGCTACCGGTGGCCACCAGGGGCAACTCTGGGCTGGCCTACCCGTACCTAGGACAATCTGAGTGTGCCCTGAGAAAGAGATTTGTGCAGCTCCTATCGGGATTTGTCGGCACATTCGGGCGGTGTTGCTGGTCTTGTTTTAACCTGTCGAATTGTCTTGTTGTACCGGGTTACCGAGTCTGATCGGTGTGTCTCGGGTGGAGGTCTATTCCTTCATTGACCGTGAGAGCTTGTCATGGGCTAAGTTGGGACCCCCCTGCAGGGATTGAACTTTTGAAAGCCGTGCCCGCGGTTATGGGCAGATGGGAATTTGTTAATGTCCGGTTGTAGACAACGTAAACCTTAATTAATTAAAATGAATCAACTGAGTGTGTTACCGTGATGGCCTCTTCTCGGCGGAGCCCGGGAGGTGGACACGGTGTTGGAGTTATGCTTGCGCAGGTTGTTCCTCTAGTTTCTCGCTCGCGCCTTGCCTCCTCTTCTCGCTCTCTTTTGCGGATAAGTTAGCCACCACATATGCTAGTCGCTTGCTGCAGCTCCACATATACTTGCCTTATCCTTCCTATAAGCTTAAATAGTTTTGATCGCGAGGGTGCGAGATTGCTGAGTCCTTGTGGCTCACAAATACTATAATTCCAGATGCAGGTCCAGGTGATTCCGCTCCAGGTGACGAGTACGAGCTCAAGTGGGAGTTCGACGAGGACTCTCAGCGTTATTATGTTTCCTTTCCCGATGATCAGTAGTGGTGCCTAGTTGGGGTTATCGATTCAGGGCCTTGTCGCATGTTGGGGGTCTTTTCTATTTTGGCACCGTAGTCGGGCCATGAGTGATTGTATGATGGATGTTATTTATGTATTTTGATGTGACGTGGCGAGTGTAAGCCAACTATGTATCTCCCCTTTATTATGTATTACATGGGATGTTTGTGATGATTTCCTAACTTGCGACATTGCTTTCAGTGCGGTTATGTCTCTAAGTCGTGCCTCGACACGTGGGAGCTATAGCCGCATCGAGGGCGTTACAAGTTGGTAATCAGAGCCTTCCCCGACCTTAGGAGCCCCCGTTGCTTGATCTCAGGTACCTCTCTTCGCAAGCTTGCACAAGACAACACGCACATCCTAAAAATGCACGGGTGGCACCTCTGGAAATAAGACAAAATGCTTAACAATTCATCCCAAAGGGGCACAGGTATATCATGCACGGATTAAACATGGCAAAAATGACAAAAGTGCATGATGAACTAACGGATCTGCAATTTAACTCACGAAGCCTCCTTCTAACAGCATTTTGGGCGTCAAGATGAACTCAAATGCAAATGATGTAATGTAACGGAATGGTGTACATGTCGAGGCGAAGATTTTGATATATTATACGCCCAAAATGGAGCTACGGTTGCGGAGATACAAGCAGTCAAAGTAGGCATAAAAATTCAAGAGGGGGGAAGGGAAAGTCAACCCTAGGGTTTCGAATTCCAGATCTGGATCTCGCGGCACTCTAGCAGTACTGTAGCTGGCGCGCGCGACGAGGTTCGCCAGGATCCCGCCAGAGCAGGAGAGGAAGAGGAGGCCGGGGCGCTGTCGCCGGCGGGGAGGCGCGGACGGCGGCGGCGGGGAGGCGCGGTGCAGCGGCGGGGTCGCGGAACGGCGCGACGGGGCGCTGCCGGACCGGGGAGGCGAGCGGCGGCGGGGAGGCGGCCCGCGGCGGTGCCGGTCACCGGCATCGGGGAAGGAGGCGGCGCAGGCGTCGGGGTGGGGCGCGGGGAGCGGCGGCGCGGAGACGGGCCGCGGGGGCCGGCCTCGGGCTCCCGGGCCTCGGCGGCGGCGATGTGGGCCTCGCCCACGTGGCGGCGGGGCGGACGGTGTCCGGTCCGATCCGGACACGTCCGTCGGCGGGGGGGTTTGATCTGTTTTTTTTAGGAGGAGGACGGGGAGGAAGACGAGATCCGAAATGGGGGGGTGTTTAAATAGGCATAAGTGGAGCTAGGAGAGTCGAAATGAGGTGCGGTTTTCGCCCACGCGATCGTGATCGAACGATCTAGGACATGGAGCAGAGTTTGGTGGGTTTTGGGCCAAATTTGGGGGGTGTTGGGCTGCAACACACACGAGGCCTTTTCGGTCCCTCGGTTAACCGTTGGAGTATCAAACGAAGTCCAAATGATACGAAAGTTGACAGGCGGTCTACCGGTAGTAAACCAAGGCCGCATGACAAGTCTCAGTCCAATCCGGAAATGTTTAATCCCCACACACGAAAGAACGCTAGAAAAGGCCACCGGAGGAGAACGAAGCGCCGGAATGCAAAACGGACAACGGAGAAAATGCTCAAATGCATGAGATGAACATGTATGCAATGCAATGCACGAGATGACATGATATGCGATGCATGAAAAACGAAAACAACACACGGAGACAAAGACCCGAACCCGAGAAATAAATATAAGTTAACGCCGGAAACGGCAAGAGTTGGATACAAATATGGAAAGTATCTCTGGGGCGTTACACACACCCCCGGAGCAATGGACAAGCTGAGAGGGCGAACACTGAAGTGCTTCATGGAATCAAGACAAGAACTTTCGATACGCTGCAGAAGCATGGCAGGCGGTGGATCGAGGAGTTTCCGGTAGTACTCCGGTCCCTCAGAACGACACCTAATCGAGCTACCGGACAGACTTCCTTCTCCCTGGTCTATAGGGCAGAAGCAGTTATCCCCACGGAACTCATTTACGGGTCCCCTCGAGTGCTTGCCTACAATGAAGTAGTGCAATATCAGCACCAGTTTGATGACCCTGTGCTACTTGAGGAGAACCGTCTCCGGGCTGCTACGCGTGCCGCACACTACTAGCAACCCCTGTGTCGCTATCATAGCCGCAGGGTTCATGCCTTGTGTTTTGAGTAAGGTGGCCTTGTCTTTAGGCGCATTCAGTCCGCCAAGGGTACAAACAAGTTATCGCTGAAGTAGGAAGGCCCTTACCCGGTGGTACGAGTCACCAGACCTGGCGCAGTCCGTATGGAGACCGGAGATGGCACACAGTTGCAAAACTCATGGAATATTGAGCATCTCCGTAAGTTCTACCCGTAAGGCGCAGAGGCTGCCGGGCCCTGCCCAGCAGCCACCCATTCTACATGGCCTTGCCGAAGTTGCATGTAACCCCCTGTACAAGCCGGGGCGATGACCCCGTGTGAGATAAAACAAAGAAATGTTGTCGAGGGCCCAACTAAGATTGCATGCATGCACAAGCATATCCAGATCATTGCATACGCATTTCATGAGCATTTGCATATGCATATAGATAGGACCGCATCCTGCATTCATTCTCATCTACATGGAGTTACAGGTTCCTTCCGTGAACTTGACTCCAACAAGGGACGAGAAGATTGCACGGCACCGTGGTCCCCAGCAAGCCAAACAGATAAGTTTACCTCTTATCCATTAGTATTTTGTAAGCTATAACTTGTGCGTAGAGAAACCTCACTACTCTCTTGAAACTAGGGTGCTCCCATCATTGGCTCGAGTGTTACTTCATCCTGGATGGCTGCAGTGGCCCTTGATGAAAAGAGAGTGGGCAGGGGGCTGGCACCTCAGTCTGTTCTGCGGCAGCATGGTTCTCAGGCAGACAAAAAGGGTGCCGATAGGATATCCTGCCGAGAAAACTCGTTTAACTACAATAAAGAGGCACTCCACCTCTGCATGGATGTATACATGCATGAGTTCTCGGCAAGGTTTATTTCTTTCATTGACATGAAAATACAAGCATTACAGAACACAGAAATGGACTTGAGAGATTACATTATTTGAATTAAGATTTGGCAATTGCATATAGATTTAAGATTGAAAAAAGATAAGTGCCCCGTGATCCCCTCTTTTCATTTTCCCTCCTTCAGGCACTGCGGTAGAAGGAGGAAAAGACGAGAAAAGGAGCACCCAAGCAGGAGCCCACCCCGGTCCCGTCAAGACCCGTCGGGCACGGCCTGACAAGACCGAGAGTGGCGAGGCTGTGAAGGACGAGCGCAGGGGATGGGACGGCGCCTTCTGGTCTTCCCCTCCAGAGCTAGCAAGAAGCCCCGGCTTGAGAACTGGCGGAGTCATCCACCAAAGCTCAGCCGGAAGACTGCTGGAGGTGAGGAGAAGGCACCAAGAGAACATCTCTCCCCGGTTATCGCCCGAAGAGTCTGGTGATGACGATGCCGGGGGAGGAGGGGAAGAGCGGAAAGACGAGGCGGCAGGCCGACGGTCAGAGGCGAAGGAAACCACGCCATCGTACTCCAACCTAATCCCTTGCCAGCTGCCTTCCCCATCTTCCCTCACTTTCTCCTCACCACCGCTCTTCCCGGGAAGCACCGATACTCCGGTCTGACGCCTCCAGCGGAGAAACAGCAAGCCGCCGGGACGAGCAGGGAGCTCGAGGTGTGCCGCACCCCACCTTGGGGCAGGAAGGCGCACCTCATGTCGACATCAACTCCAAGGTCTCCTGAAGGGGCGATGCTGGGATTACCAATGATCTCCAGCCCCTCCTCCCAGACGAGCACCAAAGAGACCAAAAGATTCGCCACGTCAAGGACTAGGCTCACTCCCCAAGCGTCAGCACCAGCATGAGGCGACGTATACCCCGAGCCAGAGCTTGGGGGTTGGCCCTAGGTTTCCTTCTCAAGAATGACCAGCAGAAATAGAAGAAGAGGAGAGGAGGACCGTGAAAATCGATGACTCCGCCCTCCTACGCTCCTCCCTTTTTTAGGCCGAGCAAGGAGGGGTAGCGGCTCCATCCACGGGTGATCACCACCCTCCTCCGCCAATTCAAGGCGGGCGGGCCCTTCCCAAGGTAATCTCCCATGACATGCTCCTCTGTTACCTACCCCGTGCAGTGCATGTTGCTTACATGGCTAAGGATAAGAGTAAATTGGCAGTTTCTACCCCATGCGTTAAAGTCATTCACGGGCCATTACTGGAGCAACCCCACCACTATTGGCTTTATGCCGCAAGTGGGAAAACCAGAAACTTGCCCACAATCAAGGTTGATAAAGCAGCAACGGAAAACTTAAGGGGCCAGCCCCTTCAGCAACCTTGCATGTGCACTTATTAGGCTCTACACCGACGATGCTCAGTAGCGCGTTCTGGGCAGGCCCCGGGGCTTCTGTCGGTGCAACGAACCATCGGTCTGTTGACCAACTGTGCACAAGCACAAGATCAAGATTGAAGCACTAGCTTAAGCCAAAAATCAAAGAACCAATGGATTTGAGGAACCAACATGCAGCTCAGAAGGACCAAGATTGAACCTGAGGGCAAGAGAAGGGCCTCCGTTGCCGAGCGGGCGAGCCCGACAAGGGGCGAGGCCGCCCCCAGGAGCAAGCAACCAACGTTCCCTAGCACGGTCTGCCGAGGCTTGTGGAGGCAGAACCTCCTCACCAACCACTCAAGCACGACTCACGTCGTCAATCAATGCGGTGTCAACCCGCAAGGTGATTAAGTGGCAGCCATTCGCCACATGGCGGCCATTTCCTACAGTGAAGCCTATAGGTGACACATGTCCTGCAACGTGTCAAGAGAGCAGGTGCAGAGCTGGCAAGATAAGCCCGGCAGGCCTTGCCGGGCGGCTAGTGATGTGACACTAAGCGGCGCATTTAATGCACCTTGTGAGCTCGCAAAGTTAGGTATGATAGCACTGTTTGCTATCATATCAGTGGTTAATGACCACTTTGTCATTGTGGTGACCCCTTAATCTATAAAAGGAGGCCCATGGCACTCGTAGGAGGGGTTAGAAGGTTGAAAAGTTGACAACCCCGACCACCACATACACGTAGTCACCACGGCCAAACCTTGTCGGGCAAGTGTACTACGCACCACCACATCCATTCTTCATTTATCCAATAAAGCAAGAGTAGGGTGTTACGCCTCACGGCAGCCCGAACCTGGGTAAATCAATTGTCTTCTCCCTGCCATGCGGCCGTACGCTGGTCTGCTCTTTGTGCAACGCGCCTGAGGGAGTCCTGGATTACGGGGTCATTCGGCGTCCGGGCTATACAACATGGGCCGGACTAACGGGTCGTGAAGATATAAGATAGAAGACTTTCCCCCGTGTCCGGATGGGACTCTCCTTGGCGTGGAAGGGAAGCTTAGCGTGCAGATATGAAGATTCCTTTCTCTGTAAACCAACTCTGTACGAACCCTAGCTACCTCCGGTGTCTATATAAACCGGAGGGTTTAGTCTATAGAAGCAATCACAATCATAATCATATAGGCTAGACAATTAGGGTTTAGCCATTACGATGTCGTGGTAGATCAACTCTTGTAACCCCTATACTCATCAAAGTCAATTAAGCAGGACGTAGGGTATTACCTCCATCAGGAGGGCCCGAAGCTGGGTAAACATTGTGTCCCTTGTCTCCTGTTACCATTGATCCTTAGACGCACAGTTCGGGACCCCCTACCCGAGATCTGCCGGTTTTGACAATGACATTGGTGCTTTCATTGAGAGTTCCTTTGTGGCATCAATTGAAGGACCAATGGCTCGCCTTGTCATTAATGACAATATCACTTCCGAAGGAGCCCTAATTCCAGGGCAAACCCTCCAGCTTGGCGACTTCATTATTGTAACACCCACGATGCGGCTATATCTCCCACGTGTCGGAGCACGACTTAGTGACATAACCGCATAGTAGGCATGTCGCAAGAGGGGTAATCTTTACACATCCCATGTACTGAATAAGAAAGGGATACAGAGTTGGCTTACAAACACCACTTCACACAATACATAAATATAGCATTACATCATCTAGAATACAATCAAGGTCCGACTATGGAACCAACATAAATAAAGACCACCCCAAATGCTAGATCCCCGATTGTCCCGACTGGGCTCCACTACTGATCAACTGGAGTGAAACAACATAACGAACATGATCTTCATCGAGCTCCCACTTTAGCTCGGTTGCGACATCTGCACTGGAATCATCAGCACCTGCAACTGTTTGGAAGTATCTGTGAGCCACGAGGACTCAGCAATCTCACACCCGCGAGATCAAGACTATTTAAGCTTATCGGTAGGACAGGGTGGTGAGGTGGAGCTGCAGCAAGCACTAGCATATATGGTGGCTAACTTACGCAAATAAGAGCGAGAAGAGAAGCAATGCACGGTCGTGAACTAGATGTGATCAAGAAGTGATCCTAAAACTACTTACGTTCAAGCATAACACAAGAACCGTGTTCACTTCCCGGACTCCGCCGAGAAGAGACCATCACGGCTACACACGCGGTTGATGCATTTTAATTAAGTTAAGTGTCAGGTTTTCTACAACCGGATATTAACAAATTCCCACCTGCCCATAACCGCGGGCACGGCTTTCGAAAGTTCAAAACCCTACAGGGGTGTCCCAACTTAGCCCATCACAAGCTCTCACGGTCAACGAAGGATATTCCTTCTCCCAGGACGACCCGATCAGAATCAGAATCCCGGTTACAAGACATTTCTACAGTGGTAAAACAAGACCAGCAAAGCCGCCCGAATGTGCCGACAAATCCCGATAGGAGCTGCACATATCTCGTTCTCAGGGCACACTGGATGAGCAATCCGTACAACTAAGACCAACCCTCAAGTTTCCCCGAGGTGGCGCTGCAAGGGGCTCTAGTTCGGACCAACACTTAGAGAAGCACTGGCCCGGGGGTGGGGTTAAAATAAAGATGACCCTCGGGCTCACGAAAACCCAAGGGAAGGTGATAGGTCGTTAGTGCAAATGTAAAACCAAGATTGGGCCTTGCTGGAGGAGTTTTATTCAAGGCGAACTGTCAAGGGGTTCCCATTATAACCCAACCCTGTATGGAACGCAAAATCAAGGAACATAACACCGGTATGACGAAAACTAGGGCGGCAAGAGTGGAACAAAACACCAGGCATAAGGCCGAGCCTTCCACCCTTTACCAAGTATATAGATGCATTAATTAAATAAGATCTATTGTGATATCCCAACATATCCATGTTCCAACATGGAACAAACTCCATCTTCACCTACAACTAGCAACACTATAAGAGGGGCTGAGCAAATCGGTAACATAGCCAAACAACGGTTTGCTAGGTAAGGTCGGTTAGAGGATTGACATGGAAATATGGGAGGCATGTTATAGCAAGTGGTAGGTATCACGGCATAGCAATAGAGCGAGCAACTAGCAAGCAATGATAGAAGTGATTTCGAGGGTATGGTCATCTTGCCTGAGATCCCGCAAGGAAGAAGAACGAGTCCATGAAGAAGACAAGCGGACGTAGTCGAACGAATCCTCACAAACACGACGTTAACGGAACTAACCCGAAGAAGCAACACCGGAAAGAAGCAAACAACATAGTAAACAACCACCACATAAACATGGCATGATACACAACCAAGTATGATGCATGTCCGGTTTAATGGGGCATGGCATGGCAAAATGCACAAACAATCCTACAAATTAAATGGAGCTCAATATGCAACTCCGTTGCATATTGACGAAACACCACGTGACTTATTTAGTTCTCTCTCGTTTAGGTACCCAACAATATTAAATGTTGTTAAACATGGCAAGAGGTGAAGCATATGAAAACTACCTATCTAGGCAAGTTTAAATGAGGCCGGAACAACAAGCAACAAGTCCGGAAAATCCTCATATGCATATTTTAGATTTGGTACTGTTCTGTCCTAAACCATATTTTAGATTTGTTAAACATGCAAAGTAAGGTCACCATGATAATCTATGCATTTTTCTACCCCATTTACATATAAAGTTTGTTTAAAATGGAGCTATGGTTAACTAGTTATGAAATAAAGCATTTTAGCATGGCATTTAAGCAAATTAATGCAAACAACAGTTTAAACATTTTAAACAAGGATGATAGTGGCATATTATGAAACTAGATGAATGGCTCGGCCGCCGTGGATGATAGTGGCTCCAAGACATATTCGCCTGGCACCCTTCTAATATGCCAGGAATCCTATGCACATTGGCCGAACACAGCCTCAATATATTAAAGGGATACAAGCCGGTCAAGCAAACACTGTGGCGCTTTTCCAAACCCTAATGACAAGCTATGGGGGAGGTGCTAGCCAAGTTAATTGACATCGGGTTCATCAGAGAAATAAAATAGCCAGACTAGCCAGCAAACCTGGTGATGGTACCAAAGAAGGATAAATCTTGGCGCCTGTGCGTCGACTTCAAACACCTCAACAAGGCCTGCCCCAAGGACCCTTTTCCCCTCCCCCGCATTCATCAGATCATTGACGCTACTACAAGACACGACTCACTATGTTTCATCGATGCATACTCCGGATACCATCAAATCAAAATGAAGGAATCTGATCAAGTCGTAACGGCATTCATTACCCCATACGGGACTTTCTCCTTTAACACTATGCCCTTCGGGCTGAAAAACGCTGATGCCACATACCAACGCATGTTTCAAACATGCCTGGGGAAACAAATCGGCAAGACGGTCGAAGCATATGTGGATGATGTCATCAGCAAACCTAAGCATGTCGAGTCACTAGTAGACGACCTGCGTCTCACATTTGACAACCTCCGTACATATGACATCAAGCTCAATCCGGAAAATTGTGTCTTCGGCGTCCCCGCCGGAAAACTGTTTGGCTTCATCGTTTCAAATAGAGGAATTGAGGGAAACCCAGCCAAAATCTGGGCTTTGTTTCAATTGGCTACACAAACATACCTGAAACAGGTCCAAAAACTAGCTGGGTGCGTGGCAGCCTTGAGCCGCTTTATCTCCAGATTAGGAGAAAAGGCGTTGCCACTGTATCGCCTGCTCCGACGCACCGACCACTTTGTGTGGACGGATGCTGCAATAGCCGGGCTGGAGGAAATAAGAACTTTGCTAGCAAGCAATCCCATCCTGGCTGCACCAAACATTGGTGAACCAATGTTGCTTTACATATCGGCAACTCACCAGGTGGTGAGTGCGGTGCTCGTCGTCAAACGAGAAGAGGAAGGACATAAATTTCCACTCCAGAAACCGGTATATTCCGTATCAACGGTCCTCACACCATGCAAAATCTGATACCCGCATTATCAGAAGATAGCATATGCGGTCTTTATGGCATCCCGCAAGCTACGACACTACTTCCAAGAATGCTCAATCACGGTGGCTTCTGAAGTACTACTCAATGATATTATAACCAACCAGGACGCCACCGGCACGATTGCCAAATGGGCTACTGAGCTCCTACCATTTGAAATAACGCACAAACCACGCCAAACCATTAAATCTTAGGTGTTGGCTGACTTCGTCGCTGAATGGACTGAGGCCGAACTCCCTGAAGAGTATGGCACGTATTCCAACTCGGTGATGCACTTTGACGCCTCTAAAATGTTAGTCGGGCGGGGGGCTGGCGTCATCTTGACATCCCCCATAGGAGACTGATACATCTCCAACGTATCTATAATTCTTGATTGTTCCATGCTATTATATTATCTGTTTTGGATGTTTAATGGGATTTATTATGCACTTTTATATTATTTGTGGAACTAACCTATTAACCGAAGGCCCAGTGCAAATTGCTGTTCTTTTGCCTATTTTAGTGTTTCGTAGAAAAGGAATATCAAACGGAATCCAAATGGAATGAAACCTTCGCGAGGATCTTTTTTGGAACAAATGCAATCCAGGAGACTTGGAGTGGAGGTCAAGGAAGTAGCGAGGCGGCCATGAGGTAGGGCGTTGCGCCCAGGGGGGTAGGCACGGCCCCCACACTCGTGGGCCCCACGGAGCTCCACCGACCTACTTCTTTCGCCTATATATACTCTTATACCCTGAAAACATCCAGGAGAGCCACGAAACCACTTTTCCACCGTTGTAACCTTATATACCCATGAGATCCCATCTGGGGACCTTTTCCGGCGATCTGTCAGAGGGGGATTCGATCACGAAGGGCTTCTACATCAACACCATAGCCTCTCCGATGATGTGTGAGTAGTTTACCACAGACCTTCGGGTCCATAGTTATTTGCTAGATGGCTTCTTCTCTCTCTTTCGTTCTCAATACAAAGTTTTCCTCGATGTTCTTGGAGATCTATTCGATGTAATACTTTTTGTGGTGTGTTTGCCGAGATCAGATGAATTGTGTTTTTATGATCAAGTTTATCTATGAACAATATTTTATTCTTCTCTATATTCTTATATGCATGGTTTGATATCTTTGCAAGTCTCTTCGGATTATCAGTTTGGTTTGGCCTACTAGATTGATCGTTCTTGCAATGGGAGAAGTGCTTAGCTTTGGGTTCGATCTTGCGGTTCTCGATCCCAGTGACAGAAAGGGAACCAACACGTATTGTATTGTTGCCATCGAGGATAAAAAGATGGTGTTTATATCATATTGCTTGAGTTTATCCCTCTACATCATGTCATCTTGCCTAATGCGTTACTCTGTTCTTATGAACTTAATACTCTAGATGCATGCTGGATAGCAGTCGATGTGTGGAGTAATAGTAGTAGATGCAGAATCGTTTCGGTCTACTTGACACGGACGTGATGCCTATGTTTATGATCATGCCTAGATATTCTCATAACTACGCGCTTTTCTATCAATTGCTCGGCCGTAATTTGTTCACCCACCATAATTTATGCTATCTTGAGAGAAGCCACTAGTGAAACCTAGGGCCCCCGGGTCTAATTTACATCATATAAGTTTACGATCTGCAATTCTGGTTTACTATTTGTTTTGCAATCTTTACTTTCCAATCTATATAACAAAAATACCAAAAATATTTTTATTGTTATCTTTATCAGATCTCACTCTTGCAAGTGGCCGTGAAGGGATTGACAACCCCTTTATCGCATTGGTTGCAAGGTTCTTATTTGTTTTTGTAGGTACTGGGCGACTTGCGTGTCGTCTCCTACTGGATTGATACCTTGGTTCTCAAAAAATGAGGGAAATACTTATGCTACTTTGCTGCATCACCCTTTCCTCTTCAAGGGAAAACCAACGCATGCTCAACAGGTAGCAAGAAGGATTTCTGGCACTGTTTTCGGGGATATTTACACTAAGTAAAGACATACCAAGTACCCATCACAAACTCTTATCCCTCACATTACATTATTTTCCATTCACCTCTCGTTTTTCTCTCCCCCACTTCACCTTTGTTGTTTTATTCGCCCTTTTTCCGTTAGTCTCTTTTCTCTTGCCACTTGTTTGCTTGTGTGTTGGATTGATTGTTTGTCACGATGGCTCAAGATAATACCAAATTATGTGACTTTCCAATACCATCATTAATGATTTTATTAGCACTCCGATTGCTCCTACTACCGATGCTGAATCTTGTGAAATCAATACCGCTTTGTTGAATCTTGTTACGAAAGATCAATTTTCTGGCCTTCCTAGTGAAGATGCCGCTACCCTTCTAACCATCTTCGTTGATTTGTGTGATATGCAAAGGAAGAAAGATGTGGGTAATAATATTGTTAAATTGAAGCTATTTCCGTTTTCGCTTAGAGATCGTGCTAAAACTTTGTTCTCTTCTTTGCCTAAAAATAGTATTGATTCATGGAATAAGTGCAAAGATGCTTTTATCTCTAAGTATTTTCCTCTCGCTAAGATCATCTCTCTTAGAAACGACATTATGAATTTTAAGTAACTTGAGCATGAGCATGTTGCGCAAGCTTGGGAGAGGATGAAATTAATGATACATAATTGCCCTACACATGGTCTGAATTGATGGATTATTATACAAAAAAAGTATGCTGGATTGATTTTTGCTTCTAGAAAATGTTTAGATTCGGCCGCGGGAGGCACTTTTATCGAAATCACTTTAGGAGAAGCTACTAAACTCCTAGATAATATTATGGTTAATTATTCTCAAAGGCATACCGAAAGATCCACTAGTAAAAAGGTTCATGCGATAGAAGAGATTAATGTTTTGAGTGGAAAGATGGATGAACTTATGAAATTGTTTGCTAATAAGAGTGTTTCTTCTGATCCTAATGATATTCCTTTGTCCACTTTGATTGAGAATAATAATGAATCTATGGATGTGAATTTTCTTGGTAGGAACTGTAACATCCCAAATTTTCAATTTGGAATGTTATACACTAGATCATCCTGCATAGCATATTTTCTTGCATTTTTGGTTGATCCTAGAAATTTCACGCAACTCCAGGACCCACGGAGAGAGTTGGAGATTTCGTTATTTTCATATTTGAGTTCCCTCAAATGTTGGAAAAGAGGATCATTTGATTTATATATTTCATCTTCAATTGTTTTCCTATATCAAAAATGAGAGAGGGAATAATATGACTTTCCCAAAATTTAGGAAAAAGAAGATCTAATGGATAAATCAATTTTTTTCCAGTGTTTATTTTGCATTTTATTTGGATAGGGAAAATGCGCGTTTTCAAAAATTGCATTCTAGGTCCGGAGTAAAGTTCATTTTGTTCGGCTCATTTTTAGGAGTCGGGGAAAATTTACTTTAGAATTTTTGGAGTTCGTTTAGTTTTCATTTTCTTTGTTTTTCTGCGCGCGAAACTATTTAAAAAAAAAGAGGTCCGCCGGCCCAGCCGACTGGGCCAAGGCCCAGCCGCCGCCGCCTCCCAGCGCCCTGCGCGCCAGCCGCCGCCCCGCCCTAGGCCGAGTCCTAGAAGGACTCTAGGCCGGCACCCCCCTTGCCCCTTGCCCAAGCATCTACCCCCTCCCCCTCCTAGTATATATACCCCTCTACCCTCCCTCTCCTCCTAAGCCACAGCAAGCTGCAGCGCGCAGCCCCGCCGCCGCCTTAGCCGCGCCGCCGCCGCCCGGAGCCCGCCTCCCAAGGTAGCCGCGCCTCTCTTTTTCTTCCCCGGTTTGGTCTTTCCTAAAAGAACCGTTCCGTTTTCTCTCCGATTCTTTTCTTTTCTTCCGGTTTTTGTTTCGGTTTTCTTCCGAAACCCTAGATCGGTTTTCTGTTTCTTTTTCGGTTTATTTTCTGAAAACCCTAGATCGGTTTTCGTTCTTCTTTCGGACAGTTCGTCTCAATGAATGTGATCACTGATTCTTTCTCGGTTAACGAACGTCCGTTCGTTTAACCGTTCGTCTCTTTCTTTTCGTCGGATTTATTTCCGCGATCGTGATCTCAGATCCGATCTTCGTTCTAGTCTTTCTTCCCACTCGTTTATCGGAATCAGGTGATTCAAGCGCCTGGAGTTTCGTTTCGAAACCGCCGTTCCGTCTAATCAACTTAAACAAGTTTCTGCCCCGGTAAAATTTGACCTAGTTTCAACTTGCTAGAACCGAGCTGTTTTCTTCCGCTGTTTGTTTTCCGTTTCTTTGTTCGGTTCGTTCGTTCTTTGCAACCGGAGTTCTTAAATTGAACTTTCTGGTTCGTTCTCTTGTTCGAGTTTTACCTATGCATTAGATGAGTACTTATTGTGTGCTTGTTGTTTGTCTACGATAGATCACCCGGATTGCGCCGCCTGTTACTTCGAAACCCTAGGTCTCGCGGATCATCAGCAAGGCAAGTAACACTTTCATCATACCTTTTCTACAACCCATGTTTTATTGCATTAGATCAATCCTCTCACATTGCATGATGAGGATCTAATTAAATTGTGGGATGGGAAGTAGATGAGGTAGTACCTATCACCTGTATTACTATGAAACCTTTGGGAGTTACTTCTATGTTTGCTTTTTATGCCATGATATGCTAGTAGACGTGGATTGGGTGAGTGATATCCATGACAGATGTGAGATTTGTTAATTAATGGTTTATCTAATGTGGCAACTTAAACACACATCTGGGTGGATTGAGGCACCTAATGTCCATCAGGACTTGCCTAATTTTTTTCGGACCGCCACCCAGACTCAAAGGGATCATAAGATCTTTCATGCTAGAAACTTCCGTGTGCAGCCACAAGCCATTATGGGCTCTGGCATAGTTGACTAAGTTGTGCGAACTCTTACAGTGGTAGACTAGCAGATGTAGGGGATGTAGGTGTACCGGTCTACCCGATCGTAAGGTGCTAGCGCTTCTCAAAGACTATGTCTCGGTCATCCGTTTCTCAAACACCATGTAGTGCGAGAAATCCAACGGAGTGTCACGACCGGTTTTCCAATAAAAATATTTATTGAGAAACCAAACTTTTGAGTCCAGTATGAGAAAAATTCTCCTTACCAGTATACAAATTCTTGATATAATAAGCCAGTAGTATAAAATATATTACAGGGTCGAACTACGGTTGCTCAACCAAATTATTACAGCACGCCAACAATTATACATAATGGCGGACATGACACAGTGGTGTGGAGGCATACTACTGACTCGAGGATAGGGCGGTGGTGGAAAAACACAGCAGGGAGAGAGATACAAGACTCTAAAACTGGCATCTCATCGAGCGTCGAGGTGAGGCTCGATGAATTTATTTGGTAGAGGAAGCGGATATGATACTGTGATCAAACCCAGGGTCGTACGAGACTGACTGGGATTCCTCTAGGCGTCGGACTCGCTATCAAAATCTTCATCCATGAGAACGCCTTCGTCAGCATCTGGCCAAACCAACAAGCCAGGTGAGTACTTTGAAAGTACTCGCAAGACAGTTCGGACGTAAGATATAACAAATGCATGCATGGATGCGTCATGTTTAACTTTTAACAGAGGCACATTAATTCGTAAAAACAAGACAGGTAAAAAGGGAGTCGGCGGTAGTCCGCTCGAAAACCCAACAAAATAACTTTAAACCCAATCAGGGTCGGAAGCGACACCTCGATAGGAAGATAAATAAATAAATCACGCCACAGTCGGGCGTCTAGGCGACACCACATAAAGGGCTTTAAAAGAAATGCCACAGTCGGGCGTCTGAGCGACGCCACATAAAGGGCTTTAAAAGAAATGCCACAGTCGGGCGTCTGAGCGACGCCACATAAAGGGCTTTAAAAGAAATGCCACAGTCGGGCGTCTGAGCGACGCCACATTAAGGGCTTTAAAAGAAATGCCATAGTTGGACGTCGGGGCGACATCACAGAAAGGGCTTTTATTGAAAGTAAATAATAACAATGCCACAGTCGGACGTCTGAGCAACATCGCAGAAAGGGCTTTTATTCACAAGGAAATAATTCTCATAATAAATATTCATTTCATGATAATAAACGGGTTAGTCCATCCACAGAATTAAACATTTAACCGGACTTAGCACTCATGGGATTCACCGGAGTCTCTGTCATCAAAACTGGCACTTGTCAGGATAAGATAATACTGAACTTGGACATGGAATAGATGATTCAAGGAATATATGACTCTGTAGAGTTTGTACAAAAATTTCCCACAGCCAACGGATTTCCGTAGTCACGAAGGACTAGTTCCGTTTACAGTATTTCGGAAGAAAACACAGCTAACCAGTACACACCCATCCTACCTCTCGATGCTAGGAATCACCCTAGACATCGTCCAAGAAAAACTTTTGAGACGGGGAGATCACAATCTCGAATAGCATGGGATCAAATTTATATACGCGCGCTCTAAGGGGTGCCCCCCTCTCGGTCCCAACCGGAAACACCCATGCCCCCTGACCGGATGACTGGCTTTAATCTAGGGCCATGGAACCATCATCCCGGCCTCTCCTTTTGGTGTGTACCAGGAAAGCGGTTTGCAACTTACTAAGCCATATTCCTTGCGGAAAACATGTGGTAGTACAGGGAAGGAAATGGGAGGAACTGGACCGATACGGTTTGACACTGTAGTCATATAGCCTGCCATAAGACTAGCATGCTACAACACTGCCATCTTACCCATCCTCATGCCAACACATGGCCATTCATACTCACATCCATCCACTTATGGATCATCGAACTCACTTACCTCAACAATGCATGGAAATAACGTTCATCGGTATGCTCAACAACATGCCATGAGACTAACTAAATGCAAAACATGCCAAGACACTCATCATATGAAAAGTTCAAACATGCTTGCCTGGTTCGGAGTAGTCGGAGCCTAGCTCGGTGAAGTTTGCGGTTCCGTCACCTCCTTCGGTATCTACGGTATAAACAAAATATATGCGCTATCGTAAATACCACGAGGTGCACAAAAAGTATTCCAAATATTTTTCAAATAAATCTGATAAAAAATTAGACAGAATTTTAAAGAGGACAGAAAAAGAATCAATCGAAAATACTATTCTGTTTAAAAGTTATAAAGGTTTTTGTCTAGGGACTCATCTGTAATGAAACAGAAAGTTTCCAGGGGCTAGCTTATAAAAATAGAAAACGTTCCAGTCTTGAATACGCCAGCCCAGAGGGGAAAGCGTATTTTGCCCGAAGGCGTTTTCAGAAAACGATTCGTTTAAAAAGATCTGAGAGGCTGACGGGCGGGTCCCACTCGTCAGGTTTAAACTTTCAAATGGGGGACGAAGCTCGTCGGCGCCCGAGAGCCGCGGTGGTCGCCGGCGGCGATCCACGGTGAGGCAGGGAGATCGGAGGGTACCTCCGTGTTCAGGGCACCATTCCGCGTCGGTTGGTGGTGGTGGTGGCGGTCGGCGAGCACCACGTCGACGGCGAGCCTTGCTTTGGCGGACGGCGGTTCGGGTGGTTGCGGACTTCGTCGGAGAGAGCTATGAAGATTAAATTGGGGAGGGGGTTAGACCTCTGGAGGTGGTACGAGGTTACGGGCGAGAGTAGGGTGGCGGAGGAGTTCTCACCGAAGTGAATCAAGACGGAGGCCGAGGCGGAACGAGGCGGCCGGAGTCGGGGGAGGAGACCTCCTCGAGGCTCCTCCAGTGGCCTGGCGGGGTGTTTGTGGGGTGCAGTGGTTGTGCGTGCTCGAGGGCGAGCTCGGGTCTCCTTTTATAGGTGATCCGAGGCGGTGGCCGTGAACATGGATCTCCGGCGATGGTTACGGTGGCGCAGTGCTTGGTCGGGGGAGATTAGGGAGTTGGGCGTCATCGTGGAGGTCTACTGGTTCCATTCAGACGCTAACCGGACTTGGATTAGAAGCTTAGGGCAGGCTTTGGTCGGAACTGGACGGCGCGGGTCCGTTGGCGGCAGAGAGCGCGTCCAGTGCTGTCGGGCCACAGCGACGGTGCAGCGGGGGTGCGCTGGCGTGCATGAGGCCACACGGAGAGCCAGGGAGCGTTGGGCGGCGCCGAACGGCGTTGAGCCACCGTTCTGCTTCCTGTCGGTCGCTACGGTGGTTCGGCCGCCGCAAGACACGCCGGCGCAGGTGGGCCAGGGTGCCGCCGCGCCGGGAAGGCGCCAAGCGCGCGTGTGGTGCTCCAGACAGGAGGAAGAGGCGGCGAGGAACGTGCCAAGGGCACTGTCTACGTGTGATTGAAACTGACGAACGAAAACGACACTGAATCTGAATATTTCTGAATATGAACAGCAACAGTGCATGCAAGGTGTTCGACAGAATGAATTTGGCCTCTGGGGATTTTTCCTTGAGCTGATTTTTGGTGGAGTGGCTACTCATTGCTCCAGTAGGCTGCCTGAATTTTGGTTGAATTTTTGGAGAAGTGTAGATATGAATTTCACCAAATTTGGCAAATCTGGTCCAAATTTGCAGAGACTGAAATTTGAAAAATTTGAAAAGAGGAGGAGTGGATCAAGATGGTTCTGGGTTGTGGGTACAAAGGACTATCCAGGAGAGTTGGTTTGAGGTCAAAACTCAAATGCAAAAGGGTACTTTCTTTGAAAATCTCTCAGGCTCCAAATAATTTGCAGAAATGATTTGAGGGGAAAAATAATTAGAATAAAATCCAAAACTTGCTTGGATTAGTTGGGACAGAGAACTTAGGTTGATTACAAGGAGGAGGGGAGGTTTTGGAGGGGTTTTACCACATGGGCAAAATACAAAGTCATGGGTGGTTTCCAAGATATGAAAATCCCAAATTTTCATAGAGTTTCTTTTTAAAAGAAAAAGATTAAACTCCCAACATAATTTGAGAGGGAACCAACAGAGAAGAAGTTTCAAAAGATCAAACACCATAGTTTGTAGAAAAATAAAATCCTTGCCAAAGAAAAGGAAGTTTTTTTTTAAGAGGAAGGATTTGTGGAAAAGAAATTTTAAATGCCCTCTTTTAAAAAATCCAACAAAGTTTTTGATGAAAACCAATTAAAAATTTTGGAGTGTCACAACACCTACCCCCTTAGGAAAAATCTCGTCCCCGAGATTTCAGCTGTTCCTCAAATAAGTGTGGATGCTCTGTCCGAAGAAAATCCTCTCTTTCCCAAGTTGCTTCACCGTCGGTGTGATTGCTCCACTGAACTCTGAAGAATTTGATGGTCTTCTGTCGGGTCCTCCTTTCAGACTCCTCTAATATTTTTACGGGGCGTTCCCGATAAGTGAGGTCTGGCTGCACGTCAAGGTTCTCATGGGATACTTGTTTCTCTGGTTTGCTTACGCACTTCCTTAATTGAGAGACGTGGAACACGTCGTGAATGTCGGACAAGTCTTCGAGTAAGTCTAGCTGGTAGGCTACAGTGCCTCTTCGTGCCACTATGCAGAATGGTCCAATGAATCTTGGTGCTAACTTCCCTTTAATCTTAAACCGTTGCAGTCCCCTCATAGGTGATACTCGTAGGTACACAAATTCACAGGGTTCAAAATTGACCCCACGATGTTTCTGATCATAATAACTCTTCTGTCGGCTTTGAGCGGTCTTGAGTCGGTCCCTGATTAGCTTCACTTTTTTCCTTGGCTTCTTTGAGCATGTCTGGGCCGAAGATACGGCTGTCTCCGGTCTCTGACCAATTTAGTGGGGTACGACACCTCCATCCGTATAGGGCTTCAAAAGGTGCCATTCGCAGGCTGGCCTGGTAGCTGTTGTTGTATGCGAACTCGGCATATGGCTTTCTTTCTTCCCAACTGGTTCCATAGGTGAGGACACATGCTCTCAGCATGTCTTCTAAAATTTGGTTTACGCGTTCAGTCTGTCCATCAGTCTGGGGATGGTAGGCTGTACTGAAGGCCAATTGAGTTCCCAGAGCCTGTTGTAAATGATCCCAGAATCTCGAGACAAATTGAGTGCCTCTGTCGGATATTATAGTCTTCGGGACTCCATGCAGACAAACTATACGGGAGAGATAAATCCTGGCAAGCTTCTGAGTGTTGTAGGTTGTCTTTACTGGAATGAAATGTGCCACCTTGGTTAATCTATCGGTGATGACCCATATGGCATCATTCCCGTGTCGTGACCGAGGTAGTCCGACAATAAAATCCATCCCTATTTCATCCCATTTCCACTCAGGTATTTTGTTTGGTTGCAGTAGTCCGGCTGGTTTTTGATGCTCAACTTTTATGCGTTGACAAGAATCGCAACATGCAACGAATGTGGCTATGTCCCTCTTCATACCGTGCCACCAAAATCTTTCCTGAATATCCTTATACATTTTGGTTCCTCCAGGGTGGATCGAATATGGAGTGGTGTGTGCTTCAGCTAGGATTTGCTGTCTGAGGTCCTCTATGTTTGGCACGCAGAGTCTGTCCCCGTACCATAATATTCCATCATCGCCTATGACAAACTCCGAGGCCTTGCCCATACTCACCTTTCTTTTAATTCCTTCAATGCTGGGGTGACCAGGCTGAGCTTCTTTAATTCTCTCCACAAGGTCGGGCTTTATTTCCAAGTTTGATATGGTGCCTTCCGCGATCATTAACAAGTTGAGTTTGGCAAATTCTTGTTGGAATTCAGGTCTCAAGCTTTGCAGACTGTTTTCGTCGGAGCTGGGGTTCCGACTAAGAGCATCGGCCACTACATTTGCTTTCCCTGGATGATAGTGGATACCAACATCATAATCCTTTACCAATTCCAACCAGCGTCGTTGCCGTAAGTTTAGTTCTGGCTGTGTGAAAATATATTTGAGACTTTTATGGTCCGTGTATATTTCACATCGATCTCCAAGTAAGAAATGCCTCCATTCCTTAAGTGCATGAATGACTGCTGCCATTTCTAAGTCATGAGTGGGATAATTTTCCTCATGCTTGCGGAGTTGTCGTGAAGCGTATGCGACAACCTTGCCTTCTTGCATCAACACACACACGAGACCTTTTCGGGATGCGTCACAATACACCTCAAAATTCTTGTGTATGTCTGGCACAATTAATACCGGTGCTGTCGTTAATTTCCGTTTTAACTCTTGGAAACTTTTTTCGCAGGCTTCTGTCCATTCAAACTTCTTGTCCTTCTTGAGCAACTGCGTCATTGGCTTGTCTAGGGTGGAGAATCCTTCAATAAATCTGCGGTAATATCCTGCCATTCCCAAGAAACTTCGTACGTCCGTTACGCTGGCTGGTGCCTTCCAGTCAAGTATGGCCCTGACTTTCTCCGGGTCCACTGCGATACCGTCTGGGGTCAGACATGACCTAGAAAGCCTACTTGTCTTAGCCAAAATTCGCACTTGCTGAACTTGGCATACAATTGATGTTTCCTGAGTTCTCCTAGCACAATCCTGAGATGTTCCGCGTGCTCTTCTGGTGTTTTGGAGTATATCATAATATCATCGATAAATACCACAACGAACTTGTCCATAAACTTCATAAATACTTTGTTCATGAGGTGAACAAAATATGCGGGGGCGTTTGTTAATCCAAAAGGCATAACTGTGAACTCATATAGTCCATATCTGGAGGTGAAGGCTGTTTTGGGGATATCTTCTGTTCGCACTTTTAATTGATGGTATCCTGACCTTAAGTCAATCTTTGAGAATACCTTGGCCTGAGCGAGCTGATCAAATAAATCATTTATTCGTGGCATCGGGTATTTGTTCTTGACTGTGACCATGTTAAGTGCTCGGTAGTCTATGCACAATCTTAGTGTTCCATCCTTCTTTTTGGCAAATAAAATTGGTGATCCCCAAGGTGAGGAGCTGGCTCGAATGTATCCCTTGTCCAGTAATTCCTTTATTTGTTTCTTCAACTCAATCAATTCGGATGGTGCCATTCTGTATGGTTTCTTGTATATGGGGGTGGTTCCTGGTGCTAGCTCAATGCTGAATTCTATTTCTTGGTCTGGTGGCATGCCTGGTAGTTCTTCGGGAAATACATCTGGAAATTCACATACCACTGGAACCTTGCTTAACTCAGAAACGTCCACCTTATTCAATCTCGGCTGCCGGGGTATTTTTCTTTCCTTGGCTGATACTTTTATTGTCTTCCCGTGGTGGTGCGTGAGAATTACGGTCCGGTTGAAAGAGTCAATAAAACCTTTGTTGGTGGTTAACCAGTCCATCCCTAGGATGACATCCAGTCCTTTATTTTCCAACACAATAAGATTGGCGAAAAATTTCAATCCTTTGAACTCAATAACCACATTCTGACAGTAACTCTGAGTAACTTGCTGAATCCCAGGGGACTTGATGATCATGGATTTTTCCAAGGGAAACATCGGAAAATTATTTTGCAAAGCAAAACTTTTCGAAATGAATGAGTGAGAAGCTCCAGAATCAAACAAAACCGTTGTAGGTATTGTGTTGACAGGAAACGTACCGAGTACGATATCCGGAGTGTTTTGTGCTTCTTCTTTGGTCACGTGGTTTAGATGACCCTTCCTGTGGTTGTTGTTGGGGTTGAAATTGTTGCTCTTGGGCGCTGAATTATTTCCACCATTGTTTGGCTTCCGGGTCGAGTTCCTTGGCTTGGGGCACTGTTTGGCGTAGTGCCCTTCTTCTCCACAAGCGTAGCAAGTAACGCCTGGGCGATATGTGAACTCTTTGTCCCTTGCATGGAAATTCTTGGTTGGGCGTGAGATGTTTGTCGTAGGTTTGTGTGTCCCACCTTTCTGAAAATCTGTCCTGCTTCGGTGGTTGCGCGCAAGAGTAGTCTGGTCTCTTTTTCGCTTGCGTAAATCCTCCAAGCTACGTCTCTCATTTTCCAGAGTAATAGCTTTGTCCACTAGTGTCTTAAAATCTGGAAAAGTGTGAACGACCAGTTGGCATTTAAGCGTGGGCGCCAGACCGTCAAGGAATTTCTCCATCTTCTTTCTTTCAGTCATACGTTCTTCATTGGCGTAGCGGGACAATAGAGTAAATTGACCGTTGTATTCTGACACTATCATGTTCCTTTGTTTGAGGTCATCGAACTCTCTCTTCTTGATTTTCATAATACTCTTGGTAATGTGTGCACCACGGAAACCTTCCTTGAAATCATCCCAGGTTATATCATTTTCGTTGGGGTGCATGTGCAGAAAATTCTCCCACCATGATGCAGCTGCTCCTGTGAGATAGTGCGGAGCATATAGTACTTTCTCGAGATCTGAACATTTTGCAATAATTAATTATCTC
The DNA here is from genome assembly GCF_056163025.1 of Triticum urartu. Classification (NCBI taxonomy): domain Eukaryota; kingdom Viridiplantae; phylum Streptophyta; class Magnoliopsida; order Poales; family Poaceae; genus Triticum; species Triticum urartu. Next base: position 305,271,153 of record NC_141878.1, read on the forward strand.
TCCGTATCTCGAAGCCAATCCTCGGCTTCAAGAGGTTTGTCAGTATGAGAAAATGTTTGGGGACGTGTCTTCTGTAGCTCAGATAACTTGGAATACTGCTGATACTGTCCATGGTGATTTCCCATGTTGATGACTTGGTTCATCATTTCCCGATGTTGTTGCTGACTCTGCTCATAAAGGCGGCACATTTGTGAAAGTGCCGATTCATTGCCCTGTTGGCTTGACTGTCCTTGTGTGAACTTGTTGCTGGGTTGTGTATCATAATTTTCCTCTGGTGGAGTTGGCATGGAACGAGTCCAAGGACGAGACATTTTTTCACTTTGGGGATATATTTTGTAAAACCCATAAGAAAAGCGAAAAGAGTCGCAAAAACGATTCCATAAATGCATAAAGCTGGCAAATAAAAAAAATTAAATAACCAAGCTTACTTAAGAAAAACAAATCGATTTGCGCACGGAGAAGGACTGCTCATTACATATCTTACACGCGAGCGGTAATTATACAATACATCACTCAGGATATGCGTACATAATCCTGACATGTTATTTAGGCTAGTGCACTCCTCCAGATCCTACATGATGCGCAAACAAGCTACTTGTCACAACCTATGTACATATAAACATATCATACAAAGCGGTACATTGCATGGCGGCTAAGCGTACTCAGGCGGAGATGTTGACGATCTCCTTTGCCCTGCCGAGGGTGAGGCGTAGTGAGGCTGGGGACTCGACTTCCTCCTCGCTAATAGGCTCCATACGTGTAGAGTTGCGCTGGGTGGATGGAGCGGGTGCCAGGGGCGGAACAACACGAACAGGAGTGGGCGCGCAGGGTGGTGCAGTGCGCGCTGGAGTGGGCGCAATAACTTGGTTGAACTCTTCGGTAGAAGGCAGGCGACGAGTAGGTGCATAAGATGCTGAGGACGAGACAAAAGTCAGTGGCGGTGCGGTGGGTAGGAGCTCCCTCCTGTTGGCAGCACAGCCATGGACTGAGTCCATGCGGGCAGCCACGAAGTCGTCCACCAGGTTGTCGAAGGCTGCCTCCAGGGCCCGGAGATACTCAATGAGCATCTCAAAAGCCTCGTCTCGTTCTCCTCTGGGGCAGGAGAATGCGTAGTGACAGGTGTAAGGCACATGGCATGGAAGATAATGGTAACGACGAGTCTTCATCACGGGGAGGACATCCCTGAGACGAGCTATCGCCTCGCGGGCTGCCATCTGCATAGCATGCCTCTCCGTAGGCATGGCTCTTCCCAAGAACCGGAAGCGGCGTAACTCACCACGCCCTCCCTTGAACTGCACCGCGGCCTGGTGCATGGTCAGACTGTCGTTGACTCGGTGCTGGCAGAGTGTGAAGACTGGGCGCACAGATGGCCCCATCGCGACCTGAACAATGAAGGAAAGAAGTTTGACGAACCCATCGGGCACGTTGGCAAAGGTCTGAGACTCGCAGCTGTTGTCGGCCATCTACAAAAGTAGGCAAAAATTCTGCATGGTCAGATCATAAATTTATGCTGACTGACAGAAAATGACTACAATCAAGAAAATATGAAAAGGCTCAATCATGCTAATAACCAATTAGTGATCGCTCCTAGTGGCTTCCTACAGTCAGCCTGGCTCTGATACCAAGCTTGTCACGACCGGTTTTCCAATAAAAATATTTATTGAGAAACCAATCTTTTGAGTCCAGTATGAGAAAAATTCTCCTTACCGGTTGACAAATTCTTGATACAATAAGCCAGTAGTATAAAATATATTACAGGGTCGAACTACGGTTGCTCAACCAAATTATTACAAGCACGCCAACAATTATACATAATGGCGGACATGACACAGTGGTGTGGAGGCATACTACTGACTAGAGGATAGGGCGGTGGTGGAAAAACACAGCGGGGAGAGAGATACAAGACTCTAAAACTGGCATCTCATCGAGCGTCGAGGTGAGGCTCGATGAATTTATTTGGTAGCGGAAGCGGATATGATACTGTGACCAAATCCAGGGTCGTACGAGACTGACTGGGATTCCTCTAGGCGTCGGACTCGCTATCAAAATCTTCATCCATGAGATCGCCTTCGTCAGCATCTGGCCAAATCAACAAGCCAGGTGAGTACTTTGAAAGTACTCGCAAGACAGTTCGGACGTAAGATATAACAAATGCATGCATGGATGCGTCATGTTTAACTTTTAACAGAGGCACATTAATTCGTAAAAACAAGACAGGTAAAAAGGGAGTCGGCGGTAGTCCGCTCGAAAACCCAACAAAATAACTTTAAACCCAATCAGGGTCGGAAGCGACACCTCGATAGGAAGATAAATAAATAAATCACGCCACAGTCGGGCGTCTAGGCGACACCACATAAAGGGCTTTAAAAGAAATGCCACAGTCGGGCGTCTGAGCGACGCCACATAAAGGGCTTTAAAAGAAATGCCACAGTCGGGCGTCTGAGCGACGCCACATAAAGGGCTTTAAAAGAAATGCCACAGTCGGGCGTCTGAGCAACGCCACATTAAGGGCTTTAAAAGAAATGCCATAGTTGGACGTCGGGGCGACATCACAGAAAGGGCTTTTATTGAAAGTAAATAATAACAATGCCACAGTCGGACGTCTGAGCGACATCGCAGAAAGGGCTTTTATTCACAAGGAAATAATTCTCATAATAAATATTCATTTCATGATAATAAACGGGTTAGTCCATCCACAGAATTAAACATTTAACCGGACTTAGCACTCATGGGATTCACCGGAGTCTCTGTCATCAAAACTGGCACTTGTCAGGATAAGATAATACTGAACTTGGACATGGAATAGATGATTCAAGGAATATATGACTCTGTAGAGTTTGTACAAAAATTTCCCACAGCCAACGGATTTCCGTAGTCACGAAGGACTAGTTCCGTTTACAGTATTTCGGAAGAAAACACAGCTAACCAGTACACACCCATCCTACCTCTCGATGCTAGGAATCACCCTAGACATCATCCAAGAAAAACTTTTGAGACGGGGAGATCACAATCTCGAATAGCATGGGATCAAATTTATATACGCGCGCTCTAAGGGGTGCCCCCCTCTCGGTCCCAACCGGAAACACCCATGCCCCCTGACCGGATGACTGGCTTTAATCTAGGGCCATGGAACCATCATCCCGGCCTCTCCTTTTGGTGTGTACCATGAAAGCGGTTTGCAACTTACTAAGCCATATTCCTTGCCGAAAACATGTGGTAGTACAGGGAAGGAAATGGGAGGAACTGGACCGATACGGTTTGACACTATAGTCATATAGCCTGGCATAAGACTGGCATGCTACAACACTGCCATCTTACCCATCCTCATGCCAACACATGGCCATTCATACTCACATCCATCCACTTATGGATCACCGAACTCACTTACCTCAACAATGCATGGAAATAACGTTCATCGGTATGCTCAACAACATGCCATGAGACTAACTAAATGCAAAACATGCCAAGACACTCATCATATCAAAAGTTCAAACGTGCTTGCCTGGTTCGGAGTAGTCGGAGCCTAGCTCGGTGAAGTTTGCGGTTCCGTCACCTCCTTCGGTATCTACGGTATAAAGAAAATATATGCGCTATCATAAATACCACGAGGTGCACAAAAATTATTCCACATATTTTTCAAATAAATCTTATAAAAAACTAGACAGAATTTTAAAGAGGGCAGAAAAAGAATCAATCAAAAATACTATTCTGTTTAAAAGTTATAAAGGTTTTTGTCCAGGGACTCATCTGTAATGAAACAGAAAGTTTCCAGGGGCTAGCTTATAAAAACAGAAAACGTTCCAGTCTTGAATACGCCAACCCAGAGGGGAAAGCGTATTTTTCCCGAAGGCGTTTTCAGAAAACGATTCGTTTAAAAAGATCTGAGAGGCTGACGGGCGGGTCCCACTCGTCAGGTTTAAACTTTCAAACGGGGGACGAAGCTCGTTGGCGCCCGAGAGCCGCGATGGTCGCCGGCGGCGATCCACGGCGAGGCAGGGAGATCGGAGGGTACCTCCGTGTTCAGGGCACCATTCCGCGTCGGTTGGTGGTGGTGGTGGCGGCGGTCGGCGAGCACCACGTCGACGGCGAGCCTTGCTCCGGCGGACGGCGGTTCGGGTGGTTGCGGACTTCGTCGGAGAGAGCTGTGAAGATCAAATTGGGGAGGGGGTTAGACCTCTGGAGGTGGTACGAGGTTACGGGCGAGAGTAGGGTGGCGGAGGAGTTCTCACCGGAGTGAATCAAGACGGAGGCCGAGGCGGAATGAGGCGGCCGGAGTCGGGGGAGGAGACCTCCTCGAGGCTCCTCCAGTGGCCTGGCGGGGTGTTTGTGGGGTGCAGTGGTTGTGCGTGCTCGAGGGCGAGCTCGGGTCTCCTTTTATAGGCGATCCGAGGCGGTGGCCGTGAACGTGGATCTCCGGCGATGGTTACGGTGGCGCAGTGCTTGGTCGGGGGAGATTAGGGAGTTGGGCGTCATCGTGGAGGTCTACTGGTTCCATTCAGACGCTAACCGGACTTGGATTAGAAGCTTAGGGCAGGTTTTGGTCGGAACGGGACGGCGCGGGTCCGTTGGCGGCAGAGAGCGCGTCCAGTGCTGTCGGGCCACGGCAACGGTGCAGCGGGGGTGCGCTGGCGTGCATGAGGCCACACGTTCTGCTTCCTGTCGGTCGCTACGGTGGTTCGGCCGCCGCAAGACACGCCGGCGCAGGCAGGCCAGGGCGCCGCCGACGCCGGGAAGGCGCCAAGCGCGCGTGTGGTGCTCCAGACAGGAGGAAGAGGCGGCGAGGAATGTGCCAAGGGCACTGTCTACGCGTGATTGAAACTAACGAACGAAAATGACACTGGATCTGAATATTTCTGAATATGAACAGCAACAGTGCATGCAAGGTGTTCAACAGAATGAATTTGGCCTCTGGGGATTTTTCCTTGAGCTGATTTTTGGTGGAGTGGCTACTCATTGCTCCAGTAGGCTGCCTGAATTTTGGTGGAATTTTTGGAGAAGTGTAGATATGAATTTCACCAAATTTGGCAAATCTGGTCCAAACTTGCAGAGACTGAAATTTGAAAAATTTTAAAAGAGGAGGAGTGGATCAAGATGGTTCTGGGTTGTGGGTACAAAGGACTATCCAGGAGAGTTGGTTTGAGGTCAAAACTCAAATGCAAAAGGGTACTTGCTTTGAAAATCTCTCAGGCTCCAAATAATTTGCAGAAATGATTTGAGGGGAAAAATAATTAGAATAAAATCCAAAACTTGCTTGGATTAGTTGGGACAGAGAACTTAGGTTGATTACAAGGAGGAGGGGAGGTTTTGGAGGGGTTTTACCACATGGGCAAAATACAAAGTCATGGGTGGATTCCAAGATACGAAAATCCCAAATTTTCATAGAGTTTCTAAACAGAGAAGAAGTTTCAAAAGATCAAACACCATAGTTTGAAGAAAAATAAAATCCTTGCCAAAGAAAAGGAAGTTTTTTTTAAGAGGAAGGATTTCTGGAAAAGAAATTTTAAATGCCCTCTTTTAAAAAATCCAACAAAGTTTTTGATGAAAACCAATTAAAATTTTTGGAGTGTCACATGGAGGCGATCGAGTCTTGTGGGGAAAAGTGCGCAAACCTCTGCAGAGTGTACAAACTAATCATGATTAGCCGTGTCCCCGGTTATGGACAACTTGAGTATCTAGTACTTGAATATCATGTGAATCTCATCATGTTACTTCTAATTAATGTTGTTGGGTTTTAATTGTTCACTTAATTGGGATCGGAATGCTGTCAACCATTCTCGATGTTTAACAACTACCATGATAGTTAAATAAATTTGTTCCTTTGCAGTAGGGAAAAACCGGCTTTACGCAAAACTGTAACCATAGAGCTTTCCACCAGCCATATATGCATATAGTATAGCTGTTCCATTCCATTACTCTCTATGTGTTACATTACCAGCATATTCCATGTGCTGACCCGTTTTCGGGCTGCAACTTCTCATGTTGCAGACTTTTTAGACGACGAGTAAGGTGCTTTTAGGTCGTGGTTCTATACTCAGTGATGCCGTTGGAGTTGATGGACCCATTTATCTTCCGAGTCTTCCGCTGTTATCGTTATTAGATGGCCTTAAGCCATATTTATTGTAATAAGTTCTCTTTGAGACAACGATGTAATAAGTGTGTGATTGCCACTCTGCTATAAATCCTTCGATGTACTGTGTGGTGTCAGCATTACTGATCCAGGGATGACACCGGAGCACAGTAGGCTTGAACCATTCGGGTCGGGTCGCCAGAGAGATGGTATCAGAGCACACGCTGACTGTAGGACACGACCACTAAGTTAAAGCCATAGTTTACCATTCTCTTCTCATTTTCTAACTCCTCATCTTTTCTACTCTTTTAGGATGACGCACGCGAAGATTAAGTACACTCAACCGGATGAAGGCACACCATTTGGATTTCACCTGAAGGAAGTCACCAAGTACCTGAACATTGGATTACCAAGCTTCACGGGAACCTTCAACGCCACTCTGCCTGAAGAGGAGCGCTGGAAGATTCAAGCTCACGTTCCGGGAAGGACATTCGCGCCAATCACGAAGCCTATAGACAGTGTTTTCAATGCACCAACCTGGAGTTTGGGAAGAAGCATGGCAGCTCATATCACCATAGGACGCATTGGAGAAGTTTATCAAGAAGACCTCAAGGACACTATCTACCAGATTTGCGGATGCCGAGATGAACAATGGGAGTTAGTCAGCACCAAGAAGGATAGATCCATTGCATCATTCATCCAGGAGTTAAACCAGCACATTCGACGCCACGAGAACCAGATGTGCAATGATATGATAGAGTTGAAGAATGCGAAGGCAAGGATCATCGAGCTAGAAGGAGAACTGAAGTCTACACGCAAGGACTACATGGACGAGATTGTAGCTCTAGCAAGGCACAATGGCGATCTTAAGCAGGAGATTGAAGAACTCAAGAGGAAGTTAGCATCCACGGAGGAAGACGAGTACGTCGCATGTCCGGGCAACTACATCATCATCGATGACACCAATTCGGATCCAAGTGAACCCGACTTTGAAGACGAAGCTGGAGCAGATATCATGGAGTCTTCCACCGGTTCAAATTTCTAGATGACCACCAGATAGTAGTAGTATTTCCCCCATGTAAACATTATAGTCGAGCACTTTTGCGATAGTTTTAGACCGAATGTAAGCCCTTGTTTGAGTGATGAAGTGATTTTGTGTGCCTTTGCTCATGTGCATATGGGTAGTGTTTTCTCTTTAGACCCCCTCTATTCTTATATCTCATCTTTTCTAAACCCTCAGATGCCTCTGAGACGTGACAATGGATTTCCACCGGAGCTCACCCAGTTGATCCAACAGCAGAATCAATTGATGCAGATGTTAGTCCAGAACCAGCAGAACAACAACAACAACCCACCACCACCACCTGTTGACCACTTAGCCCGTTTCCTTAGGCTGAATCCACCGGTGTTTTCCAGTAGCACCGAGCCAATAGTAGCAGACGATTGGCTCCGCAAGATAGGAAGGGATTTGACCACTGCAGGATGCACGGATGGTGAGAAAGTGAAGTTTGCCGCTCACCAGCTTGACGGACCCGCGACAGCATGGTGGGAGAATTTCACAGCCACTTACCCAGTTGACACTGTCACATGGGATCAGTTTCAGCAAGCTTTCCGCACTGCCCATGTTTCAGCAGGAGCTATGGCCATAAAGAAGCGTGAGTTTCGCAACTTACGCCAAGGAGGAAGGATAGTTGGCCAGTACGTTGACGACTTCAGCAAGTTAACACGTTATGCCCCAGATGACGTTGCTACGGATGCAGCTAAGCAGGAGAAGTTTCTGGAGGGATTGAATGATGAACTAAGCATGCAGTTGATGGTAGCGAGTTTCAACAACTACCAGGAGTTGGTAGATCGTGCCATCATGATTGAAGGGAAGCTACAACAGATTGAGAACCGCAAGAGGAAGTATGGACAGGGGAAGTATAACTCTGGAGCCCAGCAGAAGCCCCGTTTTGCCCCTAAACCGGGATTTCAGTTTAAGCACACCCATGGAGGAGGTAGCTCGCACAACCATAATGGCCACAAGAATGGTAATGGGAATGGAGGAAGCAACGGCCAGAACCGGACCACCCCATCCACCCCAGCCAAGAAGGACCTGAGCCACGTCACTTGCTATAAGTGTACGAAGCCAGGGCATTATGCAAATGAATGTCCTGAAGGCCAGAATGGAAATGGCACTGGAAGCTCTGGGAAGAAGCCGAACCCTTTCAATAGGGGACAGGTGAACCACGTTAATGTGGAGGAGGTTGAAGATCAGCCCGATGCAGTAATAGGTAAGTTTTTGGTTAAGTCATTTACCGCACTTGTTCCTTTTGATACTGGTGCATTGCATTCATACATATCAAGGGGATTTGTGGAAAAGTATAGCCTGCCCACTAGGATTCTTAAAACACCTATGCTAGTAAGCTCACCAGGAGCAGAGTACATGGCCAGACAAGGATGTTTTCAAGTGCCATTAAGTATAGGAAGGCATGTTTTCCCAACGGATCTAATTATTCTGGAATCCCAAGGTCTGGATGTGATTCTTGATATGGATTGGCTGTCGATGTATGGAGGAAACATCGATTGTGCTAGTAAGACAATTTTGCTTACCACACCAGAAGGAAGAAGGATCAAGTATGTATCCCGGCATGTGCCAAACAGGACACAAGTAAATTCCTTATCAGGAGTTGTGCAGGAGGAAGTACCAGTGGTAAAGGATTTTCCTAATGTATTTCCTGAGGAATTGCCAGGCATGCCACCGGATAGAGACATTGAGTTTTTGATTGAGTTATTGCCAGGCACAGGCCCAATATCGAAGCGACCGTACCGGATGCCAGCAAAGGATTTGGTGGAAATTAAGAATCAGATTAAGGAGTTATTGGATAAAGGTTACATTCGCCCAAGTTCTTCGCCTTGGGGATCACCCGTACTTCTAGTGGAAAAGAAGGATGGATCATTAAGGATGGTTGTAGATTATCGGGGATTGAATGAAGTAACCATCAAGAACAAGTACCCACTGCCAATGATCAACGATCTGTTTGATCGGTTACAAGGAGCTAAAGTGTTTTCCAAGATCGATTTGCGATCAGGGTACCATCAATTGAAGATTCGGGAGCAGGACATACCTAAGACAGCATTCACCACGAGATACGGACTGTATGAGTATACCGTTATGCCATTTGGATTGACTAACGCACCTGCCTATTTTATGAACCTGATGAACAAAGTGTTTATGGAGTTTTTGGATAAGTTCGTCGTAGTGTTCATTGATGACATCCTGTTTTATTCAAAGAATGAAGAGGAGCATAAGGAACATTTGCGTTTGGTTTTGGAGAAACTAAGGGAACATCAGTTATATGCCAAATTCAGCAAATGTGAGTTTTGGTTGAAGGAAGTTGGATTCCTCGGACACGTTATATCCGGAGAAGGTATAGCAGTTGACCCCACTAAGGTTGAGACCGTAACCGAATGGGAATCACCAACGACAGTTGGAGAGATCCGGAGTTTTCTTGGAGTCGCAGGGTACTACCGGAGATTTATTGAGAATTTCTCAAAGATTGCAAAGCCTGTGACTGAATTGTTGAAGAAGGATACTAAGTTCAAATGGACTGAGGAGTGTGAGGATAGTTTCCAGGAATTGAAGAAAGGATTGGTTACCTCACCAGTATTGATTTTGCCAGATCAGACCAAGGATTATGAGGTGTATTGCGACGCTTCTGGTCGAGGACTTGGAGCAGTACTTATGCAGGAAGGAAGAGTTGTTTCGTATGCTTCACGGCAACTGAAGCGTCATGGGTTGAATTATACCACGCATGATTTGGAGTTAGCAGCCATAGTGCATGCATTGAAGACGTGGAGACATTTCCTCATTGGAAATCATTGTGAGGTGTACATGGATCACAAGAGTTTGAAGTACATTTTCACGCAGAAGGAGTTGAACCTCAGACAAAGGAGATGGTTGGAGCTCATCAAGGATTATGACATGAGATTTCATTACCATCCCGGAAAAGCTAATGTAGTAGCTGACGCGTTGAGCCGTAAGAGCCATGTCAATACTCTAATGACGGGGAAAATAACCAAGGAGTTAGCAGAAAACCTTCGTGAGCTATGTTTGGAAATAGTTCCGAGAGGCTATGTAGCAGCATTGGAGATTCAGTCAACATTGATGGATAAAATCAGAGAAGCTTAGAAATCTGACAAGGAGGTTGCTGCTATAAAAGAGAAACTGAGCGAAGGAAAAGCAAAGGGATTTCGTGAGGATGAACACGATACCCTATGGTTTGAGGACCGTGTTTATGTGCCCAATGACCCGGAGATCAGGAAGTTGATTTTGCTGGAGGCACATGATTCACCGTATTCGATTCACCCAGGGAATACCAAGATGTATTTGGATTTGAAGGAAACATTTTGGTGGACCGGAATGAAGAAGGATATTGCAGCATATGTAGCAGTTTGTGACGTATGTCAGAGAGTAAAGGCAGAACATCAGAAGCCAGCAGGATTGTTACAACCATTGCCGATACCCGAGTGGAAGTGGGATAAGATAGGCATGGATTTTATCACAGGACTACCCAGGACGAAAGCAGGCTATGACTCGATATGGGTAGTAGTTGATCGTTTGACAAAGGTAGCACATTTTATTCCAGTTAAAGACCACTTACACCAGTGCTAAGTTGGCGAAGATATACATGACTAGGATCATTTGTTTGCATGGAGTTCCGAGGAGTATCGTATCAGATAGAGGAACCCAATTTACCTCAAAGTTTTGGAATCAGTTGCATGAAACTTTAGGAACCAGACTAGAGTTCAGCACAGCTTTTCATCCGTAGACGGATGGACAGACCGAGAGAGTCAATCAGATTTTGGAAGATATGCTGAGATCTTGTGCACTAGATTATGGATCTAGTTGGGACGATAACTTGCCGTATGCGGAGTTTTCTTATAACAACAGTTACCAAACCAGTTTGAAGATGGCACCTTTTCGAAGCTTTATACGGAAGGAGGTGCAGGACACCGTTGTCATGGGACAAAGTTGGAGACCGTCAATTCTTTGGACCAGATTTGATTAAGGAGTCTGAACGGAAAGTTAAGTTGATTCACGATAGGCTCAAGGTAGCCCAGTCCAGGCAGAAGAGCTACGCAGATTCTAAACGCAAGGAGACAGTTTACAAAACCGGTGACCGAGTTTATCTCCGAGTATCCCCACTTCGAGGAGTTAAGCGCTTTGGAGTTAAGGGAAAATGAGCACCGCATTTCGTTGGACCGTACAAGATCTTGCAACGTATGGGAGAAGTCGCTTATAAGTTGGAATTACCAGAGGGACTGTCAGGAGTTCATGACGTATTCCATGTTTCTCAGCTGAAGAAATTTCATGACGAGATGGCGGAGGTACCGCTAAGAGATACCGTGCCACTCGAAGCGATTCAGTTGAAGGATGACTTAACCTATGAGGAGAAACCAGTCAAGATTCTCGAGTTTGCCAGCAGAGTTACTCGCAGCAAGGTTATCAAGTTTTGCAAAGTTCAGTGGAACCACCACTCAGAGGATGAAGCCACCTGGGAGAGAGAAGAAGATTTGCTCAAGGACCACCCTCACCTATTTTCTAGCCAACCCGAATCTCGAGGGCGAGATTCATCTTAAGGGGGGTAGGTTTGTAACATCCCAAATTTTCAATTTGGAATGTTATACACTAGATCATCATGCATAAGATATTTTCTTGCATTTTTGTTGATCCTAGAAATTTCACGCAACTCAAGGACCCATGGAGAGAGTTGGAGATTTCGTTATTTTCATATTTGAGTTCCCTCAATTGTTGGACAAGAGGATCATTTGATTTATATATTTCATCTTCAATTATTTTCCTATATCAAAAATGAGAGAGGGAATAATATGACTTTCCCAAAATTTAGGAAAAAGAAGATCTAATGGATAAATCAATTTTCTTTCCGGTGTTTATTTTGCATTTTATTTGGATAGGGAAAAATGCGCGTTTTCAAAAATTGCATTCTAGGTCCGGAGTAAAGTTCATTTTGTTCGGCTCATTTTTAGGAGTCGGGGAAAATTTACTTTAGAATTTTTGGAGTTCGTTTAGTTTTCTTTTTCTTTGTTTTTCTGCGCGCGAAACTATTTTAAAAAAAAAGTGGTCCGCCAGCCCAGCCGACTGGGCCAAGGCCCAGCCGCCGCCGCCTCCCAGCGCCCTGCGCGCCAGCCGCCGCCCCGCCCTAGGCCGAGTCCTAGAAGGACTCTAGGCCGGTGCCCCCCTTGCCCATTGCCCAAGCATCTACCCCCTCCCCCCTCCTAGTATATATACCCCTCTACCACCCCCCCTCTCCTCCTAAGCCGCAGCAAGCAGCAGCGCGCAGCCCCGCCGCCGCCTTAGCCGCGCCGCCGCCGCCCTTAGCCGCCGCCGCCGCCCTTAGCCGCCACCGCCCGGAGCCCGCTTCCCGAGGTAGCCGCGCCTCTCTTTTTCTTTCCCGGTTCGGTTTTTCCTAAAAGAACCGTTCCGTTTTCTCTCCGATTCTTTTCTCTTCTTCCGGTTTTTGTTTCGGTTTTCTTCCGAAACCCTAGATCGGTTTTCCGTTTTTTTTTCGGTTTCTTTTCCGAAAACCCTAGATCGGTTTTCGTTCTTCTTTCAGACCGTTCGTCTCAAAGAACGTGATCACCGATTCTTTCTCGGTTAACGAACGTCCGTTCGTTTAACCGTTCGTCTCTTTCTTTTTGTTGGATTTATTTCCGCGATCATGATCTCAGATCCGATCTTCGTTCTAGTCTTTCTTCCCGCTCGTTTATCGGAATCAGGTGACTCAAGCGCCTGGAGTTTCTTTTCGAAACCGCCGTTCCGTCTAATCAACTTAAACAAGTTTCTGCCCCGGTAAAATTTGACCTAGTTTCAACTTGCTAGAACCGAGCTATTTTCTTCTGCCGTTTGTTTTCCGTTTCTTTGTTCGGTTCGTTCTTTCTTTGCAACCGGAGTTCTTAAATTGAACTTTCTGGTTCGTTCTCTTGTTCGAGTTTTACCTGTGCATTAGATGAGTACTTATTGTGTGCTTGTTGTTTGTCTGCGATAGATCACCCGGATTGCGCCGCCTGTTACTTCGAAACCCTAGGTCTCGCGGATCATCAGCAAGGCAAGTAACACTTTGATCATACCTTTTCTACAACCCATGTTTTATTGCATTAGATCAATCCTCTCACATTGCATGATTAGGATCTAATTAAATTGTGGGATGGGAAGTAGATGAGGTAGTACCTATCACCTGTATTACTATGAAACCTTTGGGAGTTACTTCTATGTTTGCTTTTTATGCCATGCTATGCTAGTAGACGTGGATTGGGTGAGTGATATCCATGACAGATGTGAGATTTGTTCATTAATGGTTTATCTAAGGTGGCAACTTAAACACACATCTGGGTGGATTGAGGCACCTGATGTCTATCAGGACTTGCCTGTTTTTTTTCGGAACGCCACCCAGGCTCAAAGGGATCATAAGATCTTTCATGCTAGAAACTTCCGTGTGCAGCCACAAGCCATTATGGGCTCTGCCATAGTTGACTAAGTTGTGCGAACTCTTACAGTGGTAGACTAGCAGATGTAGGGGATGTAGGTGTACCGGTCTACCCGATCGTAAGGTGCTAGCGCTTCTGAAAGACTGTGTCTCGGTCATCCGTTTCTCAAACACCATGTAGTGCGAGAAATCCAACGGAGGCGATCGAGTCTTGTGGGGAAAAGTGCGCAAACCTCTGCAGAATGTACAAACTAATCATGATTAGCCGTGTCCCCGGTTATGGACAACTTGAGTATCTAGTACTTGAATATCATGTGAATCTCATCATGTTACTTCTAATTAATGTTGTTGGGTTTTAATTGTTCACTTAATTGGGATCAGAATGTTGTCAACCATTCTCGATGTTTAACAACTACCATTATAGTTAAATAAATTTATTCCTTTGCAGTAGGGAAAAACGGGCTTTATGCAAAACTGTAACCATAGAGCTTTCCACCAGCCATATATGCATATAGTATAGCTGTTCCATTCCATTACTCTCTATGTGTTACATTGCCAGCATATTCCATGTGCTAACCCATTTTCGGGCTGCAACTTCTCATGTTGCAGACTTTTCAGACGACAAGTAAGGTGCTTTTAGGTCGTGGTTCTATACTCAGTGATGCCGTTGGAGTTGATGGACCCATTTTTCTTCTGAGTCTTCCGCTGTTATCGTTATTAGATGTCCTTAAGCCATATTTATTGTAATAAGTTCTCTTTGAGACAACGATGTAATAAGTGTGTGATTGCCACTCTACTATAAATCCTTCGATGTACTATGTGGTGTCAGCATTACTGATCCAGGGATGACACCGGAGCACAGTAGGCTTGATCCATTGGGGTCGGGTTGCCACAGGAACAATTTTGGTTACAATGCTTATAGCGGAAACTTTAATTCTAGACCGTTCCCTACTAATTCCTCTAATAATTATGGTAATTCCTACAAAAACTCTTATGGAAATTTTAATAGGATGCCCTCTGATTTTGAGACTAGTGTTAAAGAATTTATGAATTCTCAAAAGAATTTCAATGCTTTGTTTGAAGAAAAATTGTTTAAGATTGATGAGTTGGCTAGGAACGTGGATAGAATTTCTCTTGATGTTGATTCTTTGAAACTTAGATCTATTCCACCTAAGCATGACATCAATGAGTCTCTCAAAGCCATGATAATTTCCATTGATGAGTGCAAAGAAAGTACCGCTAGGATGCTTGCTAAAAAAGTTTGCTTTGTGAAAGCGTGTTCTTCTAGTTTTCATGATAATAATGATGAAGATCTAAAAGTGATTGGTATGTCTCCTATTAAGTCTTTGTTTGCCAATATGAATCATGATAAATATGGGACTGGAGATGAGTCAACTCTAGTTAGAAGGCGTCCCAATGATTCGGAGTTTTTAGATCTTGATGCAAAAATTGGTAAAAGTGGGATTGAAGAGGTCAAAACTTTACATAGCAATGAACCCACTATTTTGTATTTCAAGGAATTTAATTATGATAATTGCTCTTCGATAGATTGTATTTCCTTGTTGCAATCCATGTTAAATTCTCCTCATGCTTACGATCAAAACAAAGCATTTACTAAACATATCGGTGATGCTTTAATGCAATCCTATGAAGAAAAACTTGAATTAGAAGTTTCTATACCTAGAAAACTTTATGATGAGTGGGAACCTACTATTAAAATTAAGATTAAAGATCATGAATGCTATGCTTTATGTGATTTGGGTTCTAGTGTTTCCATGATTCCAAAAACTTTGTGTGATGTGTTAGGTTTCCGTGAATTTCATGATTGTTCTTTAAATTTGCATCTTGCGGATTCCACCATTAAGAAACCTATGGGAATGATTAATGATATTTTTACTATTGCAAATAGGAATTATGTGCCCGTAGATTCCATTGTTCTTGATATAGATTGCAATCCTACATGTCCTATTATTCTTGGTAGACCTTTCCTTAGAGCGATTGGTGCAATTATTGACATGGAAGAAGGAAATATTAGATTCCAATTTCCGTTAAGGAAAGACATGGAACACTTTCCCAGAAAGAAAATTAAATTACCTTATGAATCTATTATAAGAGCCACATATGGATTGCATACCCAAGATGACAATACCTAGATCTATTCTTGTTTTTATGCCCAGCTAGGGGCGTTAAACGATAGCGCTTGTTGGGAGGCAACCCAATTTTATTTTTGTTCCTTGTTTTCGTTCCTGTTTAGTAATAAATAAATCATCTATCCTGTGTTTATTATTGTGTTTTTTGTGTTTTAATTTGTGTTTGTGCCAAGTAAAGCCTTTATGATCTTCTTGAATGATTGTTGTTTGATCTTGCTAAAAAAACAGAAAGTATACGCTCACGAGAATAATTTTCACTTTTTACTAGGGAGCGATAAAATACCAATTCCAACTGCAGTAGATCAATATACAAATTTTTTATGACTTCCTAATTTATCGGGATTTTTGGAGTTACAGAAGTATTCGAAACCTACAGATTACTATAGACTGTTCTGTTTTTGACTGATTCTGTTTTTCGTGTGTTGTTTGCATATTTTGATGAATCTATGGCTAGTATCGGGGGGTATGAACCATAGAGAAGTTGGAATACAGTAGGTTTCATACTAATGTAAATAAAGAATGAGTTCATTATAGTACCTTAAGGCGGTGATTTGTTTTCTTATACTAACAGAGCTCATGAGATTTTCTGTTGAGTTTTGTGTTGTCAAGTTTTCAAGTTTTTGGGTAAAAGATTTGATGGATCTTGCAAAAAAGAGTGGAAAGATTCTAAGCTTGGGTATTACCAAGGAACCCCAATGTAAAATACAAGGACAACTAAAAGCCTAAGGTTGGGGATGCCCCGGAAGGCATCCCCTCTTTCGTCTTCATCTATCGATAACTTTACTTGAGGCTATATTTTTATTCACCACATGATATGTGTTTTGCTTGGAGCGTCTTGTATGATTTGATATTTTGCTTTTTAGATTACCACAATCATCCTTGCTGTACACACCTTTTGGAGAGACACACATGAATCAGAATTTATTAGAATACTCTATGTGCTTGACTTATATCTTTTGAGCTAGATAAATTTTGCTCTAGTGCTTCACTTATATCTTCTTAGAGCACGGTGGTGGTTTTATTTTATAGAAATTATTGATCTCTCATGATTCACTTAAATTATTTTGAGTCTTTTAGAACATCATGCTAATTTTCTTTGGCTATAAAATTAGTCCTAATATGATAGGCATCCAGGATGGGTATAATAAAAACTTTCACATAGAGTGCATTAAATATTATGAGAAGTTTGATACTTCATAGTTGTTTTGAGATATAAAGGTGGTAATATTAGAGTCGTGCTACTTGAGTAATTGAGGAATTGAGAAATACTTGTGTTGAAGTTGGCAAATCCCGTAGCATGCACGTATGGTAACATTGTGTGACAAATTGAAGCATGAGGTGTTCTTTGATTCCTTTCCTTATGAGTGGTGGTCGGGGACGAGCGATGGTCTTTTCCTACCAATATATCCCCCTAGGAGCATGCGCGTAGTGCTTGGTTTTGATGATTTGTCAATTTTTGCAATAAGTATGTGAGTTCTTTATGACTAATGTTGAGTCCATGGATTATACGCACTCTCACCCTTCCAACATTGCTAGCCTCTTCGGTACCGTGCATTGCCCTTTCTCACCTCGAGAGTTGGTGCAAACTTCGCCGGTGCATCCAAACCCCATGATATGATACTCTCTATCACACATGAGCCTCCTTATATCTTCCTCAAAACAGCCACCATTCCTACCTATTATGGCATTTCCATAGCCATTTTGAGATATATTGCCATGCAACTTTCCACCGTTCCGTTTATTATGACATGCTCCATCATTGTCATATTGCTTTGCATGATCATGTAGTTGACATCGTATTTCTGGCAAATCCACATTCATAATTCTTTCATACATGTCACTCTTGATTCATTGCATATCCCGGTACACCGCCGGAGGCATTCACATAGAGTCATATTTTGTTCTAAGTATCAAGTTGTAATTCTTGAGTTGTAAGTAAATAAAAGTGTGGTGATTTTCATTATTAGAGCATTGTCCCATGTGAGGAAAGGATGATGGAGACTATGATTCCCCACAAGTAGGGATGAGATTCCGGACGAAAAAAAGAGGCCATAAAAAAAGAGAAAAATGCCCAAATAAAAAAAGAAAAATCAGAGAAAAAGAGAGAAGCGGCAATGTTACTATCCTTTTTCCACACTTGTGCTTCAAAGTAGCACCATGATCTTCATGATAGAGTGTCTCCTATTTTGTAACATTCATATATTAGTGGGAATTTTTCATTATAGAACTTGGCTTGTATATTCCAATGATGGGCTTCCTCAAAATGCCCTAGGTCTTCATGAGCAAGCAAGTTGGATGCACACCCACTTAGTTTCTTTTCTTGAGCTTTCATATATTTATAGCTCTAGTGCATCCGTTGCATGGCGATCCCTACTCCTTGCATTGACATCAATTGATGGGCATCTCCATAGCCCGTTGATTAACTGCGTCAATGTGAGACCTTCTTCCTTTTTGTCTTCTCACACAACCTCCATCATCAAATTCTATTCCACACATAGTGCTATGTCCATGGCTTGTGCTCATATATTGCGTGAAAGTTGAAAGAGTTTGAAAAGGCTAAGTATGGAACAATTGCTTGGCTTGTCATCGGGGTTGTGCATGATGGGAGCATTTTGTGTGACGAAAATGAAGCATGGCCAAACAAGATGATTTTGTAGGGATAAGCTTTGTTTGGCTATGTTAGTTTGATAAGACGTAATTCCTTGGTTAGCATGCTTGAAGTATTATTATTTTTATGCCAATATTAAACTTCTATCTAGAATCTTTTGGATCTAAACATTCATGCCGCAATAAAGAGAATTACATTGAAAATAATGTTAGGTAGCATTCCACATCAAAAATTCTATTTTTATCATTTACCTACTCGAGGATGAGCAGGAATTAAGCTTGGGGATGCTTGATACGTCTCCAACGTATCTATAATTTTTTATTGTTCCATGCTATTATATTATCTGTTTTTGATGTTTAATGGGCTTTATTGTGCACTTTTATATTATTTTTGGGACTAACCTATTAACAGAAGGCCCAGTGCAAATTGTTGTTTTTTGCCTATTTCAGTGTTTCACATAAAAGGAATATCAAATGGAATCCAAACGGAACGAAACCTTCGTGAGGATCTTTTTTGAAACAAATGCAATCCAGGAGACTTGGAGTGAAGGTCAAGGAAGCAGCAAGGTGGCCACGAGGAAGGGCAGCGCGCCCCCCACCCTCGTGGGCCCCACGGAGCTCCACCGACCTCTTATTTTGCCGATATATACTCTTATACCCTGAAACATCCAGGAGAGCCACGAAACCACTTTTCCACCACCGCAACCTTCTGTACCCGTGAGATCCCATCTGGGGACCTTTTCCGCTGATTTGCCGGAGGGGGATTCGATCACGGTGGGCTTCTACATCAACACCATAGCCTCTCCGATGATGTGTGTGTTGTTTACCACAGACCTTCGGGTCCATAGTTATTAGCTAGATGGCTTCTTCTATCTCTTTGGTTCTCAATACAAAGTTCTCCTCGATGTTCTTGGAGATCTATTCGATGCAATACTTTTTGCGGTGTGTTTGCCGAGATCCGATGAATTGTGAGTTTATGATCAAGTTTATCTATGAACAATATTTGATTCTTCTCTGAATTCTTATATGCATGATTTGATATCTTTGCACGTCTCTTTGAATTATCAGTTTGGTTTGGCCTACTAGATTGATCTTTCTTGCAATGGGAGAAGTGCTTAGCTTTGGGTTCAATCTTGCGGTGCTCGATCCCAGTGATAGAAAGGGAACCGACACGTATAAGATGGGGTTTATATAATATTGCTTGAGTTTATCCCTCTACATCATGTCATCTTGCCTAATGCGTTACTCTGTTCTTATGAACTTAATACTCTAGATGCATGATGGATAGCGGTCGATGTGTGGAGTAATAGTAGTAGATGCAGAATCGTTTTGGTCTACTTGAAACGGACGTGATGCCTATGTTTATGATCATGCCTAGATATTCTCATAACTATGCACTTTTCTATCAATAGCTCGTCAATAATTTGTTCACCCACCGTAATTTATGCTATCTTGAGAGAATCCACTAGTGAAACCAATGTCCCCCGGGCCTACTTTACATCATATAAGTTTCTCATGTACAATTCTAGTTTACTATTTGTTTTGCAATCTTTACTTTCCAATCTATACAATAAAAATACCAAAAATATTTATCTTATTATCTTTATCATATCTCACTTTTGCAAGTGGCCGTGAAGGGATTGACAACCCCTTTATCGTGTTGGTTGCAAGGTTCTTATTTGTTTGTGCAGGTACTAGGCAACTTGCGTGTAGTCTCCTACTGGATTGATACCTTGGTTCTCAAAAAATGAGGGAAATACTTACGCTACTTTGCTGCATCACCCTTTCCTCTTCAAGGGAAAACCAACGCATGCTCAAGATGTAGCAGAGACACAGTTCTTTACGTGCTCCAAATATTGTATATAGACTCTGACAATGTAGCCGAACACGAGGCTCTATTGTGTCGGCGTTCTGGGAACTGGGATCCCCAGACTTGCCAGCATGTGGCCCACGGCGTGGCTCTGGAAGCGGGCCCATATGGCCCATCTTCACCAATAAGCATTCAAGACCCTCGCGAGGGGCCAAGCCTCGCGAGGCAGATAACACAAGACCTCCTCAGGAGCGGCCTTACCAGGCTAGCTTGCGAGGGGTGGAGAGATCAAGGCAAGGCAAACCTCGCGACGTTCCAATGATGTGAGCCATGACAATCGAGACCAGGCGGGTGCCAGGCGGGCGCCAGTGCGCACAGTGTCCTTGTTTCCACTCTGGTGCTAAGGAGGCAAGCGCAGATGAAGAGTACCGAGGCGTCAAGCAAAGGTTTCCATATCGGTGCAACGAGACCAAGACTAGCAGGACGACAAGACGGAGGTCACCGTGGAGCCCAAGGCGCCGTCACCACCAGAGCCTTTGGCAGGCGAAGACTGCTTTTGTTAGGATAACTTGTACTAGCTGTCCCCTTTCAAATTGGCCATTGTTGGCTCCCTTCCTGGTCAATATTTGGGGAGAGGGCCAGGGCCTCTATAAACATGATTAGCCACCACAAGTAGGAGAAGGACCGGAGCCACCTCAACTTGGACTAGATCCAACCCATCCTCACATCCACCAAGCACAAGAACACCTCGCCTCAGGAGGCTGTTCTTCCCCTTGTACTGTTCATCCTCATCCCAAGAGGCAATCCACCACACCACACTGGAGTAGGGTATTACACCACAACGGTGGCCCGAACCAGTATAAATCTTGTGTCTCCTGTGTTGCGAGTTCGCCGAGCTAGCCTTTGAGATCGCGAAGTGCTTGAGAGCGTGATCAATGAGGGGGAGATCTTCGCGCGCACCCCAGTGTTCGAACCTTAAAGGATTTGTGTGAACCCGAAATCCGACATTTGGCGCACCAGGTTGGGTGGCGCTGAATCCTTCTTCTTCATCGACCCACGCTTCGTCACTCCACCAAGCTCATGGCCGACGCTAGCTTAGCTCGCGCTGAGCGCCGGACCGCCCTCGCTGCCCGTGTTGCTCAGACGGCTCCCGTCGGAGGGCCTCCCCATCGTTCTCCGTCACCCGCCACCAACGCCGTCACCGGTCTGGCGGCGAACGAGTAGCAAGCCTCTTCCCTGCATCCCTCCGTGCGCCGGGACGGCCACACCGCCACCCCGTCACTGACTTCGGCTGGCTCATGATCTCACGCTCACCGCGCCCTCGCAGACGCGCAGGCCGCGCTGCTCATGGCACGCGAGCTCCTACGCGTTACCGTCCGATCGACGACCTCTATGAGGACTGGCTGGACCGCATCGCCGAGCTCGTCAGCACCGCGGGAGGCTCTCCTGCACCGTCCCTCTCGCTGCCTCGCCCTCCACCAGCTGCAGGCGACGTGGCTCACGGAGCGCCTCCGCCTCCTCCACAACAAGATGGCACCCCTGCACCGAGGTGTGCAGCTCAGGTGGAATCCTCGCTCCAAGATGCGCGGTCCAGCGGCGCGACCCACCGCGCCGCGTACCAGCGCATGAGGAAAGAAGCTGCCAAGTGATTCCATGTCCCCAAGGAAGTGCTCCACCACTCCCAGCTCCATTAAGCCATGATTGCTTGCTGCAATAGGGCCATCCGCAGCGTGCCGCGGGGACGCAGGGGCACCATGACCAGGCTGCACCTCCAAGGCGGGCCCCGGTGACCACGTCCAGCTGTCGCGCCTTTGCCCCCGAGTTGTGTAGCATCACCTGGCCAGGCAAGTTCAAGCTCGACCTGCCTCCGTGCTACGATGGCACCCCCAACCCCATAGAGTTCTTGCAGCTCTATGAGCTGAGCATCGAGGCGGCCAACGGTGACGAGAAAGTCATGGCGAACTGGTTCGCTATGGCTCTCAAGGATGGTGCCCGCTCCTGGCTCCTGAACCTACTTCCTGGATCCATCTCTTCGTGGGACGACATGCGTGACCATTTTGTCGCCAACTTCCAAGGCACTCGTGCCCCCCCCCTCGGCCATGGGTGACCTGCGCCGCGTCAAGCAACAACCAAGGGAGACGGCGCCGTTGCTAAGGGAGCCTTGGCTGTCGGCCAAACCCTCCGGCTAGGTGGTTTTCTCATGACCGCCTGTTCGGCTGTTGCGCCGACGGTGACCTCTCGGGTCATCAAAAGCAACCTACACGCCAGCTCAGAGCTCGTCGAGCAGCTAGATCCAATGGAGCTCTCTTCCGTAAACGAGCTCTTGGATCGCATCGCCGCCCTAGGGGTCGCTACGGATTATGACCAGGTTGGGCTTAAACCCGATCTAAGAGAAACTAACTCTCCCCAAGTCACCCACCACGTTGCCATGGTAGAGGCGCAGTGCGGCGACCCTTCATCTATTTTAAGGACTAGCTACATCCGAATTCCCGACTCCTCCAAGCCGGATACCCGCGGAGAGGAGGATGTAACTCAAGACCTGAGCTTCGGATCAGGCAACGGGCTTGATTCGTTGGACAACATCCAAGAATCCGAACTTCAGAGTTCAGAAAATCTTCGGCCTCCGAATCTTGGATTGGGTGAGGTTTCAGATTCAACGACACCCGCCCACCCGAACATAAGCGATCTCTCCCAAATTAGGCAGAGGCCCAAGGAAACAGTACATCATTACTGGGCCAGATTCCTCCTGGTTATGAACAGGATAAAGGATTGCCGTGAGGGAGACGCAATCTCTATTTTCTGCAGTAATTGCACAGACGAGGGAATCCTTAACGCCGTATGTCGTCGTGATATTACACGCTTCGCTGACTTGGCGTCCATAGTACAAAAATACTGTGCGATGGAAAGCGCCTGGAAAACCGAAATAAAATTTTGGGATAATCCGGCCTTGAATAGTAATCCCATCCGAACTAAGAGGGTGCATCATCATAGGACACCCGGGATAAACACCAAAAAGCCAAAACCCTCTACAGGGCATTGAACCATACTCGAAAGGTGGCTTGATGGACCCTGTAGAATTCACAGTACAAAGGACGCCACACCAACTCACAGCCTTAGAGCATGTTGGATACTCCGGCAGGTGGCCAAAATTGGCGAGGACCTCTTAATCCTGGAGGTCGCAGAAAGCCAGCCCGAGGACACCAGTACCGTTCTCACAGTCTTTGAGACTTTCGCATCAAACAATATGCGAAAAAGAACACTCCGCAGCCTCGCCGAAGTCTATCAAGTTGCAACAATAAATCCATGGAGCGACACTGCTATTACCTTCAACGCAAGTGATGAACCTAGATTCCGAACAGCCCGAGCACCAGCCGCATTGGTCCTCAGTCCCATAGTGGACGGCTTTCGCCTCACCAAGGTGCTCATGGATGGAGGCAGCGGACTGAACCTCATTTATGAGGAAACCCTTCAAAAAATGGAAATAGACTGGAACCACAACGAGCGAAGCAGCACAACCTTTAGAGGAATAATTCCCAAGTCGGGAAGCGCGCTGCACAGGAAAAGTCACACTAGATGTGGTGTTCGGCACGCCGGGTAATTACAGGTCCGAAGAAGTCACGTTTCAGGTGGCCTCGTTTAAGAGCGGACATCACGCTTTACTAGGGCGGGAAGCATTCACAATCTTCCAAGCAATACCCCATTACGGGTACATGAAGCTTAAGATGCCCGGGCCGAATGGAATTATCACTCTAGCTAGTGATCCGGACATAGCACTCCGCGCCAAAAACAAGACGGCCGCATTAGCCCTTAAGGCGCTATCCAAAGCCTTAGCGGCCGAGGAACTGACTGCGCTGTGCTCCACGGTTAACAGGGATGATGTGATACTCGATAAGAGATCCAAATCCACATCCTTCAAGCCAGCCGACGAAATAGTCAAATTCCAGGTCCATCCAACGGACCCCAACAAAACAGCTTCAATCGGGGCAGGACTGAACCCTGATGCAGACGCCGCACTGCGAGAGTTCCTACGAGAGAATTGGGACATCTTCGCCTGGCACCCTTCAGACATGCCAGGGATCCCACGCAGGCTGGCCAAACACAGCTTAAATATCCTAAAAGGATTTAAACCTGTCAAACAAGCCCTTCGGCGTTTTTCCGAACCCAAGAGACGGGCTATGGGAGGGGAGCTAGCCAAGCTATTAGAGGCCGGATTCATTAGAGACATAAAACATCCGGACTGGCTAGCAAACCTGGTGATGGTACCAAAGAAGGACAAATCCTGGCGCCTGTGTGTCGATTTCAAAGACCTTAACAAGGCTTGCCCAAAGGATCCCTTCCCCCTCCCCCACATCGATCAAATTATCGATGCCACCGCAGGACACGATTTGTTGTGTTTCCTCGACGCATACTCCGGTTACCATCAAATCAAGATGGCAGAATCAGACCAAGCTGCAACAACATTCATCACACCATACGGCCCATTCTGCTTCAACACAATGCCCTTCGGGCTAAAAAATGCCGGCGCAACATATCAGCGCATGATCCAGACATGTGTGGCAAACCAGATCGGCAAAACAGTGGAGGCGTATGTGGATGATGTGGTCATCAAATCAAGACATGTCGAATCCCTAGTAAACGACTTGAGGGTTACATTCGATAACCTCCGACAATATGACATCAAGCTCAACCCAGAAAAATGCGTCTTCGGCGTTCCAGCCGGAAAGCTCTTGGGCTTCATTGTATCCGGTAGAGGAATTGAAGCAAACCCAGCCAAGATCCGAGCTTTGTCACAATTGGATGTCCCAAAGGACCTTAAACAAATACAAAAATTAACCGGGTGCGTGGCGGCTTTAAGCCGCTTCATTTCCCGCTTGGGAGAAAAAGCACTACCCCTTTATCGCCTCCTTCGGCGCACCGAACACTTCGAGTGGACGGATGCCGCCACGGCCGGACTTGATGAAATAAAATCCATATTGGCAACAAACCCAGTCCTGGACACACCAATTACCGGCGAACCAATGTTATTGTACATTGCAGCAACACACCAAGTTGTCAGCGCAGTGCTCGTTGTCGAGCGGGAAACGGATGGACACAAATTCCCCCTTCAAAGGCCGGTCTACTACGTGTCCACTGTCCTCACTCCATGCAAATCACGGTACCCGCATTATCAAAAGATTGCATACGCGGTATTCATGGCATCCCGGAAGCTACGACACTACTTTCAAGAGTGTTCCATAACAGTAGCCTCGGAAGTGCCACTAAACGATATTATCAACAATCGCGATGCAACGGGCCGGATTTCAAAATGGGCCATCGAGCTTCTCCCGTTCGATATAACCTATAAGCCATGGCGAGCTATTAAATCGCAAGTTTTGGACGACTTCATCGCAGAATGGACGGAGGCCGAGCTCCCTAAAGAGTACGGCACATATTCAAACTGGATTATGCATTTCGACGGCTCCAAAATGTTGGCCGGACTGGGGGCTGGCGTCGTCCTGACGTCCCCCACAGGAGACACAGTCCAATACGTGCTCCAGATCATGTACACGGATTCCAACAATGCAGCCGAATATGAGGCCCTCCTACATGGTCTTCGGATAGCAGTATCCATGGGTATCCAGCGCCTAGAGGTACGCGGGGATTCAAACCTCGCGATATCCCAAATAAATGGAGACTTCGACGCCAAGGACCCAAAAATGGCAGCTTACCGCAACACCGTCCTAGAAATGTCAGCTCAGTTCGAAGGGTTGGAGTTTCACCATATAGCCCAAGAAAACAATCAAGCAGCGGA
Source organism: Triticum urartu (assembly GCF_056163025.1). Classification (NCBI taxonomy): domain Eukaryota; kingdom Viridiplantae; phylum Streptophyta; class Magnoliopsida; order Poales; family Poaceae; genus Triticum; species Triticum urartu. The sequence continues at coordinate 305,297,065 of NC_141878.1, forward strand.
CGTCCTGGCACGCATCGGAGCAAAACGCGATGTAGCACCCCCCCCAACATCTTTTTGGAAAGATTGTTCAAGCCATCCATAGCATGGGAGGGGGAACCCGCAAATAACAGCCGGACCCAGCCGCACAACTCGACGCCGAACAATCTGACAAAATTGGAGGCTCTACCAATGAAATTACACCTTCAGTCCACGTAATAATGGTGGTCATCGCCCCGTGGACAGAACCATTCCTAGCCTAACTTACTAGGCAGGAACTCCCGGAGGACCAAAACGAGGCCCGCTGCATAGTGCGGCGATCTAAAGCCTATACAGTCCATGAGGGAGAGCTTTATAAGAAAAGCGCTATCGGAGTCCTTCAAAGGTGCATCTCCGAAGAGGAAGGGCAGAACCTTCTGGCCGAAATTCATGCCGGACTCGATGGTCACCACGCCGCTGCTCGGTCCCTTGTTAGCAATGCTTTCCGTACAGGCTTTTATTGGCCGACGGCCCGGGCAGACGCTCAGGACCTAGTCCAACGATGCGCTGGTTGCCAACTTTTTGCCAACCAAAGCCATATGCCACCCACCGCACTCCAAACTATACCCATCACCTGGCCTTTTGCGGTCTGGGGGCTTGACATGGTCGGACCCCTTAAAGGTGGGACCGATAGAAAAAAATACCTACTGGTCATGGTGGATAAATTCACCAAATGGATAGAAGCCAAGCCTATTAAAACGGCCGAATCTGGACCTGTGATAGACTTCATATCCGGGGTTGTACACCGTTATGGCGTCCCCCACAGCATCATAACCGATAACGGTACAAACTTTACCGCCGACGAGGTAAAACTCTGGTGCAAAAACATGGGCATCAAGCTCGATTATGCTTCCGTCTATCACCCACAAACCAACGGCCAAGTCGAATGTGCAAATGGTCTTATCATGAGCGGCATTAAACCCAGACTGGTGCGGTCCCTCAAGGAATCTAACACGCACTGGGTAGAGGAGCTCGACTCCGTGCTATGGGGGCTGCGGACCACGCCAAATCGCACCACCGGATACACACCATTTTTTATGGTGTACGGCGCAGAGGCAGTTCTGCCCTGCGACATAATTCATGACTCACCTAGAGTGCGCATGTACGAAGAAAGAGAAGCCGAGCTCGATCGGCAGGAAAACTTGGACGCCCTAGAGGAGGAGCGTGACGTGGCAAAAGCCCGTTCCGCATTTTATCAACAGCAGGCCCGAAGATATCAAAGCAGAGAAGTACGGGCCAAAAATTACAATGTTGGCGAACTAGTTCTACGCCTGCCGGATAAGAAAAAGGACAAACTCAAGCCCAAGTGGGAAGGTCCATTCATAATCGACCAAGTCCTGACTGGCGGGGTGTACCGCCTCCGAGATGCGTCGGATAACCGACTCGAGCCGAACCCGTGGAATGCCACCCGTCTCCGAAGATTCTATGGCTAGCGCCGGACTCTGTGTTTGTCTCCTTCCTCTGTCCACTTTTTGCATTTTTCTGTCTTACATTTCTCCCCTTCCCCTCTTTTCTTTTATAGCCCTTAAAGGCTCATCTAGTGACGCGCCACTCGCGCTCATTAAACCTGGGGGCTTCTTTAACAGAAGCTTATTTATATGGGCTTCACGCCTAACACATGCGTCAAACTTCCGCATGTACCTTTTTCCTGACCATTATATGCATCAATATGACTTAAGTTTTGGCCAAGCTGGGTTGCCTGGCTCCTGTGCTTACCCCTACGTTCCCGATTGTTCGGCTAGGCGGTAAAGGGAGCACCTCTGCGATTGTTACTGCCGGGTCAGCCGGATGTGTACCGCAGACTGGGTGAAGCCGAAAGCTAGCGTTCTTAAGGGAATATTCGGTCGGTGAGATAAAAGATGATCTTTTTACTCATTTTATGCGCCCCCAGATGCTTTTTTCTGCGTCTTTTTACGCAGTCCGGACATGCACTTTAGGGCATGCCTCCCAGCGAAAGGAACCCCTAATGGAACTATTCTCTCTGGAAGATGTTTCTTACTAACCATGTAATATAACATAACTAGTTGGGCCCTTGTCTGATAAAGCACTAATGACCCCTATGCCTGGTCTCCACGCATACCACGGTTCTTATATAACCGCTATGGTATTCGGACACACTCCGGACCGTCAGGTCCCGAGGTTGAAGCGAAAAGGTCGGCAACGACAAACGATCTACAATCCGGCTAGAAGGCATTACACATGTCAATTTAAAATTACATAGTCATTCTGACTGATTGTATTCCTCTTCTATACCATCCAACAGGCTGTCTAATTTACAGTCCTGCTGGGAATACTTCGCGGCTAACTCTACTTGGCCGTATACTAAGCTTACAGGGATCTCCTTCCCGTCAGGCTCCACTAGTCCGACCTCGGCCATGTGGTTTGGGCCAGACTTCGTAAAACGGGTCTTCACCATGGCCCAGGCCTCCCTAGCGCCTTGTCGGCTGGCCGATATCTTCCACAACCGGAAGCGCCGCGGAGCTCCCTTCAGCTTCTCCACAAGCTCTCCAAGGCCCTCAGGCATGGAGTGGGCAAGCCATAAGGCTTGGGCAACGCCTCGCATCACCTGCCGAATTCGCTCGTGCAGTTGCATGAGTTCGGGAAGAAGGTCACCCGTAGAACCGGGCATCTCCTCTGCAGGACGACCTATGAGCATACCTACAGACATTACTCTGTTAGTCGACTTCCTCGCCGAACTCTTTTTTCAAAGTTCGTTCAAGCACTTACTAAAAATGCCGCGTCAAAGCCGTTGATTCTCCTTCGTGGAGTCCGACAGCTGGCCACGAACATCTTTAAGTTCGACGTCCAGCTTGGTGTTGGCATTCTGAAGATCATTCTTCTCTCGCCTCACCTTTGTCAACATACTCTCACCGGCCTTTAGCCGGCGTAAGAGTTGTTGCTTGTCCGGATCTAGTCCGGCGCCATCTGCAATATGATTTGTCAAATTTGCACCCACACCGCACAATACTAATCTTTCGAAGTGTATCTTACCTGAGGGGGTCTCTTTGGGCTCCCCTGCTGCGGCTAGTGCGGCCTCTAGTTGGGCCTTGCACTTTTCCAGCTCCTGGGACAGTACGGTATTCTTCTCTGTAAGAAGCTGCATATTAAATGATCCTTAAATCGGTTGCTCTAACTGTTTCAAGTCTCGGGGGCTACTGGTATATATATATTTGACCAAAATTTTCTTACCCGTATGTCTTTTACATACTGCTCCGTGGCTCTGGCAAAACCATTTTGAGCGGCATGGAGGTACGCATCTCCCGAACTAAAGGCATCTAAAGCCTCTTGGGAGAAACAAGCGTCGCGTAGAACTATCCGGCGACGCCTGTGGTTCATGGCACTCTCCACTTCAGAATTTGTGGCAGACAGCCTGTCCGCATCCTCTGTCGGAGGAGCGTCTGGTACGCGCCTTGTGCTCGCCTCCGCTTCCTGGCCAGACGATGGAGCCTGGCTGGTGGAGGCGCGATTGGCAACCTCTCCAGATGTAGTCCAGCGAGGTCTCTTCCTTCTGAAGATAGCACGAACGTTAATATGCCCTGACAGAATAACACCAGGGAAACAGAGGGTGCGCTATACCTTTGCGCCGGCATCTTAGTCCGGACTACATTCCTTTTTGCCCCACGGGGCCCTGCGGCCCCTCGTTGGCTAGCCGCCGCAGGTTTGGCCTCCTGCCTCGGAAATCTCCCCTGCAAAACACGGTTGTCGTCAGAAACACCGGAATACGTGAGAGTGGAATCTCTCTCAAGGGAACGAGACTCCGGTTTCTGTCACCTGGGAGGCCGGGATTAACCCTGGGTAATCAGCCGTGATGGCTACCAAGGTATTGTCCTTGCTTAGCTGGTGGAACACCCCGTCGATTAGCTCCACCGATATGTCCGGATCCTCTTCAGAGTCCGGATCGAGGGACCGTTCTGGGTCCTCGGGCTGTGGAGGGCGGCTGTTTATATCCTTTACCACCTGTCGCAGTTCCTGCATTGAAGTCGTTAGACTACATATCTAACCATGGGAGTATAAAACAAACGGGCAAGCGCAGTTGTTCACTTACCCAACTTGGAGGATTGTACATAGTAAATCCGGCCTGCGGGTTGACGTGGAGGATTTCCTCCTTTTCTCCCTTATACAAAGAGGATAAGATCTTTACTAGAGCGGCAGCTGAGGCCAGCCCCTTACGACCGTAACGGGTGGCGTCATCCTCCCCGTTGAAATCCCACATGGGGTGGCCTCTATATTGAAGTGGCTGCACCCCCCGCATAATGCATGCGGCCATGACTCCAATCATGGTTAGTCCGGAATGAGCCAACAGTCTTATCCGGCCCATCAGGTAAAGGACGTCTCTGTCGCTTTCTCTCTGAGAGCTCCGCGGACGCCAGCTCAAGCGTTTCTTCAATGGAGCACTGTTGAACTCAGGGAGACCGACTCGGATAGGGTCCGGTAGCGGGACGTCATCTATGTAAAACCATTCCGAAGGCCAGTCCTCGGACGCCTTCTTTGGGGTTCCGGATAGGTATTCGGTTCCGGCGATGCGCCATACTTCGGCTCCGCCCACTTGGTATATAGACCCCTCTCGAGAACGGGGCACCAGGCAGAATAACCTCTTCCATAGCGCGAAATGAGCCTCAACGCCTAAAAAATAGCTCGCAAAGGGCGACGAAACCCGCAATATGTAATACGGAGGCGGGCGTGAGATTGTGCAGCTGGAGGCCGTAGAACTCCAGAAGCACGCGGAGAAATGGATGAATTGGAAACCCCAGTCCCCTTATTAGATAGGGGACGAGGCACACCTGCTCTCCTTTAGAAGGATTGGGGGTTCTCTCCGCTTGTTTTCCGCCATTATAGGTGGCGAGACCGGCTCGGACCGGGACCATGTATGCCTGAGGGAGAAATCCCTTGGCCTGAAGCGACACTAACTCGCTATGCGGGATGGTGAAACTCTCCCAGTCCCCGGGTTTGGGACCGGAGGGGCGAGGGGAGGAGCTGCGACGGATGGTCATGTTGGAATGGACCTTTGCTGGAAGCGCTCTGATGATAACTCGCGGAGAGGAGAAGATGTGGTTTGGACCTAAATCCCCATCCCGTTAAATACGCGGCTCATTTATACGGCTAGGGGCGTGGATGTAAAAACGCCCTGGCTTTTCGTATTCGTTTGACACATGGAAGACGGCCATTATTGGGCATGGAAGCCGAGGAACACTACATTACAAAAATCGGACATTATTCCTACAGGTACACAAGATTTGGAGAAGAACCCGCCTTGCAATGCCTAACAATCTGCGCGCCGGACTCGTCGTCATTGAAGCCTGGTTCGGGGGCTACTGAGGGAGTCCTGGATTAGGGGGTGTTCGGGTAGCCGGACTATACCTTCAGCCGGACTCCTGGACTATGAAGATACAAGATTGAAGACTTCGTCCCGTGTCCGGATGGGACTTTCCTTGGCGTGGAAGGCAAGCTTGGCAATGCGGATATTCAAGATCTCCTACCATTGTAACCGATTCTATGTAACCCTAACCCTATCCGGTGTCTATATAAACCGGAGGGTTGTACTCCGTAGGCAATAAACTCCATACACAACAATCATACCATAGGCTAGATTCTAGGGTTTAGCCTCCTTGATCTCGTGGTAGATCTACTCTTGTACTACCCATATCATCAATATTAATCAAGCAGGAGTAGGGTATTACCTCCATCGAGAGGGCCCGAACCTGGGTAAAAAACATCGTGTCCCTTGTCTCCTGTTACCATCCGGCCTTGACGCACAGTTCGGGACCCCCTACCCGAGATCCGCCGGTTTTGACACTGACAGTCGTCATTCCCGAACACCTTTGATCACCGTGATCATCCAACTAGCATCCGTCATGGTGGTTCGGCCGCATTGGTACTCGACCCAATCATCGACGGATTTCACATGACACGAGTCCTAATGGACGGTGGTAGCAGCCTCAACCTACTCTATCAGGATACAGTACGCAAAATGGGCATTAATCCCTCACGAACCAAGCCCACGATAACTACCTTTAAAGGATTATACCAGGCGTAGAGGCCCGTTGTACGGGCTCAATCACACTGGAGGTGGACTTCGGTTCCCCAGATAACTTCCGAACCGAAGAGTTAATCTTCAATATCGTCCCCTTCCGCAGCGGCTATCACACACTGCTCGGACGAACCATGTTTGCTAGATTCAACACGGTGCCACATTATGCTTATCTCAAGCTCAAGATGCCCGGTCCACGCGGCGTCATTACAGTAAATGGAAACGCGAAACGTTCCCTCCGTACAAAGGAGCATACTGCAGCCCTAGCAGCAAAAGTACAGAGCGGCCTTCTCAAGCGGCACCATAATCCGGCCGCCGAGCCCCTGTACATCGTTAAGAAGGTCCAGACTATACTGCAACAGGGCAGCTCGGTTAGTCAAGAGCTGACTTAGTAAATTCGGCCTCCGTCCCAGCCCCGATGAGGAAACGACATCCGTACCACGCGTACATAACTACACACTCAAAACCCCATGGGTAGTGACGGCGGCATAACTCGCTCGTGATCGACAACGCGGCTTGATCGACCCTAGAATTCGCACACCTTTAATTTTTCCTTTTATTACGGGTTTTTTCTCTTTTCGAGGTCTATGCGGACGACCCGTTTGCAGAACAAACAAAGGAGGCAAGGAGCGCTAGCATACAAGGAAATCCACATGTGGTCTCTATTAAACGATTGCCATACTTGTTTTACATACCCACACGCAGCTCGCACTTGGTTGCGCCATGTTAAATAGATTTACTTGCTTATCAAATTACTTGCACAAAGTATGCCTCGACGTACTAATTACATCACAATGGTGAATAAATGGTGCCGTCAGCTTATTACTTAATTTTCTTGTTTCCTCACCTTTGTATATATTACTTATTGGACACGTATACCATGATAAGTATTACGGTGCCAGGGGCTTCATTACACCCTGCATTACGACAATAAAAGTCCGAACACTTTTCCATTATAGTTCGGCACCCCGAACCTATAGCATTATATGCATCGGCTCTGAATCATGTCTTTGGTCAATAGTTGGGTTGCCCGGATCCTCTGCTTACTACCTTACGTTCCTCTATATCGGCTAGGGTAGTAAAGGGAGAACTACTGCGATTGTGTCCCGGTTCTTCCGGACGAGCACCTCAGTAGAGAAAGCAGAAAACTAACTGTCATGATGCGGCGAGAGCTGGTCAGCTGTTCGAGAGGTTCCAAATCGTTAGAGATTTTTCCGCTTCTTGCGAAGAATCGGTTCCTCCGATTAGGCGTGTATAACGCCCCTAGTTCGGCCTTCTGAATACCAGGGGCTTCGCCAAATCTCTTAATTGTCAAACTCCTTTGGCTAAGTGAGGGCGGTAATGGCCGCATAGTCTAATTGCCTTGTTCGTTGCGCTAAACACCTCCTTTAAGGACCAGAATGTGGAGTAAAGAGTGTTTAGATTTATCCCTAACACCCCCGTACTATCTACCTGGGGGCAGAAGCCGACGACTGGTCAACCATCAGATTTCATAAACGGCCGCACAGGAGGTAAAATGTAAATCTCAAGCATTATAATACATAACATCGTTGTTCCATATTACAGGACAGGATAATACAAATGTTCTCATGGGAATATGATATCCTTCGAACATTGCTCCGCCACATGGCGGGACCCCTCCAGGACGCCATCAAAAGAGAGCCCGGGTCGACGATGCTCCTTGCCCTTCGGCGGCCCCTCGGTCATCAGCTTCTTGGCATCCAGCTTTGCCCAATGCGTCTTGACACGGGCAAATGCCATACGCACACCTTCAATACAAACCGACCGCTTCACGGCTTCGAGCCGCGGATAGGCACTTACAAGCCACGTAACAAGTCCGAAGTAGCTGCTTGGTATAGGCTCGGCAGGCCACAGCCAGACTATTAGGTCCTTCATGGCTAGCTCTTCCGACCTATGCAGCTCGACCAACTGCTTCAGCATGTCGCTGAAGGGCAACGGATGTTCGGGTCCAAGATATTGGGACCAGAGTAGCTTCTCCGTAGACATCCCTTCTTTGGCTCTATAATGCTTGGCAGCATCTGATATACTGCGCGGCAGATCCGTAAACGCCCCTAGAAAACCCTTCGGATAAGTACAAGGAACGTTTCTTCTACATAGTTGCTTTGCATGGTGAAAGACTTACCCGCCGCAATCTCCTTGGCTGACTGAATTTCCTGGAGGGCGTTCTGGGCTTCAGCTCGTGCATCCTATGCGCTCTGGTGGGCCTTCGCTAGTTCGGACTCTTGCGCCTTGCAATCGCGCTCCAAGGACTCAAATCTCTCGATCGCGCCCTGGAGCTGTTGCTGCACCTTGCCAACCTAGGCCTTGTGCTTTCCGCGCGCAGCGCGTTCCATGGCCGCTTTGTTCTTGGCCTCAGCTAACGCCTTCTTGAGGGCTGTCACCTTGATCGTGGCCCCTAATAAAGCATATGACACCTTAGTCCAGACGGCCTATTCATTTTTTCTTAATGCGTACCCACATGTTACTGCATACCTTGGCTATGCTCCAGCTTCTTCACGAGGCCGAGCTCTTCCTCCGCCCGCTCCATTTTCCGCTTCAGTTCGGAGACCTCCGCGGCTTGAGCAGTGGCAGCCTGCAATGATACCTGCTTATTCACACAGACAACTTATGTTAGATTCCTGCAATATTTCTTATCGATCCTCTGTTTGGCTATTTCTTTCCGAACACCAAACAGAGCATCAGGGGCTACTGTCTATACTATGATATTCTTCCTACAAATGCATTACTTCAAAGCCCGATAGAAGGCTAGTGTAGGCTTCGGTCAGTCCGCTTTTCACGAACTGGACCTTCTCTATTATCGTGCCCATAAGGGCGCATTGTTCATCCACAATAGAGGTGCCTCGTAGCGCCTTGATACGTCTTCGTCGTATCTACTTTTCCAAACACTTTTGCCCTTGTTTTGGACTCTAACTTGTATGATTTGAATGGAACTAACCCGGACTAACGCTGTTTTCAGCAGAATTGCCATGGTGTTGTTTTATGTGCAGAAAAGGAATATTCTCGGAATGACCTGAAACTCCACGGAACATCTTAGAAAAAACAATAAAAAATCCTCGCCAAAGATGAAGACCAGGGGGGCCACACCCTTCTCACGAGGGTGGGGGGCGCCCCCCCTAGGGCGCGCTCCCCTACCTCATGGGCCCCCCTGGAAACCCTCTGACGCCAACTCCAACTCTATATATTTGCTTTCGGAGAGAAAAAAAATCAGAGAGAAGAAATCATCGCGTTTTACGATACGGAGCTGCCGCCAAGCCCTAAAACCTCTCGGGAGGGCTGATCTGGAGTCCGTTCGGGGCTCCGGAGAGGTGGATTCATCGCCGTCGTCATCATCAACCATCCTACATCACCAATTTCATGATGCACACCGCCGTGCGTGAGTAATTCCATCGTAGGCTTGCTGGACGGTGATGGGTTGGACGAGATTTATCATTTAATCGAGTTAGTTTTGTTAGGGTTTGATCCCTAGTATCCATTATGTTCTGAGATTGATGTTGCTATGACTTTGCTATGCTTAATGCTTGTCACTAGGGCCCGAGTGCCATGATTTCAGATCTGAACCTATTATGTTTTCATGAATATATGTGAGTTCTTGATCCTATCTTACAAGTCTATAGTCACCTACTATGTGTTATGATCCGGCAACCCCGAAGTGACAATAATCGGGAGCACTCTCGGTGATGACCATAGTTTGAGGAGTTCATGTATTCACTATGTGCTAATGCTTTGTTCCGGTTCTCTATTAAAAGGAGGCCTTAATATCCCTTAGTTTCCAATAGGACCCCGCTGCCACGGGAGGGTCGGACAAAAGATGTCATGCAAGTTCTTTTCCATAAGCACGTATGACTATATACGGAATACATGCCTACATTACATTAATAAATTGGAGCTAGTTCTATGTCACCCTATGTTATGACTGTTACATGATGAACCACATCCGGCATAATTCTCCATCACTGATCCTGTGCCTACGAGTTATCCATATACTGGGTTACGCTTATTTACTTTCCTGCTGCTTCTGTTACAATCACTACAAAATACCAAAAACATTACTTTTGCTGTCTTTACTTTTGTTGCCACTACCACCACTATCATATTACTTTGCTACTAAACACTTTGCTCCAGATACTAAGTTTCCAGGTGTGGTTGAATTGACAACTCAACTGCTAATACTTGAGAATATTCTTTGGCTCCCCTCGTGTCGAATCAATAAATTTGGGTTGAATACTCTACCCTCGAAAGCTGTTGCGATCCCCTATACTTGTGGGTTATCACGCCTCCATTAGATTATCGGTGTGTCTGGTTGGATAGAGGTCACCGGCGGAACGGGCACATTCCTTCCTTTTTGGGGAATGCCGTTCGATGGACTCCGGAGCCGCATAGATCTCCGGAATAGTATCCGGATCAGGTCCAAAGGGAACTCGGCCCCCGTCACCAGTCCCCATAGGGGCTTTTTGCCCCATGTGTCCGGCGAATGAGGAATCGTCCTGGGGTGCCATCCCGACGATCTCCGGAAGCCCCCCCCCCCCCGATCGGGGAAGGTCTTTTGCGACACCACCTTGTCGTCACCCTTGGGAGAGAAGGAATGAGTAGGTCATGGAGACATGCTAGCCATCTCCTTTGAGTCTAGCGACCCCTCTGTCGAGGATCGCGGGGAGCATCGTGTGCTGGACTGCAATAACAAGGTTTAAGGTATATCAATATTACAAACCGGGAAGGCCAGAAGTTTTCGAATTCTGGTACTTACGAGGCGGCCTGATGCTTGGTCCGGCGAGGTCGCTCCGGACTGCTATAAACATCCCACACGGAGTTATCCGCGAGGGAGGCTCTAACCCTCTCAGGCGCTTTTGCCTCCGGATTTGTGGGGGGCGCTCTCTTATTCCTCCCCACTTTAGGTGGGGAGTCGCTTTCTTCTTCCTCTTCGTCGTCATCGTCAGCAGAGAAAGAGGAAGTCTCATCTTCGGACATCACGTCCGGAGCGCCTTTTTGGAGAGGGCCCTTCTTGGCCCCTTTGGCTGCTTTCTTGGCCGTCTTCTCTGGCACCTCATAAGGTGCTAGAAAAAGCATTTTCGTCAGTAATGGGAATTCTTGGTCTTCGGGCAGCGGAGCCGGGCAGTTAATACCCTCAGCTATCTTGATCCAAGCCTGAAAACACGGGTAGCTTAGGCTTTTTCTCAAAATATGCTAGTAAAGGGTACGCATTGAAAACACTAAAAGAACTTACCGGGTTAGCCTAGCGTTTTAAGAAAAGCCTACAATCTTTGGTCGTGGGTGGTGGCGTCTCGCCGGCCTTGAAGAGCACTTTCCATATTTCTTCATGCATCGTGCCGAAGAGCTCTAGTAGCGTCTGGTGCTTGGCCGGATCGTACTCCCACAGATAGCAAGTCTGGCGTTGGCACGGAAGGAACCGATGAATGAGCATGACCTGGACCACATTGACAAGCTTGATCTTCCTATCTATCATGTTCTGGATGCACGTCTGGAGCCCAGTCAGCTCGTCTGAGGGACCCCAGGTTAGGCCCCTCTCTTGCCAGGAGGTGAGCTGCATCGGGATTCCAGATCGGAATTCAGGGGCCGCCACCCAGTTGGCGTCACGCGGCTCGGTGATATAGAATCACCCCGATTGACACCCTTTCATCGTCTATGCGAATGAGCCTTCGGTCCAGCTAATGGTGGCTTCTTGTTCACCATGGCACCTCCACATTCTACTTGATGGCAGCTCACCACTTTCGGCTTCACATTGAAGGTCTTCAGCCATAGGCCGAAATGAGGCGGGATGCGGAGAAAGGCCTCGCACATGACAATGAATGTCGTGATGTTGAAGATGAAGTTGGGGGCTAGGTCATGGAAGTCTAGCCCATAGTAGAACATCAGTCCACGGACGAAGGGGTGAAGAGGGAAGCGCAGCACGTGGACGAAATGTGTGAGAAACACAACCCTCTCGTGGGGCTCTGGAGTGGGGACGATATGTCCCTTGGCCGGGAGTCGGTGAGCGATCTCCTTGGCCAGATATCCGGCCTCCCAGAGCGCCTTGATATCCCTTTTCTTGACAGAGGAGGCCATCCACTTAGCCCCAGATCCATATCCGGACATCTTTGGAGTGCTTTCTTGGACGAGGGAGAAGCTAAAAGCATGGGCGCTGGAGCTCAGGGACGGAAGGACTGAGGAGGAGCCGAGGTGTGGGTGAAGAAAGGGAATCCTTATCCCCTTATAAAGGCCGTGAATATCAAGCGTGTCCCCACTCGCCTATTCCCAAGGGCCGTGCAAACGGCACGGTTGGGTCGTCCACACCCGTATTGATGAGAATCCCGTAATAAGGGGACACGATCTCTACTTCGACAAGACGTGCCAATGGCAACCGCGTCTCGAAACATGGAGCGGCAGACGAAAACGGTTCGAAATTATGACTGGACAAACATGATTTCATGTTGTAAAAAGCTGACAACAGATTAGACTCGTGCAAAAATATATTCTCTCTGCAGTTATGTATGGTGTGTGTGACAGGTCCGGATACTATCATCACATCCGCAGACTATCTTGAAGTTCGGGTAGAAGGGAACCCGCCTTGCAATGCCGAAGACAATCTGTGCGCCGGACTCCTCATCATTGAAGCCAGGTTCAGGGGCTACTGAGGGAGTCCTGGACTAAGGGGTCCTCGGGAGTCCGGCCTGTTATCCGTGGGCTGGACTAATGGGCTGTGAAGACATGGAGGCCGAAGACTGTACCTCTGTCTGGATTGGACTCTCCTTGGTGTGGAAGGCAAGCTTGGCGACCGACTATGAAGATTCCTTCTTATGTAACCGATTCTATGTAACCCTAGACCCCCCCGGTGTCTATATAAACCGGAGGGGTTAGTCCGGAAAGGATATACTCATTACCATAGTCATTCAGGCTAGGACTCTAGGCTTTAGGCATTACGATCTCGTGGTGGATCAACTCTTGTAACACTCATATTCATCAAGATCAATCAAGCAGGACATAGGGTATTACCTCCATAGAGAGGGCCCAAACATGGGTAAACATCGTGTCCCCCGTCTCCTGTTACCATCGATCCTAGACGCACAGTTCGGGATCCCATACCAGAGATCCGCCGGTTTTAACATCGACACTCCGCCTTACGGCCACGGGCATATTCAGCATGCTCGTCACACAGGATCTTCACCTCGGCCTCCAGCACCCGGCAGCGACCTTGGGCGGCCTCGGCCTCCTCGCGAGCAACTGCTGCCTGAGCCGCGGCTCGCTTCTCCCTCTCAGAGGTCGCGCGACCTGGCACAACGCTGCCCGAATGGTCATGTCAGAATGGAGCCAACCAGAGACTAGCTCCAGGCGACCAGCTGCCAGCTGGAGGGCTTCGGTGCTTTGGATATCTTATTGCATCCGGGCCATCTCAAAAAGGGCCCGCTCGAGGACGTCGGGAGAAGCGGAGGAACCTGGTGTCTGCAACATGGCAGAAGAAGGAGGAAGAGGTGTCGTCGTCACCATGGCCTGGGAGGCAGGAAGCTCCAGAGCCTCTTGGACCTCAGCACTCGAGCCGGACACTGGCACCTCCTGAGTCAGCGGCGCCTCGGGGGCTGACTCCTCCCGAGGATGCTCCACCCAGCCTCGCGAGGATGATCGGGCTGGAGAAGCACGAGCACCGTCCCCACCTTTGCTCATGGAGAGGGGCGCGGCCGCAGGAGGCGACCTGGGCTCAAGCAGCACCACCTCGCTCTCGCTTCTCCTCTTCACCGCAGGCGTCGGCCTAGTTACACAATAAGGAAGAAGAGTCAGAAACAAGCACCAGCAGCGAGAACAAGGCAGGACGATAACACTTACTGATCCGCCGCGACATAGTCCCTCTGCTTCGGGAGCTTGAAGCCGGAGAGCTTCGCAACCCGAGGCGCGGGCGCGCCAGCTCCCGGAGCAGAAGCAGGAGTGGCAGCTAGGCCAGAAGCGGCTCCAGGCGGCATCGGAGCAGAAGCAGTGTCCCGGGAGATCAGCACCGATTGGTCCCTCGTCGGGATGATGGACGGCTCTCCCTTCTCCTGACGGGCGTCAGCCTCGTCATCGTCAGGAAGGGTGTGGAGGATGTCAGCTTTGCTCAAGGGGGAGGTCTCCCCCATCCCTTCAGGGGGCACCTCCGAGTCTTCCTCCTTCTACTCTTCCTCCCTACGGGATTCACCTGAAGACAGCTCCACCGGCGTCGGCGCCACAGGGGCCCCGGTGGGCGCCGGCGGCACCAGTCCGCGCCCGACAAAGGTCGGCCTAGAGGGAACGACTAGCGCCCCATCCTTGCAGCGGAACAAGGGAGTGAACACATTCGGCGGGTACTCCTGGTCGTCCCCGACCAGGATATGGAGAGCCGCAGCCAGCTCATCATCGGACAAGGCGCTCACGCTCAGGCGAACCTTGTCCTCTTCATTACAAAGCTCCCACAAGGGGCGCGTACGCGCCTGAAGTGGGGCTACGCGTAGCATCAGGAATTCCCTCAGGAGCATGGCCCCTGTCACCTTCGCAGCCTTCGCATTGCCCAGCTTCAGGTCGGGGTTCATCTGCTCCAGCACCAACATCGCCCGTTCATCAGTGAGCTTCGCGCGAGACCACCCCTTGTCGGACTGGAGCATCTCCGTCTGCAGCGTCAAGCCTGGGTGGATGCACTTTGCGTTCATCATGGCCCACTTGCTCCGGAAGCCGTCAGCCTTCTTCCCAGTCTTCGAGATTGAGTTGGCCTTGCCGGCCACGATGAAATTGTCACACCTGGAGGTATGGCCATCGTTGATGCGGAGGAAGAAGAAGTGGCATAGTAGAGCCACGGACGGCATCATGTCGAGGTACGCCTTGTAGTAGAAGGCGAAGATCGACAAGAGAAGGATAGATTTGGGATGAAGATGCAGCGCCTGCAGTCCGTACTGGTCAAGGACCTCGTAGAAGAAGTCAGAGAAGGGGGAAACCAGCCCCGCGATGATGCTGCTCATGAAGAAGGGGAAGAAGGTGCTTCCCTGAGGCTCCGGCATGTCAAAGCCGGCCCGGAGCTCAGTCTTCCCCCTCTCGTTGCTTTTCCCCACAGTCAGCAAGCGTGTGGAGGCGAGGTTCTTCTCCGAGACATTGGGCGTGTCGAGAGCTGGCTCGTACCAAGCTGGTGACGAGGCGGGCTTGACCCTCCGGGGCGCCATTGGCCGCTGATGCGGAAAAGGATGGGGGTAGATCTGGAGATTTCGGAAGCAGGGAGCAAGAAAGGGGATCTGGAGCAAGGCGAAAGGAGGCAGTGAAGGCAAGCGATGTCTAGGCCAGCCTTTTGACAGTTGGGAAGTATCCGAGACAACGTGGGTAGCGGAGACGCCCACGTCCAATCAACTGCCATGCATCGACCAAGGTCGCACGCTATTAGGGCCTGCGGCACTCTGCACTTGCCACTTGGCTACGCCTCGAAGTCAAGCCCGAGCGCGCCTTGGGCCCGGGGGCTACTATCGGTGTTCTGGGAACGGGGGTCCCCAGACTTGCCAAACTGCGGCCCATGGCGTGGCTCTGCAAGCGGGCCCTTACGACCCATCTTCACCAACAAGCATTCAAGACCCTTGCGAGGGGCCAAGCCTCATGAGGCGAATGACACAAGACCTCCTCAGGAGCGGCCTCACCAGGCTGGCTCGCGAGGGGCGGAGAGATCAAGGCAAGGCAAACCTCGTGAGGTTCCAATGACGTGAGCCATGACGATCGAGACCAGGCGGGTGCTAGGAGGGCGCCAGCGTGCACAGTGTCCTTGTTTCCTCTTTGGTGCTAAGGAGGCAACCATAGACGAAGAGTACTAAGGCGTCAAGCAATGGTTTCCATATCGTTGCAACAAGACCAAGACCAGCAGGACGGCAAGACGGAGGTCACCGTGGAGCCCAAGGCGGTGTCACCGCCAGAGCCTTTGGCAGGCGAAGACTGCTTTTGTCAGGATAACTTGTACTAGCTGTCCCCTTTCAAATTGGCCATTGTTGGCTCCATTCCTGGTCAATATTTGGGGAGAGGGTCAGGGCCTCTGTAAACAGGATTAGCCACCACAAGTAGGAGAAGGATCGGAGCCACCTCAACTTGGACTAGATCCAACCCATCCTCACATCCACCAAGCACAAGAACACCTCGCCTCAGGATGTTGTTCTTCCCCTTGTACTGTTCATCCTCAGCCCAAGAGGCAATCCACCACACCACACTGGAGTAGGGTATTACACCACAACGGTGGCCGAACCAGTATAAATCTCGTGTCTCTTGTGTTGCGAGTTCAGGGAGCTAGCCTTTGAGATCGTGAAGTGCTTGAGGGCGTGATCAGTGAGGGGGAGATCTTCGCGCACACCCAAGTGTTCGAACCTTAAGGGTTTTGCCGGAACCCGAAATCTGACATATTGCATGGTCTCCGGATGGCTATCTCCATGGGCATACAGCGCCTCGAGGTGTGTGGGATTCTGACCTCGCAATAACCCAAATAAAAGGAGACTTCAACGCAAAAGATCCGAATATGGCGGCCTAACGCAACACCGTACTGCAAATATCAGCTTGGTTTGAGGGCCTCGAGTTTCATCACGTGGCTCGAGAGAGTAATCAAGCCGTGGACATCCTTGCTCGCATGGGCGCTAAACGTGACCCCGTCCCACCTAACACCTTGGAAAGGCTCTCCAAGCGATCCGTGGCATGGTAGGATGAGAACGGGAGCACCGACCCAGAGCCAATCATAACCCCCGATTCCGAACACAGTCCCGATATCATCAGGGGCTGAGGCACCAAAATAACACCATCGGCCCATGAAATTAGGGTTGTAATTGCCCCATGGACCGAGCCTTTCCTTGCCTATCTCACCAGGAATGAGCTCCCTGAGGATCAGACTGAGGCCCGTCAGATTGTTTGAGGTTCGAAAGCCTACAAAGTTCATGAAGGAGAACTATACAAGAAAAGCACTACCGGGGTCCTTCACTGATGTATCTCCGAAGAAGAGGGATGGAAGCTCTTGGCTGGAATACACGCTGGTCTTGGCGTCCATCATGCCGCAGTTCGGGCCCATTAAGTAAAGCCTTCCGCATGGGTTTCTTTTGGCCCACAGCCCGGGCAGATTCACAAGACCTCGTGCAGCGCTGCATTGGATGCTAGCTTTTCGCTAACCAAAGCCACATGCTGCCTACCGCCCTCTTGGCCCTTTACGGACTGGGGCTCGATATGGTCGTACACCGTTACGATGTCCCACACAGTATTATTACTGACAACGGCTATAAATTTACAACTGATGAGGTGAAAACTTGGTGCGCCAACTTGGGCATCAAACTTCATTACGCCTCTGTATACCACCCTCAGACAAACGGACAGGTCTAACGGGCTAATGGCATGATAATGAGCGACATCAAACCCATACTAGTGCGATCTCTGCAAGAATCAGACAAACACTAGGTCGAGGAACTCGATTCCGTACTTTGGGGGCTGCGGACCACGCCCAATCACAACATTATTCATGACTCACCTCGAGTGTGCATGTATGAAGAGAGAGAAGCCGAGCTCGATTGGCATGACGACCTGGACGGCCTAGAGGAGGAGCGCGATATCACGAAGGCATGTTCTGCATTCTATCAACAGCAGGCTCGGCAATACCAAAACAGAGAACTACGGGCAAAGACCTACAATGTCGGTGAACAAGTTTTACGCCTACCAGAAAATAAAAATGACAAGCTCAAGCCCAAATGGGAGGTTCCCTTGATTATAGATGAAGTTCTCACTAGAGGAGCCTATCGTCTTCGCAACGCTCCGGACAATCTCATGGAGCCAAACCCATGGAATGTTGCAAGGCACCGAAGATTCTACGCCTAAGTCTGCACATCTCCCTATTTTTCTCGTTCTGTCTTCTCTCCCTTTTTACAACTTTTTCCTTTTTTGCCTCGTTTCTATATGACTTCTAAGTTCGTGTTTGGATAAACCGTACACCTAAAGGGTAGACATCCTCAAATGTACTTACCCCACAATACTTGGGGGCTTCTTTTCACAAGAACCTTATTCTTGTTATCATATTTCGAGTCTCAAGCTCATCATATATATATATATGTGTCATCTATCCATATATGTCCTTTATTCACCATCATATGCACCTTTATGACCTATGTTCTCGTTTTTGCTAAGCTGGGTTGCCTGGCTCCTATTCTTATGCCCTATGTTCCCGTTTGTTCGGCTAGGGCATAAAGGGAGCACCTCTGCAATTGTTATAGCCGGGTCATCCGGACTTGTACCTCGGACTGGGTGAAACCGAAAGCTAGCGTTCTTAAGGGAATGATTGGTCGGTGAGCAAAAGACAAACTGCCCTCGCGGCACTACAAAGCCCCAGCATATAAACGAGTACTGTGATTTCTTAGCATCACAGCCTCGGTATGCACAAATAACCGCATACTAGCCCAGGGAAAGGAACCCTTAACAGAACTATTCTCGCTAGAAGATGTTTCCTACAATCAAATGTAGTATAACATAACTCCCCGAATACAACTTGTCTATTCAAGCAATGATGACCGGACTGCCTGGTTTCCGAACATACTTTGGTGTTTACCTATGGTATAGTATTTGGCAACACTCCTAAGCTCGGATTGTAGGAGGTCGAAGGAGAAAGTTTGCCATGAAAATTGTTTTACAAATTCGACTGGAGATAAGTTTGTTGACAAAAGTACATTGTTACTTAGACACAAAAACTTCTTCTTCCTCTAGACCCTCTAGCAGGCTTTCTAGTTTATAATCTTGTTGGGAGAACTTGGCGACCACCTTCACTTGGTCGTACACCAGGCCGACCGGAATTTCCTATCCGTCGGATCCTCAAGGTTTGACCCAGGCCATATGATTGGGATCAATTCCGGTGTACCGTGTTTTTACCATTGTCCAGGCTTCCCGAGAACCTTCTTGGCATGTCGATATCTTCCATAGCCGAAAACGGTGCCGAGCTCCCTTGAATAAATTCACAAGGTCCTCCATACTTCCTGGAGGAGAATCGGCTAGCCATAAAGCCTTAGCAATACTTCTCATCGCCTTCCGTGCTCGCTCATGCACCTTGGACAGCTCTTGTAGCAGGTGGCCTTGAAATCCGGACACCTCTTCTTTGGGCCGCCCAGTCAACACACCTGCAGACATAAAACTTGTCAGGATTCGCATCAGCGAACTATACGACAAAAAGATAAAGGACATACTGAATATGCCGCCTCTCAGCTTTTTGTTCTCCTTCAAGGAGTCTTCTAATTGGGCTCGCACATCTTTCAGCTCTTCGCCGAGCTGGGTGTTGGCATCCTACAACTTGTTCTTCTCATCCTAGTCCGTGTTAGTACACGCTGACCAGCGGCCTCTTGCCTTTTGGCATGTTCTTTGTCTGCCTGCGCGGCCTTCAGCTTCTCCTCCAGCTGCGCCGCCGATCCTGCCATTGTAAAACAAAACTCTGCTAATTTGCACACACATGACTAAGACATTCTTATCTTTCCAAACGGAAGGGAACATTACCAATGAGTGCCTCCTTGAACTTCTCAAGTTCGGCAGTAGCAGCAGTCAGTTGCGTCCGACACTACTCCAGCTCCCAAGATAGCATGATGTTCTTCTGCGTGAGTACCTAATTACACATAGATCCTTAAAATCAGTTGCTTCAACTGTTTTCAATTCTCGGGGCTACTACTATATGGATATTAAATCTACTCAAAATTATCTTACTCGCATATCCTTTGAAAGTTGGGGAGTGGCCCCAGCAAGGCCATCCTGAGCAGCTTGGATGTATGCCTCCGCCGAACTAAAGGCATTAAAGGCCTCTTTAGTAAAGGTAGGATCGCACATGGAGGCCCTCCGGCGTCGATGGTTCATAGCACTCGCCACCTCGGAGTTGGTGATGGATACATTGTCCGACTCATCAGAGAGAGGACAATCTGGCCTGGCACCCGTATCGACTCTCGCCCTAGAGGCAGGTTCCGAGGCTAGATTGATGGGCGTATGTACGGCGAGATCTCCGGATATAGTCCGATGAGTGCTCTTCCTGGAATATGGGAAAGAGAAAAACATCACAGTTCGACATGTTTGCCGCAGGGCGTATCAAAAGCTGTACCTTTTAGTTGAATGTCGGAGCTTGGAAGAATCGCCGTCCGCCTTCATTTTTGAAGATCCGCGTGGTGTCGACGTACCCTTCTTAAGGGATGACCCCGATGCGGCATGACGAGATGAGCGCTGCCCCTTTTAAAAACACAAGACATTAAAGTGGGTAAAGCGCAGTAAGAAAACTCTTTTTGAGGAAACACCTTCACGGTACATACGTGGGAGGAAGGGAGAAGGCCGGGGTACTCGGCTATAATGCCACTTCCGTGCCATCATAAATCATTTGATAGAAAACCCCCTCCATGAGCTCTACGGATATGTCCGAATCCTCTTCGAATCCGTGATCCAGGTCCCGATTATGGTCCTCCGGCTGCGGGGCGGGGCTATAAATCTCAGCGACAACTTTCCTCCATTCCTATCAAGAAATGGTGGGGTTGAGTTCGGCGAGGTACGACTCGGGAGGATCATTAAGTAAAATTACTGAGCGAAGGCTTACCCAGCTGGGAGGATTGTACATGGAAAAGCCATCTTGGCACTTAAGGCGAGTGAATTCCTCTTTCTCCCTATGGAACCCCAGCTTAGAGCAACCAGTTTACCTTGCATTGCCAGCCCAGAGATCACGTCTTCTGGCAATACACAACAACATGGTATAGAAACAACAACTTTATTAATGCTAGAGGATTACATGAGTCTGATATTACATCGAGATACGAGGCCAAGCAGCACACTCGGTGCGGCTGAACAGTATGTACATTATTTAATGAACATGACGGGGGCCTCGATCACACGAACTACGCGGCGGCGAAAGAACGACGAAGTGGTAACTCCATAGCATAGGGACACCAACGTGGACACGGCCTAGATGCGAGATGCACTCCGATTCGAACCGACTAGCCTAAAAGCTGGCATGACATGCCAGGTCACTACATAGAATGTACTTGCAAGCTCACAACAAACATAAGCACGATGACAAACAATATCATGACAATTAATCAGGTTAATGCAATAAAAGAAATACTAGTAATGCGGTGCAATCCACGTGTGCACCGAGTCCCGCGGACTCGTTTACCAGATGGGTTACCTCGTAACCAAATGGTGACGATACCTGGGTCACAACTGAAACCAATCACTCATGATGCAACTCGTGAGTTCATGAATCATCACGAAACCAGTGCCAACAACAATTATTTAGGATGGGAGATTAATGATAAAAGTTGATCCATGGTGTGACTTACTTCCGAGTTATGCCCATAACCGAGGACGCGGCTATCGATAGATTAAATACAGTCTGCAGAGGTAGCGCACTTTATCCACACCACGGAACCCATGGCCTCGCACTCCCATTCGGGTGGACCAAGGACGTTCCAATGAAACCCTCCCCTTGTCATGACACTCTCCCGACCACTCCGACAAATTCCCCCTCAGGCTAGGTCTTGAGTGTCCTTGCGCCTACCAAAGGCACCAATGGCCACCGTCGTGGCAAAAACGGTCCCAAATGGGGACAAGGTACCATAAAAACAAAACGAGCACACAAGGTTATGTCTGCTTACCGGGCCAGGGTATGCACGCCCATAACCTTCCCTCGCGGGAGGCACCGGTGAGAGGCACAACAAAGGACCGAATCAAGACCCCACCATAAGGTAAATGTGGCCGCACTGAGTAAAACCCGATTCAGTGGCACCATGACGGGATCAACATCATATTCAAGTTGGACTTAATCAGGTTTAATTTTAAAACAAAAACTTTATATAAACAACCCATACTATGCCATGGTCATGCAACTAATCAACATAATTATCTTTCACTACTCAGGATCAAAAACATTACTGGTTCTACCTCATTTTTAGTATCATGCAATATTTTGATTAACTCGTAATTCATATGAATATATAACTTATTAAAAGAACCATCATTATTTATCATAGCAATATAACTAAAGCAAAATTTTATTCTACTTGACTAATCTAGTCCATGCATTCAACTAGAGACTTAAACAAGCACTTGCAAGCATGATAAAGTAACTAGCACTCAACAAAATTTATTTAACAAATTTTAAATGCAAATAAGAACTAATATTCAAGTAGAAAATCATAGACATTGAGATACCACCATCCAAATGCTGGTGTGGCTTGCCTTAGTGCAGAGGAGGATCACACTCCTCGTGGTTGACTTCAAGACAAGTTTCTTCTTCTGAAAATATTAAAAAACCACAAAAACAAAAATCAAAAACCTCTCTGAATAGCACCAGAAATTATATACAGCAAGGAAAAATCCACATTTTGGTGTGCTACTAGAGCTTTCTGAAATAAACCCAATGCAAGAAGAATCAACTCATTTGGACTTATAGGCTAGAAGTTGTGGCTGGTCAAAGTTTTAGTCAAAATCTGATTAAATTTGAATAATTCAGAAAATCCTGGGGGTGACGTCGAGGCGTAAAGAGGGAGTACGCCCCCACTCGTACCGCTTCGGGCGTGAGTGGTGAGGCTGACGATGGGCCCCAGCCGTCAGGGGAGAGAGATCAGAGCGTGACAGCGCTTACGCCGGAGCTTACGTCGGTGAGGAGTGGGTTTGGGGTGAACTGGAGGGATAGAAACAAAGAGGGGTTCACGGCGCACCTGCGCATACACGTGGCTTGCCGTGGGATGGACGGAGCTTCTCGCGGTCAAGCTCGCAAGTGACGGTGGCCGACGGGACATGCCGAAGAGGAAGAAGGCGACGGTGAGAGGCGGGTCTGAGGGCTCAGCAGCATCCAGGAGGAACTAGAGGATCGCCAATGCCACACCAAAGAGGTTGGTCGACCTCGAGGGCCACCGGAGTGAGGTGGCGGGGCTGCAGAGATCGCCGGAGTTATCTGGTCGGGTTCGACGGCCAGAGGCCTGCCCGACCGGGCTATGGTGTTCCTACATGGTCGTGGTGGTGGTGAGGAGTGTTGTGAGGCTTGGAAGCGAGGAGAGGGGCTCTATATATAGATGGAGCGAGAGGGGGTAACGTGGCACCGCCAGAGTGCTTTGGAAGCCGGCGAACGGCGACGAAAGGCGCCAGTGCGAGGGGGCAAGGTTTCAGCGTCACGACGGAGGTTGTCCATGCTCGCGGACGTGCATAGGGAGCAGTGGAGAAGAAGACATGGGCACGAGCGCACTGTGGCGTTTGGCCGTGATATGCCCGTGCTCGCTGCAGCATCTCCGGCGTCGGCGAGCGCCAGGGAGGGGTCATGAATGATGGGTTGAGGCTGGTGGCACGGGGCGACAGTCATCGGCGAGCTCTGGCTTGAGCACACGCCAAACAAAAACATTGGCACTACCCAGAGCACGTCGAATGTGTGCCAGACGCCATGTCCTCACGCGGTCACCGCCCTGGCATGGTCAAAACGGTGCCCACGCGTGGCCAAACCATGTCT
This sequence comes from Triticum urartu, assembly GCF_056163025.1. Classification (NCBI taxonomy): domain Eukaryota; kingdom Viridiplantae; phylum Streptophyta; class Magnoliopsida; order Poales; family Poaceae; genus Triticum; species Triticum urartu. Next base: position 305,320,563 of record NC_141878.1, read on the forward strand.
GGGCTAAAGTCCATGCAGTGTTTAGTCTAGAGGAGCTGAGGACACATCACCGAGCCGACCAGTTTTGATGCAACCAACTTGGCAAGTTTCGGACCAAGAACTTGGTTGCCAAGTTTGGCTAGCTTATAGATGGCCATGAGGGCTTATCTCCTGGGGTTAAGGGTTTCTTAGGAGGGTAATTAGGCTCAAGAAAAATCAGGGCCAAAAGATCAAGGAAAAATGTACTTGATGTACAAACTGAAACTTTGGGCCAGAAGAGAAATTATTTTCTCTAGCAAAAATATTATAAAAAGTCATGCAATATTTTTGCTTGGGAATGTGTGCCAAGCTCCAAAGATTATTAAGGAATTATTTCAGATTTTTGGGAGCAATAAAAATTAGTGTTGCTTTGGAGCACTATTTTGGAGGTTTATCAGAGAAATAAGGTTATTCATTTGATTATTTTGGAGGTTTATCAGAGAAATAAGGTTAAATGAGAAGTAGATAGGTCACTTGGTTGAAAGTCGAGGGCATACCCAAGTGACAAGTCCATTTGAATTGATTCCAAAAAATCCAAATCAAGGCAAAGGCAAAAACAAAGTCCGAAAAAAGAGAGAAGGCAAAATCCAAGCTGTCACAAACCTCCCCCACTTAGGATGAATCTCATCCTAGAGATTTGGTTGCTTGGGAAAACCATTCTGGGTATGTAGTCCTTAAAAGGTCATCTCTTTCCCAGGTTGCTTCCTCCTCGGTGTGATGTTCCCACTGAACCTTGTAAAACCTTATTTCTTTGCTGCGAGTGACTCTTTCTGTCTCATCCAATATTCTGATTGGCTTTTCTTCGAATGTCAAATCTTTAGCCAATTTTATCTCTGCCATATCAATCCTTTTATCTGGTGGCGAGATGCATCTCCTTATCTGCAAGATATGAAACACATTGTGTACTTCTGATAGTTCGGGTGGCAATTCAAACTGATAGGCAACAATTCCGACTCTGGCCATGACTAGAAATGGACCAAAGTATCTGGTTGCCAATTTTCTACGGGTCTTAAACCTTTTGACTCCTTTCATAGGGGTGACTCGGAGATATACGTGTTCTCCGGGTTCGAAGCTGATCTGGCGGTGTTTGGCGTCATAATAACTCTTCTGCTGTGATTTGGCCAACTGTAGTCTGTCTCGGATTTCCTTGACTTGCTTCTCGGCTTCGAGCATTAAATCAATCCGATAATACGGCTGTCTCCTGTTTCAGACCAGTTCAGTGGAGTGCGGCATTTACGGCCATACAGAGCTTCATAGGGTGACATCTTTAAGTTGGTATGGATACTGTTGTTGTAAGAAAACTCGGCGTAGGGCAGACAGTCTTCCCACTTGGGTCCTTGGGCCAATGCAAATGCCCTGAGCATATCTTCGAGTATTTGGTTTACTCGCTTAGTCTTTCCATCTGTCTGGGGATGCTAAGTCGTGCTGTACCTCAGAGCAGTCCCCAAGGCTTGATGTAGTCGAGACCAAAATGCTGAAGTGAAGAGAGATCCCTTGTCTGAAGTGATAGTCGAGACCAAAATGCTGAAGTGAAGAGAGATCCCTTGTCTGAAGTACTCCATGCAGACTGGCGATTCGGGACACATACAATTGTGCAAGCTGATCGGCACCGTAGGTGGTCCGGATGGGAAGGAAATGTGCCACCTTTGTTAGGGTGTCCACTATGACCCAAATTGCATCATTTCCTTGGTGAGTCCTCGGTAATCTGGTGATAAAATCCATGCAGATACCGTCCCATTTCCATTGGGATACTGACAGAGGTTAGAGGAGTCCGGCAGATTTTTGGTGTTCCGCCTTTACCTTGTTGCATATATCGCAAGATGCCGCAAAGTAGGCGATGTCTTTCTTCATTCCATCCCACCAGAATACTTGACGAAGGTCTTCATACATTTTGGTACCACCGGGGTGAATTGAGTATGGCGGTTCATGTGCTTCTGTCAATATCTTCTTCCTCGGACTTTCGTGGTTGGGTGCGCAAATCCTTCCTCGGAACCTTAGGATACCTTGCTGGTCTTTAGAGAAATCCGGTGTATGCTCGTCATGCATCTTCTTAGCATATAATTGCAATGATTTATCATCTGCCTGAGCTCTGCGAATTCCTCCTTCGAGAGTAGGGGCAACTTCAAATATGTTGGTAAGACGGGCATTGGTAATCACCAAGTTGAGCTGAGTGATTTCTTCATGAAGCTCAGGAGGCAAGGAATCCATTAGAGTATTTAGGTTGGCTGGTTTGCGGCTGAGGGCATCAGCCACCACATTAGCTTTGCCCGGGTGATAATTTATACCAAGATCATAGTCTTTAAAAAATTCGAGCCATCTCCGCTGGCGAAGGTACAAATCGAGCTGACTGAATATATACTTGAGACTCTTGTGGTCGGTAAATATCTGTCACTTCTTTCCAATCAGATAGTGTCTCTAAATCTTCAAAGCGTGCACCACCGTGGCCAATTCCAAACCATGAGTGGGGTAATTTCCTTCGTGTGGCCATAGTTGTCTGGATGCATAAGCCACAACCTTGCCATATTGCATGAGTACACATCCAAGACCTTTTCTGGAGGCGTCACAGTAGACATCAAAACTGCGGTAGATGTCTGGAAGAGTTAATATTGGTGCTAATGTCAGCTTGATTTTTAGCTCATTGAAACTCCGTTCGCAGTCCTCGGTCCATTCAATCTTCTTATCCTTATTTAGGAGCTCGGTCATTGGCTTGGTAATCTTGCAGAATCCTTCAATAAAGCAGCGATAATATCCGGCTAGTCCAAGGAAACTCTAGATTTCTGAGACTGCCAATGGTGCAGACCAATCAAGTATATCTTTCACCTTGCTTGGATCCATGGATATTCCTTCTGCCGAGAGGACATGCCCGAGATATCAAACTTGCTGGAGTGAAAACTCACATTTGCTGAACTTGGCACAAAGCTAATGGTCGCGAAGCCTTTGCAAAACTGCTCGGAGGTGGTCCTTGTGTTCGTCTTTTCTTTTTGAGTAAATGAGGATGTCATCAAGGAAACACCACCACAAATTTGTCCAAGAAATCCATAAACACCTTGTTCATCATATGCATGAAGAAGGTTGGGGCGTTGGTGAGGCCGAAGGACATAAAGGTATATTCATAAACACCATATCGAGTGGTGTATGCGGTCTTGGGAATATCCTCCTTTATTTTGAGCTGATGATATCCGGTCCTCAAATCAATTTTTGAGAATACTTTGGCCCCAGTGAGTTGATCAAACAAATCGTCAATCCTCGGCAGTGGATACTTGTTCTTGATGGTGACGTCATTCAGTTGTCGGTAGTCTACGCACATTCGTAGACTGCCGTCCTTTTTGTCCACGAATATCGCTAGTGATCCCCATGGTGAAGAGCTTGGGCGGATGTATCCTTTCTGCAGCATCTCATCTAGCTGTTCCACCAATTCTGAGGAAGGCATCCAATAGTATTTCTTGTGTATCGATGCGGTTCCAAGCACCAAGTCAATTGCAAACTCAAGTTCTCTGTCTGGCGGCATTCCTGGTAATTCTTCATGAAATACATCTGGATACTCAGTGACCACTGGAATTAGTACCACCTCTTCTGCCACGGCGGTGAAAATCATATCCTTCTTGGGTATGCTTTTGCGGGCATAAAAACTCGTGGTGCGACCTTCCGTATTTGTCATGGTAACTTCTTTGGTCGCACAGTTGATGCATACTTGGTATTGGGTCAACCAATTCATGCCGAGAATAATATCCAATTTGCTAGACTCGATGATTATCAGAGATGTTGGAAACTTGACGCCCTTGATGTCAATTTCCAAATTGCGGTAGACCGGATTGCTTCTGAGCAGGGATCCCGGGGATTGTACTAGCATGTGTTTTCCCAAAATTGAGCAAGTAAATTTGTTTTGGGCAGCAAAACTCTGTGAAATAAAAGAGTGGGAAGCCCCAAAGTCAAATAAAATTACAGCGCGTATGTTATTAACAAGGAACATGCCAATGATGACTTCCGGGTCCTCTTGGGCTTCGTTTGCAGAGATATGATGGATTTGCCCTTGGATGGTACTTGGGGCGGAATACGGCTCCATGTAGTTGACTTGCGGATGGAATGAAGCTGTGTTTTTGTTGTTCTTGGGGCACTGTCTAGCGTAATGTCCTGTTTGCCCATAGCTGAAAAAGGAATTGTTGCGCTGACAATCTTCGCGCACCATGCTGGTCACGATATTCTTGACTTGGGTGGTGGTCCTGTTGACATTTTTCTTCCAGTTGGGTTTTTACTCAACCTGAGTCTGTTGCCAAGTACGAGCCTTCTACACTGGTTGCATATCCTTTTTCGGCTCGAATTTGCGCTTGTGGTCATTAATAGCTAGCTTGTTGTCATGTAGGAGCTTGTGTTCCCTTTATGCGATGCAGGCCTTGTTCACCAGAGTTAGGAAGTCTGGAAAATCAAACATGCTTAGCGTGCACCTGAGATGCTGATTCAGTCCTCCAAGAAATCTGTCAATCTTCCGTTCTTCTGTGGCCACATCATAGAGAGAATAGCGGGCCAAATGGTTGAATTTATCTAGGTACTCGCTGATTGTCATGCTTCCTTGAGTGAGGGCGAGGAATTCGCGCTGCTTGATTTTCATAATCCTGGTGGGAATATGATACTTGTGGAAATGATCCTTGAATTTAGTCCAAGTAATTTCCTCGTCCGCGGGCCATATGGCCTTAGCATTATCCCACCATATAGCGGCAACTCCTTCGAGATAATGCGCTGCAAAGGGAACCTTGTCTCCCTCTTTAGTGCAAGAAATCTCCAGTTTCCTCTCAATAGTCCTAAACCAATCATCGGCGTCCAATGGATCAATAACTTGGCAGAAGCTGGGAGGCTTGGTTCACTGAAAATCTGACAGCTTGGAGTGATGACCATTCTGGTTTCCATTCTACCCAACCATAACTTTCACACTTTTCAATATTTCCAGCAGATCGTTGCTCCTTCTTTCTCAAACATTCGTAGGATTTGCTCAGTGGAAGGCGGATGTGGCGGTGGAGACGGAGGTGGCTTTTATGGCTCGGGGGAATGTCCTGCCTGTCTTGCGGAGCGATGGGCAGTGGCAGCCTCACAATCTTGGCTGCTGCTACCTCCCCGCATCATCCTATTATTTATTTTCCCAATACATAGCAACCACGATGAGAAAAATCCAACACGGGAGGAAATCCATTGACAAATCCTGAAGGAAAATAGCGAAAGAAAACCAAAGCGAATAAAAGGTTCCAACATAATTATACATAGACTCAACATGAAAGTAAACATCACAACGGGTCTACTACCCTCATACATGAGACTAAGCATCATGACACATGCTATTACACCCATACATCATACTCATGACAAAAATGATACTCTAACGGTCTACTGCTCGGACGGTGCTGCTGCAGGCTCCTCTCCTAAGCCGGACCTAGATCCTGAACTGATAGTAGAGACCTCCGGGTTAAGAGAGATGCGCCGGCACTGCCTCGAGGGGTCACTGCCAGAGGGTTAACGGTACCCTACCAGGTCACCGGAGGAACGGAAACTATAGGAGCGAAACCGATAGTAGGAAGACGGTTCCTAGTACGAGCAGCAGCGAGAGCTGTTCGGGCGCGGGTTAGCTGCCAAGCTAACTCCTAGTTTAGGAGATAGCTGGCAGTGATATAACGGGTAAGGTGGCTAGTGGGACGATCGCACGCCGGATTAATGAATGGAAAGCGGATACGCCCATTCTCGTGCAGAGATGGGTAGTAGAAGAGACTTGGGTGGGTGTGCATGTGAACCTCGTTGTAGTGCAAGTCTACAAGAGCCTCGATAGCGGCAAACAGGACCGCATGAGATGGCTTAGAAGTGAGACCACCCTTAGTAGAACGAGTGTAAGCGCCGGAAAGGGAACTGTGGTGTAGAGTGACCTCAACATAATACTCATACAATGCACCGGCCAGATGCTCCCAATACACCCAATACTTTGGATCAGCACCCTCTGGGTAGAGTTGTCGCCACACGTTCTGAAGTAGGTGCGGTGATGTGTACGGAGCTAGCTTAGGATGGTACAAGATCGGTACTGGAGCCATCTACACTCACAAACCATACAGTTAGTAATAACAACAGATAAACATGCATGCAATGCAGCAACCAATTTCTATGACTACCGGCACTCAGGCGAAGCTATCTACTGTTCCACTGATGCACTAACGGTCTAGCGTGTCCTACAAACAGCGCGGATCTGATACCAAGCGTTGTGGCACCCCGGCTCAGAGCAACCGGTTTACCTTGCATTGCCAGCCTAGAGATCACGTCTTCTGGCAATACACAACAACATGGTACAGAAACAACCACTTTATTGATGCTAGCGAATTACATAAGTCTGATATTACATTGAGATACGAGGCCAAGCGGCACACTCGGTGCGGCTGAACAGTATGTACATTATTTAATGAACATGACGGTGGCCTCGATCACACGAACTACGCGGCAGCGGAAGAACAACGAAGTGGAAACTCCATAGCACCGGGATACCGACGTGGACACGGCCAAGACGTGAGATGCGCTCCAATGCGAGGTGACTTGCCTGAAAGCTAGCATGACACACCAGGTCAGTACATTGAATGTACTTGTAAGCTCACAACAAACATAAGCACGATGAAAAACAATATCATGACAATTAATCAGGTTAATAGAATACAAGAAATACTAGTAAGGCGGTGCAATCCACATGTGCACCGAGTCTCGTGGACTCGCTTACCAGACGGGTTACCTCGTAACCAAACGGTGACCATACCTGGGTCACAACTGAAACCAATCACTCATGATGCAACTCATGAGTTCATGAATCGTCACGAAACCAGTGCCAACAACAATTATTTAGGGTGCAAGATTAATGATAAAAGTTTATCCATGGTGTGACTTAATTTCGAGCTACACCCATAACCGAGGACGTGGCTATTGATAGATTAAATACAGTCTGCAGAGGTAACACACTTTACCCACACCACGTAACCCATCGCCTCGCACTCCCATTCAGGTGGACCAACGGCGTTCCGACGAAACACTCCCCTTGTCATGACACTCTCCCGGCCACTCTGACCAATTCCCGCTCAGGGCTAGGTCTTGGGTGGCCCCGCGCCTACCAAAGGCACCAATAGTCACCGTCGTGGCAAAAACGGTCCCAAACAGGGACAAGGTACCATAAAGACAAAACGAGCACACAAGGCTATGTCTGCTTACCGGGCCAGGGTATGCACGCCCATAACCTTCCCTCATGGGAGGCATCGGTGAGAGGCACAACAAAGGACCGAATCAAGACCCCCCATAAGGTAAATGTGGTCGCACCGAGTAAAACCCGATTCAGAGGCACCATGACGGGATCAACATCATATTCAAGTTGGACTTAATCATGTTTAATTTTGAAATAAAAACTTTATATACACAACCCATATTATGCCATGGTCATGCAACTAATCGACATGCAAAGCTAGGAACTCATAGATACGGATCAACATAATTATCTTGCACTACTCAGATCAAAAACTTTACTGGTTCTACCTCATTTTTAATATCATTAAATATTTTGATTAACTCATAATTCATATGAATATATCACTTAACAAAAGAACCATCGTTATGTATCATAGCAATATACCTAAAGCAAAATTTTATTATACTTGACTACTCTAGTCCATCCATTCAACCAGAGAATTAAACAAGCACTTGCATGCATGATAAAGTAACTAGCACTCAACACAAGTTATTTAACAAATTTTAAATGCAAATAAGAACTAATATTCAAGTAGAAAATCATAGATATTGAGATAACACCATCCACATGTTGGTGTGGCTTGCCTTAGTGCAGAGGAGGATCACACTCCTCCTGGCTGACTTCAAGACAAGCTTCTTCTTCTGGAAATATTTAAAAACCACAAAATCAAAAACCTCTCTGAATAGCACCAGAAATTCTATATAGCAAGGAAAAATCCACATTTTTGTGTGCTGCTAGAGCTATCTGAAATAAAGACAATTAAAAACAAATAAACTCATTTGGACTTATAGGCTAGAAGTTGTGGCTTGTCAAAGTTTTAGTCAAAATCTGATTAAATTTGAATAATCCTGGGTGGGTGACGTCGAAGGCGTAAACAGGGAATACACCTCCAATCGTACCGCTTCGGGCACGAGTGCTGAGGCTGACGCTGGGCCCCGCCCGTTAGGAGATAGAGGGGGAGAGAGATCAGAGCGCGACGGCGCTTCGCTGGAGATTACGCTGGCGAGGCGTGGGTTTGGGGCTAAACCAGAGGGATAGAAACGAAGAGGGGTTCACGGCGCACCTACCCGTACCCGTGGCTTGCCGTGGGATGGCCGGAGCTGCTTGCAGTCGAGCTCGCAAGCGACGGTGGCGGACGGGACTTGCCGGTGAGGAAGAAGTCTATGGTGAGAGGCGGCTCCGAGGGCTCAGCAGCATCCAGGCAGCACCAGAGGATGCCCAATGCCACGCCCGAGAGGTTGGTCGAGCTCGAGGGGCACCGAAGCGAGGTGGCGGGGCTGTGGAGATCGCCGGAGTTCTCTGGTCGGGCTCGATGGCTAGAGGCCTGCCCGACCGGGCTACAGTGTTCCTATGTGGTCGTGGCGGTGGTGAGGAGTGGTGTGAGGCTTGCAAGTGAGGAGAGGGGCTCTATATATAGCTGGAGTGAGAGGGGGTAACGTGGCGCCGCCAGAGTGCTCTGGAAGCCGGCGAACGGCGACGAAAGGCGCCAGTGCGAGGGGGAAAGGTTTTAGCGTCAAGGCAGAGGCTGTCCACGCTCGCGGACAAGAACAGGGAGCAGTGGAGAAGAAGACAAGGGCACGAGTGCATTGTGGCATTTGGCCGCGTCGTGCCCTTGCTCGCTGTGGCGTCTCCGCTGTCGGCGAGCACCAGGGAGGGGTCATGGATGATGGGTCGAGGCTGGTGGCGTGGCGCGACAGTCGTCGGCGAGCTCTGGCTCGAGCACGCACCAATCAGAAGTGTTGGTGCTACCCAGAGCGCGTCGAACGTGTGCCAGACGCCGTGTCCTCACGCGGTCACCACCCTGGCATGGTCAAAATGGTTCCTACGTGTGGCCAAACCATGTCTGGGCTAAAGTCCACGTAGTGTTTAGTCTAGAGGGGCTCAGGACACATCACCGGGCCGACCAGATTTGACGCAACCAACTTGGCAAGTTTCTGACCAGGAACTTGGTCGCCAAGTTTGGCTAGCTTCTAGATGGCCATTAGGGCTTATCTCCTGGGGTTAAAGGTTTCTTAAGAGGGTAACTAGCTTCAAGAAAAATCAGGGCCAAAAGATCAAGGAAAAATGTACTTGCTGTACAAACTGAAATTTTGGGCGAGAAGAGAAATTATTTTCTATAGCAAAAATATTACAAAACATCATGCAATATTTTTGCATGGGAAGTTGTGCCAATGTCCAAAGAATATTCAAGAATTATTTCAGATTTTTGGGAGCAATAAAAATGAGGGTTGCTTTGGAGCACTAGTTTCTGAAAAGAGTTTCAGAGAGGAAAATGAATATTTTTCTTTTATGAAAAATATTCATTTGATTATTTTGGGGGTTTAGCAGAGAAATAAGGTTGAATGAGAAGTAGATAGGTCACTTGGGTGAAAGTCTAGGGCATGCCCAAGTGACAAGTCCATTTGAATTGATTCCAAAAAAATCCAAATCAAGGCAAAGGCAAAAACCAAGTCCGGAAAAAGAGAGAAGGCAAAATCCAGACTGTCACACTCCCCCTTAAAAATGTCAGCCAACTTAACAGTCAATGCGATGAAGCTGTCCGGGCCCTTACGTCCGCATTGTGATGCATCGTCTTCTCCGTTGTAGTGCCACATGGGGAGTCCAATGGATTGGAGTGGCTGAACTTCCCGCATTATTTAAATCGCTATTACCCGAATAATGGACATTCCGGATTGGGCGAGTGTCTTAGTCTTGTCCAATAGCATCTGAACCTCCGCACTATATTCCTCCTCGTGGCTTCAGGGGCACCAGCTGTGGCGCTTCCTTAATGGAGCATTGGAAAATGCGGGTAGGCCTCGTCGGATTGGGTTTGACAGTATGACATCTTCAATATAAAACCACTCTAAGGGCCACTCTTCGGATGCCTTCTTTGTGGTGCCGGATAGGTATCTTGTCCAAGCTATGCGCCACCCTTCGGCGCCACCCACCTCGAATATGGATCCCTTTTGGGAGCGAGGTACGAGGAAGAAAAAGCTTCCTCCATAATTCAAAATGGGCCTCGCAGCCTAGGAACAGCTCGCAAGGAGCGACGAAGCCCGCGATGTGCAGAATAGAGCCTGGCGTAAGGTTGTGTAATTGGATGCCATAGTACTCGAGGAGACCTCGGAGGAAAGGATGGATTGGAAATCCGACGCCTCTTAATTAGAAGGAAACGAAGCACACTCGCTCCCCTTTTGGAGCGTTTGGGAAATTTTCCACCAGGCCTTCGCCACTAAAGGAGGTTAATCATGCCCGAACGGGGACTAGATCCACAGGGGGGAGATATCCCTGCATCTGGAGCTTGGTCAGCTGGGCATGGGATACAGAACAACTCTACCAATCGCCTTTTTGCGGACCGTGGGGGCGGGAAGAAGAACTGGGAGCACTGGCCATGTTGGCGTGGTTTCTTGTGACAAGCTCTAAGGATTTTCCGCCTGGTGTGGAATGGCATCTGAGATTCAATCTCTTTAAATAGATGCTTTCCTTGCACGGCCCGGGTGTTCTGTGTAAAAATGCTTGGACCCTTCATATTCGTCTGCCACGTGGGAGCTGGAGCAGCGATGATGCAGAAGCCGAAGGATATAACATTTACTGTAAAGCCGAAGCCCGAAGACCGAAGATGTAGATCTGAATACTGTCCTTTGGTTCAGACGCTTGAAAAATTCGGAGGAGGAACCCTCCTTGCAATGCCAAATACAATCTACGCGCCGGACACATCATGATTGAAGACTAGTTCGGGGGCTATTGACAGAGTCCTGGATTACAGGGTCCTCAGTCCTCTGGGCTATCCAACATGGGCTGGACTAATGGGCCGTGAAGATAAAAGATATAAGACTTTCCCCTGTGTCCGGATGGGACTCTCTTTGGCGTGGAAGGCAAGCTTAGCGTGTGGATATGAAGATTCCTTTCTCTGTAAACCGACTCTGTACAAACCCTAGCCCCCTCTGGTGTCAATATAAACCAGAGGATTTAGTCCGTAGAGGCAATCACAATCATAATCATATAGGCTAGACAATTAGGGTTTAGCCATTATGATCTCATGGTAGATCAACTCTTGTAACCCCTATACTCATCAAAGTCAATCAAGCAGGACGTAGGGTATTACCTCCATCAAGAGGGCCCGAACCTGGGTAAACATCGTGTCCCTTGTCTCCTGTTACCAATGATCCTTAGACGCATAGTTCGGGACCCCCTACCCAAGATCTGCCGTTTTTGACCCGACAGCATTGTCCCCCTGCCGAACCAACAAGGGGCCACCCGGTCCCATAGGTGGTCGCAGGAATCCCACGACACCCGGAGTCCCAAGGAAGAAGAAAATGCATAAGTGAAGAGGTTAGTCAGCAAGGTCAGATTATTTGCACATTCTGAGTTCTCAATAATCAAAGTCATGGCCATCGTGATAAAGCGATGTATTCATCCCCTCTAGTCCAGAGTGACCCCTTTATGGTGTTACAACAGAGAGGACGACGCATCTCGTTACAGACGCAAGGACCCGGATACCCCAGCCAAACTGGCCCTAATCTTGGCCGATCTTTATAAGGGGCATAAAGAAGATTTCCCCCGTTTAAATTGTCGGGAAGGCTTTTCCATGTACAACCCCATTGAACGGGTAAGTTTTTGATTATCGGCGCTGTTGTACCTCATTATTGAGGCATGCTAATCAAATTGTCTTTGTTGTCTTAAAGAAGTCATGGAGGAAGGTAGTCGAGAACATTCATTTCCCCTCCCCACAGCCAGAGGATTATGCTCATAATGAAGACCCCGACTTCCTATGGGATCCGTATATATAAACAGAGTTTGATGATGGAGTATTTTATCAAGCGAGCCTTGATGGTTCGGAAGTGGCAATTACGGCCGACTACCCACGCCTTTACCCTTTCTCCATCGTAAGTATTCGGAAAGCTTCCTCAAAAAGGAGCGCCTATTTGCACCTTATCCATCACATTAAACTATGCTTCATAGGATTGGCGCTCAGCAAGCCGCACTCCACCGAGATCGGCATCTAAGAAGGCACCCTCTAGGCAGGGCGATCGTTCAAAATGAAAGGAAACCAGTAGCGCTGTCGAGCCCCCTCCTTCTTCAAAGAGGTATGTCCTTTGATATGTTCCTAAGCATGTGATCAGATTGTAAAACTTCTCCTCCACCTTTATTTTAGGAGGAGCACACGGCAAACCGTAGGTAAATGCCCTGTTAGCCGAGTATCAGCAAATCCGGCCCCGGGCTCGTCAATCAGGACGAGAGCTGATACAGTGCTAGATCCGCCCCCTCATGAGGATTCGAATGACGTATCTGTCACAAATTCTGAGGTGGAGAGCGTGATGAATCATTATCGACTAAAAGAGGCCATGCATGCTCCAATTTTTATTGAACAGGAGTTTACCGCCCTCAGCTCCGTGGATGCATACATCCGAGCCGCCCGGGACGGACATGCTGGAGTTACTCAACTATTTTCAAAGGATATGCAGGTATTGTTTGTGCAAATTTAATAGATATAGGCCAGTAGGCCTCGAGACTTGAAGCGGTTAGGCCAACCGATTTAAGGATTGTTATGACCTGCAGGTTCTTAGGGAGAAGAACAACACGCTATCCCAGGAGCTGAAAACAAGCCAGACGAAGTTGAATGCCGCCACCACAGAGCTTGCGGATATGAGAAAAGCCACAATGACCACTGACCAAAAGAATAAACTCGAGGGGGAAAAGTATAAGCAAGCCGAAGATATAAAGAGCTTAAAGGCTCAGCTATCGGTCACGCAAAAAGAGAATAAGAAGTTGAAAGGCGGCATATTCGGTATGACCTTCTGAACCATCCAAGGGACTCATAGTATCTCATAATTCAGATTGTCACAACTCTTTTGTTGCAGGTCTACTAACCGGTCGGCCTGAAGAGGAAGTATCCAGATTTCGAGGCGACATGCTTAAGGAGTTGTCTGTGGTGCATGAGCGGGCCTGGGAAGCTATGAGAATTATGGCTAAGGCCCTATGGCCATCCGATGCCCCTCCAGAAAGTATGGAGGGGTTGGCGAACCTGTTCAAAGGTGCCTGACGCCGTTTCGAGCTATGGAAGGTGTCTGCATGCTGGGTAGGTGGACGAGAGGCGTGGGAGATGGTGAAAACACGCTACACCGGACTCGATCCGAATCATATGGCCTTAGTTGGACCCCAGGGACTAGATGGAAAAGAGTTTCCATGAACCTGGTATATGACCAACTGATGATAGCTGCGAAATATTCACAAGAAGACTGTAGTTTAAACAGTCTTATAGATGGCATGGACAAGGAGTAGGCGTTCGAGTCAATGTATCAATGTACGTTTATCATCGAACTTATCTCCAACCGAACATGTCAAAATTTGTCATCGCAGTCTTTCGGTTTCAACCTCCAAACCAGGAAGGTGGAGTGTTTTCGGATACCATGTTTAGAATGTAGGAAACATTCGTTATGTCCAGAATCCAGGCAATCCATTCATATTGCTCAAACAGACAAAATTTGTTCGGGGATTTATGTTGTATTACTTATTTAATGTAAGAAACATCTTCCAAGGAAAATAGTTCCATTAGTGGTTCCTTTCCTTGGGTTGGCATGTTTAATTATGCATGCCTAGGCTTTGATCTGAATTACGGGAAGCCTATCCCGTATTTATTTTGAAGAGCTAAAAATGTAAGAAATCTGTTGTTTGCTTGCCAACCAATTATTCTCTTAAGAACGCTAGATTTTGGCTTCACCCGTCTGATGTACAGGTCCGGTTTACCCAGTTGTAGCAATTGCAGAGGTGCTCCCTGGACACGCTAGCCAAACAATCGGGAACATAGGGTATAAACACAGGAGCGAGGCAACCCAGCATGGAAAAAACGTAAGTCATAGAGGTGCATATAATGGCAAAAAGTTTATCAAACCAACAACATAGACAATGTAAGCCACAAGCTTTTAGTAATAAGCTTCAACAAAGAAGCCCCCAGCCACAGTGGGGTGTATACATTTAAAGATGTGTACCCCTAATAGTTCGGCAGATCCGAACATACCATGGGATGTATATAAAAACGGAAAAACTAAAAAGAAGAGGAGAAAAAAGGAAACTAGAAAAAATAAAAAGGGTGCAGCGGAATTATCCGTAGAATCGTCGGAGGAGAGCAGCGTTCCATGGATTCGGCTCAAGGCGATTATCCGATGCATTACGAAGGTGGTAAGCTCCTCCTTTGAGAACTTCATCTATGATGAAGGGGCCCTCCCATCTTGGTTGAGATTATCCATCTTCTTATCTGGGAGGCGCAAAACGAGTTCGTGGACGTTATAAGTCTTGGCCCGCACTTCTTTGCTTCGGTATCGCCTAGCTTGTTGTTGATAAAATGTGGAACGTGCTCGTGCAATATCATGCTCCTCTTCAAGGCCACCTAGGTCGTCCTACCGATCGACCTCGGCTTCTCTCTCTTTGTACATGCGCACTTGAGGTCATTCATGAATAATGTCACGGGGCAAGACAGCTTCTGGGCCGTACACCATGAAAAAAGGTGTGTATCCGGTCATTCTTTTAGGTGTAGTATGAAGCCCCCAGAGCACTGAATCAAGTTCCTTAACCCAGTGCTTATCTGACTCCCATAGGGGGCGCACCAGTATGGTTTTAATGCTGCTCATTATTAGTCCATTGCCCCGTTTAGCCTGACCGTTTGTTTGAGGGTGGTAGACGGATGCATAGCTGAGTTTAATGCCCAAGTTAGCACACCAGTTTTTCACCTCATTGGCTGTAGAATTGGAGCCATTTTTAGTGATGATACTATGTGGGACACCATAACGGTGTACCACACTGGATATAAAGTCGATCACTGGCCCTGCTTCAGCCGTTTTTACTGGGTTGGTCTCTATCCGCTTAGTGAATTTATCCACCATAACCAGTAAATATTTCTTCTTGTGGCTTCCCCCTTTAAGGGGTTCGACCATGTCTAGCCCCCATACCGCGAAAGGCCAAGTGATGGGGATTGTTCTTAAGGCAGTGAGAGGCATATGACTTTGGTTGGCGAAAAGCTGACATCCCACGCAGTTGTGCACAAGGGCTCGTGCATCTGCTCGAGCTATTGGCCAGAACAAACCTGTCCAGAAAGCCTTGCTTGCGTGGGCTCGAGCTACGGCGTGATGGCCGCCTAGACCAGCATGTATTTCATCCAAGAGTTGATGTCCCTCCTCTTTATAGATGTGATACGTCAATTTTGCATCATGCTTTTATATAGATATTTATCGCATTATGGATTGTTATTTCACTTTATATCACAATACTTATGGCTATTCTCTCTTATTTTACAAGGTTTATATAAGGAGGGAGAATGTCGGTAGCTGGAATTCTAGGATGGAAAAGGAGCAAATATTAGAGACCTATTCTACACAACTCCAAAAGTCCTAAAACTCCACGGAACGTCTTAAAATAAATAAAGAAAAATCCATGCCAAAGATGAAGGCCAGGGGGCCCACACCCTTCTCACGAGGCTGGGTGGCGCCCCCCCAGGGCGCGCCCCCCTACCTCGTGGGCCTCCTGGTGGCTCTTCAATGCCCATCTTCTCCTATATGAGGTCTTTCGATGAGAAAAAAAATAAGGAGGAACTTTTCGGGACGATACTCCGCCGCCACGAGGCGGAACCTTGGCGGATACAATCTAGAGCTCTAGCAGAGCTGTTCTGCCAGGGATACTTCCCTCCCGGAGGGGGAAATCATCACCATCATCATCACCAACGCTCCTCTCATCGGGAGAGGGTAATCTCCATCAACATCTTCACTAGCACCATCTCATCTCCAAACCCTAGTTCATCTCTTGTATCCAATTCTTGTCTCAAAGTCCGGGATTGGTGCTAGTAGGTTGCTAGTAGTGTTCATTACTCCTTGTAGTTGATGCTAGTTGGTTTAATTGGTGGAAGATCATATGTTCAGATCCTATATGCATATTATTACGCCTCTGATTATGAACATGAATATGCTTTGTGAGTAATTACGTTCGTTCCTGAGGACAAGGGAGAAGTCTTGCTATGAGTAGTCATGTGAATTTGGTATTCGTTTGATATTTTGATAAGATGTATGTTATCTAGCCTCTAGTGGTGTTATGTGAACATCGACTACATAACACTTCACCATTATTTGGGCCTAGAGGAAGGAATTGGGAAGTAATAAGCAGATGATGGGTTGCTAGAGTGACAGAAGCTTAAACCCTAGTTTATGCGTTACTTCGTAAGGGGCTGATTTGGATCCACATGTTCCATGCTATGGTTAGGTTTACCTTAATACTTTTGTTGTAGTTGCGGATGCTTGCAATAGAGGTTAATCATAAGTGGGATGCTTGTTCAAGCAAGAACAGCACCCAAGCACTGGTCCACCCACATATCAAATTATCAAAGTATCGAACGTGAATCATATGATCGTGATCAAAGCTAGCTTGACGACATTCCCATGTGTCCTCGGGAGCGATTTTCCTATTATAAGAGTTTGTTCCGGCTTGTCCTTTGCTACAAAAGGATTGGGCCACCTTGCTGCACTTTATTTACTTTTGTTACTTGTTGCTCGTTACAATTTATCCTATTACAAAACTATCTGTTACCACTTATTTCAGTACTTGCAGAGAATACCTTGTTGAAAACCGCTTATCATTTCCTTCTGCTCCTCGTTGGGTTCGACACTCTTACTTATCGAAAGGACTACGATAGATCCCCTATACTTGTGGGTCATCAAGACTCTTTTCTGGCGCCATTGCCGGGGAGTGTAGTGCCTTTGGTAGGTGGAATTTGGTAAGGAAAAATTTATATAGTGTCCTGAAATTTACTGTCACTTGTTACTATGGAAAGTAATTCTCTGAGGGGCTTGTTCGGGGTATCTTCACCCCGTCCAGTAGAGAAAAGAGTTGCTCCTCAACCTACTAAACCTATTGAAAATGAAATTCCTTATGAGTATCCTTCGGGTATGATAGAAAAACTGCTAGCTGATCCTTTTACAGGAGATGGAACAAGGCATCCTGATGAGCACTTAATATATGTGGATGAAGTTTGTGGATTATTTAAGCTTGCAGGTATACCCGATGATGTTGCTAATAAGAAGGTCTTCCCTTTTTCTTTGAAGGGAGACGCATTGGTACGGTATAGGCAATGTGATGATATGAGATCATGGGACTATAAAAGATTGAAGTTGGAATTTCATCAAAAGTATTACCCTATGCATCTTGTTCATCGTGATCGCAATTATATATATAATTTCTGGCCTCGTGAAGGATAAAGCATCACTCAAGATTGGGGGAGGCTTAAATCAATGTTATATTCATGCCCCAATCATGAGCTCCGGAGAGAAATAATTATGCAAAGTTTTTATGCTCGGCTTTCTGAAAACAATCGCAACATGCTCGATACTTCTTGTGCTGGCTCTTTTATGATGAAGACTATTGAATTCAGATGGAATTTATTGGATAGAATTAAATGCAACTCTGAAGATTGGGACCTCGACAAAGGTAAGGAGTCAGGTATGACACCTAAGTTTGATTGTGTTAAATCTTTTATGGATACCGATATTTTCCGTAAGTTTAGCACTAAATATGGACTTGACTCTGAGATAGTAGCTTCTTTCTGTGAATCTTTTCCTACTTATGTTGATCTCCCTAAGCAGAAGTGGTTTAAATATCATCCTCCCATAGAAGTAAAAGTAGCTGCACCTATTAAAGTTGAAGAAAAGACTGTCACTTATAATGATCCTATTGTTCCTACTTCTTATGTTGAGAAACCACCTTTCCCTGTTAGAGTAAAGGATCATGCTAAAGCTTCAACTGTTGTTCGTAAAAGCAATATTAGAACTTATACACCTCCTGAGCAAGTTAAAGTAGAACCTAATATTGCTATTGTTAAAGATCTCTTGTCTGATAATATTGATGGGCATGTTATTCAGTTCGAAGGTGAAACTGCTAGAATTGCTAAGCCTTGTGCTAAAGATAAACATAGACCTGTGGTAGGCATGCCTGTTATTTCTGTTAAAATAGGAGATCATTGTTATCATGGCTTATGTGATATGGGTGCTAGTGCTAGTGTTATGCCACATACTTTATATGAAGAAATTAAGAATGAAATTGCACCTGCTGAGTTAGAAGATATTGATGTCACAATTAAACTTGCCAATAGAGATACTATTTCAGCAATGGGAATTGTTAGAGATGTTGAAGTCTTGTGTGGGAAAACTAAATATCCCGCTGATTTTCTTGTTCTTGGTTCCCCACAAGATAGCTTTTGTCCCATTATATTTGGTATACCCTTCTTAAACACTGTCAATGCTTCCATACATTACACAAAGAATGTTGTTACTATTGGCTTGGATGATATGGTTCATGAGTTTAATTTCTCTAAATTTAGTAAACAACATCGTGAGGAAGAATTACCCAGTAAGGATGAGATTATTGGTCTTGCTTCTATTGTCGTACCTCCTAGTGATCCTTTAGAACACTATTTGCTAAACCATGAAAATGATATGTTCATGAATGAGAGAAGGGAAATAGATGAAGTACTCTTTAAATAGGAACCTATTCTGAAACACAATTTGCCTGTTGAAATTCTAGGGGATCCTCCTCCACCCAAGGGTGATCCCGTGTTTGAGCTTAAACCTTTGCCTGATAATCTTAAATATGCTTATCTTGATGAAAAGAAGATATACCCTGTTATTATTAGTGCTAACCTTTCAGAGCATGAAGAAGAAATATTATTGAAAACTCTGAAGAAGCATCGTTCTGCTATTGGATATACTCTTGATGATCTTAAGGGCATCAGTCCCACTCTATGTCAACATAAAATAAATTTGGAGGCAGATGCCAAACCAGTTCATGATCCTCAACGATGTCTGAATCCTAAAATGAAAGAAGTGGTAAGAAAAGAAATACTAAAGCTTTTGGAGGCAGGTATAATCTATCCCGTTGCTGATAGTGAGAGGGTAAGTCCTCTCCATTGTGTCCCTGAGAAAGGAGGTATTACTGTTGTTCCTAATGATAAAGATGAATTGATTCCACAAAGAATTATCACAGGTTATAGGATGGTAATTGATTTCCGCAAATTAAATAAAGCTACTAAGAAAGATCATTACCCCTTACCTTTTATTAATCAAATGCTATAAAGATTATGCAAACATACACACTATTGCTTTCTAGATGGTTATTCTGGTTTCTCTCAAATACCTGTGTCGGCTAAAGATCAATCAAAAACAACTTTTACATGCCCTTTTGGGACTTTTGCTTATAGACGTATGCCTTTTGGTTTATGTAATGCACCTGCTACCTTTCAAATATGCATGATGGCTATATTCTCTGACTTTTGTGAAAAGATTTGTGAGGTTTTCATGGACGAATTTTCCATCTATGGTTCCTCTTTTGACGATTGCTTGAGCAATCTTGATCGAGTTTTGCAGAGATGTGAAGAAACTAATCTTGTCTTGAATTGGGAAAAGTGCCACTTTATGGTTAATGAAGGTATTGTCTTGGGGCACAAAGTTTCTGAAAGAGGTTTTGAAGTTGATAAAGCCAAGGTTGATGGTATTGAAAACATGCCATGTCCCAAGGACATCAAAGTTATAAGAAGTTTCCTTGGTCATGCCGGATTTTACAAGAGGTTCATTAGGGACTTCTCAAAAATTTCTCGGCCTCTGACTAATTTATTGCAGATATACCATTTGTCTTTGATGATGATTGTGCAGAAGCATTTGAAGTACTTAAGAAAGCATTAGTCTCTGCACCTGTTGTTCAACCACCTGATTGGAATTTACCCTTTGAAATTATGTGTGATGCTAGTGATTATGCTGTAGGTGCTGTTCTAGGGCAAAGAGTTGATAAGAAATTAAATGTTATCCATTATGCTAGTAAGACTCTAGACAATGCTCAAAGAAATTATGCTACTACTGAAAAAGAGCTTTTAGCAGTTGTATTTTCTTGTGATAAGTTCAGATCTTATATTGTTGATTCTAAAGTAACTATTCACACTGATCATGCTGCAATTAAATATCTTATGGAAAAGAAAGATGCTAAACCTAGACTTATTAGATGGGTTCTCTTGCTACAAGAATTTGATTTGAATATTGTTGATAGAAAGGGAGTTGAGAACCCCGTTGCAGACAACTTGTCTAGGTTAGAAAATATTCTTGATGACTCACTACCTATTAATGATATTTTTACTGATGAACAATTAAATGTTATAAGTACTTCTCGTAGTACTCCATGGTATGCTGGTTATGCTAATTATATTGTTGCTAAATTTATACCACCTAGCTTCACATACCAACCAAAGAAAAAGTTCTTCTATGATTTGAGACGTTACTTTTGGGATGACCCACATCTTTATAAATAAGGAGTAGATGGTGTTATTAGACGTTGTGTACCTGAGCATGAACAGGAACAGATCCTATGCAAGTGTCATTCCGAGTCTTATGGAGGACACCACGCTGGAGATAGAACTGCACATAAGGTATTGCAATCTGGTTTTTATTGGCCTACTCTCTTCAAGGATGCCCATAAGTTTGTCTTGTCTTGCGATGAATGTCAAAGAATTGGTAATATTAGTAGACGTCAAGAAATGCCTATGAATTATTCTCTTGTAATTGAACCGTTTGATGTTTGGGGCATTGATTATATGGGACCTTTTCCTGCCTCTAATGGATACACACATATTCTAGTTGCTGTCGATTATGTTACTAAGTGGGTAGAAGCTATTCCAACTAGTAGTGCTGATCATAACACTTCTATTAAAATGCTTAAGGAAGTTATTTTCCCGAGGTTTGGGGTCCCTAGATATTTAATGACTGATGGTGGTTCACACTTTATTCATGGTGCTTTCTGTAAAATGCTTGCTAAATATGACGTTAATCATAGAATTGCATCTCCTTATCACCCTCAGTCTAGTGGTCAAGTAGAGTTGAGGAATAGAGAGCTCAAATTAATTTTGCAAAAGACTGTTAATAGGTATAGAATGAATTGGACTAAGAAACTTGATGATGCATTATGGGCTTATAGAACTGCATATAAAAATCATATGGGTATGTCTCTGTATAAAATGGTTTATGGAAAAGCATGTCACTTACCTCTCGAACTAGAACATAAGGCATATTGGGCTATTAAAGAGCTCAACTATGATTTTAAACTTGCCGGTGAGAAGAGGTTATTTGATATTAGCTCACTTGATGAATTGAGAACCCAAGCTTATGAGAATGCCAAGTTGTTTAAAGAAAAAGTTAAAAGATGGCATGAGAAAAGGATACAAAAGCGTGAGTTTAATGTAGGTGATTATATATTGCTATACAACTCTCGTTTAAGATTTTTTGCAGGAAAGCTTCTCTCTAAATGGGAAGGCCCCTATGTTATCGAAGAGGTCTATCGTTCCGGTGCCATGAAGATCAACAACTTCGAGGGCACAAATCCGAAGGTGGTAAATGGTCAAAGAATTAAACATTATATCTCAGGTAATCCCATAAATGTTGAAACCAATATTATTGAAACTGTAACCCCGGAGGAATACATAAGGGACACTTTCCGGAACGTTTCAGACTCCGAAAAGGAATATGTATGTGGTACGGTAAGTAAACCGACTCCAAAACAATTTTTAAGGCAATATTTCTCCGTTTTGGAATATTTAGAAAAATAGAAAAATAAGTAGCAGTCCGGGAAGGACACGAGGGTGGTGGGCGCGCCCTACCCCTGGGCGCGCCCCCCTACCTCGTGAGCACCTCGTGTGCCTTCCAGACTCTGTTTTCTTACACAATACGTATTTTGGTCGGTAAAAATTCATTATATATTCTCCCAAAGGTTTTGACTCATGTATCACGCAAACCTCCTCTGTTCTTGTTTCGAGCTGTTTTCTGTCAGGGTTTTCCAGGCTAGGCATCATGTCGTTTCTCTCCTCCAACAATGGTGACAACGGTGCTTGGCTAATGAAGATAGATCTAAAGAGGGAAGAACCCACGAGGGTCAACAAGGATGAAAGGATCAAGAAGGCCACAGAGGATCAAGCTCCAGCAGCAAAAGACACCCTTCAAATTGATCATAACCTTCTTACCCCAACTGAGATCGATGGTTTCAATATGATTGAGTTAGCTAGTGTTCAAAACAAGTATCTCACACAAGAAAATATTTTGTGGAAGGAGCATATTGTTGCACTCAAGGGCATTATTCGCAAGCTGGAGGACCTCTTACGCTCGATGTGCGATTATCCGTCACCGCCACCTTCTTAACCAACCAAGAAGAATTGAGTATATGGGTATGGGCACTCCCCTTGGCAACTGCCAACCTTGAGGGAGGTGCCCCGGTATCATATCACAATCACAACTTCTATCTTTACCGTTTTTCTTAGTTCAATCCTATTAGTAGTATCTTGATCTAGTAGAATAAAGTTTATGGCATGATCTAGTTTTGAGTTTTGCTTTATGATTTCTCTATGTAATCGAGTCCGTGAGCTATATATAATAAATATTAGTGTTGAGTCAAGGGCTTGATTATTTTCCATGGTCTTGGGTGAATAAAAGAAAAAAAGGGAATAAAAAGAAACAGAAAGTTCATATTGATCTTATTGAGAGTAATGACTTCACATAGAAAGAGTATGATGATTAAAAGTTGTTGGGAGTTGGCAGACATAGCTTTGGTCATTGTTGCAATTAATAGGAAGTAATAAGGAAAGATAGGTTTTCACATATAGATATATTATCATTGACATCTTTTATGATTGGGAGCACTCATTAAAATATGACATGCTAAAGAGTTGATGTTGGACAAGGAAGACAACGTAATGAGTTATGTATTTCTTATATCTGAGATAAAGTATGTTGTCATGGATCCTCTAACTTGTTGAGCTTGCCTTTCCCCCTCATGCTAGCCAAATTTTCAGCACCGAGTAGAAATACTACTTGTGCTTCAAATATCCTTAAACCAGTTTTGCCATGAGAGTCCACCATATCTACCTATGGATTGAGTAAGATCCTTCAAGTAAGTTGTCATCGGTGCAAAGCAATAAAAATTGCTCTAAATATGTATGATTGATTGGTGTGGGAGAAATAAGCTTTATACGATCTTGTGATGTGAAAGTAATAAAAGCGACGGACTGCATAATAAAGGTTCATATCACAAGGGGCAATATAAAGTGACATTCTTTCGCATTGAGATTTTATACATCCAACCATAAAAGCGCATGGCAACCTCTGCTTCCCTCTGCGAAGGGCCTATCCTTTATTATTATCTTCTACCTTATGCAAGAGTCATGGTGATCTTGACCTTTTCTTTTTCATTTTATCCTTTGGCAAGCTCAGCATGTTGGAAAGAACATGATATATATATATATCTAACTGGATGTAGGGGAGCATGAACCATTATTGTTGACATTACCCTTGAGGTAAAAGGTTGTGGGGCAAAACTATAAGCCCCTATCTTTCTCGGTGTCCGATTAAAACTCTGTAACCACAAGTATCGCGTGAGTGTTAGAAATTATGGAGGACTAAATGATAGTTGAGTATGTGGACTTGCTTTTTAGCTCTGACATAGACTCTTTCTGATGTTATGATAAATTGCAATTGCTTCAATGACTGAGATTATAGTTTGTCGGAGCCCAATAAGGTTTATGATTTATACTTTTGCATTGTGAATAGATCATCACTTGAACATAAGTAATCATATGACAAAATCTATATATGTTGCTGTTATGAGAATAATCATGATGCCTTCATGTCCGTATTTTATTTTTATCGACGCCTCTACCTCTAAACATGAGGACATATTTATTGTTATCGGCTTTTCGCTTGAGGACAAGTGAGGTCTAAGCTTGGGGGAGTTGATACGTCCATTTTGCATTATGCTTTTATATCGATATTTATCGCATTATGGACTATTATTTCACTTTATATCACAATACTTATGGCTATTCTCTCTTATTTTACAAGGTTTACATCAGGAGGGAGAATGCCGACAGCTGGAATTCTGGGCTAGAAAAGGAGCAAATATTAGAGACCTATTCTGCGCAACTCCAAAAGTCCAGAAACTCCACGGAACATCTTAAAAGAAATAAAGAAAAATCCACGCCAAAGATGAAGGCCAGGGTGCCCACACCCTTCTCACGAGGGTGGGGACGCCCCCCCTAGGGCGCGCCCCCCTACCTCATGGGCCCCCTGGTGGCTCTCCAATGCCCATCTTCTCCTATATGAGGTCTTTCGATGAGAAAAAATAAGGAGGAACTTTTCGGGACGACACTCCGCCGCCACGAGGCGGAACCTTGGCGGATCCAATCTAGAGCTCCGGCAGATCTGTTCTGCCGGGGATACTTCCCTCCCAGAGGGGGAAATCATCACCATCGTCATCACCAACGCTCCTCTCATCAGAGAAGGCAATCTCCATCAACATCTTCACCAGCACCATCTTATCTCCAAACCCTAGTTCATCTCTTGTATCCAATTCTTGTCTCAAAGTCCGGGATTGGTGCTAGTAGTGTAGATTACTCCTTGTAGTTGATGCTAGTTGGTTTAATTGGTGGAAGATCATATGTTCAGATCCTATATGCATATTATTACCCCTCTGATTATGAACATGAATATGCTTTGTGAGTAATTACGTTCGTTCCTGAGGACAAGGGAGAAGTCTTGCTATGAGTAGTCATGTGAATTTGGTAGTCGTTGGATATTTTGATAAGATGTATGTTGTCTAGCCTCTAGTGGTGTTATGTGAATGTCGACTACATAACACTTCACCATTATTTGGGCCTAGAGGAAGGCATTGGGAAGTAATAAGTAGATGATGGGTTGCTATAGTGACAGAAGATTAAACCCTAGTTTATGCGTTGCTTCGTAAGGGGCTGATTTGGATCCACATGTTTCATGCTATGGTTAGGTTTACCTTAATACTTTTGTTGTAGTTGCGGATGCTTGCAATAGAGGTTAATCATAAGTGGGATGCTTGTTCAAGTAAGAACAGCACCCAAGCACCGGTCCGCCCACATATCAAATTATCAAAGTATCGAACGCGAATCATATGATCGTGATGAAAGCTAGCTTGATGATATTCCCATGTGTCCTCGGGAGCGCTTTTCCTATTATAAGAGTTTGTTCTGGCTTGTCCTTTGCTACAAAAGGATTGGGCTACCTTGCTGCACTTTATTTACTTTTGTTACTTGTTGCTCGTTATAATTTATCCTATTACAAAACTATCTGTTACCAGTTATTTCAGTACTTGCAGAGAATACCTTGCTGAAAACCACTTATCATTTCCTTCTGCTCCTCATTGGGTTTGACACTCTTACTTATCGAAAGGACTACGATAGATCCCCTATACTCGTGGGTCATCAAGATGCACCTTTGGAGGATTCCAGTAGTGCTTTTCTTGTACAGTTCACCTTCATGAACTTTATAGGCTTTCGAACATCGAACTATGCGATGGGCCTCATTCTAATAATTGGGAAGCTACTGCCTATTAAGGTAGGCCAGGAAGTGTTCGGTCCATGGAGCAATAATGCCCATGATTTCGTGAGAAAAGGGTGTTATTTCGGTATCCGAATCCCCGACGATATCTGTATTGTATTCGGCTGCTGGGGGCATGATCAGGTTCGGGGTGGTGTGTCAGATTCAGGGTTCTGCAGACCCTTTCGAAGTTCGAACACTGGGTGCGTGCAAAGAATTCGTCCACCCCAACCTGCCTACTCACCGATCCCATGGCCTAACTCAACAAACCCAATGAACAAGAGATGCAGCAGTCTACCTAGGTTCGGGCCACCTTGCGGTGTAAAACCCTTCTCCTGCTTTATGGTGGATTGGCCTCGAGGGGCTGAGGATGAACTAGTATAGTGGAGAACAACCTAAGGAGGAGAGGTGTTCTTGCACTCGATGAGCCGATGGGTGTGAGGATGATCTAAATGATCCGTCCCCCTCTATGGTGGTGGCTAAGTCATATTTATAGTGGCCTTGGTCCTCTTCCCAAATGTAAGGCAGGAAGGGATCCCACAACGGCCAAATTCAAAGGGAGACAACTAGTACATGCTATCTTGACAAAAGTAGTCTTTACCTGCAAAAGCTCCTGGTCGTGACGCCGCGGTGGGCTCTGCAATGACCTCCGTCCTGCCATCCTGGAGGTCTTGGTCTTGTTGCCTCAGAATGGTAACCTTTTGCTGATCCCTCGGGACTCCGCGCCTACGCTTGCCTCCTTAGCACCAAAGAGGAAACTGGTACACTGCGCCCGCCGACGCCCGCCTGGCCTTCATCGTCATGGCTCATGTCATATGAACCTCGCGAGGTGCACCTTGCATTGATATCTCCACTCCTTGGGAGCCAGCACAGGGAGGCCGCCCCCCAGGGAGGTCTTGGTGTCATCCGCCTCACGAGGCTTGGCCCCTTGCGAGGGTCTTGAGTTGTCGATGCTCAAGCTTCGTCGTACCAGGCCGCTGACAGAGCCACGCCGTGGGCCGCAGGCAGGCAAGTCTGGGTACCCCGTTCCTAGAACGCCGACGTAGCCCCCGGGCCCAAGGCATGCTCGTACATGGCTTCGAGGCGAAGCCACAGAGCAAGTGCGGAGCGCCACGGCCCCTAACCGCCTGCGGCCTTGGTCAACACGTGGCGATTGATAGGACATGGGTGCCTCCGCTTCCCCATGCTACCTCGGCAACCGTCCTTCCTTGGTAAAAAGGCTGGCGCCAGCTATAGAGCTTTCATTGCCTTCCTTCGTCTTGCTCTAGATCCCCTTGTCCTTTTGCCCAAAAAACCTCTAGGTCCACCGAAACTCATCCCAAATCCGTGACCGATGGCCGCCCACAAGGCGAAAACCTCCGCCATGGCCGGGCGTCAAGTGGTTCGAGCCAACCCTGAGAGCGTCCATCATCGCCAGGAGAAGCACCTCACCATCGCGCTCCAACTGACGGCCGACAGCAAGTACATGGGGAGAGAGACGGTGCTCCTGTCCGGCTCTACCAAGCCGGAGACCTTGGGCGGCATGTTCTACCCCTTATTCCAGCATAGCGTCTTCGCGGGGCTGGTCCCCCCTTTCTTTGACTTCTTCTACGTCGTTCTTCGCCACTACAAGCTCCACGCCCTCCATCTTCACCCCGACTCCATCCTCCTCCTATCAATCTTTGCTTTTTTACTTTGAGGCATTTCTGGGGGTAATGCCTTTCGTGGCGCTGCTCCACCACTTCTTCTACCTTTGAATTAATGGCACCCAGTGCTAGGGGTGCGTCACCTTCATCGCGGCCAACGGCAGCAACACGACCTTGCGGGCCAGGAAGAAGGTGGAGGATTTCAGGAACAAGTGGATCTTCATGGATGCCAAGCGCTCTCGCCCCCGGCTGGTGCTGCCGACCTCGCAGCGAATGCCACTGGAAGGGTGGGTTCACGAGAAGCTCATGATGTCGCTTGAAGCTACGTCGGTATTTCCCCAAATAGGAAGGGATGATGCAGCACAACGGCGGTAGGTATTTCCCTCAGATGTGAAACCAAGGTTATCGAACTAGTACGAGAACCAAGCAAGACAACGTAAACAACACCTGCACACAAATAACAACCTATCACAACCCGACGTGTTAAAGGGGTTGTCAGTCCCTTCCCGGGTACGGCGCCTCAAGATAGGCAAATGGACGTGAGGTAAATTTGCAGTGGATTTATAGATCGAACACCAAATAAATAAATGAGAATAAATTGCAACAAAGTATTCTTGGGTTTTTGGATCAATAGATCTAGAAATAAACGCAAAGGAAAATAGATCGCGAAAGCAAATAATATGAGAAAGAGACCCGGGGGCCGTAGGTTTCACTAGTGGCTTTTCTCGAGAAAAATAGCAAATGGTGGGTGAACAAATTACTGTTGGTCAAATGATAGAACTTCAAATACTCATGATGATATCCAGGCAATGATCATTACATAGGCATCACGTCCAAGATTGTAGACCGACTCCTGCCTGCATCTACACTATTACTCCACACATCGACCGCTATCCAGCATGTATCTAGTGTATTAAGTTCATGCAGAAACGGAGTAATGCAATAAGAACGATGACATGATGTAGACAAGATCTATCTATGTAGAGATAGACTCCATCGTTTTTTCCTTAGTAGCAACGATACATACGTGTCTGTTCCCCTTCTGTCATTGGGATCAAGCATCATAAGATCAAACCCACTACAAAGCACCTCTACCCATTGCAAGATAAACAAATCAAGTTGGCCAAACAAAACCCAAATATCGTAGAAGATATACAAGGCTATAATATGATGCATAAAAGAGATCAAAGAAACTCAAATAATTTCATGGATATAAAAAGAGATAGATCTGATCATAAACTCAAAGTTCATTGATCCCATCAAACACACCGCAAAAGAGTTACATCGTATGGATCTCCAAGAGACCATTGTATTGAGAATCAAGAGATGGAGAGGAAGCCATCTAGCTACTAACTACGGACCCGACGGTCTATAAAGAACTACTCACGCATCGTCGGAGAGGCACCAATGGAGGTGGTGAACCCCATCAAAGATGGTGTCTAGATTGGATCTGGTGGTTCTGGACTCTGCGGCGGCTGGATCAATATTTCGTCGAATCCCCTAGGGTTTTGGGAATATTGGGGTATTTATAGAGCAAAGAGGTGGTCCAGGGGGCACCCGAAGTGGGCACAACCCACTAGGCACACCTAGGCCTCCTGGTGCGCCCTGGTGGGTTTGCTCCTCTCGGGGAACCCCCCCCCCCCCCAGGCACAACCAGGGGTCTCCGTAAAGTTTCGTGGCATTTGGACTCCATTTGATATTGTTTTTTGCGATGTAAAAAACGTGGAAAAACAACAACTGGCACATAGCACTATGTCAATAGGTTAGTACCAAAAAATGATATAAAATGATATAAAATGACTATAAAATGATTATAAAACATCCAAGATTGATAATATAACAGCATGGAACAATCAAAAATTATAGATACGTTGGAGACGTATCAGCATCCCTGAGCTTAACTCCTACTCGTCCTCGAGTAGGGAAGTGAGAAAAATAGAATTTTTTATGTGGAATGTTGCCTAACATGTCATATCATATTTCTTTCTATATAGCATGGACATTTGGACTTTTATATTGTTCAAAGCAATAGTCTAGTTTTGACATGATAATTTAAATACTCAAGCATATCAACAAGCAACCATGTCTTTCAAAATATCAATCATAAATAAGCTATCCCTAGCCCATCATGCTCAACCATTGATCCATTCATGAAACACACTCACATATTAGCTACGTCCAATACTCAAGCACGATCATATTGCCTCCTAGTTGGTGCTTTTATAAGAGAAGATGGAGAATCAAATTCAAAATAAAAATAACACAAAGTAAAAGAAAGGCCGTTCATAGAGGGAAGTAGTGATTTGTAGAGGTGCCAGAGCTCAAAGCGAAAAACATAGAGATAAAAACATTTTGGGAGGTGTATCCATCCCACCAACGAAAATGACTTAGAGTTCCCAATACTTTTCATGCTTACATATATCATACGCGGTTCCCGAACAGAAAATAAAGCTTATTCATTTTTCCACCATACTTTCACTTTCCATGGCTAACCGTATCCACGGGTGCCCTCCATACCAATACTTTCCAAGGAATTTATTATTGACAACATATAGTAAATTCATTTTTTTCATTTCGGGACTACGCATCCATAATACCTTTGCCTTACTCTCGTGCAATGACAAGTGAATAAACAGTCACCTTGAGAATAACACATCTAGCATGGAAAATATTATCCACCCCTCACCGCTCCGCGAGCGAAACAAACACACAAAAGAGAAGTTTATTTTTGAAAATTAGAGATGACACATGCAAATTTGTTTAGAACGGCAAAAAAATACGGCATATATGTAGATATAGTGGACTCATGTGGCAAAACTGGTTTAAAGGTTTTTGGATGCACAAGTAGTGATCATACTAAGTGCAAAATAAAGACTAGCAAAAGATTGAGAAGCGACCAACCAAAAAATGAATTATCTCATAAGCGAGCATTAAGCATAACTAACACCAAATAATGCACCATAACTAGGATATAATTTCATTGCATAACTATTGACTTTCATTCTTGCATAGGGAATCACAAACCTTAACACCAATATTCTTACTAAAGCATAATTACTCATCAAGATGACTCACATATCACATCATCATATCTCAAAACTATTACTAAGAATCAAGTTTATTTTGTCCAATGATCTTCATGAAAGTTTTTATTATATCCTTATTCGATATCTATCAGTTTGTGACTAATTTTCATGTGTTGCTTTTGACAAGCTCAAACAAATATAAGTGAAGATCATGAGCATAATTTTTCATTCTCTCAAATTAATTTAAGTGAAGCAAGAGAGAATTTCTTGAAAATTTTACTAACTCTCAAATAAATCTAAGTGAAGAAAGAGAGCATTTCTTCAAAAAATACTAAGCACACCATGCTCAAAAAGATATAAGTGAAGCACTAGAACAAGTCCATAGGTCATAAAAATTTAAGTGAAGCAAAGAGAGCAATTCTAACAAGTCATGACATAATTTTGGCTCTCTCAAATAGGTGTGTCCAGCAAGGGATCAAGACTTAAAACACAAAATAAAACAAGAAAAGACTCATATCATACAAGATGCTCCAAGCAAAACACATTGTATGTGACGATTTAAAATATAGCTTCGAGTAAAATAGCGATGGTCGTTAGAAGAAAGAGGGGATGCTACTCGGAGGCATCCCCAAGCTTAGTTGGTTGCTCATTTTTGGATATTAGCTTGGGATGCCAGGGCATCCACAAGCTTAGGATCTTCTAGTCCTTATTCCTTCATCCATCGTAAGATAACCCAAAACTTGAAAACTTCAATCACACAAAACTCAACAAAAACCTTCGTGTGATCCATTATTATAAGAATAATAAATCACTACTATAAGTTTTGTATCAAACCAATTCATATTTTGTTCTTGAATTATATCTACTTTATTCCAACTTCTATATGGCAAAAACTCATCAAAGAAAACCATCGATCCATCAAAATAAGCACACAACACAAAGAAAACATAATTTGTCAAAACAGAACAGTCTGTAGCAATCTGACTATTTCAAATACTTCTGTAAGTCTAAAAATTCTCAAAAATTAGGATGGACTGAGAAATTTGTATATTGATCTACTGCAAGTGGAATGGGTATTTTATCGCTCTCTGATAAAAAATAAGAATTATTTTCGTGAGCGCAAACTTTTCTGTTTTTCAGCAAGATCAAACAATTATCACCCAAGAAGATCCTAAAGGCTTTACTTGGCACAAACACTAATTAAAACATAAAGAACACAATTATAACAATAGCATAATTGTGCTAACACTCAAGAACAAGAAGTAAAAAGAAGAAATAAATTTTATTCATTGGGTTGCCTCCCAACAAGCGCTATAGTTTCACGCCCTTAGCTAGGCATAAAGCAAGGATCTAAGTTTTGTCATCTTTAGTTCGAAATCCATAAGATGCCCTCATGATTGATTCATATGGTGCCCTAATACTTGTTCTAGGAAAGTGCTCCATACCATGCCTCAAAGGAAATTGGAAATTAATATTACCGTCTTTCATATCAATCACGGCACCAATAATGCATAAAAACGGTCTCCTAAGAATAATTGGACAAGACAGATTGCAATCAATATCAAGAACAATAAAATCTATGGGCACATAATTCATATTGTCAAGAATAATAAAATCATTAATTCTTCCCATAGGCTTTTTAATAGTAGAATCCGCCAAGTGCAAATTCAAAGAACAAGATTTAAGATCGGTAAGACCAAGCACATCACATAAAGATTTCAGAATAGTAGAAACACTAGCACCCAAGTCACACAAAGCAAAACACTCATAATTTTAAATCTTGACTTTGATAGTAGTCCCACTCATCATGCAATTTTCTAGGAATTGAAACTTCTAATTCACATTTTTCTTCAAAAGCTTTCATCATAGCATCAACAATATGTTTTGTAAAAGCTTTATTTTGTAAATAAGCATGGGGTGAATTTATCATGGATTACAACAAAGAAATACAATCCATAAAAGAGCAAATATCATAATTAAAGTCTTTGTAATCCAAAAGATTGGGCACATCACTAGCTAAAGTTTTGACCTCTTCAAACCCACTTTTATCAATTTTCTCAACAAGATTTTCACCCTCCGAATCATTGGTACGCCTTCTACATAAAGTTGACTCTTATCTAGTCCCTTTTTCATCAATATTAACTTTACTAAACAAGGAATCAATAGAAGACACACCAATCATTTTTAGATCTTCATCACTTTTGCGAAAGAAATCACTAGAAAATGCTTTTTCTAAAAATTATCTTTTAGCTCTAAGCATAGCGGTTCTTTTCTTACTTTCATCCATAGAAACATAAAGAGCTTTAATTGATTCATCAACCTTAGGCACAAAATTTTCCATGTTGAGATTTTCCACATCATGAGCAATTCTATCAACACTTCTAGACAAATCATCAATCTTACTCAACTTTTCTTCTATGGAAGTGTTGAAAACTTTTTGCATATTTATAAATTCTTCAATATTGTTCTCAAGATCATTGGTGTTCCTATTATTATTATAAGATTTATTTCCATAGGAATTACCATAATTATTAGAGGAATTACTAGGAAAAGGCCTAGTATTAAAATTACCTCTATAAGCATTTTTATTGAAATTATTTCGGGAAATAGAATTCACATCTATGGCATCACTATTTTGCTCAATCAAAGTAGACAAAGGCATATCATTAAAATCAATCGGAGCACTTCTACTAGCAACCAATTTCACAAGAGCATTAACTTTTTCACTCAAAGAAGAAATTTCTTCAACCGAATTAACTTTTTGAGTAGTAGGACCCCTTTCGGTATGCCATTGCGAATAATTTGCCATAATATTATCAAGAAATTTGGTGGCTTCACCCAAAGTAATTTCCATAAAAGCACCACCCACGACGGAATCTAAAAGATTACGAGAAACAACATTCAACCCCGCATAAAAAATTTGTACGATCATCCAAAGATTTAACCCATGAGTTGGGCAATTCCTTAGCATCATTTTCATCCTTTCCCAAGACTGTGCAAGATGCTCATGTTCAATTTGCTTGAAAATCATGATCTGGGTTCTAAGGGAAATAATTTTTGCGGGCGGAAAATACTTAGTGCTAAAAGCATCTTTGCACTTATTCCAAGAATCGATACTATTGCATGGTAAAGAAGAGAACCAATTTTTTGCAGAATCACACAAAGAAAATGGAAATAGTTTCATCTTGACCACATCATTGTCCACATCTTTTTTCTTTTGCATATCGGATAATTCCTTGAAGGTATTAAGATGTGACGCGACATCCTCATTAGAAGTACTGGAAAATTGGTCTTTCATAACAAGATTCAGCAAAGCTGTATTAATATCACAAGTCTCTGCACTAGTGGTGGGAGGAGCAAGCGGAGTGCCGATTAAATCATTGTTGTTGGTATTTGATAAATCACATAACTTGGTGTTCTCTTGACTCATGATGACCGGACAACAAGATTGCACTCAAAAATAGATCCGGCAAGAAAACGGCGAACGAAAAAAGAGGGGTGAATAAAACTGTAATTTTTTATGAAGTGGGAGAGAGGAAAACGAGAGGCAAATGGAAATAATGTAAATTCGGAAGAGATTAGATTTGTAATTAGGAACCTGGTATATGTTGAAGATCCTCCCCGGCAACGGCGCCAGAAATTCCTTTTGATGTCGCTTGAAGCTATGTAGGTATTTCCCCAAAGAAGAAGGGATGATGCAGCATAGCAGCGGTAGGTATTTCCCTCAGATGTGAAACCAAGGTTATCTAACTAGCAGGAGAACCAAGCAACACAACGTAAACAACACCTGCACACAAATAACAACTTCTTGCAACCAGACATGTTAAAGGGGATGTCAATCCCTTCCGGGGTACGGCACCTCAAGATAGGCAAACAGACGTGAGGTAAATTTGTAGTAGATTGATAGATCGAACACCAAATAAATAAATGAGAATAAATTGCAGCAAAGTATTTTTGGGTTTTAGGATTAATAGATTTGAAAATAAACGCAAAAGAAAATATAATATGAAAGCAAATAATATGAGAAAGAGACCCGGGGGCCGTAGGTTTCACTAGTGGCTTCTCTCGAGAAAAATAGCAAACGGCGGGTGAACAAATTACTGTTGGGAAATTGATAGAACTTCAAATACTCATGAAGATATCCAGGCAACGATCACTACATAAGCATCACGTCCAAGATTAGTAGACCGACTCCTGCCTGCATCTACTACTATTACTCCACACATCGACCGCTATCGAGCATGTATCTAGTGTATTATGTTCATGGAGAAATGGAGTAATGCAATAAGAACGATGACATGATGTAGACAAGATCTATATATGTAGAGATAGACCCCATCGTTTTATCCTTAGTAGCAATGATACATATGTGTCGGTTCCCCTTCTATCACTAGGATCAAGCACCGTAAGATCGAACCCACTACAAAGCAGCTCTTCCCATTGCAAAATAAATAGATCAAGTTGGCCAAACAAAACCCAAATATCGAAGAAGAAATACGAGGATATAAGCAATAATGCATAAAAGATATCAAAGAAACTCAAATACTTTCATGGATATAAAAAGAGATAGATCTGGTCATAAACTCAAAGTTCATTGATCCCAACAAACACACAGCAAAAGAGTTACATCATATGGATCTCCAAGAGACCATTGTATTGAGAATCAAGAGAGAGAGAGGAAACCATCTAGCTACTAACTATGGACCCGTAGGTCTATAAAGTACTACGCATGCACTATCGGAGAGGAACCAATGGAGGTGGTGAACCCCATCCGAGTTGGTGTCTAGATTGGATATGGTAGTTCTGGAGTCTGCGATGACTGGATCAATATTTCATTGACTCCCCTAGGTGTTTGGGAATATTGGGGTATTAATAGAGCAAAGAGGCAGTCCGCGGGGCTCTCAAGGTGGGCACAACCCACAAAGGAGAGCCTTGGCCTCCTAGCACGCCCTGGTGGTTCGTGCTCCCCTCAGGGCACCCCCAGGTGCAGCTAGGGCCCGTTGTGTTCCATTTGGCCCATAAAAATTCTCCGTAAAGTTTCCTGGCATTTGGACTCTATTTGATATTGATTTTCTGTGATGTAATAAACAAGGAAAAAACACCAACTGGCACTTGGCACTATGTCAATAGGTTAGTACCAAAAAAGAAATAAAATGACTATAAAATGATTATAAAACATCCATGATTGATAATATAACAGCATGGACCAATCAAAAATTATAGATACATTGGAGACGTATTATGTCACCGATCCCAGGACTGAGCTGGTGCTGTAGAAGATGATGGCAGACTTGAGGGCTGACGATCTGAAGGCGGAGAAGCTGAGAGGGGCCATGATCGTCAAGGAATTCCTGACGCAACACCTAGCTCCGCTCCAGGCATGCTCGCGCCCCCTATGGAAGCTCACGGGCATAGAAGACGACCTCTGGCTGCATCCGGATGACTTGTCCAAGGAGGAGCTAGACAAGATCGTGCGCTCCCTGCTCGGGAAGGATGAGGGCAGCCCCCCAGACTCCCATCTCCCACTGTATTGCCGCCCGAATGGGCAGAAGATCGCCGATGCCATGCCCGTCTTTGATGAGTGCGGGCTCGTTCTTTTGGAGCCCTCCCGGCTCCTGGGCTCCCCGGTGCCAGTGTCCTCCGGCGAGTCCGACCAAGTGGAGGGGGTGGATTCGGAGGCGACCTGGGAAGGGGCGGGGGAGACCTCACCCCCATGACAGACCGGTATCCTCCGCAACCTTTCTGACGATAACGATGTCGGCGAGCACCAAGTCCAGGAGTCTCCACGTCCCTTCGGGGTCACCACGAGGTCCAGGGGCACCCCTCTGAGGAAGCTGGAGCAAGGGGTCCCGAAGAAGATCAAGTAGGCGCTGATTCCCCGAGGTGATGCCCCTGCCTCGTTGCCAGCCGCCACCATTACAAAGCCGGTCGTGCGCCCGCCTGCCCTGGAGGGCACGACGGCTCCCATGCCCATGCCACTCGTGGGGCTCGCACTTCTGAAGAGGCCGAGGGATTACGTCTCCATGGACCAGTAAGTGTGTTGTCCTGTCTTGATTCCTTGATCTTGTCGTAGTGTCTTGATGCTTTCCTCTTGTACGACTAGGCAAATGCCGGTGGTGAAGAAGAAGAAGCAGTTGGCCAGGACCACCAAGGTCAAGCAGCCAGCCGCGGCCACGCCACCTCTAGCATGGAAAGACTGGGCCAGCTTGCGCGCTCCTGCAGCTGGGTCCTCCCCGCGAGGCTCGGAGGCCCAACCTTGATACGTCTCCAACGTATCTATAATTTTTTATTGCTCCATGCTATATTATCTACTGTTTTGGACTATATTGGGCTTTATTTACCACTTTTATATTATTTTTGGGACTAACCTATTAACCGGAGGCCGAGCCTAGAATTGCTGTTTTTTGCCTATTTCAGTGTTTTCAGAAAAGCGAAATATCAAACGGAGTCCAAACGGAATAAAACCTTCGGAAACGTCATTTTCTCACCGAACGTGATCCAGGAGACTTGGACCCTACTGCAAGGGATCAAAGAGGTGGTCACGAGGGTGAGGGCGCGCCCCCTACCTCGTGGGCCCCTCAGTGCTCGATCGACGTACTCCTTCCTCCTATATATACACACGTACCCCAAACGATCAGAACAGGAGCCAAAAACCTAATTCCACTGCCGCAACTTTCTGTATCCATGAGATCCCATCTTAGGGCCTGTTCCGGAGCTCCGCCCGAAGAGGGCCGTCATCACGGAGGGCTTCTACATCATCCTAGCCCCTCCGATGAAGTGTGAGTAGTTTACCTCAGACCTTCAGGTCCATAGTTAGTAGCTAGATGGCTTCTTCTCTCTCTTTGAATCTCAATACAAAGTTCTCCCCCTCTCTTGTGGAGATCTATTCGATGTAATCTTGTTTTTGCGGTGTGTTTGTTGAGACAGATGAATTGTGGGTTTATGATCAAGTCTATCTATGAATAATATTTGAATCTTCTCTGAATTATTTTATGCATGATTGGTTATCTTTGCAAGTCTCTTCGAATTATCCACTTGGTTTAGCCAACTAGATTGGCAGTTCTTGCCATGTGAGAAGTGCTTAGCTTTGGGTTTGATCTTGCGGTGTCCTTACCCAGTGACAGAAGGGGCAGCAAGGCACGTATTGTATCATGGCCATCGAGGATAACAAGATGGGGTTTATTTCATATTGCATGAATTTATCTCTCTACATCATGTCATCTTGCTTAAGGCGTTACTCTGTTTTTTAACTTAATACTCTAGATGCATGCTGGATAGCGGTCGTTGAGTGGAGTAATAGTAGTAGATGCATAATCATTTTGATCTACTTGTCACGGACGTGATGCCTATATACATGATCATGCCTAGATATTCTCATAATTATGCTCAATTCTATCAATTGCTCAACAGTAATTTGTTCACCCACCATAGAATACTTATGCTCTTGAGAGAAGCCACTAGTGAAACCTATGGCCCCCGGGTCTATTCTCATCATATCAATCTCCATCACTTTTATATTGCTTTGCTATTTACTTTGCCTTTACATTTTACTTTGCATCTTTATATCAAAAATACCAAAAATATTCTATCTATCAGATCTCACTCTCATAAGTGACCGTGAAGGGCTTGACAACCCCTAATCGCGTTGGTTGCGAGTAGCTATCGCTTTGTGCAGGTACGAGGGACTTGAGCGTGGGCTCCTATTGGATTGATACCTTGGTTCTCAAAAACTGAGGGAAATACTTAAGCTACTCTGCTGCATCATCCCTTCCTCTTCGGGGAAAACCAACGCAAGCTCAAGACGTAGCAAGAAGGATTTCTGGCGCCATTGCTGGGGAGTCTACTCAAAAAGTCGTATACCAAGTACCCATCACAATCCCTATCCCTTGCATTACATTATTTGCCATTTGCCTCTCGTTTTCCTCTCCCCCCAATTCACCCTTGCCATTTTATTCGCCCTCTCTCTCTATCCTCCCTCTCTGTTTGCCTCTTTTGTCCGCTTACTTTTTGTTTGCCCATGTGTTAGATTGCTTGTTTGTCGCGATGGCTCAAGATACTACCAAATTGTCTGATTTCACCAATACCAATAATAATGATTTCCTTAGCACTCCGATTGCTCCTATTACCGATGCTGAATCTTGTGAAATTAATACTGCTTTGTTGAATCTTGTTATGAAAGATAAATTCGCCGGCCTTCCTAGTGAAGATGCCGCTACTCATCTGAATAGCTTGGTTGATTTATGTGATATGCAAAAGAAAAAAGATGTCAATAATGATGTCGTTAAATTGAAGCTATTTCCTTTTTCGCTTAGAGATCATGCTAAAGCTTGGTTTTCGTCTTTGCCTAAGAATAGTATTGATTCATGGAACAAATGCAAAGATGCTTTTATCTCTAAGTATTTTCCTCCCGCTAAGATCATCTCTCTTGGAAACGATATAATGAACTTTAAACAACTTGATCATGAACATGTTGCACAAGCTTGGTAGAGAATGAAATTAATGGTACGTAATTGCCCTACTCATGGTTTGAATTTGTGGATTATTATACAAAAAAAATTATGCCGGATTGAATTTTCCTTCTAGAAATCTTTTAGATTCGGCCGCGGGAGGCACTTTTATGGAAATCACTTTAGGAGATGCTACTAAACTCCTAGATAATATTATGGTTAATTATTCTCAATGGCATACTGAAAGAATTTCTAATAAAAAGGTGCATGCGATAGAAGAAATTAATGTGTTGAGTGGAAAGATGGATGAACTTATGAAATTATTTGCTACTAAGAGTGTTTCTTCTGATCCTAATGATATGCCTTTGTCTACTTTGATTGAGAATAATAATGAATCTATGGATGTGAATTTTGTTGGTAGGAATAATTTTGGTAACAACGCTTATAGAGGGAATTTTAATCCTAGGCCATATCCTAGTAATCCTTCTAATAATTATGGGAATTCCTACAACAACTCTTATGGAAATTATAATAAGATGCCCTCTGATTTTGAATCTAATATTAAAGAATTTATTTCTTCGCAAAAGAATTTTAATGCTATGATTGAGGAAAAATTGCTTAAGATTGATGATTTGGCTAGGAACGTTGATAGAGTTGCTCTTGATGTTGATGCTTTGAACTTAGATCTATTCCACCTAAGCATGATATTAATGAGTCTCTAAAAGCCATGATAATTTCAATTGATGAGTGTAAAGAAAGAACCGCTAGGATGCGTGCTTCAAAAGATGCCTTTATTTAAGCATGTTCTTCCAATTCCTATAAAATTCAAGATGAAGATCTAAAAGTTATTGATGTATCCCCAATTAAATCTTTATTTTGCAATATGAATCTTGATGAAACTGAATATGATCTTCCTTTACCTAGAAGGCGTTCTAAAAATTCAGAGTGTTTAGATCCTAATGATGAAATTAATGAAAGTGGGATTGAAAGAAATAAAAATCTAGATGTTGCTAAACCCACTATATTGGATTTCAAGGAATTTAATTATGAAAATTGCTCTTTTATTGATTGTATTTCCTTGTTGCAATCCGTGCTAAATTCTCCACATGCTTATAGTCGAAATAAAGCCTTCACCGAACATATTGTTGATGCCTTGATGCAATCTTATGAAGAAAAACTTGAGTTGAAAGTTTCTATCCCTAGAAAACTCTATGATGAGTGGGAACCAACTACTAAAATTAAAATTAAAGATCATGAGTTTTATGCTTTGTGTGATTTGGGTGCTAGTGTCTCTACTATTCCCAAGACTTTGTGTGATTTACTAGATTTCCGTAATTTTGATGATTGCTCTCTAAACTTGCATCTTGCGGATTCCACTATTAAGAAACCTATGGGAAGAATTAATGATGTTCTTATTGTTGCAAATAGGAATTATGTGCCCGTAGATTTCATTGTTCTTGATATAGATTGCAATCCGTCTTGCCCTATTATTCTTGGTAGAACTTTCCTTAGAACGGTTGGTGCGATTATTGATATGAAGGAAGGGAATATTATATTTTAATTTCCATTAAAAAAGGGCATGGAACACTTTCCATGAAAGAAAATAAAATTACCATATGAAACTATCATGAGAGCCACTTATGGATTGCCTACCAAAGATGGCAATACCTAGATCTATCCTTGCTTGTTACGCCTAGCTAGGGGCGTTAAACGATAGCGCTTGTTGGGAGGCAACCCAATTTTATTTTTATTCCTTTATTTTTTCTCCTGTTTAGTAATAAATAAATTATTTATCCTCTGTTTTGGTTGTGTCTTTTGTGTTTAATTAGTGTTTGTGCCAAGTAGAACCGTTGGGAAGACTTGGGGAAAGTCTTGTTGAACTTGCTGTAAAAAACAGAAACTTTAGCGCTCATGAGAACTGCTGTAATTTTTATTTGAAGAGTGATATTTAGTTAATTCTTTTTTCAGATGATTAATAGAGAAATTACTCACGTCCAGAAATTTATTTTAGAATTTTTGGGGTTCCATATCTTGCGCTAGCTACAGATTACTACAGACTGTTCTGTTTTTGACAGATTCTGTTTTTCGTGTGTTGTTTGCTTATTTTGATGAATCAATGGCTAGTAAAATAGTTTATAATCCATAGAGAAGTTGAAATACAGTAGGTTTAACACCAATATAAATAAATAATGATTTCATTACAGTACCTTGAAGTGGTCTTTTGTTTTCTTTCGCTAACGGAGCTCACGAGTTTTCTATTTTGAGTTTCGTGTTGTGAAGTTTTCAAGTTTTGGGTGAATTCTTGTGATGGATCATGGAACAAGGAGTGGCAAGAGCCTAAGCCTGGGGATGCCCATGGCACCCCGAAGATAATACAAGGACACCAAAAAGTCAAAGCTTGGGGATGCCCCAAAAGGCATCCCCTCTTTCGTCCACTTCCATTGGTAATTTACTTGGAGCTATATTTTTATTCACCAACATGATATGTGTTTTGCTTGGAGCGTCTTGTATTATTTGTGTCCTTGTTTGTTAGTATGCCACAATCATCCTTGCTGTACACACCTTTTGAGAGAGCCATACATGAATTAAAATTTGATAGAACACTCTATGTGCTTCACTTATATCTTTCGAGCTAGATAATTTTGCTCTATGTGCTTCACTTATATCTTTTGAGCTAGACAATTTTGCTCTATGTGCTTCACTTATATATTTTGAGCTAGATAATTTTGCTCTATGTGCTTCACTTAGATCTTTTAGAGCATGGTGGTGGATTCGTTTTAAAGAAACTATTTGTGATGGCCTGGCTTATTAGGGATGATAGACTACTCATATAAATAAGGAATTCCTTCTTTTCCGGGAGCCCATTCAGACAGAACTTCAAAGTTTAGCGTGCTCAACTTGGAGTAGTGTCAGGATGGGTGACCGACCGGGAAGTTGCTCCCGGGTGCGCACGAGTGAGGACAAAGTGCGCATAAAAGACTAGTATTGATCTGTGGGGCCAGTCTAGATCCTGTCAGGAGTAACAACCACCGGCGGGTGTGTCCGGGGCGTTACAAGTTGGTATCAGAGCCGACCCTCGCAGTTACACGGATGGTTGTGGACAGGTGCGTGGTCATGTTGTTCATGACGT
Organism: Triticum urartu; assembly: GCF_056163025.1. Classification (NCBI taxonomy): domain Eukaryota; kingdom Viridiplantae; phylum Streptophyta; class Magnoliopsida; order Poales; family Poaceae; genus Triticum; species Triticum urartu. The sequence goes on from NC_141878.1 coordinate 305,362,444, forward strand.
TTGTGACCCGTCGTGGCACCCGGCATGACACAGGTACCGGACTGGAAGCACAGACGTTTGTGCCAAGAGGGAACATTCCTTTGGCCCGACGAGGACGTCGGTTCCTCTGAGTGGGGGTGTATGTGATGGCCTGGCTTATTAGGGATGATAGACTACTCATATCAATAAGGAATTCCTTCTTTTCCGGGAGCCCATTCGGACAGAACTCCAAAGTTAAGCGTGCTCAGCTTGGAGTAGTGTCAGGATGGGTGACCGACCGGGAAGTTTCTCCCGGGTGCTCATGAGTGAGGACAAAGTGCGCAGAAAAGACTAGTATTGATCTGTGGGGCCAGTCTAGATCCTGCCAGGAGTAACGACCACCGGCGGGTGTGTCCACTTAAATTAATTTGAGAGTCTCTTAATAGCATGGTAATTTGCCTACTAATAATATGCTTGGTATTCAAGATTTGTGAAACTTTCTTTTGAGTGTCTTGAATACTAAGAAAAGATTGAAGCATGATAATTGTTTTGAGATATGGAGGTGATAATATTAAAGTCGTGCTAGTTGAGTAGTTGTGAATTTAAAGAATACTTGTGTTGAATTTTGTGATTCCCGTAGCATGCACGTATGGTGAACCGTTATGTGATGAAGTCGGAGCATGATTTATTTATTGATTGTCTTCCTTACGAGTGGCGGTCGGGGACGAGCGATGGTATTTTCCTACCAATCTATCCCCCTAGGAGCATGCGCGTAATACTTTGCTTTGATAACTTCTAAATTTTTGCAATAAGTATATGAGTTCTTTATGACTAATGTTGAGTCCATAGATTATACGCACTCCCACCCTTCCACCCTTGCTAGCCTCTCTAATACCGCGCAACTTTCGCCGGTATCATACACCTACCATATAACTTCCTCAATACAGCCACCATACCTACCTATTATGGCATTTCCATAGCCATTCCGAGATATATTGCCATGCAACTTTCCACCATCTAGTTCCTCATGACACATCCATAATTGTCATATTGCTTAGCATGATCATGTAGTTGACACAGTATTTGTGGCAAAGCCACCGTTCATAATTCTTTCATACTTGTCACTCGTGATTCATTGCATATCCCGGTACACCATCGGAGGCATTCATATAGAGTCATACTTTGTTTTATTATCGAGTTGTAAGCATTGAGTTGTAAAAAATTGAAGTGTGATGATCATCATTCAATAGAGCATTGTCCCAAAAAAAGCAAGGCCAAAGAAAAAAAAAGAAGGCCCAAAAAAAAGGAGCAATGCTACTATCCTTTTTTCCACACTTGTGCTTTAAAGTAGCACCATGATATAGCGAGTCTCATATATTGTGCTTCAAAGTAGCACCATGTTCTTCATATAGAGAGTCTCATATGTTTTCACTTTCATATACTAGTGGGAATTTTACGTTATAGAACTTGGCTTGTATATTCCAATGATGGGCTTCCTCAAATTTCCCTAGGTCTTTGTGAGCAAGCAAGTTGGATGCACACCCAATAGTTTGTTTTGTTGATCTTTCATACATTTATAGCTCTAGTGCATCCGTTGAATGGCAATCCCTACTCACTCACATTGACATCTATTGATGGGCATCTCCATAGCCCGTTGATATGCCTAGTCGATGTGAGACTATCTTCTCCTTTTTGTCTTCTCCAGAACCACCATTCTATTCCACCTATAGTGCTATATCCATGGCTCACGCTCATGTATTGCGTGAAGATTGTAAAAGATTTGAAAAAGTTAGAGTATGAAACAATTGCTTGGCTTGTCATCGGGGTTGTGCATGATTTAAATACTTTGTGTGGGGAAGATGGAGCATAGCTAGACTATATGATTTTGTAGGGATAACTTTCTTTGGCCATGTTATTTTGAGAAGACATAATTGCTTTGTTAGTATGCTTGAAGTATTATTATTTTCTATGTCAATATAAACTTTTGCATTCAATCTTTCTAATCTGAATATTCATACCACAATTAAAAAGATTTACATTGAAATTATGCCAAGTAGCACTCCGCATCAAAAATTCTCTTTTTATCATTTACCTACTCAAGGACGAGCAGGAATTAAGCTTGGGGATGCCTGATACGTCTCCAACGTATCTATAATTTTTGATTGCTCCATGCTATATTATCTACTGTTTTGGATTATATTGGGATTTATTTTCCACTTTTATATTATTTTTGGGACTAACCTATTAAGCGGAGGCCCAGCCCAGAATTGCTGTTTTTTTGCCTATTTTAGTGTTTCGGATAAACAGAATATCAAACGGAGTCCAAACGGAATAAAATCTTCGGAAATGTGATTTTCTCACCGAACGTGATCCAGGAGACTTGGACCCTACTGCAAGGGATCAAAGAGGTGGTCACGAGGGTGGGGGGCGCCCCCCCTAGGGCGTGCCCCCAGCCGCGTGGGCCCCTTGGTGTTCCACCGACGTACTCCTTCCTCCTATATATACACACGTACCCCGAAACAGTCAGAATAGGAGCCAAAAACCTAATTCCATTGCCGCAACTTTCTGTATCCACGAGATCCCATCTTGGGGCCTGTTCCGGAGCTCCGCCGGAAGAGGGTCGTCATCACGAAGGGCTTCTACATCATCCTAGCCCCTCCGATGAAGTGTGAGTAGTTTACCTCAGACCTTCGGGTCCATAGTTAGTAGCTAGATGGCTTCTTCTCTCTCTTTGAATCTCAATACAAAGTTCTCCCCCTCTCTTGTGGAGATCTATTCGATGTAATCTTGTTTCTGCGGTGTGTTTGTTGAGACCGATGAATTGTGGGTTTATGATCAAGTCTATCTATGAATAATATTTGAATCTTCTCGGAATTCTTTTATGCATGATTGGTTATCTTTGCAAGTCTCTTCGAATTATCCATTTGGTTTAGCCAACTAGATTGGTAGTTCTTGCCATGGGAGAGGTGCTTAGCTTTGGGTTCGATCTTGCTGTGTCCTTACCTAGTGACAGAAGGGGCAGCAAGGCACGTATTGTATCATTGCCATCGAGGATAACAAGATGGGGTTTATTTCATATTGCATGAATTTATCTCTCTACATCATGTCATCTTGCTTAAGGCGTTACTCTGTTTTTAACTTAATACTCTAGATGCATGCTGGAGAGCGGTCGATGAGTGGAGTAATAGTAGTAGATGCAGAATCATTTCGATCTACTTGTCACGGACGTGATGCCTATATACATGATCATGCCTAGATATTCTCATAATTATGCTCAATTCTATCAGTTGCTCAAAAGTAATTTGTTCACCCACCGTAGAATATTTATGCTCTTGAGAGAAGCCACTAGTGAAACCTATGGCCCCCGGGTCTATTCTCATCATATCAATCTCCATCACTTTTATATTGCTTTGCTATTTACTTTTCCTTTACTTTTTACTTTGCATCTTTATATCGAAAATACCAAAAATATTCTATCTATCAGATCTCACTCTCGTAAGTGACCGTGAAGGGCTTGACAACCCCTAATCGCGTTGGTTGCGAGTAGCTATCGCTTTGTGCAGGTACGAGGGACTTGAGCGTGGGCTCCTACTGGATTGATACCTTGATTCTCAAAAGCTGAGGGAAATACTTACGCTACTCTGCTGCATCATCCCTTCCTCTTCGAGGAAAACCAACGCAAGCTCAAGACGTAGCAGGCCTCAGGAGGATGTGATCTCCGCCGCCAAGCCGGCTGTAGGATCAAGAATAGGTGTCTAGAGGGGGTGATTAAACCCTCAACAAGAAAAAGTAGCAGTTTTAAATTTCTTTAAGTTAAGGTGGAGTTTTAGCACAAGTTTAAACATTCCCAACACATTTCAAGCAATCGTGGCAAGAGTATATGAGCAACGGAGAGTAAAGCTTGCAAGTTGCAAGAAAGTAAAGGGATGGGATTGGAGTGTGTAAACGCAATTGGAGACACGAAGATTTTTGGCATGGTTCTGATAGGTGGTTCTATCATACATCCACGTTGATGGAGACTTCAACCCACGAATGGTAACGGTTGCGCGAGTCCATGGAGGGCTCCACCCACGAAGGGTCCACAAAGAAGCAACCTTGTCTATCCCACCATGGCCATCGCCCACGAATAACTTGCCTCACATGGGTAGATCTTCATGAAGTAGGCAATCTCCTTGCCATCCCGTACAAACTCCTTGGTTCAACTCCACAATCTTGACGGTGGCTCCCAAGTGACACCTAACCAATCTAGGAAACACCACTCTCCAGAAGGTAATAGATGGTGTGTGGATGATGAACTCCTTGCTCTTGTGCTTCAAATGATAGTCTCCCCAACACTCAACTCACTCTCACAGATTAGGATTTGGTGGAAAGATGATTTGAGTGGAAAGCAACTTGGGGAAGCCTAGAGATCAAGATTCTTGTGGTTGGAATAGAATATCTTGGTCTCAACACATGAGTAGGTGGTTCTCTCTTAGAAAATGTATTGTAGAAGTGTAAGAACGTTCTGATTGCTCGCTCCACTTATGAAGGTTGGGTGGAGGGGTATATATAGCCTCCACACAAAATCTAACTGTTACACACAATTTACCAAACTCGGTGAGACCGAATACACAAACTCGGTGGGACCGATATGGTCAACTCGGTGGGAGTGATGTGCTAGGGTTAGGGTAAAACCTCAACTTGGTTTGACCGATTACACAAACTCGGTGAGACCGATTTTGGTAATAAGGAAAATAGAGACTTGGTCTAGCAAACTCGATGGGTCCGATTGCTTATCTTCGTGAGACCGAGATAATTGCAATAGGCAACACAGAGTTTGCAAGCCCATCTCGGTGAGACCAAGATCCAACCGGTGGTACCTAATTGATTAGGGTTTCTGGCAGTGGCTATGTTAAGTGAACTCGGTGGCACCGGATAGATAAAATTGGTGGGGCCGAGTTTGATTTTTGGTTTGGGACATATGTGGAAATGAGAAAGCGGTTGAGGGCTTTAGAGCATATCACTAAGCACTTTGAGAAAGCAAGCCATTAGGCAACACCTCATCCCCTTTTAATAGTATTGGCTTTTCCTATGGACTCAATGTGATCTTGGATCACTAAAATGAAAATGTAGAGTCTTGAGCTTTTGCCAATCCTGGTCCTTAGCTTCTTGAAGGGGTTCCACATCCTCTTGTTCATGCCACGCCTTCGTTGAACATTCTGAAATACACTAGATAAAAGTATTAGTCCAATAAGAGCTATGTTGACATTAATTACCAAAATCACCCAGGGAGCACTTGTGCTTTCAATCTCCCCCTTTTTGGTAATTGATGACAACATACATCAAAGCTTTAGATAAGGATATAGAGAATATCAAGTAAAGCTTTGGAAGGACATGTAACATGCATAGGCTCCCCCTACATGTATGCATTCATGTAAATATTGAATATAAGAGCATGTGAATGCATAAGCTTGACAGAGCAAGCAATGAGTCACATGTATCTTGGCTATATGCATCAGAGCAAATGATGTAGATACAGGAAATATACCTTCATGTTCATGAGTCCTTCTTGCAAACCATATGTACATCAGCAAGAGATCATCATGCACATGAGTGTGATGCATATACTTACCTTGTGGTGTTGAGGTAACTTTGAAAGAGATGAACCTGAGTAAACAAGGTTAGATAACATAGAAACACCTATTGAACAGAGCAAGTAGTAAACCACAAGAGTACCAAGATTGGGATGACATGTAGAGAGTGAGTACTAGGTACCCTATGTGATATAGACATTTCCGCAAAGAGGTAAAGATATGGAATGAATTCGAAGATTTCCTTCCCTTAGAAGTCTTTCTCCCCCTGAATCTTATATGGGATAATGGGAGAAGATAGGGAACGGAAAATCAGAGCAAACAAGAAAAGCATAACAACATAGTCATAACACATACCAGGCATCTAGGGTCTCTCTCCCTTTGATGTGATTGAGCACTCTCCCCCTTAGATGGGATTAAGCTTTGATGTGATCTCTCACCCCCTTTGACATCAATTTCCAAGAAGGGTCTTCTGGAATGTGAGTCAAATAGGTTTTGGTCCTTGAGTCACATAGCAAAGCCGCATATAGAATGTGATGCAGGTAGAGGACAAGAATCACTGAGTGGAGCTGGAAAAAATATGTAGGATGCAAATGACAAAGTGTTTCCTCAGCATGGAAATCGGTAACACCGAGTTGTTTTCTTCGGTGGCACCGAAATGGTTTGGTTGGACCAAAAGAGACATGCCGGTGTGTCCGAGTTCAACACAGAGAGAGAACAATTGTCATCTCAGCTCACTATGTAAATAAGATCTCACAAAGATTTGCAATGAATTGGATGCAGGGAATGCAAAAACGAATAGAGAAATTAAAGAAATCTAGATGAATTTTTTTTATTAAAGAAGGGGAACAAATATGCAAGAGATAAATGCAAGAACTCAAACAAACACTAGAGAACTTCATCTAAAATTGGTCGGCGACAAAGTCACCTATGTTCGAGTATATTGACTAAGGAGTCAAGTGAGAACACTTGATCGTAGGTCATACTCATCGTTTAACCTCAAAATGGGGTTACCATTTTTTGTTTAAGCATTTTGATGTATTCACATCTTGTTGAGCTGCTTTGACCCATGACTTGGGGTAAAGCTTCTCTAACATGGAATGAAATACCTTGGGTGGTGGTGTTGAACTTGATCATGTAGTTGAACTTGTGTAGGATGCTCAAAGTTGATGTAGCTCATCAAAGGTTGGGAGCACGGCTTGTAGTTTTGAGTTCATCTACCTATATGGGTTAGTCTTGCAAGGAAGAGCACTTGTGTATCCAAAATGACAATCATGAAATTTGATATCAAGTGAAATTTGATATAAATAAATTGTCAAAGGATATGTTGAAAGATTTCATGCTTCCTTTGTCTTCAACCACCATATTGTAGAGGCTTGGTGATGTAGAGATTGCTCAAGATGTGAGTGTTTTGCAAATATTGATGAATATTGGCATTTGGTATCCTAAGAGGTGTTTGAGATACTTTATCATCAAGCGGTTTGGTGAATATATCTGCCAATTGCTTATCGGTACGAACATGCTTAATATGAATGTCCCCTTTAGCAACATGATCTCGAATGAAATGATGACGAACTTCAATATGCTTAGTTCGAGAATGTTGCACGGGATTATGAGAAATCTTAATAGCACTTTCATTGTCGCAAAGCAATGGAACATGTTTCACATAGATCCCATAATCTTTAAGAGTTTGGGTCATCGAAAGTAATTGAGCACAACATGAACCGGCGGCAATGTATTCCGCTTCTGCGGTAGATAATGATACCGAGTTTTGTTTCTTATAGGACCAAGACACAAGAGATCTACCAAGAATTTGACATGTACCCAAAGTGGACTTTCTATCAACCTTGTCTCCGGCATACTCCGAGTCGAAATAGCCAACAATATCAAAAGAACACCTCTTAGGATACCAAATGCCAATATTTGGTGTATGAATTAAGTATCTCACTATCCTTTTCACAACCTTAAGATGACATTCTTTGGGGGGCGCTTGATATCGTGCACACATGCACACACTTAGCATAATATCGGGACGGGAGGAACATAGATATGACAATGAACCGATCATAGAACGATAGACCTTTTGGTCAACCGGTTTGCCATCCTTAGTCAAGTCAAGATGTCCACTAGTAGGCATGGGCGTATTCATACACTACAAAAAAAGACACATCCGTGACATTGTGGGCCTGTGACGCCCGGGTAATTAAGCTACAGTAATCCCCACTAATGATGCCACGTCACCTCGGTTACTGTGGATAAACTTGTGTTAGTTCGGAACCTAGTTCGAATTTCAAATTCAAAATCGAGCAAACAATAAAAGTTTTCAAATATTAAAAGTTAAATGTTCGGAGTGAACCAAATAATACATAGGTAATTATGGTGGAGAAACCAAACTTCGATAAAATGTTTAAAGGCCCTAAAACAATTAAAACAATAGTGAAAACAATTATTTAAATACCTTTTGTAATTAATAAAATTTCAAACTAATTTATTTGCGGATTAGACTTTTGGTGACTATGTACTAAGTTGAAATACTAAATTAAATGCTACGTGTATATTTTAATAAAACTAAAATAATAGGAAACAAAACTAAAACAGAAAAGGTAAAATAAATAAAAAGTAAAAACAAAAGAAAAGAAAAGGGACCCCCACTGGGCCAACCGGCCCAGCTGACAGCCAGGCCAGCCCAACTGGCCCACCCGCACGGCCCAGCCGACCCCCACTCCTCCCTTATCCTCTCACCCCCACCCGAACCCTATGCACTCGCCCCCGCACTCCCCCCCCACGTCGTTTCCCCCTCCCGATCCAATCCGGATCGGGGACGAGACCCCCACTCGCCCCACCCCGCTCGCCCCCCTCGCTTCCCCCGATCTGGATCTGGGGAAAAGGCGCCCCGCCGCCGCCCGGAACCCCCGCCGGAGCCGCCCCGCCGCGGCCTGCCTCGTCGACGGCCACCTCGCCGGCGTGCCCGCTGCCTGAGGTCTCCGTGGACGCCACCATCGCCCCGCGTGCCTCGGCCTCCTCCTCGCCCCGTGCCGAGGCCGCCGTTCCAGCGCCGCGCCCCCCGACCTCGTCGCCCGCCGCCCTCGTCGCCGGACCGCCCCGTCGCCGCCGAACGCCTCCTCGTCCTCCTCCTCGCCGGTCTTCCCCGACCGCCCCCGAGCCTACTGCCCCGTTGCCCTACTCCCCCCCCCCCGTGAGCTCCCCCCTTCGCCCTCCTCTCCCCCTAGGTCGCCTCGGCCGTCGCCGCTCGACGCGCTTCGGCGCCACCGTCGCCCGCGCCGGGCCGTCCCGCCCCCGGCCCCTCCCCGCTTCCCCGTGCGGCTCCCCTGCCGCGGTCGCCGCGCCCTTCCCCCCTGGTCGCCTCGGCCACGTGCACCGGCACCACCGACCGCGACCTCGACCCCGGCCCTCCCTCTCTCTCCGTCTCGCGCGCACTCGCCCTGACCGGCGTGCCTCCGCCCGCGCCGGCCTCGTCTTGCCCCGGACGGCATCGCCCTCCGCCCGGCCATGCCCCGGTCCTCCTCGCCCATCGATTTGGGCGAACGCCCAGTCGGGCGCCGCAACGCCCTGTGCCCGCTAGCCCCCCCCCCCCCCCCGGGCCACTGACTAGGGGGCCCCGCCCCATAACGTTTTTTTTTAAAAAGGAAAAGGAATTAAAAAAATAAAATAAAATAAATATAATTAATAAAAATAAAAATGATTTAATAAAATTAATTATTAATTAAGAAATTAATTAAGAAATTAATTAAGTTAATTAATCCGGTTTAATTAATTTAATTAACTAGTTAAGTTTAATTAAACTGTAATTAGATTAACCTAAACCCTAATTAACCTAATTAGAGGATGACAGGTGGGTCCCCCCCTGGACCCACATGTCAGGTTGACCAAGTCAACTCTGTTGACTGCTGATGTCAGCATGACATCATGCTGATGTCATTAAATCATTTTCGAATTAATTAAATAATTAATTAAATCTCAGAAATTAATAAAATCTTTAGAAAATCATATCTTTTAATCCGTAACTCGGATTAAAATATTTTCAACATGAAAGTTGCTCAGAACGATGAGACGATTCCGGATACGCAGCCCGTTCGTCCACCACACACCCCTAACATATTAAACACGCATCTTTCCCCCTTCGGTTCATCTGTCCGAAAACGCGAAACACCGGGAATACTTTCCCGGAGGCTTTCCCCCTTCGTCGGTATCACCTACTACCGCGTTAGAACATGTCTAGCTCTGCTTGTTGTCCTGTTATGCACTTGCTTGCTATGTATTTACTGTTTCTCCCCCCTCTTCTCTCCGGTAGACCCCGTGACGATGTTGATGCCCCTGTGGTCGACTACATCACCGACGACCCCTCTCTCTTGCCAGAGCAACCAGGCAAGCCCCCCCTTTGATCACCAGATATCGCCTACTCTTCTCTATACTGCTTGCATTAGAGTAGTGTAGCATGTTGCTGCTTCCCGTTAATCCTATCCTGATGCATAGCCTGTCCTTGCTACTACTGTTGTTACCTTTACCTGCAATCCTAATGCTTAGTATAGGATGCTAGTTTATCATCAGTGGCCCTACATCCTTGTCCGTCTGCCATGCTATACTATCGGGCCGTGATCACTCGGGAGTTGATCACGGGTATATACTATATACTTTATACATGATACATGTGGTGACTAAAGACGGGTCGGCTTGAGGAGCACCCGCGAGTGGATCTTTGAGGCGGAGCGACAGGGAAGGTTCCGACCACCTAGGAGAGAGGTGGGCCTGGCCCTGGTCGACGTTCGCGAATACTTAACACGCTTAACGAGATCTGGGTATTTGATCTGAGTTTGGCCATTTGGTCTATACGCACTAACCATCTACGCGGGAGTAGTTATGGGTATCCCGGTGTCGTGGTATCAGCCGAAGCCTTCGTGACGTCAGCGACTGAGTGGCGCGCGCCGGATTGGAACGTAAGCCTGCTCTTGTATTAAGGGGGCTAGTTCTGCTTCCGGCCGCGTACGCAACGTGCAGGTGTGCTAAGGGCGATGGGCCCAGACCCCTGTGCGCTTAGGTTTAGACCGGCGTGCTGACCTCTCTGTTGTGGCTAGGTGGGGCTGCGACGTGTTGATCTTCCGAGGCCGGGCATGACCCAGGAAAGTGTGTCCGGCCAAATGGGATCGAGCGTGTTGGGGTATGTGGTGCACCCCTGCAGGGAAGTTAATCTATTCGAATAGCCGTGATCTTCGGTAACAGGACGACTTGGAGTTGTATCTTGACCTTATGACAACTAGAACCGGATACTTAATAAAACACACCCTTCCAAGTGCCAGATACAACCGGTGGTCGCTCTCTCACAGGGCGACGAGGGGAGGATCATCGGTTAGGGTTATGCTATGCGATGATACTTGGAGGACTTCAATCTACTCCCTTCTACATGCTGCAAGACGGAGGCTGCCAGAAGCGTAGTCTTCGAAAGGATTAGCTATCCCCCCCTCTTATTCTGGCTTTCTGCAGTTCAGTCCACCGATATGTCCCTTTACACATTTACCCATGCATATGTAGTGTAGCTTCTTGCTTGCGAGTACTTTGGATGAGTACTCACGGTTGCTTTCTCCTTCTTTCCCTCTATCCCTTCTACCTGGTTGTTGCAACCAGATGTTGGAGCCCAGGAGCCAGACGCCACCGTCGACGACGACCCCTACTACACCGGAGGTGCCTACTACTATGTGCTGCCCGCTGACGACGACCAGGAGTAGTTTAGGAGGATCCCAGGCAGGAGGCCTGCGTCTCTTTCGATCTGTATCCCAGTTTGTGCTAGCATTCTTAAGGCAAACTTGTTTAAATTATGTCTGTACTCAGATATTGTTGCTTCCGCTGACTCGTCTAGGATCGAGCTCTTGTATTCGAGCCCTCGAGGCCCCTGGCTTGTAATATGATGCTTGTTTGACTTATTTTATTTGTAGAGTTGTGTTGTGATATCTTCCCGTGAGTCCCTGATCTTGATCGTACACGTTTGCGTGTATGATTAGTGTACGATTAAATCGGGGGCTTTACAAGTTGGTATCAGAGCCGACTGCCTGTAGGAATCCCCCTTCCACACTTCTTGGCCGAAGTCGAGTCTAGACATTGCAAAACTTTTACTAACATGGCTGTGTGCCTTACGGGCCCACGTCGCCATTGGGTGGTACTAGGATCTTTTACTTCTCGACCCTTACTCTGGGATTCTGAACTCTCTTCTGTTCGGGTTAAATGATTTTTACTAAAATCTAACTTTAGGTTCTCGAAAATACTTTCTCCCGGAGAGGCCCTTCAGTCCAGATGATCACCGACGGCACCAGAAGATTTCGGAGATACTCTTTGATATTCTCTCGAGACTTTGTGCCCATCACTTTTGCTATTCCCGACCACCGATAAATCCTTATGGATAACTACTTACACTTGCCATTCATGCAATCATCCCCCATTGATCTTGTTATTACAAGATGCCCCGAAGTTTTCTCTATTGTTCCGAGAATACTTCGTGCCTACTGCCTAGCAGTTCCTTGCCACATGAATACCCCTTCAAATAAATCCTCGCACTTGTCGAGTATCCGCTCATCCCTAGTTGTTCATGAGTTTCACAAAAGTCTTCAAAATAATATTCGATCTTCCGAAAATCCTCTGGAGCCTTTGGCTCTTGAAATTCTTGCTTGCTTGCATTATGGTTAGTCCCATAAGTCTCGTAGTCTTAATGACACTCCTTGTCATTATCATTTTGAGACTGTTGACTCAATATGTTTGCGAATACACGCAATCATCATTGATCCTTATAAATTACTTCTCCGGCTAAGCTGCCATTCTTTTAACTAGAATTGGTTCTCGACCAATCCAATTGTCGTTGATTGTACCCTAAGGCTATTCAACTTATCCATCTCTAATCAGAGCATTGCTTCTGATCCCTTGATTTGGAGATCATAATTCCTTTGCATTTGACAATTGAGTTAGTCAGTTGTTTCTATAATTTGACCTCCTTGCACTCTTCTTCCTCTAGTTGAGTACCGATGCTCACGTCAGATCCCTTGTGGACCATCAGGTCCATTGTTGGATTTTATCCGTCAGGATCCTTCATATTCAATAACTTTGTGAGACCTTCCCCTGATGCATAATGCATTTGGTAAATTGTATCCTTTCCTTTTGTCAACCATGCTCTGCTTTCGAGCTGGTAATATTTACTCTTGAAGCTTATGGTATACGTTCCTAAGATGCCTTGATGGGTTGAACGTATGCCCTCCTTAATATGTGTGAACTCGAAAATTTTCACGAGTCATACTCTTCCAGTGTTTTGCTAGATAAAGTTTAAACATTACAACTTCTCCGAAAAATGAGAAGTGAATGGAAGGTTATGCATTGAGGGAGTGGGAGTCGACATTGAACCTTTGTGTTCATGCCCATGGACACGATGTAGATCCTATCATGGAAGCTTCTTGAAATAATAACTATTCCTTTGGTATAAGTTCATCTTATATCTGGGATCTGGCCTTTTGCAATCGTGGTTCTGACCATGTTCTCTTTTAAATACCATTTCTCGTGCAAGATTAAGCACTTGTCTTCTGTAGAGCAATACCCCCAGTCCAACCTCTACTTTGGTCTGTCATCGAGTATTACCCCCCTGGTATCTCGAGATTATCATGGAACTGCATAAAATCTTATGAGTTCTTCATCAAGTGCTACATTCCCACTAGTTCTAATTTTTTCACGGGCTTTGAGTTATTAAACACTCAAAGACACCGATAACTGACTCGAGTCCGCATCGCGATTAAGCAACTCTTGTAACCCTCATTACTTACGAGTTTGAACTCAATCACGTCATTCCTAGCCTGATTGGCTATATCCTTGTCGTGCCGATCTTAACTGGGCTACCTGGTCCTTCTTCCCAGAGCGTAATTTTTACGATGAGCTAAGCTTACGTCGAATTTTCCTCATCATACCCTTTCACCTTAAGCAACAAGCTTGAGTTCGAGTTTGTGTCGTAACTGTGGTTCCAATAACCTTTCGCTTCACCATTAATTTGACTTGATGTCATCGCCGATCGATTACATCTTGAAATCTCTCGACAAAGTGTGTTGTGATCATCATCAATCTTATGAGCTCTTCCAGGATATCAAATGAGTTCATGATGAGAAATACCATCCTTGCCCTTGATGATCTGCGTTATCATCGACCTTTATTGCCTTCCCACCAACACAAGCTTGTTCGTGTTTGGTGTTATACCTTGAGTTCCTTGCTACCCAGCATTGTTCTTCTTTACCTTGGAGAATTACCACCTTTTATGTCAAGAATGTCGTGGGAATTGCTCCACCTCTTAGAAATTCTCAGTAAGATGATACTTTTCACCATCACCATTCTTCCTTGGTCCCCGTGTTGTTTTTTTAACCGGGATACCAATATGCTGACGATGCTGCTTGGGTTCTGTACTTCTAGCAACCCTATTGCTTTGAAGTTAATGATCGACATTTCGATCTTAGACTGTTGGATATTGAATCGTCACTCTAACAGTGATCTTGCTACCTAAGGTCACGGTCACACCTTTCAACTAATGATTAATGGAGTATGTTTTCCTCGAGCATACAACATTATATCATTTGAATTGACAGGTGTCATCTTCTTGCTCACATTATTATGGAAATCCATCCGTTTGGAATTCTCAATGAATTGTCGCTGAGCCCGTCAGCCATCTCCTCATCCTCTCCTTGGGTTAATGATGAACTCTTGTCAACGGAAATCACTTCATAGTTCATTTCCCGAGAATCTTATAGTGTCATCCCATCAATTTGTGTTGCACCTTTCTTCTCAGGTATCCTGAGCCTGAGGTATCCTGACACCAATCATACCTGAATCTCCATCAGATATGATGGTTGGGACAACTTTCCAAGAGTTATGATGTTGATCCTTTGATGACCCGGTAACATGATGTCATGCCTAGCACACCCCCCTCGGCTGGAGGACCTATCATTATAGATTCCTTTTCAGCAAGGTTATCCGTTCATCCATGAGGAAATTGTAAGACTTATTCTACTAGTTATTCCTGATGGATCCTTCGTGTTTCCAAAGTCTGATCTTCACCTGAAGACCATGTCAATGCTATCTCGAAGCATGTCAATGGTACTCCGATTTTCAACAGGAACATTTGAAGCACGATGCTAAATTTTATTTATCATTTATCCTAACACCGTTGTATGGGTAATATCATGAGATTCCTCCCCCCTTACCTAAAGAGTTTTCTACATTATATCCTGCCACGGATATCATGCTCTGCTTGTCCTTGGGAAGGATATATCCCTGAAATATGTGTTTAAACACATTTTCCTTTCCATTGTTCTGTTTAATATGATAATCATATTTTACTTTCCATTGGTTGTTTGAACCTTTCTTGTGATCTATATGATCTAAGCAGCAATATTCTACTGCTTATGTAAACTCCCCGGTGTGCAATTCTGTCAGTAAGACCCTGTTACTATTGTTGATGACATTCTGGTAGCCACCGATGGACGAGAACCTTGCCTATTGGTCCGCCTCGTTCAACGAGCAGGAAAGTGGTTCTCTTCGTCCCTCGTCCTTGGTACCAACGTTGATGCCAGCATAACTGACTTGGTACTCTCTGACATGCCTTGCTATCATGACCGTGAAAGATGTCACTGCTCCTATTAAAAAAAAACCACATGGTGGGCCCATAACCCACAGTTCCACAGGATCGAAACCTGACTGTCCTGCACACCCCCTATTCCCAAAGTTATTCCTCGCGCGTGGACTCGTATGTAATCCACGGGCCACTGTCCTAGTGGTCTATTCTGGTATCAGACGCGATACTTACTCTCGCTACTCTGAACCCCTTTCTCACTCTGGTTCAGGCTTCGAGCAACTATCTATCCCCCTGGAGCCTATTATGGTACCTTCGTACCTTACTCTTGAGGTATTTCATATGTTCAACTCGAGAGATAATCTTATACTAATTCATGGGTTAACCCCAGATTGTTTCCCTCAAAAGCATTATGTCGTAGTGAGCTGCCCCTTATCTTTTCGTAAGTACGATGGAGTTCCCGAAGAAATGATGACAAGTTTATCATGATGCATCGGAATCAAGGATTCAAGACATCAACGAAAGGAATTAACTTCTTCGAGAAGATCCGTTAGAATATCGTAACCAGAACTTTCCCCTTACTCCCCTCTTAAATCTCGGGACGAGATTTCTTGTAGTGGAGGAGAATTGTGACGCCCGGGTAATTAAGCTACAGTAATCCCCACTAATGATGCCACGTCAACTCGGCTACTGTGGATAAACTCGCGTTAGTTCGGATCCTAGTTCGAATTTCAAATTCAAAATCGAGCAAACAATAAAAGTTTTCAAATATTAAAAGTTAAATGTTCGGAGTGAACCAAATAATACATAGGTAATTATGGTGGAGAAACCAAACTTCGATAAAATGTTTAAAGGCCCTAAAACAATTAAAACAATAGTGAAAACAATTATTTAAATACCTTTTGTAATTAATAAAATGTCAAACTAATTTATTTGCAGATTAGACTTTTGGTGACTATGGACTAAGTTGAAATACTAAATTAAATGCTACGTGTATATTTTAATAAAACTAAAATAATAGGAAACAAAACTAAAACAGAAAAGGTAAAATAAATAAAAAGTAAAAAAAAAAAGAAAAGAAAAGGGACCCCCACTGGGCCAACCGGCCCAGCTGACAGCCAGGCCAGCCCAACTGGCCCACCCGCACGGCCCAGCCGACCCCCACTCCTCCCTTATCCTCTCACCCCCACCCGAACCCTATCCACTCGCCCCCGCACTCCCCCCCCCCCACGTCGTTTCCCCCTCCCGATCCAATCCGGATCGGGGACGAGACCCCCACTCGCCCCACCCCGCTCGCCCCCCTCGCTACCCCCGATCTGGATCGGGGGAAAAGGCGCCCCGCCGCCGCCCGGAACCCCCGCCGGAGCCGCCCCGCCGCGGCCTGCCTCGTCGACGGCCACCTCGCCGGCGTGCCCGCTGCCTGAGGTCTCCGTGGATGCCGCCATCGCCACGCGTGCCTCGGCCTCCTCCTCGCCCCGTGCCGAGGCCGCCGTTCCAGCGCCGCGCCCCCGACCTCGTCGCCCGCCGCCCTCGTCGCCGGACCGCCCCGTCGCCGCCGAACGCCTCCTCGTCCTCCTCCTCGCCGGTCTTCCCCGACCGCCCCGAGCCCACTGCCCCGTTGCCCTACTCCCCCCCCCGTGAGCTCCCCCCTTCGCCCTCCTCTCCCCCTAGGTCGCCTCGGCCGTCGCCGCTCGACGCGCTCCGGCGCCACCGTCGCCCGCGCCGGGCCGTCCCGCCCCCGGCCCCTCCCCGCTTCCCCGTGCGGCTCCCCTGCCGCGGCCGCCGCGCCCTTCCCCCCCTGGTCGCCTCGGCCACGTGCACTGGCACCACCGACCGCGCCCTCGACCCCGGCCCTCCCTCTCTCTCCGTCTCGCGCGCACTCGCCCTGACCGGCGTGCCTCCGCCCGCGCCGGCCTCGTCTTGCCCCGGACGGCGTCGCCCTCCGCCCGGCCATGCCCCGGTCCTCCTCGCCTGTCGATTTGGGCGAACGCCCAGTCGGGCGCCGCAACGCCCTGTGCCCGCTAGCCCCCCCCCCCCCCCGGGCCACTGACTAGGGGCCCCGCCCCATAACGTTTTTTTTAAAAAGGAAAAGGAATTAAAAAAATAAAATAAAATAAATATAATTAATAAAAATAAAAATGATTTAATAAAATTAATTATTAATTAATTAATTAATTAAGAAATTAATTAAGTTAATTAATCCGGTTTAATTAATTTAATTAACTAGTTAAGTTTAATTAAACTGTAATTAGATTAACCTAAACCCTAATTAACCTAATTAGAGGATGACAGGTGGGTCCCCCCTGGACCCACATGTCAGGTTGACCAAGTCAACTCTGTTGACTGCTGATGTCAGCATGACATCATGCTGATGTCATTAAATCATTTTCGAATTAATTAAATAATTAATTAAATCTCAGAAATTAATAAAATCTTTAGAAAATCATATCTTTTAATCCGTAACTCGGATTAAAATATTTTCAACATGAAAGTTGCTCAGAACGATGAGACGATTCCGGATACGCAGCCCGTTCGTCCACCACACACCCCTAACATATCAAACACGCAACTTTCCCCCTTCGGTTCATCTGTCCGAAAACGCGAAACACCGGGAATACTTTCCCGGAGGCTTTCCCCCTTCGTCGGTATCACCTACTACCGCGTTAGAACACGTCTAGCTCTGCTTGTTGTCCTGTTATGCACTTGCTTGCTATGTATTTACTGTTTCTCCCCCCCTCTTCTCTCCGGTAGACCCCGTGACGATGCTGATGCCCCTGTGGTCGACTACATCACCGACGACCCCTCTCTCTTGCCAGAGCAACCAGGCAAGCCCCCCCTTTGATCACCAGATATCGCCTACTCTTCTCTATACTGCTTGCATTAGAGTAGTGTAGCATGTTACTGCTTCCCGTTAATCCTATCCTGATGCATAGCCTGTCCTTGCTACTACTGTTGTTACCTTTACCTGCAATCCTAATGCTTAGTATAGGATGCTAGTTTATCATCAGTGGCCCTACATCCTTGTCCGTCTGCCATGCTATACAATCGGGCCGTGATCACTCGGGAGTTGATCACGGGTATATACTATATAATTTATACATGATACATGTGGTGACTAAAGACGGGTCGGCTTGAGGAGCACCCGCGAGTGGATCTTTGAGGCGGAGCGACAGGGAAGGTTCCGACCACCTAGGAGAGAGGTGGGCCTGGCCCTGGTCGACGTTCGCGGATACTTAACACGCTTAACGAGATCTAGGTATTTGATCTGAATTTGGCCATTTGGTCTATACGCACTAACCATCTACGCGGGAGTAGTTATGGGTATCCCGGTGTCGTGGTATCAGCCGAAGTCTTCGTGACGTCAGCGACTGAGTGGCGCGCGCCGGATTGGAACGTAAGCCTGCTCTTGTATTAAGGGGGCTAGTTCTGCTTCCGGCCGCGTACGCAACGTGCAGGTGTGCTAAGGGCGATGGGCCCAGACCCCTGTGCGCTTAGGTTTAGACCGGCGTGCTGACCTCTCTGTTGTGCCTAGGTGGGGCTGTGACGTGTTGATCTTCCGAGGCCGGGCATGACCCAGGAAAGTGTGTCCGGCCAAATGGGATCGAGCGTGTTGGGGTATGTGGTGCACCCCTGCAGGGAAGTTAATCTATTCGAATAGCCGTGATCTTCGGTAACAGGACAACTTGGAGTTGTATCTTGACCTTATGACAACTAGAACCGGATACTTAATAAAACACACCCTTCCAAGTGCCAGATACAACCGGTGGTCGCTCTCTCACAGGGCGACGAGGGGAGGATCATCGGTTAGGGTTATGCTATGCGATGATACTTGGAGGACTTCAGTCTACTCCCTTCTACATGCTGCAAGACGGAGGTTGCCAGAAGCGTAGTCTTCGAAACGATTAGCTATCCCCCCCTCTTATTCTGGCTTTCTGCAGTTCAGTCCACCGATATGGCCCTTTACACATTTACCCATGCATATGTAGTGTAGCTTCTTGCTTGCGAGTACTTTGGATGAGTACTCACGGTTGCTTTCTCCTTCTTTCCCTCTATCCCTTCTACCTGGTTGTCACAACCAGATGTTGGAGCCCAGGAGCCAGACGCCACCATCGACGACGACCCCTACTACACCGGAGGTGCCTACTACTACGTGCTACCCGCTGACGACGACCAGGAGTAGTTTAGGAGGATCCCAGGCAGGAGGCCTGCGTCTCTTTCGATCTGTATCCCAGTTTGTGCTAGCATTCTTAAGGCAAACTTGTTTAAATTATGTCTGTACTCATATATTGTTGCTTCCGCTGACTCGTCTATGATCGAGCTCTTGTATTCGAGCCCTCGAGGCCCCTGGCTTGTAATATGATGCTTGTATGACTTATTTTATTTGTAGAGTTGTGTTGTGATATCTTCCCGTGAGTCCCTAATCTTGATCGTACACGTTTGCGTGTATGATTAGTGTACGATTAAATCGGGGGCGTCACAGGGCCGAAAGAAAATTTTCTGTCATGCTTATCACACTTCTATGACGATAATTGTGACAAAACCCGGTATCATAATTGATGTGGCGGGCTTCTACTTCTATGACAAAAAAACATGACAGAAAATGGGCTTTTCATTCTGGGTGGGCCGGAGACGCAGCTGCATGACATTCTTTGGGCCGTGCATGATAGAAAAAATAATGGTAGAAGCGAGGGCGAGGAAAATATCGAGGAGTTTCTGGTTATGGTGGGTGGTCGGGGTCGAGCGATACATGGAGGTTTGCGTGTTTCTCTCAAACACGTATGCGCGTGTGTGCGAGGAGTTGCACTCTAACTGAACCTGAGCGAGGCGTTGGTCTCTAACTGAACCCGAGTGATTGCACTAGCTACGTTACTGAACCCCGATCGATCCCTTGTTGTTAATTGAACCCGGGTGATTCCTTCGCTACTGTTGCTAACTAAAGCCGACCGATACTGCCTCTGGATGAACAATGAGCGTTGTTGGGGGGTGGATGAACAGTTCCCGGTGGGGGTTGGATGAACAGGACCCCGTGGTAGTAGAGGTCATTGCCGCTGGATGAAAAGGACCCCGATCGAGCCGGTTGGGGGTGGATGAACATGACCCCCTGGAGGGCTGGATGAACCTTGTGGAGGGCTAGATGAACATGACCACGTGGAGGGGTGGTTGAAGAGTAGCCAGTGGAGAGGGCTGGTTGAACAATAGCCGGTGGAGGAGCGGTGGAGGCTGGATGAACAGGAGCCCGTGGCTGAACAGTCGCAGGTGGAGGCTGGAGGAGGTCAACGGTGGATGAACAGTAGACCGTGGAAGCTGGAGGAGGTCGACGGTGGAGATGAGCAGTATCCCATGGAGTCTCGTTTTGCGGTATGCCACACCCCTCTCGATGAACAGGACCCCCATTTCGACCGTAGCACTCTAACACAAGTCTATTTACTCCATTTAGCGGTATGCGACACCCCTCCCAATCAACAGGACCCCGTTTTGACCGTAGGAGCTCCAAGAGAAGTCTGTTTCCTCCATTTTGCGGTACGCTAGACCCCTCCCGATGAATAGGATCCCGTTTCGACCTTGGTTAGTCGAACACAAGGCCGTTTCCTCCGTTCTGCGGTACGCCAGGCCTCATTTCGATCGGCTATTCCGTCCAAGCCAGTTGGCTCTCGATGAACACGGCGTATTTCGTTGCCTCCCGATGAGCAGGACGCATTCTGTTGCCTCCCCATGAACACGACAACACAATTTCTCTGTTCCGACCCAGCCATGTACAAGAGCCATGGCCATACGTATGCACGAGTAGGCGTTTAAGACCCCGCCCGTATGTACGTGTACATGCTATGTGTGAGCCTCTACTACGACACATGCACGCCTATACTACGACACTCGTCCTTCCTTACACGACCACGGTTCATTGCTGTAGCCTGCAGACAGACCGATCATATGAATGTACACATTCGCGACCAGAATGACAACGCTACGTACACTTGGACCAGGTGGGTCCTGACTGTCAGGCACTTCCTTGCGTGCGAAGATGTAGCTGGTGGGTCCCAGCAGTCAGGGGGCGAATCATTTTTTTTGCCTGTAATATGGACGCACTTCCTTGCGTGCGAAGATGTAGCTGGTGGGTCCCAGCAGTCAGGGGGGCGAATCATTTTTTCACGAAATACGGTGGCCCGTCCGGTGGGTCCCAGCTGTCAGGTGGAGGAATAATTATTTTCCGTGTAATAAGGAGGCACGTCCTTGCTGCGATCATGGACCCAGTTGTCAGCCTATTCATGTATAGTACTCTTTCGATGGAAGTCGTTCCTTGACCACGTTGACCACGCCACACCGAGAGCACCAAGGCGGTGGTCGACGGCGAGGCCTAGGAAGGCGACAACGCGGAGCTGGGGAAGGCGCGGCAGTGGAAGCTCACACAGAGAGGAGTATGAGGGTTCACTGGTTGGGCTGCGATGTGAGGCTGTCGTCGCCGCAGGGCCTGGCCAGCGGTGGGAGTAGTACGGGCGGTGAGGCCTCAATGGCAGCACAGCCGGCCACTGGAGGTAGGAGCAGGTGGTCTCGTCGGCGCTGGTTTGGGCGACTGGTGCAAGAAGAGCAGCGATTGAAGAAGCAGCAGGACCATTCGATTCAAATACAATGGTCACTGCTTCTAGAATCGTTTCTTCACTAAGTTGACAAAGCACTGCGTATGCGTCAACTTAGTAGGCCCACAAGTCATCCTCTAAATCGGTGCGCCTCAGATGTTAGTGGGAGGAATCATTTTTCTCGTGTAATAAGGAGGCAGTTGATTGCGTACGGCCAGGCTAGCGGAGGGAGTAGGGTGGGCCGATGAAGCCTACGCGGCATCACAGCGGGCCACAAGAGGATGGAGCGGGCAGTCCCATCGGCACTGGTTTAGGCGGCTGGAGTAGGAAGATGAGAGATTGAAGAAGTACGTCGGTCGTTGGATGGACATCCAACAGTCACTGCTGCTAGAATCGTGTGTTGACTAACAAAGCCTTGCGTAAACAAGTCAGCCTCAAAATCGTGGGGTGTACAACCCATTTGCTATTATTTTTATAATTTGTACTCATTTTATAATTCGTATGGAATTTATTGCAGCTCATTTTCCATTTTTTTAATTGCTAACGATTTTCTGGTCAGTACCCGGGTTAAAAAATTGAACTAAAAATGTGCGAAATTTTGAAAATTCGCAATTTTTTGCCGGGGAACAAAATTTTTTAATCCAAAAATTAGTAGCCATACTAAAACAAATTTAAAAATAAATTAGTACTATGTCATGTTAAAATCCAATGAAATAGAAA
The DNA here is from genome assembly GCF_056163025.1 of Triticum urartu. Classification (NCBI taxonomy): domain Eukaryota; kingdom Viridiplantae; phylum Streptophyta; class Magnoliopsida; order Poales; family Poaceae; genus Triticum; species Triticum urartu. Next base: position 305,384,865 of record NC_141878.1, read on the forward strand.
ATATCAGTGAAGAACAAAAATAGAAAAAAAACTAATTTCCCATTTGCTATATTTTTTTAGAATTTTCAACCCCTTTCATATTATATTTAACAGGTACTGACCATACTCTTTGGCCAGGCCGGAATACATACCTCCTCGTCTTGAAAGATTTGCAGCCCAGTAAGTCGGAGAAAACAAATAGGCCTAGCTTGGGTATTCTTCAAATAGAAATAGTGGGCTACCTATTCTCCCAAAGAAAAATCTCCTGGGCTGGTCATGTTGTTAGACGGGCCACAGAGACCGCACAACCCAGTTTATATCCTGCTCCTCCGAACAAATTCTCAAAAAAAGTTGTGCAATTCTGTCGTTAATTGAATATACGTTGAAAATGATGTGGGTCCCAGATATCAGCAGAGTGTATTAGAGTAAAAAAATGAGGGGTGCATATGAGTAGTAGAAGAGGCGCTTGCTTGTGTTCGGGAGTGGATCTGGTGGGTCCGTACTGTCATACTCACAACTACAGTCCTCTCCCAATTCACTATGTTGACAGGGCCGGACGGCGGCGCCGCAGCGAGCGCACCAAGGCGGAGGATAAAGTGTTGTCGGCAATGTGTTGGGCTGGGTTGAACATTCTTATTGAAAAATAAAAATGGACCGGAACTATTTACGATGTTGACTACGATTTGCATGGGTCTGCTGGTTGCAGGAAGCAAATGGTGGGAGAAAGAACACTGGTCTCTATCTTTGCCTAACAATAGTATCGACTGAATGTAACGACACTATCATAGGAAATAATATCCTCCTATTAAATCGTGAATTTAAAGAACTGGTGCATGAAAATTTAGCTTTATTTATTTACTTATTTATGTTTAGGGGACCGTGAGCATGTACCTGGGCCGGATTCATGTGAGAGCCTCCCTTCCAGTTAATTATGGGCTCCTCTAATGGGCCCTCATCAGTGGGCTACGTGTTATCAACAAGTGGAAAATGTGTTTCATACCAAAAATAGTATTTGCTACGTACGGTACGGGGCACTAACGGCGCCAGAAAATAGTCTTGATAACCCACAAGTATAGGGTATCGCAACCGTTTTCTAGGGTAGAGTATTCCACAAATTTATTGATTCAACACAAGGGGAGCCAAAGAATATTTCAAGAATTAACAGTTGAGTTGTCAACTCAACCACACCTGAAAGACTTAATATCCGTAACAAAGTATTTAGTAGCAAAGTAATATGATAGTAGCGGTAATGGTAGCAAAACTAACAGTAGCAGTTTTGTAGTGATTGTAATAGTGGCAACGGAAAAGTAACTAAGCAAAGAACAATATGTGAAAAGCTCATAGGCATTGGATCGGTGATGGATAATTATGTCGGATGCGATTCCTCATGCAACCGTTATAACATAGGGTGACACAAAACTAGCTCTAGTTCATCAATGTAATGTAGGCATGTATTCCGACTATAGTCATACGTGCTTATGGAAAATAACTTGCATGACATCTTTTGTCCTACCCTCCTGTGGCAGTGGGGTCCTATTGGAAAACTAAGGGATATTGAGGCCTCCTTTTAATAGAGTATCGGACCAAAGCATTAACACTTTGTGAATACATGAACTCCTCAAACTACGGTCATCACCGGTAAGTATCCCGATTATTGTCCCTTCGGGGTTAACGGATCATAACACATAATTGGTGACTATAGACTTGCAAGATAGGATCAAGAACTCACATATATTCATGAAAACATAATAGGTTCAGATCTGAAATCATGGCACTCGGGCCCTAGTGAGAAACATTAAGCATAGCAAAGTCATAGCAACATCAATCTCAAAACATAATGGATACTAGGGATCAAACCCTAACGAAACTAACTCGATTACATGATAAATCTCATCCAACCCATCACCGTCGAGCAAGCGTACGATGGAATTACTCACAGACGGTGGTGAGCATCATGAAATTGGTGATGGAGGAAGGTTGATGATGACGATGGCGACGGATGCCCCTCTCCGGAGCCCCGAACGGACTCCAGATCAGCCCTCCAGAGAGAGATTTTGGCTTGGCGGCGGCTCCGTATCATAAAACGCGATGACTCCTTCTCCCTGTTTTTTCTCCCTGAACGTGAATATATAGAGTTGGAGTTGAGGTCAATGGAGCACCAGGGGGCCCACGAGGCAGGGGGCATGCCTAGGGAGGTAGGCGCACCCCTACCCTCGTGGACAGGGTGTGGGCCCCTGGCCTTGATTCTTTCACCAGTATTTTTTACATATTCCAAAAATATTCTATGTTGATTTTCAGGTCATTCTGAGAACTTTTATTTCTGCACAAAAATAACACCATGACAATTTTGCTGAAAACAGTGTCAGTCCGGGTTAGTTCCATTCAAATCATGCAAGTTAGAGTCCAAAACAAGGGCAAAAGTGTTTGGAAAAGTAGATACGATGGAGACGTATCAACTAACTGGCTTAGTTAGAAGTTACTATTTATTAAGCCGTGGAGATTGGCTGACGGCTTGAACGAGATTGGTGCCTGACGGGGAAAACTCCAGCTAGCAGGTCGAAGTCTGATACTTGCGACCCTCTCTCCTACTTTGGGCTACAGAGCATGGCGGCACATATCAAGGTATGGTGCATGCGGAGACGCATGGTACGCTGTGTACACACAGTTTTGCCTGATGAACGAAACCACGCTGCCATCATGATCCTTGCCGTCGATTATCTACTGGTTAATCGGATAATTCAGTCCGAGAAACAGAGAGCGTTTACCAAGGCTACTTACCAGCCTCCGGTCAAAAAATCCTGAAGGCCCAGAGAAGCTGGGATCCTACTCAAAGACCTTGTAGTGACTGTGATTGTATTCCGTGAAACAACATGTCAGGTACATGCGAACGATCATCAATCGTTCTCCAACGACTGATCGAGCCAGGAACCACCTGCAACTACCATGCCACTTTTCTTTGAAAGGTTCTGGGATTAGGAAGGGTAGCGATAGCAGGCGGCCTACAACATCATATCAAGTTGGAGTCAAATAAAAAAGGGCTCTTAATGTAGTCAATCTGAAGAACAACATGTTATGAGCATGAATATTTTTTTAGTAAATATTGACAGTAATAGGCAAGCCATCATGATATCATAGGAAAGTAACATACTGTTGTAACAGCCGTTTATAGCGATGACTACAGTAGGCCATAAATACGTCCAGCCATAGAAGGAGTTGACAACGTAAATGAAGCCCTTGTGTTCAATGGCATCAGAGAACCATAGAGGATGTATGATCCTACGATGGACGTGTAGATTTATCCACTTACCATAGTGACATGTCAGATAGGCGAGACCGTGGTTGAAGAACACAATTAGCCTGAAGTCTCTATAATTCGTAGATCTTGTGGGCACTTGGCAGATTACAACCTTGAGCAAATAAAAGTTGGTATCATGTTGGCTACTGTAAGATTCAGAGTATTCTGGGCCACGGTGCCGAAGCAGTGTAGTGTTAATCGAAGGAAGGGGGATCAATCGCCTGCTGTAGACCTCCACAAGCATCCAGCTACTGCGACTGTCATCGAGCACCATCCAAGACGTGTTCATGCCGGCCCAGTACATATCGTTAATGTAGTTGAGGGTGACGGGGATCGGATCGCAGTCTAGGGGGTTGATGCTCGCCACCCTACGATCGTTTTGCTGCGTGACACGCCGTTTCTGAAGATCGGGTGGCATCAGCAAGCAAGGAGCTGGCTTAAAAAGCTCCGGCCTGAGGGCTATGAGTAAACGGTACAACCCCGACGAGCACTCGGCGAGCGGCATGGTACTAAGATTGTCCACAAGTGAAACAGTGACCTTGATTACCTCTGTGGGGAGCGAATTCCAGCCACTCTTTCAGCGGACGCTGCTTGGTTCTACCATTGTTAGTGCTTGGGTTTTGGAAGAGGGGGAGGTGCCTTAGCGGGGATGCAAGATTGGACGATTATGCGCGGACAAAGATGGAGAAGCGAATATGTGCTGCGGGAAGTGGACAGGTGATGATGACTACAGCACACCGCTTGACTTACGAGACACATACCAGCAGGGTAGGGTCATATCGATGCCAGATAACTTTCTTGAGTGATCATAATACTGTTACACCCTACAGTACCTAATACTATGCCCTATTCTACTTTGGATCCATTGCAACGAACGGGCTCATTGCTATAAAGGTTTATCTCTTGCATCATCCGCAACGAACACCTGGTGTACTGGTCCGAGCCGGATGCTTGCAACGTGATGACCTGAGTTCAAATTCTATCCTAAACTATAGTTTTTTATATTTTTAATATATACTTCTTTTGCTACTGTACTGGGAGTGGAACCCACAGAATACTTAGAACACAAGATTAAGGATGGATTTGTTTCTTTTTAACTTTCTGTATGAATCTGTAGCAAGCCTGCAAGTCATGTACACTATACTGACAGTGGAACCCACAGAGTACATAGAATACAAGATTAAGGACGCAATTAACTTTTTATAGAGGGAGAATCATACACGCAATTAACTCAAATGGATTGGACATGACTCTATTATTCTCAAACGGCAACCGGCAAATTTCCTCCCACGGGCCGGAGTAGGTTTCTCGGTTTTCATGTAGGTTTAACGGAGCCGTTTAATGGAGGCGAGGAGGCGTGTTCAGCCGGGCATGCAGCAGGCGGCGCAGTACTATTCTATTTGAAAGCTACTAGTATATTATAAAAAAGAAAGAAGAGTAGTAGAGATAGAGATAAGAGTAGAGATAGACACTAGGGTGGAGCACCATCTACTGCTTCGTGTGCTACTCCTACGCTTCATTCGGCGGCCGCGACGTCCCCTGCAGCCACTCCCTCCTGCGCTCCATTCGACGGGCGCTGTTGAAATTTGGGGAGCGCACTCTCGCGACTGTTGGCAGCGACGACTTCACCGACGACGACATCTTCCCCGTCCTCGGCAACCTCTTCCTCAACGACATGGGCGACAACCTCAACTCCAATGGTGCTGCCCGTTGCATCGTATGTGTTTTTGTCCTTCCTGTTCGAAATCATGGTAGAATTCATGTTTCTAGTCTGTGTCCTAGATTCGATCTGTTCATCTACTATGTTATTCCACATGATTAGTTTAATATCTATTATAGTCGTCATGATTTATTTTGTGCTTATTCGGACTAAATCTCATAGTAACTTTCTCATAGATTCAATTGGCACAACGTCCCCTACAGTCACTCCCATTTCATGGACGGCCTGGTCGATGCCTCCAAGGAGACCTTTGTCTACTGCTATGAGTGCCCAATGCCGTTTTGGGGCTCACCGGCGGACCTCATGCAGGCGTCCGGCGATCACTACTGGCCCTTGGCAGAGAACATCAAGTACGAGACGTGTTACCCGTTCGCCGTGCGGGAGTCACTGGTGGATCACCGCCGCCTGCTAGTCTCGGAGGAGGACGACAGCGTCTTCCTCTTGATCATGGGCACCAGCAAGGCCCGCAGGCTGCCGCCCCGTCTCTGTGGTGTGAATCAGGGGCGACGCCGCTAACACTGACACTGACACGAGGCTGATGTATGGGTGCATGCTCACTATTACTGCCCCTCAGAGGTACATGGGCGACACCTGCTCCATGACGCTGACTAGGACTGTGCGGAGCTGGGACCTTCCCACCGATGTGGACATGGAAGATGCATGGTATGATATCCCCCCCAACATGATGCACCAGGACTCCAAGGACGTTCACCTAGACATATGCATTATCAAGTTAAATGATGATCATTAGTCTTTGCTCAATGTAATCCGCTGTCTAAGCATGTGGAGACTTCTTATTTATATAGTATAGAACCTTCCATGCATGGTCTTGCTCTATTAGAGTATCGCGCTTGAGTAAAAGTTTATCCACTTATGGTTTAGTCTAGAATCTTCCATGTATGATTTTGCTCCGTTAGAGTTCTCGCTTGCCATTTATGAGATTAACTGAGAATTTTACTACAGTGCTGGTGAAAGACTTATGATGAACCATTTCTTACATCTCCTCTGCCCCCTTCCAAATTATCCCGATTTAATCCCTCCGTCTAGGTGTATATGAGCATCGTTAATACTTAATAGTACATGCAACTGCTGACTATAAGAAAGTGCCATGTCATCTGTAGCCAACATGTATAACAATTGATACTCAAAAACTAATTCTTAAAGATCATTTCTTGCAAAGCACAATAAGTGTTATTTCTTTACAAGTTTTGGATGCAGGTTGAACAATTGAACGCTTTTGCTTGCAAAAGATATTTTTTATCTATTTCACCCGGATGTTTGTGAGCTCTAGAGATGAAATAATATCCGAAGAAACCTATCGATACCCATTACACATGAGATGACCCCCACATTCTTTGTCAAAATAAACAACTCCCCGATCAATGCATTTCACTGTTCTGTGCAACGCACGGGCACCTTACTGTAGATTAGTATGACCAAAAATTTAACTAACATTATATATAGTACGATAAATGCTCATGCATGTCACCTAAAATTATATCATTGAAACTATGTTCAAATACGAATCCAACGGTATCATTTTGTTGACATGCACTAACATTTTGTCAGTTAAATCTTCAGTCAAATTCAAAAGGGGACTAATAAACCACGACCGATGTAGTACTAGTTTAGAGGGCGGCGCTGCACCGGAGTCTCAACCCGCTCGTGGCGTGGCAGTAAAGCCGGCATATCACAAAACCCAACCACTCCCAGTAATAAATGGCCTGGTAAAATAAATGGACAAGCAACCATCACATCCCCCCGTCTTTCTTGCATTTCATCTCTCTGCATTTTCTTTCTCTGGTTCATCTCGCACACTCGATCCCTAGCTACTACTTGATACGTCTCCAACATATCTATAATTTTTGATTGCTCCATGCTATATTATCTACTGTTTTGGACATTATCAGGCTTTATTATCCACTTTTATATTATTTTTGGGACTAACCTATTAACCGGAGACCCAACCCAGAATTGCTGTTTTTGCCTGTTTTAGGATTTCGAAGAAAAGGAATATCAAACGGAGTCGAAACGGAATGAAACCTTCGGGAACGTGATTTTCTCAATGAATAAGACCCAGGAGACTTGGACCCTACGTCAAGGCGCAAGAGAGGAGGCCACGAGGTAGGGGGGCGCGCCTGCCTACCCCAGGCACGCCCTCCACCCTCGTGGGCCCCTGTTGCTCCACCGACGTACTCCCTCCTATATATATCCACGTACCCCAAAACGACCAGATACGGAGCCAAAACCCTAATTCCGCCGCCGTAACTTTCTGTATCCACGAGATCCCATCTTGGGGCCTGTTCCGGAGCTCCGCCGGAGGGGGCATCGATCACGGAGGGCTTCTACATCAACACCATAGCCTCTCCACTGAAGTGTGAGTAGTTTACCTCAGACCTGCGGGTCCATAGTTAGTAGCTAGATGGCTTCTTCTCTCTTTTTGGATCTCAATACAATGTTCTCCCCCTCTCTTGTGGAGAACTATTCGATGTAATATTCTTTTTGCGGTGTGTTTATTGAGACCGATGAATTGTGGGTTTATGATCAAGTCTATCTATAAATAATATTTGAATCTTCTATGAATTCTTTTATGTATGATTGGTTATGTTTGCAAGTCTCTTCGAATTATCAATTTGGTTAGGCCTACTAGATTGATCTTTCTTGCAATGGGAGAAGTGCTTAGCTTTGGGTTCAATCTTGCGGTGTCCTTTCCCAGTGACAGCAGGGGCATCAAGGCACGTATTGTATTGTTGCCATCGAGGATAATAAGATGGGGTTTTCTTCATATTGCATGAGTCGATCCCTCTACATCATGTCATCTTGCTTAAGGCGTTAGTCTATTTTAGACTTAATACTCTAGATGCATGCTGGATAGTGGTCGATGAGTGGAGTAATAGTAGTAGATGCAGGCAGGAGTCGGTCTACTTGTCTCGGACGTGATGCCTATATACATGATCATACCTAGATATTCTCATAACTATGCTCAATTCTGTCAATTTCTCAACAGTAATTTGTTCACCCACCGTAGAATACTTATGCTCTCGAGAGAAGCCACTAGTGAAACCTATGGCCCCCGGGTCTATCTTTATCACATTAATCTCCTACTAGTTAGTTATTTCCTTTGCTATTTACTTTGCCTTTATTTTACTTTGCATCTTTATCACAAAAATACCAAAAATATTATCTTTATCATATCTATCAGATCTCACTCTCGTAAGTGGCCTTATAGGGATTGGCAACCCCAATTTGCGTTGGTTGCGATGATTTATTTGTTTTGTGCAGGTATAAGGGACTCGTGCGTAGCCTCCTACTGGATTGATACCTTGGTTCTCAAAAACTAAGGGAAATACTTACACTACTTTGCTGCATCGTCCCTTCCTCTTCGGGGAATACCAACGCAGTGCTCAAGAGGTATCAAGAAGGATTTCTGGCGCCGTTGCCGGGGAGGTCTACGCAAAAGACAACATACCAAGTACCCATCACATACCCTTATCTCCCGCATTACATTATTTTCCATTTACCTCTCGTTTTCCTCTCCCCCACTTCACCCTTGCCATTTTATTTGCTCTCTCTCTCTCTCTATCCTCCCTCTCTTTCTTTATTTGCCTGGGAGAGAATGAAAATAATGATACGTAATTGCCCTACTCATGGTTTAAATTTGTGGGTGATTGTTCAAAAATTTTATGCCGGATTGAATTTTGCTTCTAGAAATCTTTTAGATTCCGCCGTGGGAGGCACTTTTATGGAAATCACTTTAGGAGAAGCTACTAAAATCCTAGATAATATTATGGTTAATTATTCTCAATGGCATACTGAAAGATCTACTTATAAAAAGGTGCATGCGATAGAAGAAATTAATGTTTTGAGTGGAAAGATGGATCAACTTATGAAATTATTTGCTAATAAGAGTGTTTCTTCTGATCCTAATGATATGCCCTTGTCTACTTTGATTGAGAATAATAATGAATCTATGGATGTGAATTTTGTTGGTAGGAACAATTTTGGTAACAACGCGTATAGAGGAAATTTTAATCCTAGGCCTTATCCTAGTAATCCCTGAAATAATTATGGTAATTCCTACAACAATTCTTATGGAAATTATAATAAGATGCCCTCTGATTTTGAATCTAATATTAAATAATTTATTACTTCGCGAAAGAATTTTAATGCTATGATTGAAGAAAAATTGCTTAAGATTGATGATTTGGCTAGGAACGTTGATAGCATTTCTCTTGATGTTGATTATTTGAAACTTAGATCTATTACACCTAAGCATGATATCAATGAGTCTCTCAAAGCCATGAGAATTTCCATTGATGAGTGCAAAGAAAGAATCGCTAGGATGCGTGCTAAGAAAGATGCCTTTATAAGAGCGTGTTCTTCTAGTTGCTATGAAAATAAAGATGAAGATCTAAAAGTTATTGATGCGTCCCCTATTAAATCTTTGTTTTGAAATATGAATCTTGATAATGATGGGACTGAATATTATCCACCTTTACCTAGAAGGCGTTCTAAGAATTCGGAATTTGTTGATTTTGATGCTAAATTTGATAAAAGTGGGGTTGAAGAAATTAAAACCCTAGATGTTGCTAAACCCACTATTATGGATTTCAAGGAATTTAACTATGAAACTTGCTCCTTGATTTATTCTATTTCCTTGTTACAATCCGTGCTAAATTCTCCTCGCGCTTATAGTCAAAATAAAGCGTTTACTAAACATATCGTTGATGCCTTGATGCAATCTTATGAAGAAAAGCAGGAATTGGAAGTTTCTATCCGTAGAAAACTTTATGATGAGTGGGAACCAACTATTAAAATTAAAATTAAATATCATGAATGCTATGCTTTATGTGATTTGGGTGCTAGTGTTTCCACGATTCCAAAGACTTTGTGTGATTTGTTAGGTTTCTGTGATTTTGATGATTCTCTCTAAACTTGCACCTTGTGGATTCCACTATTAATAAACCTATGGGAAGAATTAATGATGTTCTTATTTTTGAAAATAGGAATTATGTACCCATATATTTTATTGTTCTTGACATAGATTGCAATCCTTCATGTCCTATTATTCTTGGTAGACCTTTCCTTAGAAGGATTGGTGCAATTATTGATATGAAGGAAGGAAATATTAGATTCCAATTTCCATTAAGGAAAGGCATGGAACACTTTCCTAGAAATAAAATTAAATTACCTTATGAACCTATTATGAGAGCCAGTTATGGATTGCCTACCAAAGATGGCAATACCTAGATCTATTCTTGCTTGTTTGCCTTGCTAGGGGCGTTAAACGATAGCGCTTGTTGGGAGGCAACCCAATTTTATTTTTATTCCTTGCTTTTTGCTCCTGTTTAGTAATAAATAATTTATCTAGCCTCTGTTTTGGTTGTGTTTTTTGTGTTTAATTAGTGTTTGTGCCAAGTAGAACCGTTTGGAAGACTTGGGAAAAGTCTTGTTGAACTTGCTGTAAAAAACTGAAACTTTAGAGCTCACGAGAACTATTGCCATTTTTATTTTGAAAGTGATATTTAGTTAATTATTTTTGCAGATGATTAATAGATAAATTTCTCACGTCCAGAAATTTATTTTAGAATTTATGGGTTCCAGATCTTGCGCTAGGTACAGATTACTACATACTGTTCTGTTTTTGACAGATTCTGTTTTTTGTGTGTTGTTTGCTTATTTTGATGAATCTATGGCTAGTAAAATAATTTATAAACCATAGAGAAGTTGGAATAAAGTAGGTATAACACCAATATAAATAAAGAATATGTTCATTACAGTACCTTGAAGTGGTCTTTTGTTTTCTTTCGCTAATGGAGCTCACGAGATTTTCTACTTTAAGTTTTGTGTTGTAAAGTTTTCAAGTTTTGGGTAAAGATTGGATGGATTATGGAACAAGGAGTGGCAAGAGACTAAGCTTGGGGATTCCCATGGCACCCCCAAGATAATCGAAGGACACCTAAAAGCCAAAGCTTGGGGATGCCCCGGAAGGCATCCCCTCTTTCATCTACTTCTATCTGTAACTTTACTTGGAGCTATAGTTTTATTCGCCACATGATATGTGTTTTGCTTGGAGCGTCTTGTATGGTTTGAGTCTTTTCTTGTTAGTTTACCACAATCATCCTTGCTGCACACACCTTTTGAGAGAGCCATACATGATTTGGAATTTGTTAGAATACTCTATGTGCTTCGCTTTTATCTTTTGAGTCATATAATTTTGCTCTAGTACTTCACTTATATCTTTTAGAGCACGGTGGTGGATTTGTTTTATAGAAACTATTGATCTCTCATGCTTCACTTAGAATATTTTGAGAGTTTTAAATAGCATGGTAATTAGCTTAAAATCCTAATATGTTTGGTATACAAGATTAATAATAAAACTTTCTTATGAGTGTGTTGAATACTATGATAAGTTTGATGATTGATAATTGTTTTGAGATATGAAGATGGTGATATTAAAGTTGTGCTAGTTGAGTAATTGTGAATTTGAGAAATAATTGTGTTAAAGTTTGTGATTCCTGTAGCATGCACATATGGTGAACCGTTATGTGATGAAGTCGGAGCATGATTTATTTATAGATTGTCTTCCTTATGAGTGGCGGTCGGGGACGAGCGATGGTATTTTCCTACCAATCTATCCCCCTAGGAGCATGCGCATAATACTTTGCTTTGATAACTTGTAGAGTTTTGCAATAAGTATATGAGTTCTTTATGACTAATGTTAAGTCCATGGATTATACGCACACTCACCCTTCCACCTTTGCTAGCCACTCTAATACCGCACACCTTTTTGCCGGTATCATACACCCACCATATACCTTCCTCAAAACATCCACCATACCTACCGATTATGGCATTTCCATAGCCATTCCGAGATATATTGCCATGCAACTTTCCACCGTTCCGTTTATTATGACACACTCCATCATTGTCATATTGCTTAGCATGATCATGTAGTCGACATCGTATTTGTGGCAAAGCCACCTTTCATAATTCTTTCATACATGTCACTCATGAGTCATTGCATATCCCGGTACACCGCTGGAGGCATTCATATAGAGTCATACTTTGTTCTAAGTATCAAGTTGTAATTGTTGAGTTGTAAGAAAAATAAAAGTGTGATGATCATCATTATTAGAGCATTGTCACAGTGAGGAAAGGATGATGGAGACTATCATTCCCCCACAAGTCGGGATGAGACTCCGAACAAAAAATAAAAAAAAAGAGAAAAGAGGCAATAAAAAAAAGAGAAAAGGCCCAAAAAATGAGAGAAAAAGAGAGAAGGGACATTGCTACTATCCTTTTACCACACTTGTACTTCAAAGTATCACCATGATATTCATAGTAGAGAGTCTCTCATGTTATCACTTTCATATACTAGTGGGAATTTTTCATTATAGAACTTGGCTTGTATATTCCAATGATGGGCTTCCTCAAAATGCCCTAGGTCTTCACGAGCAAGCAAGTTGGATGCACACCCACTTAGTTTCTTTTTGAGCTTTCATATACTTATAGCTCTAGTGCATCCGTTTCATGGCAATCCCTATCTCACTCACATTGATATCTATTGATGGGCATCTCCATAGCCCGTTGATATGCCTAGTGGATGTGAGACTATCTTCTCCCTTTTTATCTTCTCCACAACCACCATTCTATTCCACCTATAGTGTTATATCCATGGCTCACGCTCATGTATTGCGTGAAAATTGAAAAAGTTTTGAGAATGTCAAAAGTATGAAACAATTTCTTGGCTTTTCATCGGGTTTGTGCATGATTTAACTATTTTGTGTGGTGAAGATAGAGCATAGCCAGACTATATGATTTTCTAGGGATAACTTACTTTAGCCATGTTATTTTGAGAAGAAATAATTGCTTTGTTAGTATGCTTGAAGTATTATTATTTTTATGTCAATATGAACTTTTGTCTTGAATCTTTCGGATCTGAATATTCATACCACAATTAAGAAGAATTACATTAAAATTATGCCAAGTAGCACTCCGCATCAAAAATTCTATTTTTATCATTTACCTATTCGAGGACGAGCAGGAATTAAGATTGGGGATGCTTGATACATCTCCAACGTATCTATAATTTTTGATTGCTCCATGCTATATTATCTACTGTTTTGGACATTATTGGGCTTTATTATACACTTTTATATTATTTTTGGGACTAACCTATTAACCGGAGGCACAGCCCAGAATTGCTGTTTTTTTGCCTGTTTTAGGGTTTCGAAGAAAAGGAATATCAAACGGAGTCCAAACGGAATGAAACCTTTGGGAATGCGATTTTCTCAACGAATAAGACCCAGGAGACTTGGACCCTATGTCAAGGCACAAGAGAGGAGGCCACGAGGTAGGAGGGCGCGCCTGCCTACCCCAGGCGCGCCCTCCACCCTCGTGGGCCCCCTGTTGCTCCACCGACATACTCCTACCTCCTATATATATCCACGTACCCCAAACGATCAGATACAGAGGCAAAACCCTAATTCCACCGCCGTAACTTTCTGTATCCACGAGATCCCATCTTGGGGCCTGTTCCAGAGTTCCGCCGGAGGGGGCATCGATCACGGAGGGCTTCTACATCAACACCATAGCCTCTCCGATGAAGTGTGAGTAGTTTACCTCAGACCTACGGGTCCATAGTTAGTAGCTAGATGGCTTCTTATCTCTTTTTGGATCTCAATACAATGTTCTCCCCCTCTCTTGTGGAGAACTATTCGATGTAATATTCTTTTTGCGGTGTGTTTGTTGAGGCCAATGAATTCTGGGTTTATGATCAAGTCTATCTATGAATAATATTTGATTCTTCTATGAATTCTTTTATGCATGATTGGTTATGAGTTTGGTTTGGCCTACTAGATTGATCTTTCTTGCAATGGGAGAAGTGATTAGCTTTGGGTTCAATCTTGCGGTGTCCTTTCCCAGTGACAGTAGGGGCAGCAAGGCACGTATTGTATTGTTTCCATCGAGGATAACAAGATGGGGTTTTCTTCATATTACATGAGTCTATCCCTCTACATCATGTCATCTTTCTTAAGTCGTTACTCTGTTTTTAACTTAATACTCTAGATGCATGCTGGATAGCGGTCGATGAGTGGAGTAATAGTAGTAGATGCAGGCAGGAGTCGGTCTACTTGTCTCGGACGTGATGCCTATATACATGATCATACCTAGATATTCTCATAACTATGCTCAATTCTTTTAATTGCTCAACAATAATTTGTTCACCCACCGTAGAATACTTATGCTCTCGAGAGAAGCCACTAGTGAATCCTATGGCCCCCGGGTCTATCTTTACCATATTAATCTCCTACTACTTAGTTATTTCCTTTGCTATTTACTTTGCCTTTATTTTACTTTGCATCTTTATCACAAAAATACCAAAAATATTATCTTTATCATATCTATCAGATATCACTCTCATAAGTAGCCTTATAGGGATTGACAACCCCTATTTGCGTTGGTTGCGAGGATTTATTTGTTTTGTGCAGGTACAAGGGACTCGCGCATAGCCTCCTACTGGATTGATACCTTGGTTCTCAAAAACTGAGGGAAATACTTACGCTACTTTTCTGCATCATCTCTTCCTCTTCGGGGAAAACCAACGGAGTGCTCAAGAGGTAGCAAGAAGGATTTCTGGGGCCGTTGCCGGGGAGGTCTACGCAAAAGTAAAAATACCAAGTACCCATCACATACCCTTATCTCCCGCATTACATTATTTTCCATTTGCCTCTCGTTTTCCTCTCCCCCACTTCACCCTTGACGTTTTATTTGCCCTATCTCTCTATCCTCCCTCTCTTTCCCTATTTGCCTCTTTTTCCCCGCTTTCCTTTTGTTTGCTTGTGTGTTAGTTTGTTTGCTTGTCACGATGGCTCCAGATAATACTAAATTGTGTGACTTCACCAATACCAACAACAATGATTTTGTTAGCACTCCGATTGCTCCTCTTACCGATGCTTAATCTTGTGAATTAATACTGCTTTGCTGAATCTTGTCAAGAAAGATCCATTTTCCGGCCTTCCTAGTGAAGATGCCGCTACCCATCTAAATAGCTTCATTGATTTGTGTGACATGCAAAAGAACAAAGATGTGGATAATGATATTGTTAAATTGAAGCTATTTCCTTTTTCGCTTAGAGATCGTGCTAAAGCTCTGCTTTCGTCTTTGCCTAAAAATAGTATTGATTCATGGAATAAGTGCAAAGATGATTTTATCTCTAAGTATTTTCCTCCCGCTAAGATCATCTCTCTTAGAAACGATATTATGAACTTTAAGCAACTTGATCATGAACATGTTGCACAAGCTTGGGAGAGAATGAAATTAATGATACGTAATTGCCCTACTCATGGTTTAAATTTGTGGATGATTGTTCAAAAATTTTATGCCGGATTGAATTTTGCTTCTAGAAATCTTTTAGATTCCGCCGCGGGAGGCACTTTTATGGAAATCACTTTAGCAGAAGCTACTAAACTCCTAGATAATATTATGGTTAATTATTCCCAATGGCATACTAAAAGATCTACTTATAAAAAGTGCATGCGATAGAAGAAATTAATGTTTTGGGTGGAAAGATGGATGAACTTATGAAATTATTTGCTAATAAGAGTGTTTCTTCTGATCCTAATGATATGCCCTTGTCTACTTTGATTGAGAATAATAATGAATCTATGGATGTGAATTTTGTTGGTAGGAACAATTTTGGTAACAACGCGTATAGAGGAAATTTTAATCCTAGGCCTTATCCTAGTAATCCCTCAAATAATTATGGTAATTCCTACAACAATTCTTATGGAAATTATAATAAGATGCCCTCTGATTTTGATTCTAATATTAAATAATTTATTACTTCGCAAAAGAATTTTAATGCTATGATTGAAGAAAAATTGCTTAAGATTGATGATTTGGCTAGGAACGTTGATAGCATTGCTCTTGATGTTGATTATTTGAAACTTAGATCTATTACACCTAAGCATGATATCAATGAGTCTCTCAAAGCCATGAGAATTTCCATTGATGAGTGCAAAGAAAGAACCGCTAGGATGCGTGCTAAGAAAGATGCCTTTATAAGAGCGTGTTCTTCTAGTTGCTATGAAAATAAAGATGAAGATCTAAAAGTTATTGACGCGTCCCCTATTAAATCTTTGTTTTTCAATATGAATCTTGATAATGATGGGACTTAATATGATCCACCTTTACCTAGAAGGCATTCTAAGAATTCAGAATTTGTTGATCTTGATGCTAAATTTGATAAAAGTGGGATTGAAGAAATTAAAACCCTAGATGTTGCTAAACCCACTATTATGGACATCAAGGAATTTAACTATGAAAATTGCACTTTGATTGATTGTATTTGCTTGTTACAATCCGTGCTAAATTCTCCTCACGCTTATAGTCAAAATAAAGCGTTTACTAAACATATCGTTGATGCCTTGATGCAATCTTATGAAGAAAAACTTGAATTGGAAGTTTCTATCCCTAGAAAACTTTATGATGAGTGGAAACAAACTATTAAAATTAAAATTAAAGATCATGAATGCTATGCTTTATGTGATTTGGGTGCTAGTGTTTCCACGATTCCAAAGACTTTGTGTGATTTGTTAGGTTTCTGTGATTTTGATGATCGCTCTCTAAACTTGCACCTTGCGGATTCCACTATTAAGAAACCTATGGGAAGAATTAATGATGTTCTTATTGTTGAAAATAGGAATTATGTACCCATAGATTTTATTGTTCTTGACATAGATTGCAATCCTTCATCTCCTATTATTCATGGTAGACCTTTCCTTAGAGCGATTGGTGCAATTATTGATATGAAGGAAGGAAATATTAGATTCCAATTTCCATTAAGGAAAGGCATGGAACACTTTCCTAGAAAGAAAATTAAATTACCTTATGAACCTATTATGAGAGCCAGTCATGGATTGCCTACCAAAGATGGCAATACCTAGATCTATTCTTGCTTGTTATGCCTTGCTAGGGGCGTTAAACGATAGCGCTTATTGGGAGGCAACCCAATTTTTTTTTATTCCTTGCTTTTTGCTCCTGTTTAGTAATGTAGCGACCAGACCTCAAACGGTCTGATCTCTGTGCTCCGGTGTCATCCCTGGATCTGTAATGCTGACACCACACAGTACTGGGAGGATTTATAGCAGAGTAGAAATCACACACTTATTACATCGAGTGTCTCAAAAGAGAACTTATTACAATAAATATGGCTTAAGGCCATCTAATAACGATAACAGCGGAAGGCTTGGAAGATAAGTGAGTCCATCAACTCCATCGGCATCCCTGAGTATAGAACCACGACCTAAAAACTCCTTAATCATCGTCTGAAAAGTCTGCAACATTAATGTTGCAGCCCGAAAACGGGTCAGCACATGGAATATACTGGCAAGGTAACACATAGAGAGTAATGGAATGAAACAGCTATACTATATGCATATTTGGCTGGTGGAAAGCTCTATAGTTACAATTTTGCGTAAAGCCAATTTTTCCCTACTTCAAAGGAATAAAATTTATTTTTCTATCATGGTAGTTGTTAAACATTGAAAATGGTTGACAGCATTCTCAATCCCAATTAAGCATCATCATTAAACATAACCCAACAAAATTAATTTAGAGTAACATGTTGAGATTCACATGATAATCCAAGTACTAGATACTCAAGATGTCCATAACCAGGGACACGGCTAATCATGATTAGTTTATTACACTCTGAAGAGGTTTGCGCACTTTTCCCCGCAAGACTCGATCGCCTCCGTTTGGTTTCTCGCACTACATGGTGTTTGAGAAGACGGATGACCGAGACATAGTCTTTCAGAAGCGCTAGCACCTTACGATCGGATAGACCGTACCACCTACATCCCCTACATCTACTAGTCTACCACTGTAAGAGTTTGCATGACTTAGTCAACTATGCTAGAGCCCATAATAGCTTGTGGCTGCACACGAAAGTTTCTAGTATGAATAGTCTCGTGATCTCTTTAAGCCTGGGTGGCGGTCCAAAAGAAAACAGGCAAGTCCTGGAATACCCAGGTGCCTCAATCCACCCAGATGTGTGTTTATGTTGCCACCTTAAATAAACCATTAATTAACAATCTCACATCTGTCATGGATATCACTCACCCAATCCACATCTACTAGCATAGCATGGCATAATAAGCAAACGCAGAAGTAACTCCCAAAGGTTTGATAATAACAGGTAATAGGTACTACCTCATCTACTTCCCATCCCACAATTTAATTAGATCCTAATCATGCAATGTGTGAGGATTGATATAATGCAATAAAACTGGGTAGTAGAAAAGGTATGATCAAAGTGTTACTTGTCTTGCTGATGATCTGGGAAACTTAACGATTCGAAGTAACAGGCGGCCCACTCCGGGTACTCTATCACAGACAAACAAACAAGAATGCAATAAGTACTCATCTAATGCACAGGTAAAACTCAAATAAGAGATCTAACCAGAAGGTTCAACTTAAGAACTCCGGTTGGCAAAAAGAATCAAATCGAACGAAGCAACGAAAATCTAACGGCGAAAGAAAACACTTCGTTCTAGTAATCTGGATCTAACGCAAAGTTTACAGTAGCAAAATCTTGTTTAAGTTGGTTAAATGGATAGAGGGTTTCGAGACGAAACTCTAGGCACTTGAATCGCCTGATTCCGATAAACGAGTGAAAAGTTATACTAAAACGAAAATCTGATCAGGAATCTCGATCAGAAAAATCGCGGATTTAATTCGAGAAAAAGAAAAACGACGAACGCTCGCTAGAATGAATGAACGAACGAACGCTCACTATTTAAATAAACCGGAAAACCGATCTATTTAAAAAACCGAATCTAAAAAAAACCGACGAAAACCGATCTATTTTTTTAAAAAAAACCGATGGCATGGAAGTCGAGGCGCGGCGAACCTCGGCGGCGGCGGCGGCGTCCGGCGACGGTGGCGCGGCGGCGGGCGCAGGCGGCGGCGGCGGGACCGGGTGGCGGCGCGGCTTGGGGGCTGGGGCGGCTATTGTTTCCCCAGGGCTGGGCCTCGGCTTATAAAGGCCCCCTCGGGCCGGAGTCCTAGTCGGACACGGCCCGTAGGTCGGTTCGTTTTTTTTTAAATTATTCCGCTCGGAAGAAAAATAAAAAGAAATACTAAACGGACTCCAACAATTCCGAAATAAACTTTCACGGCTTCTAAAATCAAGCCGCACAAGGTGAACATTTATTTGGGACCTAAAGGAAATTTTGAAAAACACACATTTTTCCTAAATTCAAATAAAACACCGAAAAACTCTGAAATAAAATCTTATTTGATTTTATTATTAAATCCTCAATATTTCTTTATTTTGGGAAAGTCATGTTATTCCCTCTCTCATATTTTTGTAATAGAAATAATTGATGATAAAATATATAAAATCAAATGATCCTATTCTCAAAATTTGAGAGAACTCAAATATGAAAATAACAAAATCCCCAACTCTCTCCCTGGGTCATTGAGTTGCGTAGAATTTCTAGGATCAACCAAATGCAAAAATAAAATATGGTATGCATTGATGATCTAATGTATAACATTCCAAATTGAAAATTTGGGATGTTACAGACCTACCCCCCTTAAGATGAATCTCGCCCTCGAGATTCGGGTTGGCTAGAAAATAGGTGAGGGTGGTCTTTGAGCAAGTCTTCCTCTCGTTCCCTGGTGGCTTCATCCTCTGTGTGGTGGCTCCACTGAACTTTGCAAAACTTGATAACCTTGCTGCGAGTGACTCGACTGGCAAACTCGAGAATCTTAATTGGTTTCCCCTCGTAGGTCAAATCATTATCCAACTGAATAGTTTCCAATGGCACTGTGTCTCTCAAAGGTATGTCAGCCATCTCCGCGTGACATTTCTTTAACTGAGAAACGTGGAACACATCATGAACTCCTGACAATCCTTCGGGCAATTCCAACTTGTAGGCCACATCTCCCATACGCTCCAAAACTCTATATGGTCCTACAAATCGTGGCGCTAACTTCCCTTTAACTCCAAAACGCTTTGTTCTCCGAAGTGGAGATACTCGAAGATAAGCTCTATCTCCAACTTCGTAAACTGTCTCCTTACATTTAGAATCTGCATAACTCTTCTGTCTGGACTGGGCTACCTTGAGCCTATCGCGAATCAGCTTCACCTTCTGTTCAGACTCTTTATTCAAGTCAGGTCCAAACAACTGGCGGTCTCCAACTTCGTCCCACGACAACGGTGTCCTGCACCTTCTTCCGTACAAGGCTTCGAAAGGGGCCATCTTTAAACTGGTTTGATAACTGTTGTTGTAAGAGAACTCTGCATATGGCAAATTATCGTCCCAACTAGATCCATAATCTAGCGCACAAGCTCTCAGCATATCCTCCAAGATCTGATTGACTCTCTCGGTCTGTCCATCTGTCTATGGATGAAAAGCTGTACTGAATTCTAGCCTGGTTCCCAAAGTTTTGTGCAACTGTTTCCAGAACATTGAGGTAAACTGGGTTCCTCTATCTGATACGATACTCCTCGGAACTCCATGCAGACATACGATCCTAGTCATGTATATCTTTGCCAACTTAGTACTGGTGTAAGTGGTCTTTACCGGGATGAAATGAGCTACTTTCGTAAATCGATCAACTACAACCCAAATTGAGTCATAGCCTAAATGAATCCTGGGCAATCCCGTGATAAAATCCATGCCTAGCTTATCCCACTTCCATTCGGGTATCGGCAATGGTTGTAACAATCCTGCTGGCTTCTGATGCTCTGCCTTTACTCTCTGACATACATCACAAACTGCTACGTACTCCGCAATATCCTTCTTCATTCTGGTCCACCAGAAAATATCCTTCAAATCCAAATACATCTTGGTATTTCCTGGGTGAATCGAATACGGTGAGTCGTGTGCCTCTTGCAAAATCAACTTCCTGATCTCCGGGTCATTGGGCACGTAAACCCGGTCTTCAAACCATAGGGTGTCGTTCTCATCCTCACGAAATCCTTTAGTTTTTCCTTTGCTCAGTTTCTCCTTTATAGCAGCAATCTCTTTGTCAGCTTTCTGAGCTTCCCTGATTTTATCCATCAAAGTTGACTGAATCTCCAATGCTGCTACATAGCCTCTCGGAACTATTTCCAAACATAGTTCACGAAGATTTTCGGCTAACTCCCTTGGTATTTCTCCCGTCATTAATGTATTGACATGGCTCTTACGGCTTAATGCGTCAGCTACTACATTAGCCTTTACAGGATGATAATGCAATTTCATATCATAATCCTTGATAAGCTCCAACCATCTCCTCTGTCTGAGATTTAACTCCTTCTGTGTGAAAATGTACTTCAAACTCTTATGATCCGTGTACACCTCACAATGATTTCCAATGAGGAAATGTCTCCATGTTTTCAATGCATGCACTACGGCTGCTAACTCCAAATCATGCGTGGCATAATTCAACTCATGGGGCTTCAGTTGTCTTGAGGCATATGAAACAACTCTCCCTTCCTGCATAAGCACTGCTCCAAGTCCTCGACGTGAAGCGTCGCAATACACCTCATAATCTTTGGTCTGGTCTGGCAAAATCAATACTTGTGAGGTAACCAAACGTTTCTTGAACTCTTGGAAACTAGCCTCACATTCCTCTGTCCATATGAACGTGGTATCTTTCTTCACCAACTCCATCATAGGCTTCGCAATCTTTGAGAAATTCTCAATAAATCTCCGGTAGTACCCTGCGAGTCCAAGAAAACTCTGGATCTCTCCAACTGTTGTTGGGGCTTCCCACTTGGTCACGTTTTCAACTTTAGCGGGATCTACTGCTATACCTTCTCTAGATATAACGTGTCCGAGGAATCCTACTTCCTTCATACAAAACTCATATTTGCTGAACTTGGCATATAATTGATGTTCTCTGAGCTTTCCAAGTACCAAACGCAAATGCTCCTTATGTTCCTCTTCATTCTTCGAATAAACCAGGATATCATCAATGAACACTACGACAAACTTATCCAGAAACTCCATAAACACTTTATTCATCATGTTCATAAAATAGGCAGGGGCGTTAGTCAAACCAAATGACATAACGGTATACTCATACAGCCCATACCTATTGGTAAAAGCTGTCTTCGGAATATCCTGTTCTCGAATCTTCAACTGGTGGTATCCTGATCGCAGATCGATCTTGGAAAATACCTTAGCTCCTTGCAATCGATCAAATAGATCATTGATCATTGGTAGTGGGTACTTGTTCTTGATCGTAACTTCATTCAATCCTCGATAATCAACAACCATCCTTAATGATCCGTCCTTCTTCTCCACCAGAAGTACTGGTGATCCCCAAGGCGAAGAACTTGGGCGGATATATCCTTTATCCAGTAACTCCTTAATCTGCTTCTTAATTTCCACCAAATCCTTTGCTGGCATCCTATATGGTCTCTTTGATATTGGCCTTGTTCCTGGGAATAGCTCAATGAAAAACTCAATATCTCTATCCGGTGGCATGCCTGGCAACTCCTCTGGAAATACATCAGGGAAATCCCTTACCACTGGTACTTCCTCCTGCACAACTCCTGTTAGGCAATTTACTTGAGTCCTCTTTGGCACATGCCGGGATACATACTTGATCCTTCTCCCTTCAGGCGTGGTAAGCAAAATTGACTTACTAGCACATTCAATATTCCCTTCATACTTTGATAACCAATCCATGCCTAATATCACATCCAATCCTTGAGATTCCAATACTATTAGGTCTGAGGGAAAAACATAGTTACCAATCCTTAATGGTAACCGATCACACCATAGGCTAGCCACAAACTCTGCTCCAGGCAAGGTTACTAACATGGGTGACCTAAGGGCTTGGGTTGGTAGGTTATACTTATCCACAAATCCCCTTGAGATGTATGAATGCGGTGCACCAGTATCAAAAAGAACAAGTGCGGTAAATGACTTAACCAAAAACTTACCTATTACTGCATCGGGCTGAGCTTCTACCTCCTCCACGCTAACGTGGTTCACCTGTCCCCTGTTGAAAGGGTTCGGCTTCTTCCCAGAACTTCCATTGCCATTTTGGCCTTCAGGACATTCATTGGAATAATGTTCGGTCTTCTGACACTTAAAACAAGTGACTTGGCTCAGGTCCTTCTTGGCTGGGGTTGAGGGGTTGGTGCGGTTCTGGCCGTTGCTTCCTCCATTGCCATTTCCATTCTTGGTGCCATTGTGATTGTGCGAGCTACCTCCTCCATGGGTATGCTGAAAATGTCCTCCCGGTCTAGGGGTAAAACGTGGCTTTTGCTAAGCTCCTGAATTGTACTTCCCTTGTCCATACTTCCTCTTGCGATTTTCAATTTGCTGCTGCTTGCCTTCAATCATAAGAGCGTGATCTACCAACTCCTGGTAGTTGTTGAAGGTTGCTACCATCAACTGCATGCTCAACTCACCATTCAGTCCTTCCAGAAACTTCTCGTGCTTATCTGCATCCATAGCAATGTCATCTGGGGCATAACATGCTAACTTACTAAAGTCCGCTACATACTGGCCAACTGTCCGTCCTCCTTAGCGCAAGTTGCGAAACTCACGCTTCTGCATGGCCATAGCTCCTGCTGAAACATGGGTAGTACGAAAAGCCTGCTAAAACTAGTCCCATGTGACAGTGTCAACTGGGAAAATGGCTGTGAAATTCTCCCACCATGATGTTGCTGGTCCTTCTAGCTGATGTGCGGCAAACTTCACCTTCTCCGCATCTGTGCATCCTGCTGTGGCCAACTCCCTAGCTGTCTTGCGGAGCCAATCATCTGCTACTATAGGCTCGGTGCTACTGGAAAATACCGCAGATTCAGCCTAAGAAAACGGTCTAAGTGGTCAACAGGTGGTGGTGGTGGTGGGTTGTTGTTGTTGTTCCCTTGATTCTGATTTCGAACTAGTAACTGCATCAATGTGTTCTGCTGCTGGATCAACCGGGTGAGCTCCGGTGGAAAGGCAAATCCGGGGTCACGTCTCGGAGGCATCTGAGGGTTTAGAAAAGATGAGATATAAGAATAGAGGGGGTCTAAAGAGAAAACACTACCCATATGCACATGAGGCAAAAGCAAACAATTCACTTCAATCAATCAAACCAGGGCATACAATCGATCTAACTATCGCAAAAGTGCTCGGACTACTATATTTACATGGTGGACTACTACTACTGATGAGGGGGTCTACTAGAAATATTCTTCGGTTGCAGACTCCATGATATCTGCTCCAGCTTCATCAACATAGTCATCATTGCTACTATCTGGTTCCGAGTCGGTGCCATCGATGATGATGTAGTCTTCCGGGCTAATCTCCTTGGGTTCTTCGTCTTCATCTACTGTCGTAGGGCCTCCCATAAATATTCCAATCTTCTTGATCAGGTCATCATTCTTCTCCACCAATACTTCAATTTCTTCTTCATAATCTTCACGTGTAGCCTTGAGTTCTTCCTCCAGTTCCTTGATTCTAGTCTTAGCCTTCTTCAGATCTATCATGTCGCCACACATCTGGTTCTCCTGTCGTCGAATGTGCTGATTTAACTGTTGGATAAAAGCTGCGATTGACCTATCCTTCCTAGTGTTGATCATCTCCCAGTGTTCATCTCGGCGTCCACAAATCTGGTAGATAGTATCCTTGAGATCCTTGCGGTAGACATCTCCAATGCGTCCCATGGCGATGTGAGCTGCCATGCTCTTTCCTAGACTCCAAGTTGGTGCATAAAAAAAACTCTATGGGCTCAGTGAGTGGCATGAACGTCCTTCCTGGAACTTGAACTTGAATCATCCATCGCTCTTCTTCAGGTAAAGTGGCGTTGTAGGTTCCTGTGAAGCTTGGTACTCCTATGTTCAGGTACCTGTGACTTCCTTCAAGTGTCGTCCAAAGGGTGTATCTTCATCCGGTTGTGTGAACTTGTTCCTTGCATCTGCCATCCTAAAGAGTAGAAAAGATGAGGAGTCAGAAGAGAAGAGAGTGAAAAGTGATCTAGGTCTTTTAGCTTAGTGGTCGTGTCCTATAGTCAGCACGTGCTCTGATACCATCTCTATAGCGACCAGACCTCAAATGGTCTGATCTCTGTGCTCCGGTGTCATCCCTGGATCAGTAATGCTGACACCACACAGTACTTGGAGGATTTATAGCAGAGTAGCAATCACACACTTATTACATCGAGTGTCTCAAAAGAGAACTTATTACAATAAATATGGCTTAAGGCCATCTAATAATGATAACAACGGAAGGCTTGGAAGATAAGTGAGTCCATCAACTCCAACGGCATCACTGAGTATAGAACCACGACCTAAAAAAATCCTTAATCATCGTCTGAAAAGTCTGCAACATTAACATTGCAGCCCGAAAACGGGTCAGCACATGGAATATGCTGGCAAGGTAACACATATAGAGTAATGGAATGAAACAGCTATACTATGTGCATATTTGGCTAGAGGAAAGCTCTATGGTTACAGTTTTGCGTAAAGCCAATTTTTCCCTACTTCAAAGGAATAAAATTTATTTTTCTATCATGGTAGTTGTTAAACATTGAGAATGGTTGACAGCATTCTCAATCGCAATTAAGCATCGTCATTAAACATAACCCAACAAAATTAATTTAGAGTAACATGTTGAGATTCACATGATAATCCAAGTACTAGATACTCAAGATGTCCATAACTGGGGACACGGCTAATCATGATTAGTTTATTACACTCTGCAGAGGTTTGCGCACTTTTCCCCACAAGACTCGATCGCCTCTGTTTGGTTTCTCGCACTACATGGTGTTTGAGAAGATGGATGACCGAGACATAGTCTTTCAGAAGCGCTAGCACCTTACGATTGGGTAGACCGTACCACCTACATCCCCTACATCTACTAGTCTAACACTGTAAGAGTTCGCATGACTTAGTCAACTATGCTAGAGCCCATAATAGCTTGTGGCTGCACATGGAAGTTTCTAGTATGAATAGTTCCATGATCCCTTTGAGCCTGGTTGGCGGTCGAAAAGAAAACAGGCAAGTCCTGGAATACCCAGGTGCCTCAATCCACCCAGATGTGTGTTTAAGTTGCCACCTTAGATAAACCATTAATTAACAATCTCACATCTGTCATGGATATCACTCACCCAATCCACGTCTACAAGCATAGCATGGCATAATAAGCAAACGCAGAAGTAACTCCCAAAGGTTTGATAATAACAGGTAATAGGTACTACCTCATCTACTTCCCATCCCACAATTTAATTAGATCCTAATCATGCAATGTGTGAGGATTGATCTAATGCAATAAAACTGGGTAGTAGAAAAGGTATGATCAAAGTGTTACTTGCCTTGCTGATGATCCGGGAAACCTAACGATTCGAAGTAACAGGCGGCACACTCCGGGTACTCTATCGCAGACAAAGAAACAAGCATGCAATAAGTACTCATCTAATGCACAGGTAAAACTCAAATAAGATATCTAACCAGAAGGTTCAACTTAAGAACTCCGGTTGGCAAAAAGAATCAAATCGAACGAAGCAACGAAAATCTAACGGCGAAAGAAAACACTTCGTTCTAGTAATCTGGATCTAAGGAAAATTTTATAGTAGCAAAATCTTGTTTAAGTTGGTTAAACGTATAGAGGGTTTCAAGACGAAACTCTAGGCGCTGGAATCGCCTGATTCCGATAAACGAGCGAAAAGTTATACTAAAACGAAAATAGGATCAGGAATTGCGATCAGAAAAATCGCGGATTTAATTCGAGAAAAAAAATGACGAACACTCGCTAGAATGAACGAACGGACGAACGCTCACTATTTAAATAAATTGGAAAACCGATCTTTTTAAAAAAACCGAATCTAAAAAAACCGACGAAAACCGATCTATTTTTATTTTATTTAAAAAAACGGATGGCACGGAAGTCGAGGCGCGGCGAACTTCGGCGGCGGCGGCGGCATCCAGCGACGGCGGTGCGGGGTGGCGCGGTGGCAGGCGGCGGCGGCACGGCGCGGCGGCGGGCGCAGGCGGCGGTGGCGGGACCGGGTGTCGGCGCGGCTTGGGGGCTGGGGCGGCTAGGGTTTCCCCGGGGCTGGGCCTCGGGTTATAAAGGCCCCCTCGGGCCGGAGTCCTAGTCGGACATGGCCCGTAGGTCGGTTCGTTTTTTTAATTATTCCGCTCGGAATAAAAATAAAAAGAAATACTAAACGGACTCCAAAAATTCCGAAATAAATTTTCACGGGTTTCTAAAATCAAGCCGCACAAGGTGAACATTTATTTGGGACCTAAATGCAATTTTGAAAAACGCACATTTTTCCTAAATTCAAATACAACACCAAAAAACTCCGAAATAAAATCTTATTTGATTTTATTATTAAATCCTCAATATTTCTTTATTTTGGGAAAGTCATTTTATTCCCTCTCTCATATTTTTGTAATAGAAATAATTGATGATAAAATATATAAAATCAAATGATCCTATTCTCAAAATTTGAGAGAACTCAAATATGAAAATAACGAAATCCCCAACTCTCTCCCTGGGTCATTGAGTTGCGTAGAATTTCTAGGATCAACCAAATGCAAAAATAAAATATGGTATGCATTGATGATCTAATGTATAACATTCCAAATTGAAACTTTGGGATGTTACAAGTAATAATTAATTTATCTAGCCTCTATTTTGGTTGTGTTTTTTGTGTTTAATTAGTGTTTGTGCCAAGTAGAACCGTTGGGAAGACTTGGGGAAAGTCTTGTTGAACTTGCTGTAAAAAAGTGAAACTTTAGAGCTCACGAGAAATACTTCCATTTTTATTTGGAAAGTGATATGTAGTTAATTATTTTTGCAGATGATTAATAGATAAATTCCTCACGTCTGGAAATTTATTGTAGAATTTATGGGGCTCCAGATCATGCGCTAGGTACAGATTGCTACATACTGTTCTGTTTTTGACAGATTCTGTTTTTCGTATGTTGTTTGCTTATTTTGATGAATCTATGGCTAGTAAAATAATTTATAAACCATAGAGAAGTTGGAATACAGTAGATATAACACCAATATAAATAAAGAATGAGTTCATTACAGTACCTTGAAGTGGTCTTTTGTTTTTTTTCGCTAACGGAGCTCATGAGATTTTCTACTTTAAGTTTTGTGTTGTGAAGTTTTCATGTTTTGGGTAAAGATTTGATGGATTATGGAACAAGGAGTGGCAAGAGCCTAAGCTTGGGGATTCCCATGGCACCCCCAAGATAATCGAAGGACACCTAAAAGCCAAAGCTTGGGGATGCCCCGGAAGGCATCCCCTCTTTCGTCTACTTCTATCGGTAACTTTACTTGGAGCTATATTTTTATTCGCCACCTGATATGTGTTTTGCTTGGAGCGTCTTGTATGATTTGAGTCTTTTCTTATTAGTTTACCACAATAATCCTTGCTGTACACACCATTTGAGAGAGGCATACATGATTTGGAATTTGTTAGAATACTCTATGTGCTTCGCTTTTATCTTTTGAGTCATATAATTTTGCTCTAGTACTTCACTTATATCTTTTAGAGCACAGTGGTGGATTTGTTTTATAGAAACTATTGATCTCTCATGCTTCACTTAGATTATTTTGACAGTTTTAAATAGCATGGTAATTTGCTTAAAATCCTAATATGCTTGGTATACAAGATTAATAATAAAACTTTCTTATGAGTGTGTTGAATACTATGATAAGTTTGATGCTTGATAATTGTTTTGAGATATGAAGATGGTGATATTAAAGTTGTGCTAGTTGAGTAGTTGTGAATTTGAGAAATACTTGTGTTAAAGTTTGTGATTCCCGTAGCATGCACGTATGGTGAACCGTTATGTGATGAAGTCGGAGCATGATTTATTTATTGATTGTCTTCCTTATGAGTGGCGATCGGGGACGAGCGATGGTCTTTTACTACCAATCTATCCCCCTAGGAGCATGCGCGTAATACTTTGCTTTGATAACTTGTAGATTTTTGCAATAAATATATGAGTTCTTTATGACTAATGTTAAGTCCATGGATTATACGCACTCTCACCCTTCCACCTTTGCTAGCCTCTCTAATATCGCGCACCTTTTCGCCGGTATATACACCCACCATATACCTTCCTCAAAACAGCCACCATACCTACCTATTATGGCATTTCCATAGCCATTCCGAGATATATTGCCATGCAACTTTCCACCGTTCCGTTTATTATGACACCCTCCATCATTGTCATATTGCTTAGCATGATCATGTAGTCGACATCGTATTTGTGGCAAAGCCACCGTTCATAATTCTTTCATACATGTCACTCATGAGTCATTGCATATCCCGGTACACCGCCGGAGGCATTCATATAGAGTCATACTTTGTTCTAAGTATCAAGTTGTAATTGTTGAGTTGTAAGAAAAATAAAAGTGTGATGATCATCATTATTAGAGCATTGTCCTAGTGAGGAAAGGATGATGGAGACTATGATTCCCCCACAAGTCGGGATGAGACTCCGGACGACAAACAAAAAAAAGAGAAAAGAGGCCATAAAAAAGAGAAAAGGCCCAAAAAATGATAGAAAAGAGAGAAGGGACAATGCTAATATCCTTTTACCACACTTGTGCTTCAAAGTAGCGCCATGATCTTCATAGTAGAGAGTCTCTCACGTTATCACTTTCATATACTATTGGGAATTTTTCATTATAGAACTTGGCTTGTATATTCCAATGATGGGCTTCCTCAAAATGCCCTAGGCCTTCATGAGCAAGCAAGTTGGATGCACACCCACTTAGTTTGTTTTTGAGCTTTCATATACTTATAGCTCTAGTGCATCCGTTGCATGGCAATCCCTACTCACTCACATTGATATCTATTGATGGGCATCTCCATAGCCCATTGATATGCCTAGTTGATGTGAGACTATCTTCTACCTTTTTGTCTTCTCCACAACCACCATTCTATTCCACCTATAGTGCTATATCCATGGCTCACGCTCATGTATTGCGTGAAAATTGAAAAAGTTTTGAGAATGTCAAAAGTATGAAACAATTTCTTGGCTTGTCATCGGGGTTGTGCATGATTTAAATATTTTGTGAGGTGAAGATAGAGCATAGCCAGACTATATGATTTTGTAGGGATAAGTTTCTTTAGCCATGTTATTTTGAGAAGACATAATTGCTTTGTTAGTATGCTTGAAGTATTATTATTTTATGTCAATATGAACTTTTGTCTTGAATCTTTTGGATCTGAATATTCATACAACAATTAAGAAGAATTACATTACAATTATGCCAAGTAGCACTCCGCATCAAAAATTCTATTTTTATCATTTACCTACTCGAGGATGAGCAGGAATTAAGATTGGGGATGCTTGATACGTCTCCAACGTATCTATAATTTTTGATTGCTCCATGCTATATTATCTACTATTTTGGACATTATTGGGCTTTATTATCCACTTTTATATTATTTTTGGGACTAAACTATTAACCGGAGGCCCAGCCCAGAATTGCTGTTTTTTGCCTGTTTTAGGGTTTCGAAGAAAAGGAATATCAAACGGAGTCCAAACGGAATGAAACCTTCGGGAACGTGATTTTCTCAACGAATAAGACCCAGGAGACTTGGACCCTACGTCAAGGCACAAGAGAGGAGGCCACGAGGTAGGGGGGCGCGCTTGCCCAACCCAGGCGCTCCCTCCACCCTCGTGGGCCCCCTGTTGCTCCACCGACATACTCCTACCTCCTATATATATCCACGTACCCCAAACGATCAGATACAGAGCCAAAACCCTAATTCCACCGCCGTAACTTTCTGTATCCACGAGATCCCATCTTGGGGCCTGTTCCAGAGCTCCGCCAGAGGTGGCATCGATCACGGAGGACTTCTACATCAACACCATAGCCTCTACGATGAAGTGTGAGTAGTTTACCTCTGACGTACGGGTCCATAGTTAGTAGCTAGATGGCTTCTTCTCTCTTTTTTGATCTCAATACAATGTTCTCCACCTCTCCTGTGGAGAAATATTCGATGTAATCTTCTTTTTGCGGTGTGTTTGTTGAGACCGATGAATTGTGGGTTTATGATCAAGTCTATCTATGAATAATATTTGAATCTTCTATGAATTCTTTTATGTATGATTGGTTATCTTTGCAAGTCTCTTCCAATTATCAGTTTGGTTTGGCCTACTAGATTGATCTTTCTTGCAATGCGATAAGTGCTTAGCTTTGGGTTCAATCTTGCGGTGTCCTTTCCCAGTGATAGTAGGGGCAGCAAGGCACGTATTGTATTGTTGCCATCGAGGATAACAAGATGGGGTTTTCTTCATATTGCATGAGTCTATCCCTCTACATCATGTCATCTTTCTTAAGGCATTACTCTATTTTTAACTTAATACTCTAGATGCATGCTGGATAGCGGTCGATGTGTGGAGTAATAGTAGTAGATGCAGGCAGGAGTCGGTCTACTTGTCTCGAACGTGATGCCTATATACATGATCATACCTAGATATTCTCATAACTATGCTCAATTCTGTCAATCGCTCAACAGTAATTTGTTCACCCACCATAGAATACTTATGCTCTCGAGAGAAGCCACTAGTGAAACCTATGGCCCCGAGTCTATCTTTATCATATTAATCTCCTACTACTTAGTTATTTCCTTTGCTATTTACTTTCCCTTTATTTTACTTTGCATCTTTATCACAAAAATACAAAAAATATTATCTTTATCATATCTATCAGATCTCACTCTCGTAAGTGGCCTTATAGGGATTGACAACCCCTATTTGCATTGGTTGCGAGGATTTATTTGTTTTGTGCAGGTACAAGGGACTCGCGCGTAGCCTCATACTGGATTGATACCTTGGTTCTCAAAAACTGAGGGAAATACTTACCCTACTTTGCTGCATCATCGCTTCCTCTTCGGGGAAAACCAACAAAGTGCTCAAGAGGTAGCACTACTCCTAGGGCCAGTTATTTTGGCAGATTAAAAAATAAGCCGTCTCTTCCCCAGCTTTTCCCATAAGACTACTCCCTCCGCCTCACTCATTTATTTGGGCTTCTAAACTACTACTAGTACCTCCATCCTGGTTTATTTGTCACCATTGTAATTTGTGCTAAATTTTGACCAAAGATTTAACTGATAAAATGTTAGTGCATGTGACATGCACAAACATTTCATAAGTAAAATTTATGGTCAAAATTTGACACAGATTATAATGGGGACCAATAAACTAGGACGGAGGTAGTAGTTATGGGATTACTAATCTAGAAGCCTAAAAGAACTGGCCCCTGGTACTCCTAGTAGTAGTACTCAAGTTGGAATTCCAACATCTTTCCTTCAAAAAAAGTTGTAATTCCAACACGGCACAACTTGTTAGGCAAAAATTTCGATAGAGGGTGTAGGAAACGGTTTGGGAATTTGCATGCCTTCCCGACTAGTGAGATACTCCGTACAAAGTACGATCGAGAAATAACCATAGAGAAGGAAGCTAAAAGTAAACAATCAAACGAGAATTTTTGCATTTGTTTTGCATTGAATCGTTTCATAAGCTTGACAAGTGCTATTTTTCTACTTTTACAAAAAACCGTATCGTAATGCTGAAATGTGCATTTGCACGTACATAAGTAATAGTAGTACTACATCATTCTAGGTGTATAAGTCTTCCCTCCTTCTTGGTCACGGTGCACAACCAAAGATGACTTATTCACCTGGACGGAGGGAGTAGCACAGTCTACAAGCATATATAGAGAGAGATGTGTAGTGAGATAGTATATAGTAAAGTTTGTGCTATATGCACGTACTTACAAAATGCGTACGGATACACAAGGTTTACAAACTTTTCCTTTTACATATTTAATTAAGGACGCCAATAATTCCTAAACGTTTGGGATTTATCATTTGCGTCCCAAAACTAATGAGATCGCCTTACGAAACTAAATTATATTCCTAATAAAAGCCAGGACACTCGCAGGAGCACTTGCGACGCGCCACGAGTAACCTGGTGCGCGGCCATTTCCCAGCGCGCCGGCGCAACGCCTCTTCCTCAGCCTCACAACTCGTGAGGTGCTGATTGGCGGCTTGCCGGCGGGCGAGCATGATCTCACCGGTGTGGTGATCCAGCGCCAACGGGTACTCCTCCTTGCTGGAAGCGTGCAACTGGTCCACGTACCACGAAGCATAAATGAGGCACTTGGGCCCGACTGCACTCAGGGCTTCGAAACAGGCGTCCTCCGCTACCCTCACGACCCTCGCACGAGCCTTCTGCCAAAGAGGCAATTGCCTGACTCTCTCAGATGCGACATAGGCCTGCCAGGCAGCTTCCCCCGCGGCGCGCTTCTTGCTACCTCTTTTAGCACTGCGTTGGTTTTCCCCGAAGAGGAAGGGATGATGCAGCAAATTAGCGTAAGTATTTCCCTCAGTTTTTCAGAACCAATGTATCAATCCAGTAGGAGGCTACGCGCGAGTCCCTCGTACCTACACAAAACAAATAAATCCTCGCAACCAACGCAAATAGGGGTTGTCAATCCCTATAGGGCCACTTACGAGAGTGAGATCTGATAGATATGATAAGATAATATTTTTGGTATTTTTATGATAAAGATGCAAAGTAAAATAAAAGCAAAATAAATAGCAAAGTAAATAACTAAGTAGTAGGAGATTGATATGATAAAGATAGACCCGGGGGCCATAGGTTTCACTAGTGGCTTCTCTTGAGAGCATAAGTATTCTACGGTGGGTGAACAAATTACTGTTGAGCAATTGATAGAATTGAGCATAGTTATGAGAATATCTAGGCATGATCATGTATATAGGCATCACATCCGAGACAAGTAGACCGACTCCTGCCTGCATCTGCTACTATTACTCCACTCATCGACCGCTATCCAGCATGCATCTAGGGTATTAAGTTAAAAATAGAGTAACACCTTAAGCCAGATGACATGATGTAGAGGGATAGACTCATGCAATATGAAGAAAACCCCATTTTGTTATCCTCGATGGCAACAATACAATACGTGCCTTGCTTCCCTTACTGTCACAGGGAAAGGACACCGCAAGATTGAACCCAAAGCTAAGCACTTCTCCCATTGCAAGAAACATCAATCTAGTAGGCCAAATCAAACTGATAATTCGAAGAGACTTGCAAAGATAACCAATCATACATAAAAGAATTCAGAGAAGATTCAATATTATTCATAGATAGACTTGATCATAAACCCACAATTCATCGGTCTCAACAAACACACCGCAAAAAGAAGATTACATCGAATAGTTCTCCACACGAGAGGGGGAGAACATTGTATTGAGATCCCAAAAGAGAGAAGAAGCCATCTAGCTACTTACTATGGACCCGTAGGTCTGAGGTAAACTACTCACACTTCATCGGAGAGGCTATGGTGTTGATGTAGAAGCCCTCCGTGATCGATGCCCCCTCTGGCCGAGCTCTGGAACAGGCCCCATGATGGGATCTCGTGGATACAGAAAGTTACGGTGGTGGAATTAGGGTTTTGGCTCCGTATCAGATTGTTTGGGGTACGTGGATATATATATAGGAGGTAGGAGTACGTCGGTGGAGCAACAGGGGGCCCACGAGGGTGGAGGGCGCGCCTGGGGTAGGCAGGCGCGCCCCTACCTCGTGGCCTCCTCTCTTGTGCCTTGACATAGGGTCCTAGTCTCCTGGGTCTTATTCGTTGAGAAAATCACGTTCCAAAAGGTTTCATTCCATTTGGACTCCGTTTGATATTCCTTTTCTTCGAAACCCTAAAACAGGCAAAAAACAGCAATTCTGGGCTGGGCCTGCGGTTAATAGGTTAGTCCCAAAAATAATATAAAAGTGGATAATAAATCGCAATAATGTCCAAAACAGTAGATAATATAGCATGGAGCAATCAAAAACTATAGATACGTTGGAGACGTATCACTTCTCTTCCTCGGGCTTCTTCTCCGCCTCTATTTTGGCACCATCTGCCAGAGGCAAAGCCTCCCACAAGGCGACATCCATTTCTTTCCAAAGCTCCTCAAGGCTGGCGGGATCGGAAGGCGGCGCGGCGTTCTCCTCGTAGCGGGGAGCCGACGCGTCCTCCGACTTGCATGCTAGCGAGATTGGTAACAGCAATGCGTCCACCTCGACGCGTCGCGGTGAGGAGCGGAATGTCGACGCATCCTCCTCGACGCGTCGCGGTGAGGAGCGGAAC
Source organism: Triticum urartu (assembly GCF_056163025.1). Classification (NCBI taxonomy): domain Eukaryota; kingdom Viridiplantae; phylum Streptophyta; class Magnoliopsida; order Poales; family Poaceae; genus Triticum; species Triticum urartu. The sequence continues at coordinate 305,420,011 of NC_141878.1, forward strand.
ACCGACGCGTCCTCCTCGACTAGTCTTGGCGAGGAATGGAATGACGACGCGTCTTCCTCGACTAGTGGCGTCAAGGAACGGAACGACGACGCATGACCGTCCACGTGGTGCAGCGAGGGGCGATGCCATGGTGGTCAACGTGAGAGGAAGGGGGAGGAGATAGCGATGAACGTGTGCGTTCTTCCAAACGCCGTGGGAGGCACAGTATTTATTGCAGGCAATGGCACACCTATGTAATATATGGACTGAGCTTCACTGACTTAATTGCAGGTCTAGTTGCGTCACTGACATGTGGGCTAGTTGCCTGTTGGGCCCAGATGTCAGTGACCCAATGCACCTGCAGTTAAGTAACTGAAGCAGCTACGTGGGCATATTTGTTAGAGTAAATTACGGGTGAGGGAAGGGGTGGAAATATTGCTGGTCACAACGGATTGGACGAGCTCGGGGAAGGAGAGTCATGCATGCAGATTTTTTTCCACACGGGGTGGAGTGGTGGGACTGCTGGAGGGAGAAGGAGAGTCAAGCAGGCGTTCAGATTTCAAGGTGCACTAAATTATTGCATGTGATGATTAAGGCTGGCCATAGTGGTGGTAATGTGGTACTCCCTCCTTTCGGGTTTATAGGGCTTAATTTGAAAATCTCTTCAAGCAAGATAGATGATGAATGGTGGAATTAATTCCGTAGTTTGCAAAAGTACTTAATTAGTACTCTTGTTTTTTCTCAAAAAATTTTGTAAACCGATGCATTAATTACACCACATGCATGCACGACCACTCCTATAAAAATTTCATTTAGTGGTGATGGTATGTCTGCCTCTAGACAACGTGAGCCGTTCGATCTACTTGGAACCAACGACTGAGATGTGTGTGCATAGAGACATGGCCTTTCCACTGGAGGTATAGCAGATATTTACCCACCTCTGCCACTATATAAAATACAAAACTACTCATTCCAGCCTCATTTCCTTTTTGGTTCATCTCCTTGCATTCTTGCCGGCGGCGACGAAGGTTCCTGAAAATGGAGTCCAGACTCTAGAAACCACTACAAAAACTATTCCACCGCCTCTATCTTGGTAAGAGTAGGTGAATTTTTTGAATCGACCCCTTTAAACTAGAAGGGAGGTAGTACTAATCTAATAGCTAACCCTGTTGTGATGACTAGATAGGACATGGCACACACCTGGACGGAGGAACTACTCCCTCCTTCCATCTATATAGGGCCTAATGCGTTTTTCAAGACCGCCTTTGACTATTGACAAGATTAATAGTACATGAGATGTATAATGTGAAAATTATATCATTGGAAGGTCCTTTCACATACGAATTTGCCGTATGCTTTGTGTAAGTTGCATGTCATGTATTATTGCTCTAACATTTGGTCAAAGTTAGCCTCAAAAAACGCACTAGGCCCTATATACATGGAAGGAGGGGGTAGTCTGCATTGTGTATTTAAGTTTTGTCTGAAGTCAATGTACCTCTACTTTGACCAAACTTATAGAAAAATGTACATCAACATTCACAATGTCAAATCAATATTTTTATACTCATTATAAAACGTAGTTTTTATACTCATTGTAATAAGTATTGTAGATACTGATATTTTTAGTATAAATTTGGTCAAAAACTTTGCAAACGGTTGATGGAAGTAAAAAGGACCAGAGGGAGTATCATGCATGTGGAGTTGGCAAAAAAATTGCTCATTTATAGCCGGTCAAAGTCTCAAAGGGTGCGAAAACGCAAGGGAGGCGAAGGTTGTGGGAGGTGCAACAGTTGACGGAATTAAGTGAAGTTACATCCACGCGCCGGCATGGCGTGCGAACATGCAGAAGCTATACCGTCAGGCCTCCGATATGGGTCTAGTAGACAAGACATCTACTAGGTCCCGCATAGTACTCGAGAACTCTTTGGGGGCTTACAACCGTTTATCCACCGGGCAAGCCAACAACCCCACGTCGTTCGCACGCCCTACTCGTCCCCGTCTTCTACCTTACAATAGTTAGCTCCCAGTCGTCCTGTCCTTTCACATTACACCAGTTCACCCTCTCCTAACCCTCTTCCAAAATCCATGGCCTCCCAAATCTCCATGGTCACCGCTGAGTACCAGGTTATAGCCATCATCGGCGATGACTTCATTGTCATCTACACCCGTGGATCCGCAATGGTGAAAGCATGCCTTGCTCGCTTCCTACACATGTTCAACAATTCAAAGAATGAGTGGGTCGCTGGGCTAGAGGTTGAGTACACTAGAGTCCTGGAAAGCGAGAAGATTCTAAAGGAGGCAGAGAAGAAGAAGCCCGTCGTGATCCAGGTTTGCATACATAACATGTGCTAGGCCTACCACATATGCCATGCCGACGTTGAGTGCCAGGATTTTAAGAAATTCCTCAAGGACGAAAGAGTGAAATTCGTTACTATAGACTTTAGGAACGACAGGGATGTCCTGGGTCGGATAGGCCTCGTTGTAGGCCAGCCCTTCGATCTCCAGAAAGCAAGCCTGGTGTCCTCCTCTCAGCCTTCAATGCCGACCCTGGCAGCAGCCATGATTGATCCTTCGTATGCTAAACTGAAGAAACCTCACCATGGGTTTCATCATGCATGGGAGTCAAAGACATTAGATGAAGATCACATCCTGTACGCAACAATGGATGCCTACCTTTGTTTAAATATCTACAAGCTTTGGATGAAGAAGCAGAGCCCAGTGTCCAGTTCAAGCAAAGAAGTGTCGACGAAGAGGAAGAGGAAGAGGGACAAGGACGAAGTCGAGGACGTGGACTCGGACTCCGAGTAAGGTGGCAGTGCCGTCGCTCATGCTGGTTCTACTGCAGTGTCAAGCGGACTAGTTACTTAGTTTTATTTCAGGGGTGTGTTGTGCTGAGCCCCCAGCAGAACTATGTTTAGGGTTCTTTCTTGTTATTTGAACTTTATGTTCTTTCTCGTTATTTGAACTCTTTAGTACGTACAATAGTACTAGTACTATGTCTTACTACTATTCTTCTTGCAGTTGGTACTACTTCCCATATCTAGGTGTTCCTACTGTACTTACTAGTATGTTTGTACTAGTAGTATAATTTGGGTCAGTCGATTTGTGAAAGCAGTTCGATGGAGCGAAGGAAGAAGACGCAGAGAAGCTACCCCAGTATCTATATTACGGTGGCAAGGTGCCCAAGATCTATCTTTTGAGTGTTGGGTGTGGAATGCAGTTCGCTGGAAAAAATGGATCGTGCCTGGGGTTAAACGAATGGCGAGGGTGGGGGAGGGGGGAGCATGGCGGTGGCAGGTGGTTCAGGGGAGGGCCGGGTAGCGGTGGCAGGCGGTTAGGCGTGTGGCGGGCTGGCGGCTCGATACATGAGAGAGAAGATGAACAGTGCGTCAATTTCGGAGGTTGAAGAAGCCCTTCTGGCCATCCATGTTGCATCCAACGGCTCACAAGAGTCGACTGACCCAAATTTCTCCTTCAGATTGCAGGATCCACCTGGCATTCAAGGTCTCGAAGGTACATTCCGCGTCCGCACCCGGTTTGCAGGCTCAGCGCGGGTGCGACCGGCTTCCGCCACGACAACCACCATGCATGCCTCCTCCGCGTGAGTGGAGACAACAATGACACGCTAGTTCCTCCTCGCTGACGTGTTGGAGCACGCGCTCGTCCTCCTCTTCATATGCTGCGTACATAGACGCGGCTCCATCCAGCTGCTCGCGTGCTTGGCAGCACGGCGACATCGCGAGGAGGGACTACAGACGACGTGAGTGGGCGAGCCTTCGGCTTCATGGCACAGGGATGGTGGCGACACGGCGGTGATGGGTGAGAAATGTTTGGCCGGACCAAGCGGGCTCCAGCATGCGCAACGGCGGCGGCATATTGATGAGTGCGCGTATGGGAGCTTAGTTTACTTTTATATAGGGTTGGTCAAACTTAAGAGAAAACCGTACTAGTACACGTAAAAATTAGACTGAGGCAGCGCTTATATTTGTTACCACAGCCACGATAAGGAATCTTGTGCAAGCGCGTGAACCACGACCGCGCGGTCGATCGAATGGTGCGTCACCGTGTCACGCTCAAAGGACATCCACCGAACCTATTTGTGTGTGTGAAAACAATCCCCGAATATTACTCAACTTTTTTTCCTGGAGAAGTTCTTGACGCTACAATATATCCATATATTTGAATTTAGCTCCAGTTTGTGTTTATTTGGATTTGGACGTTTTAGGTGCGCCCTAGTTATTTTTAATACTGATTTTGTATGTGTGACTGAGAGAGAACATGTGTATGTGTCCATATGTGTGTTGTGGTGGAAGGGCAATGTGGAGATGGTGTGCGTGTGATAGAGACATAGAGAGGTGTGAATGTGCAAATGATCATGCATGAATGAGACATAGACAGATGCCGATACGTTGTGTATACATGAGAGAACGTTCTTCTATTTGCACTTGTGTGTGTGAGAGAGAGAGGAGCATCTGTAACACAACAATCATCTCACTGGATTTGTCCGTCCCTCGCACGATCGCATGTAACACATGCATCAATGCACACATTTTGACACTCTCACCCGGCCCCTGCCCACCTCAAGGCCTGCACATCGCTCTCTATCTCGCACGCACAATCTCTTCATGAAAACCCTATTTAGCATGTAGCTTTCTGTCACATACACACACATTTCTCTCCATACGTTTGATTTCTCTCAATATCTGAGACACACACACACACACACACACACCGCACACACACTCCCCCTCCCCCGAGCACACAATTCATCCTAATCGAAGGTTATATGGTGTAACACCCACAATGCGGCTATATCTCCCACGTGTCGGGGCATGACTTAGAGGCATAGCCGCGTGGTAGGTTTGTCGCAAGAGGGGTAATCTTCACACAATCCCATGTACTGAATAAGAAAGGGGTAAACATTTGGCTTACAATCGCCACTTCACACAAATACAAGTTAAACATACATAATTCAGAATACAATCAAGGTCCAACTACGGAACCAGATAGAAGAAGAAAACCCCAATTGCTAGACTCCCGATCGTCCCAACTAGGCTCCACTACTGATCAATAGGAAACGAAACAACACAACGAACAAGATCTTCATCAAGCTCCCACTTGAGCTGGATTGCGTCACCTGCACTGGTATCATCAGCACTCGCAATTGTTTGGAAGTATCTGTGAGTCACGAGGACTCAGCAATCTCACACCCGCGAGATCAAGACTATTCAAGCTTATGGATAGGAAAGGGTAGTGAGATGGAGCTGCAGCAAGCACTAAGCATATATGGTGGCTAACTTACGCAAATAAGAGCGAGAAGAGAAGCAATGCAATGGTCGTGAACTAGAAGTGATCAAGATGTGATCCCGAAACTACTTACGTTCAAGCATAACACAAGAACCGTGTTCACTTCCCGGACTCCGTCGGAAAGAGACCATCACGGCTACACACACGGTTGATTCATTTTAATTAAGTTAAGTGTCAAGTTTTCTACAACCGGATATTAACAAATTCCCATCTGCCCATAACCGCGGGCATGACTTTCGAAAGTTCAAACCCTGCAGGGGTGTCCCAACTTAGCCCATCACAAGGTCTCACGGTCAATGAAGGATATTCCTTCTCCCATAAGACCCGATCAGACTCAGAATCCCGGTTACAAGACATTTCGACAATGGTAAAACAAGACCAGCAAAGCCGCCAGAATGTGCCGACAAATCCCGATAGGAGCTGCACATATCTCGTTCTCAGGGCACACCAGATTGTCCAAGATTCCGGTAGGCCAACGCAGAGTTGCCCCTGGTGGCCACTGGCTGCTGACAGGTTGGACCAACACTCAGAGGAGCACTGGCCCGGGGATTTAAAATAAAGATGACCCTCGGGCTCCGGAAACTCGAGGGAAAAAGGCTTAGGTGGCAAATGGTAAAACCAAGGTTGGGCCTTGCTAGAGGAGTTTTATTCAAAGCAAACTGTCAAGGGGGTCCCATTCCCCCAACCACGTAAGGAACATAAAATCAAGGAACATAACACTGGTATGATAGAAACTAGGGCGGCAAGAGTGGAACAAAACACGAGGCATAAGGACGAGCCTTCCACCCTTTACCAAGTATATATATGCATTAAAGTAAACAAGATATAATAATGATATCCCAAGAAAACCCATGTTCCAATAAGGAACAAACTTCAATCTTCACCTGCAACTAGCAACACTATAAGAGGTGCTGAGCAAAGCGGTAACATAGCCAAACAACGGTTTGCTAGGAAAGGTGGATTAGAGGCTTGACATGGCAATATGGGAGGCATGATATATCAAGTGGTAGGTATCGCGGCATAGCAATAGAGCGAGCAACTAGCAAGCAAAGATAGAGGTGATTTTGAGGGTATGGTCATCTTGCCTGAGATCCTGCAAGGAAGAAGAACGAGTCCATGAAGAAGACAAACGGGCGAAGTCGAACGGATCCTCACAAACGCGACGTTATCGGAACTAACCCGAAGAAGCAACACCGGAAAGAAGCAAACAACATAGTAAACAACCATCACATAATCATGGCATGATGCACAACCAAGTATGATGCATGTCCACTTTAATGAAGCATGGCATGGCAAAGTGCACAAACAATACTACAAATTAAGTGGAGCTCATTATGCAACGAGTTGCATATTGACGAAACACCACGTGACTTATTTAGTTCTATCTCGTTTAGGTACTCAACAAAATTAAATGTTGGTTAGCATGGCAAGAGGTGAAGCACAACAAAACTACCTATCTAGGCAAGTTTAAATGAGGCTGGAAACAACAAACAACAAATCCGAAAAATCATCATATGCATATATTAGGTTTGATGCTGTTCTTCCCTAAACACAATTTTAGAGTTTTTAAAGATGCAAAGCAAGAACACCATGTTAATCTATGCATTTTTCTACCCCATTTACATATAAAGTTTATTTAAAACCGACCTACAGTTAATTAGTTATGAAATAAATCATCTTAGCATGTCATTAGGGCAAATTTAAACAAACAGCATTTTAAACACTTTAAACATGCATGAAAGTTGGATATTATTAAACTAGAAAAAATTCTAGACATTTTACATATAAAGTTTGTTTTAATCCGATGCACGGTTGTGAAGTTATTAAATGCATGAAGTTTAGGGGCGATTCTGCAAAACTGGCAATTCTCAGGATAATTGGACAAAATAGCAGGCGAGGGAAAAAACACATAGTGGGCCGAAACTGGTGCAAGTTGGGCCAACAGAGAGGAGGGGCTGGGGGGAGCTACTCACAGCGGGCCTTGGGCCGGACGGTGGAGGTTGCCGGTTGCTGGGCCTGCTGTGGATCTGGCCCACGCGCAAGGTTGTGGTCAGCGGGCACGCGCTCGTCTCCTTGAAGTAGGACGACGGTGGCGGCATAGCACGGCTCCAGCGAGGGCGGCGCATAGGGAAACAATGATGCGCGCGGATGGTGAGGTAGGGAACGGGCAGTTCCAGGCGAGGGGGTCCCGGATCCGACGGCGGTGGACGGCGAGGGGCCGGCGACGAGCGCGGCGACGATGGCTAGGCCATCTCCGGCGACGGGCGGCGGATCTGCAAACGGCGGGGAGCTGAGGCTGCATCAGGGGGGGAGATAGAGCACGGGAGAAGGGGAACTGGGAGCGGCGACTGGCTTGGTGGCGCGGGGTCGATGGAGCTCTGGCGCGGCGGGGTCACAGCCTGTGGGGCGCCCACGACAAGGCAGGGCACGACGGCGGCAAGGATCCGGCGAAGATGACGACCGGCGACGAGGTTGGGGCGGTGCTGGAGTAGGTAGCACGGGGAGGGGCCAGGGAAGCGGCGGTGGATCTCTCGGGCCCCGATGGGCTTTCCAGGGCCCGATCCGGATCCTGGCAGGCCCGCGGGCTTCATGGCGGCGCGGGGTAACCAGGGGGCGACGTGGAGGCGTGGGAGTGGCCCTGGCGGCGGCGTAGGTGGCGGCCGGCCTTGTGAGACGGAGCCAAGTGGTGAGGAGGGGCTGGAGCGGCACGGAAATTGAGGGGGAGGGGGCTAGAGGTAGGTGGAGGGCTAGGGATGCCCAAAAAATGGCAAGGGGACTGTTTAAATAGGGTAGGGGTTAGGGTTTGGTGGGTTTAAGGCCGTCTCTGGACCCTCTGATCGCAATCGAACGGTTCCGGTCAGAGGGGGGTTAGGTGGGCTACAGGCGGGCTGTGCAGAGTGCGATGGCTGAGAGGAGAGAAGAGAAAGCCACCCGTCAATGGTTTCCGGAGACCGAAAATGTTCGACGTTTTGACCGACTATAATGCCTCTATAGTTATCCGTTGGGGTGTCAAACAAACTCCGAATGCGATGAAACTTGGCAGGCGGCCTACTGACAACATAAAAACACCGCATGCCAATTTTCAACCCATTCCGAGAACATTTTCCGGCCACTTATAAAACACTATTTCGGACATGCCGCGGGCGCGTGCAAGTGTGTTTGGGCTCAGAACGGACAACGGAAGGAACTGGGAGATCGGGACAGATGCAAGTTTTGAAAACATGATGATGCAATGCACAAGATGACATGCCAATATGAAACATGCAAGCGAATGACATGGCAACAACGACGCATAAGTGGAAGACACCTCGCGCAAGGGTGTCGCGACGTCACATATGGCGACCACTCTCGCTTGTGCGTCTCTGCACCCCAGCATGCACAACACCACAATCTTCAAAGAGGGCCTCGAGGAGATCGAAGACGGCGACCACACTACAATAGAGAATGGAGGGCCATTTGGAAGCAGGATGATGTGACGACGGCTGACTAACTCCTCCCCCCTCTCTCCCGCACAAAATTATCAATCCCTCAACCCACGAGATCCTTCCCCTCTCGTCCATGTTTTTCTAGCTCTCTCATCGAACATGTTGTGTCTTCTCCTTCCACGTGTACAGAATCTGAATGAACACGCATCTCATGTATATTACATGTCTCCATCTTTCTCACAGACCTAACTTCTTCCTCTCTCTCTCTCTCGTTAGGTTTGTCTCCTACTCTCTTGTCCACATACATACAATCTTTCCCGCCCTATCTACTCCATCTTTGCAAGCTCTATCTGCACGTTTCATTCACACATTGGGATGTGTTCAAAATGTAGCTTTTATAATGGATGATGTAGAGTTATGGTTGGTTTTGTTGCATCCTACAAAGTAATAGCTATGAAATGCATTTAGATTCTCATTTGACTGGGATTGTGTGTGTTTGAGCATATTGTGAAGTACTATAGACCTCCTATAAATCTTGGACTTCAACAATGATTGTAACTATTAAATTTTACAAACCATTACATTGGAAGTCAGTAGCCTAATCTATTTATTTCACAATCACAACAAATGATTAATTCACTACAAACTAAGAAAACAAATGTGTACTCCCTGCATTTTTATTTAAGTCCGCGTATTAGCATTGGTCAGAGTCAAGTTTTGTAAACTCACAGAAAGTTTATAAAAAAAGTATTAGCATATACAATAACAAATAAATACCATTAGACTCATTATTGAATGTACTTTCACATCATACATATTTTTTATGGTAAATGTTTACATTTTTCTATAAACTTGGTCAAACATTAGGTAGTTTGACTTCGGTCAAACCTAATATGCAGAGTTAATAAAGACGGAGGGAGTACTAGTAATTACTAGTACTACAAACTACTAGTACTACTCTCTAGTTGCTTAGCCCAATCACCCAACACGCCACATGGGGAGTTTAGTGTCACAAAATTTTGAGGTCGGCGGGAAAATCTCTCGCGACCCTGAGTCGAGCAGTGCGAAGTTACCATCATAGCCTCCGGAACAGGCCTGCGGATGACGCTTGGTAGGGGGCTGCTTTCATAACTTCCGGTTCACCCTACCAAGCCAACTCCACCCTGGCACCTAGAGTAGTACACCTGAATACTCCCCATTTTATATCCCCACCGCAAAATAGACTTCTCCATGGTACCGCAGCCTTCGTGCTCCTCCCCTTCTACATCGGCGCACTCATCCACCGCAGCGCATCTGCCTTATCATCGACCTCGTACGCCGCACTGGAGCTAGTCCACCGTCGTCGTCGTACACGGAGCCTCTTCCCCAACACCGTCTTCCACGGTCTTGGATCTGCGTCCCGGAAGCCGACGCCAAGCGTAGAAGCACCACCGTCGTGGAAAATGAACTAACTCCATTGCCGACAAGGAAGCCATGGCGCTATGGCCCCAACGCTTCCCGTGGGACATCATCAATGAGCGTGAGTTCTACATGCAAAGGAGGGTGGAGAGGGAGAAGAGGAGGGCGGAGCGAGCCTCCTATCGCGAGGACAAGCATACGCGAAAAGCGGACGCTCAATTCAACATGAGGCTAGGAATCTGATGACGATCGGTATCTTCACGCCTACATTGAGATGTCGGAGGAGGACATCGCCGAGGAGGAGTCGGACGACAAGGAGTACTTGAACTATCTATTTTTTATCTATCTATGCTGAGAACTATCTATGTCTCTACTCTATAGTCTCTACTCTCTATCTCTACTTCTCAATCTCAGCACTCCGGGCCCGCCAAAACTGGCTATTCCGACGATGTAAACGGTTTTTAAAGCGCTGCACGTTACGCTTCTGTTGGAGATGCTCTAACATGGCAAACGAGTGCTTTAATGTTACCCACAAGATGCGTGTGTATTACTACTCCATCCGTCCCATAATATAAGAACATTTTTGACACTAGTGGTGTCAAAAATTTTCTTATATTATGGGACGGAGGGAGTAGTATATTTTTCTTGCCATGTTGAGATTATGAAACCACGAGTGCGAACATGCAGAGGAGCAATGAAGACCAAAAACGGGTATTGCGGACATCTTCGAGGAGCGTGGCAAGTTAAAGAGGAGCTACACCGAACCTGTAAAATGAGCTTTGGTAAGTAACACCCTTCCAATTACTTTCGTTTAGCCTCGTGTTCTTCGATGTGTATATGTTGTAGTTTCTGTTTCTCTTAGACTTGTGTTCTTCGATGTGTAATAAGAAGAGTCTTAATCGTCCTAATGCTTTTGTTTTTAGCTTGATGTAGGAAGTGGGTGTTCTCACCTCGTAGTCTGTTTTTATATTTTTCCTTTTGAATTCACTTCTCCGAGTCTTGTTTATCTGGCTTCTACTAAATGGACCTGGGTTGCTCTGAGTATTGATCTAAAAAAGAAGTAACTTCATGTCAGGATGCAGTTCCTACAAGGAGGGAAGTAAGGTCAACCTCGAGATCATGTTTCCAAAATGAGGCTGGATTACACACAAGGTGCCAGTTCCCTAATGATGCTGGATTAGACAAAAGGTGCAAATTCCCAGATGATGCTGGATTACACACAAGCCAGGTGGAGTCAGCAACTGTTCATGTCCTCGTGGCTCTAGTAAAGGCTGAAAGATAGCACGCAACCGCCCTTGAGAATGTAGTTGAGTTCCTGAAGAAGCAAAAAGAGCAATCAGATGCTCTCTTCACCCAAGCCAAAGAAGAGATGGAAGAAGCCAGAAAGAAGCTAGTAGAGGCAGAGCAGGCTAGTCGTCTCCTGCTATCTCAAATTGTTATCAATACAAATTTTTGTTCATAATATCTATGTTCAAATGTTTATCCAGTCAGCATGCATGTTGTGATGTCCGTGCATCTACTGATGTGGCACAAAATAATTTTTTTAGGGTCATGTGGTAACAACAATTACTTTCCAAACAATAATAGACGAAGCATTGGACATGGTATAGTTCACGCGCAAGCCCAACATTCCATGTTCAACTTCCACATCAAACTCATGTTCACATATATCTGCACATTCATAGATAATGTCCACAACCATGATTCACTTAAAAGCCAAAAAAATGTGAGGAGAGTTATAAATAAAGAAAAACCTCTAGTTCTTGCTACCAGTGTGAACACAACAAGTCAAGACCATGCATAATTAATTATATTTTGGTCATTTTTTGTGTTCTAAAATGCCGGCCGGCTCATGGAAGGACGTGTTGCCGGAACACACGCGGATTCAATGGAGGCAGGCGGGGCAGTCTGAAGTCGGTTGCATGCATCAAGGAGGCGTGTTCAACCAGGCCTGCAGCGAGTGGGGTCCTCTTGGCCGTCGTGACGGTTCAATGCCTATGCTATCAGAGCTCATCTCTGTGTTAGAGCGATCACTCCCTTCTAGTCCTTTTTTGTTTTCCATTCACATTTTACAAGTAAAATTTGTGGACAAAGAGTGACCCAGAATACGATGGGGACTAGTAAACCAGGACAGATGTAGTAGTTTTTATTATCAAAGAAGGGTTTCCCCCTTCCGATTTTCATTACTAAAAACCAACATCTAAACCATTATATTATGAACCTATCATCTTCCAACTATCCTTACTTCTGGAGCCTATTTTTTGTGTACTTGTGCCAGATTATATTAACGCACGCACCATATTACAGCACACATGAGCTCTCTCATCAGAATCCAGTGATAGCACACAAGGGTTTATAGGGGCGCTCCTATATTAGAATATCCTCTACATTACAAAGATAATCTCATTACTATTTATGTTTTCATGGTTCTCAGATATTATATGTAATTACACTGAATATCAGAATCCGTGCATCAGAAGAATATTGTGGAACACTACAAAGACTTACAAAATTGGCACCAAGGCGTTGAGTGCCATTCTGGATGCAATGAAACTCATACGCTCCCCACTTGTAGATTCTTGTTCAGAATATGATCCTAATGACTATTCTGACCTCGAGGAGTCAAAGGCAGATGGCCTGTCTTGTTCACCCATCAAGGTGCCTATTCTAATTTGGCAACGTTTTATTGATTGCACGTATCTTGCATATGTTGTCTTGCATTTCTTATACTTTTTTGCACCGCCATCTACTTAGTTTACTCATCATATATGTCAACATGCCATGCCCATCCATTATCAAGACATTCCATCTGACATCATACCATGTTTTTCCACTCAAATGTTGTTCTTGTGCATCAAACATCAAAAAGGAACAGGGTGATTGCTGAACCTGAAGGAGCACCAGCAAGGTCCTTGAAAAATGTGGTGGTGCCGGAGAAATCAGACAGCACCCTACTTATGTTGGTTGTACAACCAGTGACACAAAACGTAGGACCGACTCCAGCAGACTGTACCCATACTTCACTGGCCACACCACTAGCCCCACCACACAGGACCTGCACTCCAACAAAAGGTATGCCGATTTCAGTTGCCATAGCACCAGCCGTACCACAAAAAATTCCCAATCCAAAAAAATGTACAACAAGTACACCGACGGAAGACCTATCCCAACTGCAGAGACGGCCAATTCCTGCAGATTGGAATCCAATTATTCCTAGTTTAAAAGACAATGCTTTCGATGTTGTTAGTGACTACGTGCATATATTCCCATAATGGGAAGATTATAGTGAAGACAAACACCATTTTCACATCTTCCTGTCCCACTTTCATGTCAGTGCTATTATTCATGGTGATTATTTTCCTGTTTTCTGCTGATTGAACACATCAATGATTTACATTACACTGTTGTAAGTAGGTGATGGTCAATCTGGATAGTCATGACGAGCGAAGCTTGCTTGCACTTTTCAAGGAAGCATTGCAGCAGTATCGATGTTACCTGAGGAAATCACACTTTGATGGAAAGTCTATAAACGAATTTTCGGTGAAGTCTCATGTGCTAATTTAGAGGAGATTGAATGGAAAAACCTTGTTATGCACTTGTCTCATTCCCAGGATGAGGTACTATATATGATATCACATGACAATTTGAACTTCTACTTTTCCACATGTGCCTTACAGATCTTTTTTGCAGGAAATCTGCTCGAAGAAGAATTCCGGTTTGAAGAGAACGACAGGATATCGCAACTATGATGTCCGCTGCTTTGCTCTTGTTAGTACATGTTGTCCTTTATCACTGTACTTGCATTCATACCTTGTTCATTATGTGACAGAAGTATGCATGATAGCTTGCTTATTAATTTTTCGCACCAAATTATCTGATCTATATGAATGGTTACATTAGTGTAGAATATATCCAATGCCAATGAAATTTTTTAGTTCTGCATTGTTCTTGTAAGTACCTACTGTCCTTTATGAGTGTACTTATATTGACAGGTAGTTGTTCATGTACCATCACTCTGCAGCTTATTTTCCTTTGCCCTCCATTTTCTACACATCAGATCTATATTTACTCTTACCATAAGGTTGGATAACATCGATGGTACTAAAGAAGTTTAGCTCTGCATTGCTCTTGGCTATACCTTTTGCCTGTATCACTGTACTTACATTTATAGTTACTTGGTGATGTAGCATCACTCTTCATCTTATCTTAAATATTCTCCATTTTTCTTATATTATCACATCTATATTTACTCTTAACAAAATGTAGAATAAAGGCAATGCTTATGAAGAAGATTCTATGCTAAACTTCTTGAATTACCCCCCCCCCCATCAGCATGGACAAGGGCTTTATTAGCATGTCTTCACCAATATTGTAAGTTTGTCCTTCTCAAGACTTTAAACTTTGTTGTGTATATTTGGTTAGGCATGACTACAACAACTGTTTATTTTTGGTATTTGCATCAAATTGCATGTTTAAAGTTTATTATGTAGTTCATAAACAAAGATTGTCCTTCTCAATTTAAGTTTTCAGTTGTACAACCAAGTTCCTTCTTCATACCCTGTAAATTAAACTATATTGAGCAAGTGATCTTCTTTTGCACTGCATGTATGCTTTTGTTCTTGATCCGTAATCCATTGGTGTGGTGAACCTACCCACTACAGCACAATGTCATATTCTGCAATGCCTCATCTATGAACAATGTCATATCATTCTACTATTATTTAAACCGTCTCTTTATTTGCCAATCTGAAATGGGATAAATTGACAGCATACTAACCATTGATACTTATGAGTTCTTGATCTGTAATCCAGTGGTGTTGTGAAGGTTCCAACTCCTTCACAATGTCATTTCCTGCCATGTCTTAACCTGAACAATACCATATTGTGTTAATGCTATTTTAAACTGTGTCAATTTATTCGTTAGTAAGAAATGTGATGAATTATCAGCATTGATACTTATATGTGCAAAACCTATCATATGTCTGCTTGTTTATCTTTGAGAGTGAGGACGATTAAGTGTCAACCAAGCGCAGTCTCATCAGCTTGCTCAGCTACTTGCACTGCAGCTCCCGAGCAGGGCTAACCTTTCTTGAACTCTATTGAAGTGTTGTCAGTTTTGTATATTATTTTGTCGACGTGTTTAGTTGCACAGGTGACGATCTTTGATGCCTAGTGTATGTAATCTGCTATCTGCTTGTGCTTTATTATCATAGTGGCAAACTTTGATGCCTAGTGGATGTAATATGCCATAATTTCTTTATTGTATAGTATAATTTTTTTCTTATTCACATTGCTGCAGTTATTTTACTGTATATATAGCATGTCTTCGCAGTAAACCGGCCAAACCATAAAATTACGGTACATAATCGGGTCATCATGCAAATCACTATGTATGATCCTTAAACGGTCCAATCTCTGTGCTCCGGTGTCATCCCTGGATCAGTAATGCTGACACCACACAGTACTTGAAGGATTTATAACATAGTAGCAATCACACACTTATTACCTCGAGTGTCTCAATAGAGAACTTATTACAATAGAGATGGCTTAAGGCCATCTAATAACCATAACAGCGGAAGGCTTGGAAGATAAGTGAGTCCATCAACTCCAACGGCATCACTGAGTATAGAACCACGACCTAAAAATTCCTTAATCGTCGTCTGAAAAGTCTGCAACATTAACGTTGCAGCCCGAAACGGGTCAGCACATGGAATATGCTGGCAAAGTAACAACATAGAGAGTAATGGAATGAAACAGCTACTCTATATGCATATTTGGCTGGTGGAAAGCTCTATTGTTACAATTTTGCGTAAAGCCAATTTTTCCCTACTGCAAAGGAATAAATTTTATTTAACTATCATGGTAGTTGTTAAACATTGAGAATGGTTGACAACATTCTCAATCCCAATTAAGCATCATCATTAAACAAAACCCAACAAATTAAATTTTAGAGTAACATGTTGAGATTCACATGACAATCCAGGTACTAGATGCTCAAGATGTCCATAACCCGGGACACGGCTAACCATGATTAGTTTATACACTCTGCAGAGGTTTGCGCACTTTTCCCCACAAGACTCGATCGCCTCCGTTTGGTTTCTCGCACTGCATGGTGTTTGAGAAGACGGATGACCGAGACATAGTCTTTCAGAAGCGCTAGCACCTTACGATCGGGTAGACCTTTACACCTACTTTCCCCTACGTCTGCTAGTCTACCACTGTAAGAGTTCGCACAACTTAATCAACTATGCGAGAGCCCATAATAGCTTGTGGCTGCACACGGAAGTTTCTAGCATGAATAATCTCATGATCCCTTTGAGCCTGGGTGGCGGTCCATAAAGAAAACAGGCAATCCTGGAATACCCAGGTACCTCAATCCACCCAGATGTGTGTTTAAGTTGCCACCTTAAATAAACAATTAATTAACAATCTCACATCTGTCATGGATACACTCACCCAATCCACGTCTACTAGCATAGCATGGCATAATAAGCAAACATAGAAGTAACTCCCAAAGGTTTGATAATAAACATGTAATAGGTACTACCTCAACTACTTCCCAAACCCACAATTTAATTAGATCCTAATCATGCAATGTGTGAGGATTGATCTAATGCAATAAAACTGGGTAGTGGGAAAGCATGATCAAAGTGTTACTTGCCTTGGTGATGATCCGGGAAACCTAGCGATTCGAAGTAGCAAGCGGCGCACTCTGGGTACTCTATCGCAAACAAACAAGCATACAATAAGTACTCAACTAATGCACAGGTAAAACTAAAATAAGAGATCTAACCAGAAATTTGAACTTAAGAACTCTGGTTGGCAAAAAGAGTCAAATCGAACGAAGCAACGAAAGACAAAAGGCAAAAGAAACAGGATTCATTTACTATTATGGATCTAAGGCAATTTTTACAGTGGAAAAAACTTGTTTAAGTTGGTTAAACAGAAAGAGGGTTTCGAGACGAAACTCCAGGCGCTTGAATCGCCTGATTCCGGCTAACGAGCGAAAAGTTAGACTAAAACGAAAACTGGATGAGAAATCGCGATCAGAAAAATCGCGGATTTAATCCGAGAAAAAGAAAAACAACGAACGTTCGCTAGAACGAACGAACGGACAAACGCTCGCTATAAATAAACCGGAAAACCGATCTATTTTAAAAAAAGCCGAAACTAAAAAACGAGCAAAACCGTCGGAAAAACCGAACGGTTTTCGAGAAAACCGGAGACTAAAAAATACTACCTCCGGCGATGGCGGCGGCGGCGGCGCGGCTAGGGTTAGGGTTGGGCAGGGCCGCGACTTGGGCCTCGGCTGGGGCGGCGGGGCGGCTTATAAGATGCCCGGCCAGGAGAGTCCCGACCGAAAATGGCCCGAGGTCAGTTCGGACTTTTTTTTATAATTACGCTCGGAAGAAAAAACAAAAGAAATACTAAACGGACTCCAAAAATCACGAAATAAATTTTCCCCGGCTTCTAAAATTAAGCCGCACAGGGTGAACATTTATTTGGGGCCTAAATGCAATTTTGAAAAACGTGCATTTTTCCTAAATTCAAATAAAATAACAAATAAAACCAAAATAAATCTTATTTGATTTTTTATTAAATCCTCAATATTTCTTTCTTTTTGGAAAGTCATTTTATTCCCTCTCTCATATTTTTGTAATAGAAATAATTGAAGATAAAATAAATAAAATCAAAAGATCCTATTTTCAAAATTTGAGACAACTCAAATATGAAAATAACGAAATCCCCAACTCTCTCTGAGGGTCCTTGAGTTGCGTGAAATTTCTAGGATCAACCAAAATGCAATAAATATGATATGCAATGATGATCTAGTATATAACATTCCAAATTGAAAATTTGGGATGTTACAAACCTACCCCCCTTAAGATGAATCTCACCCTCGAGATTCGGGTTGGCTAGAAAATAGGTGAGGGTGGTCTTTCAGCAATTCTTCCTCTCATTCCCAGGTGGCTTCATCCTCCGTGTGGTGGCTCCACTAAACCTTGCAAAACTTGATAACCTTGCTGCGGGTGACTCGACTGGCATACTCTAGAATCTTAACTGGTTTCTCCTCATAGGTCAAATCACTGTCCAACTGAATTGCTTCCAGTGGTACCATATCTCTCAGTAGTATGTCAGCCACCTCTGCATGGCACTTCTTCAACTGGGATACATGGAACACGTCGTGAACTCCCAACAATCCTTCAGGCAATTCCAGCTTGTAGGCTACTTCTCCCATACACTCCAAAACTTTGTATGGGCCTACAAAACATGGCGCTAATTTTCCCTTAACTCCAAAGCGCTTAACTCCTCGAAGTGGTGATACTCGAAGATAAACTCGGTCTCCGACTTCGTAAACTGTCTCCTTGCATTTAGAATCTGCATAACTCTTCTGCCTGGATTGAGCTACCTTCAGCCTGTCGCGAATTAATTTCACTTTCTGTTCAGATTCCTTTATCAGATCCGGTCCAAACAACTGGCGGTCTCCAACTTCATCCCAGGACAATGGGGTCCTACACCTCCTTCCGTACAAGGCTTCGAAAGGGGCCATCTTCAAACTGGATTGATAGCCTTTGTTGTAAGAGAACTCTGCATACGGCAAATTCTCGTCCCAACTAGATCCGTAATCTAGTGCACAAGCTCTTAGCATATCCTCCAAAATCTGATTGACTCTCTCAGTCTGTCCATTTGTCTGCGGGTGGAAAGCTATGCTAAACTCCAGTCTGGTTCCCAAAGTTTCATGCAACTGATTCTAGAACTTTGAGGTAAACTGGGTTCCTCTATCTGATACTATACTCCTTGGAACTCCATGCAGACAAACGATTCTAGTCATGTATATCTTTGCCAACTTTGCACTGGTATAGGTAGTCTTCACTGGAATGAGATGAGCTATCTTTGTCAAACGATCGACTACGACCCATATCGAGTCATAGCCTGAACGTGTTCTGGGCAATCCTGTAATAAAATCCATGCCTAACTTATCCCACTTCCATTCGGTTATGGGCAATGGCTATAGCAATCCGGCTGGCTTCTGATGTTCTGCCTTTACTCTCTAACATACATCACAAATTGCTACATATTCCGCAATATCCTTCTTCATTCCGGTCCACCAGAAAATATCCTTCAAATCCAAATACATCTTGGTATTTCCTGGGTGAATCGAATATGGTGAATCATTGGCCTCTTTTAAAATGAAATTCCTGATCTCCGGATCATTTGGCACATAAACACGGTCTTCAAACCATAAGGTATCATGCTCATCCTCACGAAATCCCTTAGCTTTTCCTTTGCTCATTTTCTCCTTTATCTCGGCAATCTCCTTATCAGTCTTTTGGGCTTCTCTGATCGTATCCATCAACGTAGACTGAATCTCCAATTCTGCTACATAGCCTCTCGGAACTATTTCCAAACAAAGCTCTCGAAGATTTTCGGCTAACTCCCTTGGTAAATCTCCCGTCATTAAGGTGTTGACATGGCTCTTACGGCTCAACACGTCAGCTACTACGTTAACCTTTCTGGGGTGATAATGCAATTTCATATCATAATCCTTGATGAGCTCCAACCATCTCCTTTGTCTGAGATTCAACTCCTTCTGTGAAAATATACTTCAAACTCTTATGATCCGCGTACACCTCGCAATGCTTTCCAATCAGAAAATGTCTCCAAGCCTTCAGTGCATGCACTACGGCTGCTAACTCCAAATCATGTGTAGCATAATTCAACTCATGAGGCTTAAGCTGTCGTGAGGCATATGAAACAACTCTTCCTTCCTGCATAAGTACTGCTCAAAGTCCTCGACGTGAAGCGTCACAATACACCTCATAATCCTTGGTCTGGTCTGGCAAAATCAACACTGGTGAGGTAACCAAACGTTTCTTCAACTCCTGAAAACTAGCCTCACATTCCTCAGTACATATGAACTTGGTATCCTTCTTTAACAACTCCGTCATAGGCTTCGCAATCTTTGAGAAATTCTCAATAAACCTCTGGTAGTATCCAATGAGTCCAAGAAAACTCCGGATCTCTCCAATTGTGGTTGGCGCTTCCCACTTGGTCACAGTATGAACTTTAGTGGGATCTACTGCTATACCTTCTTCGGATATAACGTGTCCGAGAAATCCAACTTCTTTCAACCAAAACTCACATTTGCTAAATTTCGCATATAATTGATGTTCTCTGAGCTTTCCAATAACCAAACGCAAATGCTCCTTATGCTCCTCTTCATTTTTCGAGTAAACCAGGATATCATCAATGAACACTACGACGAACTTATCCAAGAACTCCATAAACACTTTGTTCATCATGTTCATAAAATATGCAGGTGCGTTAGTCAGACCAAATGACATAACGGTATACTCGTACAGCCCATACCTGGTGGTAAAAGCTGTCTTGGGTATATCCTGTTCTCGAATCTTCAACTGGTGGTATCCTGATCGTAGATCAATCTTGGAAAACACCTTAGCTCCATGAAATCGATCAAACAGATCATTGATCATCGGTAGTGGGTACTTTTTCTTGATGGTTACTTCATTCAATCCTCGATAATCAACAACCATCCTTAACGATCCATCCTTCTTCTCCACTAGAAGTACTGGCGATCCCCAAGGCGATGAACTTGGGCGAATGTATCCTTTATCCAGAAACTCCTTAATTTGCTTCTTAATTTCCACCAAATCCTTTGCAGGCATCCTATATGGTCTCTTTGATATTGGCCCGGTGCATGGCAAAAGCACAATCAAAAACTCAATATCTCTATCAGGTGGCATGCCTGGCAATTCTTCTGCAAATACATCAGGGAAATCCTTCACTACTGGTACTTCCTCCTGCACAACTCCTGTTAAACAATTTACTTGAGTCCTCTTCGACACATGCCGGGATACATACTTGATCCTTCTCCCTTCTGGGGTGGTAAGTAAGATCGACTTACTGGCGCAATCGATGTTTCCTCCATACATCGACAACCAATCCATACCCAGAATTACATCCAAACCTTGTGATTCCAATATTATCAAATCTGAGGGTGTCACATCCCTAGCTTCTGGTAATGCTCTAGGCTAGCTTCATGTGTGCATCATGTCTATATTCCGAAAGTTGAAATGAGGAAATTGAAAGCCTCGGAAATCATTTTAATAAAAGGGCAAGAAACCCTAAAACTGCAATCAGTAAATCCAAAAATGCCCTAGAAATAGCTCTGACAATTTTGGCAAGAGTTATAAATCAAACCAAAATTTTGGAACATTTCTAAGGAATTATTTGGGCTCTGATTTTAAATCAATATTCTATTTGAATTTGGAGTTATATTCATAATATATAATGAATATATTTTCAAATGCCCTGAGATATTTTATGTATATGAGGAGTAGACCTTAAGTGACATAAAATTATCCAGGGGAGTTTTGGCACTGTTTTCAAATTTGTTTGAATTTGAATTCAGTGGCAATTAAATAAAACAAAACAGAAGAAAAATTAAAAATGAGCAGAAGACCTACCTGGCCTTACCTGCGGCCCAGCCCAGCTGGCCCTTGCCAGTCGTCCCGTACCTCTGCCAGTAGGCAGAGGAAAGGCAGTGAGCGCACGCGCCCGAGCGGCCACCTCCTGCTTCGCCGTGTCGACGCCTCCTTCCTCCCAACCCCGCGCCCAGGAGACGTGGACAAGGCCGTGCTGATCCCCCTTCTTCCCTGGCCATTTTCACCCTCTCCCTCCTCCTTCTTTGCCCGAACAAAGAGCCCCGCCGGCCACCGCAGCGCGCAGCTCACCGCTGACGTGGTCACTGGCCTCCCCTCGCCTCCCCACCTTGCGTGAGAGCTCCGCCTCTCTGTTCTCTTCCTCATAGCCGAGCCGCACGACGCCGGGAGCCCTGTACCGTTGTCCTCGCCCGCTTCTTCAACCCTCGGTCGTGAAGATCTCCGGCGACCGTACGCCGTCGTCAGTGCATCCCCGACTTCCCCCTCGCGCTCGTTAGCCTCGCTGTGAGCCTCCGCACCGAACCCCTCTCTTCCCTCTGCTGATTTCATCCTCTAACCGCGGGCTCCATTGAGCCCGAGAGCTCGTCGCCGCCGACCATGGCGCCGCCATGGCCAGAGCTCGAACCAGCCGCCCCCGCATGCGTCATCGTTCTCCCCGCCTCTGCAGGAGCCCGTAGCCACCACCAGCTCCTCCTCCCGTACACCACAATGCCATCCCGGCCAACTCCGTGCGGGCGCCGCCGCGGATGTGCTCGTTGCCGTCAGCTCCGGCGACTACGCGACCAATCAGTGGCACCGTTGGACGCGGCGCATCCCCAGGGTCCTGTAGAATCCACCCGCGCGACGAATGGTCGCCGGAACGGAGATTCCGGCGTGCCTCCGCCTTCGGTTGAGGTCGCCGGTGGCCTAACCCCGGCTGGCTGACGTGTCAAATTAGGCTAAAACTAATTAGTCACTAACTACCCTCCCTAGTCACTGACATGTGGGCCCATGCCCTTCTCACACTTTTAGATAGGATTAAATTAGCACTAACAGTCTTTGTTAATTAGCCTAGTCACTGACCAGTGGGTCCCAGCGTCAGGTTTGACCTGGACCACGCCCGTTGACCGCTGACATCACAGTGACGTCATGCTGACGCAATAACTCTTTTCTGGATTTATTCTTTTACAGGAAATTCCAGAAAATTGCCTAAACTTCTAAAAATCATAGAAATTCAACCGTAACTCCAAATAAGATAAATTATATATGAAAAATGATCAGAAAAATCCAAGGAATCTGAATATAGCATTTTCATGCATGTTTGAAAAACTTAACCTCACTGTTTAGTCCAAAACATGATAATGCACTATTTGAATTCATAGTTTGAATTTGAATTTGAACCTGGTGTTCAAACCAACTCCATTTGACTTGTTGCTAGTTGCATTAGCTCAATCAACAGCATATTGCCATGTCATGATCATGCATCATATTGTTGCATCGCATTGATTGTGTTCTTCCTTGTTTGCCGGTAATTTCCCCCTCTTAGTAGACGTTGTTTCCGACAACGTGATCGATGACACCGATGAAGAGCTATACTATCTTCAGAAGTGCTAGGCAAGAAAAACCCCCTTGTTCATTCCGATACAATCCTACTCTCTCGCTCCTGCTCTCTTTTACTGCATTAGGACAACAACGTTACAACTATTACATGCTGCGGTAGCTGAACCCCTTTCCTCTGCATGACCTGTCATTGCCACAGTAAATAGATGAAACCCACTAGCATGAGTAGGAGTTGCTGGAGCCCTGATGTGCCTACTCATTCATGCTTGTTGTCATGCCTGCTACTTCTTAGAGTTGAGTCGGGTCTGATTCATCGGGAATGGATTGGAATGTGGTGAACATGTCCTACTATTGAGAGCTAAGTGTGTGAACACGATTTGGTAAAGGTAGCGGTGAGAGGCCATGTAGGAGTACATGGTGGGTTGTCTCATTGCAGCCGTCCTTAGGAACGGAGTTCTGTGTTTGTGATCCATGAATAGTTACTAACACACATTGGGCTCCGGGCGCTCCAAGCTCTCTCGTCTTATTAATCAACTCGATCCTTGTCCAGGAGTTGCAACTAGTTTCTGGTGTTTGTAGGTAGTGCTAGTAGTCTACCAAGTGGCACCCGGTACAGGTGGGCTTTGGACAGACTAGGCACGGTGGCCGGTGTACCAAGTGGCACCCGGATGGTGGGCTTGGGAACCCTGCTCACATCGTTTGGGGCCGTGAGCGACATCCCGGCCGGATCTCTTTGCGGATGGAACTTGAATAGGCAATAAACCTGGACTAGAGACTTGTTGGTTAGTCAGGTCGTGGCCGACTCCCTCGCCCGGTTTCCGCTTGAAGGTTGCCGAGGTACATGACATGTACAGGGCGATAAGTGGCCAGAGCGTGTGTGAAGAATTACACCCCTGCAGGGTTATCATTATCTATTAGAATAGCCGGATTCCTCGGATATGGAAACTTGGACCCCTTGCATAGTTCATAGACAAGTGAAAGTGGATACTCTAAAATGCGCCAGATAAGCATGAGTGCTACGGATGGCGTTCTCGTAGGGAGACGGGAGCGGATCCATAGTGGTGTATTGGTATGGTGAATTTGTGGACTCGTGTGCGCCACCTCAAAAGAGTTACTTGCAGTCGTAGTTCAGGTTAGCCACTGAGTCAAAGCTGGCTTGCTGCAGTTAAACTCCACCACCCTCTTTGTTGATACCGATGCATATGTAGTTAGTTCTGATGTAAGTCTTGCTGGGTACATTTGTACTCACGTTTGCTTAATTTATGTTTTGTAGAGAGACGTGAGTCTCGCTAGTAGTTCCGCGTGGACTTCGATGTTTAGCTTGTTACCTCAGCTACGATCTTGTGCCCTCGGCAGGATCTGGTAGATAGTCAGGCTTCTCAGCCTTTTTCATTTGTAGATGTCTGTACTCAGACATGTTAAGCTTCCGCATGTGCTTTGACTTGTTTGCTATGAATGTGGGGTCATGAGACCCATGCTTGTAATATCTCGCTCCTCGGAGCCTAATGAATAAATACTTGAGTCATAGAGTCTTGTTGTGATGCCATGTTGTATGTACTCATATCGGGCATATTGTGTGTATGATTGAAATGCTTGGTATGAGTGGGATCCGACAATCTAGTTGTTTACCTTGGCAGCCTATCATATGGGGAAATGTAGTCTAGTGCTTTCTGAGCGATAGTAGTCCGCTACAGCCTAGTTCACCAGAGTCCTGCTAGCCCAGCACTACTGCTCGGAACACTTGACTGGCCGGCATGTGTTTCACTTTGTTCCTGTGTCTGTCCCTTCGGGGAAATGTCACGCGGTGACTTCCGGAGTCCTGTTAGCCCAGTGCTACAGCCCGGATTCACACGTTGATGACCGACATGCTCGATGTGATTCATGTATGCCTGTCCTCATGGGTTAGCGCCGCTTTGGGTTCACGACTAGCCATGTCGGCCCGGGTTCTCTGTCATATGGATCCTAGCGACACTATCATATACGTGAGCCAAAAGGCGCAAATGGTCCCGGGCCAAGTAAGGTGGCACCCGTGGGAATACCGTGCGTGAGGCCGCAAAGTGATATGATGTGTTACATGCTAGATCGATGTGGCTTAGGATCGGGGTCCTGACAGCTTTGGTATCAGAGCCTGACTGCCTGTAGGATTACCAAGCCAAACTGGTTGAAGTTGAGTCTAGAAATGCTTTAGTTATATAAGGGAATTGATTGTGGAAGGGAACGTAAGGCTCTTTTTACTCCTTATACCTCATGGCCTTCTAATCTGAGTCAACCTCTTCTCTTCTACGGGGATTAAGAACTAGGCCTTCTCATCTATCTATCAGGATGACGTGTTACTAATCCATAGACTTATAAGATTGATGGATTTAAGCCTTAGTTCAGTTCCTACTACTTCCGTGTGTTCATAGTTGGTCTCGGAACTTTGATATTGTGCATCTAAGTGGTTATGCCACCAATTTGTAGGATGTCTCAAAACTTTTTGAGCATTTACAGCCGTTATGCTGTCCGAGTCATCCCAGGTTTCTAGATAGTCTGATGCATTTGCAAATCCTTCCTCCTAGTTTTCAATGTCCTTTTGGCCCAGATTAAGCACACTAATCGGTCTGTTGAGGTACTCCATTGCCTCGGTATATATGTTGGACCGGAAGGTGGCAGGCTGTTAATGGACCGGATCAAATATGGGCCGACATTAAGCACACTAATCGGTGTGTGAATACATAGACCACAACACGTCCCTAGTGAGCCTCTAGTTGACTAGCTCATTGATCAAAAGATAGTCATGGTTTCCTGACTATGGACATTGGATGTCATTGATAACGGGATCACATCATTAGGAGAATAATGTGATGGACAAGACCCAATCCTAAGCATAGCTCAAAGATCGTGTAGTTCGTTTGCTGTAGCTTTTCTGAATGTCAAGTATCATTTCCTTAGACCATGAGATTGTGCAACTCCCGGACACCGTAGGAGTGCCTTGGGTGTGCCAAACGTCACAACGTAACTGGGTGACTATAAAGGTACATTACAGGTATCTCCGAAAGTGTCTGTTGGGTTGGCATGAATCGAGACTTGGATTTATCACTCCGTGTGACGGAGAGGTATCTCTAGGCCCACTCGGTAATGCATCATCATAATGAGATCAATGTGATAAAGTGGTTGATCACGGGATCATGCATTACGGCATGAGTAAAGTGACTTGCCGGTAACGAGACTGAACAAGGTATTGGGATACCGACGATTGAGTCTCGGGCAAGTAACGTACCGATTGACAAAGGGAATTGTATACGGATTGATTGAATCCTCGACATCGTGGTTCATCCGATGAGATCATCGTGGAGCATGTGGGAGCCAACATGGGTATCCAGATCCCGCTGTTGGTTATTGACCGGAGAGTCATCTCGGTCATGTCTGCATGTCTCCCGAACCCGTAGGGTCTACACACTTAAGGTTCGGTGACGCTAGGGTTGTTAGGAAGACTTGTATGTGATTACCGAATGTTGTTAGGAGTCCCGGATGAGATCCCGGATGTCACAAGGAGTTCCGGAATGGTCCGGAGGTGAAGATTTATATGTAGGAAGTTGTCATACAGTCACCAGAAAGGTTCGCGGGCATATCGGTATTGTACTGGGGCCACCGGAGGGGTTCCGGGGGTCCACCAGGAGGGGCCACCTCTTCCGGAGGGCCTTATGGGCTGTATGGAGAAGGGAACCAGCCCAAGTGGGCTGGGGCGCCACACCCCCCTAGGGCCCATGCGCCTAGGGTTGGGGGAAACCATAAGGGGGGCGCCCCCTTGCTTGGGGGCAAGCCCCCCTAGCCACCGCCCCCCTCTCTAGATCTCATCTAGAGGGGGCCGGCCCCCTTCCCCCTTCCCCTATAAGTAGAGGGGTGAGGGGAGGGCTGCAAATAACATCCAAGGCGCAGCCCCTCCCCTCCCCAACACCTCTCCTCCTCCGAAAGAGCTTGGCGAAGCCCTGCTGGAGTACTGCAGCTTCACCACCACCACGCCGTCGTGTTGCTGTTGGAGCCCTCTTCCTCAACCTCTCCCTCCTCCTTGCTAGATCAAGGCGCGGGAGAAGTCCTCGCTCCGTACGTGTGTTGAACGCGGAGGTGCCGTCCGTTCGGCGCTAGGATCTTCGGTGATTTGGATCACTCGAGTACGACTCCATCAACCCCGTTCTCTTGAACGCTTCCGCTCGTGATCTACAAGGGTATATAGATGCACTCCTTTCTCCCTCGTTGCTAGATGACTCCATAGATTGATCTTGGTGATGCGTAGAAAATTTTAAAATTCTGCTACGTTCCCCAACAACCTCTGCTCAAGGGAATCGAAGGCGGGGCGCCTCTCGGCAAGAAGTTTCGCCTTGACCTCTAGTTGGGCCTTCTGAGCCTCCATCTCCTCCTTCAACTTCTCCAGGTGGTAGTGCTGCGCAGCCTGCTCCCGGCCCGCTTTCTCCAGCTCAAACAGTCAGCAAACGCAGCCTCACGAGCCTTCAGGTCCTCCTCCCGCACCTCGAGTCCGTGGGTCCCGGTGGCTTGCTCGTCATGGAGGGCCTTCGGCTGGGCCTCCACTGCTTGGCAGTGTTCCTCGGCAGCCTTGGCATCCTTCACCGCTATCTTGCGGGCTACCGCAGCCAGGCCGAGCACCCGCTCACCCTCCTCTAAAGCCGCCACAGCTTGGCGCCAGGCCGCCCTAACGGATGTATCGGCCCGGAGCCATCCGGAGATCGGCTTCAGGCGCCCCGACGCCCTGCGTTGGTTAGGCCCTTGAAGATCACCCTGGAGCTGATCTAGCACGGAGAGGGCATCATCCAGAACAATGGGTGCAGCGGAAGAATCATGGCCCAGCGGCGTGATGGACGGGGGAGGAGACAGCGTCAGCGCAAGTGAGGCAGTAGCGGCAGAGAAGGCTGGGAGCCCGAAGCCTCTAGGACCTCAGGAGGCGAGCTGAGGGTGGGCGCCTCCAGAGCCAGTGAAAGCACAAGTGCTCCCTGGGTAATTTTGGTAATTAATGTCAACATATCTCTTGTTGGACTAATACTTTTATCTAGTATATTTCAGAATGTTCAACAAAGGCGTGGCATGGACAAGAGGATGTGGAACCCCTTCAAGAAGCTAAGGACAAGGATTGGCAAAAGCTGAAGACTCTACATTTTCATTTTAGTGATCCAAGATGACATTGAGTCCATAGGAAAAGCCAATACTATTAAAAGTGGATGAGGTGTTGCCTAATCGCTTGCTTGCTCAAAGTGCTTAGTGATATGCTCCAAAGCCCTCAACCACTTTCTCATTTCCACATATGTCCCAAACCAAAAGTAAAACTCAGCCCCACCGATTTGATCTATCCGGCGCCACCGAGTTCACTTGACATAGCCACTGCCATAAACCCTAATCAATTCGGTCCCACTGATGGGATCTCGGTCTCACCGAGATGTGCTTGCAAACTCTCTGTTGCCTATTGCAATTATGTCGGTCTCACCGAGATAAGCAATCGGTCCCACCGAGTTTGCTTAACCAACTCTCTGTTTTCCTTATTACCAAAATTGGTCTCACCAACTTTGTGTAATCGGTCAAACCGAGTTGAGGTTTTACCCTAACCCTAGCACATCGGTCCCACCGAGTTTACTATGTCGGTCCCATGCAAAAGCCTAACGTTCACATTTTGAACTGAATCAGTCTGATCGAAGTTTGTGTATTCGGTCTCACAGAGTTTGGTAAATTGTGTGTAATGGTTAGATTTTGTGTGGAGGCTATATATATACCCCTCCACCCAACCTCCATTCATGGAGAGAGCAATCAGAACGTCCCTACACTTCTACCATACATTTTTTGAGAGAGAACCACCAACTCATGTCTTGAGACCAAGATATTCCATTCCAACCACAAGAATCTTGATCTCTAGCCTTCCCCAAGTTGCTTTCCAGTAAAATCATCTTTCCACCAAATCCAAATAGATGAGAGAGAGTTGAGTGTTGGGGAGACTATCATTTGAAGCACAGGAGAAAGGTGTTCATCATCAACACACCATCTATTACCTTTTGGAGAGTGGTGTCTCCTAGATTGGTTAGGTGTCAATTGGGAGCCTCCGTCAAGATTTTGGAGTTGAACCAAGGAGCTTGTACGAGCAAGGAGATCGTCTACTTCATGAAGATCTACCCAAGTGAGGCAAGTCCTTCGTGGGCGATGGCCGTGGTGGGATAGACAAGGTTGCTTCTTCGTGGCCCCTTCGTGGGTGGAGCCCTTCGTGGACTCGCGCAACCATTACCCTTCGTGGGTTGAAGTCTCCATCAACGTGGATGTATGATATCACCACCTATCGGAACCACGCCAAAAATCTCCGTGTCTCGAATTGAGTTTGCACAATCCAATCCCATCCCTTTACTTTCTTGCAACTTGCATGCCTTACTTTCTGCTGCTCATATACTCTTTCCATGCTTGCTTGAAATGTATTGTGAATGTTTAAACTTATGCTAAAAACTCCACCTTAACTTAAAGATTTTAAAAACCGCTACTTTTCCTTGTTGAGGGTCTAATCACCGCACCCCTCTAGACACCTCTTCTCTATCCTACAATTGGTATCAGAGCATTGGTTTCCATTGCTTTGGTTTAATCACCATTGGGGGAAGATGGATGAGTCTACATTAGGGAGTCTTAGACGTAGAGTACCTATACTTGATGGAGAGTTATTTCATGAGTGGAAAATAGAGATGCTTGAGATTTTCAATGAATATCACTGGAACAAGTACATTACTAGCCCTTGCGCACCCCTTGTTGTCCCCTTGCATCCTACCCTTGATGAGTCTATTGACATGATTCGTAATCTTAGAACCGTCAATTTAATCACTAGAGGATTACCTAGAAACTTGATTGCTAGCTTTCTTGCTCTTGATTGTGCTTACACCATATGGAGATTTCTTGTGGAACGATTTCCAAACTATTCCTTGCAAAATTTAGATGAGATTCTTCACAAGTCTATTGCTTTGAGTAAGATGAATTCCAATGATCCTAAGTTTGGTGATTGTCTATTTGATCTTACTAACCTCATGCGTGCCAAGGAAGATGTTGGAATCATTAGCAATATCATCTCTGAAGCCATTAGAATTCATAAAGATGAACATTGTGATAATCACCTATCTAATGAATCACTCTCTCTAGGAATTGATCAATCACAAGACGATGTTGAACATGGGTACTATGATGAAGATGATGATAGTGACTTTGATCTTGATGAGTCTATGAGACATTTTGGTCTTATGGAAAATCTTCGCAGCTACATGGCTGAAGGAAAGGAATGGGTTCTTGATAGTGGATGTACCGATCACATGACCGGAGACAAGGACATGTTTCGTGAGCTTGCTGAAAACAATTTCCCTCGAAAGTATGTTACTTTTGGTGAAAACTCAAAGGGTAAGGTGGCCATCTAACATGATAGCTCCATACAAAATGTTATGCTCATTGAATCCCTTGGGTATAATTTACTTCTCGTATCTAGACTTGCTGACTTTGGTTTCAATGTCCTATTTACTGAAGTAGATTGCCAAGTGTTTGGTAGAGATAATCAATATGGTCTTTACCGGTATACGTAGAGGTGATCTATACATTGTTGATTTCACTAAAAAGGCTCAACGTAGAACTTGCTTAATTGCTAAATCATCTAAAGGTTGGTTGTGGCATAGAAGGTTAAGTCATGTGGGCATGCGAAATCTTGATAAGATTATTAAAGGTAATCATATCCTTGGAGTGGAAGATGTTATATTTGACAAGGATAGATTGTGCAGTGCTTGTCAAGCAGGAAAAAAAGTTGGAGGGAAGTTACCCCGTGAAGAACATCATGACCACGAGAAGACCGCTTGTACTACTTCATATGGATCTCTTCGGTCCTAATGCCTATAAAAGTCTTGGTGAAACTCATTTGGTCTAGTCATAGTCGATGATTTTTCAAGATTTACGTGAGCGTTCTTTCTTGATGATAAATCATAGGTCCAAAAGATCTTCAAGAACTTCGCTAGGAAGGCCCAAAATCAATTTGAAGTTAATATCAAGAATGTTCGTAGTGACAATGGAATGGAGTTCAAGAACGGAAAAGTGGATACCTTTCTTGACGAAGAAGGGATTTCACACGAGTTTTCGGCTACGTACACACCTCAACAAAATGGAGTTGTTGGGAGGAAGAATCGGACCCTTATTGAGATGGAGAGAATGATGCTTGATGATTACAAGATGCCAAAACACTTTTATACGGAAGCAGTTGAGACAACTTGTCATGCAACAAATCACTTGTATCTTCACAAGCTACTCAGTACGATGGCATACGAGCTCCTCACAGGTAACAAACCCCAAGTTGGATACTTTCAAGTATTCAGCTCAAAGTGTTACATTCTTGATAAGCATCGTCATTCTAAATTTTCTCCAAAATCTCATGAGGGTTTCCTACTTGGTTATGGCTCAAACTCTCACACTTACTGTGTCTACAACAATTTCTCCCGAAATGTGGAAGAGACGGTAGATGTGAAGTTTGATGAATCTAAAGGCTCGCAAGTAGAGCAATTGCCAATTGATGTAGTAGACAAACATCCTTCGAAAGCAATCCAAGACTTTTCTATTGGCAAGATACGCCCAACAGAGGAGAAGGAGAGTACCTCGTCCGTCCAAGTGGAAGCTTATAGAAGGTGAACCAAGAGTTGAGACGGAGGCATCCACAAGTGGGACACACCAAGATGAAGAAAGAGAGGAAGTACACCAAGATGAACCTCAGCAACCTCCTCCACCTCGACAAGAGAACGAATGTCAACAATGAAGAATGCCAAGAGAAAGAACAAGATGACGAAGAAGATGTTCCACCCTGACCCTAACAAAAGTTCTCACGAGTTAGAGCAAGAGTCACAAGAGACCATCCCGTTGAGCAAATCTTCAATGATATCCAAACCAGGAGAATCACTCGCTCTAAAACTCGTTTGGCAATTTTTTGTGAACATTATTCATTCATCTATAGCATTGAACCTATGAAGGTTGAAGAAGCATTGGAAGATCCGGATGGGATAAATGCCATGCATGAAGAGCTACACAACTTTGAGAGGAACCAAGTGTGGACATTGGTTGAGAAGCCCGACAACAACCACAACATCATCAGTACCAAATGGTTGTTCTCAACAAAGCAACAAGCAAGACGAAGATGGACAAGTCTTTCGCAACAAAGCATGTATCGTCGCCCAATGCTACACTCAAGTAGAAGGTATGGACTATGGTGAGATATATTCCCCCGTTGCTAGACTTTAGTCCATCCTCATTTTACTTCCCTATGCTAATCACCATGATATTACCTTGTACCAAATGGACATTAAAAGTTCGTTTCTAAATGGTGAAATTGAGGAGGAAGTTTATGTAAAACAACCTCCTGGCTTTGTTAATCCTAAGAAACGGACCATGTTTACAAACTTCACAAAGCACTTTATGGTATTAAACAAGCTCCTAGAGCATGGTATAAATGCTTAACCAGGTTCCTTATTGAAAAAGGCTTTGAGATTGGAAAGATTGATTCTACTATTTTTACTAAAAGGGTTAATGGTGAATTATTTGCGTGCCAAATTTATGTTGATGATATCATATTTGGTTCGACTAACACCCATTTTAGTGAAAAGTTTGGAAAGCTAATGTCGGAGAACTTTGAGATGTCTATGATGAGTGAACTCAAGTTCTTTCTTGGTTTGCAAATCCAGAAAACTAAGAAGGGTACCTTTGCCAGAAAGGAATTATTGCGCCAGCATGACCTCATAGTGACGTCAGCAGGTCAACGGCTCGGTCCAGGTCAAACCTGACATGTGCGGTCCACACGTTAGTGACAAAGTTAACTAACAAGGTTAATTAAAATTAAACTAAACCTAATCTAGTTTAGTTAAGGCCTGGGCCCACATGTCAGAGACTAACCTATCTAACTAAGTTAATTAACGCTAATTAATCTATTGCTTAATTAAGCAGGGGCCTGCCCACACGTCAGTGAGTCAGGGGGGAAGTCAGCCCAGCCAACCGGGGTCAAAACACGCCGAAGTTGACCCGCGGCTCGCCGCCGGCGAGGCCAGAGACGGCAGATGCGTTCGGGATTCATCCTCCGGCGTCCAAAACGACGGACAAGGCCATCTACGGAACGAGGAGACTCGTCCGCGTTGAACTGTGCAAGCGGGAGGGGCAGTGGTGGAGCAAGCTCGCCGAACTCGAGCTCATGGCGGCGGCCGGCACTCGGGTGAACTCGGAATGGACGTGGTAGGGCACGGCAGGAGCCAAGGGGGCATGCGTTCGAATCGTGGGGCTGCACTGATTGCAGTGGTGAGCTCGGACGTGTGCTTGCACGGCCGTAGCCACGACGGCATCATGGCCGGCGGTGAGGTGCTCTCGGCTCCGGTGGACACGGCGGCTACACGACGCAATCGATGTGTTGAGGAGGGGGGTTAGGGGCAGGAGCTCACAACGGTTGCAATGGGGGCGTCGACGAGCTCGGGGAGGGGCTGGTGATGACGGGAGGTCGTCGGCGATCTTTGGCGGCAGAGGAGGAAGAAGACAAGGTAGCCGGCGATGCGGGGCGTCCGTCGTCACGTGGCTCCTCATAGATGATGAAGACCACCCTACGGTTCTCCTGGGCGGGTCGGCGTGGCGAGGGGAGCTCCGCGGGCACGGCTTTGGCAAGCGGCGGCGACGGCGGCGCTCGGGGAAGAGAGGGGGAGGGAGCCAGAGGAGGGGATGAGCATGGGGAGACTGAGGGAGTGGTCCAGGGAGCTGCGTCACGTCTCGAGGGCGTGGGGGGGGGAGGAGAGCTCGCCAGCGCGAAGCAAGAGCTGGCGCAGCCGGCGTCGTGCTCTGATTCGCCTCTGCCTACTGGCAGAGGTAGAAGACGGTCATGCCCCTATGGGCTGGGCCTCTATAGTGCTGGGCTGGGCCAGGGAGGTGAGCGGCAGGTAACTCTTCCCTCTTCTCTTTTTTTATTTCAGTTTTCTATTTCTTTTATTCTATTTTGAATTAGTAAAAATACTAATCCACTTTGTAAAATCCTGAAAATAATTGTGGGTAGTGTTTGGATTATTTCCAACAACCCAAAACTAGTTTCAGAGTTATTAGAGCATTTAAAAATATTTATAGGATTTAAATGCTCCAATTCAAATACGATATGAGTTAATTCAAAGATCCAGAATGTCCTGGAAATATATGTTCATCATTTTTGGTAGAGGTTTTCACCTTTATCAAAAATCATGAACATTTTCAAAGGATATTTTGGGATCTCTGAAAATATTTTTACTGATCCTAGTTAAATTCATTTGGTGCTAGGGTTTCAACAATCCCCATTTCAAGTTTCATGAAATTTAAACATGATGCATGGATGCAATGCCACTAGTTACAAGCAAACTCTAGGGCTCTGACATGTATATCGATGCAAATGAACATGGAAACAGCTTACTATTCACATTTTTTACTGAAAATTGAAACCACTGAACATGATCACTTCCTTATCTCTGAAATTATGTGATGTTGTTTGCAATGGTATTTGGTTTCTGTATTCTGCAAGCCTCATGATGGTAATTGAAATATCCTTTATCATGTTGTAGATGCTTAGCAAATGCTTTTGCTACTACCTGATCATAATCATCTGCCTTTTACTCCTTTCATTTCTGTATGAATGGCCTGAAGAGACTTATCCCACATGGGCACATAGACCAGGATACATTGTATCTCAGGATATAGCAAAAGAGGGGAGCTAAGGGTATGCACCCTTCTAATTTTTTGGTAGGGTACCCCTTTTCTTGTTAGTGATAACGAATTCTCTTCAGCTGCTTTGGTATGAAATGGTATTCAAGGCAGCTTAGAGAAAAATACCATGCTCTCTAATTGTTGTGTGGAATATTAACTAGGGATCTTGACTTGCAGATGTTCAAGATGGAGGATGTTATCCAATGAGATGAAGAATGAAGGTTTTGATGTCAAGTATCAGAATGATGCGAGGATCTTGGCGCATCTTGGTGGAAGGCTGTGAGGATGGGTCTGTAGTTTCCCACTAGAAGGAAGGCAAATGATTGCCCTGAGACAAGTTCCAGAAAACAAAGCGAGGGCTTTTTTTCATACACGAACCATAATGTTTCCTCTCTATTTAATTAGTTACATTAGTTTATAGGAAACTTGGATGGTCAGTAGTTCATAACAGATGAACTATTTATATGTGAAAATTAATGCATGTGTGTTGTTTGGTTCTGGTTTAATATTGTTGGAAGACATGTGCTTTGCTGTTATGAATTATGCTACTTGATTTATTTTGTTGGTAATGTGAAATGCAGCTATCGAAGGGCTTGCAGATGTTGGTCGGCAAAATAAAACCCCGTATGATAGTTGGTCGGTAAAAGCTAATGACAGGCCCAACAGTATGTTGGTCGGGAAAGCCCATGGCAGCCCTCACAGATAGTCGGTCGGGAAACTTATACCCTATCAGACAGTTGGTCGGGAAAGGCCCATGGCAACCCCAGCGAATTGTTGGTCGGGAAAGGCCCATGGCACGCCCAACAGATTGTTGGTCGGGAAAGATACACCAAAGCCGACAAGCAGTCGGTCGGGAAAACTATGTCGGTCGGGAAAAGGCTTTCCCGTCTGGACTTTCCACAACAGACGCTATCGGTCGGCAATAGTCTTCCCCGATTGACTGTCTGTTGGTGGAACTTGTATTCCCGACCAACCTGACTGTAGGGAATGTAGTGTTCTGCTGTAGTGTTCTCATTGTCCCACTGCGGACACTCAGAGATGTAGTGGCCAGGTTTGTTGCACTTGTGGCATGTTCTCTTCTTGTAGTCAAGAGCAGAAGCTTCATCATTCCTTGAGCTTGATCGTGAGGACTTTCTGAAGCCTTTCTTCTTGGTGAATTTTTGGAACTTCTTCACAAGCATAGCAAGCTCCTTTCCAATGTCTTCAGGATCATCAGAACTGCTGTCAGATTCTTCTTCAGATGAGGAGACAGCTTTTGCCTTCAAGGCACGAGTTCGCCCATAGTTGGGACCGTAGATGTCTCTTTTCACAGAAAGCTGAAACTCATGTGTGTTGAGCCTCTCAAGTATGTCAGACGAATTGAGTGTCTTGAATTTAAGACGTTCTTGAATCATCAGGGCTAAGGTGTCAAACGAGTTGTCAAGTGATCTCAGGAGTGTCTTGACGACTTCATGCTTGGTGATCCCGGTAGCGCCGAGGGCTTGAAGCTCATTTGTGATGTCAGTGAGTCGATCAAACGTGTGCTGGACATTCTCATTGTCATTTCTCTTGAAGCGGTTGAAGAGGTTGCGAAGGACACTGATTCTCTGATCTCTCTGGGTTGAGACGCCTTCGTTGACCTTGGAGAGCCAGTCCCAGACTAGCTTAGATGTTTCCAAAGCACTCACACGGCCATACTGTCCTTTGGTCAGATGACCATAGATGATGTTTTTGGCAGTGGAGTCCAGTTGAACGAACTTCTTGACATCAGCAGCGGTGACACCTTCACCGGCCTTGGGAACGCCATTCTTGACGACATACCATAGGTCGACATCAATGGCTTCAAGATGCATGCGCATCTTATTCTTCCAGTAGGGATATTCAGTTCCATTGAAGATTGGGCATGCAGTGGAGACTTTGATTATCCCTGCAGTCAACATAGCTAAAACTCCAGGTGGCTAAACCGAATCACACAGAACAAGGGAGTACCTTCCTATGATACCAATTGAAAGTGCTAGTGATCGACTAGAGGGGGGTGAATAGGCGATTTTTATGAAAGTATTCAAAACATGGAAGTTTCAAAGACAAACAATAGAAATAAACCTATTACCATGCAACGGAAGGTAGACTACACTAGGCAAGCCATAGTCAAGTATTCAATAGAGTGAAAGCACAATGACTAATAGCAGCAATGTAGTACGGATCAGGCAGGAAGATATTGGGAAGCCACACAGAACACGCAGTCACTCAGTGAAGACAAAAGATAGTGCGAACATACAATGACTTCACGAGGACCAACAGTAAGTAAAGGGAAGGGAAGGAAGAAACCAGTGACTCGTTGAAGACAATGATTTGTTGGACTAGTTCCAGTTGCTGTGAGAACTATACGTCTGGTTAGGGAGGCTGAGATTCAACTCAGAAGACCTCGTCTTCACCTGATTCCCATTGAGCTAAGGACACCCAGTCCTCGCCCAATCACTCTGGTAAGTCTTCAAGGTAGACTTCCAAACCTTCACAGACTTCGTTCACCGGCGATCCACAATGACTCTTGGATGCTCAGAACGCGACGCCTAACCGGCTGGAGGATTCACAGACCTCAAGTCTAATAAGTCTTCAGATCACACATACAGGAAGACTTAAGTGATGCCTAACACTCTTTGGCTGTGGGTGTTTAGGGCTTTATCCTCGCAAGGAATTCTCTCTCAAAGGCTTCGAGGTGGGTTGCTCTCAAACGACAAAAGCCGTGCACAAACTCTGAGCAGCCAACTGTTTATGGTTGTAGAGGGTGGGCTATTTATAGCCACTAGGCAACCCGACCTGATTTGTCCGAAATGACCCTGGGTCACTAAGGAACTGACACGTGTTCCAACGGTCAGATTTCAAACACACGCGGCAACTTTACTTGGGCTACAAGCAAAGCTGACTTATCCAACTCTGGACAAAATTTGCTCTCATAGTCTTCACTCAAAGACATAGGATTTTGGTTAAGCATCACTTCAGTCATTCTGACTGGTTCACTTGGACCCCACTTAACAGTACAGTGGTTCCTATGACTCAACAAAGAAAAACACAGAATGACGAAACTGCTAAGTCTTCGCGCTCCATAGTCTTCACGCGATGTCTTCTCTTGTCATAGTCTTCAATGTGAATGTCTTCACATACCACCTTTGACTTCAATGTCTTCATACATTTTTAGGGGTCATCTCTGGTAGGAAAACCGAATTAATGAGGGACTTCTACCTGTGTTATCCTGCAATTCTCACAAACACATTAGTCGCTCAACTAGGTTTGTCGTCAATACTCCAAAACCAACTAGGGGTGGCACTAGATGCACTTACACATATTCCGGTCGTTCTGTTGGGGGCGCCCCTCGGGGTGCATCATCCCCAGGCCACGTGGGTCTGTCCCTGCGGCATGTATCGTTCTTGCATCTATCAGGACAAGCGTTACCTCCTTCCATGAGTTACTTTAGGATTATTACATGCCTGTCCAGTACTTCGATACCATGAGCGTCGTACACCCTTGCAAACCCACCCACGACTGCCTCATGATTAAGGACTGGCACGGCATCTGTGGTGGGGTCCGTCCATGCAGCGTCCCTAAACCTAAGAGGCTGAACTCTGGCTCGCGGGCCAGCTCCCATGTTTGTCACCTCCCATGGCCCTTGGTGCCTTGTTCTCGCATGAGCTAATCATGGGCGGATGAGCTGCGCGCCGGTTGTCTTTCTTCAGGATTTTCACATGAGAAGACTAGGCATGGTGTCTTTGCTCGGGTCCGTCCCTGTAGTGTCGATAAACCCAACGACTGAGCTCTGTCTGGCGGACCGGTCTCATTCACGTCACCTCCTGGGGTCATTCGTGTTTGGCCTTCTCATGTGACAAACTCAGGACATTCACTCGGCACAGGTTGTCTAACCATCTCGCAGGGCCATCACAAGTGTCAAGAATCAAATTCAGGCACAATCCGCCTTGAGGTAGGGCCTCGTGAGTCCAACGCTATCTCACGAGTGCCTAGAAAGACCTCCTCTAGCCCTGCCATACAAGCCATGTGTCAGGGTGGGGCTGTACATGCCTCGGGAGCTCAACTTAGAGGGAGGCCCCACCCACGCACCAGTGGAAGCACCATGCTCCGCTGGTAGTCGACACAGTCGAGGAGCGGCTATGCCCGTCCAAGTGCCTAAGTGCCATGCTCCGCGCTGGTGATAAACAACTGGGGCATCCCCATGGTCGCATCAACCTCAGGGAGCTGCTAGGCTCAATGTCTAGCCTCATCACAACACTTTCCCCTCGGGAGAGTCGCGCGAGGGGGCTAGGCACGGGTGCTACGCTTAGGTCACGCTAGTGCACACCAGCCTGCCAGGTCCCTCAGACCTTGTGATCGCGCGCCCCTCCCGAGCGGGACCTCCGTGAGAAAAGGTACGGAGGTCTGTTCGTATGTCAAGGGGGGACTCCTGAGCATCGTGACTCAGGAGCCTAACTGGTCACATAGCCCAACCCTTGGTCTCATCCTGGCGATCCGGACGACCCAACGGCGGATGAGGTATGCACAGGGCAGGGCCCCGCAGACGCAGAACACTAAGGCCTACTCTCGCATCTCCTTCGTGAGGGTTGTTTGTATGTCAAAGGGGACTCCTGAGCATCGATGCTCAGGAGCCTAACTGGCCATGTAGCCCCTCACCCCTTGGTTTTGTCCTGGTGATCCGAACGACCCAACGGCGGCTGAGGTATCACTACTACAGGATGCTGCTAACGTCAC
The DNA here is from genome assembly GCF_056163025.1 of Triticum urartu. Lineage (NCBI taxonomy): Eukaryota > Viridiplantae > Streptophyta > Magnoliopsida > Poales > Poaceae > Triticum > Triticum urartu. The sequence continues at coordinate 305,459,585 of NC_141878.1, forward strand.
ACTACGGTCAGAGACCCTTCAACGAAACTGTGTGTGATGCAATAATAGAAAAAAGTGGTGTAAAAGAACCGTAAAAAAGGTGCAAAACTTTTGCGATTGAGGAGCCATCAAACATGGTTCAGATTTTAGTTGCATGTGTGATTTAGGGCATACGGTTCAGTCCAATGAACTGTGTGTGATGAGGCGGAACAAAAGAAATGGGCAGCCTGCTGAAGGCGTGTGGGATATACAACATACGGTTCACTTGGATATACTATTTGTGATGAGGCAACACAAAAGAAATGGTCAACCAAATCAAGGTGTGTGTGATTGAAGACATACGCTTCAGAAGGATTAACTGTTTGCGATTTGGCAACAAAATAGAAACGGGTCAGCTAGATCAAAGTGTCTGCGATTGATGGCATTTAGATACATTATAACCGAGCACTTTTCCATCCCTCTCAGGCCATCTGCCTTTTGAGCCATCGGATCTGGCCCTCTAGACATTCTTGGCCGTGAGATGCACTTCTCTTCATATGGGTGTACGCAAACTGGATTGGACAGCTGCTCTGGTAACAAAATCCGATGTTTCCTGTTAATTGGGCCATCTTAGCATTTGGTTGTGTCGACTCGGCCTTGCTGGGTTTACCTCTCTCCAGAACCGCTCGCTCCTCCCCGACTTCTCTCCTCTCTAGAGGCGGCGATTCGTGTGTTGCTTCCTAGATGAGTCCAGCCGTCCAGGGGTGGGGAGGGCCTCGCTAGGCGATGCGATGCCACGGGCCGCAGGGCGACCTCGCCGGTCTAGCATTCATGGGATGGGGGAATCGGACCATCCCTTCACTTGAGTACAAACTTTGAGGAAATAAATCACCATTGCTACCAGCCTTAATGGTGAATTGGTGATCGAATTGCACCACTCCCGGATGCCGATAATTGCATGTCGGTTACCATGCTGCCCCGTGCTCTTTATTTACTCCACGCTTGTACCTATAGTCACACTATTCCTTCCCCACTATCTCTCTACTTCGGCAGTGTCATCTCAGGCAGCAATTGTTGAGCCGCTATTTCTCCATGGAATTCGTGATTCATTATTACTGATGTTGTTATTTCTTCTCGTAGATTGATGCACCTGAGGTCGACGGATTCAACACGAGTCTGCTTGGTTGCCCCTTCCTTCCTATAGATTCCCCTTCTTCCTACCTTCCCTCTTTCTCACAATTAGTTATGGGTTCTTACCTAATCTCTTTCTCTTCCAATTTGATTCAAGTGGTCTCAGTGGTTGGGTTGGTGACTGGTTCCTCAGTTGGCCGAATGTATCCCAACGTTGTTGATTTTCATTGCCTAAAGGCCAAGTTAGTGTATGTGTGTCTATTATTCCTACAATATCAGTCCATTTTCTATGCATATTATTTATTGAAATAATTGCACTTCCTTTGGATGCAACAATTGGCAGCACTGTTGGACGCAGGAGGCATCTCAAGTTCGTTGTCTATAACAGTCCAATCCTGTGATGCAATGCTTTTTTATTTGGGATTGGAGATACATGAGGTACTGATTTATTACTTTCCATCTGGGTTCACTTTTCTTTGTAAATTATAACTTCTAGCTCTCAGCTGACTAATTTAATGCATACGGCTGGTTACCGCCTTATTATCTCCTTAGATTGTTTTTTTGCTTTATAATGTTCTATTTTATCCAAACTTCTTAACAGTGACCAAATTAAGCAGGTTACTTCTGGGATGTTTCGAAGATAACATTTTCCATACCATACATTCAAAATGGAGTCATCATTTTATTCATATATAATTACTTATTGTTGACTTAATGTAATTGCTTCTACCACCATCGTCATTCATAATGGAGAATCATTTTAAGACAACTATATTTGTCTGCTCATTTCTTTATTTAGATGTTCTTGTTCGTTAGTTGCTTCATTGGCCATGGCCCAAATAATTAGTTCACGTGGATTGTCATACCTCATATCTTCATGTTTTAGCATGTATGTATTAAGGATATGTGATTGGTTAATAAAATGGCTGTATACATCGCGTTGATGCAGAAGCCAGGAGTCATCCTTTGTTTTGAAAAAAAGGATATGTGATTGCTTATATTTCCCTATCACCTAGGTCATGACATTGTTTTGTTGTATGTGACAGTTTACTTCCGTGAAGAGCGAGGCAACAATGATGATCCCCTCCTGTTGTGATGACGTGAGGTGGTGGTAATGGCTCGATGAAGCCTAGGAGATTAATGTGAAAGAACCTTCCCGCCATGAACCCCGTCGAGAAAAAAATGCGCAGGAAACCGATGCACCCTTACTGGGCCCAATCCTCAATCTCCCACACTGAATCATCTCTGGCTTCATCTCATAGGGGATGTCGTGCAAGTAATAATTTAAGTTATTAAAAGACAAATATTTCTCTTTCATGGGCTGATGGGCCTTGTTCCCTTAACTCTCTTGCTGCACACCACTAAGGTTGCCTACTAACCAGATCACTTCAATAAGTTGGTTATCTTACTGTTACATAGCTATACGAGTCCGGCTCGCTATACGAATCCGGCTCTTCCTAGAAGCACCTTTTTAAATTTCTGCTCTGTACGTAGAGTAGTAAAGAAAAATAATAAACCCTATAATCATCAAGGCCAGGTGTCATGTATGTATAAATGATAAATCATTGTCATTTGATATTTTCTACATTTCATTTTTTGTAGACTATTTTTTTGTATATACATTGTCTTAACTTGTACTTTCGGATGAGTTTCATATAATGATGTCAGACTACTTTAGTGAGTATGAATGATAAATCATTGTCATTTTGATATTTCCTATAGTTGTTTTTTGTACTTTCAGATGCATTTAATGTGAAGATGTCAGACTACTTCTGTGATAATATTGTTTCTAGTCCACTTGTTCTTGCTTCAAGGTGATTCCCACATAACCATGATTCTCATCGTTTGTTTTTTTGAACATGTGCTGTTAAGCTATCTGCTTAGAAAAACCATCAGTAAGTCCAAAAAATTAACATCTTTGAAACAATGAGTGGAGGTAATGATAGGGGCATATGTCTAGATCTTTGTGGAAAACATTATCTACAAAGTAATGCATTGCATCTTTGTAAATGAAGCTTCAGTGGGGATGATATGTTATTATTATTCTGGAAATAAAGACCCCATATTCTTATCATGATTGGTTAAAATACTATTTGGTAGACCCTTCTACTTTAGCTTTATATGGTTAATTTTCGTACTAACATATGTTCTTTTTATTTTCATGATTTGATACATTCACCAAATTCATAGCATTCTATCAGCATAATGGACGGGCGTGGTAACGCACGCCATCGATGATCTAGTACACTTCACATGGATGAACTGTTTGCGATTAGCCACAACAAACTGAAACAGTTAGATAGATCAACGTGTGTGCGCTAGACGGGCACACACATTCTAATTAAAAGAAGCATGTGCGATGGTAAGAACGAGCGCACATGGTTGTTGGAACAAGACATGTGCTGACATTGCCTATTGTGGTGCACCCTATGGTGCAAACACCATGTACGCGGCCGAGAAGGCGTACGTGCCCACGTTACGCCTTCTGAGAATTGTGCCGCACTTATAACCGTCAGTAAATTTTGAGCATGCGTCCCATCACATTACAAATTGCAAACCTGTTCACACGGATTAAAACCTAAACGGTTTCCCACTTAGGATCATATTACTACGCGGTTATGAGTACTACTACTCCAAGATGACTGCACATTCCTCCTCAAGTCCTCATCCACAAAAATAAACAAGTCATTCATCATCATTCCCTTGCGTCCGCCATGGCTAGCATGAGTTCTGAGTCAAGAGATTGCCACTAGGGAGAGGCGAGCCTGGAAGCGGAAGCACGGGTGATGTCCCGCCTCGCCGCGAAAGCAGCCAACATGTCCCGCCGCACGGCCGTAGCAGCAGAGAGGTCCCGCCGCGCCGTTGAAACAGCACGGAGCTCCCGCCGCGCCGTCGATGCAGCAGACAGGTCCGGCCGCGCCGCGGAAGCAAAAGAGATGTCCCGCTGCTCCGCCAATGCAGCAGAGATGTCCTCCCGCGCCGTGGTGGCCTGGGAAAATGTCTCGCGGGCAGGCGAGGACTCTTACTGGCGCATGCATGCCCTATTCCTTAGGCAGATGGATCAGATCTCCAGGTGGGCAAGGATGCAGGATGACCTAAAATCCTCATTTGAACAGTCTACCTACGTCATCCGGTAACTAAGTGAGAGCAATGCGAAGCTGCAGGCCGAGCGCGACCTGCTGAGGGCGAAGATCGTCGGAAGCGCGGAGCAGCAGGAGTAGACCACTGCGTTGTTGAAGACGACCGGCGTCATCATCGAGAAACTTATGGACGAGAATGCCATGCTACACATCGAGCGCAGAAGGCTGGTGGAGGAATCCGTGGATGCTCTCAAGCAGCATCTTGAGGACAAGAAAGAGCTCGCTGCCTCTCGCCGTAGAGACTAGTTCCTGCGGCCTGCAGCAACGCAACAAGAAAGTAGAGATCAACGAGCCAGATCGTTGTCTTCCTTCTTCTTTTGCCCTTGTGTATTTCTGGCGTTGCTGCATGTGGCTTTTTTTTAATTATGTTTCTAAATATGTAAGACAATTATTATCCACTGTCATCGTTGTCGGTGTCAAAACCGGTGGATCTCGGGTAGGGGGGTCCGAACTGTGCGTCTAAGGCGGATGGTAATAGGAGGTGGGGGACACAATGTTTACCCAGGTTCGGGCCCTCTCGATGGAGGTAATACCCTACTTCCTGCTTGATTGATCTTGATGATATGAGTATTACAAGAGTTGATCTACCACGAGATCGTAGAGGCTAAACCCTAGAAGCTAGCCTATGACTATGATTGTTGTTCTCCTATGGACTAAACCCTCCGGTTTATATAGACACCGGAGGGGGCTAGGGTTACACAGAGTTGGCTACAAGGGAGGAGATCTACATATCCGAAATGCCAAGCTTGCCTTCCACGCAAAGTAGAGTCCCACCCTGACACAGTATGAAGTCTTCAATTTTGTATCTTCATAGTCCAATAGTCCTGCCAAAGGATATAGTCCGGCTGTCCAGGGACACCCTAATGCAGGACTCCCTCAGTAGCTCCTGAACCAGGCTTCAATGACGATGAGTCCATCGCGTAGATTGTCTTCGGCATAGCAAGGAGGGTTCTTCTCCAAATTCCGAATACATGTCGAGTAGTGTTTGACTTCCCATGAATGTTGCACTCCTTGGCTTGTGCGCCTAATAATGGCTATCCTCCACGTGTTGAGCGAATGCGAGAAGTTGGGGCATTTTTACACTTGCCAACCTAACCATGTGAGTAAATCGTCTATTTAAAGAGACGGGGATCCTCAGATCTAGATAACACCATCCTCCCACAACGAGTATCCATCGGAGCACGCCCGGAGAAGTCCATCCCATCATGGCCGGCCATCGCAGCTCCTCCTCTCGCTCCCATAGCCCTAAGCCAAGCAATTGGAAGAAGTGTTTGATCCCCCACAGCCAATTAGTAGACTTACAGACCCATGGGTTACTCCCTCCAGCGTACATGGTCCTCGTTCAAGCCGGACTTGCCACTTACAACGACGGGGAGCAAGCGGAGAGCTTTCCCAACCCATCCATGGGGGAGCGGGTATGCATTGTCCCTTACTTATTAAGGGGGCTTGGATTTCCAATCCATCCGTTCCTCCGTGGGCTCCCGGAGTTCTACGGCCTCCAGCTGCATAACTTTACTCCTGCCTCCATATTACACATCACTGGCTACGTCACCCTTTGCGAGCTGTTTTTGGGCTGTGAAGCTCATTTCGAGCTATGGAAGAGGCTATTCTGCCTCGTACCCCATACACAGGAGGGGTCAATATATCAAGTGGGCGGAGCCGAGATATGGCGCATCGCCGAGACCGGATACCTGTCCGGTACTCCGAAGAAGACATCTGAAGACTGGCCTTCGGAGTGGTTTATATGGAGGACGTCCTCCTTCCGGACCCTATTTGGATGGGCCTTCCTAAGTTCAATAATGCCCCTTTGAAGAAACGCCGCAGCTGGCGCCCTCGGAGCCCCCAGGAGGAAGATAACAGAGATGTCCTTTACCTGATGGGCTGGATAAAAATGCTGGCCAAATCAGGATTGACAATAATCAAGGTTATGTCAATATGTATAATGTGGGGGGTGCAGCCACTTCAATATCGGGGACAACCCATGTGGCACTTTAATGGAGAAGACGATGCCACCCGTTGCGGTCATAAGGACCGGACTCCGTCGCTGCTCTAGCGAAAATACTGTCCGATTTATATAAAGGAGAGCAAGAGGAGTTCATCCACATTAAGCAACAGGATGGATTCTCCATGTACAACCCCCCCAAACTGGGTGAGCTGCTAGTTTCTACTCCAGACCTTCCCGCATTCTTTGTCATAAGTATTTACCTTGCTATTTCATAGCACGAACAGTGAAAAGCTTTGAGGGAGGTCCACAGCTCATCTCCACAACAAGAGGACCCTGACCGGGCCCTCGACCCCGGACTCGAAGAAGATCTGGACACATTTGTGGAGCACATCGACAGGACGTTCTATCAGTTAAGCTGCAATGTTGCCTTGGTGGCCATCATAGCTGATAATCCTGGACTGCTCCCTGCATTGCATGTAAGTAAAACCAGAGTCCCAACTTCCAAGAAGGGTCCCTTTTTTCGCACTTCACCTACCACACACATATGGTGTCTTACAGGGAAGGCCCTTGGGACGCCATGCCGAACCCGCAGTGACTCACCAACAAGGGGCACCGAAGCCGGGTAGGCTTAAAAGGAAGGCGGTCAGGACTGAGACGCCGTCGCAGAGTTATGAAAAAGAACCCTGATGAAACTATGTACCTAGGGTAGGGGCACGGACCCGTCCAAAGAGCCCTACCCAAGGACATCCCTAGAAGAAGTCACCTTTCAATCGACTTGAAGGTATCTCACTCGACGGGTTCAAGACACTCGACCAAGAAGCTACCACTCGACCATGAAGCTAGCCACTCGACCGCCAGGAGATCTGAAGTCGCTCCATAGGCAAACGGTCGGCTATTAAGTAGTCTTTATGGTCATTGTAGCACTCTATTAGGGGCGTTACCAGTAACGCCCAACCTTAAATGTACCTTAAACCCTACATTACTGAGGGCAGGAGAGGGCCGGCGAACTCTATATAAGCCACCCCCCCTTCTCAGTATGAAGAGTTCGCACCCCTGTTATTCACACGCCAGTAATCTAGTCGACCGCCTCCGGGCACCGAGACGTAGGGCTGTTACTTCCTCCGCGAAGGGCCTGAAATCGTACATCTTGGTGTGTTTACAACTTCCCAATAGCTGAGATCTAGCCTCTCCATACATACCCCCCTACATCACTGTCAGAGTTAGAACCACGACAGTTGGCGCCCACCGTGGGGCTGGAATCTTGGCGCCTGATTGGAGAAGTTGCGATTTTTCCGATCCCTTTGATCATGGTTTTGTGCGGAGTTTTGGTGGAGGGCCGCGAGATCCGCCTCGGCGTGCTCACGTTCATCGCCGATGACTCCGCCTGGCTTCAGGAGGCACCACTCGACATCGACGCGCTCCCCATCCGCGGCGCGACGCACTTCCGCGCATGCGTTCGTGGCGTCCTCCTGCGGCAGCCGTCGACCCAGTATCGGTCAGCCCCCGTATCGTCTCCCCGCTCTGTCTCCCACCGGCGCAAGCGCTCCGGTCGGTCAAGACTGCAGTGGTGGGTGAGGCACGCCGTGGCTCGCCAGTCGGCCGCCCCGCAAGTCATGGCAATCGAGCCCGAGAATCCCTCTGCGGCCTGTTCGACCTATCGACTGGCTCCGCGGAGACCACATCCGAGTGCGACAGCAGCGACCCCGCGGCTGAGATCCTGGCGGTCGATGGAACGCACAGTCCTCCTGGTTTCCCTCGCGCTAATGGAGGCGCGGGTGGGGGCGACCCGTCGCATCCCCACGACGAGTATCTCCCCGAACCTCTCACGTCATCACAGCGAGAGGAGCTTCGCCGCCGGAACACGGACGCTCTCCGCACCCCTATCATCGGAGAGTCCCCCAAGGCCTGGGCCTTGGAGGACGCACGCTTGGATAATTTGGCCGAGCGCACTCGACTGGAGAATCTCCAGCGAGCACTCGACAAGAAAGCGCGTCAGTGGGCTCCCGAGTCTAGTCGACGCCAGCTCTTCCCGCCGATGCAGGTATACCGAACCCTAGTTAGGAATTTGGCCGCCGCGGCCCGTATAGCAGAATCGATTCAGCCCTCCCAGTCGGAGGCTGGCAGGGGCTTGTTACAGATCAGAGCGTTGCTCCGGGCGGCGGGAAACCAGAATTCCGCTGTTTCCCAGTCGCGGAATAGGATCCACAGTCGATCCGTTGCAACAGATACAGTCCAGTCGGCTCACAGCCCGAGATCGCCCCCGTGGCATGAGGGACGTGGCGACCGGCATGATCAGTACAGAAGGAATGAGCAGTATGATCACCGATCCGATCGTGATGATCGACGTCGAGTGCCAACCCCTCCCCCGAGGAGTGGGTCATATGCGCCTCGACATCGAGATGACAGACGCCCTCATAGTGTTGGGCAGAGAATTCCAGTCGACCCCAGGGACCCAGGCTTTGATGCGAGATCCATCCTCGTTCAAGGTTTGGTTGACAGGAACAGAGCTCATCGAGAAGGCCACGACAGAGATGCGCCTGCCAGCAGCGGAGTACATGCTTCAGGGCTAGAGTGTTTCAGTCGAGCCATCAGAGCCGCAGTGATTCCTCCCAATTTCAGGATGGCGACTGGAATCAGCAAGTTCACCGGTGAATCTAAGCCTGACACTTGGCTCGAAGATTACCGAGTGGCTGTACAGATTGGTGGTGGCAATGATGAGGTGGCCATGAAGCATTTGCCTCTCATGTTAGAGGGCTCAGCCAGAGCGTGGCTAAATCAGTTGGCACCCAGCAGCATTTACACTTGGGAGGACCTCTCCCAAGTGTTCATCACAACCTTTGAAGGAACATGCAAGCGACCTGCAGGCCTTACAGAGTTGCGGTCTTGCATGCAGAAGCCGAATGAAACTCTGAGGGAATACATCCAGAGGTGGATCACACTTCATCACTCGGTTGATAATGTGCCAGACCATCAAGCGGTTTGTGCCTTCAAGGAAGGCGTTAAATACAGAGAGTTGAATCTGAAGTTCGGTCGAACTGGAGAGATGTCTCTGAATCGGATGATGGAGATTGCCACCAAATACGCTAATGGTGAAGACGAGGACCGACTCCGGAGTGGCAAGCACAAGGCAGTCGCCCAAGAAACCGGAGGAAAATCCAGTCGGAAGCAAAAGCGGAAGGCCGAACCAGCCGCCCCTGGAGAGGCCCTGGCCGTGGCCCAGGGAAACTTCAAGGGAAAACCCAAGGGCACCTGGAAGCCCAAGAAAGTCAAGGATCAGGATGGAAACGATGTTTTGGATCTGCCATGTCACATCCACACCAAGAAAGATGAAGAGGGTAATTTTATTTACCCAAAGCATACCACTCGACAGTGCCGGCTCCTAATCCAGCAGTTTCAAGGCAAACAGTCCAAGGATAAGGAAAAAGAGTCAGACAGAGTCGAGGACAAGGAAGATAGCGACGACGGATACCCCCAAATCAATTCCACCCTGATGATTTTTGCTGATGTCGAAAGCAAAAGTCGATTGAAAGTCATCAACCGTGAGGTGAATATGGTTGCTCTGGCAACACCGAGTTATCTGAAGTGGTCTTAGACTGCCATCACGTTCGACCAGTCTGATCACCCTACGCACATTGCCACCCCTGGGAGGCAAGCTTTGGTGGTCGATCCAATTGTCGAAGGCACTCGACTGACCAAAGTCCTGATGGATGGTGGCAGTGGCCTGAACATACTGTACGCCGAAACTTTGAAAGGAATGGGCATTCCGATGTCCAAACTAAGTACTAGTAACATGACCTTCCACGGAGTCATTCCTGGCAAGAAAGCCGAATCACTCGGCCAGATTGCTCTTGATGTGGTTTTCGGCGATTCAAAGAATTACCGCAAGGAAAAGTTGACATTCGAGGTTGTGGACTTCCAAAGTGCTTATCATGCCATTTTGGGCAGGCCAGCTTACGCACGCTTCATGGCTCGACCATGTTACGTGTACCTCAAACTGAAGATGCCTGGCCCTAAAGGTGTAATCATTGTTACAGGCAACCGAAAGAAAGCAGAAGAGTGTTTTCAGAAAGGCTCAAAGATCGCTGATGCTCAGATGGCAGTAGTCGAGCTACAAGAGTACCAAAAGACTGCCGATCCGAGTGAATTGCTACGAGCCAAGAAGCCTGCTTCAGAATCAGCTTTTTAGTCGTCTGGTGAAACAATGCCAGTCCACATTTACCCGACCGACCCCGATGCTGCCCCGACTCACATCTCAACGACGCTCGACTCCAAATAGGAAGAAGCGCTCGTCCAGCTCCTCCATGAGAACTGGGACATCTTCGCATGGAAGCCCTCTGACATGCCTGGAGTTCCCAGAGGGCTGGCTGAGGACCGTCTATGAGTCGACCCAAAATTCAAGCCTGTGAAGGAACATCTTCGACGGTCCGCCGTCTAGAAGAAGCAAGCCATTAGCGAGGAGGTAGCTCGGCTCTTAGCAGCTTAGTTCATCCAAGAGATTTACCACTCCGAGTGGCTCGCCAATGTCATCATGGTCCCCAAGAAGGACAAGTCACTTCACATGTGCATTGATTTCAAACATATCAATCGGGCCTGCCCGAAAGATCATTTTCCTCTCCCTCGCATCGACCAAATAGTCGACTCGACTGCGGGGTGCGAGAGATTGTCTTTTCTAGATGCCTATTCCAGGTACCATCAGATCCGTCTATATGGACCAGACGAGATCAAAACAGCTTTCATCACTCCATTCAGATGCTTCTGTTACGTCACCATGCCATTCGGCCTCAAGAACGCCGGAGCCACGTTCATGAGAATGATTCAGAAGTGTCTACTCACTCAAATCAGTCGGAATGTGGAGGCATACATGGATGATATTGTGGTCAAGTCATGGAAAGGTTCCGACCTGCGGGCTGACCTTGCTGAAACCTTTGCCAACCTCAGGAGGTATGATATCAAGCTCAATTCGTCAAAGTGCACGTTCGGAGTTCCAGGTGGAAAGTTACTCGGTTTTCTCGTTTCCGAAAGGGGGATCGATGCCAATCCTGAAAAAGTTGGCACCATACTCCAGATGAAGCGTCCTGTACGCGTGCACGATGTCCAAAAGCTTACAGGCTGCTTGGCCGCTCTAAGTCGATTCATTTCTCGTCTCGGTGAAAAGGCGTTGCCCCTTTACCGACTGATGAAGAAGTCTGACAAGTTCGAGTGGACTCCAGAAGCTGACGCAGCATTTGCAGAGCTCAAAGCTCTGCTCTCCACCCAGCCGGTGCTTGCTGCCCCAATCAGCAAAGAGCCTCTGCTGCTTTACATTGCAGCCACCGGACAAGTTGTCAGTACAGTACTTACGGTCGAGAAGGAAGAAGAAGGAAAGGCCTTCAAAGTTCAGCGCCTAGTCTATTATCTGTCTGAAGTTTTGACCCCTTCAAAACAAACAAAGATACCCTCACTACCAGAAGCTCGTATATGGGATTTACATGACCACGAAGAAGGTTGCACATTACTTCTCTGACCACTCCATTACAGTCGTCAGCGACGCCCCACTGTCAGAGATTCTACATAACAGAGATGCAACTGGTCGAGTGGCCAAGTGGGCGATTGAACTCCTTCCCTTAGATATCAAGTTTGAAGCAAAGAAGGCTATCAAGTCCCAAGCAATCGCAGATTTCATCGCAGAGTGGATTGAACAGCAACTTCCGACTCAAGTTCACTCGGAGCACTGGACCATGTTCTTCGATGGATCTAAGATGCTGAATGGTTCTGGTGCTGGGGTAGTTCTAGTCTCCCCCCGAGGAGATAAGCTCAGATATGTTCTCCAGATTCACTTCGATTCCTCCAATAATGAAGCAGAATATGAAGCACTTTTGTACGGGTTGCGCATGGCCATTTCACTCGGCGTCCGTCGCCTCATGGTCTATGGCGACTCAGATTTGGTAGTTAATCAGGTGATGAAGGAGTGGGACGTCAGAAGTCCGGCTATGACTGGTTATTGCAATGCAGTGAGAAAGCTAGAAAAGAAATTCGAGGGGTTAGAGCTTCATCACATCCCCCGACTGAAAAATCAAGCAGCAGATGATCTGGCGAAGATAGGGTCCAAGAGAGAAGCCATTCCCAGCAACGTGTTCCTGGAGCACATTCACTCGCCGTCGGTCCAAGAAGATCCATTTACAGAAGAAGCCCCGCAGCCGAAAAGTGCCACAGATCCGACTGAAGTCGAAGTTCCTGCTGTGGTCGACCTAATCATGGAAGTCTTGGCAATCACTCCCGACTGGACGACACCGTATATCGCGTATATCCTAAGGAAAGAACTCCCAGAGGACAAGGAAGAGGCTCGACAGATCGTCTGCTGATCCAAGGCCTTCACAGTCATAAAGGGGCAGTTGTATAGAGAAAGCGCGACTGGAATTGGTCAGAAGTGCATAACACCAGAAGAGGGTCAGATAATCCTTGATGATATCCACTCGGGGACCTGTGGTCACCATGCGTCCTCTCGGACCATTGTTGCTAAAGCATACCGAGCGGGATTTTACTGGCCTAGAGCAAATGAGATGGCAAAAGAGATAGTCGACAAGTGTGGAGGGTGCCAGTTCTACTCCAACATGTCACACAAGCCAGCGTCAGCTCTGAAGACCATTCCACTCGTATGGCCCTTTGCTGTCTGGGGACTAGACATGGTTGGTCCACTGAGAACAGGCAGAAGTGGTTTCACTCATGTGCTTGTGGCAGTCGACAAGTTTACCAAATGGATTGAAGCTAAGCCTATCAAGAATCTTGATGCTTGCACTGCTATCAGTTTCGTTAGAGGGCTAACATTCAGATATGGAGTCCCGCATAGCATCATCACTGACAATGGGTCAAACTTCGATTCGGACAAGTTCAGAGCTTTTTGCGCCTCTCAAGGCACTCGAGTCGACTACGCATCGGTCGCCCATCCCCAGTCGAATGGACAAGCTAAAAGAGCAAATGGTCTGATTATCAAAGGACTAAAGCCTCGACTGATGCATGATCTCAAGCACGCGGGAGGTGCTTGGGTCGACGAGCTTCCGTCGGTTCTGTGGGGATTGAGGACCACACCTAACCGGTCGACTAGAAGAACTCCATTCTTTCTGGTTTATGGAGCCGAAGAAGTTCTGCCAAGTGATCTTCTTCACAACGCGCCCCGAGTCGAGCTTTACACCGAAGATGAAGCAGAACAGGCCCGGCAAGACACAATCGACCTCCTAGAAGAAGAGAGGGAGATGGCCATGATCAGATCGACCATTTATCAGCAAGACTTGCGTCGATTCCACGCCCGGAATGTGAAGAGTCGAGCCTTCCAAGAAGGAGATTTGGTCCTCCGAGTGGATCAACAGAAACCACACAATCTTGCTCCTACTTGGGAAGGCCCCTTCATCGTCACCAAAGTCCTCCACAATGGAGCGTATCACCTCTACAATGTTGATCGCCAGATCGACTAGCCACGGGCTTGGAATGCAGAACTACTCGGCCCCTCTTACACTTGAGTTCTCCCTTGGACGAGACGTAATAAGAAAAATTTCTGCAGTTTATTTTTATCAAAAGACAAAAGTGTTCCGATAATTGCTATCACTTCTGTTTACATACGAAATCCCCCAGCGGGTGACTTAGCTGCGAATCCGCTTCGCCTAAGTTTGAAAAATCCTACCGAGTGGAGAGCAATCCTCCCACTCGGGGGCTTAGCTGCAGTCCAGTACTCGCCTAAGTTATCCCACTTAGAGACTTAGCTGCAGTCAGGCACTCGCCTAAGTTTGAAAAATCCTATCGAGTGGAGAGCAATCCTCCCACTCGGGGGCTTAGCTGCAGTCCAGTACTCGCCTAAGTTCTCCCACTTAGAGACTTAGCTGCAGTCAGGCACTCGGCTAAGTTTGAAAAAATCCTACCGAGTGGAGAGCAATCCTCCCACTCGGGGGCTTAGCTGCAGTCCAGTAATCGCCTAAGTTCTCTCACTTAGAGACTTAGCTGCAGTCAGGCACTCTCCTAAGTTTGAAAAAATCCTACCGAGTGGAGAGCAATCCTCCCACTTGGGGGCTTAGCTGCAGTCCAGTAATCGCCTAAGTTCTCTCACTTAGAGACTTAGCTGCAGTCAGGCACTCTCCTAAGTTTGAAAAAATCCTACCGAGTGGAGAGCAATCCTCCCGCTCGGGGGCTTAGCTGCAGTCCGGTACTCGCCTAAGTTCTCTCACTTAGAGACTTAGCTGCAGTCAGGGACTCGCCTAAGTTTGAAAAAATCCTACCGAGTGGAGAGCAATCCTCCCGCTCGGGGGCTTAGCTGCAGTCCAGTACTCGCCTAAGTTCTCTCACATAGAGGCTTAGCTGCAGTCAGGCGCTCGCCTAAGTATGTAAATTTCCTACCGAGTGGAGTGCAAACCTCCCACTCGGGGGCTTAGCTGCAGCCCAGTGCTCGCCTAAGTGATTAGAAATCCTATCGAGTGGCGAGCCAGACTCCCACTCGGAGGCTTAGCTGCAGCCCAGTGCTCGCCTAAGTGTTTAAAAATCCTACCGAGTGGAGAGCAAACCTCCCACTCGGAGGCTTAGCTGCAGCCCAGTGCTCGCCTAAGTGTTTAAAAATCCTACCGAGTGGAGAGCAAACCTCCCACTCGGGGGCTTAGCTGCAGCCCAGCGCTCGCCTAAGTGTTTAAAAATCCTACTGAGTGGAGAGAAAACCTCCCACTCGGGGGGCTTAGCTGCAGCCCAGCGCTCGCCTAAGTGTTTAAAAATCCTACCGAGTGGAGAGCAAACCTCTCACTCGGAGGCTTAGCTGCAGCCCAGTGCTCGCCTAAGTACAAGACACAACCCAATCCGCGAGTCGACTGCTACCTTCCCCTTCGGAGCTACGCCGCAAATACAAGGTTATTCCGAGTGAAGATCAAGATCCACTCGATGAATCAAACCATGAAGATATTCAATGAGAAATCAAGATCAGATAAAGCCTAAAAGGTCCCAGACCTCAGATCAAAGTACTCAAGCCCTCGGCTCGGCGGAGTTTAACGGTTACAAATCCACTCGGCATTCCGAGGCAAATTTAAAGTGAAGCATAGAAGTTTTTCATTCCTCAAGAGGAGGACTGGAGGGGGCGACGAACTCGTCCAAGTCGATCCCGTCTGCAATACGAGTGGCAGCAGCAATAAAAGTCTCCATGAAGTCCTGAAGTTGTGCTTCCTGGTATTGGCAACTTGGATGGCGGCCAGCTTTTCTTCTCGCGCCTCCTTGCAATGGACGCGGACCAGAGACAGAGCGACATCAGCACCACATCTAGCAGAAGATTTCTTCCATTCCGCCACTCGACCCGGGACTTCATTCAGTTGGACCATCAGGGACTCGAGGTCGTTCTGAAGTGTCGTTCCGGGCCAGAGTGATGTGTCGATCCGCGACATTGCAACCTTCAGCCGAGCAAGATAATCAACGACGCTGGTAACACAAGACTCCAGTCGGAGCACGTTCATAGCAGCCTCATCCTTCACGAGAGAATTGGCGGGATCCAAGCCTGGCTGCACTCGACTGGTTTCCTCTTCGAAGCTCTGGCAGAATTCTGCAAACACAATTCAAGAATAAGACAGTGGCCGTACGCGGGCTCGGCAACTACAAGACAGCCGGGTTGGAATAATTACCTTCGACCATGACGAACAGCTTCTTGGCGAGTCCTCCGAGATAAGCCTCCAGATCTTTTACCTTCCCCGCCAGCTCGCCCGCCTTGTCGTGCAGAGCCATCTTCTCCTTCTTCAGTCAACTGGCATCTCGATTAGCTGTCTCGAGAGCAGTTTTCAGTCTGGAGTTCTCCTGTTCAAGAGTTCCGACCGAAGCCAGTTTCTCTTCTGCGAGCTTCGTTTTGCTCGAGGCCTCCTTCTGTGCCTCTGCAAGGTCTTGATCCTTCTTCTTCAGAGCTTCCTCCAGTTTTTCTGTGGCGCGTCGAGTGGAACCAACATCAAGAATGGACAAGAAAGAAAAGCCACCCGTTAAGAATGGAGAACCTCACCAGCCATACCTTTTGCTTCTTCTTGCGCCTTCTTCAAATTCTCCTGAGCAAGCTTCAAGTTAAGGTTGAGCTGGATCTGCTGATTCTCCAACTCAGTATAGCGAGCTACAAGTTCGCAAGATTTCTGTAAAAAGAAAAATCAGTCGACAGACGTCCAAGATAGGTTGCTTCCGAGTAACTAAGAGACAATGATGACGTTTCTAAGACCACAGCCGAATCAAAAACATTCGACAGTAGTCTCGGGGACTACACCCAGTGGGTGCACTCAGCGTGCCCCCACTGGTTTGACCAAAAAAAGAGAAAGAGAGAAAAAGTCGACTGCCCGCAGTCGACCGGATACAGTTCCACTCGACCTGGCCCGACCAAACCGAGCGAAGAAATACAGCTACAACAACACAATGTAAAGACTACAGTCGACTGCCAGCAGTCCACCGTAGTCTCGGGGACTACACCCAGTGGGTGCACTTAGCGTGCCCCCACTCGTCCAAGGATTGGCAGACACACCCAGTGGGTGTACAGATACAGATACAAAAGATCTTCGGAAAAGAGACTCTTCAAACAGCATATCATAACAGACCAAGTGTTGAGTTGACTAACCTGGACGTTGCTCTAAAGAGCCGAACTCACGTCATAGGCTGCTTGGCTGGCCTCCCGAGCCATCTTCACTTGCTCCATCATGATCCCCACCTGGCGTATAGCCTCCTTTGCAGCAGCCGCTTAGTCCTCAGGGACGGGGTATGCGGCAAAAAGCGAAGACGGATCCACAGTCGACGACGAGGGCCGCGCACTCGCCAGAGGAACGGCGAAGGTCACAGAAGCCCGAGTGGTGTCACCACCATCCCGAGCCACGGCCTCGGACGCCGGAGCGGATTGGGGGGTCTTGTCAGCCGACGCCCTCTTGTGCCTCCTCACTCTCAATGGACCGTTGTCGTCGTCATCCGGGAGGTCGATAACATGAGGAGGGGCTGCAAGAGAAACATTCAATCGACTAGAGTTGCAATAAATGATCAGTCGACTCAAAGCAGAACGTCAGTAATCGTACCAGGGTTGGACGTAACAGCATCCTCCATCTCTTGGTCGTCGCCCTTGGCGGAGACCTCAGAAGTAGCAGCGCTGCAAATCTCAAAAGTCAGTCAGTTGGCTCAATGAATCGACCAAGGATCTGTCCATGGTCGACGAAGGAAAGCAAGTTTTGTTATTACCCGGAAATGGTAGGGATAGCTATCTTCATCTTGGGCAGAGCCTTGGGCGGCTTGGACAACGTCGTGCGTGGGTGCTTGGGAACCTTCCCAGTCGGCGCAAGAGAAGAGGTCCGAGGGCGTTTCGACGACTGCCCAACAGAAGCAGTCGCCTTGCCACGTTCCGCACTGGGTCGTGTGTCTGCTTGGACCGCCCCTCTGGGCGAGGGGGTTCGACCTCCTCCTCCTCCTCTTCGTTGGAGTCGACATTGTCGTCTCCCTCTCCTTCACCGTCAGACTCCCGCTCGCCTTGGTCGTCCCCACTCTCACCTCCGCTCGCCTCCCCTTCCTCAGTTGGCTCCTGAGCCCCGTTAGGCGTCGAGTACATCTCGGTGGTCGCCTGGAAAGCAATAGACAAGACGAAAGTCAATCGACCAACTCAAAGAAGACCAATGCAGAAAACAAGATTTCAGTCGGGAGCATAAAGACATACCTCGTCCACTTCATACGAGTTGTCGAGTGGAGTTACCCTCCTGGCTCCTCGGGGGTTGTCTTTGTTCCCCGTGATGCTCGACAGCCACCCCTCCAGCATCTCGTCGGTGACCTCCTCCGGGTGGATCCGAGTGGTGTCATCGAGACCCGAGTACAACCACATCGGGTGGTCACGGGCATGGAGCGGTTGGATGCGCCTCTGGAGGAAGACCTCCAGCAGGTCCATCCCAGTCACACCCTCACGGACAAGCTCGACCACTCGACTGGCCAACACTTTGACTTGGGCCCTTTCCTCCGGCGTCACTTTCAGAGAAGCGGGTTTTTCAGCTCGGTCGAGGGAGAAAGGAGGAAGACCAGTCGACTGTCCTGGGGTCGCCTGGTCCTGACAGTAGAACCAGGTCACCTGCCAACCACGGACCGACTCCGGGAAAGTAATAGATGGAAAACAGCTCTTCCCCCTCGTCTGGATCGCCAAACCCCCGCACAACTGGATCACCTGCGTCCTCTCGTCACTCGACTTGGCCTTCTTGACCGATTGAGAACCGCAGGTAAAGATGTGCTTGAAAAGTCCCCAATGGGGGCGGCAACCCAAGAAAGCCTCACACATGGAAATGAAAGCGGCAAGGTATACAATGGAGCTGGGAGTAAAGTGGTGGAGCTGTGCTCCGAAGAAGTTCAAGAAGCTCCGGAAAAAAGGATGGGGCGGCAGAGAAAACCCTCGGTCGATGTGGGTGGCTAGGAGCACGCACTCACCGTCACGAGGTTGAGGTTCGATCTCTCCCCCCGGAAGACGCGCGGCTTCGTGGGGAATGACTCCCCCCTCGACCATGTCGTCGAGATCCTCTTGCCGGAGCACCGACGGCATCCAGTCGCCCTGGATCCAGCCTTTGGGCAAAGCGGTCCTAGAGGAAGATCCACCCCGAGCAGACCTCTTCCCTTTCCCCATCGCCGCCACCTTCTTCGCGCGCTCCAGAGCGGAGGTCTTGCCCTTCATCATCGTCGCCGGCGAAGTCTCGCACGGGCCTGCTGCGCTGGGGCGAGAACGGAGGCAGCGGAAGGACTTGTGAAGGGAGAGAGGAAGAAGAAAGCAGAAGGGAGCGCACTGTGTGGAAACCCCGAGCCGGCAACTTATAAGGGACCGCTTCCGAGTGGCTGACTGGTAGGCCCAGGCTATCCAGTCAAATCCTGCAGCAGACGCGCGCAGTACGTGGCGAAAAAGGCGACACGGGGATCGAGGAGCTTCCGTTTTATCGCTTCCGATTACTACGGCCGCTCCCGTCCCGCGCGCTTCCCAAAATCCGAATCCTGCGACATCCGCGGGCCACAGAACAACTTGTCAAAACAGAAGACCCCGATCACGCCGGCGCTCAGTATGGCACAAGTAAAGAAATTCACTCGACGATAGGCCTGGAATGGATCAAGGCGACTGAAAGAGGTTGATAACGTCATCCGTGACGATTGGCCCAAAATGAGGCACTCGTGTAGCCCAAAGAACTAGTCGGGAAGATCCCCAACTCCCTCCCCACTCTAACCTCGATCCATTCGGGGGCTAATGATGAAACTATGTACCTAGGGTAGGGGCACGGACCCGTCCAAAGAGCCCTACCCAAGGACATCCCTAGAAGAAGTCACCTTTCAATCGACTTGAAGGTATCTCACTCGACGGGTTCAAGACACTCGACCAAGAAGCTACCACTCGACCATGAAGCTAGCCACTCGACCGCCAGGAGATCTGAAGTCGCTCCATAGGCAAACGGTCGGCTATTAAGTAGTCTTTATGGTCATTGTAGCACTCTATTAGGGGCGTTACCAGTAACGCCCAACCTTAAATGTACCTTAAATCCTGCATTACTGAGGGCAGGAGAGGGCCGGCGAACTCTATATAAGACACCCCCCTTCTCAGTATGAAGGGTTCGCACCCCTGTTATTCACACGCCAGTAATCCAGTCGACCGCCTCTGGGCACCGAGAAGTAGGGCTGTTACTTCCTCCGCGAAGGGCCTGAACTTGTACATCTTGGTGTGTTTACAACTTCCCAATAGCTGAGATCTAGCCTCTCCATACATACCCCCCTACATCACTGTCAGAGTTAGAACCACGACAAACCCCGCTCTGTGGTTGTCGTCTTTTAAAATATAATAACATCCATGGTTCCTGGGAGGAAAAATGCTCGCCGGACCATATCCGGAGAGCCTGCTGGCCAAGCCTCCACCAGCCGGGCTCCAGAGCCGGACTTAGAGGCAGACGCTAACATGGGGCCAACACCGGATGTTCCTCCTACAGAGGATGCGGATAGGCTGTCCGCTACGAATTCCCAAGTGGAGAGTGCCATGAATCACATGCGTCGTCAGGACGTACGCCGTGATGCTTGTTTCTCTCAAGAGGCGTTCGATGCCTTCATCTCAGGAGACACGTACATCCGAGCTGCTCAAAATGGTCTTGCCCGAGCCATGGACCGGTATGTAAAGGATATACGGGTAAGAAAATCTAATAATTATGTATATCAGTAGCCCCTGAGACTTGAAACAGTTGGCACAACTAATTTAAGGATCATTGTTTGCGTAGGTTCTTACGCAGAAGAATACCCAATTGTCTCAAGAGCTGGAGGAGTGCAAAGCCCAGCTACAGGCCGCAGTTGCCGCAATGAAGGAGTCCGAGAAGGTCCCATCTGGTAACACTTATTTCTATCTAAAAGAATGACATGTACCAGTTAGTATTCGGCATGCATGCAAATCTAACAATAGATTCTGCAGATGATCCCGGAGTGAATCCGGAGGTCGTGTGAGGGGATGAGAAACATGCTCAACGACAGCTAAAGGCTGGCGAGCGCGTGCTTACGCAGGTTAGGTAGGAGAAAAACAATCTCCAAAATGCCAATACCTGGCTGGGCGTTGAACTAAAAGATGTTCGGGCCCAGCTTGCTGACACTGTAAAGGAGAATAAGAGGCTTCGACGCAGCATTTTTAGTAAGTGCTGGAACAAACTTTTATAGAGTTCGGCGAAGAAACCGGCTAATAGAGTTATATCTGTAGGTATGCTGACGGGTCATCCCGCAGAGGAGATGCCCGGGTCTGCGGGTGATCTTCTTCTAGAGCTCTCACAACTGCATGAACAAGTTCGTCCGGTGATGCAGGGCAAGCCTTCTGGCCATCCGCCTCCCTGCCAGGAGGCATGGGGGAGCTTGTAGAGATGCTCAAGGGAGCGTGGCGGCGCTTCCGATTATGGAAGATATCAGCCTGCCGACAAGGTGCAAGGGAAGCCTAGGCCATGGTGAAGACGTGATATACCAAGGCTGACCCGAACCACATGGCCGAGGTTGGACCTGTGGGGTATGTTGGGAAAGAGATCCCCGTCAGTTTGGTGTATGACCAGGTGAAATTAGCCGCAAAGTATTCCCATTAGGATTGTAGGCTAGACAGCCTGTTGGATGGTATAGAAGAAGAATTTAGTCAGTCTAAGTGACTGTGTACTTCAAGTGACATATATTGTCCCTAGACGGATTGTAAATCATTTGTCATGGCGAACCTTTTCACTTCGACCTCCGGACCTGACAGTCCGCAGTGTATCTGAATACCTTCTCAGTTATGTAAAAACCGGGGTATGCGTGGAAACCAGGCGTAGGGGTCATAAGTGCTTGAACAGACAAGTACCCAACTAGCTATGTTATATTACATGGATAGTAAGAAACATCATCCAGGGAGAATAGTTCCATTAAGGGTTCCTTTCCCTGGGTACGCATGCATTAATGTGCATGTCCGAACTGCGAAAAGAGACGAATGATATAAACATCTGGGGGCATGTATTACAATAATTAAAAGTCATATTTTGTTGACCGACCGAATATTCCCTTAAGAACGCTAGGTTTCGGCTTCACCCAATCTGAGGTACACATCCAGCTGACCCGGCAGTAACAATGGCAGAGGTGCTCCCCTTATGCCCTAGCCGAATTAACGGGAACATAGGGCATAAACACAAGAGCCAGGCAACCCTGCTTGGCCAAAACTTAAGTCATATCCATGTATATAATGGCAAAGAAAAGGTACATGTGGAAAAGTAACACATGTGCGGGGGGCATAGATCCCGAAACATAGTTATATTAAGCTTCTATATAAGAAGCCCCCAAGTATAATGAGCATGCCTAGCGTGTCAAGATTGTGTAGTCAAGACACATTTTAACATTTCAAGGCCGTGAAGAAAAAGGGAAGAAAGAAATAGAGAAAAGACAGATAACGGATATATAAAAAATTGATGGAGCTAAGGAGACGAACACAGAGTCCGGCACATGGCGTAGAACCTTCGGAGTCTGGCTGCGTTCCATGGGTTTGGCTCGAGTCGATTGTCCAATGCATCCTGCAGACGATACGCTCCACCGGTCAGAACTTTGTCAAAAACGAAGGGACCTTCCTATTTGGGCTTGAACTTGTTCTTTTTCTTCTCCGGTAGGCATAGAACGAGTTCGCCGACATTATAAGTTTTGGCCCGTACTTCTTTGCTTTGATACCGCCGAGCTTGTTGCTGGTAGAATGTGGAGCGGGCTTTTGCCAAGTCACGCTCCTCCTCCAGGGCGACCAAACTGTCCTGCCGATCATGCTCGGCTTCTTTCTCTTCGTACATGCGCACTCGAGGTGCGTCATGAATGATGTCACAGGGCAGTACTGCCTCTGCACCATACACCATAAAGAACGGTGTGTATCCGGTATTGCGATTCGGCGTGGTCCGTAGCCCCCATAGTACGGAGTCAAGCTCCTCCACCAAGTGCGTATCTAATTCCTTCAAGGATCGCACTAATCTGGGTTTAATGCCGCTCATGATAAGACCATTTGCTCGCTCGACTTGACCGTTAGTTTGCGGGTGATAGACAGAGGCATAATCAAGCTTAATGCCCATGTTGCTGCACCAAGTTTTTACATCGTCGGTTGTAAAGTTCGAGCCGTTATCGGTGATGATGCTGTGGGGGATGCCGTAATGGTGTACAACCCCGGATATGAAGTCTATCACTGGTCCGGACTCGGCCGTTTTAACTGGGTTGGCTTCTATCCATTTGGTGAATTTATCCACCATGACCAATAGGTATTTTTTCTTATAGCTTCCCCCTTTAAGGGATCCGACCATATCAAGCCCCAGACCACAAAGGGCCAAGTAATGTGGATTGTTTGGAGAGCGGTAGGTGGCATATGGCTTTGGTTTGCAAAAAGCTGGCAACGACGCAACATTGAACGAGGTCCTGTGCGTCTGCTCGGGCCGTCGGCCAGTAAAACCTGTACGGAAGGCCTTGCTTACAAGGGCCCGAGCTGCGGCCTGGTGGTCGCCTAGTCCAGCATGAATTTCTGCCAAAAGTTGTCGTCCTTCCTCTTCGGAGATGCACCTTTGAAGTACTCCGTTAGCGCTTTTCTTATATAGCTCTCCCTCATGGACCTTGTAGGCTTTAGACGGCCGCACAATGCAACGTGCCTCGTTTCGGTCATCAGGGAGTTCTTGCCTAGTTAGGTAAGCCAAGAAGGCTTCTTTCCACGGGGTGATGACAGCCATAATCGCATGGGCTGAAGGTCTTATTTCGGTGGCAGAGCCTCCGATTATGTCAGAGTGTTCGGGGTCTGGTGTTGTGGCTGGATTCGGACTGTTTTTGCCGGTCTCCCCTTCCCACACCACGGATGGCTTAAACAGCGTTTCCAAGAAGATATTAGGTGGGACAGGGTCACGCTTAGCGCCGATGCGGGCGAGGATATCTGTCGCTTGATTGTCTTCTCAGACCACATGGTGGAATTTGAGGCCCTTGAACTGAGCTGACATTTTGAGGACAGGGTTGCGGTAAGCCGCCATTTTTGGGTCCTTGGCGTCAAAGTCCCCATTTATTTTAGATATTGCGAGGTTCGAATCCCCCAGCACCTCTAGGCGTTGAATGCCCATGGAGACTACCATCCGGAGACCATGCAACGGGGCCTCATATTCTGCTGCATTATTGGAGTCTGTGTATAATATTTGGAGTACGTATTGGACTATATCTCCGGTGGGGGATGTCAGGACGACGCCTGCCCCCAGACCAGCCAACATCTTAGAGCCGTCAAAGTGCATGATCCAATTGGAGTACCGGTCGTACTCTTTAGGGAGTTCGGCTTCCGTCCATTCGATGATGAAATCAGACAGTGCTTGCGACTTAATGGCTCGCCGTGGTTTATATGTTATGTCGAATGGGGGGGCTCAATAGCCCATTTAGCAATCCGGCCCGTGGCATCGCGATTATTTATTATGTCGTTGAGTGCTACTGCGGAGGCCACCGTAATTGAACACTCTTGAAAGTAGTGTCGTAGTTTCCGGGATGCCATGAAGACCCCGTATGCTATCTTTAGATAATGTGGGTACCGTGATGTGCATGGAGTGAGGACGGTGGATACGTAGTATACCGGCTTCTGAAGCGGGAACTTATGTCCGTCCATCTCTCATTCGACGATGAGCACTGCGCTTACAACTTGGTGTGTTGCCGCTATATATAATAGCATTGGTTTGCCGACATTTGGCGCGGCCAAGATTGGGTTGGTGGCCAATACAGCCTTTATTTCTTCCAATCCGGTCGTGACCGCATCCGTCCACTCGAAGTGTTCGGTGCATCGAAGAAGACCATAAAGAGGTAGTGCCTTTTCTCCTAATCGGGATATAAAGTGGCTTAAGGCAGCCACGCATCTAGTTAACTTCTGGATTTGCTTGAGGTCTGTTGGGATAGCCAACTGTGATAATGCTCGGATTTTAGCCGAATTTGCTTGAATTCCTCTATTCGATACGATGAAGCCCAAGAGCTTTCCGGTGGGCATGCCGAAAACGCATTTTTCCGGGTTGAGCTTGATGTCATACGTTCGGAGATTGTCGAACGTGAGCCTCAAGTCTTCTATTAAGGATTCGACGTGTCTTGTTTTAATGATCACATTGTCTACGTATGCCTCCACTGTTTTGCTGAATTGTGTTTCCAGGCATGTTTGAATCATGCGTTGATAGGTTGCACCGGCGTTTTTGAACCCGAAAGGCATGGTGTTAAACCAGAAGGGGCCGTATGGAGTGATGAATGCCGTTGCGGCTTGATCAGGCTCCACCATCTTAATTTGATGGTTTCAGGAGTATGCGTCGAGGAAACACAATGAGCCGTGTCCTGCGGTAGCATCGATAATTTGATCGATGCGGGGGAGGGGGAAGGAATCCTTGGGGCAAGCCTTGTTAAGGTCCTTGAAATCGACACATAAGCGCCAGGATTTGTCCTTCTTTGGTACCATCACTAGGTTTGCTAGCCAGTCCGGATGTTTTATTTCTCTAATGAATCCAGCCTCGAGTAACTTGGCTAGCTCTTCTCCCATGGCTTGCTGCTTAGGCTCAGAGAAACGCCGAAGAGTCTGCTTGACCGGCTTGAACCCCTTTAGAATGTTAAGGCTATGCTTGGCCAGCCTGCGTGGGATTCCTGGCATGTCTGAAGGATGTCTGAAGGATGCCCTGATGGATGCTGTTTTTGTAGGGTCCGTTGGGTGGACCTGGAATTTGACTATTTCGTCCACTCGTTTAAAAGAGGTGGACTTGGGTCTTTTGTCGAGTATCAAGTCATCCCTGTCCACCGTGGAGCGCAGCGCAGTTAGTTCTTTGGCCGCAAGGGCTTCGGATAACGCCTCGAGGGCTAGTGCGGCGGTTTTATTTTCGGCGCGGAGTGCTATGTCTGGATCAATAGCCAGAGTGATGATTACATTGGGCCCGGGCATTTTGAGCTTCATCTACCCATAATGGGGTATAGCTTGGAAGATCGTGAATGCCTCCCACCCTAAAAGGGCGTGGTATCCGCTACTGAACGGGGCCACATGGAATGTGATTTCTTCAGACCTATAATTCTCCGTGTGCCGAATGCCACATCTAGTGTGATTTTTCCCGCACATCGTGCCTCCCGACTAGGGATCATTCCTCTGAAGGTCGTGCTGCTTTGCTCAATGCAGCTCTTGTCTATTTCCATTTTGCTAAGAGTTTCCTCATAGATAAGGTTTAATCCGTTGCCACCATCCATGAGCACTTTAGTAAGCCGGAAGCCGTCCACAATTGGACTAAGGACCAAAGCGGCTGGTGCTCGGGCTGTTCAGAATTGAGGATCATCACCTACATTGAAGGTTATGGCCATGTCATTCCATGGATTTATTGTTGCAACGTGGCAGACTTCAGCAAGGCTGCGGAGTGTTCGCTTGCGCCTCTTATTGGAGTCTAAGGTCTCGAAGACTGTCAATATTGTATTGTTATTTTCCACAGGATGGTGCTCTGTTGTATTGTTGATGAGGATATCCTCGCCGCTCTTGGCCACCTGCCGGAGTAGCCAACATGCTCTAAGGGTATCCACTGTACTGTGAATTTTGCTTGGCCCATTGAGCCATCCCTCCAATATAGTTCTACGCCCGGTAGTGGGCTTTTGTTTATTTGTAATTGGATCGGGTGACTTACGAGAGTACACCCTTTTAGTTTGGAGGGGGGGTTTAGTGAGAGCCGAAGGGTCCCAGAATTTTGTTTGGGTTTTCCAGGCGCTTTTCATCGCACAATACTTCCGTGCTATGGCCGCCAAGTCAGCAAAGTGTGTTATGTCACGGCGACTTATGGCGTTGAGGATTCCCTTGTCCGTGCAATTTTTGCAAAAGAATGAAATTGCGTCTTCCTAACGACAGTCCTTGACCTTGCTCATTACAAGGAGGAATCTGGCCCAATAGTGATGGACTGTCTCTTGGGGCTCTTGTCTAATGTGGGAAAGATCACTTGAGTCTGGGTGGGTGGGCAGATTTAGGTCCAAACCCTGACCCGATCTGAGACCGAGGGGTGGAGGAGTTTCCGAGCTTGGCAGTTCGGACTCCGGGATGTTGCCCAATAGTTCTGGCCCGCTGTCTGATTCTAGGTTCGAAGCTTGGCCCATGTCCTCCCGTGGACGGGTATCCAGCTCAGAGAGCTCGGGAATCCGGACATAGTTTGTCCTCAAAATAGAGGAAGAATTGCTACATTGCTCCTCCACCACCGCTATCTGATGGGTGACCGGCGGAGAGTTAATCTCCCTTTGGTCGGGTTTAATCCCGATCCGATCATAGTCTGTTGCGACTCCCAGGGCGGCGATGTGATCCAAGAGCTCGTGCAAGGAAGAGAGCTCTGTTGGATCCATCTGCTCGACGAATCCCGAGCCAACGTGGAGGCTATTTTTGATGACCCGAGAAGTCATCGTCGGCGCGACGACCGAACAGGCGGTCATGACGAAGCCGCCTAGTCGGAGAGTTTGGCCTACAGCCAGGGCTCCCCCCGAGGTAATGTTGTCCTTGACAACAAGACGAGCCATCAAGCCTTATCGTGGCGGCACAGTGGAACTCTCAATGAAAGCACAATGTCGGTGTCAAAACCGGCGGATCTCGGGTAGAGGGTCCCGAACTGTGCGTCTAAGGCGGATGGTAACAGGAGGCAGGGGACACAATGTTTACCCAGGTTCGGGCCCTCTCGATGGAGGTAATACCCTACTTCCCGCTTGATTGATCTTGATGATATGAGTATTACAAAAGTTGATCTATCACGAGATCATAGAGGCTAAACCCTAGAAGCTAGCCTATGACTATGATTGTTGTTGTCCTATGGACTAAACCCTCCGGTTTATATATACACCGGAGGGGGCTAGGGTTACACAGAGTCGGTTACAAGGGAGTAGATCTACATATCTGAATTGCCAAGCTTGCCTTCCACGCAAAGGAGAGTCCCACCCGGACACGGGACGAAGTCTTCAATCTTGTGTCTTCATAGTCCAACAGTCCGGCCAAAAGATATAGTCTGGCTGTCCGGGGACCCCCTACTCCAGGAGTCCCTCAATCGTCCTCATATTCATCATGCTTGCTATAAGTTGCAGCCGATGCTATATAGGTTCATCAGATCTTACATCAAGATCCATGCAAAACTTTCTTTTCAGATTTTCATTTTTCTCTCTTAAATCTCAGTCCAGTGAGACATATAGCCACACCGTAGAACAGGTGCTCGGGCGCCATTAATGGAGACGTTGGGAGAGAGGTGCGTGGTGGGTAGCGGTCAAAGGGCTCTCTCCCGATGAGCACATGCAGGGGTCTGATCGCACGCCTCCCGTACTCAAATAGCTACCCCGCACGATACCTCCAAGCCAATAAAAAAAGGGGCGCGTGGCCGCACGTAATTGGTAAGTAGAACGCCCACGGTTTCAATAATACTTGTGTTTCCGATTTGTAACGTGACAGCACTTGTTCCAAAATAACTTTGTTGATTGTTAATTTGTTCGCCTTCGCAA
The DNA here is from genome assembly GCF_056163025.1 of Triticum urartu. Taxonomy (NCBI): domain Eukaryota; kingdom Viridiplantae; phylum Streptophyta; class Magnoliopsida; order Poales; family Poaceae; genus Triticum; species Triticum urartu. The sequence goes on from NC_141878.1 coordinate 305,487,698, forward strand.
ATCGGACAAAAAAATTACCATGACATGTTGCAGCTATGTCATGACACCATGCCAAGTTTCACTATTTTCAGGCGTGTTTTGGAAATAAATGATTTAAAAAACCAAGTTTCTCAATCTTTCCGGCCGAGCCACCATGCCCAGATGTTTGAATTTCACTCCCATCTCTTGCATGGGACCTAGAAATTCTCTCAAGGACACACATGTGATTTTTCAAACAACTTTGGTGCACTGGAGCCTCTGCTTGTAGTTCAAATTTGAATTATGCACTCAATTAATGCATAAAAAAGGCCAAACGAACTGGGAATAATTCCAAAATTTAGCATGTTTTTTCTATTTTGTCTCATATGCATGTGTAAAAAACTTAAGGCGGGAGAAGGCAGTGTACGTATGTCGTTTCGCACACGGAGGTGACACGTTCCCTCTCAGAACCACGAGCCATCTTGAGGGAAGCTCTGGTTTGCAAGAAGCTTACACCAAAGCTTGTCCCAATTCGGGCAAAAAATTACCGTAGCATGTTGGTGCCATGTCATGAAACCATGCCAAGTTTCTCAATCTTTCCGGCTGAGCCACGACACTGAGATGTTTGAATTTCACTCCCATCTCTTGCATGGGACATAGAAATTCACCCAACGACACACATGTGATTTTTCAAACAACTTTGGTGCACTAGAGCATGTGCTTTTAGTTCAAATTTTAATTATGCACATTAAATGCGTAGAAACTCAATTAATGCATAAAAATGGCCAAATGAACCCGGAATAATTCCAAAATTTAGCACATTTCTTCTATTTGGTCTAATCTGCCTGTGTAAAAAATTAAGGTGGGAGAAGGCAGTGTATGTATGTCGTTTCGCACAAGGAGGTGACACGTTCCCTCTCGGAACGACGAGCCATCTTGAGGGAAGCTCCGGTTTGCAAGAAGCTTACACCAAAGCTTGGACCAATTTGGTCAAAAGAATTACCTTAGCATGTTGGTGCCATGTCATGACACCATGCCAAGTTTCATGATTTTTAGGCGTGTTTTGGAATTACAGGAATTAAAAAACCAAGTTTCTCAATCTTTCCAGTCGAGGCACGACGCCCAGATGTATGATTTCACTCCCATCTCTTGCATGGGACCTAGAAATTCACCCAAGGACACACATGTGATTTTTCAAACAACTTTGGTGCACTGGAGCCTGTGCGTGTAGTTCAAATTTGAATTATGCACATTAAATGCTTAGAAACTCAATTAATGCATAAAAAGGCCAAAAGAACACGGAATACTTCCAAAATTTATCATGTTTCTTCCATTTGGTCAAATCTGCCAGTGTAAAAAAATTAAGTCAGGAGAAGGCAGTGTACGTATGTCGTTTCGCATAGGGAGGTGACACCTTCCCTCGTGGAACCACGAGCCTTCTTGAGGGAAGCTCCGGTTTGCAAGAAGCTTACACCAAAGCTGTCCCAATTCAGGCAAAAAAATTACCGTAGTATCTTGGTGCCATGTCATGACACCATGCCAACTTTCATGATTTTCAGGCCTGTTTTGGAACTAAAGGAATTAAAGAACCAAGTTTCTCAATCTTTCCGGCCAAGCCATGATGCCCAGATATTTGAATTTCACTCCATTCTCTTGCATGGGACCTAGAAATTCACCCAACGACACACATGTGATTTTTCAAACAACTTTGGTGCAATGGAGCCTGTGCTTGTAGTTTAAATTTGAATTATGCACATTAAATGCGCAGAAAATCAATTAATGCATAAAAATGGCCAAACGAACCAGGAATAATTCCATAATTTAGCATGGTACTTCTGTTTGGTCTAATCCTCCTTTGAAAAAAATAAGGCGGGAGAAGGCAGTGTACGTATGTCTTCTCGCACACGGAGGTGACACGTTCCCTCTCGGAACTACGAGGCTCCTTGAGGGAAGCTCCAGTTTGCAAGAAGCTTACACCAAAGATTGTCCCAATTCGGACAAAAGAATTACCGCAGCATGTTGGTTCCATGTCATGACACCATGCCAAGTTTCATGATTTTCAGGCATGTTTTGGAATTAGAGAAATTAAAAAACCAATTTTCTCAATCTTTCCAACCGAGCCACCACGCCCAGATGTTTGATTTCACTCTCATCTCTTGCATGGGACCTAGAAATTCACCCAAGGACACATATGTGATTTTGCAAACAACTTTGGTGCACTGGAGCATGTGCTTTAAGTTCAAATTTGAATTATGCACATTAAATGCTCAGAAACTCAATTAATACATAACAAAGGCCAAACGAACCCGGAATATTTCCAAAATTTAGCACGTTTCTTCTATTTGGACGAATGTGCCTGTGTAAAAAAATTAAGGCAGGAGAAGGCAGTGTACGTATGTCGTTTCGCACAGGGAGGTGACATGTTCCTCTCGGAAGCACGAGCCACCTTGAGGGAAGCTCCCGTTTGCAAGAAGCTTACACCAAAGCTTGTCCCAATTCGGGCAAAAAAATTACCATAGCATGTTGGTGCCATGTCATGACACCATGCCAAGTTTCATTATTTTGAGGCGTGTTTTGGAATTAAAGGAATTAAAAAACCAAGTTTCTCAATCTTTCTGGCCGAGCCACGGCACCTAGATGTTTGAATTTCACTCCCATCTCTTGCATGGGACCTAGAAATTCACCCAAGGACACACATGTGATTTTTCAAACAACTTTGGTGCACTGGAGCCTGTGCTTGTAGTTCAAATTTGAATTATGCACATTAAATGCATAGAAACTCAATTAATTCATAAATGTGGCCAGACGAACCCGGAATAATTCCAAAATTTAGCTCGGTACTTCTATTTGGTCTAATCTGCCTGTGTAAAAAAATTAAGGCGGGAGAAGGCAGTTTACGTCTGTCGTTTCGCACACTGAGGTGACACATTCCCTCTCGGAACTATGAGGCTTCTTGAGGGAAGCTCCGGTTTGCAAGAAGCTTACACCAAAGCTTGTCCCGATTTGGCCAAAAGAATTACCACAGCATGTTGGTGCCATTTCATGACACCATGCCAAGTTTCATGATTTCCAGGCGTGTTTTGGAATTACAAGAATTAGAAAACAAAGTTTCTCAATCTTTCCAGCCGAGCCACCATGCCCGGATGTTTGATTTCACTCCCATCTCTTACATCGGACCTAGAAATTCACCAAGTACACACATGTAATTTTTCAAACAACTTTGGTGCAATGGAGCCTATGCTTGTAGTTCAAATTTGAATTATACATATTAAATGCTCAGAAACTCAATTAATTCATAAAAAAGGCCAAGCGAACCCGGAATATTTCCAAAATTTAGCACGTTTCTTCTATTTGGTCTAATATGCCCGTGTAAAAAAATAAGACAGGAGAAGGCAGTGTACGTATGTCGTTTCGCATAGGGAGGTGACACCTTCCCTCTCGGAACCACGAGCCTTCTTGAGGGAAGCTCCGGTTTGCAAGAAGCTTACCGCAAAGCTTGTCCCAATTCGGGCAAAAAAATTACCGTAGCATGTTGGTGCCATGTCATGACACCATGCCAACTTTCATGATTTTCAGGCGTGTTTTGAAACTAAAGGAATAAAAAAACCAAGTTTCTCAATCTTTCCGGCCGAGCAATGACGCCCAGATGTTTGAATTTCACTCCCATCTCTTGCATGGGACCTAGAAATTCACCCAACGACACACGTGTGATTTTTCAAACAACTTTGTTGCACTGGAGCCTGTGCTTGTAGTTCAAATTTGAATTATACACATTAAATGCTTAGAAACTCAATTAATTCATAAAAAAGGCCAAGCGAACCCGGAATATTTCCAAAATTTAGCACGTTTCTTCTATTTGGTCTAATATGCCCGTGTAAAAAAATAAGGCAGGAGAAGGCAGTGTACGTATGTCGTTTCGCACAGGGAGGTGACACCTTCCCTCTCGGAACCACGAGCCTTCTTGAGGGAAGCTCCGGTTTGCAAGAAGCTTACCCCAAAGCTTGTCCCAATTCGGCCAAAAAAATTACCGTAGCATGTTGGTGCCATGTCATGACACCATGCCAACTTTCATGATTTTCAGGCGTGTTTTGGAACTAAAGGAATAAAAAAACCAAGTTTCTCAATCTTTCCGGCCGAGCAATGACGCCTAGATGTTTGAATTTCACTCCCATCTCTTGCATGGGACCTAGAAATTCACCCAACGACACACGTGTGATTTTTCAAACAACTTTGGTGCACTGGAGCCTGTGCTTGTAGTTCAAATTTGAATTATGCACATTAAATGCGCAGAAACTCAATTAATGCATAAAAATGGCCAAACGAACCAGGAATAATTCCATAATTTAGCACGGTACTTCTATTTGGTCTAATCCGCTTGTGAAAAAAATAAGGCGGGAGAAGGCAGTGTACGTATGTCGTTTCGCACACGGAGGTGACACATTCCCTCTCGGAACTACGAGGCTCCTTGAGGGAAGCTCCAGTTTGCAAGAATCTTACACCAAAGATTGTCCCAATTCAGCCAAAAGAATTACCGCAGCATGTTGGTTCCATGTCATGACACCATGCCAAGTTTCATGATTTTCAGGCATGTTTTGGACTTAGAGAAATTAAAAAACCAAGTTTCTCAATCTTTCCAGCCGAGCCACCATGCCCAGATGTTTGATTTCACTCATCTCTTGCATGGGACCGAGAAATTCACCCAAGGACACAGATGTGATTTTGCAAACAACTTTGGTGCACTGGAGCCTATGCTTTTAAGTTCAAATTTGAATTATGCACATTAAATGCTCAGAAACTCAATTAATACATAACAAAGGCCAAACAAACCCGAAATCATTCAAAAATTTAGCATGTTAAATGCGCAGAAACTCAATTAATGCATAAAAATGGCTAAACAAACACGGAATAATTCCAACATTTAGCATGTTTCTTCTATTTGGTGTAATATGCCTGTTTAAAAAAATTAAGACGGGAGAAGGAAGTGTACGTATGTCGTTTCGCACAGGGAGGTGACACGTTCCCTCTCGGAACCACGAGCCATCTTGAGGGAAGCTCCAGTTTGCAAGAAGCTTACACCAAAGCTTGTCCCAATTCGGCCAAAAGAATTACCGCAGCATGTTGGTGCCAGTTCATGACACCATGCCAAGTTTCATGATTTCCAGGCGTGTTTTGGAAATATAAGAATTAAAATCTTTCCAGCCGAGCCACAATGCCCAGATGTTTGATTTCACTCCCAACTCTTACATGGGACCTAGAAATTCACCCAAGTACACACTTGTGATTTTTCAAACAACTTTGGTGCACAGGAGCCTGTGCTTGTAGTTCAAATTCGAATTATGCACATTAAATGCTGAGAAACTCAATTAATGCATAAAAAAGGCCAAATGAACCCGGAATATTTCCAAAATTTAGCACATTTCTTCTATTTGGTCTAATCTGCCGGTGTAAAAAAATAAGGCAGGAGAAGGCAGTGTACGTATGTTGTTTCGCACAGGGAGGTGACACCTTCCCTCTCGGAACCATGAGCCTTCTTGAGGGAAGCTCCGGTTTGCAAGAAGCTTACACGAAAGCTTGTCCCAATTCGGCCAAAAGAATTACCGCAGCATGTTGGTGCCAGTTCATGACACCATGCCAACTTTCATGATTTTCAGGCGTGTTTTGGAATTAAATGAATTAAAAAAAGCAAGTTTCTCAATTTTTTCGGCCGAGCCACCACGCCCAGGTGTTTGAATTTCACTCCCATCTCTTGCATGGGACCTAGAAATTCACCGAACGACACACATGTGATTTTTCTAACAACTTTGGAGCACTGGAGCCTGCGCTTGTAGTTCAAATTTGAATTATGCACATTAAATGCGCAGAAGCTCAATTAATGCATAAAAATGGCCAAACGAACCCAGAATAATTCCAACATTTAGCATGTTTCTTCTATTTGGTGTAATATGCCTGTTTAAAAAAATTAAGACGGGAGAAGGCAGTGTACGTATGTCGTTTCGCACAGGGAGGTGACACGTTCCCTCTCGGAACCACGAGCCATCTTGAGGGAAGCTCCGGTTTGCTTGAAGCTTACACCAAAGCTTGTCCCAATTCGGCCAAACAAATTACCATAGCATGTTGGTGCCATGTCATGACACCATGCCAAGTTTCATTATTTTCGGGCGTGTTTGGGAACTAAAGGAATTAAAAAACCAAGTTTCTCAATCTTTCTCGACGAGCCACGACGCAAGATGTTTGAATTTCACTCCCATATCTTGCATGGGACCTAGAAATTCACCCAAGGACACACATGTGATTTTTCAAACAACTTTGGTGCACTGGAGCCTGTGCTTGTAGTTCAAATTTGAATTAGGCACAATAAATGCTCAGAAACTCAATTAATCCATAAAAAAGGCCAAACGAACACGGAATATTTCCAAAATTTAGCACATTTCTTCCATTTGGTCTAGTCTGCCTGTGTAAAAAAAAATAAGGCAGGAGAATGCAGTGTACGTATGTCGTTTCGCATAGGGAGGTGACACCTTCCCTCTCGGAACCACGAGCCTTCTAGAGGGAAGCTCCGGTTTGCAAGAAGCTTACACCAAAGCTTGTCCTATTCGGGCCAAAAAATTACCGTAGCATGTTGGTGCCATGTCATGACGCCATGCCAACTTTCATGATTTTCAGGCATGTTTTGGAATTAAAGAAATTAAAAAACCAAGTTTCTCAATCTTTCCGACTGAGCCACCACGCCCAGGTGGTTGAATTTCACTCCCATCTCTTCCATGGGACCTAAAAATTTACCGAAGGACACACATGTGATTTTCCAAACAACTTTGCTGCACTGGAGCCTGTGCTTGTAGCTCAAATTTGAATTATGCACATTAAATGCGAAGAAGCTCAATTAATGCATAAAAAGGCCAAACGAACCCGGAATAATTCAAACATTTAGCATGTTTCTTCTCTTTGGTGTAATCTTCCTGTTTAAATAATTAAGGCGGGAGAAGGCAGTGTACGTTTGTCGTTTCGCACAGGGAGGTGACACATTCCCTCTCGGAACCACGAGCCATCTTGAGGGAAGCTCCGGTTTGCAAGAAGCTTACACCATAGCTTGTCCCAATTCGGTCAAAACAATTACCATAGCATGTTGGTCCCATGTCCTGAAACCATGCCAAGTTTCATGATTTTCAGGCGTGTTTACGAATTAAAGGAATTCAAAAACCGAGTTTCTCAATCATTCTGGCCGATCCACGATGCCCAGATGTTTGAATTTCACTCCCATCTGTTGCATGGGACCTAGAAATTCACCCAAAGACACACATGTTATTTTTCAAACAACTTTGGTGCACTGGAGCCTATGCTTGTAATTCAAATTTGAATTATGCACATTAAATGCGCAGAAACTCAATTAATCCATAAAAAAGGCCAAACGAACCCGGAATATTTCCAAAATTTAGCACGTTTCTTCCATTTGGTCTAATCTGCCCGTGTAAAAAAATAATGTAGGAGAAGGCAGTGTACGTATGTCGTTTCGCATAGGGTGGTGACACCTTCCCTCTCGGAACCACGAGCCTTCTAGAGGGAAGCTCCGGTTTGCAAGAAGCTTACACCAAAGCTTGTCCTATTCGGGCCAAAAAATTACCGTAGCATGTTGGTGCCATGTCTTGACACCATGCCAACTTTCATGATATTCAGGCGTGTTTTGGAATTAAATGAATTAAAAAAGCAAGTTTCTCAATTTTTTCGGCCGAGCCACCACGCCCAGGTGTTTGAATTTCACTCCCATCTCTTGCATGGGACCTAGAAATTCACCCAAGGACACACATGTGATTTTTCAAACAACTTTGGTGCACTGGAGCCTGTGCTTGTAGTTCAAATTTGAATTATGCACATTAAATGCGAAGAAGCTCAATTAATGCATAAAAAAGCCAAACGAACCCGGAATAATTCAAACATTTAGCATGTTTCTTCTATTTGGTGTAATCTTCCTGTTTAAAAAATTAAGGCGGGAGAAGGCAGTGTACGTTTGTCATTTCGCACAGGGAGGTGACACGTTCCCTCTCGGAACCACGAGCCATCTTGAGGGAAGCTCCGGTTTGCAAGAAGCTTACACCATAGCTTGTCCCAATTCAGTCAAAACAATTACCATAGCATGTTGGTCCCATGTCCTGAAACCATGCCAAGTTTCATTATTTTCAGGCGTGTTTACGAATTAAAGGAATTCAAAAACCGAGTTTCTCAATCATTCTGGCCGAGCCACGATGCCCAGATGTTTGAATTTCACTCCCATCTGTTGCATGGGACCTAGAAATTCACCCAAAGACACACATGTTATTTTTCAAACAACTTTGGTGCACTGGAGCCTGTGCTTGTAATTCAAATTTGAATTATGCACATTAAATGCGCAGAAACTCAATTAATCCATAAAAAAGGCCAAACGAACCCGGAATATTTCCAAAATTTAGCACGTTTCTTCCATTTGGTCTAATCTGCCCGTGTAAAAAAATAAGGTAGGAGAAGGCAGTCTATGTATGTCGTTTCGCATAGGGTGGTGACGCCTTCCCTCTCGGAACCACGAGCCTTCTAGAGGGAAGCTCCGGTTTGCAAGAAGCTTACACCAAAGCTTGTCCTATTCGGGCCAAAAAATTACCATAGCATGTTGGTGCCATGTCTTGACACCATGCCAACTTTCATGATTTTCAGGCGTGTTTTGGAATTAAATGAATTAAAAAAGCAAGTTTCTCAATTTTTTCGGTCGAGCCACCACGCCCAGGTGTTTGAATTTCACTCCCATCTCTTGCATGGGACCTAGAAATTCACCCAAGGACACACCTGTGATTTTTCAAACAACTTTGGTGCACTGGAGCCTGTGCTTGTAGTTCAAATTTGAATTATGCACATTAAATGCAAATAAGCTCAATTAATGCATAAAAAGGCCAAACGAACCCAGAATAATTCAAACATTTAGCATGTTTCTTCTATTTGGTGTAGTCTTCCTATTTAAAAAATTAAGGCGGGAGAAGGCAGTGTACGTTTGTCGTTTCGCACAGGGAGGTGACACGTTCCCTCTCGGAACCACGAGCCATCTTGAGGGAAGCTCCGGTTTGCAAGAAGCTTACACCATAGCTTGTCCCAATTCGGTCAAAAAAATTACCATAGCATGTTGGTCCCATGTCCTGAAACCATGCCAAGTTTCATTATTTTCAGGCGTGTTTAGGAATTAAAGGAATTCAAAAAACAAGTTTCTCAATCATTCTGGCCGAGCCACGATGCCCAGATGTTTGAATTTCACTCCCATCTCTTGCATGGGACCTAGAAATTCACCCAAGGACACACATGTTATTTTTAAAACAACTTTGGTGCACTAGACCCTGTGCTTGTAATTCAAATTTGAATTATGCACATTAAATGTGCAGAAACTCAATTAATCCATAAAAAAGGCCAAACGAACCCGGAATATTTCCAAAATTTAGCACGTTTCTTCCATTTGGTCTAATCTGCCCATGTAAAAAAATAAGGTAGGAGAAGGCAGTGTACGTATGTCGTTTCGCATAGGGTGGTGACACCTTCCCTCTCGGAACCACGAGCCTTCTAGAGGGAAGCTCCGGTTTGCAAGAAGCTTACACCAAAGCTTGTCCTATTCGGGCCAAAAAATTACCGTAGCATGTTGGTGCCATGTCATGACGCCATGCCAACTTTCATGATTTTCAGGCGTGTTTTGGAATTAAAGGAATTAAAAAACCAAGTTTCTCAATCTTTCCGACTGAGCCACCACGCCCAGGTGGTTGAATTTCACTCCCATCTCTTCCATGGGACCTAAAAATTTACCGAAGGACACACATGTGATTTTTCAAACAACTTTGGTGCACTGGAGCCTGTGCTTGTAGTCCAAATTTGAATTATGCACATTAAATGCGAAGAAGCTCAATTAATGCACAAAAAGGCCAAACGAACCTGGAATAATTCAAACATTTAGCATGTTTCTTCTATTTGGTGTAATCTTCCTGTTTAAAAAATTAAGGCGGGAGAAGGCAGTGTACGTTTGTCGTTTCGCACAGGGAGGTGACACGTTCCCTCTCGAAACCACGAGCCATCTTGAGGGAAGCTCCGATTTGCAAGAAGCTTACACCATAGCTTGTCCCAATTCGGTCAAAAAAATTACCATAGAATGTTGGTCCCATGTCCTGAAACCATGCCAAGTTTCATTATTTTCACGCGTGTTTACGAACTAAAGGAATTCAAAAACCGAGTTTCTCAATCATTCTGGCCGAGCCACGATGCCCAGATGTTTGAATTTCACTCCCATCTCTTGCATGGGACCTAGAAATTCACCCAAGGAAACACATGTTATTTTTCAAACAACTTTGGTGCACTGGAGCCTGTGCTTGTAGTTCAAATTTGAATTATGCACATTAAATGCGAAGAAGCTCAATTAATGCATAAAAAGGCCAAACGAACCCGGAATAATTCAAACATTTAGCATGTTTCTTCTATTTGGTGTAGTCTTCCTATTTAAAAAATTAAGGCGGGAGAAGGCAGTGTACGTTTGTCGTTTCGCACAGGGAGGTGACACGTTCCCTCTCGGAACCACGAGCCATCTTGAGGGAAGCTCCGGTTTGCAAGAAGCTTACACCATAGCTTGTCCCAATTCGGTCAAAAAAATTACCATAGCATGTTGGTCCCATGTCCTGAAACCATGCCAAGTTTCATTATTTTCAGGCGTGTTTAGGAATTAAAGGAATTCAAAAACCGAGTTTCTCAATCATTCTGGCCGAGCCACGATGCCCAGATGGTTGAATTTCACTCCCATCTCTTGAATGGGACCTAGAAATTCAACCAAGGACACACATGTTATTTTTAAAACAACTTTGGTGCACTAGACCCTATGCTTGTAATTCAAATTTGAATTATGCACATTAAATGCGCAGAAACTCAATTAATCCATAAAAAAGGCCAAACGAACCCGGAATATTTCCAAAATTTAGCATGTTTCTTCCATTTGGTCTAATCTGCCCGTGTAAAAAAATAAGGTAGGAGAAGGCAGTGTACGTATGTCGTTTCGCATAGGGTGGTGACACCTTCCCTCTCGGAACCACGAGCCTTCTAGAGGGAAGCTCCGGTTTGCAAGAAGCTTACACCAAAGCTTGTCCTATTCGGGCCAAAAAATTACCGTAGCATGTTGGTGCCATGTCATGACGCCATGCCAACTTTCATGATTTTCAGGCGTGTTTTGGAATTAAATGAATTAAAAAATCAAGTTTCTCAATTTTTTCGGCCGAGCCACCACGCCCAGGTGTTTGAATTTCACTCCCATCTCTTGCATGGGACCTAGAAATTCACCCAAGGACACACATGTGATTTTTCAAACAACTTTGGTGCACTGGAGCCTGTGCTTGTAGTTCAAATTTGAATTATGCACATTAAATGCGAAGAAGCTCAATTAATGCATAAAAAGGCCAAACGAACCCGGAATAATTCAAACATTTAGCATGTTTCTTCTATTTGGTGTAATCTTCCTGTTTAAAAAATTAAGGCGGGAGAAGGCAGTGTACGTTTGTCGTTTCGCACAGGGAGGTGACACGTTCCCTCTCGGAACCACGAGCCATCTTGAGGGAAGCTCCGATTTGCAAGAAGCTTACACCATAGCTTGTCCCAATTCGGTCAAAAAAATTACCATAGAATGTTGGTCCCATGTCCTGAAACCATGCCAAGTTTCATTATTTTCACACGTGTTTACGAACTAAAGGAATTCAAAAACCGAGTTTCTCAATCATTCTGGCCGAGCCACGATGCCCAGATGGTTGAATTTCACTCCCATCTCTTGCATGGGACCTAGAAATTCACCCATGGAAACACATGTTATTTTTCAAACAACTTTGGTGCACTGGACCCTGTGCTTGTAGTTCAAATTTGAATTATGCACATTAAATGCGTAGAAACTCAATTAATCCATAAAAAAGGCCAAACGAACCCGGAATATTTCCAAAATTTAGCATGTTTCTTCCATTTGGTCTAATCTGCCCGTGTAAAAAAATAAGGTAGGAGAAGGCAGTGTACGTATGTCGTTTCGCATAGGGTGGTGACACCTTCCCTCTCGGAACCACGAGCCTTCTAGAGGGAAGCTCCGGTTTGCAAGAAGCTTACACCAAAGCTTGTCCTATTCGGGCCAAAAAATTACCGTAGCATGTTGGTGCCATGTCATGACGCCATGCCAACTTTCATGATTTTCAGGCGTGTTTTGGAATTAAATGAATTAAAAAATCAAGTTTCTCAATTTTTTCGGCCGAGCCACCACGCCCAGGTGTTTGAATTTCACTCCCATCTCTTGCATGGGACCTAGAAATTCACCCAAGGACACACATGTGATTTTTCAAACAACTTTGGTGCACTGGAGCCTGTGCTTGTAGTTCAAATTTGAATTATGCACATTAAATGCGAAGAAGCTCAATTAATGCATAAAAAGGCCAAACGAACCCGGAATAATTCAAACATTTAGCATGTTTCTTCTATTTGGTGTAATCTTCCTGTTTAAAAAATTAAGGCGGGAGAAGGCAGTGTACGTTTGTCGTTTCGCACAGGGAGGTGACACGTTCCCTCTCGGAACCACGAGCCATCTTGAGGGAAGCTCCGATTTGCAAGAAGCTTACACCATAGCTTGTCCCAATTCGGTCAAAAAAATTACCATAGAATGTTGGTCCCATGTCCTGAAACCATGCCAAGTTTCATTATTTTCACAGGTGTTTACGAACTAAAGGAATTCAAAAACCGAGTTTCTCAATCATTCTGGCCGAGCCACGATGCCCAGATGGTTGAATTTCACTCCCATCTCTTGCATGGGACCTAGAAATTCACCCAAGGAAACACATGTTATTTTTCAAACAACTTTGGTGCACTGGAGCCTGTGCTTGTAGTTCAAATTTGAATTATGCACATTAAATGCGCAGAAACTCAATTAATCCATAAAAAGGACAAATGAACACGGAATATTTCCAAAATTTAGCACGTTTCTTCCATTTGGTCTAGTCTGCCTGTGTAAAAAAATAAGGCAGGAGAAGGCAGTGTACGTATGTCGTTTCGCATAGGGAGGTGACACCTTCCCTCTCGGAACCACGAGCCTTCTAGAGGGAAGCTCCGGTTTGCAAGAAGCTTACACCAAAGCTTGTCCTATTCGGGCCAAAAAATTACCGTAGCATGTTGGTGCCATGTCTTGACGCCATGCCAACTTTCATGATTTTCAGGCGTGTTTTGGAACTAAATGAATTAAAAAATCAAGTTTCTCAATTTTTTCGGCCGAGCCACCACGCCCAGGTGTTTGAATTTCACTCCCATCTCTTGCATGGGACCTAGAAATTCACCCAAGGACACACATGTGATTTTTCAAACAACTTTGGTGCACTGGAGCCTGTGCTTGTAGTTCAAATTTGAATTATGCACATTAAATGCGAAGAAGCTCAATTAATGCATAAAAAGGCCAAACGAACCCGGAATAATTCAAACATTTAGCATGTTTCTTCTATTTGGTGTAATCTTCCTGTTTAAAAAATTAAGGCGGGAGAAGGCAGTGTACGTTTGTCGTTTCGCACAGGGAGGTGACACGTTCCCTCTCGGAACCACGAGCCATCTTGAGGGAAGCTCCGGTTTGCAAGAAGCTTACACCATAGCTTGTCCTAATTCGGTCAAAAAAATTACCATAGCATGTTGGTCCCATGTCCTGAAACCATGCCAAGTTTCATGATTTTCAGGCGTGTTTACGAATTAAAGGAATTCAAAAACCGAGTTTCTCAATCATTCTGGCCGAGCCACGATGCCCACATGTTTGAATTTTACTCCCATATGTTGCATGGGACCTAGAAATTCACCCAAGGAAACACATGTTATTTTTCAAACAACTTTGGTGCACTGGAGCCTGTGCTTGTAGTTCAAATTTGAATTATGCACATTAAATGCGCAGAAACTCAATTAATCCATAAAAAGGACAAATGAACACGGAATATTTCCAAAATTTAGCACGTTTCTTCCATTTGGTCTAGTCTGCCTGTGTAAAAAAATAAGGCAGGAGAAGGCAGTGTACGTATGTCGTTTCGCATAGGGAGGTGACACCTTCCCTCTCGGAACCACGAGCCTTCTAGAGGGAAGCTCCGGTTTGCAAGAAGCTTACACCAAAGCTTGTCCTATTCGGGCCAAAAAATTACCATAGCATGTTGGTGCCATGTCTTGACGCCATGCCAACTTTCATGATTTTCAGGCGTGTTTTGGAACTAAATGAATTAAAAAATCAAGTTTCTCAATTTTTTCGGCCGAGCCACCACGCCCAGGTGTTTGAATTTCACTCCCATCTCTTGCATGGGACCTAGAAATTCACCCAAGGACACACATGTGATTTTTCAAACAACTTTGGTGCACTGGAGCCTGTGCTTGTAGTTCAAATTTGAATTATGCACATTAAATGCGAAGAAGCTCAATTAATGCATAAAAAGGCCAAACGAACCCGGAATAATTCAAACATTTAGCATGTTTCTTCTATTTGGTGTAACCTTCCTGTTTAAAAAATTAAGGCGGGAGAAGGCAGTGTACGTTTGTCGTTTCGCACAGGGAGGTGACACGTTCCCTCTCGGAACCACGAGCCATCTTGAGGGAAGCTCCGGTTTGCAAGAAGCTTACACCATAGCTTGTCCTAATTCGGTCAAAAAAATTACCATAGCATGTTGGTCCCATGTCCTGAAACCATGCCAAGTTTCATGATTTTCAGGCGTGTTTAAGAATTAAAGGAATTCAAAAACCGAGTTTCTCAATCATTCTGGCCGAGCCACGATGCCCACATGTTTGAATTTTACTCCCATATGTTGCATGGGACCTAGAAATTCACCCAAGGACACACATGTTATTTTTAAAACAAGTTTGGTGCACTGGACCCTGTGCTTGTAATTCAAATTTGAATTATGCACATTAAATTCGCAAAAACTCAATTAATCCATAAAAAAGGCCAAACGAACCCGGAATATTTCCAAAATTTAGCACGTTTCTTCCATTTGGTCTAATCTGCCCGTGTAAAAAATAAGGTAGGAGAAGGCAGTGTACGTATGTCGTTTCGCATAGGGTGGTGACACCTTCCCTCTCGTTACCACGAGCCTTCTAGAGGGAAGCTCCGGTTTGCAAGAAGCTTACACCAAAGCTTGTCCTATTCGGGCCAAAAAAATACCGTAGCATGTTGGTGCCATGTCATGACGCCATGCCAACTTTCATGATTTTCAGGCGTGTTTTGGAATTAAAGGAATTAAAAAACCAAGTTTCTCAATCTTTCCGACTGAGCCACCACGCCCAGGTGGTTGAATTTCACTCCCATCTCTTCCATGGGACCTAAAAATTTACCGAAGGACACACATGTGATTTTTCAAACAACTTTGGTGCACTGGAGCCTGTGCTTGTAGTTCAAATTTGAATTATGCACATTAAATGCGAAGAAGCTCAATTAATGCATAAGAAGGCCAAACGAACCTGGAATAATTCAAACATTTAGCATGTTTATTCTATTTGATGTAATCTTCCTGTTTAAAAAATTAAGGCGGGAGAAGGCAGTGTACGTTTGTCGTTTCGCACAGGGAGGTGACACGTTCCCTCTCGGAACCACGAGCCATCTTGAGGGAAGCTCCGATTTGCAAGAAGCTTACACCATAGCTTGTGCCAATTCGGTCAAAAAAATTACCATAGAATGTTGGTCCCATGTCCTGAAACCATGCCAAGTTTCATTATTTTCACGCGTGTTTACGAACTAAAGTAATTCAAAAACCGAGTTTCTCAATCATTCTGGCCGAGCCACGATGCCCAGATGTTTGAATTTCACTCCCATCTCTTGCATGGGACCTAGAAATTCACCCAAGGAAACACATGTTATTTTTCAAACAACTTTGGTGCACTGGAGCCTGTGCTTGTAATTCAAATTTGAATTATGCACATTAAATGCACAAAAACTCAATTAATCCATAAAAAAGGCCAAACGAACCCGGAATATTTCCAAAATTTAGCACATGAAATGCGTAGGAACTCAATTAATGTGTAACAAAGGCCAAACGTACACGGAATAATTCCAAAATTTAGCACACATTTCTTCTATTTGGTCTAATCTGCCTGTGTAAAAAAATTAAGGCGAGAGAAGGCAGTGCACGTATGTCGTTTCGCTCACAGAGATGACACGTTCCCTCTCGGAAGCACGAGCCATCTTGAGGGAAGCTCCGGTTTGCAAGAAGCTTACACCAAAGCTTGTCCTAATTCAGCCAAAAGAATTACCGCAACATGTTCGTGCCATGTCATGAAAGCATGCCAAGTTTCATGATTTTCAGGCATGATTTGGAATTACAGGAATTAAAAAACAAAGTTTCCCAATCTTTCTAGCCGAGCCACCACACCCAGATGTTTTAATTTCACTCCCATCTCTTGCATGGGACCTAGAAATTCACCCAAGGGCACACATGTTATTTTTCAAATAACTTTGGTTCACTGGAGCATGTACTTGTAATTCAAATTTGAATTATGCACATTAAATGCGCAGAAACTAAATTAATGCAGAAAAATGGCCAAATGAACCCGAAATAATTCCAAAATTTAGCATGGTACTTCTATTTGGTCTAATCTGCCTGTGTAAAAAAATTAAGGCGGGAGAAGGCAGTGTACGTCTCTCGTTTCGCACACGGAGGTGACACGTTCCCTCTCGGAACTACGAGGCTTCTTGAGGGGAGCTCCGGTTTGCAAGAAGCTTACACCAAAGCTTGTCCCAATTCGGCCAAAAGAATTACCGCAGCATGTTGGTGCCATATCATGACACCATGCCAAGTTTCATGATTTTTAGGCATGTTTTGGAATTACAATAATTAAAAAAATCAAGTTTCTCAATCTTTCCAGCCGAGCCAGCACACCCAGATGTTTGAATTTCACTCCCATCACACACATGGGACCTAGAAATTCACCCAATGACACACATGTGATTTTTCAAACAACTTTGGTGCACTGGAGCCTGTGCTTGTAGTTCAAATTTGAATTATGCACATGAAATGCGTAGAAACTCAATTAATGCATAACAAAGGCCAAACGAACCCGTAATAATTCCAAAATTTAGCACGTTTCTTCTATTTGGTCTAATCTGCCTGTGTAAAAAAATTAAGGCAGGAGAAGGTAGCTTACGTATGTCGTTTCACAAATGGAGGTGACATGTTCCCTCTCGGAACCACGAGCCTTCTTGAGGGAAGCTTCGGTTTGCAAGAAGCTTACGCCAAAGCTTGTACCAATTTAGCCAAAAGAATTACCGCAGCATGTTGGTGCCATATCATGACACCTTGCGAAGTTTCATGATTTTCAGGCATGTTTTGAAATTACATGAATTAAAAAACCAAGTTTCTCAATCTTTCCAGCGTAGCCACCATGCCCACATGTTCGAATTGCACTCCCATCGGTTGCATGGGACCTAGAAATTCACCCAAGGACACACATGTGATTTTTCAAACAACTTTGGTGCACTTGAGCCTGTGCTTGTTGTTCAAATTCGAATTATGCACATGAAATGCGTAGAACCTCAATTAATGCATAAAAAGGCCAAACAAAACTGGAATAATTCCAAAATTTAACACGTTTCTTGTATTTTGTCTAATCTGCCTGTGTAAAAAAATTAAGGCGGGAGAAGGCAGTGTACGTCTGTTGTTTCGCACATGGAGGTGACACGTTCCCTCTCGGAACTATGAGGCTTCTTGAGGGAAGCTTCGGTTAGCATGAAGCTTACACCAAAGCTTGTCCCAATTTGGCCAAAAGAATTAACGCAACATGTTGGTGCCGTTTCATCACACCATGCCAAGTTTCATGATTTTCTGGCGTGTTTAGGAATTACAGGAATTAAATAACCAAGTTTCTCAATCTTTCCAGCCGAGCCACCATGCCCAGATGTATGATTTCCCTTCCATCTCTTACATGGGACCTAGAAATTCACCCAAGGACGCACATGTGATTTTTCAAACACCTTTGGTGCACTGGAGCCTGTACTTGTAGTTCAAATTTGAATTATGCACATTAAATGCTCAAAAACTCAATTAATCCATAAAATAGGCCAAACGAACCCGGAATATTTCCAAAATTTAGCATGTTTCTTCCATTTGGTCTAATCTGCACGTGTAAAAAAATAAGGTAGGAGAAGACAGTGTACGTATGTTGTTTCGCACAGGGAGGTGACACCTTCCCTCTCGGAACCACGAGCCTTCTAGAGGGAAGCTCCGGTTTGCAAGAAGCTTACACCAAAGCTTGTCCCAATTCGGGCAAAAAAATTACCATAGCATGTTGGTGCAATGTCTTGACACCATCCCAACTTTCATGATTTTCAGGCGTGTTTTGGAATTAAAGGAATTAAAAAACCAAGTTCCTCAATCTTTCCGGCTGAGCCACCACGCCCAGGTGTTTGAATTTCACTCCCATCTCTTACACCGGACGTAGAACTTCACACAAGGACACACATGTGATTATTTAAACAACTTCGGTGCACTGGAGCCTGTGCTTGTAGTTCAAATTTCAATTATGCACATGAAATGCGCAGAAGCTCAATTAATGCATAAAAAAGGCCAAACGAACACGGAATAATTCCAACATTTAGCATGTTTCTTCTATTTGGTGTAATCTGCCTGTTTAAAAAAATTAAGACGAGAGAAGACAATGTACATATGTCGTTTTGCACAGGGACGTGACACGTTCCCTCTCGGAACCACGAGCCATCTTGTGGGAAGCCGGTTTGCAAGAAGCTTACACCAAAGCTTGTCCTAGTTCGGGCAAAAAATTTAATGTAGCATGTTGGTGCCATGTCATGACACCATCCCAAGTTTCATGATTTTCAGGCGTGTTTTGGAATTACAGGAATTCAAAAACCAAGTTTCTCAATGTTTCCGGCCGAGCCACGATGCCCAGATGTCTGAATTTCACTCCCATCTCTTGCACGGGACCTAAAAATTCACCCAACGACACACATGTGATATTTCAAACAACTTTCGTGCACTGGAGCCTGTGCTTGTAGTTCAAATTTGAATTATGCACATTCAATGTGCACAAACTCAATTAATGAATAAAACGGCCAAACGAACCCAGAATAATTCCAAAAATTAGCACATTTCTTCTATTTGGTCTAATCTGCCCTTGTAAAAAAAATTAAGGCAGGAGAAGGCAGTGTACGTATGTCGTTTCGCACAGGGAGGTGACACCTTCCCTCTCGGAACCACAAGCCTTCTTGAGGGAAGCTCCGGTTTGCAAGAAGCTTACACCAAAGCTTGTCCCAATTCGGGCAAAATAATTACCGTAGCATGTTGGTGCCATGTCATGACACCATGGCAATTTTCATGATTTTCAGGCGTGTTTTGGAATTAAAGTAATTAAAAAACCAAGTTTCTCAATCATTCCGGCCGAGCCACTACGCCTAGGTGTCTGAATTTCACTCCCGTCTCTTGCATGGGACCTAGAAATTCACCCAAGGACACACATGTCATTTTTACACAACTTTGGTGCACTAGAGCCCGTGCTTGTATTTCAAATTTGAATTATGCACATTCAATGCACATAAACTCAATTAATGCATAAAAAAGGCCAAACGAACCCGGAATAATTCCAACTTTTAGCATGTTTCTTCTATTTAGTCTAGTCTGCTTGTGTAAAAAAATTAAGGCGGGAGAAGGCAGTGTACGTATGTCGTTTCGCACAGGCAGGTGACACGTTCCCTCTTGGAACCACGAGCCATCTGGAGGGAAGCTCTGGTTTGCAAGCAGCTTACACCAAAGGTTGTCCCAATTCGGCCAAAAAAATTACCGCAGCATGTTGGTGCCAAGTCATGACACCACGCCAAGTTTCATGATTTTTAGGCATGTTTTGGAATTACAGGAATTAAAAAACCAAGTTTCTCAATCTTTCCAGCCGAGCCAGCACGCCCAGATGTTTGAATTTCACTCCCATCTCTTGCATGGGACCTAGAAATTCACCCAATGACACATGTGATTTTTCAAACAACTTTGGCGCACTGGAGCCTGTGCTTGTAGTTCAAATTCGAATTATGCACATGAAATGCATAGAAACTCAATTAATGCATAAAAAGGCTGGAGAAGGCAGTGTACGTCTGTCGTTTCGCACACGGAGGTGACACATTCCATCTCGGAACTACGAGGCTTCTTGAGGGAAGCTCCAGTTTGGAAGAAGCTTACACCAAAGCTTGTCCCAATTCGGCCAAAAGAATTACCGCAGCATGTTGGTGCCATTTCATGACACCATGCCAAGTTTCATGATTTTCGGGCGTGTTTTGGAAATTACAGGAATTAAAAAACCAAGTTTCTCAATCTTTCCAGCCGAGCCACCATGCCTAGATGTTTGATTTCACTCACATTCTTACATGGGACCTAGAAATTCACCCAAGGACACACATGTGATTTTCCAAACAAATTTGGTGCACTGGAGCCTGTGCTTGTAGTTCAAATTTGAATTATGCACTTTAAATGCTCAGAAACTCAATTAATCCATAAAAAGGCCAAACGAACCCGGAATATTTCCAAAGTTTAGCACGTTTCTTCCATTTTGTCTATTCTGCCTGTGTAAAAAAATAAGGCAGGAGAAGGCAGTGTACGTATGTCGTTTCGCATATGGAGGTGACACCTTCCCTCTCGGAACCACGAGCCTTCTAGAGGGAAGCTCCGCTTTGGAAGAAGCTTACACCAAAGCTAGTCCATTTCGGGCCAAAAAATTACCGTAGCATGTTGGTGCCATGTCATGACACCATGCAAACTTTCATGATTTTCAGGCGTGTTTTGGAATTAAAGGAATTAAGAAACCAAGTTTCTCAATCTTTCCGACTGAGCCACCATGCCCAGGTGGTTGAATTTCACTCCCATCTTGATGAGGACATGACTACCTTGGATACGACCAAAAATATTGCATACATGCATATTTTTCAGGTGTATGGGACATTTGTACAATCCACATATGAAGACAAGGGAAAAGGAGAAGTTTAGGTTGTGTTCAAAAAGTCCTCTCACGTCACTTTTGGGCCAAGAGAAGATAGAGTCCAAGTCTCTCACGTTCTGGATTCAGATTCGGACTGCACAGACATACCTGACTCAAAACGCCAACAACTTTTTCATATGGACTCCGAATTGGGTGATTCTTTTTTTGTTGGAAACTAGATTTCGTGCTCTTTCCAACCCAATTGGATTCACCTTCAAATTCATCCGGAGCGTTGAGTTACGGACGAAACAATCTGACGTTGCAGCAGAATCCGAGTCAAACTACAAGCCCAAAGGTGTTGCATCACCTCCACTTGGGCCCATGAGCCTTGTACGACCTAGGGTTAGTTTTAGGCTGCCTTGGGACGTCCTCCCACCTCCTTGGCCGCCACCCCTTGCTCCTATATAAGTAGATCCATCTAGTAGCTTTTTCCTTGGGATTTGTTTAGTTAAAAGTTAGCCATTGCAACTTCGTGTACTTCGTTTGTGTCCAACGACCAGACCAAGACCGCTTACGGATCCCCACCATTATCAATACTTCATATATATTTGCGATATTCAGATTGCTTTATCATATTCTTGCTCGTTCTTCGATTGCTTGCAGGAATAGACCTTCGTGGTCAGGCTGACCGTGCTTCCAGCATCGTCAGTAACCTCAGGAGATTGGTTTAGCGGTTGCTAAGGCGCAACGTCGTGCACGTTTGTAGTCGGATCATCAAAGTCGTCTCCACCAAATCGATAGTTATCATCTCATCGAAAGATCGGGACCCTCGCCTCTATCACATCTCTTCCATGGGACCTAAAAATTTACCCAAGGACACACATGTGATATTTCAAACAACTTTGGTGCACTGGAGCCTATGCTTGTAGTTCAAATTTGAATTATGCACATTAAATGCGAAGAAGCTCAATTAATCCATAAAAAGGCCAAACGAACCCGGAATAATTCAAACATTTAGCATGTTTCTTCTATTTGGTGTAATCTTCCTGTTTAAAAAATTAAGGTGGGAGAAGGCAGTGTATGTTTGTCGTTTCGCACAGGGAGGTGACACGTTCCCTCTCGGAACCACGAGCCATCTTGAGGGAAGCTCCGGTTTGCAAGAAGCTTACACCAAAGCTTGTCCCAATTCGGGCAAAAAAATTACCATAGCATGTTGGTCCCATGTCATGACACCATGCCAAGTTTCATTATTTTCAGGCGTGTTTTTTAATTAAAGGAATTAAAAAACCAAGTTTCTCTATCTTTCTGGCCGAGCCACGATGCCCAGATGTTTGAATTTCACTCCCATCTCTTGCATGGGACCTAGAAATTCACCCAAGGACACACATGTTATTTTTCAAATAACTTTGGTGCACTGGAGCATGTGCTTGTAATTCAAATTTGAATTATGCACATTAAATGCGCAGAAACTAAATTAATGCATAAAATACGCCAAATGAACCCGGAATAATTCCAAAATTTAGCACGGTACTTCTATTTGGTCTAATCTGCCTGTGTAAAAAAATTAAGGCAGGAGAAGGCAGTGTACGTCTGTCGTTTCGCACACGGAGGTGACACGTCCCCTTTCGGAACTACGAGGCTTCTTGAGGGAACCTTCGGTTTGCAAGAAGCTTACACCAAAGCTTGTCCCAATTCAGCCAAAAGAATTACCGCAGCATGTTGGTGCCATTTCATGACACCATGCCAAGTTTCATGATTTCCAGGCATGTTTTGGAATTACAGTAATTAAAAAACCAAGTTTCTCAATCTTTCCAGCCGAGCCAGCATGCCCAGATGTTTGAATTTCACTCCCATCTCTTGCATGGGACCTAGAAATTCACCCAATGACACACATGTGATTTTTCAAACAACTTTGGTGCACTGGAGCCTGTGCTTGTAGTTCAAATTTGAATTATGCACATTAAATGCTCAGAAACTAAATTAATCCATAAAAAAGGCCAAACGAACCCGGAATATTTCCAAAATTTAGCACGTTTCTTCCATTTGGTCTAATCTGCCCGTGTAAAAAATAAGGTAGGAGAAGGCAGTGTACGTATGTCGTTTCGCACAGGGAGGTGACACCTTCCCTCTCGGAACCACGAGCCTTCTAGAGGGAAGCTCCGGTTTGCAAGAAGCTTACACCAAAGCTTGTCCCAATTCGGCCAAAAAAATTACCGTAGCATGTTGGTGCCATGTATTGACACCATGCCAACTTTCATGATTTTCAGGCGTGTTTTGGAATTAAAGGAATTAAAAAACCAAGTTTCTCAATCTTTCCGGCTGAGCCACCACGCCCAGGTGTTTGAATTTCACTCCCATCTCTTACACGGGACGTAGAAATTCACACAAGGACACACATGTGATTATTTAAACAACTTCGGTGCACTGGAGCCTGTGCTTGTAGTTCAAATTTGAATTATGCACATGAAATGCGCAGAAGCTCAATTAATGCATAAAAAGGGCCAAACGAACCCGGAATAATTCCAACATTTAGCATGTTTCTTCTATTGGGTGTAATCTGCCTGTTTAAAAAAATTAAGACGAGAGAAGACAGTGTACGTATGTCGTTTCGCACAAGGATGTGACACGTTCCCTCTCGGAACCATGAGCCATCTTGAGGGAAGCCGGTTTGCAACAAGCTTACACCAAAGCTTGTTCTAGTTCGGGCAAAAAATTTAATGTAGCATGTTGGTGCCATGTCATGACACCATGCCAAGTTTCATGATTTTCAGGCGTGTTTTGGAATTACAGGAATTAAAAAACCAAGATTCTCAATGTTTCCGGCAGAGCCACGACGCCCAGATGTCTGAATTTCACTCCCATCTCTTGCATGGTACCTACAAATTCACCCAACGACACACATGTGATTTTTCAAACAACTTTGGTGCACTGGTGCCTGTGCTTGTTGTTCAAATTTGAATTATGCACATTCAATGTGCACAAGCTCAATTAATGAATAAAAGGGCCAAACGAACCTGGAATAATTCCAAAATTTAGCACGTTTCTTCTATTTGGTCTAATCTGCCCGTGTAAAAAAAAATTAAGGCA
The DNA here is from genome assembly GCF_056163025.1 of Triticum urartu. Lineage (NCBI taxonomy): Eukaryota > Viridiplantae > Streptophyta > Magnoliopsida > Poales > Poaceae > Triticum > Triticum urartu. The sequence continues at coordinate 305,511,662 of NC_141878.1, forward strand.
GGAGAAGGCAGTGTATGTATGTCGTTTCGCACAGGGAGGTGACACCTTCCCTGTCGGAACCACGAGCCTTCTTGAGGGAAGCTCCGTTTGCAAGAAGCTTACACCAAAGCTTGTCCCAATTCGGGAAAAATAATTACCGTAGCATGTTGGTGCCATGTCATGACACCATGGCAATTTTCATGATTTTCAGGCGTGTTTTGGAATTAAAGTAATTAAAAAACCAAGTTTCTCAATCTTTTCGGCCGAGCCACTACGCCTAGGTGTCTGAATTTCACTCCCGTCTCTTGCATGGGACCTAGAAATTCACCCAAGGACACACATGTGATTTTTACACAACTTTTGTGCACTGGAGCCTGTGCTTGTATTTCAAATTTGAATTATGCACATTCAATACACATAAACACAATTAATGCATAAAAAAGGCCAAACGAACCCAGAATAATTCCAACTTTTAGCATGTTTCTTCTATTTGGTCTAGTCTGCCTGTGTAAAAAAATTAAGGCGGGAGAAGGCAGTGTACGTATGTCGTTTCGCACAGGGAGGTGACACGTTCCCTCTCGGAACCACGAGCCATCTTGAGGGAAGCTCCGGTTTGCAAGCAGCTTACACCAAAGCTTGTCCCAATTCGGCCAAAAAAATTACCGCAGCATGTTGGTGCCAAGTCATGACACCATGCCAACTTTCATGATTTTCAGGCGTGTTTTGGAATTAAAGGAATTAAAAAACCAAGTTTCTCAATCTTTCCGACTGAGCCACCACGCCCAGGTGTTTGAATTTCACTCCCATCTCTTACACGGGACGTAGAAATTCACACAAGGACACACATGTGATTATTTAAACAACTTCGGTGCACTGGAGCCTATGCTTGTAGTTCAAATTTGAATTATGCACATGAAATGCGCAGAAGCTCAATTAATGCATAAAAAGGGCCAAACGAACCCGGAATAATTCCAACATTTAGCATGTTTCTTCTATTGGGTGTAATCTGCCTGTTTAAAAAAATTAAGACGAGAGAAGACAGTGTACGTATGTCGTTTCGCACAGGGATGTGACACGTTCCCTCTCGGAACCACGAGCCATCTTGAGGGAAGCCGGTTTGCAACAAGCTTACACCAAAGCTTGTCCTAGTTCGGGCAAAAAATTTAATGTAGCATGTTGGTGCCATGTCATGACACCATGCCAAGTTTCATGATTTTCAGGCGTGTTTTGGAATTACAGGAATTAAAAAACCAAGATTCTCAATGTTTCCGGCAGAGCCACGACGCCCAGATGTCTGAATTTCACTCCCATCTCTTGCATGGTACCTACAAATTCACCCAACGACACACATGTGATTTTTCAAACAACTTTGGTGCACTGGTGCCTGTGCTTGTTGTTCAAATTTGAATTATGCACATTCAATGTGCACAAGCTCAATTAATGAATAAAAGGGCCAAACGAACCTGGAATAATTCCAAAATTTAGCACGTTTCTTCTATTTGGTCTAATCTGCCCGTGTAAAAAAAAATTAAGGCAGGAGAAGGCAGTGTATGTATGTCGTTTCGCACAGGGAGGTGACACCTTCCCTGTCGGAACCACGAGCCTTCTTGAGGGAAGCTCCGTTTGCAAGAAGCTTACACCAAAGCTTGTCCCAATTCGGGAAAAATAATTACCGTAGCATGTTGGTGCCATGTCATGACACCATGGCAATTTTCATGATTTTCAGGCGTGTTTTGGAATTAAAGTAATTAAAAAACCAAGTTTCTCAATCTTTTCGGCCGAGCCACTACGCCTAGGTGTCTGAATTTCACTCCCGTCTCTTGCATGGGACCTAGAAATTCACCCAAGGACACACATGTGATTTTTACACAACTTTTGTGCACTGGAGCCTGTGCTTGTATTTCAAATTTGAATTATGCACATTCAATACACATAAACACAATTAATGCATAAAAAAGGCCAAACGAACCCAGAATAATTCCAACTTTTAGCATGTTTCTTCTATTTGGTCTAGTCTGCCTGTGTAAAAAAATTAAGGCGGGAGAAGGCAGTGTACGTATGTCGTTTCGCACAGGGAGGTGACACGTTCCCTCTCGGAACCACGAGCCATCTTGAGGGAAGCTCCGGTTTGCAAGCAGCTTACACCAAAGCTTGTCCCAATTCGGCCAAAAAAATTACCGCAGCATGTTGGTGCCAAGTCATGACACCATGCCAACTTTCATGATTTTCAGGCGTGTTTTGGAATTAAAGGAATTAAAAAACCAAGTTTCTCAATCTTTCCGACTGAGCCACCACGCCCAGGTGTTTGAATTTCACTCCCATCTCTTACACGGGACGTAGAAATTCACACAAGGACACACATGTGATTATTTAAACAACTTCGGTGCACTGGAGCCTATGCTTGTAGTTCAAATTTGAATTATGCACATGAAATGCGCAGAAGCTCAATTAATGCATAAAAAGGGCCAAACGAACCCGGAATAATTCCAACATTTAGCATGTTTCTTCTATTGGGTGTAATCTGCCTGTTTAAAAAAATTAAGACGAGAGAAGACAGTGTACGTATGTCGTTTCGCACAGGGATGTGACACGTTCCCTCTCGGAACCACGAGCCATCTTGAGGGAAGCCGGTTTGCAACAAGCTTACACCAAAGCTTGTCCTAGTTCGGGCAAAAAATTTAATGTAGCATGTTGGTGCCATGTCATGACACCATGCCAAGTTTCATGATTTTCAGGCGTGTTTTGGAATTACAGGAATTAAAAAACCAAGATTCTCAATGTTTCCGGCAGAGCCACGACGCCCAGATGTTTGAATTTCACTCCCATCTCTTGCATGGTACCTACAAATTCACCCAACGACACACATGTGATTTTTCAAACAACTTTGGTGCACTGGTGCCTGTGCTTGTTGTTCAAATTTGAATTATGCACATTCAATGTGCACAAGCTCAATTAATGAATAAAAGGGCCAAACGAACCTGGAATAATTCCAAAATTTAGCACGTTTCTTCTATTTGGTCTAATCTGCCCGTGTAAAAAAAAATTAAGGCAGGAGAAGGCAGTGTATGTATGTCGTTTCGCACAGGGAGGTGACACCTTCCCTGTCGGAACCACGAGCCTTCTTGAGGGAAGCTCCGTTTGCAAGAAGCTTACACCAAAGCTTGTCCCAATTCGGGAAAAATAATTACCGTAGCATGTTGGTGCCATGTCATGACACCATGGCAATTTTCATGATTTTCAGGCGTGTTTTGGAATTAAAGTAATTAAAAAACCAAGTTTCTCAATCTTTTCGGCCGAGCCACTACGCCTAGGTGTCTGAATTTCACTCCCGTCTCTTGCATGGGACCTAGAAATTCACCCAAGGACACACATGTGATTTTTACACAACTTTTGTGCACTGGAGCCTGTGCTTGTATTTCAAATTTGAATTATGCACATTCAATACACATAAACACAATTAATGCATAAAAAAGGCCAAACGAACCCAGAATAATTCCAACTTTTAGCATGTTTCTTCTATTTGGTCTAGTCTGCCTGTGTAAAAAAATTAAGGCGGGAGAAGGCAGTGTACGTATGTCGTTTCGCACAGGGAGGTGACACGTTCCCTCTCGGAACCACGAGCCATCTTGAGGGAAGCTCCGGTTTGCAAGCAGCTTACACCAAAGCTTGTCCCAATTCGGCCAAAAAAATTACCGCAGCATGTTGGTGCCAAGTCATGACACCATGCCAACTTTCATGATTTTCAGGCGTGTTTTGGAATTAAAGGAATTAAAAAACCAAGTTTCTCAATCTTTCCGACTGAGCCACCACGCCCAGGTGTTTGAATTTCACTCCCATCTCTTACACGGGACGTAGAAATTCACACAAGGACACACATGTGATTATTTAAACAACTTCGGTGCACTGGAGCCTATGCTTGTAGTTCAAATTTGAATTATGCACATGAAATGCGCAGAAGCTCAATTAATGCATAAAAAGGGCCAAACGAACCCGGAATAATTCCAACATTTAGCATGTTTCTTCTATTGGGTGTAATCTGCCTGTTTAAAAAAATTAAGACGAGAGAAGACAGTGTACGTATGTCGTTTCGCACAGGGATGTGACACGTTCCCTCTCGGAACCACGAGCCATCTTGAGGGAAGCCGGTTTGCAACAAGCTTACACCAAAGCTTGTCCTAGTTCGGGCAAAAAATTTAATGTAGCATGTTGGTGCCATGTCATGACACCATGCCAAGTTTCATGATTTTCAGGCGTGTTTTGGAATTACAGGAATTAAAAAACCAAGATTCTCAATGTTTCCGGCAGAGCCACGACGCCCAGATGTTTGAATTTCACTCCCATCTCTTGCATGGTACCTACAAATTCACCCAACGACACACATGTGATTTTTCAAACAACTTTGGTGCACTGGTGCCTGTGCTTGTTGTTCAAATTTGAATTATGCACATTCAATGTGCACAAGCTCAATTAATGAATAAAAGGGCCAAACGAACCTGGAATAATTCCAAAATTTAGCACGTTTCTTCTATTTGGTCTAATCTGCCCGTGTAAAAAAAAATTAAGGCGGGAGAAGGCAGTGTATGTATGTCGTTTCGCACAGGGAGGTGACACCTTCCCTGTCGGAACCACGAGCCTTCTTGAGGGAAGCTCCGTTTGCAAGAAGCTTACACCAAAGCTTGTCCCAATTCGGGAAAAATAATTACCGTAGCATGTTGGTGCCATGTCATGACACCATGGCAATTTTCATGATTTTCAGGCGTGTTTTGGAATTAAAGTAATTAAAAAACCAAGTTTCTCAATCTTTTCGGCCGAGCCACTACGCCTAGGTGTCTGAATTTCACTCCCGTCTCTTGCATGGGACCTAGAAATTCACCCAAGGACACACATGTGATTTTTACACAACTTTTGTGCACTGGAGCCTGTGCTTGTATTTCAAATTTGAATTATGCACATTCAATACACATAAACACAATTAATGCATAAAAAAGGCCAAACGAACCCAGAATAATTCCAACTTTTAGCATGTTTCTTCTATTTGGTCTAGTCTGCCTGTGTAAAAAAATTAAGGCGGGAGAAGGCAGTGTACGTATGTCGTTTCGCACAGGGAGGTGACACGTTCCCTCTCGGAACCACGAGCCATCTTGAGGGAAGCTCCGGTTTGCAAGCAGCTTACACCAAAGCTTGTCCCAATTCGGCCAAAAAAATTACCGCAGCATGTTGGTGCCAAGTCATGACACCACGCCAAGTTTCATGATTTTTAGGCATGTTTTGGAATTATAGGAATTAAAAAACCAAGTTTCTCAATCTTTCCAGCCGAGCCAGCACGCCGAGATGTTTGAATTTCACTCCCATCTCTTTCATGGGACCTAGAAATTCACCCAATGACACATGTGATTTTTCAAACAACTTTGGCGAACTGGAGCCTGTGCTTGTAGTTCAAATTCGAATTATGCACATGAAATGCGTAGAAACTCAATTAATGCATAAAAAGGCTGGAGAAGGCAGTGTACGTCTGTCGTTTCACACACGGAGGTGACACATCCCATCTCGGAACTACAAGGCTTCTTGAGGGAAGCTCCAGTTTGGAAGAAGCTTACACCAAAGCTTGTCCCAATTCGGCTAAAATAATTACCACAGCATGTTGGTGCCATTTCATGACACCATGCCAAGTTTCATGATTTTTGGGCGTGTTTTGGAATTACAGGAATTAGAAAACCAAGTTTCTCAATCTTTCCTGCCGAGCAACCATGCCTAGATGTTTGATTTCACTCACATCTCTTACATGGGACCTAGAACTTCACCCAAGGACACACATGTGATTTTCCAAACAACTTTGGTGCATTGGAGCCTGTGCTTGTAGTTCAAATTTGAATTATGCACATTAAATGCTCAGAAACTCAATTAATCCATAAAAAGGCCAAACGAACCCGGAATATTTCCGAAATTTAGCACGTTTCTTCCATTTGGTCTAGTCTGCCTGTGTAAAAAAATAAGGCAGCATAAGGCGGTGTACGTATGTCGTTTCGCACAGGGAGGTGACACCTTCCCTCTCGGAAGCACGAGCCTTCTAGAGGGAAGCTCCGGTGTGCAAGAAGCTTACACCAAAGCTTGTCCATTTCGGGCCAAAAAATTACCGTAGCATGTTGGTGCCATGTCATGACACCATGCAAACTTTCATGATTTTCAGGCGTGTTTTGGAATTAAAGGAATTAAAAAAACCAAGTTCCTCAATCTTTCCGACTGGGCCACCATGCCCAGGTGGTTGAATTTCACTCCCATCTCTTCCATGGGACCTAAAAATTTACCGAAGGACACACATGTGATATTTCAAACAACTTTGGTGCACTAGAGCCTATGCTTGTAGTTCAAATTTGAATTATGCACATTAAATGCGAAGAAGCTCAATTAATCCATAAAATAGGCCAAATGAACCCGGAATAATTCCAAAATTTAGCACGGTACTTCTATTTGGTCTAATCTGCCTGTGTAAAAAAATTAAGGCGGGAGAAGGCAGTGTACGTCTGTCGTTTCGCACACGGAGCTGACACGTTCCCTCTCGAAACTACGAGGCTTCTTGAGGGAAGCTCCGGTTTGCAAGAAGCTTACACCAAAGCTTGTCCCAATTCGGCCGAAAGAATTACCGCAGCATGTTGGTGCCATTTCATGATACCATGCCATGTTTCATGACTTCCAGGCATGTTTTGGAATTACAGTAATTAAAAAACCAAGTTTCTCAATCTTTCCAGCCGAGCCAGCATGCCCAGATGTTTGAATTTCACTCCCATCTCTTGCATGGGACCTAGAAATTCACCCAATGACACACATGTGATTTTTCAAACAACTTTGATGCACTGGAGCCTGTGCTTGTAGCTAAGATTCGAATTATGCACATGAAATGTGTAGAAACCCAATTAATGCATAAAAAAGGCCAAACGAACCCAGAATAATTCCAAAATTTAGCACATTTCTTCTATTGGGTCTAATCTGCCTGTGTAAAAAAATTAATTCGGGAGAAGGCAGTGTACGTATGTTGTTTCGCACATGGAGATGACACGTTCCCTCTCGGAAGCACGAACCATCTTGAGGGAAGCTTCGGTTTGCAAGAAGCTTACACCAAAGCTTGTCCCAATTCAGCCAAAAGAATTACCGTAGCATGTTGGTGCCATGTCATGACACCACGCCAAATTTCATGATTTTCAGGCACGTTTTGGAATTACAGGAATTAAAAAACCAAGTTTCTCAATCTTTCCAGCCGAGCCAGCACGCCCGGATGTTTGAATTTCACTCCCATCTCTTGCATGGGACCTAGAAATTTACCCAATGACACGTGTGATTTTTCAAACAACTTTGGCGCACTGGACCCTGTGCTTGTAGTTCAAATTCGAATTATGCACATGAAATGCGTAGAAACTCAATTAATGCATAAAAAGGCCAAAGGAACTCGGAATAATTCCAAAATTTAGCACGTTTCTTCTATTTTGTCTAATCTGCCTGTGTAAAAAAATTAAGGCTAGAGAAGGCAGTGTACGTCTGTCGTTTAGCACACGGAGGTGACACGTTCCCTCTCGAAACTACGAGGCTTCTTGAGGGATGCTCCGGTTTGCAAGAAGCTTACACCAAAGCTTGTCCCAATTCGGCCAAAAGAATTACCACAGCATGTTGGTGCCATTTCATGACACCATGCCAAGTTTCATGATTTTCTAGCGTGTTTTGGAATTACAGGAATTAAAAAACCAAGTTTCTCAATCTTTCCAGCCGAGCCACCATGCCTAGATGTTTGATTTCACTCACATCTCTTACATGGGACCTAGAAATTCACCCAAGGACACACATGTGATTTTCCAAACAACTTTGGTGCATTGGAGCCTGTGCTTGTAGTTCAAATTTGAATTATGCACATTAAATGCTCAGAAACTCAATTAATCCATAAAAAGGCCAAACGAACCCGGAATATTTCCGAAATTTAGCACGTTTCTTCCATTTGGTCTTGTCTGCCTGTGTAAAAAAATAAGGCAGCATAAGGCGGTGTACGTATGTCGTTTCGCACAGGGAGGTGACACCTTCCCTCTCGGAAGCACGAGCCTTCTAGAGGGAAGCTCCGGTGTGCAAGAAGCTTACACCAAAGCTTGTCCATTTCGGGCCAAAAAATTACCGTAGCATGTTGGTGCCATGTCATGACACCATGCAAACTTTCATGATTTTCAGGCGTGTTTTGGAATTAAAGGAATTAAAAAACCAAGTTTCTCAATCTTTCCGACTGGGCCACCATGCCTAGGTGGTTGAATTTCACTCCCATCTCTTCGATGGGACCTAAAAATTTACCGAAGGACACACATGTGATATTTCAAACAACTTTGGTGCACTAGAGCCTATGCTTGTAGTTCAAATTTGAATTATGCACATTAGATGTGAAGAAGCTCAATTAATCCATAAAATAGGCCAAATGAACCCGGAATAATTCCAAAATTTAGCACGGTACTTCTATTTGGTCTAATCTGCCTGTGTAAAAAAATTAAGGCGGGAGAAGGCAGTGTACGTCTGTCATTTCGCACACGGAGGTGACACGTTCCCTCTCGAAACTACGAGGCTTCTTGAGGGAAGCTCCGGTTTGCAAGAAGCTTACACCAAAGCTTGTCCCAATTCGGCCGAAAGAATTACCGCAGCATGTTGGTGCCATTTCATGATACCATGCCATGTTTCATGACTTCCAGGCATGTTTTGGAATTACAGTAATTAAAAAACCAAGTTTCTCAATCTTTCCAGCCGAGCCAGCATGCCCAGATGTTTGAATTTCACTCCCATCTCTTGCATGGGACCTAGAAATTCACCCAATGACACACATGTGATTTTTCAAACAACTTTGATGCACTGGAGCCTGTGCTTGTAGCTAAGATTCAAATTATGCACATGAAATGTGTAGAAACCCAATTAATGCATAAAAAAGGCCAAACGAACCCAGAATAATTCCAAAATTTAGCACATTTCTTCTATTGGGTCTAATCTGCCTGTGTAAAAAAATTAATTCGGGAGAAGGCAGTGTACGTATGTTGTTTCGCACATGGAGATGACACGTTCCCTCTCGGAAGCACGAACCATCTTGAGGGAAGCTTCGGTTTGCAAGAAGCTTACACCAAAGCTTGTCCCAATTCAGCCAAAAGAATTACCGTAGCATGTTGGTGCCATGTCATGACACCACGCCAAATTTCATGATTTTCAGGCACGTTTTGGAATTACAGGAATTAAAAAACCAAGTTTCTCAATCTTTCCAGCCGAGCCAGCACGCCCGGATGTTTGAATTTCACTCCCATCTCTTGCATGGGACCTAGAAATTTACCCAATGACACGTGTGATTTTTCAAACAACTTTGGCGCACTGGACCCTGTGCTTGTAGTTCAAATTCGAATTATGCACATGAAATGCGTAGAAACTCAATTAATGCATAAAAAGGCCAAAGGAACTCGGAATAATTCCAAAATTTAGCACGTTTCTTCTATTTTGTCTAATCTGCCTGTGTAAAAAAATTAAGGCTAGAGAAGGCAGTGTACGTCTGTCGTTTAGCACACGGAGGTGACACGTTCCCTCTCGAAACTATGAGGCTTCTTGAGGGATGCTCCGGTTTGCAAGAAGCTTACACCAAAGCTTGTCCCAATTCGGCCAAAAGAATTACCACAGCATGTTGGTGCCATTTCATGACACCATGCCAAGTTTCATGATTTTCTAGCGTGTTTTGGAATTACAGGAATTAAAAAACCAAGTTTCTCAATCTTTCCAGCCGAGCCACCATGCCTAGATGTTTGATTTCACTCACATCTCTTACATGGGACCTAGAAATTCACCCAAGGACACACATGTGATTTTCCAAACAACTTTGGTGCATTGGAGCCTGTGCTTGTAGTTCAAATTTGAATTATGCACATTAAATGCTCAGAAACTCAATTAATCCATAAAAAGGCCAAACGAACCCGGAATATTTCCGAAATTTAGCACGTTTCTTCCATTTGGTCTTGTCTGCCTGTGTAAAAAAATAAGGCAGCATAAGGCGGTGTACGTATGTCGTTTCGCACAGGGAGGCGACACCTTCCCTCTCGGAAGCACGAGCCTTCTAGAGGGAAGCTCCGGTGTGCAAGAAGCTTACACCAAAGCTTGTCCATTTCGGGCCAAAAAATTACCGTAGCATGTTGGTGCCATGTCATGACACCATGCAAACTTTCATGATTTTCAGGCGTGTTTTGGAATTAAAGGAATTAAAAAACCAAGTTTCTCAATCTTTCCGACTGGGCCACCATGCCTAGGTGGTTGAATTTCACTCCCATCTCTTCGATGGGACCTAAAAATTTACCGAAGGACACACATGTGATATTTCAAACAACTTTGGTGCACTAGAGCCTATGCTTGTAGTTCAAATTTGAATTATGCACATTAGATGTGAAGAAGCTCAATTAGTCCATAAAATAGGCCAAATGAACCCGGAATAATTCCAAAATTTAGCACGGTACTTCTATTTGGTCTAATCTGCCTGTGTAAAAAAATTAAGGCGGGAGAAGGCAGTGTACGTCTGTCGTTTCGCACACGGAGGTGACACGTTCCCTCTCGAAACTACGAGGCTTCTTGAGGGAAGCTCCGGTTTGCAAGAAGCTTACACCGAAGCTTGTCCCAATTCGGCCGAAAGAATTACCGCAGCATGTTGGTGCCATTTCATGATACCATGCCAAGTTTCATGACTTCCAGGCATGTTTTGGAATTACAGTAATTAAAAAACCAAGTTTCTCAATCTTTCCAGCCGAGCCAGCATGCCCAGATGTTTGAATTTCACTCCCATCTCTTGCATGGGACCTAGAAATTCACCCAATGACACACATGTGATTTTTCAAACAACTTTGATGCACTGGAGCCTGTGCTTGTAGCTAAGATTCGAATTATGCACATGAAATGTGTAGAAACCCAATTAATGCATAAAAAGGCCAAACGAACCCAGAATAATTCCAAAATTTAGCACATTTCTTCTATTGGGTCTAATCTGCCTGTGTAAAAAAATTAAGGCGGGAGAAGGCAGTGTACGTATGTTGTTTCGCAGATGGAGATGACACGTTCCCTCTCGGAAGCACGAACCATCTTGAGGGAAGCTTCGGTTTGCAAGAAGCTTACACCAAAGCTTGTCCCAATTCAGCCAAAAGAATTACCGCAGCATGTTGGTGCCATGTCATGACACCACGCCAAATTTCATGATTTTCAGGCACGTTTTGGAATTACAGGAATTAAAAAACCAAGTTTCTCAATCTTTCCAGCCGAGCCAGCACGCCCGGATGTTTGAATTTCACTCCCATCTCTTGCATGGGACCTAGAAATTTACCCAATGACACGTGTGATTTTTCAAACAACTTTGGCGCACTGGACCCTGTGCTTGTAGTTCAAATTCGAATTATGCACATGAAATGCGTAGAAACTCAATTAATGCATAAAAAGGCCAAAGGAACTCGGAATAATTCCAAAATTTAGCACGTTTCTTCTATTTTGTCTAATCTGCCTGTGTAAAAAAATTAAGGCTAGAGAAGGCAGTGTACGTCTGTCGTTTAGCACACGGAGGTGACACGTTCCCTCTCGAAACTACGAGGCTTCTTGAGGGATGCTCCGGTTTGCAAGAAGCTTACACCAAAGCTTGTCCCAATTCGGCCAAAAGAATTACCACAGCATGTTGGTGCCATTTCATGACACCATGCCAAGTTTCATGATTTTCTAGTGTGTTTTGGAATTACAGGAATTAAAAAACCAAGTTTCTCAATCTTTCCAGCCGAGCCACCATGCCCAGATGTTTGATTTCACTCACATCTCTTACATGGGACCTAGAAATTCACCCAAGGACACACATGTGATTTTCCAAACAACTTTGGTGCATTGGAGCCTGTGCTTGTAGTTCAAATTTGAATTATGCACATTAAATGCTCAGAAACTCAATTAATCCATAAAAAGGCCAAACGAACCCGGAATATTTCCGAAATTTAGCACGTTTCTTCCATTTGGTCTTGTCTGCCTGTGTAAAAAAAATAAGGCAGCATAAGGCGGTGTACGTATGTCGTTTCGCACAGGGAGGTGACACCTTCCCTCTCGGAAGCACGAGCCTTCTAGAGGGAAGCTCCTGTGTGCAAGAAGCTTACACCAAAGCTTGTCCATTTCGGGCCAAAAAATTACCGTAGCATGTTGGTGCCATGTCATGACACCATGCAAACTTTCATGATTTTCAGGCGTGTTTTGGAATTAAAGGAATTAAAAAAACCAAGTTTCTCAATCTTTCCGACTGGGCCACCATGCCTAGGTGGTTGAATTTCACTCCCATCTCTTCGATGGGACCGAAAAATTTACCGAAGGACACACATGTGATATTTCAAACAACTTTGGTGCACTAGAGCCTATGCTTGTAGTTCAAATTTGAATTATGCACATTAGATGTGAAGAAGCTCAATTAGTCCATAAAATAGGCCAAATGAACCCGGAATAATTCCAAAATTTAGCACGGTACTTCTATTTGGTCTAATCTGCCTGTGTAAAAAAATTAAGGCAGGAGAAGGCAGTGTACGTCTGTCATTTCGCACACGGAGGTGACACGTTCCCTCTCGAAACTACGAGGCTTCTTGAGGGAAGCTCCGGTTTGCAAGAAGCTTACACCAAAGCTTGTCCCAATTCGGCCGAAAGAATTACCGCAGCATGTTGGTGCCATTTCATGATACCATGCCAAGTTTCATGACTTCCAGGCATGTTTTGGAATTACAGTAATTAAAAAACCAAGTTTCTCAATTTTTCCAGCCGAGCCAGCATGCCCAGATGTTTGAATTTCACTCCCATCTCTTGCATGGGACCTAGAAATTCACCCAATGACACACATGTGATTTTTCAAACAACTTTGATGCACTGGAGCCTGTGCTTGTAGCTAAGATTCGAATTATGCACATGAAATGTGTAGAAACCCAATTAATGCATAAAAAAGGCCAAACGAACCCACAATAATTCCAAAATTTAGCACATTTCTTCTATTGGGTCTAATCTGCCTGTGTAAAAAAATTAAGGCGGGAGAAGGCAGTGTACGTATGTTGTTTCGCAGATGGAGATGACACGTTCCCTCTCGGAAGCACGAACCATCTTGAGGGAAGCTTCGGTTTGCAAGAAGCTTACACCAAAGCTTGTCCCAATTCAGCCAAAAGAATTACCGCAGCATGTTGGTGCCATGTCATGACACCACGCCAAATTTCATGATTTTCAGGCATGTTTTGGAATTACAGGAATTAAAAAACCAAGTTTCTCAATCTTTCCAGCCGAGCCAGCACGCCCGGATGTTTGAATTTCACTCCCATCTCTTGCATGGGACCTAGAAATTTACCCAATGACACGTGTGATTTTTCAAACAACTTTGGCGCACTGGACCCTGTGCTTGTAGTTCAAATTCGAATTATGCACATGAAATGCGTAGAAACTCAATTAATGCATAAAAAGGCCAAAGGAACTCAGAATAATTCCAAAACTTAGCACGTTTCTTCTATTTTGTCTAATCTGCCTGTGTAAAAAAATTAAGGCTAGAGAAGGCAGTGTACGTCTGTCGTTTAGCACACGGAGGTGACACGTTCCCTCTCGAAACTACGAGGCTTCTTGAGGGATGCTCCTGTTTGCAAGAAGCTTACACCAAAGCTTGTCCCAATTCGGCCAAAAGAATTACCACAGCATGTTGGTGCCATTTCATGACACCATGCCAAGTTTCATGATTTTCTAGCGTGTTTTGGAATTACAGGAATTAAAAAACCAAGTTTCTCAATCTTTCCAGCCGAGCCACCATGCCCAGATGTTTGATTTCACTCACATCTCTTACATGGGACCTAGAAATTCACCCAAGGACACACATGTGATTTTCCAAACAACTTTAGTGCATTGGAGGCTGTGCTTGTAGTTCAAATTTGAATTATGCACATTAAATGCTCAGAAACTCAATTAATCCATAAAAAGGCCAAACGAACCCGGAATATTTCCGAAATTTAGCACGTTTCTTCCATTTGGTCTAGTCTGCCTGTGTAAAAAAATAAGGCAGCATAAGGCGGTGTACGTATGTCGTTTCGCACAGGGAGGTGACACCTTCCCTCTCGGAACCACGAGCCTTCTAGAGGGAAGCTCCGGTGTGCAAGAAACTTACACCAAAGCTTGTCCATTTCGGTCCAAAAAATTACTGTAGCATGTTGGTGCCATGTCATGACACCATGCAAACTTTCATGATTTTCAGGCGTGTTTTGGAATTAAAGGAATTAAAAAACCAAGTTTCTCAATCTTTCCGACTGAGCCACCATGCCCAGGTGGTTGAATTTCACTCCCATCTCTTCCATGGGACCTAAAAATTTACCGAAGGACACACATGTGATATTTCAAACAACTTTGGTGCGCTGGAGCCTATGCTTGTAGTTCAAATTTGAATTATGCACATTAAATGCGAAGAAGCTCAATTAATCCATAAAATAGGCCAAAGGAACCCGAAATAATTCCAAAATTTAGCACGGTACTTCTATTTGGTCTAATCTGCCTGTGTAAAAAAATTTAGGCGGGAGAAGGCAGTGTACATCTGTCGTTTCGCACACGGAGGTGACACGTTCCCTCTCGAAACTACGAGGCTTCTTGAGGGAAGCTCCAGTTTGCAAGAAGCTTACACAAAAGCTTGTCCCAATTCGGCCGAAAGAATTACCGCAGCATGTTGGTGCCATTTCATGACACCATGCCAAGTTTCATGACTTCCAGGCATGTTTTGGAATTACAGTAATTAAAAAACCAAGTTTCTCAATCTTTCCAGCCGAGCCAGCATGCCCAGATGTTTGAATTTCACTCCCATCTCTTGCATGGGACCTAGAAATTCACCCAATGACACACATGTGATTTTTCAAACAACTTTGATGCACTGGAGCCTGTGCTTGTAGCTAAGATTCGAATTATGCACATGAAATGTGTAGAAACCCAATTAATGCATAAAAAAGGCCAAACGAACCCACAATAATTCCAAAATTTAGCACATTTCTTCTATTGGGTCTAATCTGCCTGTGTAAAAAAATTAAGGCGGGAGAAGGCAGTGTACGTATGTTGTTTCGCAGATGGAGATGACACGTTCCCTCTCGGAAGCACGAACCATCTTGAGGGAAGCTTCGGTTTGCAAGAAGCTTACACCAAAGCTTGTCCCAATTCAGCCAAAAGAATTACCGCAGCATGTTGGTGCCATGTCATGACACCACGCCAAATTTCATGATTTTCAGGCATGTTTTGGAATTACAGGAATTAAAAAACCAAGTTTCTCAATCTTTCCAGCCGAGCCAGCACGCCCGGATGTTTGAATTTCACTCCCATCTCTTGCATGGGACCTAGAAATTTACCCAATGACACGTGTGATTTTTCAAACAACTTTGGCGCACTGGACCCTGTGCTTGTAGTTCAAATTCGAATTATGCACATGAAATGCGTAGAAACTCAATTAATGCATAAAAAGGCCAAAGGAACTCGGAATAATTCCAAAACTTAGCACGTTTCTTCTATTTTGTCTAATCTGCCTGTGTAAAAAAATTAAGGCTAGAGAAGGCAGTGTACGTCTGTCGTTTAGCACACGGAGGTGACACGTTCCCTCTCGAAACTACGAGGCTTCTTGAGGGATGCTCCTGTTTGCAAGAAGCTTACACCAAAGCTTGTCCCAATTCGGCCAAAAGAATTACCACAGCATGTTGGTGCCATTTCATGACACCATGCCAAGTTTCATGATTTTCTAGCGTGTTTTGGAATTACAGGAATTAAAAAACCAAGTTTCTCAATCTTTCCAGCCGAGCCACCATGCCCAGATGTTTGATTTCACTCACATCTCTTACATGGGACCTAGAAATTCACCCAAGGACACACATGTGATTTTCCAAACAACTTTAGTGCATTGGAGGCTGTGCTTGTAGTTCAAATTTGAATTATGCACATTAAATGCTCAGAAACTCAATTAATCCATAAAAAGGCCAAACGAACCCGGAATATTTCCGAAATTTAGCACGTTTCTTCCATTTGGTCTAGTCTGCCTGTGTAAAAAAATAAGGCAGCATAAGGCGGTGTACGTATGTCGTTTCGCACAGGGAGGTGACACCTTCCCTCTCGGAACCACGAGCCTTCTAGAGGGAAGCTCCGGTGTGCAAGAAACTTACACCAAAGCTTGTCCATTTCGGTCCAAAAAATTACTGTAGCATGTTGGTGCCATGTCATGACACCATGCAAACTTTCATGATTTTCAGGCGTGTTTTGGAATTAAAGGAATTAAAAAACCAAGTTTCTCAATCTTTCCGACTGAGCCACCATGCCCAGGTGGTTGAATTTCACTCCCATCTCTTCCATGGGACCTAAAAATTTACCGAAGGACACACATGTGATATTTCAAACAACTTTGGTGCGCTGGAGCCTATGCTTGTAGTTCAAATTTGAATTATGCACATTAAATGCGAAGAAGCTCAATTAATCCATAAAATAGGCCAAAGGAACCCGAAATAATTCCAAAATTTAGCACGGTACTTCTATTTGGTCTAATCTGCCTGTGTAAAAAAATTTAGGCGGGAGAAGGCAGTGTACATCTGTCGTTTCGCACACGGAGGTGACACGTTCCCTCTCGAAACTACGAGGCTTCTTGAGGGAAGCTCCAGTTTGCAAGAAGCTTACACAAAAGCTTGTCCCAATTCGGCCGAAAGAATTACCGCAGCATGTTGGTGCCATTTCATGACACCATGCCAAGTTTCATGACTTCCAGGCATGTTTTGGAATTACAGTAATTAAAAAACCAAGTTTCTCAATCTTTCCAGCCGAGCCAGCATGCCCAGATGTTTGAATTTCACTCCCATCTCTTGCATGGGACCTAGAAATTCACCCAATGACACACATGTGATTTTTCAAACAACTTTGATGCACTGGAGCCTGTGCTTGTAGCTAAGATTCGAATTATGCACATGAAATGTGTAGAAACCCAATTAATGCATAAAAAAGGCCAAACGAACCCAGAATAATTCCAAAATTTAGCACATTTCTTCTTTTGGGTCTAATCTGCCTGTGTAAAAAAATTAAGGCGGGAGAAGGCAGTGTACGTATGCTGTTTCGCACATGGAGATGACACGTTCCCTCTCGGAAGCACGAACCATCTTGAGGGAAGCTTCGGTTTGCAAGAAGCTTACACCAAAGCTTGTCCCAATTCAGCCAAAAGAATTACCGTAGCATGTTGGTGCCATGTCATGACACCACGCCAAATTTCATGATTTTCAGGCATGTTTTGGAATTACAGGAATTAAAAAACCAAGTTTCTCAATCTTTCCAGCCGAGCCAGCACGCCCGGATGTTTGAATTTCACTCCCATCTCTTGCATGGGACCTAGAAATTTACCCAATGACACGTGTGATTTTTCAAACAACTTTGGCGCACTGGACCCTGTGCTTGTAGTTCAAATTCGAATTATGCACATGAAATGCGTAGAAACTCAATTAATGCATAAAAAGGCCAAAGGAACTCGGAATAATTCCAAAATTTAGCACGTTTCTTCTATTTTGTCTAATCTGCCTGTGTAAAAAAATTAAGGCTAGAGAAGGCAGTGTACGTCTGTCGTTTAGCACACGGAGGTGACACGTTCCCTCTCGAAACTACGAGGCTTCTTGAGGGATGCTCCGGTTTGCAAGAAGCTTACACCAAAGCTTGTCCCAATTCGGCCAAAAGAATTACCGCAGCATGTCGGTGCCATTTCATGACACCATGCCAAGTTTCATGATTTTCTAGCGTGTTTTGGAATTACAGGAATTAAAAAACCAAGTTTCTCAAGCTTTCCAGCCGAGCCACCATGCCCAGATGTTTGATTTCACTCACATCTCTTACATGGGACCTAGAAATTCACCCAAGGACACACATGTGATTTTTCAAACAACTTTGGTGCACTGGAGCATGTGCTTGTAGTTCAAATTTGAATTATGCACATTAAATGCTCAGAAACTCAATTAATCCATAAAAAGGCCAAACGAACCCGGAATATTTCCGAAATTTAGCACTTTTCTTCCATTTGGTCTAGTCTGCCTGTGTAAAAAAATAAGGCAGCATAAGGCGGTGTACGTATGTCGTTTCGCACAGGTATGTGACACCTTCCCTCTCGGAACCACGAGCCTTCTAGAGGGAAGCTCCGGTGTGCAAGAAGCTTACACCAAAGCTTGTCCATTTCGGGCCAAAAAATTACCGTAGCATGTTGGTGCCATGTCATGACACCATGCAAACTTTCATGATTTTCAGGCATGTTTTGGAATTAAAGGAATTAAAAAACCAAGTTTCTCAATCTTTCCGACTGAGCCACCATGCCCAGGTGGTTGAATTTCACTCCCATCTCTTCCATGGGACCTAAAAATTTACCGAAGGACACACATGTGATATTTCAAACAACTTTGGTGCACTGGAGCCTATGCTTGTAGTTCAAATTTGAATTATGCACATTAAATGCGAAGAAGCTCAATTAATCCATAAAATAGGCCAAAGGAACCCGGAATAATTCCAAAATTTAGCACGGTACTTCTATTTGGTCTAATCTGCCTGTGTAAAAAAATTAAGGCGGGAGAAGGCAGTGTACATCTGTCGTTTCGCACACGGAGGTGACACGTTCCCTCTCGAAACTACGAGGCTTCTTGAGGGAAGCTCCGGTTTGCAAGAAGCTTACACCAAAGCTTGTCCCAATTCGGCTGAAAGAATTACCACAGCATGTTGGTGCCATTTCATGACACCATGCCAAGTTTCATGACTTCCAGGCATGTTTTGGCATTACAGTAATTAAAAAACCAAGTTTCTCAATCTTTCCAGCCGAGCCAGCATGCCCAGATGTTTGAATTTCACTCCCATCTCTTGCATGGGACCTAGAAATTCACCCAATGACACGCATGTGATTTTTCAAACAACTTTGATGCACTGGAGCCTGTGCTTGTAGCTAAGATTCGAATTATGCACATGAAATGTGTAGAAACCCAATTAATGCATAAAAAAGGCCAAACGAACCCAGAATAATTCCAAAATTTAGCACATTTCTTCTATTGGGTCTAATCTGCCTGTGTAAAAAAATTAAGGCGGGAGAAGGCAGTGTACGTATGCTGTTTCGCACATGGAGATGACACGTTCCCTCTCGGAAGCACGAACCATCTTGAGGGAAGCTTCGGTTTGCAAGAAGCTTACACCAAAGCTTGTCCCAATTCAGCCAAAAGAATTACCGTAGCATGTTGGTGCCATGTCATGACACCACGCCAAATTTCATGATTTTCAGGCATGTTTTGGAATTACAGGAATTAAAAAACCAAGTTTCTCAATCTTTCCAGCCGAGCCAGCACGCCCGGATGTTTGAATTTCACTCCCATCTCTTGCATGGGACCTAGAAATTTACCCAATGACACGTGTGATTTTTCAAACAACTTTGGCGCACTGGACCCTGTGCTTGTAGTTCAAATTCGAATTATGCACATGAAATGCGTAGAAACTCAATTAATGCATAAAAAGGCCAAAGGAACTCGGAATAATTCCAAAATTTAGCACGTTTCTTCTATTTTGTCTAATCTGCCTGTGTAAAAAAATTAAGGCTAGAGAAGGCAGTGTACGTCTGTCGTTTAGCACACGGAGGTGACACGTTCCCTCTCGAAACTACGAGGCTTCTTGAGGGATGCTCCGGTTTGCAAGAAGCTTACACCAAAGCTTGTCCCAATTCGGCCAAAAGAATTACCGCAGCATGTCGGTGCCATTTCATGACACCATGCCAAGTTTCATGATTTTCTAGCGTGTTTTGGAATTACAGGAATTAAAAAACCAAGTTTCTCAAGCTTTCCAGCCGAGCCACCATGCCCAGATGTTTGATTTCACTCACATCTCTTACATGGGACCTAGAAATTCACCCAAGGACACACATGTGATTTTTCAAACAACTTTGGTGCACTGGAGCATGTGCTTGTAGTTCAAATTTGAATTATGCACATTAAATGCTCAGAAACTCAATTAATCCATAAAAAGGCCAAACGAACCCGGAATATTTCCGAAATTTAGCACGTTTCTTCCATTTGGTCTAGTCTGCCTGTTTAAAAAAATAAGGCAGCATAAGGCGGTGTACGTATGTCGTTTCGCACAGGTAGGTGACACCTTCCCTCTCGGAACCACGAGCCTTCTAGAGGGAAGCTCCGGTGTGCAAGAAGCTTACACCAAAGCTTGTCCATTTCGGGCCAAAAAATTACCGTAGCATGTTGGTGCCATGTCATGACACCATGCAAACTTTCATGATTTTCAGGCATGTTTTGGAATTAAAGGAATTAAAAAACCAAGTTTCTCAATCTTTCCGACTGAGCCACCATGCCCAGGTGGTTGAATTTCACTCCCATCTCTTCCATGGGACCTAAAAATTTACCGAAGGACACACATGTGATATTTCAAACAACTTTGGTGCACTGGAGCCTATGCTCGTAGTTCAAATTTGAATTATGCACATTAAATGCGAAGAAGCTCAATTAATCCATAAAATAGGCCAAAGGAACCCGGAATAATTCCAAAATTTAGCACGGTACTTCTATTTGGTCTAATCTGCCTGTGTAAAAAAATTAAGGCGGGAGAAGGCAGTGTACATCTGTCGTTTCGCACACGGAGGAGACACGTTCCCTCTCGAAACTACGAGGCTTCTTGAGGGAAGCTCCGGTTTGCAAGAAGCTTACACCAAAGCTTGTCCCAATTCGGCTGAAAGAATTACCGCAGCATGTTGGTGCCATTTCATGACACCATGCCAAGTTTCATGACTTCCAGGCATGTTTTGGCATTACAGTAATTAAAAAACCAAGTTTCTCAATCTTTCCAGCCGAGCCAGCATGCCCAGATGTTTGAATTTCACTCCCATCTCTTGCATGGGACCTAGAAATTCACCCAATGACACGCATGTGATTTTTCAAACAACTTTGATGCACTGGAGCCTGTGCTTTTAGCTAAGATTCGAATTATGCACATGAAATGTGTAGAAACCCAATTAATGCATAAAAAAGGCCAAACGAACCCAGAATAATTCCAAAATTTAGCACATTTCTTCTATTGGGTCTAATCTGCCTGTGTAAAAAAATTAAGGCGGGAGAAGGCAGTGTACGTATGTTGTTTCGCACATGGAGATGACACGTTCCCTCTCGGAAGCACGAACCATCTTGAGGGAAGCTTCGGTTTGCAAGAAGCTTACACCAAAGCTTGTCCCAATTCAGCCAAAAGAATTACCGCAGCATGTTGGTGCCATGTCATGACACCACGCCAAATTTCATGATTTTCAGGCATGTTTTGGAATTACAGGAATTAAAAAACCAAGTTTCTCAATCTTTCCAGCCGAGCCAGCACGCCTGGATGTTTGAATTTCACTCCCATCTCTAGCATGGGACCTAGAAATTTACCCAATGACACGTGTGATTTTTCAAACAACTTTGGAGCACTGGACCCTGTGCTTGTAGTTCAAATTCGAATTATGCACATGAAATGCGTAGAAACTCAATTAATGCATAAAAAGGCCAAAGGAACTCGGAATAATTCCAAAATTTAGCACATTTCTTCTATTTTGTCTAATCTGCCTGTGTAAAAAAATTAAGGCTAGAGAAGGCAGTGTACGTCTGTCGTTTAACACACGGAGGTGACACGTTCCCTCTCGAAACTACGAGGCTTCTTGAGGGATGCTCCGGTTTGCAAGAAGCTTACACCAAAGCTTGTCCCAATTCGGCCAAAAGAATTACCGCAGCATGTCGGTGCCATTTCATGACACCATGCCAAGTTTCATGATTTTCTAGCGTGTTTTGGAATTACAGGAATTAAAAAACCAAGTTTCTCAATCTTTCCAGCCGAGCCACCATGCCCAGATGTTTGATTTCACTCACATCTCTTACATGGGACCTAGAAATTCACCCAAGGACACACATGTGATTTTTCAAACAACTTTGGTGCACTGGAGCATGTGCTTGTAGTTCAAATTTGAATTATGCACATTAAATGCTCAGAAACTCAATTAATCCATAAAAAGGCCAAACGAACCCGGAATATTTCCGAAATTTAGCACGTTTCTTCCATTTGGTCTAGTCTGCCTGTGTAAAAAAATAAGGCAGCATAAGGCGGTGTACGTATGTCGTTTCGCACAGGGAGGTGACACCTTCCCTCTCGGAACCACGAGCCTTCTAGAGGGAAGCTCCGGTGTGCAAGAAGCTTACACCAAAGCTTGTCCCAATTCGGGCAAAAAAATTACCATAGCATGTTGGTCCCATGTCATGATACCATGCCAAGTTTCATTATTTTCAGGCGTCTTTTCGAATTAAAGGAATTAAAAAACCAAGTTTCTCTATCTTTCTGGCCGAGCCACGATGCCCAGATGTTTGAATTTCACTCCCATCTCTTGCATGGGACCTAGAAATTCACCCAAGGACACACATGCTATTTTTCAAATAACTTTGGTGCACTGGAGCATGTGCTTGTAATTCAAATTTGAATTATGCACATTAAATGCGCAGAAACTAAATTAATGCATAAAATAGGCCAAATGAACCCGGAATAATTTCAAAATTTAGCACGGTACTTCTATTTGGTCTAATCTGCCTGTGTAAAAAAATTAAGGCGGGAGAAGGCAGTGTACGTCTGTCGTTTCGCACACGGAGGTGACACGTTCCCTCTCGAAACTACGAGGCTTCTTGAGGGAAGCTCCGGTTTGCAAGAAGCTTACACCAATGGTTGTCCCAATTCGGCTGAAAGAATTACTGCAGCATGTTGGTGCCATTTCATGACACCATGCCAAGTTTCATGACTTCCAGGCATGTTTCGGCATTACAGTAATTAAAAAACCAAGTTTCTCAATCTTTCCAGCCGAGCCAGCATGCCCAGATGGTTGAATTTCACTCGCATCTCTTGCATGGGACCTAGAAATTCACCCAATGACACACATGTGATTTTTCAAACAACTTTGGTGCACTGGAGCCTGTGCTTGTTGTTAAAATTCGAATTATGCACATGAAATGTGTAGAAACCCAATTAATGCATAAAAAAGGCCAAACGAACCCAGAATAATTCCAAAATTTAGCACATTTCTTCTATTTTGTCTAATCTACCTGTGTAAAAAAATTAAGGCGGGAGAAGGCAGTGTACGTATGTCGTTTCGCACATGGAGATGACATGTTCCCTCTCGGTAGCACGAACCATCTTGAGGGAAGCTTCGGTTTGCAAGAAGCTTACATCAAAGTTTGTCCCAATTCAGCCAAAAGAATTACCGCAGCATGTTGGTGCCATGTCATGACACCACGCCAAATTTCATGATTTTCAGGCATGTTTTGGAATTACAGGAATTAAAAAACCAAGTTTCTCAATCTTTCCAGTCGAGCCAGCACGCCCGGATGTTTGAATTTCACTCCCATCTCTTGCATGGGACCTAGAAATTTACCCAATGACACGTGTGATCTTTCAAACAACTTTGGCACACTGGACCCTGTGCTTGTAGTTCAAATTCGAATTATGCACATGAAATGCGTAGAAACTCAATTAATGCATAAAAAGGCCAAAGGAACTCGGAATAATTCCAAAATTTAGCACGTTTCTTCTATTTTGTCTAATCTGCCTGTGTAAAAAAATTAAGGCTAGAGAAGGCAGTGTACGTCTGTCGTTTAGCACACGGAGGTGACACGTTCCCTCTCGAAACTACGAGGCTTCTTGAGGGATGCTCCGGTTTGCAAGAAGCTTACACCAAAGCTTGTCCCAATTCGGCCAAAAGAATTACCGCAACATGTTGGTGCCATTTCATGACACCATGCCAAGTTTCATGATTTTCTAGCATGTTTTGGAATTACAGGAATTAAAAAACCAAGTTTCTCAATTTTTCCAGCCGAGCCACCATGCCCAGATGTTTGATTTCACTCACATCTCTTACATGGGACCTAGAAATTCACCCAAGGACACACATGTGATTTTTCAAACAACTTGGGTGCACTGGAGCATGTGCTTGTAGTTCAAATTTGAATTATGCACATTAAATGCTCAGAAACTCAATTAATCCATAAAAAAGGCCAAACGAACCCGGAATATTTCCGAAATTTAGCACGTTTCTTCCATTTGGTCTAGTCTGCCTGTGTAAAAAAATAAGGCAGGAGAATGCAGTGTACGTCTCTCGTTTAGCACACGGAGGTGACACATTCCCTCTCGGAACCACGAGCCTTCTAGAGGGAAGCTCCGGTTTGCAAGAAGCTTACACCAAAGCTTGTCCCAATTCGGGCAAAAAAATTACCGTAGCATGTTGGTGCCATGTCATGATACCATGCCAAATTTCATGATTTTCAGGCGTGTTTTGGAATTAAAGGAATTAAAAAACCAAGTTTCTCAATCTTTCTGGCCGAGCCACCACGCCCAGGTGTTTGAATTTCACTCCCATCTCTTACACGGGACCTAGAAATGCACACAAGGACACACATGTCATTTTTTAAACAACTTTGGTGCACTGGAGCCTGTAATTGTAGTTCAAATTTGAATTACACACATTAAATGCGCAGAAGCTCAATTAATGCATAAAAAAGGCCAAACGAACCCAGAATAATTCCAACATTTAGCATGTTTCTTCTATTTGGTGTAATCTGCTGGTTGAAAAAATTTAAGATGGGAGAAGACAGTGTACGTATGTCGTTTCGCACAGGGACGTGACACGTTCCCTCTCAGAACCACGAGCCATCTTGAGGGAAGCCGGTTTGCAAGAAGCTTACACCAAAGCGTGTCCCAGTTCGGGCAAAAAAATTACCGTAGCATGTTGGTGCCATGTCATGACACCATGCCAAGTTTGATGATTTTCAGGCAAGCTTTGGAATTACAGGAATTAAAAAACCAAGTTTCGCAATGTTTCCGGCCGAGCCACGATGCCCAGATGTCTGAATTTCACTCCCATCTCTTGCATGGGACCTAGAAATTCACCCAACGACACACATGTGATTTTTCAAACAACTTTGGTGCACTGGAGCTTGTGCTTGTAGTTCAAATTTGAATTATGCACATTCAATGCACAAAAACTCAATTAATGCATAAAAAAGGCCAAACAAACCCGAAATAATTCCAAAATTTAGCGCGTTTCTTCTATTTGGTCTAATCTTCCTGTGTAAAAAAAATTAAGGCGGGAGAAGTCTGTGTACGTATGTCGTTTCGCACAGGGAGGTGACATGTTCCCTCTCGGAACCACGAGCCATCTTCAGGGAAGCTTCGGTTTGCAAGCAGCTTACACCAAAGCTTGTCCCAATTCGGCCAAAAAAATTACCGCAGCATGTTGGTGCCAAGTCATGTCAGCACGCCAAGTTCCATGATTTTCAGGCATGTTTTGGAATTACTGGAATTAAAAAACCAAGTTTCTCAATCTTTCCAGCCGAGCCAGCATGCCCAGATGTTTGAATTTCACTCCCATCTCTTGCATGGGACCTAGAAATTCACCCAATGACACACATGTGATTTTTCAAACAAATTTGGTGCACTGGAGCCTGTTCTTGTAGTTAAAATTCGAATTATGCACATGAAATGCATAGAAACTGAATTAATGCATAAAAAAGGCTAAACGAACCCGGAATAATTCCAAAGTTTAGCACATTTCTTCTATTTGGTCTAATCTTGTAGGATCGAAAGTATGTCTAGAGGGGGGGGTGATTAGACTACTTGACCAAATAAAAACTTAACCTTTTCCCAATTTTAGTTCTTGGCAGATTTTAGCTATTCTAGGACAAGTCAAGCAATCATCACACAATTCAAGCAAGCATGCAAAGAGTTTATGGGCAGCGGAAAGTAAAGCATGCAACTTGCGAGAATGTAAAGGGAAGGGTTTGGAGAGTTCAAACGCTATTGGAGACACGTATGTTTTTCCCGTGGTTCGGATAGGTTGTGCTATCCTACATCCACGTTGATGGAGACTTCAACCCACGAAGGGTAACGGTTGCGCGAGTCCACACAGGGATCCACCCAAGGGCAATGGTTGCGCGAGTCCACGAAGGGCTCCACCCACGAAGGGTCCACGAAGAAGCAACCACCCACAAAGGGTCCACGAAGAAGCAACCTTGTCTATCCCACCATGGCCGTCGCCCACGAAGGACTTGCCTCACTAACGGTAGATCTTCACGAAGTAGGCGATCTCCTTGCCCTTACAAACTCCTTGGTTCAACTCCACAATCTTGTCGGAGGCTCCCAAGTGACACCTAGCCAATCTAGGAGACACCACTCTCAAAGAAGTAACAAATGGTGTGTAGGTAATGAACTCCTTGCTCTTGTGCTTCAAATGATAGTCTCCCCAACACTCAACTCTCTCTCATAGGATTTGGATTTGGTGGAAAGAAGATTTGAGTGGAAAGCAACTTGGGAAGGCTAGAGATCAAGATTCATATGGTAGGAATGGAATGTCTTGGTCTCAACACATGAGTAGGTGGTTCTCTCTCAGAACAAATGAGTTGGAATGATGTGTGTGTTCTGATGGCTCTCTCACTGAATGAGAAAGAGGTGGAGGGGTATATATAGCCTCCACACAAAATCCAACCGTTACACACAATTTACCAATCTCGGTGGGACCGAATCATAAAACTCGGTCTGACCGAAATAGTAAACCTAGTGACCGTTAGGAATTTCGGTGGGACTGACATGCAACTCGGTAGGACCGATTCGGTTAGGGTTTGGGCATAACGTAATCTCGGTGAGACCGATTACACAAACTCGGTGAGACCGAATTTGGTAATTAGCTAACCAGAGAGTTGGTCAGGCAAACTCGGTGGGACCGATTTGCTCTTTCGGTGAGACCGAGTGGAACTCGGTGAGACCGAAAAGTTACAAAGGGGAAACACTAAGTTTACATTGCAATCTCGGTGGGACCGATTCGCTCTTTCGGTGGGACCGAAAAGTTATGAAAGGGAAACAGAGAGTTTGCAACCCCATCTCGGTGGGACCGAGATCCTTATCGGTAGAACCGGATTGCTAGGGTTTGGCAGTGGCTAATGACAAGTGAAACTCGGTGGCGCCGGATAGGAAGAATCGGTAGGACCGAGTTTGGCTTAGAGTTTTGGTCATATGTGGATATGGGAAAGTAGTTGCGGGTTTTGGAGCGTATCACTAAGCACATGAAGCAAGAGGCTCATTAAGCAACACCTCATCCCTCCTTAATAGTATTGGCTTTTCCTATGGACTCAATGTGACCTTGGATCACTAAAATATAAAATGAAGAGTCTTGAGCTTTTGAGCTTGAGCCAATCCATTGTCCTTAGCATTTTGAGGGTTCCACTTTCACATCCATGCCATGCCAATCATTGAGCTTTCCTGAAATAATTATCTTGGAATAGTATTAGCTCAATGAGCTATATTTTGTTATGAATTACCAAAACCACCTAGGGGTAGTTGCACTTTCAATCTCCCCCTTTTTGGTAATTGATGACAACATATAGATCAAAGCTTCGACAAATGATAATAAGCATGAAATATATCGTCGCTTTGAGAGGTATGTGATAAGTAAGAGCTCCCCCTAAATTTGTGCATATTTAAAATTTTCTTTGGACTGCAATTGCACAAAGAATTAGAATCATGGGTTACTCTTCCATGTCACATACATCTTGGTGGAGCGCTCAAAAAAATGATAAGATTGAAATACATGCACTCATCACCAACAATAGTGAATGATCACAAACGATAGATAGAATGATAATATTTAAGCAAGCGTCAAGCAAACATTAAGTGTAGCTTATGATCAAACACATGATCATCGATGTCTCACAGGCATAAGGACGTAGTATCTCACACACAAGCAAACAAAGTTCGAAGAAACCACCAAATAAAACAAGAGAGAATAAAGCAACACTCTCTCTCGAAGCCTATGATCTATACATTTTCTCCCCCTTTGGAAACAAGTTACCAAAAAGTTCCTAGAAAATGCATAGTGCTAAGTCGACACTCAGGCTTGATCTTCAGGTGGTGGTGGAGTCCGGATCACTCCAAGGACGAAGCCTTCGGTAGACGTGGTCGGAGTGGAAGCTGAAGTGGATGCTGGAGCTGGTGGAACTGAGGCTGTGGCTGGTGCAGATGTTGTAGCTCTGGTGTCAGCAACTGGCAGTGCAGACGACCTCGGACCTCGTGGCACCCTCGCAAACGCATGAGTCGTGGTCCTGCCTCTCCTCTCATTCATGTCCTCCTGGAGCTGCTCCACTGCAGACTGAACTTCTGTTACCTTGATGTCCAAGTCATAGAACCTCTGTTCCATGATCCTCTCTAAACTCGCCTGGTTCTGAGTCAGGGTGGCTATACTCTTCTCAATCCGCAGGGTGGACGCAATCAAGTAACTGAGCTGCTCTTGTTTGGTCTTCAAGAAATAGTCAGATGCCTCCGCTTGAGTAGGCATCCTGGCAGCTTTCTCCTTCTTCGCCTTCTCCTTCTGAGCTTGTGCATGGGCAGATGATGGTTCATTCTCTGTCATCACAACTTCATTATTCTCAAAATCTGGACGGATGGGCAGGTGTTCCTTATCCAACAAATATACGCCCGTGCCCATCTTGGAGTTGATGAGCTCCTGAATCTGAGGGGCATATCCACAGCTCCTCTTCTGATCTGCCGCAGTCCTTTTGATTGTTTCCACTATAAGGCTCATGACTTTGAATTTTTGAGGCACGTCAAAAACATGAAGCAAATTGATCGCGTGACCTCTGATCATCTTGTGATCTCCAGACTTGGGCAGAAGGGTGTGCCTAAGGATCTAGTTGATCATAGGCAATCCTGAGAGCAGATAATGCACTGAGCCAAACTTGAACGTGTCAAGTGCTTCATTCGGAATCTCCTTGTACATGTTGGACATGGAGTTGTGGTCCATCTTTTTCTTGGCATAAATGTCCAAGTCATCTGCTTGCTCCTCTGGGGCATTGATCAGCTTCGCCCATTCCTCAATAGTAGAGTGGTACCTCATACCCTCAGACATCCATGTAATCCTCCCATCTGGATAAAAGTGAGCTGTGGAGTAGAACTGCATGATGAGTTCCTCATTCCACTTTGTGAGCTTCTTCCCAACAAAGTCCTCTACTCCACACGCCTTAAAGCTGTCCTGAACTCCTGGGTAGTACTCTTCATTATCCTTGATATAGGTCCAGTCGACCCATCTCATGTCACATACAATTGGCTTCTTGTCAAGTAGCACTGTCTCATAGAAATCCTATTGCTCCTTGGTATGAAACCTGTAGTCCACTGCAGTCCTTCTCCTAGAAGCATATGGATCTGCTTCTCTCCATTTCCTGAGCCCTGAGTCTCTCCTTAGCTTCATATCCTCAGCCACAGGATGAGCATCGTTGTGGTCTGGGATCTTGGGCTTGAGCTTCCGAAGGACACTCTCTTCCTCTTCCTCTGCAACAGTCTCAGGCACTGGGGCCTTGTTCTTCTCAGTGGCTGGGATGCTTCTTGTGTTTCTCTTTGGTGCACTTTTAGGCTTAGATGCAGCCTTAGGTGCTTCCTTGGGCTTGGATGCAGCTCCCCCTGACCTTATGGCATCTCCCATAAGTTTGGCTGCCTTGGGCGCTGGTGCAGCTGCCTCTTCTTCCTCCTCCTCTTCTACCATGATGGAGGCCTTCCCAAGCACTCTAGCCACAGTCTTCTTCACTCTCTCTTTCCTCTTCTTGCCCTCAGCTGCAACGGGCTCAATGGGAGCAGGCTTCTCAGTTGAGGCTCAAGCCTTTGACATGGCCTGCCTGCCTGCTGGCCTTTTGATTTTCAGGCCTGGCTTTGAGCCTTGAGCTGGCTCAACTCTCTTGGAAGTGGCCTCTTCCTCTGCCACATAGTCCTCATCTTCAGAATCTGAGGTTTTCTTCTTCCTTTGTCTCGTGGCAGCTTTAGGCAGGTTGCTGGGTGTGCTCCTGCTGCCATCATCTGAGGAACTTGAGAGGCTAGTGCCCTCACTCAGCTGCACTTGCTGCTCTGACAAATTTTGGCTGTCACTCTGGTCTGACATGATGCAAACTGACTGCTGACCTTGTGAATAGATTATAGAGGAGATAGAGTGGATGAGCATCACAAAATGCAGAGATTTTTGCAAAAAGGAATGATTCAAAAACTTAGTTTTAGTTTCCCACTGAAATCATCTCGGATCTACCGACTTTCAAACTCGGTGATACCGAAGCAGTTTTGGAACCTAAACTAGTGAACTCGGTAGGACCGAGTCACAGTTCGGTGGCACCGAGACTGCTAGGGTTTCACTGAGTTCAAAAAACGGTCACACCGATAAGTAATTCTCGGTCAGACCGAGTCTCACTTGTGCAATGGCATAAGCCAAATCGGTGGGACCGAGTTTTTCAACTTGGTGGGTCCGAGATGGTTTCGGCGGAGACCTAAACCTAGAATTTTCGAATCAAACCTAATCTATGAGTGTTTTGACTGGATAGAAGTGTTTCAATCATGGCAAGAATCAATATGATCGCAATGTGCTAGGAATCAGATTGAGGAATAGCACAAAGATCAAGTCCATACCCTAGTTCGGCGGGGACTTGCTACGGCGGCAACGGCGGGGCAGAAATCCCGTTGACGGCGATGGAGACCAGCGACTGGAGGCTGCTGGCGGCGAGAAGACGATCCGGAGACCTCGGGGGTAGAGCAGGCTATCGCGCGGGTGAAGAGGTTTGGAGAAATTTCCAAATTTTGCCCATGACTATATATAGCCCGACCCTGTCAGTGTGACCGAGTTGAACAACTCGGTGGCACCGAGATTAATAACTGCATGCAGTTACTGAAACTCGGTGAGACCGAAAGGTTCAAATCGATTGCACCGAGATCGAAAACCTAGATCAACTTAATGATCTCGGTAGGACCGAAGTGGAGTATCGGTCAGACCAAGAATCATAAAGAGGTTTTGGAAGTTTAAGTCTATGACGAATCGGGGACTCCGAGCGCTCCTCACACAGAGTGGTTCAAATCTGACTTGATCAAATTTTGTGATGCAGCATGAATAGAGTTTGAGACGAGAAAAGCATAGATAGCTAGAGGATGTTCTTAGGCATTCTTGTCCATCCACTTGGCAAAAAGAAATAAAACTGAACTATCAAAGCAACAAGTGGATGTCCTCGAATGAGTAAAATATGCAATCAGCATGCTCACACAATAAGATGGCAAATGAAATATGTGGCAAGGCATGCACAACCAATTCTAGCATCTATCAAGCAATTTGCGATGACTAGGTCATCTATATATGAGTATATTGACTTAGGAGTCAAGTGAACACTTGATCGTAGGTCATAGTCATCGTTTAAGCTCAAGTGGGGTTACCACTTTTACATAAAGCATTGTTTTGTTCACATCTTTAAAGTTGCTTTAGCTCAAGTCTTAGAGTAAAGCTCCCCCTAGATGTGATATCCCCCCTAAGAGGGATGAACTAACCTTGGGTTTTGTCGATGATGACTTCATGTAGATATTGAAGATGTGGATGCTCAACGTTGATGTAGATCTCTTGGAGCTATCCATTTGAGTGAATTGCACTTTCAATACCTACATGGGTTAGTCCCACAAGGAACAAGCAAGGATATCCATAGACATAGAGTGATGCACACAAAAGATGATGTCCATGAAAGCTTTTAGGTTACCTTGTCCCTTGTCTTACCAGCAAGAGGGTTTGTGACTCCTTGAACTAGTGCAAGATGTGGAAGTTGATTGCACTTGTTCTTGCCAAAATGATAAGAGTGAAGTATGTTGGCGGAGTCACCCTCAAGAACTCTCTAGTTCTTCTTCTTTTGGATCCACATCATCTTGATGGGAATCCTTGGAGTTGTAGTCGTACTTGATGAAGTGGAACTTGAAGAAGTCTTGGGAATCCACTTGACTAAGGTCATAGGAGCTTCTTCAAATGCATCAATTTCCTCTTGAATCTTGTCCTTGCCTTTTTGCTCATAGTCTTGTGGTGGAAGATCATCTTGAGCTTGTGTCCCCTTGAAAGAAGTATACTTCTCTTGTTGAGGGACAAACTTTGTCTTGGGGTATTGATCTTCTTCCCATTCAACTCCATTGGCATTGAACTTCCGTTCAAAACCAACACCTTGATTCTTCCGGTGCATTCCTTGCTTGTGCACAATTTCCTCGAATTGCTTACTCCCGGCAAGGCTTTTGTACACTCCTTTCTCTATAATTCCCTTCAATAAGCTATTTTCTTGCTCAAGTGTAACTTGGCTAAGAGAATCATTAGTGGAATCAAGAGAACTACTAGAAGAAACAATATTGAATTTAGCATGATCATTGTTACAACTAGAGGAAGAATCTTTCTTGTTAGACTTGACTTGAGGCATGTAAGTGGATAAGAGTAAACGCTTGGCAATGTAAGAAGAACTTTTCTTGCGGAGATCATCATTGATTGCCTTTAAGAACTCATGCTCTTGCTCAAGATTGAGCTTTTCAAAGCGTAGTTTCTCATGAGCTCTTAAAAGTTCTCGATGATCTTCGTAGATAGTGTCATGAGCCAACTTAAGAGTTTTTAGTTCTTTAGTTAGAGCCTCAATCTTCTCCTTATCATTGTCACTCGTTTTATGTTGATTAGCATGATTAATTGGTCTTTCATCATAGTATTCATCACTAGAGTTGTCGCCAAGCAAATCATCACCTAACAAGTCATCTTCATCACTATTGAAATCAACATACTCGGGGTGTGTTACCTTAGGACCTTTGGCCATGAAGCATCTTCCAACTCCTTCATTTGGTGAGTCAAATATGTCGTAGGAGTTGGTTGACACAAGTGCTAGACCGGCAACACCTTCATCTTGAGTATCTTCGGAGTCGGAGTGATAACTTCTCTCGGAGTGGCTGTCGGAGTCGGAGCCGGATACCCATTCACCAACATGAGCTTGATGTCTTTGTCTTGTGTAGCTCCTTGATGATTTTTCCTTCCTTTCCGAATCCTTGCTTCTCCGTGAGTATCTTCGTTCATAACGATCATCTCTACTCCTTCTCTCTCTTG
Source organism: Triticum urartu (assembly GCF_056163025.1). Classification (NCBI taxonomy): domain Eukaryota; kingdom Viridiplantae; phylum Streptophyta; class Magnoliopsida; order Poales; family Poaceae; genus Triticum; species Triticum urartu. The sequence continues at coordinate 305,544,615 of NC_141878.1, forward strand.
GTGGTGATCCTTTGCTTCTTCTTTTTGGAGAATCTTCTCTTCTCTTGTAGGGAGCCGTACACTCATTGGAATAGTGTCCGGGTCTTCCACAATTGTAACAGTTTCGCTCTCAACTAGAAGATCTTTTGTCATTGTAGGACCTTGATTTGGAGCTTCTATCTTTGCTTCTACCCTTGTAGAACTTGTTGAAGTTCTTCACCATTAAGCTCAGTTCTTCATTGAAGTCTTGTTTCTCACTTGATGATGTAGGGGCTTCACATGAGGCTTTATAGGCACCACTTGATTTGTTGTGAAGTTCCTCTTTATCCTTAAGTGACATCTCATGAGCAACAATTCTTCCAATCACCTCCGTTGGCTTGAGATCTTTGTAATTGGGCATCATTTGGATCAATGTGCACACGGTATCATATTTTCCATCCAAGGCTCTTAGGATCTTCTTGATGATGAATTTATCGGTCATCTCTTCACTTCCTAAGCCGGCAATCTCATTTGTGATGAGAGCAAGCCTAGAGTACATTTCAGCGACACCTTCACCATCCTTCATCTTGAACTTGTCAAGTTGGCTTTGAAGCACATCCAACTTGGATTCCTTGACGGAGTCGGTACCTTCGTGCATATCAATCAAAGTGTCCCAAATTTCCTTTGGATTCTCAAGGCGGCTGATTTTGTTGAATTCTTCGGGGCACAATCCGTTGAAGAGAATATCACAAGCTTGAGCATTGTATTGCAACATCTTCAACTCATCCGCGGTAGCTTCACGGTTTGGTTCTATCCCATCAAAGAAGTCACCTTGCAAACCAACACACACAATAGCCCAAACAGCGGGGTTATGTCCAAGAATATGCATTTTCATTTTATGCTTCCAACTAGCAAAATTAGTACCATCAAAGTAAGGACCTCTATGGTGATAATTTCCCTCGCTAAACGCCATACTCTCCTAGGTTGTGAAACCAAGGCTATGACCACCAAAAGCTATGGAGATCTAGCAAATGGAGACCAAAGCTCTGATACCACCTGTAGGATCGAAAGTATGTCTAGAGGGGGGTGATTAGACTACTTGACCAAATAAAAACTTAACCTTTTCCCAATTTTAGTTCTTGGCAGATTTTTGCTATTCTAGGACAAGTCAAGCAATCATCACACAATTCAAGCAAGCATGCAAAGAGTTTATGGGCAGCGGAAAGTAAAGCATGCAACTTGCGAGAATGTAAAGGGAAGGGTTTGGAGAGTTCAAACGCTATTGGAGACACGGATGTTTTTCCCGTGGTTCGGATAGGTGGTGCTATCCTACATCCACGTTGATGGAGACTTCAACCCACGAAGGGTAACGGTTGCGCGAGTCCACACAGGGCTCCACCCAAGGACAATGGTTGCGCGAGTCCACGAAGGGCTCCACCCATGAAGGGTCCACGAAGAAGCAACCACCCACAAAGGGTCCACGAAGAAGCAACCTTGTCTATCCCATCATGGCCATCGCCCACGAAGGACGTGCCTCACTAGCGGTAGATCTTCACGAAGTAGGCGATCTCCTTGCCCTTACAAACTCCTTGGTTCAACTCCACAATCTTGTCGGAGGCTCCCAAGTGACACCTAGCCAATCTAGGAGACACCACTCTCCAAGAAGTAACAAATGGTGTGTAGGTAATGAACTCCTTGCTCTTGTGCTTCAAATGATAGTCTCCCCAACACTCAACTCTCTCTCATAGGATTTGGATTTGGTGGAAAGAAGATTTGAGTGGAAAGCAACTTGGGAAGGCTAGAGATCAAGATTCATATGGTAGGAATGGAATGTCTTGGTCTCAACACATGAGTAGGTGGTTCTCTCTCAGAACAAATGAGTTGGAATGATGTGTGTGTTCTGATGGCTCTCTCACTGAATGAGAAAGAGGTGGAGGGGTATATATAGCCTCCACACAAAATCCAACCGTTACACACAATTTACTAATCTCGGTGGGACCGAATCAGAAAACTCGGTCTGACCGAAATAGTAAACCTAGTGACCGTTAGGAATTTCGGTGGGACTGACATGCAACTCGGTAGGACCGATTCGGTTAGGGTTTGGGCATAACGTAATCTCGGTGAGACCGATTACACAAACTCGGTGAGACCGAATTTGGTAATTAGCTAACCAGAGAGTTGGTCAGGCAAACTCGGTGGGACCGATTTGCTCTTTCGGTGAGACCGAGTGGAACTCGGCGAGACCGAAAAGTTACAAAGGGGAAACACCGAGTTTACATTGCAATCTCGGTGGGACCGATTCGCTCTTTCGGTGGGACCGAAAAGTTACGAAAGGGAAACAGAGAGTTTGCAACCCCATCTTGGTGGGACCGAGATCCTTATCGGTAGAACCGAATTGCTAGGGTTTGGCAGTGGCTAATGACAAGTGAAACTCGGTGGCGCTGGATAGGAAGAATCAGTAGGACCGAGTTTGGCTTAGAGTTTTGGTCATATGTGGATATGGGAAAGTAGTTGCGGGTTTTGGAGCGTATCACTAAGCACATGAAGCAAGAGGCTCATTAAGCAACACCTCATCCCTCCTTAATAGTATTGGCTTTTCCTATGGACTCACTAAAATATAAAATGAAGAGTCTTGAGCTTTTGAGCTTGAGCCAATCCATTGTCCTTAGCATTTTGAGGGTTCCACTTTCACATCCATGCCATGCCAATCATTGAGCTTTCCTGAAATAATTATCTTGGAATAGTATTAGCTCAATGAGCTATATGTTGTTATGAATTACCAAAACCACCTAGGGATAGTTGCACTTTCAAATCTGCCCATGTAAAAAAATTAAGGCACGAGAAGGCAGTGTACGTATGTCATTTCGCTCAGGGAGGTGACACCTTCCCTCTTGGAACCACGAGTCTTCTTGAGGGAAGCTCCGGTTTGCAAGAAGCTTACACCAAAGCTTGTCCCAATTCGGGCAAAAAAATTACCGTAGCATGTTGGTGCCATGTCATGACACCATGGCAAGTTTCATGATTTTCAGGCGTGTTTTGGAATTAAAGAAATTAAAAAAACCAAGTTTCTCAATCTTTCCGGCCGAGCCACCACACCCAGGAGTTTAAATTTCACTCCCATATCTTGCATGGGGCCTAGGAATTCACCCAAGGACACATGTGTGATTTTTTAAACAACTTTGGTGCACTGGAGCCTGTGCTTGTAGTTCAAATTTGAGTTATGCACATTCAATGCGCATAAACTCAATTAATGCATAAAAAAGGCCAAACGAACCCGAAATAATTCCAACTTTTAGCATGTTTCTTCTATTTTGTCTAGTCTGCCTGTGTAAAAAAAATTAAGCCGGGAGAAGGCAGTGTACATATATTGTTTCGCACAGGGAGATGACATGTTCCCTCTCGGAACCATGAGCCATCTTGAGGGAAGCTCCGGTTTGCAAGAAGCTTACACCAAAGCTTGTCCCAATTCGGCCAAAAAAATTACCGCAGCATGTTGGTTCCAAGTCATGACACCAAGCCAAGTTTCACGATTTTCAGGCATGTTTTGGAATTACAGTAATTAAAAAACCAAGTTTCTCAATCTTTCCAACCGAGCCAGCACGCCCAGATGTTTGAATTTCACTCCCATCTCTTGCATGGGACCTAGAAATTCACCCAATGACACACATGTGATTTTTCAAACAAGTTTGGTGCACTAGAGCCTGTGCTTGTAGTTAAAATTCGAATTATGCACATGAAATGCGTAGAAACTCAATTAATGCATAAAACAGGCCAAACGAACCTAGAATAATTCCAAAATTTAGCACATTTCTTCTATTTGGTCTAATCTGCCTGTGTAAAAAAATTAAGGTGGGAGAAGGCAGTGTACGTATGTTGTTTCGCACATGGAGATGACACGTTCCCTCTCGGAAGCACGAACCATCTTGAGCGAAGCTTAGGTTTGCAAGAAGCTTACACCAAAGCTTGTCCCAATTCAGACAAAAGAATTACCACAGCATGTTGGTGCCAAGTCATGACACCACGCCAAGTTTCGTGATTTTCAGGCATGTTTTGGAATTACAGGAATTAAAAAACCAAGTTTCTCAATCTTTCCAACTGAGCCACCATGCCTAGATGTTTGAATTTCACACCCATATCTTGCATGGGACCTAGAAATTCACCCAATGACACACATGTGATTTTTCAAACAACTTTGGTGCACTGGAACCTGTGCTTGCAGTTCAAATTTGAATTATGCACATGAAATGCGTATAAACTCAATTATTGCATAACAAAGGCCAAACGAACTTGTAATAATTCCAAAATTTAGCACGTTTCTTCTATTTGGTCTAATCTGCCTGTGTAAAAAAATTAAGGCGGGAGAAGGCAGTGTACGTATGTCATTTCGCACACGGAGATGATACGATCCCTCTCGGAACCACGAGCCTTCTTGTGGGAAGCTCCGGTTTGCAAGAAGCTTACACCAAAGCTTGTCCCAATTCGGCCAGAAAAATTACCGCAGTATGTTGGTGCCAAGTCATGACACCATGCCGAGTTTCATGATTTTCAGGTGTGTTTTGGAATTACAGGAATTAAAAAACCAATTTTCCCAATATTTCCAGCGTAGCCACCATGCCTAGATGTTTGAATTGCACTCCCATCGCTTGCATGGGACCTAGAAATTCACCCAAGGACACACATGTGATTTTTCAAACAACTTTGGTGCACTGGAGCCTGTTCTTGTAGTTCGAATTCGAATTATGCACATGAAATGCGTAGAAACTCAATTTATGCATAAAGAGGCCAAACAAACCCGGCATAATTCCAAAATTTAGCACGTTTCTTCTATTTTGTCTAATCTGCATGTGTAAAATAATTAAGGCGGGAGAAGGCTGTGTATGTATGTCGTTTCGCACACGGAGTTGACACGTTCCCTCTCGATACCACGAGCCATCTTGAGGGAAGCTCTGGTTTGCAAGAATCTTACACCAAAGCTTGTCCCAATTCAGCCAAAAGAATTACCGCAGCATGTTGGTGCCATGACATGACACCACGCCAAGTTACATGATTTTCAGGCATGTTTTGGAATTACAGGAATTAAAAAACCAAGTTTCTCAATCTTTCCAGCTGGGTCACCATGCCCAGATGGTTGAATTTGACTCCCATCTCTTGCATGGGACCTTATAATTCACACAAGGACACACATGTGATTTTTTAAACAACTTTGGTGCACTAGAGCCTGTGCTTGTAGTTCAAATTTGAATTATGCACAGTAAATGCGCAGAAGCTCAATTAATGCATAAAAATGCCAAACGAACCCGGAATAATTCCCACATTTAGCATGTTTCTTCTATTTGGAGTAATCTGCCTGTATAAAAAAATTAAGACGGGAGAAGACAGTGTACGTATGTCGTTTCGCACAGGGACGTGCCACGTTCCCTCTCGAAACCACGAGCCATCTTGAGGGAAGCCGGTTTGCAAGAAGCTTACACCAAAGCTTGTCCCAATTCAGGCAATAAATTACCGTAGCATGTTGGTGCCATGTCATGACACCATGCCAAGTTTCATGATTTTCAGGCATGTTTTGCAATTACAGCAATTAAAAAACCAAGTTTCTCAATCTTTCCGGCCGAGCCACGACGCCCAGATGTCTGAATTTCACTCCAATCTCTTGCATGGGACTTAGAAATTCACCCAAGGACACACATGTAATTTTTCAAACAACTTTGGTGCATTGGAGCGTATGCTTCTAGTTCAAATTTGAATTATGCACATTAAATGCACAGAAACTCAATTAATGCATAAAAATGGCCAAACGAACCCGGAATAATTCCAAAATTTAGCATGTTTCTTCTATTTGGTCTAATGTGCATGTGTAAAAAAATTAAGGCGGGAGAAGGCAGTGTATGTATGTCGTGTCGCACAGGGAGGTGACACATTCCCTCTTGGAACTTCGCGCCATCTTGAGGGAAGCACTGGTTTGCAAGAAGCTTACACCAAAGCTTGTCCCAATTCGAGGAAAAAATTACCATAGCATGTTGGTGCCATGTCATGAAACCATGCCAAGTTTCATGATTTTCAGGCATCTTTTAGAATTATAGGAATTAAAAAACCAAGTTTCCCAAACTTTCCGGCCGAGCCACGACACCCAGATGTCTGAATTTCACTCCCATCTCTTGCATGGGACCTAGAAATTCACACAAGGACACACATGTGATTTTTTAAACAACTTTGGTGCACTGGAGCCTGTGCTTGTAGTTCATATTTGAATTATAAACATTCAATGCACATAAACTCAATTAATGCATAAAAAAGGCCAAACGAACCCGGAATAATTCCAACTTTTAGCATGTTTCTTCTATTTGGTCTAGTTTGCCTGTGTAAAAAAATTAAGGCGGGAGAAGGCAGTGTACGTATGTCGTTTCGCACAGGGAGGTGACACGTTCCCTCTCGGAACCACGATGCATCTTGACGGAAGCTCCGGTTTGCAAGCAGCTTACACCAAAGCTTGTCCCAATTCGGCCAAAAAAATTACCGCAGAATGTTGGTGCCAAGTCATGACACCACGCCAAGTTTCATGATTTTCAAGCATGTTTTGGAATTACAGGAATTAAAAAACCAAGTTTCCCAATATTTCCAGCATAGCCACCATGCCCAGATGTTTGAATTGCACTCCCATTGCTTGCATGGGACCTAGAAATTCACCCAAGGACACACATGTGATTTTTCAAACAACTTTGGTGCACTGGAGCCTGTTCTTGTAGTTGAAATTCGAATTATGCACCTGAAATGCGTAGAAACTCAATTTATGCATAAGTAGGCCAAACGAACCCGGAATAATTCCAAAATTTAGCACGTTTCTTCTATTTTGTCTAATCTGCATGTGTAAAATAATTAAGGTGGGAGAAGGCTATGTACGTATGTCGTTTCGCACACGGAGGTGACAAGTTCCCTCTCGAACCACGAGCCATCTTGAGGGAAGGTCTGGTTTGCAAGAAGCTTACACCAAAGCTTGTCTCAATTCAGCCAAAAGAATTACTGCAGCATGTTGGTGCCATGACATGACACCACGCCAAGTTTCATTATTTTCAGGCATGTTTTGGAATTACAGCAATTAAAAAACCAAGTTTCTCAATCTTTCCAGCTAGGCCACCATGCCCAGATGGTCGAATTTCACTCCCATCTCTTGCATGGGACCTAGAAATTCACACAAGGACACACATGTGATTTTTTAAACAACTTTGGTGCACTGGAGCCTGTGCTTGTAGTTCAAATTTGAATTATGCACAATAAATGCGCAGAAGCTCAATTAATGCATAAAAAATGCCAAACGAACCCGGAATAATTCCAACATTTAGCATGTTTCTTCTATTTGGTGTAATCTGCCTGTATAGAAAAATTAAGACGGGAGAAGACAATGTACGTATGTCATTTCGCACAGGGACGTGACACGTTCCCTCTTGGAACCACGAGCCATCTTGAGGGAAGCCGATTTGCAAGAAGCTTACACCAAAGCTTGTCCGAATTCAGGCAAAAAAATTACCATAGCATGTTGGTGCCTTGTCATGACACCATGCCAACTTTCATGATTTTCAGGCGTGTTTTGCAATTACAGGAATTAAAAAACTAAGTTTCTCAATCTTTCCGGCCAAGCCACGACGCCTAGATGTCTAAATTTCACTCCAATCTCTTGCATGGGACTTAGAAATTCACCCAAGGACACACATGTAATTTTTCAAACAACTTTGGTGCATTGGAGCATGTGCTTCTAGTTCAAATTTGAATTATGCACATTAAATGCGCAGAAACTCAATTAATGCATAAAAATGGCCAACCGAACCCGAAATAATTCCAAAATTTAGCATGTTTCTTCTATTTGGTCTAATGTGCATGTGTAAAAAAATTAAGCTGGGAGAAGGCAGTGTACGTATGTTGTGTCAGACAGGGAGGTGACACATTCCCTCTTGGAACTACGCGCCATCTTGAGGGAAGCTCCGGTTTGCAAGAAGCTTACACCAAAGCTTGTCCCAATTTGAGAAAAAAATTACCATAGCATGTTGGTGCCAAGTTTCATGATTTTTAGGCGTCTTTTAGAATTATAGGAATTAAAAAACCAAGTTTACCAAACTTTCCTGCCGAGCCACGACACCCAGATATCTGAATTTCACTCCCATCTCTTGCATGGGACCTAGAAATTCACACAAGGACACACATGTTATTTTTTAAACAACTCTGGTGCACTGGAGCCTGTGCTTGTAGTTCATCTTTGAATTATAAACATTCAATGCACATAAACTCAATTAATGCATAAAAAAGGCCAAACGAACCCAGAATAATTCCAACTTTTAGCATGTTTCTTCTATTTGGTCTAGTTTGCCTATGTAAAAAAATTAAGGCGGGAGAAGGCAGTGTACATATGTCGTTTCGCACAGGGAGGTGACACGTTCCCTCTCGGAACAACAAGGCATCTTGACGAAAGCTCCGGTTTGCAAGCAGCTTACACCAAAGCTTGTCCCAATTCGGCCAAAAAAATTACCGCAGCATGTTGGTGCCAAGTCATGACACCACGCCAAGTTTCATGATTTTCAGGCATGTTCTGGAATTACAGGAATTAAAAAACCAAGTTTCTCAATCTTTCCAGCTGAGCCACCATGCCTAGATGTTTGAATTTCACTCCCATCTCTTGCATGGGACCTAGAAATTCACCCAATGACACACATGTGATTTTTCAAACAACTTTGGTGCATTGGAACCTATGCTTGTAGTTCAAATTTGAATTATGCACATGAAATGCGTAGAAACTCAATTATTGCATAACAAAGGCCAAACGAACACGTAATAATTCCAAAATTTAGCATGTTTCTTCTATTTGGTCTAATCTGCCTGTGTAAAAAAATTAAGGCGGGAGAAGGCAGTGTACGTATGTCGTTTTGCACACGGAGATGAGACGTGCCCTCTCGGAACCATGAGCCTTCTTGAGGGAAGCTCCGGTTTGCAAGAAGCTTACACCAAAGCTTGTCCCAATTCGTCCAAAAAAATTACCGCAGTATGTTGGTGCCAAGTCATGACACCATGCCAAGTTTCATGATTTTCAGGTGTGTTTTGGAATTACAGGAATTAAAAAAACCAAGTTTCCCAATATTTCCAGCGTAGCCACCATGCCCAGGTGTTTGAATTGCACTCCCATCGCTTGCATCGGACCTAGATATTCACCCAAGGACACACATGAGATTTTTCAAACAACTTTGGTGCACTGGAGCCTGTTCTTGTAGTTCAAATTCGAATTATGCACATGAAATGCGTAGAAACTCAATTTATGCATAAAAAGGCCAAACGAACCCGGAATAATTCCAAAATTTAGCACGTTTCTTCTATTTTGTCTAATCTGCATGTGTAAAATAATTAAGGCGGGAGAAGGCTGTGTACGTATGTCGTTTCGCACACGGAGGTGACACGTTCCCTCTCGAAACCACGAGCCATCTTGAGGGAAGCTCTGGTTTGCAAGAAGCTTACACCAAAGCTTGTCTCAATTCAGCCAAAAGAATTACCGCAGCATGTTGGTGCCATGACATGACACCACGCCAAGTTTCATGATTTTCAGGCATGTTTTCGAATTACAGGAATTAAAAAACCAAGTTTCCCAATCTTTCCGGCCAGGCCACCATGCCCAGATTGTCGAATTTCAATCCCATCTCTTGCATGGACCTAGAAATTCACACAAGGACACACATGTGATTTTTTAAACAACTTTGGTGCACTAGAGCCTGTGCCTGTAGTTCAAATTTGAATTATGCACAGTAAATGCGCAGAAGCTCAATTAATGCATAAAAAATGCCAAACAAACCCAGAATAATTCCAACATTTAGCATGTTTCTTCTACCTGTATAGAAAAATTAAGATAGGAGAAGACAGTGTACGTATGTCGTTTCGCACAGGGACGTGACACGTTCCCTCTCGGAACCACGAGGCATCTTGACGGAAGCTCCGGTTTGCAAGCAGCTTACACCAAAGCTTGTCCCAATTCGGCCAAAAAATTACCGCAGCATGTTGGTGCCAAGTCATGACACCACGCCAAGTTTCATGATTTTCAGGCATGTTTTGGAATTACAGGAATTAATAAACCAAGTTTCTCAATCTTTCCAGCTGAGCCACCATGCCTAGATGTTTGAATTTCACTCCCATCTCTTGCATGGGACCTAGAAATTCACCCAATGACACACATGTGATTTTTCAAACAACTTTGGTGCACCGGAACCTGTGCTTGTAGTTCAAATTTGAATTATGCACATGAAATTCGTAGAAACTCAATATTGCATAACAAAGGCCAAACGAACTCGTAATAATTCCAAAATTTAGCAAGTTTCTTCTATTTTTTGTAATCTGCCTATGTAAAAAAATTAAGGCGGGAGAAGGCGGTGTACGTATGTCGTTTCGCACACGGAGATGACACGTTCCCTCTCGGAACCAGGAGCCTTCTTGAGGGAAGCTCCGGTTTGCAAGAAGCTTACACGAAAGCTTGTCCCAATTCGTCCAAAAAAATTACCGCAGTATGTTGGTGCCAAGTCATGACACCATGCCAAGTTTCATGATATTCAGGTGTGTTTTGGAATTACAGGAATTCAAAAACCAAGTTTCCCAATATTTCCAGCGTAGCCACCATGCCCAGATGTTTGAATTGCACTCCCATCGCTTGCATGGGACCTAGAAATTCACCCAAGGACACACATGTGATTTTTCAAAAACTTTGGTGCACTGGAGCCTGTGCTTGTAGTTCAAATTCGAATTATGCACATGAAATGCGTAGAAACTCAATTTATGCATAAAAAGGCCAAACGAACCCGGAATAATTCCAAAATTTAGCACGCTTCATCTATTTTGTCTAATCTGCATGTGTAAAATAATTAAGGCAGGAGAAGGCTGTGTACGTATGTCGTTTCGCACACGGAGGTGACACGTTCCCTCTCGAAACCACGAGCCATCTTGAGGGAAGCTCTGGTTTGCAAGAAGCTTACACCAAAGCTTGTCCCAATTCAGCCAAAAGAATTACCGCAGCATGTTGGTGCCATGACACGACACCATGCCAATTTTTATGATTTTCAGGCATGTTTTGGAATTACAGGTATTAAAAAAACAAGTTTCTCAATCTTTCCGGCTGGGCCACCACGCCCAGATGGTTGAATTTCACTCCCATCTCTTGCATGGGACCTAGAAATTCACACAAGGACACACAAGTGATTTTTTAAACAAATTTGGTGCACTGGAGCCTGTGCTTATAGTTCAAATTTGAATTATGCACATTAAATGCGCAGAAGCTCAATTAATGCATAAAAATGCCAAACGAACTCAGAATAATTCCAACATTAAGCATGTTTCTTCTATTTGGTGTAATCTGCCTGTATAGAAAAATTAAGACGGGAGAAGACAGTGTACGTATGTCGTTTCGCATAGGGACGTGACACGTTCCCTCTCGGAACCACGAGCCATCTTGAGGGAAGCCGATTTGCAAGAAGCTTACACCAAAGCTTGTCCCAATTCAGGCAAAAAAATTACCATAGCATGTTGGTGCCATGTCATGACACCATGCCAAGTTTCATGATTTTCAGGCGTGTTTTGCAATTACAGGAATTAAAAAACCAAGTTTCTCAATCTTTGCGGCCGAGCCACGATGCCTAGATGTCTGAATTTCACTCCAATCTCTTGCATGGGACTTAGAAATTGACCCAAGGACACACATGTAATTTTTCAAACAACTTTGGTGCATTGGAGCCTGTGCTTCAAGTTCAAATTTGAATTATGCACACGAAATGTGCAGAAACTCAATTAATGCATAAAAATGGCCAAACGAACCCGGAATAATTCCAAAATTTAGCATGTTTCTTCTATTTGGTCTAATGTGCATGTGTAAAAAAAGTAAGGCGGGATAAGGCAGTGTACGTATGTTGTGTCGGACAGGGAGGTGACACATTCCCTCTTGGAACTACGCGCCATCTTGAGGGAAGCTCCGGTTTGCAAGAAGCTTACACCAAAGCATGTCCCAATTCAGGCAAAAAAATTACCATAGCATGTTGGTGCCATGACATGACACCATGCCAACTTTCATGATTTTCAGGCGTGTTTTGCAATTACAGGAATTAAAAAACCAAGTTTCTCAATATTTCCGGCCGAGCCACGACGCCTAGATGTCTGAATTTCACTCCAATCTCTTGCATGGGACTTAGAAATTCACCCAAGGACACACATGTAATTTTTCAAACAACTTTGGTGCATTGGAGCCTGTGCTTCTAGTTCAAATTTGAATTATGCACATTAAACGCGCAGAAACTCAATTAATGCATAAAAATGGCCAAACAAACCCGGAATAATTCCAAAATTTAGCATGTTTCTTCTAACTGGTCTAATGTGCATGTGTAAAAAAATTAAGCTGGGAGAAGGCAGTGTACGTATGTTTTGTCAGACAGGGAGGTGACACATTCCCTCTTGGAACTACGCGCCATCTTGAGGGAAGCTCCGGTTTGCAAGAAGCTTACACCAAAGCTTGTCCCAATTTGAGAAAAAAATTACCATAGCATGTTGGTGCCATGTCATGAAACCATGCCAAGTTTCATGACTTTTAGGCGTCTTTTAGAATTATAGGAATTAAAAAGCCAAGTTTACCAAACTTTCCTGCCGAGCCACGACACCCAGATATCTGAATTTCACTCCCATCTCTTGCATGGGACCTAGAAATTCACACAAGGACACACATGTTATTTTTTAAACAACTCTGGTGCACTGGAGCCTGTGCTTGTAGTTCATCTTTGAATTATAAACATTCAATGCACACAAACTCAATTAATGCATAAAAAAGGCCAAACGAACCCAGAATAATTCCAACTTTTAGCATGTTTCTTCTATTTGGTCTAGTTTGCCTGTGTAAAAAAATTAAGGCGGGAGAAGGCAGTGTACGTATGTCGTTTCGCACAGGGAGGTGACACGTTCCCTCTCGGAACCACAAGGCATCTTGACGAAAGCTCCGGTTTGCAAGCAGCTTACACCAAAGCTTGTCCCAATTCGGCCAAAAAAATTACCGCAGCATGTTGGTGCCAAGTCATGACACCATGCCAAGTTTCATGATTTTCAGGCATGTTTTGGAATTACAGGAATTGAAAAACCAAGTTTCTCAATCTTTCCAGCTGAGCCACCACGCCTAGATGTTTGAATTTCACTCCCATCTCTTGCATGGGACCTAGAAATTCACCCAATGACACACATGTGATTTTTCAAACAACTTTGGTGCATTGGAACCTATGCTTGTAGTTCAAATTTGAATTATGCACATGAAATGCGTAGAAACTCAATTATTGCATAACAAAGGCCAAACGAACTCGTAATAATTCCAAAATTTAGCATGTTTCTTCTATTTGGTCTAATCTTCCTGTGTAAAAAAATTAAGGCGGGAGAAGGCAGTGTACGTATGTCGTTTTGCACACGGAGATAACACGTGCCCTCTCGGAACCATGAGCCTTCTTGAGGGAAGCTCCGGTTTGCAAGAAGCTTACACCAAAGCTTACACCAAAGCTCCGGTTTGCAAGAAGCTTACAACTTTGGTGCACTGGAGCCTGTTCTTGTAGTTCAAATTCGAATTATGCACATGAAATGCGTAGAAACTCAATTTATGCATAAAAAGGCCAAACGAACCCGGAATAATTCCAAAATTTAGCACGTTTCTTCTATTTTGTCTAATCTGCATGTGTAAAATAATGAAGGCGGGAGAAGGCTGTGTACGTATGTCGTTTCGCACACGGAGGTGACACGTTCCCTCTCGAAACCACGAGCCATCTTGAGGCAAGCTCTGGTTTGCAAGAAGCTTACACCAAAGCTTGTCTCAATTCAGCCAAAAGAATTACCGCAGCATGTTGGTGCCATGACATGACACCACGCCAAGTTTCATGATTTTCAGGCATGTTTTGGAATTACAGGAATTAAAAAACCAAGTTTCCCAATCTTTCCGGCCAGGCCACCATGCCCAGTTTGTCGAATTTCACTCCCATCTCTTGCATGGGACCTAGAAATTCACACAAGGACACACATGTGATTTTTTAAACAACTTTGGTGCACTAGAGCCTGTGCTTGTAGTTCAAATTTGAATTATGCACAGTAAATGGACAGAAGCTCAATTAATGCATAAAAAATGCCAAACAAACCCAGAATAATTCCAACATTTAGCATGTTTCTTCTATTTGGTGTAATCTGCCTGTATAGAAAAATTAAGATAGGAGAAGAGAGTGTACGTATGTCGTTTCGCACAGGGACGTGACACGTTCCCTCTCGGAACCACGAGGCATCTTGACGGAAGCTCCGGTTTGCAAGCAGCTTACACCAAAGCTTGTCCCAATTTGGCCAAAAAATTACCGCAGCATGTTGGTGCCAAGTCATGACACCACGCCAAGTTTCATGATTTTCAGGCATGTTTTGGAATTACAGGAATTAATAAACCAAGTTTCTCAATCTTTCCAGCTGAGCCACCATGCCTAGATGTTTGAATTTCACTCCCATCTCTTGCATGGGACCTAGAAATTCACCCAATGACACACATGTGATTTTTCAAACAACTTTGGTGCACCAGAACCTGTGCTTGTAGTTCAAATTTGAATTATGCACATGAAATGCGTAGAAACTCAATATTGCATAACAAAGGCCAAACGAACTCGTAATAATTCCAAAATTTAGCACGTTTCTTCTATTTGTTGTAATCTGCCTGTGTAAAAAAATTAAGGCGGGAGAAGGCGGTGTACGTATGTCGTTTCGCACACGGAGATGACACGTTCCCTCTCGGAACCACGAGCCTTCTTGAGGGAAGCTCCGGTTTGCAAGAAGCTTACACCAAAGCTTGTCCCAATTCAGCCAAAAGAATTACCGCAGCATGTTGGTGCCATGTCATGACACCATGCAAAGTTTCATGATTTTCAGGCATGTTTTGGAATTATAGGAATTAAAAAACCAAGTTTCTCAATCTTTCCAGCCGAGCCACCACGCCGAGATGTTTGAATTGCACTCCCATCTCTTGCATGGGACCTAGAAATTCACCCAAGGGCACACATGTGATTTTTCAAACAACTTTGGTGCACTGGAGCCTATGCTTGTAGTTCAAATTCGAATTTGCACATGAAATGCTTAGAAACTCAATTTATGCATTAAAATGGCCAAACGAACCTAGAATAATTCCAAAATTTAGCACGTTTCTTCTATTTGGTATAATCTGCCTGTGTAAAAAAATTAAGGCGGGAGAAGGCAGTGTACGTATGTCGTTTCGCACATGAAGGTGACACGTTCCCTCTCAGAACCACGAGCCATCTTGAGGGAAGCTCCGGTTTGCAAGAAGCTTACACCAAAGCTTGTCCCAATTCAGCCAAAAGAATTACTGCAGCATGTTGTTCCCATGACAAGACACGACGCCAAGTTTCATGATTTTCAGGCATGTTTTGGAATTACAGGAATTAAAAAACCAAGTTTCTCAATCATTCCGGCTGGGCCACCACGCCCAGATGGTTGAATTTCACTCCCATCTCTTGCATGGGACCTGGAAATTCACACAAGGACACACATCTGATTTTTTAAACAACTTTGGTGCACTGGAGCCGGTGCTTGTAATTCAAATTTGATTTATGCACATTAAATGTGCAGAAGCTCAATTAATGCATAAAAATGGCCAAACGAACCCGGAATAATTCCAACATTTAGCATGTTTCTTCTATTTGGTGTAATCTCCCTAGTTAAAAAAATTAAGACGGGACAAGACAGTGTACGTATGTCGTTTCGCACAGGGACGTGACACGTTCCCTCTCGGAACGACGAGCCATTTTGAGGGAAGCCGGTTTGCAAGAAGCTTACACCAAAGCTTGTCCCAATTCAGCCAAAAGAATTACCGCAGCATGTTGGTGCCATGTCATGATTTTCAGGCGTGTTTTGCAATTACATGAATTAAAAAACCAAGTTTCTCAATCTTTCCGGCTGAGCCACGACACCCAGATGTCTGAATTTCACTCCAATCTCTTGCATTGGACATAGAAATTCACCCAAGGACACACATGTGATTTTTCAAACAACTTTGGTGCATTGGAGCCTGTGCTTGTAGTTCAAATTTGAATTATGCACATTAAATGCGCAGAAACTCAATTAATGCATAAAAATGGTCAAACGAACCTGAAATAATTCCAAAATTTAGCATGTTTCTTCTATTTGGTCTAATTTGCATGTGTAAAAAAATTAAGGCTGGAGAAGGCAGCGTACGTATGTCGTGTCGAACAGGGAGGTGACACATTCCCTCTTGGAACTACGCGCCATCTTGAGGGAAGCTCCGGTTTGCAAGAAGCTTACACCAAAGCTTGTCCCAATTCGAGCAAAAAATTACCATAGCATGTTTGTGCCATGTCATGAAACCATGCCAAGTTTCATGATTTTCAGGCGTCTTTTAAAATTATAGGAATTAAAAAAACCAAGTTCCTCAATCTTTCCGGCCGAGGCACGACACCCAAATGTCTGAATTTCACTCCCATCTCTTGCATGGGACCTAGAAATTCACCCAATGACACACATGTGATTTTTCAAACAACTTTGGTGCACTGGAACCTGTGCTTGTAGTTAAAATTCGAATTATGCACATGAAATGCATAGAAACTCAATTAATGCATAAAAAGGCGAAACGAACCCGGAATAATTCCAAAATTTAGCACGTTTCTTCTATTTGGTCTAATCTGCCCGTGTAAAAAAATTAAGGCAGGAGAAGGCAGTGTACGTATGTCGTTTCGAACTGGGAGGTGACACCTTCCCTCTCGGAACCACGAGCCTTCTTGAGGGAAGCTCCGGTTTGCAAGAAGCTTACACCAAAAGCTTGTCCCAATTCTGGCAACAAAATTACCGTAGCATGTTGGTGACATGTCATGACACCATGGCAAGTTTCATGATTTTCAGGCGTGTTTTGGAATTAAAGGAATTAAAAAAATCAAGTTTCTCAATCTTTCAGGCCGATCCACCACCCCAGATGGTTGAATTTCAGTCCCATCTCTTGCACGGGACCTAGAAATTCACCCAATGACACACATGTGATATTTCAAACAACTTTGGTGCACTGGAGCTTGTGCTTGTAGTTCAAATTTCAATTATGCACATGAAATGCGTTGAAACTCAATTAATGCGTAACAAAGGCCAAATGAACACGTAATAATTCCAAAATTTAGCACGTTTCTTCTATTTGGTCTAATCTGCCTGTGTAAAAAATTAATGCAGGAGAAGGCAGTGTACGTATGTCGTTTCACACATGGAGGTGACACATTCCCTCTCGGAACCACGAGCATTCTTGAGGGAAGCTTACACCAAAGCTTGTCCCAATTCAGCCAAAAGAATTTCCGCAACATGTTGGTGCCATGTCATGACACCACACCAAGTTTCATGATTTTCAGGCATGTTTTGCAATTATAGTAATTAAAAAACCAAGTATCTCAATCTTTCCAGCCGAGCCAGCACGCCCAGATGTTTGAATTGCACTCCCATCGCCTGCATGGGACCTAGAAATTCACCCAATGACACACATGTGATTTTTCAAACAACTTTGGTGTGCTGGAGCCTGTACTTGTAGTTCAAATTTGAATTATGCACATGAAATGCGTAGAAACTCAATTAATGCATAACAAAGGCCAAACGGACCCGGAATAATTCTAAAATTTAGCACCTTTCTTCTATTTGGTCTAATCAGCCTGTGTAAAAAAATTAAGGCAGGAGAAGGGAGCTTACGCATGTCGTTTCGCACACGGAGGTGAGACGTTCCCTCTCGGAACCACGAGCCTTCTTGAGGGAAGCTCCGGTTTGTAAGAAGCTTACACCAAAGCTTGTCCTAATTCAGCTAAAAGCATTACCGCAGCATGTTGGTGCCATGTCATGACACCATGCCAAGTTTCATGATTTTCAGGCATGTTTTGGAATCACGGGAATTAAAAAACCAACTTTCTCAATATTTCTTGCGTAGCCACCACGCCCAGATGTTTGAATTGCAATCCCATCTCGTGCATGGGACCTAGAAATTCACCCAAGGACACACATGTGATTTTTTAAACAACATTGGTGCACTGGAGCCTGTGCTTGTAGTTCAAATTCGAATTATGCAAATGAAATGCATAGAAACTCAATTAATGCATAGAAAAGCAAAACTATCCCGGAATAATTCCAAAATTTAGCACGTTTCTTCTATTTTGTCTAATCTGCCTATGTGAAAAATTAAGCCGGGAGAAGGCAGTGTACGTATGTCGTTTCGCACACAGAGGTGACACATTCCCTCTCGAAACCACGAGCCATCTTGAGGGAAGCTCAGGCTTGCAAGAAGCTTACACCAAAGCTTGTCCCAATTCAGCCAAAAGAATTACCGCATCATATTGGTTCCATGTCATGACACCACGCCAATTTTCATGATTTTCAGGCATGTTTTGGAATTACAGAAATTAAAAAACCAAGCTTCTCAATCTTTCCAGCCGAGCCACCACACCCAGATGTTTGAATTTCACTCCCATCTCTAGCATGGGACCTAGAAATTCACCCAAGGACACACATGTGATCTTTCAAACAACTTTGGTGCATTGGAGCCTGTGCTTTTAGTTCAAATTCGAATTTTGCACATGAAATGCGTAGAAACTCAATTTATGCATAAAAAGGCCGAACGAACCCGGAATAATTCCAAAATTAAGCACATTTCTTCTATTTGGTCTAATCTACATGTGTAAAAAATTAAGGTGGGAGAAGGCAGTGTACGTATGTCATTTCGCACATGGAGGTGACATGTTCCCTCTCAGAACCACGAGCATTCTTGAGGGAAGCTCCGGTTTGCAAGAAGCTTACACCAGAGCTTGTCCCAATTTGGCCAAAAAAATTACCGCAGCATGTTGGTGCCAAGTCATGACACCATGCCAAGTTTCATGATTTTCAGGTGTGTTTTGGAATTACAGGAATTAAAAAACCAAGTTTCCTAATCTTTCTGGCAGAGCCACCACACCCAGATGTTTGAATTTCACTCCCATCTCTTGCATGGGACCTATAAATTCACCCAAGGACACACATATGATTTTTCAAACAACATTGGTGCACTGGAGCCTGTGCTTGTAGTTCAAATTTGAATTATGCACATGAAATGCGTAGAAACTCTATTAATCCATAAAAAGGCCAAACAAACCTGGAATAATTCCAAAATTTAGCACATTTCTTCAATCTCGTCTAATCTGCCTATGTAAAAATATTATGGCAGGAAAAGGCAGTGTACGTATGTCGTTTCGCACAGGGAGGTGTCACGTTCCCTCTAGGAACCACGAGCCATCTTGAGGGAAACTCTAGTTTGCATGAAGCTTACACCAAAGCTTATCCCAATTCGGCCAAAAAATTACCGCAGCGTGTTGGTGCTAAGTCATGACACCACGCCAAGATTCATGATTTTCAGGCATGTTTCGGAATTACAGGAATTAAAAAACCAAGTTTCTCAATATTTCTAGCCGAGGCACCATGCCCAGATGTTTGAATTTCACTCCCATCTTTTGCATGGGACCTATAAATTCACCCAATGACACACATGTGATTTTTCAAACAACTTTGGTGCACTGGAGCCTGTGCTTGTAGTTCAAATTCGAATTATGCACATGCAATGCGTAGAAACTCTATTAATGCATAAAAAGGCCAAACAAACCCGGAAAAATTCCCCTATTTAGCACATTACTTCTATTTGGTCTAATCTGCCTGTGTAAAAAAATTAACGTGGGAGAAGGCAGTGTACGTATGTCGTTTCATACACGGAGATGACACGTTCCCTGTCGGAACCACGAGCCTTCTTGAGTTAAGCTCCAGTTTGGAAGAAGCTTACACCAAAGCTTGTCCCAATTCCGCCAAAAGAATTACCGCAGCATGTTGGTGCCATGTCATGACACCACGCCAAGTTTCATGATTTTCAGGCATGTTTTGGAATTACAGGAATTAAAAAACCAAGTTTCTCAATCTTTCCAGCCGAGCCACCACTCCCAGATTGTTGAATTTCACTCCCACCTCTTGCATGGGACCTAGAAATTCACCCAATGACAAAGCATGTGATTTTTCAAACAACTTTGGTGCACTGGAGCCTGCGCTTGTAGTTCAAATTTCAATTATGCACATGAAATGCATAGAAACTCAACTAATGTGTAACAAAGGCCAAACGAACACGCAATAATTCCAAAATTTAGCACGTTTCTTATATTTGGTCTAATCGGCCCGTGTAAAAAAATTAAGGCAGGAGAAGGCAGTGTACGTATGTCGTTTCGCACAGGGAGGTGACACCTTCCCTCTCGGAACCACGAGCCTTCTTGAGGGAAGCTCCGGTTTGCAAGAAGCTTACACCAAAGCTTGTCCCAATTCGGGCAACAAAATTACCATAGCATGTTGGTGACATGTCATGACACCATGGCAAGTTTCATGATTTTAAGGCGTGTTTTGGAATTTAAGCAACTAAAAAATCAAGTTTCTCAATCTTTCAGGCCGAGCCACCACTCCCAGATGGTTGAATTTCAGTCCCATCTCTTGCATGGGACCTAGAAATTCACCCAATGACACACATGTGATATTTCAAACAACTTTGGTGCACTGGAGCTTGTGCTTGTAGTTCAAATTTCAATTATGCACATGAAATGCGTTGAAACTCAATTAATGCGTAACAAAGGCCAAACGAACACGTAATAATTTCAAAATTTAGCACGTTTCTTCTATTTGGTCTAATCTGCCTGTGTAAAAAATTAATGCAGGAGAAGGCAGCGTACGTATGTAGTTTCACACATGGAGGTGACACATTCCCTCTCAGAACCACGAGCATTCTTGAGGGAAGCTTACACCAAAGCTTGTCCCAATTCAGCCAAAAGAATTTCCGCAACATGTTGGTGCCATGTCATGACACCACACCAAGTTTCATGATTTTCAGGCATGGTTTGGAATTATAGTAATTAAAAAACCAAGTTTCTCAATCTTTCCAGCCGAGCCAGCACGCCCAGATGTTTGAATTGCACTCCCATCGCCTGCATGGGACCTAGAAATTCACCCAATGACACACATGTGATTTTTCAAACAACTTTGGTGCGCTGGAGCCTGTTCTTGTAGTTCAAATTTGAATTATGCACATGAAATGCGTTGAAACTCAATTAATGCATAACAAAGGCCAAACGAACCCGGAATAATTCAAAAATTTAGCATGTTTCTTCTATTTGGTCTAATCTGCTGCGTAAAAAAATTAAGGCAGGAGAAGGCAGCTTACGCATGTCGTTTCGCACACGGAGGTGACACGTTCCCTCTCGGAACCACGAGCCTTCTTGAGGGAAGCTCCGGTTTGCAAGAAGCTTACACCAAAGCTTGTCCCAATTCAGCCAAAAGCATTACCGCAGCATGTTGGTGCCATGTCATGACACCATGCCAAGTTTCATGATTTTCAGGCATGTTTTGGAATCACGGGAATTAAAAAAACCAACTTTCTCAATCTTTCTTGCATAGCCACCACGCCCAGATGTTTGAATTGCAATCCCATCTCTTGCATGGGACCTAGAAATTCACCCAAGGACACACATGTGATTTTTCGAACAACTTTGGTGCACTGGAGCCTGTGCTTGTAGTTCAAATTCGAATTATGCAAATGAAATGCGTAGAAACTCCATTAATGCATAAAAAAGCCAAACCATCCCGAAATAATTCCAAAATTTAGCACGTTTCTTCTATTTTGTCTAATCTGCCTGTGTGAAAAAATTAAGGCGGGAGAAGGCAGTGTACGTATGTCGTTTCGCACAGGGAGGTGACACATTCCCTCTCGAAACCACGAGCCATCTTGAGGGAAGCTCTGGTTTGCAAGAAGCTTACACCAAAGCTTGTCCCAATTCAGCCAAAAGAATTACCGCATCATATTGGTTCCATGTCATGACACCACGCCAATTTTCATGATTTTCAGGCATGTTTTGGAATTACAGAAATTAAAAAACCAAGCTTCTCAAACTTTCCATGTTTCGCACACGGAATAATTCCAAAATTTAGCACGTTTCTTATATTTGGTCTAATCTGCCCGTGTAAAAAAATTAAGGCAGGAGAAGGCAGTGTACGTATGTCGTTTCGCACAGGGAGGTGACACCTTCCCTCTCGGAATAATTCCGAAATTTAGCACACATTTCTTCTATTTGGTCTAATCTGCCTGTGTAAAAAAATTAAGGCGGGCGAAGGCAGTGTACGTATGTCGTTTCGCACACGGAGATGACACGTTCCCTCTCGGAAGCACGAGCCATCTTGAGGGAAGCTCCGGTTTGCAAGAAGCTTACACCAAAGCTTGTCCCAATTCAGCCAAAAAAATTACCGCGGCATGTTGGTGCCAAGTCATGACACCATGCCAAGTTTCATGAATTTCAGGTGTGTTTTGGAATAATAGGAATTAAAAAACCAAGTTTCCCAATCTTTCCGGCCGAGCCACCACGCCCAGATGTTTGAATTTCACTCACATCTGTTGCATGGGACCTAGAAATTCACCCAAGGACACACATGTAATTTTTCAAACAACTTTGGTTCACTGTACCTTTGCTTGTAGTTCAACTTTGAATTATGCACATGAAATGCGTAGAAACCCAATTAATGCATAACAAAGGCCAAACGAACCCGAAATAATTCTAAAATTTAGCACGTTTCTTCTATTTGATCTAATCTGCCTGTGTAAAAAAATTAAGGCAGGAGAAGGCAGCTTACGCATGTCGTTTCACACACGGAGGTGACACGTTCCCTCTCGGAACCACGAGCCTTCTTGAGGGAAGCTCTGGTTTGCAAGATGCTTACACCAAAGCTTGTCTCAATTCAGCCAAAAGCATTACCGCAGCATGTTGGTGCCATGTCATGACACCATGCCAAGTTTCATGATTTTCAGGCATGTTTTGGAATCACAGGAATTAAAAAACCAACTTTCTCAATCTTTCTAGCATAGCCACCACGCCCAGATGTTTGAATTGCAATCCCATCTCTTGCATCGGACCTAGAAATTAACCCAAGGACACACGTGTGATTTTTCAAACAACTTTGTTGCACTTGAGCCTATGCTTATAGTTCAAATTCGAATTATGCAAATGAATTGCGTAGAAACTCAATTAATGCATAAAAAAGGCCAAACCAACTTGGAATAATTCCAAAATTTAGCACGTTTCTTCTATTTTGTCTAATCTGCCTGTGTGAAAAAATTAAGGCGGGAGAAGGCAGTGTACGTATGTCGTTTCGCACACGGAGGTGACACGTTCCCTCTTGAAACCATGAGCCATCTTGAGGGAAGCTCCGGTTTGCAACAAGCTTACACCAAAGCTTGTCCCAATTCAGCCAAAAGAATTACCGCAGCATATTGGTTCCATGTCATGACACCACGCCAAGTTTCCTGATTTTCAGGCATTTTTTGGAATTACAAAAATTAAAAAACCAAGTTTCTCAATCTTTCCAGCCGAGCCACCATGCCCAGATGTTTGAATTTCACTCCCATCTCTTGCATGGGACCTAGAAATTCACTCAAGGACACACATGTGATTTTTTAAACAACTTTGGTGCACTGGAGCCTGTGCTTTTAGTTCAAATTCGAATTTTGCACATGAAATGCGTAGAAACTCAATTATGCATAAAAAGGCCAAACGAACCCGGAATAATTCCAAAATTTAGCATGTTTCTTCTATTTGGTCTAATCTGCCCGTGTAAAAAAATTAAGGCAGGAGAAGGCAGTGTACGTATGTCGTTTCGCACAGGGAGGTGACACCTTCCCTCTCGGAACCACGAGCCTTCTTGAGGGAAGCTCCGGTTTGCAAGAAGCTTACACCAAAGCTTGTCCCATTTCAGCCAAAAGAATTTCCGCAGCATGTTGGTGCCATGTCATGACACCACGCCAAGTTTCATGATTTTCAGGCATGTTTTGGAATTACAGGAATTAAAAAACCAAGTTTCTCAATATTTCCAGCCGAGCCAGCACGCCCAGATGTTTGAATTGCACTCCCATCATTTGCATGAGACCTAGAAATTCACCCAATGACACACATGTGATTTTTCAAACAACTTTGGTGCACTGGAGCCTGTGCTTGTGGTTCAAATTTGAATTATGCACATGAAATGCGTAGAAACTCAATTAATGCATAACAAAGGCCAAACGAACCCGGAATAATTCTAAAATTTAGCACGTTTCTTTTATTTGGTCTAATCTGCCTGTGTAAAAGAAATTAAGGCAGGAGAAGGCAGCTTACGCATGTCGTTTCGCACACGAAGGAGACACGTTCCCTCTCGAAACCACGAGCCATATTGAGTGAAGCTCCGGTTTGCAAGAAGCTTACACCAAAGCTTGTCCCAATTCAGCCAAAAGAATTTCCACAGCATGTTGGTGCCATGTCATGACACCACGCCAAGTTTCATGATTTTCAGGCGTGTTTTGGAATTAAAGGAATTAAAAAACCAAGTTTCTCAATATTTCCAGCCGAGCCAGCACGCCCAGATGTTTGAATTGCACTCCCATCGCTTGCATGAGACCTAGAAATTCACCCAATGACACACATGTGATTTTTCAAACAACTTTGGTGCACTGGAGCCTGTGCTTGTTGTTAGAAATTGAGTTATGCACATGAAATGCGTAGAAACTCAATTAATGCAAAACAAAGGCCAAACAAACCCGGAATAATTCTAAAATTTAGCACGTTTCTTCAATTTGGTCTAATCTGCCTGTGTAAAAAAATTAAGGCAGGAGAAGGCAGCTTACACATGTCGTTTCGCACACGGAGGTGACACGTTCCCTCTCGGAACCACGAGCCCTCTTGAGGGAAGCTCCGGTTTGCAAGAAGCTTACACCAAAGCTTGCCTCAATTCAGCCAAAAGCACTACTGCAGCATGGTGGTGCCATGTCATGACACCATGGCAAGTTTCATGATCTTCAGGCATGCTTTGGAATCACAGGAATTAAAAAACCAACTTTATCAATCTTTCTAGCATAGCCACCACGCCCAGATGTTTGAATTGCAATCCCATCTCTTGCATGGGACCTAGAAATTCACCCAAGGACACACATGTGATTTTTCAAACAACTTTGGTGCACTGGCGCCTGTGCTTGTAGTTCAAATTTGAATTATGCAAATGAAATGCGTAGAAACTCAATAATGCATAAAAAAGGCCAAACCAACCCGGAATAATTCCAAAATTTAGCACGTTTCTTCTATTTGGTCTAATCTGCCCGTGTTAAAAAATTAAGGCAGGAGAAGGCAATGTAGGTATGTCGTTTCGCACAGGGAGGTGACACCTTCCCTCTCGGAACCACGAGCCTTCTTGAGGGAAGCTCCGGTTTGCAAGAAGCTTACACCAAAGCTTGTCACAATTCATCCAAAAGAATTACCGCAGCATGTAGGTGCCATGTCATGACACCACGCCAAGTTTCATGATTTTCAGGCATGTTTTGGAATTGCAGGAATTAAAAAACCAAGTTTCTCAATATTTCCAGCCGAGCCACCATGCCGAGATGTTTGAATTTCACTCCCATCTTTTGCATGGGACCTAGAAATTCACCCAATGACACACATGTGATTTTTCAAACAACTTTGGTGCACTGGAGCCTGTGCTTGTAGTTGAAATTCGAATTATGCACATGAAATGAATAGAAACTCTATTAATGCATAAAAAGGCCAAACAAACCCGGAAAAATTCCAAAATTTAGCACATTTGTTCTATTTGGTCTAATCTGCGTGTGTAAAAAAATTAAGGTGGGAGAAGACAGTGTACGTATGTCGTTTCACACACGGAGATGACACGTTCCCTCTCGGAAGCACGAGCCATCTTGAGTTAAGCTCCGGTTTGTAAGAAGCTTACACCAAAGCTTGTCTCAATTCAGGCAAAAGAATTACCGCAGCATGTTGGTGCCATGTCATGACACCACGCCAAGTTTCATGATTTTCAGGCATGTTTTGGAATTACAGGAATTAAAAAACCAAGTTTCTCAATATTTCCAGCCGAGCCAGCACGCCCAGATGTTTGAATTGCACTCCCATCATTTGCATGAGACCTAGAAATTCACCCAATGACACACATGTGATTTTTCAAACAACTTTGGTGCACTGGAGCCTGTGCTTGTAGTTCAAATTTGAATTATGCACATGAAATGCGTAGAAACTCAATTAATGCATAACAAAGGCCAAACGAACCCGGAATAATTCTAAAATTTAGCACGTTTCTTTTATTTGGTCTAATCTGCCTGTGTAAAAAAATTAAGGGAGGAGAAGGCAGCTTACGCATGTCGTTTCGCACACGGAGGAGACACGTTCCCTCTCGGAACCACGAGCCTTCTTGAGGAAAGCTCCGGTTTGCAAGAAGCTTACACCAAAGCTTGTCTCAATTCAGCCAAAAGAATTACCGCAGCATGTTGGTGCCATGTCATGACACCACGCCAACTTTCATGATTTTCAGGCATGTTTTGGAATTACAGGAATTAAAAAACCAAGTTTCTCAATCTTTCCAGCCGAGCCACCACTCCCAGATTGTTGAATTTCACTCCCACCTCTTGTATGGGACATAGAAATTCACACAATGACAAAGAATGTGATTTTTCAAACAACTTTGGTGGACTGGAGCCTGTGCTGGTAGTTCAAATTTCAATTATGCACGTGAAACGCGTAGAAACTCAATTAATGTGTAACAAAGGCCAAACGAACACGGAATAATTCCAAAATTTAGCACGTTTCTTCTATTTGGTCTAATCTACCTGTGTAAAAATATTAATGCAGGAGAAGGCAGTGTGCGTATGTCATTTCGCACACGGAGGTGACACATTCCCTCTCGGAACCACGATCATTCTTGAGGGAAGCTCCGGTTTGCATGAAGCTTACACCAAAGCTTGTCCCAATTCGGCCAAAAAAATTACCGCAGCATGTTGGTGCCAAGGCATGACACCATGCCAAGTTTCATGATTTTTAGGTGTGTTTTGGAATAACTGGAATTAAAAAACCAAGTTTCCCAATATTTCTGGCTGAGCCACCACGCCCAGATATTTGAATTTCACTCCCATCTCTTGCATGGGACCTAGAAATTCACCCAAGGACACACATGTGATTTTTGAAAAAACTTTGGTGCGCTGGAGCCTGTGCTTGTAGTTCAAATTCGAATTATGCACATGAAATGCGTAGAAACTCTATTAATGCATAAAAAGGCTAAAAACCCGGAATAATTCCGAAATTTAGCACACATTTCTTCTATTTGGTCTAATCTGCCTGTGTAAAAAAATTAAGGCGGGAGAAGGCAGTGTACGGATGTCGTTTCGCACACGGAGATGACACGTTCCCTCTCGGAAGCACGAGCCATCTTGAGGGAAGCTCTGGTTTTCAAGAAGCTTACACCAAAGCTTGTCGCAATTCGGCCAAAAAAATTACCGCAGCATGTTGGTGCCAAGTCATGACACCATGCCAAGTTTCATGATTTTTAGGTGTGTTTTGGAATAACAGGAATTAAAAAATCAAGTTTCCCAATCTTTCTGGGCAAGCCACCACGCCCAGATGTTTGAATTTCACTCCCATCTCTTGCATGGGACATAGAAATTCACCCAAGGACACACATGTGATTTTTCAAAAACCTTTGGTGCACTGGAGCCTGTGGTTGTAGTTCAAATTCGAATTATGCATAAAAAGGCTAAACGAACACGTAATAATTCCAAAATTTAGCACGTTTCTTCTATTTGGTCTAATCTGCCTGTGTAAAAAATTGATGCAGGAGAAGGCAGTGTACGTATGTCGTTTCACACATGGAGGTGACACATTCCCTCTCGGAACCACGAGCATTCTTGAGGGAAGCTTACACCAAAGCTTGTCCCAATTCAGCCAAAAGAATTTCCGCAACATGTTGGTGCCATGTCATGACACCACACCAAGTTTCATGATTTTCAGGCATGTTTTGGAATTATAGTAATTAAAAAACCAAGTTTCTCAATCTTTCCAGGTGAGCCAGCACGCCCAGATGTTTGAATTGCACTCCCATCGCCTGCATGGGACCTAGAAATTCACCCAATGACACACATGTGATTTTTCAAACAACTTTGGTGCGCTGGAGCCTGTTCTTGTAGTTCAAATTTGAATTATGCACATGAAATGCGTAGAAACTCAATTAATGCATAACAAAGGCCAAACGAACCTGGAATAATTCTAAAATATAGCACGTTTCTTCTATTTGGTCTAATCTGCCTGTGTAAAAAAATTAAGGCAGGAGAAGGCAGCTTACGCATGTCGTTTCGCACACGGAGGTGGCACGTTCCCTCTCGGAACCACGAGCCTTCTTGAGGGAAGCTCCGGTTTGCAAGAAGCTTACACCAAAGCTTGTCCCAATTCAGCCAAAAGCATTACCGCAGCATGTTGGTGCCATGTCATGACACCATGCCAAGTTTCATGATTTTCAGGCATGTTTTGGAATCACGGGAATTAAAAAACCAACTTTCTCAATCTTTCTTGCGTAGCCACCACGCCCAGATGTTTGAATTGCAATCCAATCTCTTGCATGGGACCTAGAAATTCAACCAAGGACATACATGTGATTTTTCAAACAACTGTGGTGCCCTGGAGCCTGTGCTTGTAGTTCAAACTCGAATTATGCAAACGAAATGCATAGAAACTCAATTAATGCATAAAAAAGCCAAACCATCCCGGAATAATTCCAAAATTTAGCACGTTTCTTCTATTTTGTCTAATCCGGCTGTGTGAAAAAATTAAGGCGGGACAAGGCAGTGTACGTATGTCGTTTCGCACACGGAGGTGACACGTTCCCTCTCGAAACCACGAGCCATCTTGAGGGAAGCTCCGGTTTGCAAGAAGCTTACACCAAAGCTTGTCCCAATTCAGCCAAAAGAATTACCGCATCATATTGGTTCCATGTCATGACACCACGCCAATTTTCATGATTTTCAGGCATGTTTTGGAATTACAGAAATTAAAAAACCAAGCTTCTCAATCTTTCCAGCCGATCCACCACGCCCAGATGTTTGAATTTCACTCCCGGAATAATTCCGAAATTTAGCACACATTTCTTCTATTTGGTCTAATCTGCGTGTGTAAAAAAATTAAGGCGGGAGAAGGCAGTGTACGTATGTCGTTTCGCACACGAAGATGACACGTTCCCTCTCGAAAGCACGAGCCATCTTGAGGGAAGCTCCGGTTTGCAAGAAGCTTACACCAAAGCTTGTCCCAATTCAGCCAAAAGAATTTCCGCAGCATGTTGGTGCCATGTCATGACACCACGCGAAGTTTCATGATTTTCAGGCATGTTTTGGAATTACAGGAATTAAAAAACCAAGTTTCTCAATATTTCCAGCCGAGCCAGCACGCCCAGATGTTTGAATTGCACTCCCATCGCTTGCATGAGACCTAGAAATTCACCCAATGACACACATGTGATTTTTCAAACAACTTTGGTGCACTGGAGCCTGTGCTTGTAGTTCAAATTTGAATTATTCCCATGAAATGCGTAGAAACAAAATTAATGCATAACAAAGGCCAAATGAACCCGGAATAATTCTAAAATTTAGCACGTTTCTTCTATTTGGTCTAATCTGCCTGTGTAAAAAAATTAAGGCAGGAGAAGGCAGCTTACACATGTCGTTTCGCTCACGGAGGTGACACGTTCCCTCTCGGAACCACGAGCCCTCTTGAGGGAAGCTCCGGTTTGCAAGAAGCTTACACCAAAGCTTGTCCCAATTCAACCAAAAGCATTACCGCGGCATGTTGGTGCCATTTTATGACACCATGCCAAGTTTCATGATTTTCAGGCATGTTTTGGAATCACAGGAATTAAAAAACCAACTTTCTCAATCTTTCTAGCATAGCCCCCACGCACAGATGTTTGAATTGCAATCCCATCTCTTGCATGGGACCTAGAAATTCACTCAAGGACATACATGGGATTTTTCAAACAACTTTGGTGCACCGGAGCCTGTGCTTGTAGTTCAAATTCGAATTATGCAAATGAAATGCGTAGAAACTCAATTAATGCATAAAAAAGGCGAAACCAACCCGGAATAATTCCAAAATTTAGCACGTTTCTTCTATTTTGTCTAATCTGCGTGTGTGAAAAAATTAAGGCGGGAGAAGGCAGTGTACGTATGTCGTTTTGCACACGGAGGTGACATGTTCCCTATCGAAACCACGAGCCATCTTGAGGGAAGCTCCGGTTTGCAAGAAGCTTACACCAAAGCTTGTCCCAATTCAGCCAAAAGAATAACGGCAGCATATTGGTTCCAAATCATGACACCACGCAAAGTTTCCTGATTTTCAGGCATGTTTTGGAATTACAAAAATTAAAAAACCAAGTTTCTCAATCTTTCCAGCCGAGCCACCACGCCCAGATGTTTTAATTTCACTGCCATCTCTTGCATGGGACCTAGAAATTCACCGAAGGACACACATGTGTCGGTGTACTAGAGTAGGGGTACCCTAGTATCCCGAACTTGTGCACGGGCAGTCGCAACATCCTCGCGGCAAGGCTTGCCAGGTGACCGCCAAGACCCTCCGCGGCCACTTCAAAGACCATTCAAGAACAAAGTACTCAAGACAAGGCCCCGGCAAGAGGAGCTTGCCAGGAAGGCAAACCAAGGCCCCGGCAAGAGGAGCTTGCCGGGAAGGCTCTCAAAGGCACCTCGAGACCCCGGCAAGAGGAGCTTGCCGGGAAGTCCACTCGAGGCATTTCAAGGAACTCGCCACGGCACGTTACGCGCCCCGGCAAGATCCGGCGAGCGACAAACTCCCGGGCGCGACAAGACGACGAACGCGGCAAGGCGCTGGCCGCGGCGAACCGCCTCTCCAAGCCCACGCTCCAGCACACACGCCCACGTGTCGCTCTCCCGAGCACACGTGGCGGGAGGCCGTGCAGCTAGGGGCGCGTGGTGGCGAGAAGGCGCTGGCAAGATAACCATCGTGGCAAACGGTGGCGTCCCTAGCGGCCCCTCTCGGTACTATTTAGGCGACACAGACGGGCATTTAATGCCCTTGTCCCCTGCCGTCAGGGTTAGGTTCGATAACACTGTAGCGGATAGCTGTGCCTACTATAGCACCTAGCTGTGCCTATCCTCGGCACCTTTTCCATTTTTGCCCTTTACCTCCGTTGCTATGTCGGTAACCCCTTGAGCATATAAAAGGAGGCCCGAGTGCAACGAAGAGGGGGGGAGGGCCACTTCGAACACTCACGCTCGGTCTTGCTAGCCGCCGGTGTGTACTGTAGCACTCCACGCTCCCGAGCTAGAAATCAATACCAAACCACAAAGCAGGAGTAGAGTTTTACGCATCCGTGCGTCCCGAACCTGGGTAAATTGCTCGCGTGCTTCGCCTCGATTTGCCCTTCGCACGACCAACCGCCCGCGTGTTTCGCCTTGATCTGCTCTTTGCGCAACCTCCGCCCCCCGCCGAACCAAAAGGGACCCGGTCCGCCGGTCCCATAGGTGTCCGTGGATCAGAAACCCCGGCATCTTTGGCGCGCCAGGTAGGAGGCGTCGAAGTTGTGTGAACCAGATCCAGCGTTCTCGCGGGCTAGATCTTCATCATCTTCATCAACATGCCGCCGAAGAAGAAGGTTTTGGAGGCAGCCACTCCGTCCGCGCCGGGCCAGCCACCGCCGGAGCAAACGGCCGGTGGGGCAGGCGCCGACGGAGGAACACGCGTCGACGAGGGAACTCGCGGTGCTGCCAGGTCCCAGGGCAAAGCTGCGCCGCCCGTCGGCGGCGTAGCCGGCTCTCACAACGACCGGGCGCACTCCAAGACCTCGGCGTCCGTGCATGCACCGCGCCCGTCTCAGGAGGCGCGGGACCGGCAGCGTCATGGTACTCACGGTGCCATGCGCTCGCTAGACCAAGACCGCGCTGATGGATCTCGGAGCGCTCAAGACCGCCATGCACGTCAACAAGCCGGCGCAAGCGACACACGGTCGCCTGGACGGGATACTGCTCCTTCTAACGTGGTTAGAAGTCCGAGCATATCCCGCTCCTCGCACCGTTCGCTACCGCCGCCCGCCAGCACAGCCGAAGCCTTGGCGCGAGCTCAGCTACTCCTAGACTACCCTCCAGCGGCGGACAAGATCGACGACTGGAGGGCCACTATCCAGAGTCTCATCGGCTTCGCCAACGGCGACACTCCTCGGCAGCCGGGCACACCGCAGCCGCAGCGAGTCAGCCATGCGCGAGCTGGTGGCGACGAGGCTGGCGAGGGTACGACCACCGTGCACTCTCCGCCCCGAAGGCCAAGATCGCCGACTCGCCGGATCCACCTCGACAGCGACTCCACCGCGTCGTCGGATCCGCGAGCCCGTCGCGACCAGCGCCAAGTTCTTCAAGAACGACAGCGGGAAGACGCTCGTACTCGCATCGAGCGCCGGAGAGAAGCGCGACGTCAATCAGACCAACACGCTAGGCCCTCTGTTGACGTGCATGCGCCAGGGGAACCAGGCGACTTGCCGTACACGGTAGGTTGCCCTGCGTTCACTCGTGAGCTGCGGCAAGTCCAGTGGCCCAGTACGAAGAACTTCAAGCCCGATGTACCAGAGAAGTACGACGGCAAGTTGCATCCGTCGGAGTTCCTCAGCATCTACACCATCGCGGTGCAGGCTGCTGGGGGACGGGACGACAAAATCCTTGCCAACTACTTCCCGCTGGTGCTTAAGCCCAACGTCAGGTCCTGGCTCATGCACTTGCCGGACAACTCCGTATCCTCCTGGGCAGACTTGTGCCACCAGTTTGTTGGCGCCTTCACAGGCGGCCACAAACCCCATGGCCAAGAGAGTGATCTACATCTTCTCGTCCAGAAGGAAGGAGAGCCCCTGCGCCAGTATATCCAGAGGTTCAGCCGTGTACACCACAACATCCCAAACATCCACCCTGCCGCGGTAATCAGCGCATTCCATCAGAACGTGCGTAACCGCAGGATGCGGGAGGAGATGGCGATGTGCAAGATTCGGGACGTCAGCGAGCTATACGCCCTTGCCGACAAGTGTGCACGCGCTGAAGAAGGGAGGAAATTCCCCGGAGAAAGCACTGGAGCAGAGGGATCTGACAGTGAGGATGCTGCCCCGGCAAAGAAAGGCCGGCGGCGCAACAGGAAGAAGAGAGGCAAAGAGGTGCTGGTCATTGAGCAGTCTGGTGATGAAGGTGACGCCAAGAAGGCTGCGGTTGGTAGCTCTGCCAAGGAAGTTGCCGCGTGCACCAACTGCCAGGCTGTGGCGGTCGCCGACAAGCGGGACGGCTCCGGCAAGCAATATTGCAAGATTCACCGCACCAAGGGCCATGACCTCCAAAGCTGCAAGAAGGTCGAGCAGCTTGTCCAGCAACAGAGGGCTGAGTACGAGCGGCGCGACAAGGAGAGAGCCCAAGGGGGTGCCGAGAAATCTGGCCAGAAGCGCACCGGCCAGGAAGGACGCCGCGGCAAGGCCAAGCAGCGGCAAGGAGACAGACCTCCCCGCGACCGCGACAACAATGAAGACGACGATGACGACGAAGACATGGATGACGTTGAGACCAGTGAGCAGGAGTTTCAGAAAGCCACAGAGGTCTTGTGCGTTGACGGTGGTGCTTCTCTGCATACTTCGCACCGCCAACTCAAACAGTGGGTGCGGGAAGTCAATGCAGCAGAACCACCCATCGAATCGCGCAGGCTTCTGAAGTGGTCCAGCACGCCTATCATCTTTGACATTGAGGACCACCCTGACCGCACCACTGCGGTCGGGTGTTTGCCGATGTTGGTATCACCAACTATCCGCAACCTCAAGGTCACCAAGATGCTAGTGGACGGCAGGGCCGGCTTAAACCTGATCTCCTCCGCTGTACTCCGAAAACTCCAGATCCCTGACAGCGAGCTCGAAGAGACCGGCACATTCCAAGGAATCAATCCGGGAAGGAGCAAGCCGAAGGGGAAAGTTATGCTGCCGGTGACATTTGGCAGCGAGCTCAACTTCAGGACTGAGAAGGTCACATTTGACGTTGCCGATATCCCATTGCCCTACAATGGGATACTTGGCCGTCCAGCACTCGGCACGTTCATGGCGGCCTCTCACTACGCCTATAACATATTGAAGATGCCAGGCCCGATAAGCATCATTTCTGTCCCTGGTGACAAGAAGGATGCTCTTATCTGTGCCGACAAGATCTACCGGGAAGCAGCAGCCACGGCAGACCGCAACCCACTTGCCGCTGAAGCTCCCGGGGGGAAGAAGACCAAGTCCGGCAAGAGTTCTGGTGCCCACTCCGGCAAGCGCACCTCTTCGGAGTGCTGCGCCGTCGTCGAGGACGCACCATCGAGCTCCACCGGCAAGACCAAGTCCGGCAAGAGTTCTGGTGCCCACTCCGGCAAGCGCACCTCTTCAGAGTGCTGCGCTGCCGTCGAGGACGCACCATCGAGCTCCACCAGCAAGTCCAAGAAGACGATGGCGGCTCCGCCAGAGACGAAGAGGGTATCCGCCAAGGTGGACGGCGCTGGTGGTACCTTCACCATCAGTGCCACGCTTGACCCTAAATAGGACAGCGTGCTCGTTACTTTCCTGCGGGCGAATGTCGACGTGTTTGCATGGCAGCCATCCGACATCCCCGGTGTTCCCGGGAATGTGATTGAGCACCACCTTGCCTTTTGTCCCCACGCGCGGCCCGTCAAGCAGAAAGTCAGGAAGCAGGCGGTGGAGCGCCAAGAGTTCATTGCAGAAGAAATCAAGAAACTGGAAGCAGCAGGCCTTGTCAGAGGAGTGCTCCATCCCACGTGGTTGGCCAATCCTGTAGTCGTGCGCAAGGCAAACGGGAAATGGAGGCTTTGTATCAATTTTACCGATGTTAACAAAGCTTGTCCCAAGGACCCATTTCCTTTGCCGTGCATCGACCAGATTGTTGACTCCACAGCCGGATGTGATTTGCTTTCATTTCTTGACGCATACTCAGGATATCATCAGATCTTCATGGCAGAAGAGGATGAGGAGAAGACCGCATTTATTACTCCATGTGGCACGTACTGTTTCGTACGGATGCCTTTCGGATTAAAAAATGCTGGTTCGACATTTGCAAGAGTAGTCCATATTGCTCTTGAGCCACAAATACACAGAAATGTGGAAGCCTACATGGATGATATAGTGGTCAAGAGCAAGGACAAAGCAACCCTGATTCAAGATCTAGACGAGACCTTTGCAAATCTGTGCAAGATCAGCCTCAAGCTCAACCCAGAGAAGTGTGTGTTTGGAGTTCCCTCCGGCAAGCTTCTCGGGTTCTTCGTGTCTCAACGGGGAATTGAAGCCAATCCCGACAAGATCAAGGCCATCGAGCAGATTGAAGCACCAAGGCGCGTCAAGGATGTGCAGAAACTTGCCGGTTGCGTGGCTGCTCTCAGCAGGTTTATCTCTCGGTCGGCTCAGCGCGCCCTGCTGTTTTTCAAACTATTGAAAAAGGCAGGTCCAATGAAATGGACTCTGGAAGCGGAGGCTGCGCTGCAAGACCTGAAGAGATACCTGTCCTCCCCTCCAATACTTGTCGCACCTAAGCCACAAGAGAAGTTGCTGCTGTACATAGCGGCGACCAATCAAGTGGTTAGTGCTGCGCTAGTAGCAGAGAGGGAGGCAGATGATGAGCCAGCAACCGCGGCAAGCGCACCCGGCGACAAGCAGGGGGCTTCCCCGACAAGCTCTGGTCCTGACAAAGATGGGCCTGCGCAGATGCCCGAGGAGACACGGAAGAGAATGGTGCAGCGCCCAGTTTACTTTGTCAGTTCCCTCCTGCAGGGGGCTAGGTCAAGGTATTCTGGTGTGCAGAAATTGCTTTTCGGCCTTCTCATGGCCTCGAGAAAGCTGCGCCATTACTTCCAAGCACATGAGATCACAATCGTCACTCGCTTTCCGCTGAAGAGGATACTGCAGAATCCCGAAGCGACAGGCAGGATTGTTGAGTGGGCACTGGAACTGTCAAGCTTTGGCCTCAAGTTCGAAAGCACTTCAACTATCCAGAGCCGAGCATTGGCAGAATTCATAGCAGAGTGGACGCCAACGCCAAATGAAGAAATTCCAGAAACGAGCATCCCCGACAAGGAAGCAAGCAAAGAGTGGCTGATGTACTTTGATGGTGCCTTTTCGCTGCAAGGTGCCGGTGCTGGTGTGCTGCTTATCGCACCCACCGGAGAGCACCTCAAGTACATAGTCCAGATGCACTTTCCCAAGGAGCAAGCAACAAACAATACTGCAGAGTATGAGGGATTGCTTGCCGGTCTCCGGATCGCGGCAGACCTTGGGATCAAGAAGCTCATTATCAGGGGTGACTCACAGCTTGTCGTCCACCAAGTAAACAAGAATTATCAGAGTCCGTTGATGGAAGCTTACGTTGACGAAGTGAGAAAGCTGGAAGAGCGCTTTGAGGGCCTGCAAATGGAGCATGTTCCAAGAATTCGGAACGCCATTGCAGATAGCCTGTCGAAGTGTGCCGCACTTAAGTTACCTGTGGAACCAGGGACCTTTGTGCTCAAGCTGACTCAACCGTCCGTAACACCATCAACTGGACAGAGCAAGAAGAGGAAGTTGATTCCTGGTGACCGTCTGCCGGCAGAGCTTCCCGAAGCCGCCGCCAGGAAGGCCCCTAGAATCAACGTCGAAGGCGCCGAGGAGCAGCCTGCTCCGGCAAGCCTTGGGGCTTGTTCCGTTGAAGCAGAAGCTCTCGACAAGTCTTGCCCCGACAAGCTTGTCGGGGAACGTCAAGCTCCGGCAGAGACACAACTTCTCGCCGTAGAAGCGGATGTTCCCGCAGCAGCCGATTTGCCTTTAGTCCTTGTTGTCGAGCCACAGGCTCCAACATGGGCGCAGCAGATTGTCCGTTTCCTTCAGACAGGAGAACTTCCCGAAGAGCCAGAAGAAGCCGAAAGAGTAGCCCGGCAGTCAAGTATGTACCAGTTCGTCGACAAGACGCTGTACAGAAGAAGACTCAACGGTGTGAAATTGAGGTGTATTCCCCGGGAAGACGGACAAGAGCTGTTGGCAGAGATACACGGAGGCATATGTGGTCACCACATTGGCGCAAGAGCACTTGTCGGCAAAGCGTTCCGGCAAGGTTTCTTCTGGCCAACAGCCCTCCAGGATGTAACTGCACAAGTAACCAAGTGTGAAGCGTGCCAGTTCCATTCCAAGCAGATACACCAGCCAACTCAAGCTCTCCAGACGATCCCTTTATCCTGGCCATTTTCGGTCTGGGGGCTCGACATCCTCGGCCCCTTCCCCCGAGATGTCGGGGGCTTTGAGTACTTGTACGTGGCAATCGACAAGTTCACAAAGTGGCCGGAAGTGGAACCAGTGAGGAAGGTGACCGCACAGTCAGCCGTCAAGTTCTTCAGGTCGATTGTTTGCCGCTTCGGGGTCCCTAACCGGATAATCACCGACAACGGCACACAATTCACGAGCCACACCTTCATGCAGTACGTCCAAGATCTCGGCGCCAAGGTCTGCTTCGCTTCTGTTGCTCACCCGAAAAGAATCGGTCAAGCGGAGAGGGCAAACGCCGAGGTGCTGCGCGGGCTCAAGACCAGAACTTTCGACAGCCTGCGCAAGTGAGGAAAAAACTGGATCGAGGAGCTACCGGTGGTTCTTTGGTCGATCAGAACGACGCCAAATCGAGCCATTGGACAGACACCCTTTGCTCTAGTCTATGGAGCAGAGGCAGTTACCCCCACGGAACTCGTATATGGGTCACCTCAAGTGCTCGCTTACGATGAGCTTGAGCAAGAGCGGCTGCGCCAAGATGACGCGCTGCTCCTTGAGGAAGATCGTCTCCGGGCTGCTGTGCGAGCTGCTCGCTACCAGCAAGCTCTGCGCTGCTATCATAGCCGCAGAGTCAATGCCAGGAGTCTCAAGGAAGGCGACCTTGTTCTTCGGCGCGTTCAGTCGGCCAAGAATTCCAACAAGTTGAATCCAAAGTGGGAAGGCCCTTACCGGGTGAAGCGAGTCACAAGGCCTGGCGCTGCCCGCCTTGAGACCGAAGATGGCCTACCAGTGAGCAATTCCTGGAACATCGAGCATCTTCGTAAGTTTTACCCGTAAGGCGCGGTTGTCGGGCCCTGCCCGGCAACCACCTTTCTGTACAAGTCTTGCCGCTGTTGCATGTAATCCTTTGTACAGAGCAAGGCGTAGACCCTGAGCACCAGTAAATGATGCGCTGATCACCCCGGGGTTATAGCATGCATGCTAGGTTGAGTCTCGTCCTTGGTTAGGGTCGATAGTGCCTAACAGCGCCTAACCCCTAGCTTAGAGGTCGAGTGTCCGTCCCTTTGCTTTTCCTTCGTTCGCAGGGCTCGCATATTCTGGCCAGACCGCTTGAGGACGAAAAGGAGAAGAAGGGCGCGCCGGCACCTGAGCCCCGGCAAGCCAGTATTGCCGGGGGCCGCGGGTACCAAGATTCACCACGGCAAAGCCAGAGTTGCCGGGGGTTGCGATATCAGATAAGTTTTTCATCCCTCATCATGCACCCTCTTATGGACTGGGGAATGCGAAACCGCGTTTCTTCCCGAAAACTGCCGTACTCCCTCGACTCTAGGCCCTGGAGCGCGTTCCCAGGGCCAGGCTTGGTCATAGTCGCGGCAGCAAAGGGATGAAACGAGGGGGCCGCACCCACCTCGTTCCCGCCTCCGCCAAAGGCGTGAGAAAGGTCGATCAACGTGGGAAGGCGACAGGGCCTGTTGCCGGGTGAAGAAATGTTTGTCCGATGGATACCAAGGATTCGCTCCTTGGCGTGGGTTCAACCCGCGAGACAAATAACCCGGCAAACATCCCCCTTTCATTAAAAAACATCCCACTCAGGTACAGTCCAAAGAGGATGAAAAACATGAATGAGAGGATTACAAGTTTTAAATGCAGCTAAGGCCCGAGGGCTTACAAATTAAAAAGATAAGGTGCCCGTAATCCCTTTCCTGTCCCTCTTTTCAGGAGGTAGGTCAAGGAGGCGAAAAGGGGAAAAGGGGCGCCTAGGCGTGCTACAGGTGCCAGAAGACACCAAGAGAACATCCCGGGGGGCCGACCGAGGGCTTGACGGTGATGGCGACGCCGGAAGCGGGGCTCGAAGACGGGGCGGCAGGACGGCAGCACGCTGTCGAGGGCACCACGCCCTCGTACTCCGACCTGACGGCCTTGTCGCCAACCCTCTTCCCCTTCCGCAGCCTCCCTACGCCAGACGCCCCCGGGGAGTTCAAGGAGCCGGCGACACGGATGACGGGGTCACCGGTGCCGCGCGGAGCGGCGTCCGACACCTAGTCGGACCCGCCATCCTGCCGCCCGCTACCCTCATCGTCGCTGTCGCTCCCCTCCTCGTCACTCTCGCTCAAGGGGAAGCCTTCGCTATCGGAGGAGCTGTCCACGCAGCACTTCGCCCGAGTGCCGAAGCACCCGAAGACCTTGACGGAGAGGAGATCGCCCTCCAACAACTTAAAATGGAGGGTGAGCCCCCCCCCCCCCCCCCGTCAGGCTGTGGATACGTGCGAACGTCTTCCACCCTCGATCAAGATAGATCACATTAGGGGCTGGGAATACAACGCGGACCCGCGTGCCGCTGATCCCACAGCCCCTCATGTGCAGCCTCAGTGTCTCGGGCGGGTCCGACTCCATCGCACTCGCAAACGGAGCTGGAAGCCGGAGGCGACGACGAGGCGCCCGGCGCAGCCTGACGAAGAACTCGCAAGGGTCGTCCCCTATGTGGACAGCCGTGGGGAGGGGAGCCGCCGGTGGAGGCGGAGTTGGCGCGCTGCCCCGTCCGCCTCTTCCCCGAGCGCCTCGACCTCGTCCACGACCTCGCCCCCTCCCTCTTCCCCTTGTGGCCGGCCCTGCCACCACGGGTGCGGGAGAGGAAGGGGTGCGCTGTCTGGCAGCGACCCTCGCCGCCACAGATGAAGGGCCAGGATTCCCTTTCTCCATGGCGGATGAGAGAAAGGGGAGCAGAAGCTGAAGAAAGGAGGAGATGGGAGAGTGCGGGCTTCCGTGCTCCCCTCCCGCTCTTTATAAAGGAGCGAGGTGGGGGCTCAGCCGCCCCGCTCGGCGAATCAAGGCACGAGGAGGGCGAGGAGTCGGGGCCAACCCGCTGCCCCTGCTCCCGGCGGCCCAGTTTCCCACTTCCACCGTCCGCGATCCCAAACGCATGGGAGCCGCGTGGCGAGAATGCGGGACCGAAGCGACGAATGAGGCGGCCTCACCCCACCCCGTGATCGCGGGGAGTGGGTGCCTCGGAAACCGCGCACCGACCCCGTCTAGTAAATGCACCACGCCCTCCCGCCTACCTCCGTTTGAGGAGGAGGGCGTGAACCATCCCCTTCATCATGGCCTGACGCAGGCTCGCGGGGCTTAGCCCCACGCACGCCGCCCACGTCGCCCACGACAACGCGTTTGACGCGTGCCGTTCTGGGCGTGCGCGGTGGAAGCGGAGAGATATGCGGCATGACCTAGGCCGCGCGTGCCCGTGCACTGTTTTGGGCCTGGCCCAACAGCGCTCGGCACCGTGTCTGGCCCTGGCCCGGGGGCTCCTGTCGGTGTACTAGAGTAGGGGTACCCTAGTATCCCGAACTTGTGCACGGGCAGTCGCAGCATCCCCGCGGCAAGGCTTGCCGGGTGACCGCCAAGACCCTCCGCGGCCACTTCAAAGACCATTCAAGAACAAAGTACTCAAGACAAGGCCCCGGCAAGAGGAGCTTGCCGGGAAGGCAAACCAAGGCCCCGACAAGAGGAGCTTGCCGGGAAGGCTATCAAAGGCACCTCGAGACCCCGGCAAGAGGAGCTTGCCGGGAAGTCCACTCGAGGCATTTCAAGGAACTCGCCACGGCGCGTTACGCGCCCCGGCAAGATCCGGCGAGCGACAAACTCCCGGGCGCGACAAGACGACGAACGCGGCAAGGCGCTGGCCGCGGCGAACCGCCTCTCCAAGCCCACGCTCCAGCACACCCGCCCACGTGTCGCTCTCCCGAGCACACGTGGCGGGAGGCCGTGCAGCTAGGGGCGCGTGGTGGCGAGCAGGCGCTGGCAAGATAACCATCGTGGCAAACGGTGGCGTCCCTAGCGGTCCCTCTCGGTACTGTTTAGGCGACACAGACGGGCATTTAATGCCCTTGTCCCCTGCCATTAGGGTTAGGTTCGATAACACTGTAGCGGATAGCTGTGCCTACTACAGCACCTAGCTGTGCCTATCCTCGGCACCTTTTCCATTTTTGCCCTTTACCTCCGTTGCTATGTCGGTAACCCCTTGAGCATATAAAAGGAGGCCCGAGTGCAACGAAGAGGGGGGGAGGGCCACTTCGAACACTCACGTTCGGTCTTGCTAGCCGCCGGTGTGTACTGTAGCACTCCGCGCTCCCGAGCTAGAAATCAATACCAAACCACAAAGCAGGAGTAGGGTTTTACGCATCCGTGCGGCCGAACCTGGGTAAATCGCTCGCGTGCTTCGCCTCGATTTGCCCTTCGCACGACCAACCGCCCGCGTGTTTCGCCTCGATCTGCTCTTTGCGCAACCTCCGCCCCCCGCCGAACCAAAAGGGACCCGGTCCGCCGGTCCCATAGGTGTCCCTGGATCAGAAACCCCGGCAACATGTGATTTTTTCAACAACTTTGGTGCACTGGAGCCTGTGCTTTTAGTTCAAATTCGAATTTTGCACATGAAACGCGTAGAAACTCAATTTATGCATAAAAAGGCCGAACGAACCCGGAATAATTCCAAAATTTAGCACGTTTCTTCTATTTGGTCTAATCTGCCCGTGTAAAAAAATTAAGGCAGGAGAAGGCAGTGTACGTATGTCGCTTGGCACAGGGAGGTGACACCTTCCCTCTCGGAACCACGAGCCTTCTTGAGGGAAGCTCCGGTTTGCAAGAAGCTTACACCAAAGCTTGTCCCAATTCATCCAAAAGAATTACCGCAGCATGTAGGTGCCATGTCATGACACCACGCCAAGTTTCATGATTTTCAGGCATGTTTTGGAATTACAGGAATTAAAAAACCAAGTTTGTCAATATTTCCAGCCGAGCCACCACGCCCAGATGTTTGAATTTCACTCCCATCTCTTGCATGGGACCTAGAAATTCACTCAAGGACACACATGTGATTTTTTAAACAACTTTGGTGCACTGGAGCCTGTGCTTTTAGTTCAAATTCGAATTTTGCACATGAAATGCGTAGAAACTCAATTTATGCATGAAAAGGCCAAACGAACCCGGAATAATTCCAAAATTTAGCACGTTTCTTCTATTTGGTCTAATCTGCCCGTGTAAAAAAATTAAGGCAGGAGAAGGCAGTGTACGTATGTCGTTTCGCACAGGGAGGTGACACGTTCCCTCTCGGAACCACAAGCCTTCTTGAGGGAAGCTCCGGTTTGCAAGAAGCTTACACCAAAGCTTGTCCCAATTCAGCCAAAATTATTTCTGCAGCATGTTGGTGCCATGTCATGACACCACGCCAAGTTTCATGATTTTCAGGCATGTTTTGGAATTACAGGAATTAAAAAACCAAGTTTCTCAATATTTCCAGCCGAGCTAGCACGCCCAGATGTTTGAATTGCACTCCCATCGCTTGCATGAGACCTAGAAATTCACCCAAGGACACACATGTGATTTTTCAAACAACTTTGGTGCACTGGAGCCCGTGCTTGTAGTTCAAATTTGAATTATTCCAAAACTTAGCACATTTCTTCGATTTGGTCTAATCTGCCTGTGTAAAAAAACTTAAGGCGGGAGAAGGCAGTGTACGTCTGTCGTTTCGCACACGGAGATGACACGTTCCCTCTCGGAAGCACGAGCCATCTTGACGGAAGCTCCGGTTTGCAAGAAGCTTACACCAAAGCTTGTCCCAATTCATCCAAAAGAATTACCGCAGCATGTTGGTGCCATGTCATGACACCATGCCAAGTTTCATGATTTTCAGGCATGTTTTGGAATTACAGGAATTAAAAAACCAAGTTTCTCAATATTTCTAGCCGAGCCACCATGCCCAGATGTTTGAATTTCACTCCCATCTTTTGCATGGGACCTAGAAATTCACCCAATGACACACATGTGATTTTTTAAACAACTTTGGTGCACTGGAGCCTGTGCTTGTAGTTCAAATTTTAATTATGCACATGAAATGCGTAGAAACTCAATTAATGCATAACAAAGGACAAACGAACCTGGAATAATTCTAGAATTTAGCACGTTTCTTCTATTTGGTCTAATCTGCCTGTGTAAAAAAAATTAAGGCAGGAGAAGGCAGCTTACGCATGTCGTTTCACACACGGAGGTGACACGTTCCCTCTCGGAACCACGAGCCCTCTTGAGGGAAGCTCCGGTTTG
The DNA here is from genome assembly GCF_056163025.1 of Triticum urartu. Lineage (NCBI taxonomy): Eukaryota > Viridiplantae > Streptophyta > Magnoliopsida > Poales > Poaceae > Triticum > Triticum urartu. The sequence goes on from NC_141878.1 coordinate 305,587,863, forward strand.
CAAGAAGCTTAAACCAAAGCTTGTCTCAATGCAGCCAAAAGCATTACCGCAGCATGTTGGTGCCATGTCATGACACCATGCCAAGTTTCATGATTTTCAGGCATATTTTGGAATCACAGGAATTAAAAAACCAACTTTATCAATCTTTCTAGCATAGCCACCACGCCCAGATGTTTGAATTGCAATCCCATCTCTTGCATGGGACCTAGAAATTCACCCAAGGACACACATGTGATTTTTCAAACAACTTTGGTGCACTAGAGCCTGTGCTTGTAGTTCAAATTCGAATTATGCAAATGAATTGCGTAGAAACTCAATTAATGCATAAAAAAGTCCAAACCAACCCGGAATAATTCGAAAATTTAGCACGTTTCTTCTATTTTGTCTAATCTGCCTGTGTGAAAAAATTAAGGCGAGAGAAGGCAGTGTACGTATGTCGTTTCGCACACGGAGGAGACACGTTCCCTCTCGAAACCACGAGCCATATAGAGGGAAGCTCCGGTTTGCAAGAAGCTTACACCAAAGCTTGTCCCAATTCAGCCAAAAGAATTACTGCAGCATATTGGTTCCATGTCATGACACCACGCCAAGTTTCCTGATTTTCATGCATGTTTTTGAATTAAAAAAATTAAAAAACCAAGTTTCTCAATCTTTCCAGCCGATCCACCATGCCCAGATGTTTGAATTTCACTCCCATCTCTTGCATGGGACCTAGAAATTCACTCAAGGACACACATGTGATTTTTTAAAAAACTTTGGTGCACTGGAGCCTGTGCTTTTAGTTCAGATTCGAATTTTGCACATGAAATGCGTAGAAACTCAATTTATGCATAAAAAGGCCAAACGAACCCGGAATAATTCCAAAATTCAGCACGTTTCTTCTATTTGGTCTAATCTGCCCATGTAAAAAAATTAAGGCAGGAGAAGGCAGTGTACGTATGTCGTTTGGCACAGGGAGGTGACACCTTCCCTCTCGGAACCACGAGCCTTCTTGAGGGAAGCTCCGGTTTGCAAGAAGCTTACACCAAAGCTTGTCCCTATTCATCCAAAAGAATTGCCGCAGCATGTAGGTGCCATGTCATGACACCACGCCAAGTTTCATGATTTTCAGGCATGTTTTGGAATTACAGGAATTAAAAAACCAAGTTTGTCAATATTTCCAGCCAAGCCACCATGCCCAGATGTTTGAATTTTACTCCCATCTTTTGCATGGGACCTAGAAATTCACCAAATGACACACATGTGATTTTTCAAACAACTTCAGTGAACTGGAGCCTATGCTTGTAGTTCAAATTCGAATTATGCACATGAAATGCGTAGAAACTCTATTAATGCATAAAAAGGCCAAACAAACCCGGAAAAATTCCAAAATTTAGCACATTTCTTCTATTTGGTCTAATCTGCCTGTGTAAAAAAATTAAGGTGGGAGAAGACAGTGTACGTATGTCGTTTCACACACGGAGATGACACGTTCCCTCTCGGAAGCACGAGCCATCTTGAGTTAAGCTCCAGTTTGCAAGAAGCTTACACCAAAGCTTGTCCCAATTCAGCCAAAAGAATTACCGCAACATGTTGGTGCCATGTCATGACACCACGCCAAGTTTCATGATTTTCAGGCATGTTTTGGAATTACACGAATTAAAAAACCAAGTTTCTCAATCTTTCCAGCCGAGCCACCACTCCCAGATTGTTGAATTTCACTCCCACCTCTTACATGGGACCTAGAAATTCACCCAAGGACACACATGTGATTTTTCAAACAACTTTGGTGCACTGGAGCCTGTGCTTTTAGTTCAAATTTCAATTATGCACATCAAATGTGTAGAAACTCAATTTATGCATAAAAAGGCCAAACGAACCCGGAATCATTCCAAAATTAAGCACGTTTCTTCTATTTGGTCTAATCTGCCCGTGTAAAAAAATTAAGGCGGGAAAAGGCAGTGTACGTCTGTCGTTTCGCACACAGAGATGACACGTTCCCTCTCGGAAGCACGAGCCATCTTGAGGGAAGCTCCGGTTTGCAAGAAGCTTACACCAAAGCTTGTCCCAATTCAGCCAAAAGAATTTCCGCAGCATGTTGGTGCCATGTCATGACACCACGCCAAGTTTCATGATTTTCACGCATGTTTTGGAATTACAGGAATTAAAAAACCAAGTTTCTCAATATTTCCAGCCGAGCCAGCACGCCCAGATGTTTGAATTGCACTCCCATCGCTTGCATGAGACCTAGAAATTCACCCAATGACACACATGTGTTTTTTCAAACAACTTTGGTGCACTGGAGCATGTGCTTGTAGTTCAAATTTGAATTATGCCCATGAAATGCGTAGAAACAAAATTAATGCATAACAAAGGCCAAACGAATCCGGAATAATTCTAAAATTTAGCACGTTTCTTCTATTTGGTCTAATCTACCTGTGTAAAAAATTAAGGCAGGAGAAGGCAGCTTACACATGTTGTTTCGCACACGGAGGTGACACATTCCCTCTCGGAACCACGAGCCTTCTTGAGGGAAGCTCCGGTTTGCAAGAAGCTTACACCAAAGCTTGTCCCAATTCAACCAAAAGCATTACCGCAGCATGTTGGTGCCATGTCATGACACCATGCCAAGTTTCATGATTTTCAGGCATGTTTTGGAATCACAGGAATTAAAAAACCAACTTTCTCAATCTTTCTAGCATAGCCACCACGCACAGATGTTTGAATTGCAATCCCATCTCTTGCATGGGACCTAGAAATTCACTCAAGGACACACATGTGATTTTTCAAACAACTTTGGTGCACTGGAGCCTGTGCTTGTAGTTCAAATTCGAATTATGCAAATGAAATGCATAGAAACTCAATTAATGCATAAAAAAGGCCAAACCAACCCGGAATAATTCCAAAATTTAGCACGTTTCTTCTATTTTGTCTAATCTGCCTGTGTGAAAAAATTAAGGCGAGAGAAGGGAGTGTACGTATGTCGTTTCGCACACGGAGGTGACACGTTCCCTCTCGAAACCACGAGCCATCTTGAGGGAAGCTCCGGTTTGCACGAAGCTTACACCAAAGCTTGTCCCAATCCAGCCAAAAGAATTACCGCAACATATTGCTTCCATGTCATGACACCACGCCAAGTTTCATGATTTTTAGGCATGTTTTGGAATTACAAAAATTAAAAAACCAAGTTTCTCAATCTTTCCAGCCGAGCCACCACGCCTAGATGTTTGAATTTCACTCCCATCTCTTGCATGGGACATAGAAATTCACCCAAGGACACACATGTGATTTTCAAACAATTTTGGTGCAGTGGAGCCTGTGCTTTTAGTTCAAATTCGAATTTTGCACATGAAATGCGTAGAAACTCACTTTATGCATAAAAAGGCCAAATGAACCCGGAATAATTGCAAAATTTAGCATGTTTCTTCTATTTGGTCTAATCTACCCATGTAAAAAAATTAAGGCAGGAGAAGGCAGTGTACGTATGTCGTTTTGCACAGGAGGTGACACCTTCCCTCTCGGAACCAAGAGCCTTCTTGAGGGAAGCTCCGGTTTGCAAGAAGCTTACACCAGAGCTTGTCCCAATTTGGCCAAAAAAATTACCGCAGCATGTTGGTGACATGTCATGACACCATGGCAAGTTTCATGATTTTCAAGCGTGTTTTGGAATTAAAGGAATTAAAAAACCAAGTTTCTCAATCTTTCCGGCCGAGCCACCATGCCCAGATGTTTGAATTGAACTCCCATCACTTGCATGAGACCTACAAATTCACCCAATGACACACATGTGATTTTTCAAACAACTTTGGTGCACTGGAGCATGTGCTTGTAGTTCAAATTTGAATTATGCCCATGAAATGCGTAGAAACAAAATTAATGCATAACAAAGGCCAAACAAACCCGGAATAATTCTAAAATTTAGCACGTTTCTTCTATTTGGTCTAATCTGCCTGTGTAAAAAAATTAAGGCAGGAGAAGGCAGCTTACGCATGTCGTTTCGCACACGGAGGTGACACGTTCCCTCTCGGAACCACGAGCCCTCTTGAGGGAAGCTCCGGTTTGCAAGAAGCTTACACCAAAGCTTGTCTCAATTTAGCCAAAAGAATTACCGCAGCATGTTGGTGCCATGTCATGACACCATGCCAAGTTTCATGATTTTCAGGCATCTTTTGGAATCACAGGAATTAAAAAACCAACTTTCTCAATCTTTCTAGCATAGCCACCACGCCCAGATGTTTGAATTGCAATCCCATCTCTTGCATGGGACCTAGAAATTCACCCAAGGACACACATGTGATTTTTCAAACAACTTTGGTGCACTGGAGCCTGTGCTTGTAGTTCAAATTCGAATTATGCAAAAGAAATGCGTAGAAACTCAATTAATGCATAAAAAATGCCAAACCAACCCGGAATAATTCCAAAATTTAGCACGTTTCTTCTATTTGGTCTAATCTGCCCGTGTAAAAAAATTAAGGCAGGAGAAGGCAGTGTATGTATGTCGTTTCGCACAGGGAGCTGACACCTTCCCTCTCAGAACCACGAGCCTTCTTGAGGGAAGCTCCGGTTTGCAAGAAGCTTACACCAGAGCTTGTCCCAATTTGGCCAAAAAAATTACCGCAGCATGTTGGTGACATGTCATGACACCATGGCAAGTTTCATGATTTTCAAGCGTGTTTTGGAATGAAAGGAATTAAAAAACCAAGTTTCTCAATCTTTCCGGCCGAGCCACCACGCCCTGATGGTTGAATTTCACTCCCATCTCTTGCATGGGACCTAGAAATTCACCCAATGACATACATGTGATTTTTCAAACAACTTTGGTGCACTGGAGCCTGTGCTTGTTGTTCAAATTTCAATTATGCACATGAAATGCGTAGAAACTCAATTAATGCGTAACAAAGGCCAAACGAACACGGAATAATTCCAAAATTTAGCACATTTCTTCTATTTGGTCTAATCTGCCCGTGTAAAAAAATTAAGGCGGGAGAAGGCAGTGTACGTCTGTCGTTTCGCACACGGAGATGACACGTTCCCTCTCGGAAGCACGAGCCATCTTGAGGGAAGCTCCGGTTTGCTAGAAGCTTACACCAAAGCTTGTCCCAATTCAGCAAAAAGAATTTCCGCAGCATGTTGGTGCCATGTCATGACACCACGCCAACTTTCATGATTTTTAGGCATGTTTTGGAATTACAGGAATTAAAAAACCAAGTTTCTCAATATTTCTAGCCGAGCCAGCATGCCCAGATGTTTGAATTGCACTCCCATCGCTTGCATGAGACCTAGAAATTCACCCAATGACACACATGTGATTTTTCAAACAACTTTGGTGCACTGGAGCCTCTGCTTGTAGTTCAAATTTGAATTATGCCCATGAAATGCATAGAAACTCAATTAACGCATAACAAAGGCCAAACGAACCCGGAATAATTCTAAAATTTAGCACGATTCTTCTATTTGGTCTAAACTGCATGTGTAAAAAAATTAAGGCAGGAGAAGGCAGCTTACGCATGTCGTTTCGCACACGGAGGTGACATGTTCCCTCTCGAAACCACGAGCCTTCTTGAGGGAAGCTCCGTTTTGCAACAAGCTTACACCAAAGCTTGTCCTAATTCAGCCAAAAGCATTACCGCAACATGGTGGTTCCATGTCATGACACCATGCCAAGTTTCATGATTTTCAGGCATGTTTTGGAATCACAGGAATTAAAAAACCAACTTTCTCAATCTTTCTAGCGTAGCCACCACGCCCAGATGTTTGAATTGTAATCCCATCTCTTGCACGGGACCTAGAAATTCACCCAAGGACACACATGTGATTTTTCAAACAACTTTGGTGCACTGGAGCCTCTGCTTGTAGTTCAAATTCGAATTATGCAAATGAAATGCGTAGAAACTCAATTAATGCATAAAAAAGGCCAAACCAACCCGGAAAAATTCCAAAATTTAGCACGTTTCTTCTATTTTGTCTAATCTGCCTGTGGGAAAAAATTACGGCAGGAGAAGGCAGTGTACGTATGTCGATTCGCACACGGAGGTGACACGTTCCCTCTCAAAACCACGAGCCATCTTGAGGGAAGCTCCGATTTGCAAGAAGCTTACACCAAAGCTTGTCTCAATTCAGCCAAAAGCATTACCGCAGCATGTTGGTGCCATGTCATGACACCATGCCAAGTTTCATGATTTTCAGGCATGTTTTGGAATCACAGGAATTAAAAAACCAACTTTCTCAATCTTTCTAGCATAGCCACCACACCCAGATGTTTGAATTGCAATCCCATCTCTTGCATGGGACCTAGAAATTCACCCAAGGACACACATGTGATTTTTCAAACAACTGTGGTGCACTGGAGCCTGTGCTTGTAGTTCAAATTCGAATTATGCAAAAGAAATGCGTAGAAACTCGATTAATGCATAAAAAAGGCCAAACCAACCCGTAATAATTCCAAAATTTAGCACGTTTCTTCTATTTGGTCTAATCTGCCCGTGTAAAAAAATTAAGGCAGGAGAAGGCAGTGTACGTATGTCGTTTCGCAGAGGGAGGTGACACCTTCCCTCTCGGAACCACGAGCCTTCTTGAGGGATGCTCCGGTTTGCAAGAAGCTTACACCAGAGCTTGTCCCAATTTGGCCAAAAAAATTACCGCAGCATGTTGGTGACATGTCATGACACCATGGCAAGTTTCATGATTTTCAAGCGTGTTTTGAAATTAAAGGAATTAAAAAACCAAGTTTCTCAATCTTTCCGGCCGAGCCACCACGCCCAGATGGTTGAATTTCACTCCCATCTCTTGCATGGGACCTAGAAATTCACCCAATGACATACATGTGATTTTTCAAACAACTTTGGTGCACTGGAGCCTGTGCTTGTTGTTCAAATTTCAATTATGCACATGAAATGCGTAGAAACTCAATTAATGCGTAACAAAGGCCAAACGAACACGGAATAATTCCAAAATTTAGCACGTTTCTTCTATTTGGTCTAATCTGCCCGTGTAAAAAAATTAAGGCGGGAGAAGGCAGTGTACGTCTGTCGTTTCGCACACGGAGATGACACGTTCCCTCTCGGAAGCACGAGCCATCTTGAGGGAAGCTCCGGTTTGCAAGAAGCTTACACCAAAGCTTGTCCCAATTCAGCAAAAAGAATTTCCGCAGCATGTTGGTGCCATGTGATGACACCACGCCAACTTTCATGATTTTTAGGCATGTTTTGGAATTACAGGAATTAAAAAACCAAGTTTCTCAATATTTCCAGCCGAGCCAGCACGCCCAGATGTTTGAATTGCACTCCCATCGCTTGCATGAGACCTAGAAATTCACCCAATGACACACATGTGATTTTTCAAACAACTTTGGTGCACTGGAGCCTGTGCTTGTAGTTCAAATTTGAATTATGCCCATGAAATGCGTAGAAATTCAATTAATGCATAACAAAGGCCAAACGAACCCGGAATAATTCTAAAATTTAGCATGTTTCTTCTATTTGGTCTAAACTGCCTGTGTAAAAAAATTAAGGCAGGAGAAGGCAGCTTACGCATGTCGTTTCGCACACGGAGGTGACACATTCCCTCTCGAAACCACGAGCCTTCTTGAGGTAAGCTCCGGTTTGCAAGAAGCTTACACCAAAGCTTGTCCCAATTCAGCCAAAAGAATTACCACAGCATGTTGGTGCCATGTCATGACACCACACCAAGTTTCATGATTTTCAGGCATGTTTTGGAATTACAGGAATTAAAAAACCAAGTTTCTCAATCTTTCCAGCCGAGCCACCACTCCCAGATTGTTGAATTTCACTCCCACCTCTTGCATGGGACCTAGAAATTCACCCAATGACAAAGCATGTGATTTTTCAAACAACTTTGGTGCACTGGAGCCTGTGCTTGTAGTTCAAATTCCAATTATGCACATGAAATGCGTAGAAACTCAATTAATGTGTAACAAAGGCCAAACGAACACGGAATAATTCCAAAATTTAGCACATTTCTTCTATTTGGTCTAATCTACCTGTGTAAAAAAATTAATGCAGGAGAAGGCAGTGTACGTATGTCGTTTCGCACACGGAGGTGACACATTCCCTCTCGGAACCACGAGCATTCTTCTGGGAAGCTCTGGTTTGCAAGAAGCTTACATAAAAGCTTGTCCCAATTCGGCCAAAAAAATTACCGCAGCATGTTGGTGACAAGTCATGACACCATGCCAAGTTTCATGATTTTCAGGTGTGTTTTGGAATAACAGGAATTAAAAAACCAAGTTTCCCAATCTTTCCGGTCGAGCCACCACGCCCAGATGTTTCAATTTCACTCCCATCTCTTGCATGGGACCTAGAAATTCACCCAAGGACACACATGTGATTTTTTAAAAAACTTTGGTGCACTGGAGCCTGTGCGTGTAGTTCAAATTCGAATTATGCACATGAAATGCGTAGAAACTCTATTAATGCATAAAAAGGCCAAACAAACTTGAGGGAAGGTGGGAGAAGGCAGTGTAAAATAATTCCAAAATTTAGCACACATTTCTTCTATTTGGTCTAATCTGCGTGTGTAAAAAAATTAAGGTGGGAGAAGGCAGTGTACGTATGTCGTTTCGCACACGGAGATGACTCGTTCCCTCTCGGAAGCACGAGCCATCTTGAGGGAAGCTCCGGTTTGCAAGAAGCTTACACCAAAGCTTGTCCCAATTCAGCCAAAAGAATTTCCGCAGCATGTTGGTGCCATGTCATGACACCACGCCAAGTTTCATGATTTTCAGGCATGTTTTGGAATTACAGTAATTGAAAAACCAATTTCTCAATCTTTCCAGCCGAGCCAGCACGCCCGGATGTTTGAATTGCACTCCCATCGCTTGCATGGGACCTAGAAATTCACCCAATGACACACATGTGATTTTTCAAAAAACTTTGGTTCACTGGAGCCTGTGCTTGTAGTTCAAATTTGAATTATGCACATGAAATGCGTAGAAACTCAATTAATGCATAACAAAGGCCAAATGAACCCGGAATAATTTTAAAATTTAGCATGTTTCTTCTATTTATTCTAATCTGCCTGTGTAAAAAAATTAAGGCAGGAGAAGGTAGCTTACGCATGTTGTTTCGCACACGGAGGTGACACGTTCCCTCTCGAAACCACGAGCCTTCTTGAGGGAAGCTCCGGTTTGCATGAAGCTTACACCAAAGCTTGTCCCAATTCAGCCAAAAGCATTACCGCAGCATGGTGGTTCCATGTCATGACACCATGCCAAGTTTCATGATTTTCAGGCATGTTTTGGAATCACAGGAATTAAAAAACCAACTTTCTCAATCTTTCTAGCGTAGCCACCACGCCCAGATGTTTGAATTGCAATCCCATCTCTTGCATGGGACCTAGAAATTCACCCAAGGACACACATGTGATTTTTCAAACAACTTTGGTGCATTGGAGCCTCTGCATGTAGTTCAAATTCGAATTATGCAAATGAAATGCGTAGAAACTCAATTAATGCATAAAAAAGGCCAAACCAACCCGGAATAATTCCAAAATGTAGCACGTTTCTTCTATTTTGTCTAATCTGCCTGTGGGAAAAAATTAAGGGAGGAGAAGGCAGTGTACGTATGTCGATTCGCACACGGAGGTGACACATTCCCTCTCGAAACCATGAGCCATCTTGAGGGAAGCTCTGATTTTCAAGAAGCTTACACCAAAGCTTGTCCAAATTCAGCCAAAAGAATTATCGCAGCATATTGGTTCCATGTCATGACACCATGCCAAGTTTCATGATTTTCAGGCATGTTTTGGAATTACAGTAATTAAAAAACCAAGTTTCTCAATCTTTCCAGCCGAGCCACCACGCCCAGATGTTTGAATTTCACTCCCATCTCTTGCATGGGACCTAGAAATTCACCCAAGGACACACATGTGATTTTTTAAACAACTTTGGTGCACTGGAGCCTGTGCTTTTAGTTCAAATTCGAATCTTGCACATGAAGCGCGTAGAAACTCAATTTATGCATAAAAAGGTCAAACGAACCCGGAATAATTCCAAAATTTAGCACGTTTCTTCTATTTGGTCTAATCTGCCCGTGTAAAAAAATTAAGGCAGGAGAAGGCAGTGTACGTATGTCATTTCGCATAGGGAGGTGACACCTTCCCTCTCGGAACCACGAGCCTTCTTGAGGGAAGCTCCGGTTTGCAAGAAGCTTACACCAAAGCTTGTCCCAATTCAGCCAAAAGCATTACCGCAGCATGGTGGTTCCATGTCGTGACACCATGCCAAGTTTCATGATTTTCAGGCATGTTTTGGAATCACAGGAATTAAAAAACCAACTTTCTCAATCTTTCTAGCGTATCCACCACGCCCAGATGTTTGAATGGCAATCCCATCTCTTGCATGGGACCTAGAAATTCACCCAAGGACACACATGTGATTTTTCAAACAACTTTGGTGCATTGGAGCCTCTGCATGTAGTTCAAATTCGAATTATGCAAATGAAATGCGTAGAAACTCAATTAATGCATAAAAAAGGCCAAACCAACCCGGAATAATTCCAAAATGTAGCACGTTTCTTCTATTTTGTCTAATCTGCCTGTGGGAAAAAATTAAGGGAGGAGAAGGCAGTGTACGTATGTCGATTCGCACACGGAGGTGACACGTTCCCTCTCGAAACCATGAGCCATCTTGAGGGAAGCTCTGATTTGCAAGAAGCTTACACCAAAGCTTGTCCAAATTCAGCCAAAAGAATTATCGCAGCATATTGGTTCCATGTCATGACACCATGCCAAGTTTCATGATTTTCAGGCATGTTTTGGAATTAGAGTAATTAAAAAACCAAGTTTCTCAATCTTTCCAGCCGAGCCACCACTCCCAGATTGTTGAATTTCACTCCCACCTCTTGCATGGGACCTAGAAATTCACCCAATGACAAAGCATGTGATTTTTCAAACAACTTTGGTGCACTGGAGCCTGTGCTTGTAGTTCAAATTCCAATTATGCACATGAAATGCGTAGAAACTCAATTAATGTGTAACAAAGGCCAAACGAACACGGAATAATTCCAAAATTTAGCACATTTCTTCTATTTGGTCTAATCTACCTGTGTAAAAAAATTAATGCAGGAGAAGGCAGTGTACGTATGTCGTTTCGCACACGGAGGTGACACATTCCCTCTTGGAACCACGAGCCATCTTGAGGGAAGCTCCGGTTTGCAAGAAGCTTACACCAAAGCTTGTCCCAATTCAGCCAAAAGAATTTCCGCAGCATGTTGGTGCCATGTCATGACACCACGCCAAGTTTCATGATTTTCAGGCATGTTTTGGAATTACAGTAATTAAAAAACCAATTTCTCAATCTTTCCAGCCGAGCCAGCACGCCCGGATGTTTGAATTGCACTCCCATCGCTTGCATGGGACCTAGAAATTCACCCAATGACACACATGTGATTTTTCAAAAAACTTTGGTGCACTGGAGCCTGTGCTTGTAGTTCAAATTTGAATTATGCACATGAAATGCGTAGAAACTCAATTAATGCATAACAAAGGCCAAATGAACCCGGAATAATTTTAAAATTTAGCATGTTTCTTCTATTTATTCTAATCTGCCTGTGTAAAAAAATTAAGGCAGGAGAAGGTAGCTTACGCATGTTGTTTCGCACACGGAGGTGACACGTTCCCTCTCGAAACCACGAGCCTTCTTGAGGGAAGCTCCGGTTTGCATGAAGCTTACACCAAAGCTTGTCCCAATTCAGCCAAAAGCATTACCGCAGCATGGTGGTTCCATATCATGACACCATGCCAAGTTTCATGATTTTCAGGCATGTTTTGGAATCACAGGAATTAAAAAACCAACTTTCTCAATCTTTCTAGCGTAGCCACCACGCCCAGATGTTTGAATTGCAATCCCATCTCTTGCATGGGACCTAGAAATTCACCCAAGGACACACATGTGATTTTTCAAACAACTTTGGTGCATTGGAGCCTCTGCATGTAGTTCAAATTCGAATTATGCAAATGAAATGCGTAGAAACTCAATTAATGCATAAAAAAGACCAAACCAACCCGGAATAATTCCAAAATGTAGCACGTTTCTTCTATTTTGTCTAATCTGCCTGTGGGAAAAAATTAAGGGAGGAGAAGGCAGTGTACGTATGTCGATTCGCACACGGAGGTGACACATTCCCTCTCGAAACCATGAGCCATCTTGAGGGAAGCTCTGATTTTCAAGAAGCTTACACCAAAGCTTGTCCAAATTCAGCCAAAAGAATTATCGCAGCATATTGGTTCCATGTCATGACACCATGCCAAGTTTCATGATTTTCAGGCATGTTTTGGAATTACAGTAATTAAAAAACCAAGTTTCTCAATCTTTCCAGCCGAGCCACCACGCCCAGATGTTTGAATTTCACTCCCATCTCTTGCATGGGACCTAGAAATTCACCCAAGGACACACATGTGATTTTTTAAACAACTTTGGTGCACTGGAGCCTGTGCTTTTAGTTCAAATTCGAATCTTGCACATGAAGCGCGTAGAAACTCAATTTATGCATAAAAAGGTCAAACGAACCCGGAATAATTCCAAAATTTAGCACGTTTCTTCTATTTGGTCTAATCTGCCCGTGTAAAAAAATTAAGGCAGGAGAAGGCAGTGTACGTATGTCATTTCGCATAGGGAGGTGACACCTTCCCTCTCGGAACCACGAGCCTTCTTGAGGGAAGCTCCGGTTTGCAAGAAGCTTACACCAAAGCTTGTCCCAATTCAGCCAAAAGCATTACCGCAGCATGGTGGTTCCATGTCGTGACACCATGCCAAGTTTCATGATTTTCAGGCATGTTTTGGAATCACAGGAATTAAAAAACCAACTTTCTCAATCTTTCTAGCGTATCCACCACGCCCAGATGTTTGAATGGCAATCCCATCTCTTGCATGGGACCTAGAAATTCACCCAAGGACACACATGTGATTTTTCAAACAACTTTGGTGCATTGGAGCCTCTGCATGTAGTTCAAATTCGAATTATGCAAATGAAATGCGTAGAAACTCAATTAATGCATAAAAAAGGCCAAACCAACCCGGAATAATTCCAAAATGTAGCACGTTTCTTCTATTTTGTCTAATCTGCCTGTGGGAAAAAATTAAGGGAGGAGAAGGCAGTGTACGTATGTCGATTCGCACACGGAGGTGACACGTTCCCTCTCGAAACCATGAGCCATCTTGAGGGAAGCTCTGATTTGCAAGAAGCTTACACCAAAGCTTGTCCAAATTCAGCCAAAAGAATTATCGCAGCATATTGGTTCCATGTCATGACACCATGCCAAGTTTCATGATTTTCAGGCATGTTTTGGAATTACAGTAATTAAAAAACCAAGTTCTCAATCTTTCCAGCCGAGCCACCACTCCCAGATTGTTGAATTTCACTCCCACCTCTTGCATGGGACCTAGAAATTCACCCAATGACAAAGCATGTGATTTTTCAAACAACTTTGGTGCACTGGAGCCTGTGCTTGTAGTTCAAATTCCAATTATGCACATGAAATGCGTAGAAACTCAATTAATGTGTAACAAAGGCCAAACGAACACGGAATAATTCCAAAATTTAGCACATTTCTTCTATTTGGTCTAATCTACCTGTGTAAAAAAATTAATGCAGGAGAAGGCAGTGTACGTATGTCGTTTCGCACACGGAGGTGACACATTCCCTCTCGGAACCACGAGCATTCATCTGGGAAGCTCTGGTTTGCAAGAAGCTTACATAAAAGCTTGTCCCAATTCGGCCAAAAAAATTACCGCAGCATGTTGGTGACAAGTCATGACACCATGCCAAGTTTCATGATTTTCAGGTGTGTTTTGGAATAACAGGAATTAAAAAACCAAGTTTCCCAATCTTTCCGGTCGAGCCACCACGCCCAGATGTTTCAATTTCACTCCCATCTCTTGCATGGGACCTAGAAATTCACCCAAGGACACACATGTGATTTTTTAAAAAACTTTGGTGCACTGGAGCCTGTGCGTGTAGTTCAAATTCGAATTATGCACATGAAATGCGTAGAAACTCTATTAATGCATAAAAAGGCCAAACAAACTTGAGGGAAGGTGGGAGAAGGCAGTGTAAAATAATTCCAAAATTTAGCACACATTTCTTCTATTTGGTCTAATCGGCGTGTGTAAAAAAATTAAGGTGGGAGAAGGCAGTGTACGTATGTCGTTTCGCACACGGAGATGACTCGTTCCCTCTCGGAAGCACGAGCCATCTTGAGGGAAGCTCCGGTTTGCAAGAAGCTTACACCAAAGCTTGTCCCAATTCAGCCAAAAGAATTTCCGCAGCATGTTGGTGCCATGTCATGACACCACGCCAAGTTTCATGATTTTCAGGCATGTTTTGGAATTACAATAATTAAAAAACCAATTTCTCAATCTTTCCAGCCGAGCCAGCACGCCCGGATGTTTGAATTGCACTCCCATCGCTTGCATGGGACCTAGAAATTCACCCAATGACACACATGTGATTTTTCAAAAAACTTTGGTGCACTGGAGCCTGTGCTTGTAGTTCAAATTTGAATTATGCACATGAAATGCGTAGAAACTCAATTAATGCATAACAAAGGCCAAATGAACCCGGAATAATTTTAAAATTTAGCATGTTTCTTCTATTTATTCTAATCTGCCTGTGTAAAAAAATTAAGGCAGGAGAAGGTAGCTTACGCATGTTGTTTCGCACACGGAGGTGACACGTTCCCTCTCGAAACCACGAGCCTTCTTGAGGGAAGCTCCGGTTTGCATGAAGCTTACACCAAAGCTTGTCCCAATTCAGCCAAAAGCATTACCGCAGCATGGTGGTTCCATGTCATGACACCATGCCAAGTTTCATGATTTTCAGGCATGTTTTGGAATCACAGGAATTAAAAAACCAACTTTCTCAATCTTTCTAGCGTAGCCACCACGCCCAGATGTTTGAATTGCAATCCCATCTCTTGCATGGGACCTAGAAATTCACCCAAGGACACACATGTGATTTTTCAAACAACTTTGGTGCATTGGAGCCTCTGCATGTAGTTCAAATTCGAATTATGCAAATGAAATGCGTAGAAACTCAATTAATGCATAAAAAAGGCCAAACCAACCCGGAATAATTCCAAAATGTAGCACGTTTCTTCTATTTTGTCTAATCTGCCTGTGGGAAAAAATTAAGGGAGGAGAAGGCAGTGTACGTATGTCGATTCGCACACGGAGGTGACACATTCCCTCTCGAAACCATGAGCCATCTTGAGGGAAGCTCTGATTTTCAAGAAGCTTACACCAAAGCTTGTCCAAATTCAGCCAAAAGAATTATCGCAGCATATTGGTTCCATGTCATGACACCATGCCAAGTTTCATGATTTTCAGGCATGTTTTGGAATTACAGTAATTAAAAAACCAAGTTTCTCAATCTTTCCAGCCGAGCCACCACGCCCAGATGTTTGAATTTCACTCCCATCTCTTGCATAGGACCTAGAAATTCACCCAAGGACACACATGTGATTTTTTAAACAACTTTGGTGCACTGGTGCCTGTGCTTTTAGTTCAAATTCGAATCTTGCACATGAAGCGCGTAGAAACTCAATTTATGCATAAAAAGGTCAAACGAACCCGGAATAATTCCAAAATTTAGCACGTTTCTTCTATTTGGTCTAATCTGCCCGTGTAAAAAAATTAAGGCAGGAGAAGGCAGTGTATGTATGTCATTTCGCATAGGGAGGTGACACCTTCCCTCTCGGAACCACGAGCCTTCTTGAGGGAAGCTCCGGTTTGCAAGAAGCTTACACCAAAGCTTGTCCCAATTCAGCCAAAAGCATTACCGCAGCACGGTGGTTCCATGTCGTGACACCATGCCAAGTTTCATGATTTTCAGGCATGTTTTGGAATCACAGGAATTAAAAAACCAACTTTCTCAATCTTTCTAGCGTATCCACCACGCCCAGATGTTTGAATTGCAATCCCATCTCTTGCATGGGACCTAGAAATTCACCCAAGGACACACATGTGATTTTTCAAACAACTTTGGTGCATTGGAGCCTCTGCATGTAGTTCAAATTCGAATTATGCAAATGAAATGCGTAGAAACTCAATTAATGCATAAAAAAGGCCAAACCAACCCGGAATAATTCCAAAATGTAGCACGTTTCTTCTATTTTGTCTAATCTGCCTGTGGGAAAAAATTAAGGGAGGAGAAGGCAGTGTACGTATGTCGATTCGCACACGGAGGTGACACGTTCCCTCTCGAAACCATGAGCCATCTTGACGGAAGCTCTGATTTGCAAGAAGCTTACACCAAAGCTTGTCCAAATTCAGCCAAAAGAATTATCGCAGCATATTGGTTCCATGTCATGACACCATGCCAAGTTTCATGATTTTCAGGCATGTTTTGGAATTACAGTAATTAAAAAACCAAGTTTCTCAATCTTTCCAGCCGAGCCACCACGCCCAGATGTTTGAATTTCACTCCCATCTCTTGCATGGGACCTAGAAATTCACCCAAGGACACACATGTAATTTTTTAAACAACTTTGGTGCACTGGAGCCTGTGCTTTTAGTTCAAATTCGAATCTTGCACATGAAGCGCGTAGAAACTCAATTTATGCATAAAAAGGTCAAACGAACCCGGAATAATTCCAAAATTTAGCATGTTTCTTCTATCTGGTCTAATCTACCCGTGTAAAAAAAATTAAGGCAGGAGAAGGCAGTGTACGTATGTCATTTCGCATAGGGTGGTGACACCTTCCCTCTCGGAACCACGAGCCTTCTTGAGGGAAGCTCCGGTTTGCAAGAAGCTTACACCAAAGCTTGTCCCAATTCAGCCAAAGGAATTTCCATAGCATGTTGGTGCCATGTCCTGACACCACGCCAAGTTTCATGATTTTCAGTCATGTTTTGGAATTACAGAAATTAAAAAACCAAGTTTCTCAATATTTCCAGCCGAGCCAGCACGCCCAGATGTTTGAATTGCACTCCCATCGCTTGCATGAGACCTAGAAATTCACCCAATGACACACATGTGATTTTTCAAACACCTTTGGTGCACTCTAGCCTGTGCTTGTAGTTCAAATTTCAATTATGCACATGAAATGCGTAGAAACTCAATTAATGCATAACAAAGGCCAAACGAACCCGGAATAATTCTAAAATTTAGCACGTTTCTTCTATTTGGTCTAATCAGCCTGTGTAAAAAAATTAAGGCAGGAGAAGGCAGCTTACGCATGTCGTTTCGCACACGGAGGTGACACGTTCCCTCTCGGAACCACGAGCCCTCTTGAGGGAAGTTCTGGTTTGGAAGAAGCTTACTCCAAAGATTGTCTGAATTCAGTCAAAAGCATTACCACAGCATGTTGGTGCCATGTCATGACACCATGCCAAGTTTCATGATTTTCAGGCATGTTTTGGAGTCACAGGAATTAAAAAACCAACTTTCTCAATCTTTCTAGCATAGCCACCATGCCCAGATGTTTGAATTGCAATCCCATCTCTTGCATTGGACCTAGAAATTCACCCAAGGACACACATGTGATTTTTCAAACAACTTTGGTGCACTGGAGCCTGTGCTTGTAGTTCAAATTCGAATTATGCAAATGAATTGTGTAGAAACTCAATTAATGCATAAATAAGGCCAAACCAACACGGAATATTTCCAAAATTTAGCACGTTTCTTCTATTTTGTCTAATCTGCCTATGTGAAAAAATTAAGGCGGGAGAAGGAAGTGTACGTATGTCGTTTCGCACACGGAGGTGACACATTCCCTCTCGAAACCACGAGCCATCTTGAGGGAAGCTCCGGTTTGCAACAAGCTTACACCAACGCTTGTCCCAATTCAGCCAAAAGAATTACCGTAGCATATTGGTTCCATGTCATGACACCACACCAAGTTTCCTGATTTTCAGGCATGTTTTGGAATTACAAAAATTAAAAAACCAAGTTTCTCAATCTTTCCAGCCGAGCCACCACGCCCAGATGTTTGAATTTCACTCCCATCTCTTGCATGGGACCTAGAAATTCACCCAAGGACACATATGTGATTTTTTAAACAACTTTGGTGCACTAGAGCCTATGCTTTTAGTTCAAATTCGAATCTTGCACATGAAACGCGTAAAAACTCAATTTATGCGTAAAAAGGTCAAACGAACCCGGAATAATTCCAAAATTTAGCACATTTCTTCTATTTGGTCTAATCTGCCTGTGTAAAAAAATTAAGGCGGGAGAAGGCAGTGTACGTATGTCGTTTCGCACACGGAGATGACACCTTCCCTCTCGGAACCACGAGCCATCTTGAGGGAAGCTCCGGTTTGCAAGAAGCTTACACCAAAGCTTGTCCCAATTCGGCCAAAAGAATTACCGTAGCATATTGGTTCCATGTCATGACACCACGCCAAGTTTCATGATTTTCCGGCATGTTTTGGAATTACAGTAATTAAAAAACCAAGTTTCTCAATCTTTCCAGCCGAGCCACCACGCCCAGATGTTTGAATTTCACTCCCATCTCTTGAATGGGACCTAGAAATTCACCCAAGGACACACATGTGATTTTTTATACAACTTTGGTGCACTAGAGCCTATGCTTTTAGTTCAAATTCGAACCTTGCACATGAAATGCGTAGAAACTCAATTTATGCATAAAAAGGTCAAACGAACCCGGAATAATTCCAAAATTTAGCACATTTCTTCTATTTGGTCTAATCTGCCTGTGTAAAAAAATTAAGGCGGGAGAAGGCAGTGTACGTATGTCGTTTCGCACACGGAGATGACACGTTCCCTCTCGGAACCACGAGCCATCTTGAGGGAAGCTCCGGTTTGCAAGAAGCTTACACCAAAGCTTGTCCCAATTCAGCCAAAAGAATTTCCGCAGCAAGTTGGTGCTATGTCATGACACCACACCAAGTTTCATGATTTTCAGTCATGTTTTGGAATTGCAGGAATTAAAAAACCAAGTTTCTCAATATTTCCAGCCGAGCCAGCACGCCCAGATGTTTGAATTGCACTCCCATCGCTTGCATGAGACCTAGAAATTCACCCAATGACACATGTGATTTTTCAAACAACTTTGGTGCACTCGAGCCTGTGCTTGTAGTTCAAATTTCAATTATGCACATGAAATGCGTAGAAACTCAATTAATGCATAAGAAAGGCCAAACGAACCCAGAATAATTCTAAAATTTAGCACGTTTCTTCTATTTGGTCTAATCTGCCTGTGTAAAAAAATTAAGGCAGGAGAAGGCAGCTTACGCATGTCGTTTCGCACACGGAGGTGACACGTTCCCTCTCGGAACCACAAGCCCTCTTGAGGGAAGCTCCGGTTTGGAAGAAGCTTACACCAAAGCTTGTCTCAATTCAGCCAAAAGCATTACCGCAGCATGTTGGTGCCATGTCATGACACCATGCCAAGTTTCATGATTTTCAGGCATGTTTTGGAGTCACAGGAATTAAAAAACCAACTTTCTCAATCATTCTAGCATAGCCACCATGCCCAGATGTTTGAATTGCAATCCCATCTCTTACATGGGACCTAGAAATTCACCAAAGGACACACATGTGATTTTTCAAACAACTTTGGTGCACTGGAGCCTGTGCTTGTAGTTCAAATTCGAATTATGCAAATGAATTGCGTAGAAACTCAATTAATGCATAAATAAGCCAAACCAACCCGGAATATTTCCAAAATTTAGCACGTTTCTTCTATTTTGTCTAATCTTCCTATGTGAAAAAATTAAGGCGGGAGAAGGCAGTGTACGTATGTCGTTTCGCACACGGAAGTGACACATTCCCTCTCGAAACCACGAGCCATCTTGAGGGAAGCTCCGGTTTGCAACAAGCTTACACCAACGCTTGTCCCAATTCAGCCAAAAGAATTACCGCAGCATATTGGTTCCATGTCATGACACCACGCCAAGTTTCCTGATTTTCAGGCATGTTTTGGAATTACAAAAATTAAAAAACCAAGTTTCTCAATCTTTCCAGCCGAGCCACCACGCCCAGATGTTTGAATTTCACTCCCATCTCTTGCATGGGACCTAGAAATTCACCCAAGGACACACATGTGATTTTTTAAACAACTTTGGTGCACTAGAGCCTATGCTTTTAGTTCAAATTCGAATCTTGCACATGAAACGCGTAGAAACTCAATTTATACATAAAAAGGTCAAATGAACCCGGAATAATTCCAAAATTTAGCACATTTCTTCTATTTGGTCTAATCTTCCTGTGTAAAAAAATTAAGGCGGGAGAAGGCAGTGTACGTATGTCGTTTCGCACACGGAGATGACACGTTCCCTCTCGGAACCACGAGCCATCTTGAGGGAAGCTCCGGTTTGCAAGAATCTTACACCAAAGCTTGTCCCAATTCAGCCAAAAGAATTTCCGCAGCATGTTGGTGCTATGTCATGACACCACACCAAGTTTCATGATTTTCAGGCATGTTTTGGAATTACAGGAATTAAAAAACCAAGTTTCTCAATATTTCCAGCCGAGCCAGCACGCCCAGATGTTTGAATTGCACTCCCATCGCTTGCATGAGACCTAGAAATTCACCCAATGACACACATGTGATTTTTCAAACAACTTTGGTGCACTCGAGCCTGTGCTTGTAGTTCAAATTTCAATTATGCCCATGAAATGCGTAGAAACAAAATTAATGCATAACAAAGGCCAAACAAACCCGGAATAATTCTAAAATTTAGCACGTTTCTTCTATTTGGTCTAATCTGCCTGTGTAAAAAAATTAAGGCAGGAGAAGGCAGCTTACGCATGTCGTTTCGCACACGGAGGTGACACGTTCCCTCTCGGAACCACGAGCCCTCTTGAGGGAAGCTCCGGTTTGCAAGAAGCTTACACCAAAGCTTGTCTCAATTTAGCCAAAAGAATTACCGCAGCATGTTGGTGCCATGTCATGACACCATGCCAAGTTTCATGATTTTCAGGCATGTTTTGGAGTCACAGGAATTAAAAAACCAACTTTCTCAATCTTTCTAGCATAGCCACCATGCCCAGATGTTTGAATTGCAATCCCATCTCTTACATGGGACCTAGAAATTCACTCAAGGACACACATGTGATTTTTCAAACAACTTTGGTGCACTGGAGCCTATGCTTGTAGTTCAAATTCGAATTATGCAAATGAATTGCGTAGAAACTCAATTAATGCATAAATAAGGCCAAACCAACCCGGAATATTTCCAAAATTTAGCACGTTTCTTCTATTTTGTCTAATCTGCCTATGTGAAAAAATTAAGGCGGGAGAAGGCAGTGTACGTATGTCGTTTCGCACACGGAGGTGACACATTCCCTCTCGAAACCACGAGCCATCTTGAGGGAAGCTCCGGTTTGCAACAAGCTTACACCAACGCTTGTCCCAATTCAGCCAAAAGAATTACCGCAGCATATTGGTTCCATGTCATGACACCACGCCAAGTTTCCTGATTTTCAGGCATGTTTTGGAATTACAAAAATTAAAAAACCAAGTTTCTCAATCTTTCCAGCTGAGCCACCACGCCCAGATGTTTGAATTTCACTCCCATCTCTTGCATGGGACCTAGAAATTCACCCAAGGACACACATGTGATTTTTTAAACAACTTTGGTGCACTAGAGCCTATGCTTTTAGTTCAAATTCGAATCTTGCACATGAAACGCGTAGAAACTCAATTTATGCATAAAAAGGTCAAACGAACCCGGAATAATTCCAAAATTTAGCACAATTCTTCTATTTGGTCTAATCTGCCTGTGTAAAAAAATTAAGGCGGGAGAAGGCAGTGTACGTATGTCGTTTCGCACATGGAGATGACACATTCCCTCTCGGAACCACGACCCATCTTGAGGGAAGCTCCGGTTTGCAAGAAGCTTACACCAAAGCTTGTCCCAATTCGGCCAAAAGAATTACCGCAGCATATTGGTTCCATGTCATGACACCACGCCAAGTTTCATGATTTTCCGGCATGCTTGGAATTACAGTAATTAGAAAACCAAGTTTCTCAATCTTTCCAGCCGAGCCACCACGCCCAGATGTTTGAATTTCACTCCCATCTCTTACATGGGACCTAGAAATTCACCCAAGGACACACATGTGATTTTTTAAACAACTTTGGTGCACTAGAGCCTATGCTTTTAGTGGAAATTCGAATCTTGCACATGAAACGCGTAGAAACTCAATTTATGCATAAAAAGGTCAAACGAACCCGGAATAATTCCAAAATTTAGCACATTTCTTCTATTTGGTCTAATCTGCCTGTGTAAAAAATTAAGGCGGGAGAAGGCAGTGTACGTATGTCGTTTCGCACACGGAGATGACACGTTCCCTCTCGGAACCACGAGCCATCTTGAGGGAAGCTCCGGTTTGCAAGAAGCTTACACCAAAGCTTGTCCCAATTCAGCCAAAACAATTTCCGCAGCATGTTGGTGCTATGTCATGACACCACGCCAAGTTTCCTGATTTTCAGGCATGTTTTGGAATTACAGGATTTAAAAAACCAAGTTTCTCAATATTTCCAGCCGAGCCAGCATGCCCAGATGTTTGAATTGCACTCCCATCGCTTGCATGAGACCTAGAAATTCACCCAATGACACACATGTGATTTTTCAAACAACTTTGGTGCACTCGAGCCTGTGCTTGTAGTTCAAATTTCAATTATGCACATGAAATGTGTAGAAACTCAATTAATGCATAACAAAGGCCAAACGAACCCGGAATAATTCTAAAATTTAGCACGTTTCTTCTATTTGGTCTAATCTGCCTGTGTAAAAAAATTAAGGCAGGAGAAGGCATCTTACGCATGTCGTTTCGCACACGGAGGTGACACGTTCCCTCTCGGAACCACAAGCCCTCTTGAGGGAAGCTCCGGTTTGCAAGAAGCTTACACCAAAGCTTGTCCCAATTCAGCCAAAAGCATTACCGCAGCATGTTGGTGCCATGTCATGACACCATGCCAAGTTTCATGATTTTCAGGCATGTTTTGGAGTCACAGGAATTAAAAAACCAACTTTCTCAATCTTTCTAGCATAGCCACCATGCCCAGATGTTTGAATTGCAATCCCATCTCTTACATGGGACCTAGAAATTCACCCAAGGACACACATGTGATTTTTCAAACAACTTTGGTGCACTGGAGCCTGTGCTTGTAGTTCAAATTCGAATTATGCAAATGAATTGCGTAGAAACTCAATTAATGCATAAATAAGGCCAAACCAACCCGGAATATTTCCAAAATTTAGCACGTTTCTTCTATTTTGTCTAATCTGCCTATGTGAAAAAATTAAGGCGGGAGAAGGCAGTGTACGTATGTCGTTTCGCACACGGAGGTGACACATTCCCTCTCGAAACCACGAGCCATCTTGAGGGAAGCTCCGGTTTGCAACAAGCTTACACCAACGCTTGTCCCAATTCAGCCAAAAGAATTACCGCAGCATATTGGTTCCATGTCATGACACCACGCCAAGTTTCCTGATTTTCAGGCATGTTTTGAAATTACAAAAATTAAAAAACCAAGTTTCTCAATCTTTCCAGCCGAGCCACCACGCCCAGATGTTTGAATTTCACTCCCATCTCTTGCATGGGACCTATAAATTCACCCAAGGACACACATGTGATTTTTTAAACAACTTTGGTGCACTAGAGCCTATGCTTTTAGTTCAAATTCGAATCTTGCACATGAAACGCGTAGAAACTCAATTTATGCATAAAAAGGTCAAACGAACCCGGAATAATTCCAAAATTTAGCACAATTCTTCTATTTGGTCTAATCTGCCAGTGTAAAAAAATTAAGGCGGGAGAAGGCAGTGTACGTATGTCGTTTCGCACACGGAGATGACACATTCCCTCTCGGAACCACGAGCCATCTTGAGGGAAGCTCCGGTTTGCAAGAAGCTTACACCAAAGCGTGTCCCAATTCGGCCAAAAGAATTACCGCAGCATATTGGTTCCATGTCATGACACCACGCCAAGTTTCATGATTTTCCGGCATGTTTGGAATTACAGTAATTAGAAAACCAAGTTTCTCAATCTTTCCAGCCGAGCCACCACGCCCAGATGTTTGAATTTCACTCCCATCTCTTGCATGGGACCTAGAAATTCACCCAAGGACACACATGTGATTTTTTAAACAACTTTGGTGCACTAGAGCCTGTGCTTTTAGTTCAAATTCGAATGTTGCACATGAAACGCGTAGAAACTGAATTTATGCATAAAAAGGTTAAACGAACCCGGAATAATTCCAAAATTTAGCACGTTTCTTCTATTTGGTCTAATCTGCCCGTGTAAAAAAATTAAGGCAGGAGAAGGCAGTGTACGTATGTCGTTTCGCACACCGAGGTGACACATTCCCTCTCGGAACCACGAGCATTCTTCTGGGAAGCTCCGGTTTGCAAGAAGCTTACACCAAAGCTTGTCCCAATTCAGCAAAAAGAATTTCCGCAGCATGTTGGTGCCATGTCATGACACCACGCCAAGTTTCATGATTTTCAGGCATGTTTTGGAATTACAGTAATTAAAAAACCAAGTTTCTCAATCTTTCCAGCCGAGCCAGCACGCCCAGATGTTTGAATTGCACTCCCATCGCTTGCATGAGACCTAGAAATTCACCCAATGACACACATGTGATTTTTCAAACAACTTTGGTGCACTCGAGCCTATGCTTGTAGTTCAAATTTCAATTATGCACATGAAATGCGTAGAAACTCAATTAATGCATAACAAAGGCCAAACGAACCCGGAATAATTCTAAAATTTAGCACGTTTCTTCTATTTGGTCTAATCTGCCTGTGTAAAAAAATTAAGGCAGGAGAAGGCAGCTTACGCATGTCGTTTCGCACACGGAGGTGACACGTTCCCTCTCAGAACCACAAGCCCTTTTGAGGGAAGCTCCGGTTTGGAAGAAGCTTACACCAAAGCATGTCTCAATTCAGCCAAAAGCATTACCGCAGCATGTTGGTGCCATGTCATGACACCATGCCAAGTTTCATGATTTTCAGGCATGTTTTGGAGTCACAGGAATTAAAAAACCAACTTTCTCAATCTTTCTAGCATAGCCACCATGCCCAGATGTTTGAATTGCAATCCCATCTCTTGCATGGGACCTAGGAATTCACCCAAGGACACACATGTGATTTTTCAAACAACTTTGGTGCACTGGAGCCTGTGCTTGTAGTTCAAATTCGAATTATGCAAATGAATTGCGTAGAAACTCAATTAATGCATAAAAAGGCCAAACCAACCCGGAATATTTCCAAAATTTAGCACGTTTCTTCTATTTGGTCTAATCTGCCTGTGTAAAAAAATTAAGGCGGGAGAACGCAGTGTACGGCTGTTGTTTCGCACACGGAGATGACACGTTCCCTCTTGGAAGCACGAGCCATCTTGAGGGAAGCTCCGGTTTGCAAGAAGCTTACACCAAAGCTTGTCCCAATTCATCCAAAAGAATTACCGCAGCATGTAGGTGCCATGTCATGACACCACGCCAAGTTTCATGATTTTCAGGCATGTTTTGGAATTACAGGAATTAAAAAACCAACTTTCTCAATCTTTCCAGCCGAGCCACCACGCCTAGATGTTTGAATTTCACTCCCATCTCTTGCATGGGACCTAGAAATTCACCCAAGGACACACATGTGATTATTTAAACAACTTTGGTGCACTGGAGCCTGTGCTTTTAGTTCAAATTCGAATCTTGCACATGAAACGCGTAGAAACTCAATTTATGCATAAATAGGTCAAACGAACCCGGAATAATTCCAAAATTTAGCACGTTTCTTCTATTTGGTCTAATCTGCCCGTGTAAAAAAATTAAAGCAGGAGAAGGCAGTGTACGTATGTCGTTTCGCATAGGGAGGTGACACCTTCCCTCTTGGAACCACGAGCCTTCTTGAGGGAAGCTCCGGTTTGCAAGAAGCTTACACCAAAGCTTGTCCCAATTCAGCCAAAAGAATTACCGCAGCATATTGGTTCCATGTGATGACACCACGCCAAGGTTCATGATTTTCAGGCATGTTTTGGAATTACAGTAATTAAAAAACCAAGTTTCTCAATCTTTCCAACCGAGCCACCACGCCCAGATGTTTGAATTTCACTCCCATCTCTTGCATGGGACCTAGAAATTCACCCCAGGACACACATGTGATTTTTTAAACAACTTTGGTGCACTGGAGCCTGTGCTTTTAGTTCAAATTCGAATGTTGCACATGAAACGCATAGAAACTGAATTTATGCATAAAAAGGTTAAACGAACCCGAAATAATTCCAAAATTTAGCACGTTTCTTCTATTTGGTCTAATCTGCCTGTGTAAAAAAATTAAAGCAGGAGAAGGCAGTGTACGTATGTCGTTTCACACACAGAGGTGACACCTTCCCTCTCGGAACCACGAGCCTTCTTGAGGGAAGCTCCGGTTTGCAAGAAGCTTACACCAAAGCTTGTCCCAATTCAGCAAAAAGAATTTCCGCAGCATGTTTGTGCCATGTCATGACACCACGCCAAGTTTCATGATTTTCAGGCATGTTTTGGAATTACAGTAATTAAAAAACCAAGTTTCTCAATCTTTCCAGCAGAGCCAGCACGCCCAAATGTTTGAATTGCACTCCCATCTCTTGCATGAGACCTAGAAATTCACCCAATGACACACATGTGATTTTTCAAACAACTTTGGTGCACTCGAGCCTGTGCTTGTAGTTCAAATTTCAATCATGCACATGAAATGCGTAGAAACTCAATTAATGCATAACAAAGGCCAAACGAACCCGGAATAATTCTAAAATTTAGCATGTTTCTTCTATTTGGTCTAATCTGCCTGTGTAAAAAAATTAAGGCAGGAGAAGGCAGCTTACGCATGTCATTTCGCACACGGAGGTGACACGTTCCCTCTCGGAACCACGAGCCCTCTTGAGGGAAGCTCCGGTTTGGAAGAAGCTTACACCAAAGCTTGTCTCAATTCAGCCAAAAGCATTACCGCAGCATGTTGGTGCCATGTCATGACACCATGCCAAGTTTCATGATTTTCAGGCATGTTTTGGAGTCACAGGAATTAAAAAACCAACTTTCTCAATCTTTCTAGCATAGCCACCATGCCCAGATGTTTGAATTGCAATCCCATCTCTTGCATGGGACCTAGAAATTCACCCAAGGACACACATGTGATTTTTCAAACAAATTTGGTGCACTGGAGCCTTTGCTTGTAGTTCAAATTCGAATTATGCAAATGAATTGCGTAGAAACTAAATTAATGCATAAATAAGGCCAAACCAACCCGGAATATTTCCAAAATTTAGCACGTTTCTTCTATTTTGTCTAATCTGCCTATGTGAAAAAATTAAGGCGGGAGAAGGTAGTGTACGTATGTCGTTTCGCACACGGAGGTGACACGTTCCCTCTCGAAACCACGAGCCATCTTGAGGGAAGCTCCGGTTTGCAACAAGCTTACACCAACGCTTGTCCTAATTCAGCCAAAAGAATTACCGCAGCATATTGGTTCCATGTCATGACACCACGCCAAGTTTCCTGATTTTCAGGCATGTTTTGGAATTACAAAAATTAAAAAACCAAGTTTCTCAATCTTTCCAGCCGAGCCACCACGCCCAGATGTTTGAATTTCACTCCCATCTCTTGCATGGGACCTAGAAATTCACCCCAGGACACACATGTGATTTTTTAAACAACTTTGGTGCACTGGAGCCTGTGCTTTTAGTTCAAATTCGAATGTTGCACATGAAACGCATAGAAACTGAATTTATGCATAAAAAGGTTAAACGAACCCGGAATAATTCCAAAATTTAGCACGTTTCTTCTATTTGGTCTAATCTGCCCGTGTAAAAAAATTAAAGCAGGAGAAGGCAGTGTACGTATGTTGTTTCACACACAGAGGTGACACCTTCCCTCTCGGAACCACGAGCCTTCTTGAGGGAAGCTCCGGTTTGCAAGAAGCTTACACCAAAGCTTGTCCCAATTCAGCAAAAAGAATTTCCGCAGCATGTTTGTTCCATGTCATGACACCACGCCAAGTTTCCTGATTTTCAGGCATGTTTTGGAATTACAAAAATTAAAAAACCAGGTTTCTCAATCTTTCCAGCCGAGCCACCACGCCCAGATGTTTGAATTTCACTCCCATCTCTTGCATGGGACCTAGAAATTCACCCCAGGACACACATGTGATTTTTTAAACAACTTTGGTGCACTGGAGCCTGTGCTTTTAGTTCAAATTCGAATGTTGCACATGAAACGCATAGAAACTGAATTTATGCATAAAAAGGTTAAACGAACCCGGAATAATTCCAAAATTTAGCACGTTTCTTCTATTTGGTCTAATCTGCCCGTGTAAAAAAATTAAAGCAGGAGAAGGCAGTGTACGTATGTTGTTTCACACACAGAGGTGACACCTTCCCTCTCGGAACCACGAGCCTTCTTGAGGGAAGCTCCGGTTTGCAAGAAGCTTACACCAAAGCTTGTCCCAATTCAGCAAAAAGAATTTCCGCAGCATGTTTGTGCCATGTCATGACACCACGCCAAGTTTCATGATTTTCAGGCATGTTTTGGAATTACAGTAATTAAAAAACCAAGTTTCTCAATCTTTCCAGCCGAGCCAGCACGCCCAAATGTTTGAATTGCACTCCCATCGCTTGCATGAGACCTAGAAATTCACCCAATGACACACATGTGATTTTTCAAACAACTTTGGTGCACTCGAGCCTGTGCTTGTAGTTCAAATTTCAATTATGCACATGAAATGCGTAGAAACTCAATTAATGCATAACAAAGGCCAAACGAACCCGGAATAATTCTAAAATTTAGCATGTTTCTTCTATTTGGTCTAATCTGCCTGTGTAAAAAAATTAAGGCAGGAGAAGGCAGCTTACGCATGTCGTTTCGCACACGGAGGTGACACGTTCCCTCTCGGAACCACGAGCCCTCTTGAGGGAAGCTCCGGTTTGGAAGAAGCTTACACCAAAGCTTGTCTCAATTCAGCCAAAAGCATTACCGCAGCATGTTGGTGCCATGTCATGACACCATGCCAAGTTTCATGATTTTCAGGCATGTTTTGGAGTCACAGGAATTAAAAAACCAACTTTCTCAATCTTTCTAGCATAGCCACCATGCCCAGATGTTTGAATTGCAATCCCATCTCTTGCATGGGACCTAGAAATTCACCCAAGGACACACATGTGATTTTTCAAACAAATTTTGTGCACTGGAGCCTTTGCTTGTAGTTCAAATTCGAATTATGCAAACGAATTGCGTAGAAACTAAATTAATGCATAAATAAGGCCAAACCAACCCGGAATATTTCCAAAATTTAGCACGTTTCTTCTATTTTGTCTAATCTGCCTATGTGAAAAAATTAAGGCGGGAGAAGGTAGTGTACGTATGTCGTTTCGCACACGGAGGTGACACGTTCCCTCTCGAAACCACGAGCCATCTTGAGGGAAGCTCCGGTTTGCAACAAGCTTACACCAACGCTTGTCCCAATTCAGCCAAAAGAATTACCGCAGCATATTGGTTCCATGTCATGACACCACGCCAAGTTTCCTGATTTTCAGGCATGTTTTGGAATTACAAAAATTAAAAAACCAAGTTTCTCAATCTTTCCAGCCGAGCCACCACGCCCAGATGTTTGAATTTCACTCCCATCTCTTGCATGGGACCTAGAAATTCACCCAAGGACACACATGTGATTTTTTAAACAACTTTGGTGCACTGGAGCCTGTGCTTTTAGTTCAAATTCGAATTTTGCACATGAAATGCGTAGAAACTCAATTTATGCATAAAAAGGCCAAACGAACCCGGAATATTTCCAAAATTTAGCACGTTTCTTCTATTTGGTCTAATCTGCCCGTGTAAAAAAATTAAGGCAGGAGAAGGCAGTGTACGTATGTCGTTTCGCACACGGCGGTGACACCTTCCCTCTCGGAACCACGAGCCTTCTTGAGGGAAGCTCCGGTTTGCCAGAAGCTTACACCAAAGCTTGTCCCAATTTGGCCAAAAAAATTACCGCAGCATGTTGGTGACATGTCATGACACCATGGAAAGTTTCATGATTTTCAGGCGTGTTTTGGAATTAAAGGAATTAAAAAACCAAGTTTCTCAATCTTTCCGGCCGAGCCACCACGCCCATATGGTTGAACTTCACTCCCATCTTTTGCATGGGACCTAGAAATTCACCCAATGACACAGATGTGATTTTTAAAACAACTTTGGTGCACTGGAGCCCGTGCTTGTAGTTCAAATTCGAATTATGCACATGAAATGCGTAGAAACTCTATTAATGCATAAAAAGGCCAAACAAACCCGAAAAAATTCAAAAATTTAGCACATTTCTTCTATTTGGTCTAATCTGCCTGTGTAAAAAAATTAAGGTGGGAGAAGGCAGTGTACGTATGTTGTTTCACACACGGAGATGACACGTTCCCTCTCGGAAGCACGAGCCATCTTGAGTTAAGCTTCAGTTTGCAAGAAGCTTACACCAAAGCTTGTCCCAATTCAGCCAAAAGAATTACCGCAGCATGTTGGTGCCATGTCATGACACCACGCCAAGTTTCATGATGTTCAAGCATGTTTTGGAATTACAGGAATTAGAAAACCAAGTTTCTCAATCTTTCCAGCCGAGCCACCACTCCCAGATTGTTGAATTTCACTCCCACCTCTTGCATGGGACCTAGAAATTCACCCAATGACAAAGCATGTGATTTTTCAAACAACTTGGTGCACTGGAGCCTATGCTTGTAGTTCAAATTTCAATTATGCACATGAAATGCGTAGAAACTCAATTAATGTGTAACAAAGGCCAAACGAACATGGAATAATTCCAAAATTTAGCACGTTTCTTCTATTTCGTCTAATCTACCTGTGTAAAAAAATTAATGCAGGAGAAGGCAGTGTACGTATGTCGTTTCGCACACGGAGGTGACACATTCCCTCTCGGAACCACGAGCATTCTTCTGGGAAGCTCCGGTTTGCAAGAAGCTTATACCAAAGCTTGTCCCAATTCGGCCAAAGAAATTACCGCAGCATGTTGGTGACAAGTCATGACACCATGCCAAATTTCATGATTTTCAGGTGTGTTTTGGTAACAGGAATTAAAAAACCAAGTTTCCCAATTTTCCGGCAGAGCCACCACGCCCAGATGTTTAAATTTCACTCCCATCTCTTGCATGGGACCTAGAAATTCACCCAAGGACAAACATGTGATTTTTTAAACAACGTTGGTGCACTGGAGCCTGTGCTTTTAGTTCAAATTCGAATTTTGCACATGAAATGCGTAGAAACTCAATTTATGCATAAAAAGGCCAAACGAACCCAGAATAATTCCAAAATTTAGCACGTTTCTTCTATTTGGTCTAATCTGCCCATGTAAAAAAATTAAGGCAGGAGAAGGCAGTGTACGTATGTCGTTTCGCACACGGAGGTGACACATTCCCTCTCGGAACCACGAGCATTCTTCTGGGAAGCTCCGGTTTGCAAGAAGCTTATACCAAAGCTTGTCCCAATTCGGTCAAAAAAATTACCGCAGCATGTTGGTGCCAAGTCATGACACCATGCCAAGTTTCATGATTTTCAGGTGTGTTTTGGAATAACAGGAATTAAAAAACCAAGTTTCCCAATCTTTCCGACCGAGCCACCACGCCCAGATGTTTCAATTTCACTCCCATCTCTTGCATGGACCTAGAAATTCACCCAAGGACACACATGTGATTTTTTAAACAACTTTGGTGCACTGGAGCCTGTGCTTGTAGTTCAAATTTGAATTATGCACATGAAATGCGTAGAAACTCTATTAATGCATAAAAAGGCCAAACAAACCCGGAATAATTCCAAAATTTAGCACACATTTCTTCTATTTGGTCTAATCTGCCTGTGCAAAAAAATTAAGGCGGGAGAAGGCAGTGTACCTATGTCATTTCGCACACGGAGATGACATGTTCCCTCTCGGAAGCACGAGCCATCTTGAGGGAAGCTCCGGTTTGCAAGAAGCTTACAGCAAAGCTTGTCCCAATTCAGCCAAAAGAATTGCCGCAGCATGTTGGTGCCATGTCATGACACCACGCCAAGTTTCATGATTTTCAGGCATGTTTTGGAATTACAGTAATTAAAAAACCAAGTTTCTCAATCTTTCCAGCCGAGCCAGCACACCCAGATGTTTGAATTGCACTCCCATCGCTTGCATGGGACCTAGAAATTCACCCAATGACACACATGTGATTTTTCAAATAACTTTGGTGCACTAGAGCCCGTGCTTGTAGTTCAAATTCGAATTATGCACATGAAATGCGTAGAAACTCTATTAATGCATAAAAAGGCCAAACAAACCCGGAAAAATTCAAAAATTTAGCACATTTCTTCTATTTGGTCTAATCTGCCTGTGTAAAAAAATTAAGGCGGGAGAAGACAGTGTACGTATGTCATTTCACACACGGAGATGACACGTTCCCTCTCGGAAGCACGAGCCATCTTGAGTTAAGCTCCAGTTTGCAAGAAGCTTACACCAAAGCTTGTCCCAATTCAGCCAAAAGAATTACCGCAGCATGTTGGTGCCATGTCATGACACCACGCCAAGTTTCATGATTTTCAGGCATGTTTTGGAATTACAGGAATTAAAAAACCAAGTTTCTCAATCTTTCCAGCCGAGCCAGCACGCCCAGATGTTTGAATTGCACTCCCATCGCTTGCATGGGACCTAGAAATTCACCCAATGACACACATGTGATTTTTCAAATAACTTTGGTGCACTGGAGCCTGTGCTTGTAGTTCAAATTCGAATTATGCACATGAAATGCGTAGAAACTCTATTAATGCATAAAAAGGCCAAACAAACCCGGAATAATTCCAAAATTTAGCACACATTTCTTCTATTTGGTCTAATCTGCCTGTGTAAAAAAATTAAGGCGGGAGAAGACAGTGTACGTATGTCGTTTCGCACACGGAGATGACATGTTCCCTCTCGGAAGCACGAGCCATCTTGAGTTAAGCTCCAGTTTGCAAGAAGCTTACACCAAAGCTTGTCCCAATTCAGCCAAAAGAATTACCGCAGCATGTTGGTGCCATGTCATGACACCACGCCAAGTTTCATGATTTTCAGGCATGTTTTGGAATTACAGGAATTAGAAAACCAAGTTTCTCAATCTTTCCAGCCGAGCCACCACTCCCAGATTGTTGAATTTCACTCCCACCTCTTGCATGGGACCTAGAAATTCACCCAATGAGAAAGCATGTGATTTTTCAAACAACTTTGGTGCACTGGAGCCTATGCTTGTAGTTCAAATTTCAATTATGCACATGAAATGCGTAGAAACTCAATTAATGTGTAACAAAGGCCAAACGAACACGGAATAATTCCAAAACTTAGCACGTTTCTTCTATTTGGTCTAATCTACCTGTGTAAAAAAATTAATGCAGGAGAAGGCAGTGTACGTATGTCGTTTCGCACACGGAGGTGACACATTCCCTCTCGGAACCGCGAGCATTTTTCTGGGAAGCTCCGGTTTGCAAGAAGCTTATACCAAAGCTTGTCCCAATTCGGCCAAAAAAATTACCGCAGCATGTTGGTGACAAGTCATGACACCATGCCAAGTTTCATGATTTTCAGGTGTGTTTTGGAATAACAGGAATTAAAAAACCAAGTTTCCCAATTTTCCGGCCGAGCCACCACGCCCAGATGTTTCAATTTCACTCCCATCTCTTGCATGGGACCTAGAAATTCACCCAAGGACACACATGTGATTTTTTAAACAACGTTGGTGCACTGGAGCCTGTGCTTTTAGTTCAAATTCGAATTTTGCACATGAAATGCGTAGAAACTCTATTAATGCATAAAAAGGCCAAACAAACCCGGAATAATTCCAAAATTTAGCACACATTTCTTCTATTTGGTCTAATCTACCTGTGTAAAAAAATTAAGGCGGGAGAAGACAGTGTACGTATGTCGTTTCGCACACGGAGATGACATGTTCCCTCTCGGAAGCACGAGCCATCTTGAGTTAAGCTCCAGTTTGCAAGAAGCTTACACCAAAGCTTGTCCCAATTCAGCCAAAAGAATTACCGCAGCATGTTGGTGCCATGTCATGACACCACGCCAAGTTTCATGATTTTCAGGCATGTTTTGGAATTACAGGAATTAGAAAACCAAGTTTCTCAATCTTTCCAGCCGAGCCACCACTCCCAGATTGTTGAATTTCACTCCCACCTCTTGCATGGGACCTAGAAATTCACCCAATGAGAAAGCATGTGATTTTTCAAACAACTTTGGTGCACTGGAGCCTATGCTTGTAGTTCAAATTTCAATTATGCACATGAAATGCGTAGAAACTCAATTAATGTGTAACAAAGGCCAAACGAACACGGAATAATTCCAAAACTTAGCACGTTTCTTCTATTTGGTCTAATCTACCTGTGTAAAAAAATTAATGCAGGAGAAGGCAGTGTACGTATGTCGTTTCGCACACGGAGGTGACACATTCCCTCTCGGAACCGCGAGCATTTTTCTGGGAAGCTCCGGTTTGCAAGAAGCTTATACCAAAGCTTGTCCCAATTCGGCCAAAAAAATTACCGCAGCATGTTGGTGACAAGTCATGACACCATGCCAAGTTTCATGATTTTCAGGTGTGTTTTGGAATAACAGGAATTAAAAAACCAAGTTTCCCAATTTTCCGGCCGAGCCACCACGCCCAGATGTTTCAATTTCACTCCCATCTCTTGCATGGGACCTAGAAATTCACCCAAGGACACACATGTGATTTTTTAAACAACGTTGGTGCACTGGAGCCTGTGCTTTTAGTTCAAATTCGAATTTTGCACATGAAATGCGTAGAAACTCAATTTATGCATAAAAAGGCCAAACGAACCCGGAATAATTCCAAAATTTAGCACACATTTCTTCTATTTGGTCTAATCTGCCTGTGTAAAAAAATTAAGGCGAGAGAAGGCAGTGTACGTATGTCGTTCCGCACACGGAGATGACACGTTCCCTCTCGGAACCACGAGCCATCTTGAGGGAAGCTCCGGTTTGCAAGAAGCTTACACCAAAGCTTGTCCCAATTTAGCCAAAAGAATTTCCGCAGCATGTTGGTGCCATGTCATGACACCACGCCAAGTTTCATGATTTTCAGGCATGTTTTGGAATTACTGTAATTAAAAAACCAAGTTTCTCAATCTTTCCAGCCGAGCCAGCACGCCCAGATGTTTGAATTGCACTCCCATCGCTTGCATGGGACCTAGAAATTCACCCAATGACACACATGTGATTTTTCAAATAACTTTGGTGCACTGGAGCCTGTGCTTGTAGTTCAAATTTGAATTATGCGCATGAAATGCGTAGAAACTCAATTAATGCATAACAAAGGCCAAACGAACCCTGAATAATTTTAAAATTTAGCACGTTTCTTCTATTTGGTCTAA
Organism: Triticum urartu; assembly: GCF_056163025.1. Lineage (NCBI taxonomy): Eukaryota > Viridiplantae > Streptophyta > Magnoliopsida > Poales > Poaceae > Triticum > Triticum urartu. The sequence continues at coordinate 305,623,185 of NC_141878.1, forward strand.
TCTGCCTGTGTGAAAAAATTAAGGCAGGAGAAGGCAGCTTATGCATGTCGTTTCGCACACGGAGGTGACACGTTCCCTCTCGAAACCACGAGCCTTCTTGAGGGAAGCTCCGGTTTGCAAGAAGCTTACACCAAAGCTTGCCCTAATTCATCCAAAAGCATTACCGCAGCATGGTGGTTCCATGTCATGACACCATGCCAAGTTTCATGGTTTTCAGCCATGTTTTTGAATTACAGTAATTAAAAAACCAAGTTTCTCAATCTTTCCAGCCGAGCCAGCACGCCCAGATGTTTGAATTACACTCCCATCGCTTGCATGGGACCTAGAAATTCACCCAATGACACAAATGTGATTTTTCAAATAACTTTGGTGCACTGGAGCCTGTGCTTGTAGTTCAAATTTGAATTATGCACATGAAATGCGTTGAAACTCAATTAATGCATAACAAAGGCCAAATGAACCCTGAATAATTTTAAAATTTAGCACGTTTCTTCTATTTGGTCTAATCTGCCTGTGTAAAAAAATTAAGGCAGGAGAAGGCAGCTTACGCATGTCGTTTCGCACACGGAGGTGACACGTTCCCTCTCGAAACCACGAGCCTTCTTGAGGGAAGCTCCGGTTTGCAAGAAGCTTACACCAAAGCTTGTCCTAATTCAGCCAAAAGCATTACAGCAGCATGGTGGTTCCATGTCATGACACCATGCCAAGTTTCATGATTTTCAGGCATGTTTTGGAATCACAGGAATTAAAAAACCAACTTTCTCAATCTTTCTAGCGTAGCCACCACGCCCAGATGTTTCAATTTCACTCCCATCTCTTGCATGGGACCTAGAAATTCACCCAAGGACACACATGTGATTTTTCAAACAACTTTGGTGCACTGGAGCCTGTGCTTGTAGTTCAAATTCGAATTATGCACATGAAATGCGTAGAAACTCTATTAATGCATAAAAAGGCCAAAAAAACCCGGAATAATTCCAAAATTTAGCACACATTTCTTCTATTTGGTCTAATCTGCCTGTGTAAAAAAATTAAGGCGGGAGAAGGCAGTGTACGTATGTCGTTCCGCACACGGAGATGACACGTTCCCTCTCGGAACCACGAGCCATCTTGAGGGAAGCTCCAGTTTGCAAGAAGCTTACACCAAAGCTTGTCCCAATTCAGCCAAAAGAATTTCCGCAGCATGTTGGTGCCATGTCATGACACCACGCCAAGTTTCATGATTTTCAGGCATGTTTTGGAATTACAGTAATTAAAAAACCAAGTTTCTCAATCTTTCCAGCCGAGCCAGCACGCCCAGATGTTTGAATTGCACTCCCATCGCTTGCATGGGACCTAGAAATTCACCCAATGACACACATGTGATTTTTCAAATAACTTTGGTGCACTGGAGCCTGTGCTTGTAGTTCAAATTTGAATTATGCACATGAAATGCGTTGAAACTCAATTAATGCATAACAAAGGCCAAATGAACCCGGAATAATTTTAAAATTTAGCACGTTTCTTCTATTTGGTCTAATCTGCCTGTGTAAAAAAATTAAGGCAGGAGAAGGCAGCTTACGCATGTCGTTTCGCACACGGAGGTGACACGTTCCCTCTAGAAACCACGAGCCTTCTTGAGGGAAGCTCCGGTTTGCAAGAAGCTTACACCAAAGCTTGTCCTAATTCAGCCAAAAGCATTATCGCAGCATGGTGGTTCCATGTCATGACACCATGCCAAGTTTCATGATTTTCAGGCATGTTTTGGAATCACAGGAATTAAAAAACCAACTTTCTCAATCTTTCTAGCGTAGCCACCATGCACAGATGTTTGAATTGAAATCCCATCTCTTGGACGGGACCTAGAAATTCACCCAATGACACACATGTGATTTTTCAAACAACTTTGGTGCACTGGAGCCTCTGCTTGTAGTTCAAATTTAAATTATGCAAATGAAACGCGTAGAAACTCAATTAATGCATAACAAAGGCCAAACGAACCCGGAATAATTCCAAAATTTAGCACGTTTCTTCTATTTTGTCTAATCTGCCCGTGGGAAAAAATTAAGGCAGGAGAAGGCAGTGTACGTATGTCGATTCGCACACGGAGGTGACACGTTCCCTCTCGAAACCACGAGCCATCTTGAGGGAAGCTCCGATTTGCATGAAGCTTACACCAAAGCTTGTCCCAATTCGGCCAAAAGAATTACCGCAGCATATTGGTTCCATGTCATGACACCACGCCAAGTTTCATGATTTTCAGGCATGTTTTGGAATTATAGTAATTAAAAACCAAGTTTCTCAATCTTTCCAGCCGAGCCACCAAGCCCAGATGTTTGAATTTCACTCCCATCTCTTGCATGGGAGCTAGAAATTCACCCAAGGACACACATGTGATTTTTTAAACAACTTTGGTGCACTAGAGCCTGTGCTTTTAGTTCAAATTCGAATCTTGCACATGAAACGCGTAGAAACTCAATTTATGCATAAAAAGGTCAAATGAACTCGGAATAATTCCAAAATTTAGCACATTTCTTCTATTTGGTATAATCTGCCCGTGTAAAAAAATTAAGGCGGGAGAAGGCAGTGTACGTATGTCGTTTCGCACATGGAGATGACACGTTCCCTCTCGGAACCACGAGCCATCTCGAGGGAAGCTCCGGTTTGCAAGAAGCTTACACCAAAGCTTGTCCCAATTCTGCCAAAAGAATTTGCACAGCATGTTGGTGCCATGTCATGACACCACGCCAAGTTTCATGATTTTCAGGCATGTTTTGGAATTACAGGAATTAAAAAACCAAGTTTCTCAATATTTCCAGCCGAGCCAGCACGCCCAGATGTTTGAATTGCACTCCCATCGCTTGCATGAGACCTAGAAATTCACCCAATGACACCCACGTGATTTTTCAAACAACTTTGGTGCACTCGAGCCTGTGCTTGTAGTTCAAATTTCAATTATGCACATGAAATGCGTAGAAACTCAATTAATGCATAACAAAGGCCAAACGAACCCGGAATAATTCTAAAATTTAGCACGTTTCTTCTATTTGGTCTAATTTGCCTGTGTAAAAAAATTAAGGCAGGAGAAGGCAGCTTACGCATGTCGTTTCGCACACGGAGGTGACACATTCCCTCTCGGAACCATGAGCCCTCTTGAGGGAAGCTCTGGTTTGGAAGAAGCTTACACCAAAGCTTGTCTCAATTCAGCCAAAAGCATTACCGCAGCATGTTGGTGCCATGTCATGACACCATGCCAAGTTTCATGATTTTCAGGCATGTTTTGGAATCACAGGAATTAAAAAACCAACTTTCTCAATCTTTCTAGCATAGCCACGATGCCCAGATGTTTGAATTGCAATCCCATCTCTTGCATGGGCCTAGAAATTCACCCAAGGACACACATGTGATTTTTCAAACAACTTTGGTGCACTGGAGCCTGTGCTTGTAGTTCAAATTCGAATTATGCAAATGAATTGCGTAGAAACTCAATTAATGCATAAAAAAGGCCAAACCAACCCGGAATATTTCCAAAATTTAGCACGTTTCTTCTATTTTGTCTAATCTGCCTGTGTTAAAAAATTAAGGCGGGAAAAGGCAGTGTAGGTATGTCGTTTCACACACGGAGGTGACACGTTCCCTCTCGAAACCATGAGCCATCTTGAGGGAAGCTCCGGTTTGCAACAAGCTTACACCAACGCTTGTCCCAATTCAGCCAAAAGAATTACCGCAGCATATTGGTTCCATGTCATGACACCACGCCAAGTTTCCTGATTTTCTGGCATGTTTTGGAATTACAAAAATTAAAAAACTAAGTTTCTCAATCTTACCAGCCGAGCCACCACGCCCAGATGTTTGAATTTCACTCCCATCTCTTGCATGGGACCTAGAAATTCACCCAAGGACACACATGTGATTTTTTAAACAACTTTGGTGCACTGGAGCCTGTGCTTTTAGTTCAAATTCGAATTTTGCACATGAAATGCGTAGAAACTCAATTTATGCATAAAAAGGCCAAACGAACCGAGAATAATTCCAAAATTTAGCACGTTTCTTCTATTTGGTCTAATCTGCCCGTGTAAAAAAATTAAGGCAGGAGAAGGCAGTGTACGTATGTCGTTTCGCACAGGGCGGTGACACCTTCCCTCTCGGAACCACGAGCCTTCTTGAGGGAAGCACCGGTTTGCAAGAAGCTTACACCAAAGCTTGTCCCAATTTGGCCAAAAAAATTACCGCAGCATGTTGGTGACATGTCATGACACCATGGAAAGTTTCATGATTTTCAGTCGTGTTTTGGAATTAAAGGAATTATAAAACCAAGTTTCTCAATCTTTCCGGCCGAGCCACCATGCCCATATGGTTGAATTTCACTCCCATCTCTTGCATGGGACCTAGAAATTCACCCAATGACATACATGTGATTTTTCAAAGAACTTTGGTGCACTGGAGCCTGTGCTGGTAGCTCAAATTTAAATTATGCACATGAAATGCGTAGAAACTCAATTAATGTGTAACAAAGGCCAAACGAACACGGAATAATTCCAAAATTTAGCACATTTCTTCTATTTGGTCTAATCTACCTGTGTAAAAAAATTAATGCAGGAGAAGGCAGTGTACGTATGTCGTTTCGCACACGGAGGTGACACATTCCCTCTTGGAACCACGAGCATTCTTCTGGGAAGCTCCGGTTTGCAAGAAGCTTACACCAAAGCTTGTCCCAATTCGGCCAAAAAATTACCAGAAGCATGTTGGGGACAAGTCATGACACCATGCCAAGTTTCATGATTTTCAGGTGTGTTTTGGAATAATAGGAATTAAAAAACCAAGTTTCCCAATCTTTCCGGCCGAGCCACCACACCATGCCAAGTTTCTCAATCTTTCCAGCCGAACCACCACTCCCAGATTGTTGAATTTCACTCCCACCTCTTGCATGGGACCTAGAAATTCACCCAATGACAAAGCATGTGATTTTTCAAACAACTTTGGTGCACTGGAGCCTATGCTTGTAGTTCAAATTTCAATTATGCACATGAAATGCGTAGAAACTCAATTAATGTGTAACAAAGGCCAAACGAACACGGAATAATTCCAAAATTTAGCATGTTTCTTCTATTTGGTCTAATCTACCTGTGTAAAAAAATTAATGCAGGAGAAGGCAGAGTACATATGTCGTTTCGCACACGGAGGTGACACATTCCCTCTCGGAACCACGAGCATTCTTCTGGGAAGCTCCGGTTTGCAAGAAGCTTACACCAAAGCTTGTCCCAATTCGGCCAAAAAAATTACCGCAGCATGTTGGTGACAAGTCATGACACCATGCCAAGTTTCATGATTTTCAGGTGTGTTTTGGAATAACAGGAATTAAAAAACCAAGTTTCCCAATCTTTCCGGCCGAGCCACCACGCCCAGATGTTTCAATTTCACTCCCATCTCTTGCATGGGACCTAGAAATTCACCCAAGGACACACATGTGATTTTTCAAAAAACTTTGGTGCACTGGAGCCTGTGCTTGTAGTTCAAATTCGAATTATGCACATGAAATGCGTAGAAACTCTATTAATGCATAAAAAGGCCAAACAAACCCGGAATAATTCCAAAATTTAGCACACATTTCTTCTATTTGGTCTAATCTGCCTGTGTAAAAAAATTAAGGCGGGAGAAGACAGTGTACGTATGTCGTTTCGCACACGGAGATGACATGTTCCCTCTCGGAAGCACGAGCCATCTTGAGGGAAGCTCCGGTTTGCAAGAAGCTTACACCAAAGCTTGTCCCAATTCAGCCAAAAGAATTTCCGCAGCATGTTGGTGCCATGTCATGACACCACGCCAAGTTTCATGATTTTCAGGCATGTTTTGGAATTACAGTAATTAAAAAACCAAGTTTCTCAATCTTTCCAGCCGAGCCAGCACGCCCAGATGTTTGAATTGCACTCCCATCGCTTGCATGGGACCTAGAAATTCACCCAATGACACAAATGTGATTTTTCAAACAACTTTGGTGCACTGGAGCCTGTGCTTGTAGTTCAAATTTGAATTATGCACATGAAATGCGTAGAAACTCAATTAATTCATAACAAAGGCCAAATGAACCCGGAATAATTTTAAAATTTAGCACGTTTCTTCTATTTGGTCTAATCTGCCTGTGTAAAAAAATTAAGGCGGGAGAAGGCAGTGTACGTATGTCGTTTCGCACATGGAGATGACACGTTACCTCTCGGAACCACGAGCCATCTCGAGGGAAGCTCCGGTTTGCAAGAAGCTTACACCAAAGCTTGTCCCAATAATGCCAAAAGAATTTCCGCAGCATGTTGGTGCCATGTCATGACACCACGCCAAGTTTCATGATTTTCAGGCATGTTTTGGAATTAAAGGAATTAAAAAACCAAGTTTCTCAATATTTCCAGCCGAGCCAGCACGCCCAGATGTTTGAATTGCACTCCCATCGCTTGCATGAGACCTAGAAATTCACCCAATGACACCCACGTGATTTTTCAAACAACTTTGGTGCACTCGAGCCTGTGCTTGTAGTTCAAATTTCAATTATGCACATGAAATGCGTAGAAACTCAATTAATGCATAACAAAGGCCAAACGAACCCGGAATAATTCTAAAATTTAGCACGTTTCTTCTATTTGGTCTAATCTGCCTGTGTAAAAAAATTAAGGCAGGAGAAGGCAGCTTACGCATGTCGTTTCGCACACGGAGGTGACACGTTCCCTCTCGGAACCACGAGCCCTCTTGAGGGAAGCTCTGGTTTGGAAGAAGCTTACACCAAAGCTTGTCTCAATTCAGCCAAAAGCATTACCGTAGCATGTTGGTGCCATGTCATGACACCATGCCAAGTTTCATGATTTTCAGGCATGTTTTGGAATCACAGGAATTAAAAAACCAACTTTCTCAATCTTTCTAGCATAGCCACCATGCCGAAATGTTTGAATTGCAATCCCATCTCTTGCATGGGACCAAGAAATTCACCCAAGGACACACATGTGATTTTTCAAACAACTTTGGTGCACTGGAGCCTGTGCTTGTAGTTCAAATTCGAATTATGCAAATGAATTGCGTAGAAACTCAATTAATGCATAAAAGAGGCCAAACCAACCCGGAATATTTCCAAAATTTAGCACTTTTCTTCTATTTTGTCTAATCTGCCTGTGTGAAAAAATTAAGGCGGGAAAAGGCAGTGTGCATATGTCGTTTCACACACGGAGGTGACACGTTCCCTCTCGAAACCACGAGCCATCTTGAGGGAAGCTCCGGTTTGCAACAAGCTTACACCAAAACTTGTCCCAATTCAGCCAAAAGAATTACCGCAGCATATTGGTTCCATGTCATGACACCACGCCAAGTTTCCTGATTTTCTGGCATGTTTTGGAATTACAAAAATTAAAAAACCAAGTTTCTCAATCTTACCAGCTGAGCCACCACGCCCAGATGTTTGAATTTCACTCCCATCTCTTGCATGGGACCTAGAAATTCACCCAAGGACACACATGTAATTTTTTAAACAACTTTGGTGCACTGGAGCCTGTGCTTTTAGTTCAAATTCGAATTTTGCACATGAAATGCGTAGAAACTAAATTTATGCATAAAAAGGCCAAACGAACCCGGAATAATTCCAAAATTTAGCACGTTTCTTATATTTGGTCTAATCTGCCCGTGTAAAAAAATTAAGGCAGGAGAAGGCAGTGTACGTATGTCGTTTCACACAGGGCGGTGACACCTTCCCTCTCGGAACCACGAGCCTTCTTGAGGGAAGCACCGGTTTGCAAGAAGCTTACACCAAAGCTTGTCCCAATTTGGCCAAAAAAATTACCGCAGCATGTTGGTGACATGTCATGACACCATGGAAAGTTTCATGATTTTCAGTCGTGTTTTGGAATTAAAGGAATTAAAAAACCAAGTTTCTCAATCTTTCCGGCCGAGCCACCATGCCCATATGGTTGAATTTCACTCCCATCTCTTGCATGGGACCTAGAAATTCACCCAATGACATACATGTGATTTTTCAAAGAACTTTGGTGCACTGGAGCCTGTGCTGGTAGTTCAAATTTAAATTATGCACATGAAATGCGTAGAAACTCAATTAATGTGTAACAAAGGCCAAACGAACACGGAATAATTCCAAAATTTAGCACGTTTCTTCTGTTTGGTCTAATCTACCTGTGTAAAAAAATTAATGCAGGAGAAGGCAGTGTACGTATGTCGTTTCGCACACGGAGGTGACACATTCCCTCTTGGAACCACGAGCATTCTTCTGGGAAGCTCCGGTTTGCAAGAATCTTACACCAAAGCTTGTCCCAATTCGGCCAAAAAATTACCAGAAGCATGTTGGGGACAAGTCATGACACCATGCCAAGTTTTATGATTTTTAGGTGTGTTTTGGAATAACAGGAATTAAAAAACCAAGTTTCCCAATCTTTCCGGCCGAGCCACCACACCATGCCAAGTTTCTCAATCTTTCCAGCCGAGCCACCACTCCCAGATTGTTGAATTTCACTCCCACCTCTTGCATGGGACCTAGAAATTCACCCCATGACAAAGCATGTGATTTTTCAAACAACTTTGGTGCACTGGAGCCTATGCTTGTAGTTCAAATTTCAATTATGCACATGAAATGCGTAGAAACTCAATTAATGTGTAACAAAGGCCAAACGAACACGGAATAATTCCAAAATTTAGCACGTTTCTTCTATTTGGTCTAATCTACCTGTGTAAAAAAACTAATGCAGGAGAAGGCAGTGTACGTATGTCGTTCGCACACGGAGGTGACACATTCCCTCTCGGAACCACGAGCATTCTTCTGGGAAGCTCCGGTTTGCAAGAAGCTTACACCAAAGCTTGTCCCAATTCGGCCAAAAAATTACCGCAGCATGTTGGTCACAAGTCATGACACCATGCCAAGTTTCATGATTTTCAGGTGTGTTTTGGAATAACAGGAATTAAAAAACCAAGTTTCCCAATCTTTCCGGCCGAGCCACCATGCCCAGATGTTTCAATTTCACTCCCATCTCTTGCATGGGACCTAGAAATTCACCCAAGGACACACATGTGATTTTTCAAAAAACTTTGGTGCACTGGAGCCTGTGCTTGTAGTTCAAATTCGAATTGTGCACATGAAATGCGTAGAAACTCTATTAATGCATAAAAAGGCCAAACAAACCCGGAATAATTCCAAAATTTAGCACACATTTCTTCTATTTGGTCTAATCTGCCTGTATAAAAAAATTAAGGCGGGAGAAGGCAGTGTACGTATGTTGTTTCGCACACGGAGATGACATGTTCCCTCTCGGAAGCACGAGCCATCTTGAGGAAAGCTCCGGTTTGCAAGAAGCTTACACCAAAGCTTGTCCCAATTCAGCCAAAAGAATTTCTGCAGCATGTTGGTGCCATCTCATGACACCACGCCAAGTTTCATGATTTTCAGGCATGTTTTGGAATTACAGTAATTAAAAAACCAAGATTCTCAATCTTTCCATGCGAGCCAGCACGCCCAGATGTTTGAATTGCACTCCCATCGCTTGCATGGGACCTAGAAATTCACCCAATGACACACATGTGATTTTTCAAACAACTTTGGTGCACTGGAGCCTGTGCTTGTAGTTCAAATTTGAATTTTGCACATGAAACGCGTAGAAACTCAATTAATGCATAACAAAGGCCAAACGAACACGGAATAATTCCAAAATTTAGCACGTTTCTTCTATTTGGTCTAATCTGCCTGTGTAAAAAAATTAAGGCGGGAGAAGGCACTGTACGCCTGTCGTTTCGCACATGGAGATGACACGTTCCCTCTCGGAAGCACGAGCCATCTTGAGGGAAGCTCCGGTTTGCAAGAAGCTTACACCAAAGCTTGTCCCAATTCATCCAAAAGAATTACCGCAGCATGTAGGTGCCATGTCATGACACCACGCCAAGTTTCATGATTTTCAGGCATGTTTTGGAATTACAGGAATTAAAAAACCAAGTTTCTGAATATTTCCAGCCGGGCCACCATGCCCAGATGTTTGAATTTCACTCCCATCGTTTGCATGGGACCTAGAAATTCACACAATGAAACAGATGTGATTTTTCAAACAACTTTGGTGCACTGGAGCCTGTGCTTGTAGTTCAAATTCGAATTATGCACATGAAATGCGTAGAAACTCTATTAATGCGTAAAAAGGCCAAACAAACCCGGAAAAATTCAAAAATTTAGCACATTTCTTCTATTTGGTCTAATCTGCCTGTGTAAAAAAATTAAGGTGGGAGAAGGCAGTGTACGTATGTCGTTTCACACATGGAGATGACACGTTCCCTCTCGGAAGCACGAGCCATCTTGAGGGAAGCTCTGGTTTGCAAGAAGCTTACACCAAAGCTTGTCCCAATTCAGCCAAAAGCATTACCGCAGCATGGTGGTTCCATGTCATAACACCATGCCAAGTTTCATGATTTTCAGGCATGTTTTGGAATCACAGGAATTAAAAAACCAACTTTCTCAATCTTTCTAGCGTAGCCACCATCCCCAGATGTTTGAATTGCAATACCATCTCTTGCATGGGACCTAGAAAGTCACCCAAGGACACACATGTGATTTTTCAAACAACTTTGGTGCACTGGAGCCTCTGCTTGTAGTTCAAATTCGAATTATGCAAATGAAATGCGTAGAAACTCAATTAATGCATAAAAAAGGCCAAACCAACCCGGAATAATTCCAAAATTTAGCATGTTTCTTCTATTTTGTCTAATCTGCCTGTGGGAAAAAATTAAGGCAGGGGAAGGCAGTGTACGTATGTCGATTCGCACACGGAGGTGACACGTTCCCTCTTGAAACCACAAGCCATCTTGAGGGAAGCTCCGATTTGCAAGAAGCTTACACCAAAGCTTGTCCCAATTCGGCCAGAAGAATTACCGCAGCATATTGGTTCCATGTCATGACACCATGCCAAGTTTCATGATTTTCCGGCATGTTTTGGAATTACAGTAATTGAAAAACCAAGTTTCTCAATCTTTCCAGCCGAGCCACCACGCCCAGATGTTTGAATTTCACTCCCATCTCTTACATGGGACCTAGAAATTCACCCAAGGACACACATGTGATTTTTTAAACAACTTTGGTGCACTAGAGCCTATGCTTTTAGTTCAAATTTGAATCTTGCACATGAAACGCGTAGAAACTCTATTAATGCATAAAAAGGCCAAACAAACCCGGAATAATTCCAAAATTTAGCACACATTTCTTCTATTTGGTCTAATCTGCGTGTGTAAAAAAATTAAGGCGGGAGATGGCAGTGTACGTATGTCGTTTCGCACACGGAGATGACATGTTCCCTCTCGGAAGCACGAGCCATCTTGAGGGAAGCTCCGGTTTGCAAGAAGGTTACACCAAAGCTTGTCCCAATTCAGCCAAAAGAAATTCCGCAGCATGTTGGTGCCATGTCATGACACCACGCCGAGTTTCATGATTTTCAGGCATGTTTTGGAATTACAGTAATTAAAAAACCAAGTTTCTCAATCTTTCCAGCCGAGCTAGCACGCCTAGATGTTTGAATTGCACTCCCATCGCTTGCATGGGACCTAGAAATTCACCCAATGACACACATGTGATTTTTCAAACAACTTTGGTGCACTCGAGCCTGTGCTTGTAGTTCAAATTTCAATTATGCACATGAAATGCGTAGAAACTCAATTAATGCATAACAAAGGCCAAACGAACCCGGAATAATTCTAAAATTTAGCACGTTTCTTCTATTTGGTCTAATCTGCCTGTGTAAAAAAATTAAGGCAGGAGAAGGCAGCTTATGCATGTCGTTTAGCACACGGAGGTGACACGTTCCCTCTCGGAACCACAAGCCCTCTTGAGGGAAGCTCCGGTTTGGAAGAAGATTACACCAAAGCTTGTCTCAATTCAGCCAAAAGCATTACCGCAGCATGTTGGTGCCATGTCATGACACCATGCCAAGTTTCATGATTTTCAGGCATGTTTTGGAATCACAGGAATTAAAAAACCAACTTTCTCAATCTTTCTAGCGTAGCCACCATGCCCAGATGTTTGAATTGCAATCCCATCTCTTGCATGGGACCTAGAAATTCACCCAAGGACACACATGTGATTTTTCAAACAACTTTGGTGCACTGGAGCCTGTGCTTGTAGTTCAAATTCCAATTATGCAAATGAATTGCGTAGAAACTCAATTAATGCATAAAAAGGGCCAAATCAACCCGGAATATTTCCAAAATTTAGCACGTTTCTTCTATTTTGTCTAATCTGCCTGTGTGAAAAAATTAAGGCGGGAAAAGGCAGTGTGCATATGTCGTTTCACACACGGAGGTGACACGTTCCCTCTCGAAACCACGAGCCATCTTGAGGGAAGCTCTGGTTTGCAACAAGCTTACACCAAAGCTTGTCCCAATTCAGCCAAAAGAATTACCGCAGCATATTGGTTCCATGTCATGACACCACGCCAAGTTTCCTGATTTTCTGGCATGTTTTGGAATTACAAAAATTAAAAAACCAAGTTTCTCAATCTTACCAGCTGAGCCACCACACCCAGATGTTTGAATTTCACTCCCATCTCTTGCATGGGACCTAGAAATTCACCCAAGGACACACATGTAATTTTTTAAACAACTTTGGTGCACTGGAGCCTGTGCTTTTAGTTCAAATTCGAATTTTGCACATGAAATGCGTAGAAACTAAATTTATGCACAAAAAGGCCAAACGAACCCGGAATAATTCCAAAATTTAGCACGTTTCTTCTATTTGGTCTAATCTGCCCGTGTAAAAAAATTAAGGCAGGAGAAGGCAGTGTACGTATGTCGTTTCACACGGGGCGGTGACACCTTCCCTCCGGGAACCACGAGCCTTCTTGAGGGAAGCACCGGTTTGCAAGAAGCTTACACCAAAGCTTGTCCCAATTTGGCCAAAAAAATTACCGCAGCATGTTGGTGACATGTCATGACACCATGGAAAGTTTCATGATTTTCAGTCTTGTTTTGGAATTAAAGGAATTAAAAAACCAAGTTTCTCAATCTTTCCGGCCGAGCCACCATGCCCATATGGTTGAATTTCACTCCCATCTCTTGCATGGGACCTAGAAATTCACCCAATGACATACATGTGATTTTTCAAAGAACTTTGGTGCACTGGAGCCTGTCCTGGTAGTTCAAATTTAAATTATGCACATGAAATGCGTAGAAACTCAATTAATGTGTAACAAAGGCCAAACGAACACGGAATAATTCCAAAATTTAGCACGTTTCTTCTATTTGGTCTAATCTACCTGTGTAAAAAAATTAATGCAGGAGAAGGCAGTGTACATATGTCGTTTCGCACACGGAGGTGACACATTCCCTCTTGGAACCACGAGCATTCTTCTGGGAAGCTCCGGTTTGCAAAAATCTTACACCAAAGCTTGTCCCAATTCGGCCAAAAAATTACCAGAAGCATGTTGGGGACAAGTCATGACACCATGCCAAGTTTTATGATTTTTAGGTGTGTTTTAGAATAACAGGAATTAAAAAACCAAGTTTCCCAATCTTTCTGGCCGAGCCACCACACCATGCCAAGTTTCTCAATCTTTCCAGCCGAGCCACCACTCCCAGATTGTTGAATTTCACTCCCACCTCTTGCATGGGACCTAGAAATTCACCCAATGACAAAGCATGTGACTTTTCAAACAACTTTGGTGCACTGGAGCCTATGCTTGTAGTTCAAATTTCAATTATGCACATGAAATGCGTAGAAACTCAATTAATGTGTAACAAAGGCCAAACGAACATGGAATAATTCCAAAATTTAGCATGTTTCTTCTATTTGGTCTAATCTACCTGTGTAAAAAAACTAATGCAGGAGAAGGCAGTGTACGTATGTCGTTTCGCACACGGAGGTGACACATTCCCTCTCGGAACCACGAGCATTCTTCTGGGAAGCTCCGGTTTGCAAGAAGCTTACACCAAAGCTTGTCCCAATTCGGCCAAAAAATTACCGCAGCATGTTGGTGACAAGTCATGACACCATGCCAAGTTTCATGATTTTCAGGTGTGTTTTGGAATAACAGGAATTAAAAAACCAAGTTTCCCAATCTTTCCGGCCGAGCCACCATGCCCAGATGTTTCAATTTCACTCCCATCTCTTGCATGGGACCTAGAAATTCACCCAAGGACACACATGTGATTTTTCAAAAAACTTTGGTGCACTGGAGCCTGTGCTTGTAGTTCAAATTCGAATTGTGCACATGAAATGCGTAGAAACTCTATTAATGCATAAAAAGGCCAAACAAACCCGGAATAATTCCAAAATTTAGCACACATTTCTTCTATTTGGTCTAATCTGCCTGTGTAAAAAAATTAAGGCGGGAGAAGGCAGTGTACGTATGTCGTTTCGCACACGGAGATGACATGTTCCCTCTCGGAAGCACGAGCCATCTTGAGGAAAGCTCCGGTTTGCAAGAAGCTTACACCAAAGCTTGTCCCAATTCAGCCAAAAGAATTTCCGCGGCATGTTGGTGCCATCTCATGACACCACGCCAAGTTTCATGATTTTCAGGCATGTTTTGGAATTACAGTAATTAAAAAACCAAGATTCTCAATCTTTCCATGCGAGCCAGCACGCCCAGATGTTTGAATTGCACTCCCATCGCTTGCATGGGACCTAGAAATTCACCCAATGACACACATGTGATTTTTCAAACAACTTTGGTGCACTGGAGCCTGTGCTTGTAGTTCAAATTTGAATTTTGCACATGAAACGCGTAGAAACTCAATTAATGTGTAACAAAGGCCAAACGAACACGGAATAATTCCAAAATTTAGCACGTTTCTTCTATTTGGTCTAATCTGCCTGTGTAAAAAAATTAAGGCGGGAGAAGGCACTGTACGCCTGTCGTTTCGCACATGGAGATGACACGTCCCTCTCGGAAGCACGAGCCATCTTGAGGGAAGCTCCGGTTTGCAAGAAGCTTACACCAAAGCTTGTCCCAATTCATCCAAAAGAATTACCGCAGCATGTAGGTGCCATGTCATGACACCACGCCAAGTTTCATGATTTTCAGGCATGTTTTGGAATTACAGGAATTAAAAAACCAACTTTCTCAATCTTTCCAGCCGAGCCACCATGCCCAGATGTTTGAATTTCACTCCCATCTTTTGCATGGGACCTAGAAATTCACACAATGAAACAGATGTGATTTTTCAAACAACTTTGGTGCACTGGAGCCTGTGCTTGTAGTTCAAATTCGAATTATGCAAATGAATTGCGTAGAAACTCAATTAATGCATAAAAAGGCCAAACAAACCCGGAAAAATTCAAAAATTTAGAACATTTCTTCTATTTGGTCTAATCTGCCTGTGTAAAAAAATTAAGGTGGGAGAAGGCAGTGTACGTATGTCGTTTCACACATGGAGATGACACGTTCCCTCTCGGAAGCACGAGCCATCTTGAGGGAAGCTCCGGTTTGCAAGAAGCTTACACCAAAGCTTGTCCCAATTCAGCCAAAAGCATTACCGCAGCATGGTGGTTCCATGTCATAACACCATGCCAAGTTTCATGATTTTCAGGCATGTTTTGGAATCACAGGAATTAAAAAACCAACTTTCTCAATCTTTCTAGCGTAGCCACCATCCCCAGATGTTTGAATTGCAATCCCATCTCTTGCATGGGACCTAGAAAGTCACCCAAGGACACACATGTGATTTTTCAAACAACTTTGGTGCACTGGAGCCTGTGCTTGTAGTTCAAATTCGAATTATGCAAATGAAATGCGTCGAAACTCAATTAATGCATAAAAAAGGCCAAACCAACCCGGAATAATTCCAAAATTTAGCATGTTTCTTCTATTTTGTCTAATCTGCCTATGGGAAAAAATTAAGGCAGGGGAAGGCAGTGTACGTATGTTGATTCGCACACGGAGGTGACACGTTCCCTCTTGAAACCACGAGCCATCTTGAGGGAAGCTCCGATTTGCAAGAAGCTTACACCAAAGATTGTCCCAATTCGGCTAGAACAATTACCGCAGCATATTGGTTCCATGTCATGACACCATGCCAAGTTTCATGATTTTCCGGCATGTTTTGGAATTACTGTAATTAAAAAACCAAGTTTCTCAATCTTTCCAGCCGAGCCACCACGCCTAGATGTTTGAATTTCACTCCCATCTCTTGCATGGGACCTAGAAATTCACCCAAGGACACACATGTGATTTTTTAAACAACTTTGGTGCACTAGAGCCTATGCTTTTAGTTCAAATTCGAATCTTGCACATGAAACGCGTAGAAACTCTATTAATGCATAAAAAGGCCAAACAAACCCGGAATAATTCCAAAATTTAGCACACATTTCTTCTATTTGGTCTAATCTGCGTGTGTAAAAAAATTAAGGCGGGAAATGGCAGTGTACGTATGTCGTTTCGCACACAGAGATGACATGTTCCCTCTCGGAAGCACGAGCCATCTTGAGGGAAGCTCCGGTTTGCAAGAAGCTTACACCAAAGCTTGTCCCAATTCAGCCAAAAGAAATTCCGCAGCATGTTGGTGCCATGTCATGACACCACGCCAAGTTTCATGATTTTCAGGCATGTTTTGGAATTACAGGAATTAAAAAACCAAGTTTCTCAATATTTCCAGCCGAGCTAGCACGCCCAGATGTTTGAATTGCACTCCCGTCGTTTGCATGAGACCTAGAAATTCACCCAATGACACACATGTGATTTTTCAAACAACTTTGGTGCACTCGAGCCTATGCTTGTAGTTCAAATTTCAATTATGCACATGAAATGCGTAGAAACTCAATTAATGCGTAACAAAGGCCAAACGAACACGGAATAATTCCAAAATTTAGCACGTTTCTTCTATTTGGTCTAATCTGCCTGTGTAAAAAAATTAAGGCGGGAGAAGGCAGTGTACGCCTCCCGTTTCACACACGGAGATGACACGTTCCCTCTCGAAACCACGAGCCTTCTTGAGGGAAGCTCCAGTTTGCAAGAAGCTTACACCAAAGCTTGTCCCAATTCATCCAAAAGAATTACCGCAGCATGTAGGTGCCATGTCATGACACCACGCCATGTTTCATGATTTTCAGGCATGTTTTGCAATAACAGGAATTAAAAAACCAAGTTTCTCAATATTTCCAGCCGAGCCACCATGCCCAGATGTTTGAATTTCACTCCCATCTTTTGCATGGGACCTAGAAATTCACTGAATGACACACATGTGATTTTTCAAACAACTTTGGTGCACTGGAGGCTGTGCTTGTAGTTCAAATTCGAATTATGCACATGAAATGCGTAGAAACTCTATTAATCCATAAAAAGGCCAAACAAACCCGGAAAAATTCCAAAATTTAGCACATTTCTTCTATTTGGTCTAATCTGCCTGTGTAAAAAAATTAAGGTGGGAGAAGGCAGCGTACGTATATCGTTTCACACACGGAGATGACACGTTCCCTCTCGGAAGCACGAGCCATCTTGAGTTAAGGTCCAGTTTGCAAGAAGCTTACACCAAAGCTTATCCCAATTCAGCAAAAGAATTACCGCAGCATGTTGGTGCCATGTCATGACACCACGCCAAGTTTCATGATTTTCAGGCATGTTTTGTAATTACAGGAATTAACAAACCAAGTTTCTCAATCTTTCCAGCCGAGCCACCACTCCCAGATTGTTGAATTTCACTCCCACCTCTTGCATGGGACCTAGAAATTCACCCAATGACAAAGCATGTGATTTTTCAAACAACTTTGGTGCACTGGAGCCTATGCTTGTTGTTCAAATTTCAATTATGCACATGAAATGCGTAGAAACTCAATTAATGCGTAACAAAGGCCAAACGAACACGGAATAATTCCAAAATTTAGCACGTTTCTTCTATTTGGTCTAATCTACCTGTGTAAAAAAATTAAAGCAGGAGAAGGCAGTGTACGTATGTCGTTTCGCACACCGAGGTGACACATTCCCTCTCGGAACCACGAGCATTCTTCTGGGAAGCTCCGGTTTGCAAGAAGCTTACACCAAAGCTTGTCCCAATTCGGCCAAAAAAATTACCGCAGCATGTTGGTGACAAGTCATGACACCATGCCAAGTTTCATGATTTTCAGGTGTGTTTTGGAATAACATGAATTAAAAAATCAAGTTTCCCAGATGTTTCAATTTCACTCCCATCTCTTGCATGGGACTTAGAAATTCACGAAAGGACACACATGTGATTTTTCAAAAAACTTTGGTGCACTGGAGCCTCTTCTTGTAGTTCAAATTCGAATTATGCACATGAAATGTGTAGAAACTCTATTAATGCATAAAAAGGCTAAACAAACCCGGAATAATTCTGAAATTTAGCACACATTTCTTCTATTTGGTCTAATCTTCCTGTGTAAAAAAATAAAGGCGGGAGAAGGCAGTGTACGTATGTCGTTTCACACACGGAGATGACACGTTCCCTCTCGGAAGCACGAGCCATCTTGAGGGAAGCTACGGTGTGCAAGAAGCTTACACCAAAGCTTGTCCCAATTCAGCCAAAAGAATTCCGGCAGCATGTTGGTGCCATGTCATGACACCACACCAAGTTTCATGATTTTCAGGCATGTTTTGGAATTACAGGAATTAAAAAACCAAGTTTCTCAATATTTCCAGCCGAGCCAGCACGCCCAGATGTTTTAATTGCACTCCCATCGCTTGCATGGGACCTAGAAATTCACCCAATGACACACAAGTGATTTTTCAAACAACTTTGGTGCACTCGAGCCTGTGCTTGTAGTTCAAATTCAAATTATGCACATGAAATGCATAGAAACTCTATTAATGCATAAAAAGGCCAAAGAAACCCGGAATAATTCCAAAATTTAGCACATGTTTCTTCTATTTGGTCTAGTCTGCCCGTGTAAAAAAATTAAGGCGGGAGAAGGCAGTGTACGTATGTCGTTTCGCACACAGAGATGACACGTTCCCTCTCGGAAGCACGAGCCATCTTGAGGGAAGCTCCGGTTTGCAAGAAGCTTACACCAAAGCTTGTCCCAATTCAGCCAAAAGAATTTCCGCAGCATGTTGGTGCCATGTCATGACACCACGCCAAGTTTCATGATTTTTAGGCATGTTTTGGAATTACAGTAATTAAAAAACCAAGTTTCTCAATCTTTCCAGCCGAGCCAGCACGACCAGATGTTTGAATTGCACTCCCATCACTTGCATGGGACCTAGAAATTCACCCAATGACACACATGTGATTTTTCAAGCAACTTTGGTGCACTGGAGCATGTGCTTTTAGTTCAAATTTGAATTATGCACACGAAATGCGTAGAAACTCAGTTAATGCATAACAAAGGCCAAATGAACCCGGAATAATTTTAAAGTTTAGAACATTTCTTCTATTTGGTCTAATCTTCCCGTGTAAAAAAATTAAGGCGGGAGTAGGCAGTGTATGTATGTCGTTTCGCACAGGGAGGTGACACCTTCCCTCTTGGAACCACGAGCCTTCTTGAGGGAAGCTCCAGTTTGCAAGAAGCTTACACCAGAGCTTGTCCCAATTTGGCCAAAAAAATTACCGCAGCATGTTGGTGACATGTCATGACACCATGGCAAGTTCATGATTTTCAGGCGTGTTTTGGAATGAAAAGAATTAAAAAACCAAGTTTCTCAATCTTTCCGGCCGAGCCACCACACCTAGATGGTTGAATTTCACTCCCATCTCTTGCATGGGACCTAGAAATTCACCCAATGATATACATGTGATTCTTCAAACAACTTTGGTGCACTGGAGCCTGTGCTTGTAGTTCAAATTTCAATTATGCACATGAAATGCGTAGAAACTCAATTAATGCGTAACAAAGGCCAAACGAACATGGAATAATTCCAAAATTTAGCACGTTTCTTCTATTTGGTCTAATCTGCCTGTGTAAAAAAATTAAGGAAGGAGAAGGCAGTGTACGTATGTCGTTTCGCACAGGGAGGTGACACCTTCCCTCTCGGAACCACGAGCCTTCTTGAGGGAAGCTCCAGTTTGCAAGAAGCTTACACTAGAGCTTGTCCCAATTTGGCCAAAAAAATTACCGTAGCATGTTGGTGCCAAGGCATGACACCATGGCAAGTTTCATGATTTTCAGGCGTGTTTTGGAATTAATGCATAAAAAAGGCCAAATGAACCCGGAATAATTTTAAAGTTTAGCACGTTTCTTCTATTTGGTCTAATCTGCCCGTGTAAAAAAATTAAGGCAGGAGAAGGCAGCTTACGCATGTCGTTTCGCACACGGAAATGACACGTTCCCTCTCGGAACCACGAGACTTCTTGAGGGAAGCTCTGGTTTGCAAGAAGCTTACACCAAAGCTTGTCCCAATTCAGCCAAAAGCTTTACCGCGGCATGGTGGTTCCAATGCATGACACCATGCCAAGTTTCATGATTTTCAGGCATGTTTTGGAATCACAGGAATTAAAAAACCAACTTTCTCAATCTTTCTAGCGTAGCTACCACGCCCAGATGTTTGAATTGTAATCACATCTCTTGCATGGGACCTAGAAATTCACCCAAGGACACACATGTGATTTTTCAAACAACTTTGGTGCACTGGAGCCTCTTCTTGTAGTTCAAATTCGAATTATGCAAATGAAATGCGTAGAAACTCAACTAATGCATAAAAAAGGCCAAACCAACCCGGAATAATTCCAATATTTAGCATGTTTCTTCTATTTTGTCTAATCTGCCTATGTGAAAAAATTAAGGTAGGAGAAGGCAGTGTACGTATGTCGTTTCGCACACGGAGGTGACACGTTCCCTCTTGAAACCAAGAGCCATCGTGAGGGAAGCTCCGATTTGCGAGAAGCTTACACCAAAGCTTGTCCTAATTCAGCCAAAAGAATTACCGCGGCATATTGGTTCCATGTCATGACACCACGCCAAGTTTCATGATTTTCAGGCATGTTTTGGAATTACAGTAATTAAAAAACCAAGTTTCTCAATCTTTCCAGCCGAGCCACCACGCCCAAATGTTTGAATTTCACTCCCATCTCTTGCATGGGACCTAGAAATTCACCCAAGGACACACATGTGATTTTTCAAAAAACTTTGGTGCACTTGGGCCTGTGCTTTTAGTTCAAATTCGAATTTTGCACATGAAACGCGTAGAAACTCAATTTATGCATAAAAAGGCCAAACGAACCCGGAATCATTCCAAAATTTAGCACGTTTCTTCTATTTGGTCTAATCTGCCCATGTAAAAAAATTAAGGCAGTAGAAGGCAGTGTACGTATGTCGTTTCGCACAGGGAGGTGACACCTTCCCTCTCGGAACCACGAGCCTTCTTGAGGGAAGCTCCGGTTTGCAAGAAGCTTACACCAAAGCTTGTCCCAATTCAGCCAAAAGAATTTCCGCAGCATGTTGGTGCCATGTCATGACACCACGCCAAGTTTCATGATTTTCAGGCATGTTTTGGAATTACAGGAATTAAAAAACCAAGTTTCTCAATATTTCCAGCCGAGCCAGCACGCCAAGATGTTTGAATTGCACTCCCATCGCTTGCATGAGACCTAGAAATTCACCCAATGACACACATGTGATTTTTCAAACAACTTTGGTGCACTGGTGCCTGTGCTTGTAGTTTAAATTTGAATTATGCACATGAAATGCGTAGAAACTCAATTAATGCATAACAAAGGCCAAATGAACCCGGAATAATTTTAAAGTTTAGCACGTTTCTTCTATTTGGTCTAATCTGCCCGTGTAAAAAAATTAAGGCAGGAGAAGGCAGCTTACGCATGTCGTTTTGCACACGGAAATGACACGTTCCCTCTTGGAACCACGAGCCTTCTTGAGGGAAGCTCTGGTTTGCAAGAAGCTTACACCAAAGCTTGTCCCAATTCAGCCAAAAGCTTTACCGCGGCATGGTGGTTCCAATGCATGACACCATGCCAAGTTTCATGATTTTCAGGCATGTTTTGGAATCACATGAATTAAAAAACCAACTTTCTCAATCTTTCTAGCGTAGCTACCACGCCCAAATGTTTGAATTGTAATCACATCTCTTGCATGGGACCTAGAAATTCACCCAAGGACACACATGTGATTTTTCAAACAACTTTGGTGCACTGGAGCCTCTTCTTGTAGTTCAAATTTGAATTATGCAAATGAAATGCGTAGAAACTCAATTAATGCATAAAAAAGGCCAAACCAACCCGGAATAATTCCAATATTTAGCATGTTTCTTCTATTTTGTCTAATCTGCCTGTGTGAAAAAATTAAGGTAGGAGAAGGCAGTGTACGTATGTCGTTTCGCACACGGAGGTGACACGTTCCCTCTTGAAACCAAGAGCCATCGTGAGGGAAGCTCCGATTTGCGAGAAGCTTACACCAAAGCTTGTCCTAATTCAGCCAAAAGAATTACTGTGGCATATTGGTTCCATGTCATGACACCACGCCAAGTTTCATGATTTTCAGGCATGTTTTGGAATTACAGTAATTAAAAAACCAAGTTTCTCAATCTTTCCAGCCGAGCCACCACGCCCAAATGTTTGAATTTCACTCCCATCTCTTGCATGGGACCTAGAAATTCACCCAAGGACACACATGTGATTTTTCAAAAAACTTTGGTGCACTTGGGCCTGTGCTTTTAGTTCAAATTCGAATTTTGCACATGAAACGCGTAGAAACTCAATTTATGCATAAAAAGGGCAAACGAACCCGGAATAATTCCAAAATTTAGCACGTTTCTTCTATTTGGTCTAATCTGCCCATGTAAAAAAATTAAGGCAGTAGAAGGCAGTGTACGTATGTTGTTTCGCACAGGGAGGTGACACCTTCCCTCTCGGAACCACGAGCCTTCTTGAGGGAAGCTCCGGTTTGCAAGAAGCTTACACCAAAGCTTGTCCCAATTCAGCCAAAAGAATTTCCGCAGCATGTTGGTGCCATGTCATGACACCACGCCAAGTTTCATGATTTTCAGGCATGTTTTGGAATTACAGGAATTAAAAAACCAAGTTTCTCAATATTTCCAGCCGAGCCAGAACGCCAAGATGTTTGAATTGCACTCCCATCGCTTGCATGAGACCTAGAAATTCACCCAATGACACACATGTGATTTTTCAAACAACTTTGGTGCACTGGTGCCTGTGCTTGTAGTTTAAATTTGAATTATGCACATGAAATGCGTAGAAACTCAATTAATGCATAACAAAGGCCAAATGAACCCGGAATAATTTTAAAGTTTAGCACGTTTCTTCTATTTGGCCTAATCTGCCCGTGTAAAAAAAATAAGGCAGGAGAAGGCAGCTTACGCATGTCGTTTCGCACACGGAAATGACACGTTCCCTCTTGGAACCACGAGCCTTCTTGAGGGAAGCTCTGGTTTGCAAGAAGCTTACACCAAAGCTTGTCCCAATTCAGCCAAAAGCTTTACCGCGGCATGGTTGTTCCAATGCATGACACCATGCCAAGTTTCATGATTTTCAGGCATGTTTTGGAATCACAGGAATTAAAAAACCAACTTTCTCAATCTTTCTAGCGTAGCTACCACGCCCAGATGTTTGAATTGTAATCACATCTCTTGCATGGGACCTAGTAATTCACCCAAGGACACACATGTGATTTTTCAAACAACTTTGGTGCACTGGAGCCTCTTCTTGTAGTTCAAATTCGAATTATGCAAATGAAATGCGTAGAAACTCAATTAATGCATAAAAAAGGCCAAACCAACCCGGAATAATTCAAATATTTAGCATGTTTCTTCTATTTTGTCTAATCTGCCTGTGTGAAAAAATTAAGGTAGGAGAAGGCAGTGTACGTATGTCGTTTCGCACACGGAGGTGACACGTTCCCTCTTGAAACCAAGAGCCATCGTGAGGGAAGCTCCGATTTGCAAGAAGCTTACACCAAAGCTTGTCCTAATTCAGCCAAAAGAATTACCGCGGCATATTGGTTCCATGTCATGACACCACGCCAAGTTTCATGATTTTCAGGCATGTTTTGGAATTACAGTAATTAAAAAACCAAGTTTCTCAATCTTTCCAGCCGAGCCACCACGCCCAGATGTTTGAATTTCACTCCCATCTCTTGCATGGGACCTAAAAATTCACCCAAGGACACACATGTGATATTTCAAAAAACTTTGGTGCGCTGGAGCCTGTGCTTTTAGTTCAAATTCGAATTTTGCACATGAAACGCGTAGAAACTCAATTTATGCAGAAAAAGGCCAAACGAACCCGGAATAATTCCAAAATTTAGCACGTTTCTTCTATTTGGTCTAATCTGCCCGTGTAAAAAAATTAAGGCAGGAGAAGGCAGTGTACGTATGTCGTTTCGCACAGGGAGGTGACACCTTCCCTCTCGGAACCACGAGCCTTCTTGAGGGAAGCTCCGGTTTGCAAGAAGCTTACACCAAAGCTTGTCCCAATTCAGCCAAAAGAATTTCCGCAACATGTTGGTGCCATGTCATGACACCACGCCAAGTTTCATGATTTTCAGGCATGTTTTGGAATTACAGGAATTAAAAAACCAAGTTTCTCAATATTTCCAGCCGAGCCAGCACGCCCAGATGTTTGAATTGCACTCCCATCGCTTGCATGAGACCTAGAAATTCACCCAATGACACACATGTGATTTTTCAAACAACTTTGGTGCACTGGAGCCTGTGCTTGTAGTTTAAATTTGAATTATGCACATGAAATGCGTAGAAACTCAATTAATGCATAACAAAGGCCAAACGAACCCGGAATAGTTCTAAAATTTAGCACGTTTCTTCTATTTGGTCTAATCTGCCTGTGTAAAAAAATTAAGGCAGGAGAAGGCAGCTTGCGCATGTTGTTTCACACATGGAGGTGACACGTTCCCTCTCGGAACCACGAGCCCTCTTGAGGGAAGCTCCGGTTTGCAAGAAGCTTACACCAAAGCTTGTCTCAATTCAGCCAAAAGCATTACCGCAGCATGTTGGTGCCATGTCATGACACCATGCCAAGTTTCATGATTTTCAGGCATGTTTAGGAATCACAGGAATTAAAAAACCAACTTTCTCAATCTTTCTAGCATAGCCACCACGCCCAGATGTTTGAATTGCAATCGCATCTCTTGCATGGGACCTAGAAATTCACCCAAGGACACACATGTGATTTTTCAAACAACTTTGGTGCACTGGAGCCTGTGCTTGTTGTTCAAATTCGAATTATGCAAATGAATTACGTAGAAACTCAATTAATGCATAAAAAAGGCCAAACCAACCCGGAATAATTCCAAAATTTAGCACGTTTCTTCTATTTTGTCTAATCTGCCTGTGTGAAAAAATTAAGGCGGGAGAAGGCAGTGTACGTATGTCATTTCGCACACGGAGGTGACATGTTCCCTCTCGAAACCACGAGCCATCTTGAGGGAAGCTCCGGTTTGCATGAAGCTTACACCAAAGCTTGTCCCAATTCAGCCAAAAGAATTACCGCAGCATATTGGTTCCATGTCATGACACCATGCCAAGTTTCCTGATTTTCAGGCATGTTTTGGAATTACAAAAATTAAAAAACCAAGTTTCTCAATCTTTCCAGCCGAGCCACCACACCCAGATGTTTGAATTTCAGTCCCATCTCTTGCATGGGACCTAGAAATTCACCCAAGGACACACATGTGATTTTTTAAACAACTTTGGTGCACTCGAGCCTATGCTTTTAGTTCAAATTCGAATTTTGCACATGAAATGCGTATAAACTCAGTTTATGCATAAAAAGGCCAAACGAACCCGGAATAATTCCAAAATTTAGCACGTTTCTTCTATTTGGTCTAATCTGCCCGTGTAAAAAAATTAAGGCAGGAGAAGGCAGTGTACGCATGTCGTTTCGCACATGGAGGTGACACCTTCCCTCTCGGAACCACGAGCCTTCTTGAGGGAAGCTCCGGTTTGCAAGAAGCTTGCACCAAAGCTTGTCGCAATTTGGCCAAAAAAATTACCGCAGCATGTTGGTGACATGTCATGACACCATGGCAAGTTTCATGATTTTCAGGCATGTTTTGGAATTAAAGGAATTAAAAAACCAAGTTTCTAAATCTTTCCGGCCAAGCCACCACGCCCAGATGGTTGAATTTCACTCCCATCTCTTGCATGGGACCTAGAAATTCACCCAATGACATACATGTGATTTTTCAAACAACTTTGGTGCACTGGAGCCTGTGCTTGTAGTTCAAATTTCAATTATGCACATGAAATGTGTAGAAACTCAATTAATCCATATCAAAGGCCAAATGAACACGGAATAATTCCAAAATTTAGCATGTTTCTTCTATTTGGTCTAATCTGCCTGTGTAAAAAAATTAAGGCGGGAGAAGGCAGTGTACGTCTGTCGTTTCGCACACGGAGATGACACGATCCCTCTCGGAAGCACGAGCCATCTTGAAGGAAGCTCCGGTTTGCAAGAAGCTTACACCAAATCTTGTCCCAATTCATCGAAAAGAATTACCGCAGCATGTAGGTGCCATGTCATGACACCACGCCAAGTTTCATGATTTTCAGGCATGTTTTAGAATTACAGGAATTAGAAAACCAAGTTTCACAATATTTCCAACCGAGCCACCATGCCGAGATGTTTGAATTTCACTCCCATCTTTTGCATGGGACCTAGAAATTCACCGAATGACACACATGTGATTTTTCAAACAACTTTGGTGCACTGCAGCCTGTGCTTGTAGTACAAATTCGAATTATGCACATGAAATGCGTAGAAACTCTATAATGCATAAAAAGGCCAAACAAACCCGGAAAAATTCCAAAATTTAGCGCATTTCTTCTATTTGGTCTAATCTGCCTGTGTAAAAAAATTAAGGTGGGAGAAGGCAGTGTACGTATGTCGTTTCACACACGGAGATGACATGTTCCCTCTCTGAAGCACGAGCCATCTTGAGTTAAGCTCCAGTTTGCAAGAAGCTTAACCAAAGCTTGTCCTAATTCAGCCAAAAGAATTACCGCAGCATGTTGGTGCCATGTCATGACACCACGCCAAGTTTCATGATTTTCAGGCATGTTTTGGAATTACAGGAATTAAAAAACCAAGTTTCTCAATCTTTCCAGCCGAGCCACCACTCCCAGATTGTTGAATTTCACTCCCACCTCTTGCATGGGACCTAGAAATTCACCCAGTGACAAAGCATGTGATCTCTCAAACAACTTTGGTGCACTGGAGCCTATGCTTGTAGTTCAAATTTCAATTATGCACATGAAATGCGTAGAAACTCAATTAATGTGTAACAAAGGCCAAACAAACACGGAATAATTCCAAAATTTAGCACGTTTCTTCTATTTGGTCTAATCTACCTGTGTAAAAAAATTAATGCAGGAGAAGGCAATGTGCATAAGTCGTTTCGCACACGGAGGTGACACATTCCCTCTCGGAACCACGAGCATTCTTGAGGGAAGCTCTGGTTTGCAAGAAGCTTACACCAAAGCTTGTCCCAATTCGGCCAAAAAAATTACCACAGCATGTTGGTGCCAAGTCATGACACCATGCCAAGTTTCATGAGTTTCAGGTGTGTTTTGGAATAACAGGAATTAAAAAACCAAGTTTTCCAATCTTTCTGGCTGAGCCACCACACCCAGATGTTTGAATTTCACTCCCATCTCTTGCATGGGACCTAGAAATTCACCCAAGGACACACATGTGATTTTTCAAAAAACTTTGGTGCACTGGAGCCTGTGCTTGTAGTTCAAATTCGAATAATGCACATGAAATGCGTAGAAACTCTATTAATGCAAAAAAAGGCAAAACAAACCCGGAATAATTCCGAAATTTAGCACACATTTCTTCTATTTTGTCTAATCTGCCTGTGTAAAAAAAATTAAGGCGGGAGAAGGCAGTGTACGGATGTCGTTTCGCACACGGAGATGACACGTTCCCTCTCGGAAGCATGAGCCATCTTGAGGGAAGCTCCGGTTTGCAAGAAGCTTACACCAAAGCTTGTCCCTATTCGGCCAAAAAAATTACCGCGGCATGTTGGTGCCAAGTCATGACACCATGCCAAGTTTCATGATTTTCTGGTGTGTTTTGGAATAACAGGAATTAAAAAACCAAGTTTGCCAATCTTTCCGGCCGAGCCACCACGCCCAGATGTTTGAATTTCACTCCCATCTCTTGCGTGGGACCTAGAAATTCACCCAAGGACACACATGTGATTTTTCAAAAAACTTTGGTGCACTGGAGCCTGTGCTTGTTGTTCAAATTCGAATTATGCACATGAAATGCATAGAAACTCTATTAATGCATAAAAAGGCTAAACAAACCTGGAATAATTCCGAAATTTAGCACACATTTCTTCTATTTGGTCTAATCTGCCTGTGTAAAAAAATTAAGGCGGTAGAAGGCAGTGTACGTATGTCGTTTCGCACACGGAGATGACACGTTCCCTCTCGGAAGCATGAGCCATCTTGAGGGAAGCTCCAGTTTGCAAGATGCTTACACCAAAGCTTGTCCCAATTCAGCCAAAATAATTTCCGCAGCATGTTGGTGCCATGTCATGACACCACGCCAAGTTCCATGATTTTCAGGCATGTTTTGGAATTACAGAAATTAAAAAACCAAGTTTCTCAATCTTTCCAGCCGAGCCAGCACGCCCAGATGTTTGAATTGCACTCCCATCGCTTGCATGGGACCTAGAAATTCACCCAATGACACACATGTGATTTTTCAAACAACTTTGGTGCACTGGAGCCTGTGCTTGTAGTTCAAATATGAATTATGCACATGATATGCGTAGAAACTCAATTAATGCATAACAAAGGCCAAATGAACCCAGAATAATTTTAAAATTTAGCATGTTTCTTCTATTTGGTCTAATCTGCCTGTGTAAAAAAATTAAGGCAGGAGAAGGCAGCTTACGCATGTCGTTTCGCACACGGAGGTGACACGTTCCCTCTCGGAACCACGAGCCTTCTTGAGGGAAGCTCCAGTTTGCAAGAAGCTTACACCAAAGCTTGTCCAAATTCAGCCAAAAGCATTACCGCAGCATGGTGGTTCCATGTCATGAAACCATGCCAAGTTTCATGATTTTCAGGCATGTTTTGGAATCACAGGAATTAAAAAACCAACTTTCTCAATCTTTCTAGTGTAGCGACCACGCCCAGAAGTTTGAATTGCAATCCCATCTCTTGCATGGGACCTAGAAATTCACCCAAGGACACACATGTGATTTTTCAAACAACTTTGGTGCACTGGAGCCTCTGCTTGTAGTTCACATTCGAATTATGCAAATGAAATGCGTAGAAACTCAACTAATGCATAAAAAGGCCAAACCAACCCGGAATAAATCCAAAATTTAGCACGTTTCTTCTATTTTGTCTAATCTGCCTGTGTGAAAAAATTAAGGCAGGAGAAGGCAGTGTACGTATGTCGTTTCGCACACGGAGGTGACACATTCCCTCTCGAAAGCACGAGCCATCTTGAGGGAAGCTCCGATTTGCAAGAAGGTTAGACCAAAGCTTGTCCCAATTCAGCCAAAAGAATTACCGCAGCATATTGGTTCCATGTCATGACACCACGCCAAGTTTCATGATTTTCAAGCATGTTTTGGAATTACAGTAATTAAAAAAACAAGTTTCTCAATCTTTCCATCCGAGCCACAACGCCCAAATGTTTGAATTTCACTCCCATCTCTTGCATGGGACCTAGAATTCACCCAAGGACACACATGTGATTTTTTAAACAACTTTGGTGCACTGGAGCCTGTGCTTTTAGTTCAAATTCGAATTTTGCACATGAAACACGTAGAAACTCAATTTATGCATAAAAAGGCCAAACGAACCCGGAATAATTCCAAAATTTAGCACGTTTCTTCTATTTGGTCTAATCTGCCCGTGTAAAAAAATTAAGGAAGGAGAAGGCAGTGTACGTATGTCGTTTCGCACAGGGAGGTGACACCTTCCCTCTCGGAACCACGAGCCTTCTTGAGGGAAGCTCCGGTTTGCAAGAAGCTTACACCAAAGCTTGTCCCAATTCAGCCAAAAGAATTTCCGCAGCATGTTGGTGCCATGTCATGACACCACGCCAAGTTTCATGATTTTCAGGCATGTTCTGGAATTATAGGAATTAAAAAACCAAGTTTCTCAATATTTCCAGCCAAGCTAGCACGCCGAGATGTTTGAATTGCACTCCCATCGCTTGCATTAGACCTAGAAATTCACCCAATGACACACATGTGATTTTTCAAACAACATTGGTGCACTTGAGCCTGTGCTTGTAGATCAAATTTGAATTATGCACATGAAATGCATAGAAACTCAATTAATGCATAACAAAGGCCAAACGAACCTGGAATAATTCTAAAATTTAGCACGTTTCTTCTATTTGGTCTAATCTGCCTGTGTAAAAAAATTAAGGCAGGAGAAGGCAGCTTACGCATGTCATTTCGCACACGGAGGTTACACGTTCCCTCTCGGAACCACGAGCCCTCTTGAGGGAAGCTCCGGTTTGCAAGAAGCATACACCAAAGCTTGTCTCAATTCAGCCAAAAGAATTACCGCAGCATGTTGGTGCCATGTCATGACACCATGCCAAGTTTCATGATTTTCAGGCATGTTTTTGAATCACAGGAATTAAAAAACCAACTTTCTCAATCTTTCCAGCCGAGCCACCACGCCCAGATGTTTGAATTCCAATCCCATCTCTTGCATGGGACCTAGAAATTCACTCAACGACACACATGTGATTTTTCAAACAACTTTGGTGCACTGGAGCCTGTGCTTGTATTTCAAATTGGAATTATGCAAATGAATTGCGTAGAAACTCAATTAATGCATAAAAAAGGCCAAACCAACCCGGAATAATTTCAAAATTTAGCATGTTTCTTCTATTTTGTCTAATCTGCCTGTGTGAAAAAATTAAGGCGGGAAAAGGCAGTGTACGTATGTCGTTTCGCACACGGAGGTGACACGTTCCCTCTCGAAACCACGAGCCATCTTGAGGGAAGCTCCGGTTTGCAAGAAGCTTACACCAAAGCTTGTCCCAATTCAGCCAAAAGAATTACCGCAGCATATTGATTCCATGTCATGACACCACGCCAAGTTTCCTGATTTTCAGGCATGTTTTGGAATTACAAAAATTAAAAAACCAAGTTTCTCAATCTTTCCAGCTGAGCCACCACGCCCAGATGTTTGAATTTCACTCCCATCTCTTGCATGGGACCTAGAAATTCACCCAAGGACACACATGTGATTTTTCAAAAAACTTTGGTGCATTGGAGCCTGTGCTTGTAGTTCAAATTCGAATTATGCACATGAAATGCGTAGAAACTCTATTAATGCATAAAAAGGCTAAACAAACCCGGAATAATTCCGAAATTTAGCACACATTTCTTCTATTTGGTCTAATCTGTCTGTGTAAAAAAATTAAGGCGGGAGAAGGCAATGTACGTATGTGGTTTCGCACACGGAGATGACATGTTCCCTCTCGGAAGCACGAGCCATCTTGAGGGAAGCTCTGGTTTGCAAGAAGCTTACACCAAAGCTTGTCCCAATTCAGCCAAAAGAATTTCCGCAGCATGTTGGTGCCATGTCATGACACCACACCAAGTTTCTCAATATTTCCAGCCGAGCCAGCACGCCCAGATGTTTGAATTGCACTCCCATCGCTTGCATTAGACCTAGAAATTCACCCAATGACACACATGTGATTTTTCAAATAATTTTGGTGCACTGGAGCCTCTGCTTGTAGTTCAAATTCGAATTATGCAAATGAAATGCGTAGAAACTCAATTAATGCATAAAAAGGCCAAACGAACCCGGAATAATTCTAAAATTTAGCACGTTTCTTCTATTTGGTCTAATCTGCCTGTGTGAAAAAATTAAGGCGGGAGAAGGCAGTGTACGTATGTCATTTCGCACACGGATATGACACGTTCCCTCTCGGAAGCACGAGCCATCTTGAGGGAAGCTCCGGTTTGCAATAAGCTTACACCAAAGCTTGTCCCAATTCATCCAAAAGAATTACCGCAGCATGTAGCTGCCATGTCATGACACCACGCCAAGTTTCATGATTTTCAGGCATGTTTTGGAATTACAGTAATTAAAACCAAGTTTGTCAATATTTCCAGCCGAGCCACCATGCCCAGATGTTTGAATTTCTCTCCCATCTTTTGCATGGGACCTTGAAATTCACCCAATGACACACATGTGATTTTTCAAACAACTTTGGTGCACTGGAGCCTGTGCTTGTATTTCAAATTCGAATTATGCACATGAAATGTGTAGAAACTCTATTAATGCATAAAAAAGGCCAAACCAACCCGGAATAATTCCAAAATTTAGCACGTTTCTTCTATTTTGTCTAATCTGCCTGTGTGAAAAAATTATGGCGGGAAAATGCAGTGTACGTATGTCGTTTCGCACACGGAGGTGACACGTTCCCTCTCGAAACCATGAGCCATCTTGAGGGAAGCTCCGGTTTGCAAGAAGCTTACACCAAAGGTTGTCCCAATTCAGCCAAAAGAATTACCGCAGCATCTTGGTTCCATGTCATGACACCACGCCAAGTTTCCTGATTTTCAGGCATGTTTTGGAATTACAAAAATTAAAAAACCAAGTTTCTCAATCTTTCCAGCTGAGCCACCACGCCCAGATGTTTGAATTTCACTCCCATCTCTTGCATGGGACCTAGAAATTCACCCAAGGACACACATGTGATTTTTCAAAAAACTTTGGTGCACTGGAGCCTGTGCTTGTAGTTCAAATTCGAATTATGCACATGAAATGCGTAGAAACTCTATTAATGCATAAAAAGGCTAAACAAACCCAGAATAATTCCGAAATTTAGCACACATTTCTTCTATTTGGTCTAATCTGTCTGTGTAAAAAAAATAAGGCGGGAGAAGGCAATGTACGTATGTGGTTTCGCACACGGAGATGACATGTTCCCTCTCGGAAGCACGAGCCATCTTGAGGGAAGCTCTGGTTTGCAAGAAGCTTACACCAAAGCTTGTCCCAATTCAGCCAAAAGAATTTCCGCAGCATGTTGGTGCCATGTCATGACACCACACCAAGTTTCTCAATATTTCCAGCCGAGCCAGCACGCCCAGATGTTTGAATTGCACTCCCATCGCTTGCATGAGACCAGGAAATTCACCCAATGACACACATGTGATTTTTCAAACAATTTTGGTGCACTGGAGCCTCTGCTTGTAGTTCAAATTCGAATTATGCAAATGAAATGCGTAGAAACTCAATTAATGCATAAAAAGGCCAAAGGAACCTGGAATAATTCTAAAATTTAGCACGTTTCTTCTATTTGGTCTAATCTGCCTGTGTGAAAAAATTAAGGCGGGAGAAGGCAGTGTACGTATGTCATTTCGCACACGGATATGACACGTTCCCTCTCGGAAGCACGAGCCATCTTGAGGGAAGCTCCGATTTGCAATAAGCTTACACCAAAGCTTGTCCCAATTCATCCAAAAGAATTACCGCAGCATGTAGCTGCCATGTCATGACACCACGCCAAGTTTCATGATTTTCAGGCATGTTTTGGAATTACAGTAATTAAAAACCAAGGTTGTCATTATTTCCAGCCGAGCCACCATGCCCAGATGTTTGAATTTCACTCCCATCTTTTGCATGGGACCTTGAAATTCACCCAATGACACACATGTGATTTTTCAAACAACTTTGGTGCACTGGAGCCTGTGCTTGTATTTCAAATTGGAATTATGCAAATGAATTGCATAGAAACTCAATTAATGCATAAAAAAGGCCAAACCAACCCGGAATAATTTCAAAATTTAGCATGTTTCTTCTATTTTGTCTAATCTGCCTGTGTGAAAAAATTAAGGCGGGAAAAGGCAGTGTACGTATGTCGTTTCGCACACGGAGGTGACACGTTCCCTCTCGAAACCACGAGCCATCTTGAGGGAAGCTCCGGTTTGCAAGAAGCTTACACCAAAGCTTGTCCCAATTCAGCCAAAAGAATTACCGCAGCATATTGATTCCATGTCATGACACCACGCCAAGTTTCCTGATTTTCAGGCATGTTTTGGAATTACAAAAATTAAAAAACCAAGTTTCTCAATCTTTCCAGCTGAGCCACCACGCCCAGATGTTTGAATTTCACTCCCATCTCTTGCATGGGACCTAGAAATTCACCCAAGGACACACATGTGATTTTTCAAAAAACTTTGGTGCATTGGAGCCTGTGCTTGTAGTTCAAATTCGAATTATGCACATGAAATGCGTAGAAACTCTATTAATGCATAAAAAGGCTAAACAAACCCGGAATAATTCCGAAATTTAGCACACATTTCTTCTATTTGGTCTAATCTGTCTGTGTAAAAAAATTAAGGCGGGAGAAGGCAATGTACGTATGTGGTTTCGCACACGGAGATGACATGTTCCCTCTCGGAAGCACGAGCCATCTTGAGGGAAGCTCTAGTTTGCAAGAAGCTTACACCAAAGCTTGTCCCAATTCAGCCAAAAGAATTTCCGCAGCATGTTGGTGCCATGTCATGACACCACACCAAGTTTCTCAATATTTCCAGCCGAGCCAGCACGCCCAGATGTTTGAATTGCACTCCCATCGCTTGCATTAGACCTAGAAATTCACCCAATGACACACATGTGATTTTTCAAATAATTTTGGTGCACTGGAGCCTCTGCTTGTAGTTCAAATTCGAATTATGCAAATGAAATGCGTAGAAACTCAATTAATGCATAAAAAGGCCAAACGAACCCGGAATAATTCTAAAATTTAGCACGTTTCTTCTATTTGGTCTAATCTGCCTGTGTGAAAAAATTAAGGCGGGAGAAGGCAGTGTACGTATGTCATTTCGCACACGGATATGACACGTTCCCTCTCGGAAGCACGAGCCATCTTGAGGGAAGCTCCGGTTTGCAATAAGCTTACACCAAAGCTTGTCCCAATTCATCCAAAAGAATTACCGCAGCATGTAGCTGCCATGTCATGACACCACGCCAAGTTTCATGATTTTCAGGCATGTTTTGGAATTACAGTAATTAAAACCAAGTTTGTCAATATTTCCAGCCGAGCCACCATGCCCAGATGTTTGAATTTCTCTCCCATCTTTTGCATGGGACCTTGAAATTCACCCAATGACACACATGTGATTTTTCAAACAACTTTGGTGCACTGGAGCCTGTGCTTGTATTTCAAATTCGAATTATGCACATGAAATGTGTAGAAACTCTATTAATGCATAAAAAAGGCCAAACCAACCCGGAATAATTCCAAAATTTAGCACGTTTCTTCTATTTTGTCTAATCTGCCTGTGTGAAAAAATTATGGCGGGAAAATGCAGTGTACGTATGTCGTTTCGCACACGGAGGTGACACGTTCCCTCTCGAAACCATGAGCCATCTTGAGGGAAGCTCCGGTTTGCAAGAAGCTTACACCAAAGGTTGTCCCAATTCAGCCAAAAGAATTACCGCAGCATCTTGGTTCCATGTCATGACACCACGCCAAGTTTCCTGATTTTCAGGCATGTTTTGGAATTACAAAAATTAAAAAACCAAGTTTCTCAATCTTTCCAGCTGAGCCACCACGCCCAGATGTTTGAATTTCACTCCCATCTCTTGCATGGGACCTAGAAATTCACCCAAGGACACACATGTGATTTTTCAAAAAACTTTGGTGCACTGGAGCCTGTGCTTGTAGTTCAAATTCGAATTATGCACATGAAATGCGTAGAAACTCTATTAATGCATAAAAAGGCTAAACAAACCCAGAATAATTCCGAAATTTAGCACACATTTCTTCTATTTGGTCTAATCTGTCTGTGTAAAAAAAATAAGGCGGGAGAAGGCAATGTACGTATGTGGTTTCGCACACGGAGATGACATGTTCCCTCTCGGAAGCACGAGCCATCTTGAGGGAAGCTCTGGTTTGCAAGAAGCTTACACCAAAGCTTGTCCCAATTCAGCCAAAAGAATTTCCGCAGCATGTTGGTGCCATGTCATGACACCACACCAAGTTTCTCAATATTTCCAGCCGAGCCAGCACGCCCAGATGTTTGAATTGCACTCCCATCGCTTGCATGAGACCAGGAAATTCACCCAATGACACACATGTGATTTTTCAAACAATTTTGGTGCACTGGAGCCTCTGCTTGTAGTTCAAATTCGAATTATGCAAATGAAATGCGTAGAAACTCAATTAATGCATAAAAAGGCCAAAGGAACCTGGAATAATTCTAAAATTTATCACGTTTCTTCTATTTGGTCTAATCTGCCTGTGTGAAAAAATTAAGGCGGGAGAAGGCAGTGTACGTATGTCATTTCGCACACGGATATGACACGTTCCCTCTCGGAAGCACGAGCCATCTTGAGGGAAGCTCCGATTTGCAATAAGCTTACACCAAAGCTTGTCCCAATTCATCCAAAAGAATTACCGCAGCATGTAGCTGCCATGTCATGACACCACGCCAAGTTTCATGATTTTCAGGCATGTTTTGGAATTACAGTAATTAAAAACCAAGGTTGTCATTATTTCCAGCCGAGCCACCATGCCCAGATGTTTGAATTTCACTCCCATCTTTTGCATGGGACCTTGAAATTCACCCAATGACACACATGTGATTTTTCAAACAACTTTGGTGCACTGGAGCCTGTGCTTGTATTTCAAATTGGAATTATGCAAATGAATTGCATAGAAACTCAATTAATGCATAAAAAAGGCCAAACCAACCCGGAATAATTTCAAAATTTAGCATGTTTCTTCTATTTTGTCTAATCTGCCTGTGTGAAAAAATTAAGGCGGGAAAAGGCAGTGTACGTATGTCGTTTCGCACACGGAGGTGACACGTTCCCTCTCGAAACCACGAGCCATCTTGAGGGAAGCTCCGGTTTGCAAGAAGCTTACACCAAAGCTTGTCCCAATTCAGCCAAAAGAATTACCGCAGCATATTGATTCCATGTCATGACACCACGCCAAGTTTCCTGATTTTCAGGCATGTTTTGGAATTACAAAAATTAAAAAACCAAGTTTCTCAATCTTTCCAGCTGAGCCACCACGCCCAGATGTTTGAATTTCACTCCCATCTCTTGCATGGGACCTAGAAATTCACCCAAGGACACACATGTGATTTTTCAAAAAACTTTGGTGCATTGGAGCCTGTGCTTGTAGTTCAAATTCGAATTATGCACATGAAATGCGTAGAAACTCTATTAATGCATAAAAAGGCTAAACAAACCCGGAATAATTCCGAAATTTAGCACACATTTCTTCTATTTGGTCTAATCTGTCTGTGTAAAAAAATTAAGGCGGGAGAAGGCAATGTACGTATGTGGTTTCGCACACGGAGATGACATGTTCCCTCTCGGAAGCACGAGCCATCTTGAGGGAAGCTCTAGTTTGCAAGAAGCTTACACCAAAGCTTGTCCCAATTCAGCCAAAAGAATTTCCGCAGCATGTTGGTGCCATGTCATGACACCACACCAAGTTTCTCAATATTTCCAGCCGAGCCAGCACGCCCAGATGTTTGAATTGCACTCCCATCGCTTGCATGAGACCAGGAAATTCACCCAATGACACACATGTGATTTTTCAAACAATTTTGGTGCACTGGAGCCTCTGCTTGTAGTTCAAATTCGAATTATGCAAATGAAATGCGTAGAAACTCAATTAATGCATAAAAAGGCCAAAGGAACCTGGAATAATTCTAAAATTTAGCACGTTTCTTCTATTTGGTCTAATCTGCCTGTGTGAAAAAATTAAGGCGGGAGAAGGCAGTGTACGTATGTCATTTCGCACACGGATATGACACGTTCCCTCTCGGAAGCACGAGCCATCTTGAGGGAAGCTCCGATTTGCAATAAGCTTACACCAAAGCTTGTCCCAATTCATCCAAAAGAATTACCGCAGCATGTAGCTGCCATGTCATGACACCACGCCAAGTTTCATGATTTTCAGGCATGTTTTGGAATTACAGTAATTAAAAACCAAGGTTGTCATTATTTCCAGCCGAGCCACCATGCCCAGATGTTTGAATTTCACTCCCATCTTTTGCATGGGACCTTGAAATTCACCCAATGACACACATGTGATTTTTCAAACAACTTTGGTGCACTGGAGCCTGTGCTTGTATTTCAAATTGGAATTATGCAAATGAATTGCATAGAAACTCAATTAATGCATAAAAAAGGCCAAACCAACCCGGAATAATTTCAAAATTTAGCATGTTTCTTCTATTTTGTCTAATCTGCCTGTGTGAAAAAATTAAGGCGGGAAAAGGCAGTGTACGTATGTCGTTTCGCACACGGAGGTGACACGTTCCCTCTCGAAACCACGAGCCATCTTGAGGGAAGCTCCGGTTTGCAAGAAGCTTACACCAAAGCTTGTCCCAATTCAGCCAAAAGAATTACCGCAGCATATTGATTCCATGTCATGACACCACGCCAAGTTTCCTGATTTTCAGGCATGTTTTGGAATTACAAAAATTAAAAAACCAAGTTTCTCAATCTTTCCAGCTGAGCCACCACGCCCAGATGTTTGAATTTCACTCCCATCTCTTGCATGGGACCTAGAAATTCACCCAAGGACACACATGTGATTTTTCAAAAAACTTTGGTGCATTGGAGCCTGTGCTTGTAGTTCAAATTCGAATTATGCACATGAAATGCGTAGAAACTCTATTAATGCATAAAAAGGCTAAACAAACCCGGAATAATTCCGAAATTTAGCACACATTTCTTCTATTTGGTCTAATCTGTCTGTGTAAAAAAATTAAGGCGGGAGAAGGCAATGTACGTATGTGGTTTCGCACACGGAGATGACATGTTCCCTCTCGGAAGCACGAGCCATCTTGAGGGAAGCTCTAGTTTGCAAGAAGCTTACACCAAAGCTTGTCCCAATTCAGCCAAAAGAATTTCCGCAGCATGTTGGTGCCATGTCATGACACCACACCAAGTTTCTCAATATTTCCAGCCGAGCCAGCACGCCCAGATGTTTGAATTGCACTCCCATCGCTTGCATTAGACCTAGAAATTCACCCAATGACACACATGTGATTTTTCAAATAATTTTGGTGCACTGGAGCCTCTGCTTGTAGTTCAAATTCGAATTATGCAAATGAAATGCGTAGAAACTCAATTAATGCATAAAAAGGCCAAACGAACCCGGAATAATTCTAAAATTTAGCACGTTTCTTCTATTTGGTCTAATCTGCCTGTGTGAAAAAATTAAGGCGGGAGAAGGCAGTGTACGTATGTCATTTCGCACACGGATATGACACGTTCCCTCTCGGAAGCACGAGCCATCTTGAGGGAAGCTCCGGTTTGCAATAAGCTTACACCAAAGCTTGTCCCAATTCATCCAAAAGAATTACCGCAGCATGTAGCTGCCATGTCATGACACCACGCCAAGTTTCATGATTTTCAGGCATGTTTTGGAATTACAGTAATTAAAACCAAGTTTGTCAATATTTCCAGCCGAGCCACCATGCCCAGATGTTTGAATTTCTCTCCCATCTTTTGCATGGGACCTTGAAATTCACCCAATGACACACATGTGATTTTTCAAACAACTTTGGTGCACTGGAGCCTGTGCTTGTATTTCAAATTCGAATTCTGCACATGAAATGTGTAGAAACTCTATTAATGCATAAAAAAGGCCAAACCAACCCGGAATAATTCCAAAATTTAGCACGTTTCTTCTATTTTGTCTAATCTGCCTGTGTGAAAAAATTATGGCGGGAAAATGCAGTGTACGTATGTCGTTTCGCACACGGAGGTGACACGTTCCCTCTCGAAACCATGAGCCATCTTGAGGGAAGCTCCGGTTTGCAAGAAGCTTACACCAAAGGTTGTCCCAATTCAGCCAAAAGAATTACCGCAGCATCTTGGTTCCATGTCATGACACCACGCCAAGTTTCCTGATTTTCAGGCATGTTTTGGAATTACAAAAATTAAAAAACCAAGTTTCTCAATCTTTCCAGCTGAGCCACCACGCCCAGATGTTTGAATTTCACTCCCATCTCTTGCATGGGACCTAGAAATTCACCCAAGGACACACATGTGATTTTTCAAAAAACTTTGGTGCACTGGAGTCTGTGCTTGTAGTTCAAATTCGAATTATGCACATGAAATGCGTAGAAACTCTATTAATGCATAAAAAGGCTAAACAAACCCAGAATAATTCCGAAATTTAGCACACATTTCTTCTATTTGGTCTAATCTGTCTGTGTAAAAAAAATAAGGCGGGAGAAGGCAATGTACGTATGTGGTTTCGCACACGGAGATGACATGTTCCCTCTCGGAAGCACGAGCCATCTTGAGGGAAGCTCTGGTTTGCAAGAAGCTTACACCAAAGCTTGTCCCAATTCAGCCAAAAGAATTTCCGCAGCATGTTGGTGCCATGTCATGACACCACACCAAGTTTCTCAATATTTCCAGCCGAGCCAGCACGCCCAGATGTTTGAATTGCACTCCCATCGCTTGCATGAGACCAGGAAATTCACCCAATGACACACATGTGATTTTTCAAACAATTTTGGTGCACTGGAGCCTCTGCTTGTAGTTCAAATTCGAATTATGCAAATGAAATGCGTAGAAACTCAATTAATGCATAAAAAGGCCAAAGGAACCTGGAATAATTCTAAAATTTAGCACGTTTCTTCTATTTGGTCTAATCTGCCTGTGTGAAAAAATTAAGGCGGGAGAAGGCAGTGTACGTATGTCATTTCGCACACGCATATGACACGTTCCCTCTCGGAAGCACGAGCCATCTTGAGGGAAGCTCCGATTTGCAATAAGCTTACACCAAAGCTTGTCCCAATTCATCCAAAAGAATTACCGCAGCATGTAGCTGCCATGTCATGACACCACGCCAAGTTTCATGATTTCCAGGCATGTTTTGGAATTACAGTAATTAAAAACCAAGGTTGTCATTATTTCCAGCCGAGCCACCATGCCCAGATGTTTGAATTTCACTCCCATCTTTTGCATGGGACCTTGAAATTCACCCAATGACACACATGTGATTTTTCAAACAACTTTGGTGCACTGGAGCCTGTGCTTGTATTTCAAATTGGAATTATGCAAATGAATTGCATAGAAACTCAATTAATGCATAAAAAAGGCCAAACCAACCCGGAATAATTTCAAAATTTAGCATGTTTCTTCTATTTTGTCTAATCTGCCTGTGTGAAAAAATTAAGGCGGGAAAAGGCAGTGTACGTATGTCGTTTCGCACACGGAGGTGACACGTTCCCTCTCGAAACCACGAGCCATCTTGAGGGAAGCTCCGGTTTGCAAGAAGCTTACACCAAAGCTTGTCCCAATTCAGCCAAAAGAATTACCGCAGCATATTGATTCCATGTCATGACACCACGCCAAGTTTCCTGATTTTCAGGCATGTTTTGGAATTACAAAAATTAAAAAACCAAGTTTCTCAATCTTTCCAGCTGAGCCACCACGCCCAGATGTTTGAATTTCACTCCCATCTCTTGCATGGGACCTAGAAATTCACCCAAGGACACACATGTGATTTTTCAAAAAACTTTGCTGCATTGGAGCCTGTGCTTGTAGTTCAAATTCGAATTATGCACATGAAATGCTTAGAAACTCTATTAATGCATAAAAAGGCTAAACAAACCCGGAATAATTCCGAAATTTAGCACACATTTCTTCTATTTGGTCTAATCTGTCTGTGTAAAAAAATTAAGGCGGGAGAAGGCAATGTACGTATGTGGTTTCGCACACGGAGATGACATGTTCCCTCTCGGAAGCACGAGCCATCTTGAGGGAAGCTCTGGTTTGCAAGAAGCTTACACCAAAGCTTGTCCCAATTCAGCCAAAAGAATTTCCGCAGCATGTTGGTGCCATGTCATGACACCACACCAAGTTTCTCAATATTTCCAGCCGAGCCAGCACGCCCAGATGTTTGAATTGCACTCCCATCGCTTGCATTAGACCTAGAAATTCACCCAATGACACACATGTGATTTTTCAAATAATTTTGGTGCACTGGAGCCTCTGCTTGTAGTTCAAATTCGAATTATGCAAATGAAATGCGTAGAAACTCAATTAATGCATAAAAAGGCCAAACGAACCCGGAATAATTCTAAAATTTAGCACGTTTCTTCTATTTGGTCTAATCTGCCTGTGTGAAAAAATTAAGGCAGGAGAAGGCAGTGTACGTATGTCATTTCGCACACGGATATGACACGTTCCCTCTCGGAAGCACGAGCCATCTTGAGGGAAGCTCCGGTTTGCAATAAGCTTACACCAAAGCTTGTCCCAATTCATCCAAAAGAATTACCGCAGCATGTAGCTGCCATGTCATGACACCACGCCAAGTTTCATGATTTTCAGGCATGTTTTGGAATTACAGTAATTAAAACCAAGTTTGTCAATATTTCCAGCCGAGCCACCATGCCCAGATGTTTGAATTTCTCTCCCATCTTTTGCATGGGACCTTGAAATTCACCCAATGACACACATGTGATTTTTCAAACAACTTTGGTGCACTGGAGCTTGTGCTTGTATTTCAAATTCGAATTATGCACATGAAATGTGTAGAAACTCTATTAATGCATAAAAAAGGCCAAACCAACCCGGAATAATTCCAAAATTTAGCACGTTTCTTATATTTTGTCTAATCTGCCTGTGTGAAAAAATTATGGCGGGAAAATGCAGTGTACGTATGTCGTTTCGCACACGGAGGTGACACGTTCCCTCTCGAAACCACGAGCCATCTTGAGGGAAGCTCCGGTTTGCAAGAAGCTTACACCAAAGGTTGTCCCAATTCAGCCAAAAGAATTACCGCAGCATCTTGGTTCCATGTCATGACACCACGCCAAGTTTCCTGATTTTCAGGCATGTTTTGGAATTACAAAAATTAAAAAACCAAGTTTCTCAATCTTTCCAGCTGAGCCACCACGCGCAGATGTTTGAATTTCACTCCCATCTCTTGCATGGGACCTAGAAATTCACCCAAGGACACACATGTGATTTTTCAAAAAACTTTGGTGCACTGGAGCCTGTGCTTGTAGTTCAAATTTGAATTATGCACATGAAATGCGTAGAAACTCTATTAATGCATAAAAAGGCTAAACAAACCCAGAATAATTCCGAAATTTAGCACACATTTCTTCTATTTGGTCTAATCTGTCTGTGTAAAAAAAATAAGGCGGGAGAAGGCAATGTACGTATGCGGTTTCGCACACGGAGATGACATGTTCCCTCTCGGAAGCACGAGCCATCTTGAGGGAAGCTCTGGTTTGCAAGAAGCTTACACCAAAGCTTGTCCCAATTCAGCCAAAAGAATTTCCGCAGCATGTTGGTGCCATGTCATGACACCACACCAAGTTTCTCAATATTTCCAGCCGAGCCAGCACGCCCAGATGTTTGAATTGCACTCCCATCGCTTGCATGAGACCAGGAAATTCACCCAATGACACACATGTGATTTTTCAAACAATTTTGGTGCACTGGAGCCTCTGCTTGTAGTTCAAATTCGAATTATGCAAATGAAATGCGTAGAAACTCAATTAATGCATAAAAAGGCCAAAGGAACCTGGAATAATTCTAAAATTTAGCACGTTTCTTCTATTTGGTCTAATCTGCCTGTGTGAAAAAATTAAGGCGGGAGAAGGCAGTGTACGTATGTCATTTCGCACACGGATATGACACGTTCCCTCTCGGAAGCACGAGCCATCTTGAGGGAAGCTCCGATTTGCAATAAGCTTACACCAAAGCTTGTCCCAATTCATCCAAAAGAATTACCGCAGCATGTAGCTGCCATGTCATGACACCACGCCAAGTTTCATGATTTTCAGGCATGTTTTGGAATTACAGTAATTAAAAACCAAGGTTGTCATTATTTCCAGCCGAGCCACCATGCCCAGATGTTTGAATTTCACTCCCATCTTTTGCATGGGACCTTGAAATTCACCCAATGACACACATGTGATTTTTCAAACAACTTGTACGTATGTCATTTCACACATGAAATGCGTAGAAACTCTATTAATGCATAAAAAGTCCAAACATACCCGGAAAAATTCCAAAATTTAGCACATTTCTTCTATTTGGTCTAATCTGCCTGTGTAAAAAAATTAAGGTGGGAGAAGGCAGTGTACGTATGTTGTTTCACACATGGAGATGACACGTTCCCTCTCGGAAGCGCGAGCCATCTTGAGTTAAGCTCCAGTTTGCAAGAAGCTTACACCAAAGCTTGTCCCAATTCAGCCAAAAGAATTACCGCAGCATGTTGGTGCCATGTCATGACACCACGCCAAGTTTCATGATTTTCAGGCATGTTTTGGAATTACAGGAATTAAAAAACCAAGTTTCTCAATCTTTCCACGCGAGCCACCACTCCTAGATTTTGAATTTCACTCCCACCTCTTGCATGGGACCTAGAAATTCACCCTATGACAAAGCATGTGATTTTTCAAAAAACTTTGGTGCACTGGAGCCTATGCTTGTAGTTCAAATTTCAATTATGCACATGAAATGCGTAGAAACTCAATTAATGTGTAACAAAGGCCAAACGAACACGAAATAATTCCAAAATTTAGCACGTTTCTTCTATTTGGTCTAATGTACCTGTGTAAAAAAATTAATGCAGGAGAAGGTAGTGTACGTATGTCATTTCGCACACGGAGGTGACACATTCCCTCTCGGAACCACGAGCATTCTTGAGGGAAGCTCCGGTTTGCAAGAATCTTACACCAAAGCT
Organism: Triticum urartu; assembly: GCF_056163025.1. Lineage (NCBI taxonomy): Eukaryota > Viridiplantae > Streptophyta > Magnoliopsida > Poales > Poaceae > Triticum > Triticum urartu. Next base: position 305,667,747 of record NC_141878.1, read on the forward strand.
TTTCCCAATTCGGCCAAAAAAATTACCGCAGCATGTTGGTGACAAGTCATGGCACCATGGCAAGTTTCATGATTTTCAGGTGTGTTTTGGAATAACAGGAATTAAAAAACCAAGTTCCCCATCTTTCCGGCCAAGACACCACGAGCCTTCTTGACGGAAGCTCCGGTTTGCATGAAGCTTACACCAAAGCTTGTCCCAATTCAGCCAAAAGAATTACCGCAGCATAGTGGTTCCATGTCATGAAACCACGCCAAGTTTCATGATTTTCAGGCATGTTTTGGAATTACAGTAATTAAAAAACCAAGTTTCTCAATCTTTCCAGCCGAGCCACCACGCCCAGATGTTTGAATTTCACTCCCATCTCTTGCATGGGACCTTGAAATTCACCCAAGGACACACATGTGATTTTTCAAAAAACTTTGGTGCACTGGAGCCTGTGCTTTTAGTTCAAATTCGAATTTTGCACATGAAACGCGTAGAAACTCAATTTATGCATAAAAAGGCCAAACGAACCCGGAATAATTCCAAAATTTAGCATGTTTCTTCTATTTGGTCTAATCTGCCCGTGTAAAAAAATTAAGGCAGGAGAAGGCAGTGTACGTATGTCGTTTCGCACAGGGAGGTGACACCTTCCCTCTCGGAACCACGAGCCTTCTTGAGGGAAGCTCCGGTTTGCAAGAAGCTTACACCAAAGCTTGTCCCAATTCAGCCAAAAGAATTTCCGCAGCATGTTGGTGCCATGTCATGACACCACGCCAAGTTTCATGATTTTCAGGCATGTTTTGGAATTACAGGAATTAAAAAACCAAGTTTCTCAATATTTCCAGCCGAGCCAGCACGCCCAGATGTTTGAATTGCACTCCCATCGCTTGCATGAGACCTAGAAATTCACCCAATGACACACATGTGATTTTTCAAACAACTTTGGTGCACTGGAGCCTGTGCTTGTAGTTTAAATTTGAATTATGCACATGAAATGCGTAGAAACTCAATTAATGCATAACAAAGGCCAAACGAACACGGAATAATTCCAAAATTTAGCATGTTTCTTCTATTTGGTCTAATCTGCCTGTGTAAAAAAATTAAGGCGGGAGAAGGCAGTGTACGTCTGTCGTTTCGCACATGGAGATGACACGATCCCTCTCGGAAGCACGAGCCATCTTGAGGGAAGCTCCGGTTTGCAAGAAGCTTACACCAAAGCTTGTCCCAATTCGGCCAAAAAAATAACCGCGGCATGTTGGTGCCAAGTCATGACACCATGCCAAGTTTCATGATTTTCTGGTGTGTTTTGGAATAACAGGAATTAAAAAACCAAGTTTGCCAATCTTTCCGGCCGAGCCACCACGCCCAGATTTTTGAATTTCACTCCCATCTCTTGCGTGGGACCTAGAAATTCACCCAAGGACACACATGTGATTTTTCAAAAAACTTTGGTGCACTGGAGCCTGTGCTTGTAGTTCAAATTCGAATTATGCACATGAAATGCGTAGAAACTCTATTAATGCATAAAAAGGCTAAACAAACCTGGAATAATTCCGAAATTTAGCACACATTTCTTCTATTTGGTCTAATCTGCCAGTGTAAAGAAATTAAGGCGGTAGAAGCCAGTGTACGTATGTCGTTTCACACACGGAGATGACACGTTCCCTCTCGGAAGCATGAGCCATCTTGAGGGAAGCTCCAGTTTGCAAGATGCTTACACCAAAGCTTGTCCCAATTCAGCCGAAATAATTTCCGCAGGATGTTGGTGCCATGTCATGACACCACGCCAAGTTTCATGATTTTCAGGCATGTTTTGGAATTACAGGAATTAAAAAACCAAGTTTCTCAATCTTTCCAGCCGAGCCAGCACGCCCAGATGTTTGAATTGCACTCCCATCGCTTGCATGGGACCTAGAAATTCACCCAATGACACACATGTGATTTTTCAAACAACTTTGGTGCACTGGAGCCTGTGCTTGTAGTTCAAATATGAATTATGCACATGATATGCGTAGAAACTCAATTAATGCATAACAAAGGCCAAATGAACCCAGAATAATTTTAAAATTTAGCATGTTTCTTCTATTTGGTCTAATCTGCCTGTGTAAAAAAATTAAGGCAGGAGAAGGCAGCTTACGCATGTCGTTTCGCACACGGAGGTGACACGTTCCCTCTCGGAACCACGAGCCTTCTTGAGGGAAGCTCCAGTTTGCAAGAAACTTACACCAAAGCTTGTCCCAATTCAGCCAAAAGCATTACCGCAGCATGGTGGTTCCATGTCATGACACCATGCCAAGTTTCATGATTTTCAGGCAAGTTTTGGAATCACAGGAATTAAAAAACCAACTTTCTCAATCTTTCTAGTGTAGCCAACACGCCCAGAAGTTTGAATTGCAATCCCATCTCTTGCATGGGACCTAGAAATTCACCGAAGGACACACATGTGATTTTTCAAACAACTTTGGTGCACTGGAGCCTCTGCTTGTAGTTCACATTCGAATTATGCAAATGAAATGCGTAGAAACTCAACTAATGCATAAAAAGGCCAAACCAACCCGGAATAAATCCAAAATTTAGCACGTTTCTTCTATTTTGTCTAATCTGCCTGTGTGAAAAAATTAAGGCAGGAGAAGGCAGTGTACGTATGTCGTTTCGCACACGGAGGTGACACGTTCCCTCTCGAAAGCACGAGCCATCTTGAGGGAAGCTCCGATTTGCAAGAAGGTTAGACCAAAGCTTGTCCCAATTCAGCCAAAAGAATTACCGCAGCATATTGGTTCCATGTCATGACACCACGCCAAGTTTCATGATTTTCAAGCATGTTTTGGAATTACAGTAATTAAAAAAACAAGTTTCTCAATCTTTCCATCCGAGCCACAACGCCCAGATGTTTGAATTTCACTACCATCTCTTGCATGGGACCTAGAATTCACCCAAGGACACACATGTGATTTTTTAAACAACTTTGGTGCACTGGAGCCTGTGCTTTTAGTTCAAATTCGAATTTTGCACATGAAACGCGTAGAAACTCAATTTATGCATAAAAAGGCCAAACGAACACGGAATAATTCCAATATTTAGCACGTTTCTTCTATTTGGTCTAATCTGCCCGTGTAAAAAAATTAAGGAAGGAGAAGGCAGTGTACGTATGTCGTTTCGCACAGGGAGGTGACACCTTCCCTCTCGGAACCACGAGCCTTCTTGAGGGAAGCTCCGGTTTGCAAGAAGCTTCACCAAATCTTGTCCCAATTCAGCCAAAAGAATTTCCGCAGCATGTTGGTGCCATGTCATGACACCACGCCAAGTTTCATGATTTTCAGGCATGTTCTGGAATTACAGGAATTAAAAAACCAAGTTTCTCAATATTTCCAGCCAAGCCAGCACGCCGAGATGTTTGAATTGCACTCCCATCACTTGCATTAGACCTAGAAATTCACCCAATGACACACATGTGATTTTTCAAACAATTATGGTGCACTGGAGCCTCTGCTTGTAGTTCAAATTCGAATTATGCAAATGAAATGCGTAGAAACTCAATTAATGCATAAAAAGGCCAAACGAACCCGGAATAATTCTAAAATTTAGCACGTTTCTTCTATTTGGTCTAATCTGCCTGTGTGAAAAAATTAAGGCGGGAGAAGGCAGTGTACGTATGTCATTTCGCACACGGATATGACACGTTCCCTCTCGGAAGCACGAGCCATCTTGAGGGAAGCTCCGATTTGCAATAAGCTTACACCAAAGCTTGTCCCAATTCATCCAAAAGAATTACCGCAGCATGTAGCTGCCATGTCATGACACCACGCCAAGTTTCATGATTTTCAGGCATGTTTTGGAATTACAGTAATTAAAAACCAAGTTTGTCAATATTTCCAGCCGAGCCACCATGCCCAGATGTTTGAATTTCACTCCCATCTTTTGCATGGGACCTTCAAATTCACCCAATGACACACATGTGATTTTTCAAACAACTTTGGTGCACTGGAGCCTGTGCTTGTAGTTCAAATTCGAATTACGCACATGAAATGCGTAGAAACTCTATTAATGCATAAAAAGTCCAAACATACCCGGAAAAATTCCAAAATTTAGCACATTTCTTCTATTTGGTCTAATCTGCCTGTGTAAAAAAATTAAGGTGGGAGAAGGCAGTGTACGTATGTCGTTTCACACATGGAGATGACACGTTCCCTCTCGGAAGCACGAGCCATCTTGAGTTAAGCTCCAGTTTGCAAGAAGCTTACACCAAAGCTTGTCCCAATTCAGCCAAAAGAATTACCGCAGCATGTTGGTGCCATGTCATGACACCACGCCGAGTTTAATGATTTTCAGGCATGTTTTGGAATTACAGGAATTAAAAAACCAAGTTTCTCAATCTTTCCACCCGAGCCACCACTCCTAGATTTTGAATTTCACTTCCACCTCTTGCATGGGACCTAGAAATTCACCCTATGACAAAGCATGTGATTTTTCAAAAAACTTTGGTGCACTGGAGCCTATGCTTGTAGTTCAAATTTCAATTATGCACATGAAATGCGTAGAAACTCAATTAATGTGTAACAAAGGCCAAACGAACACGAAATAATTCCAAAATTTAGCACGTTTCTTCTATTTGGTCTAATGTACCTGTGTAAAAAAATTAATGCAGGAGAAGGCAGTGTACGTATGTCATTCCGCACACGGAGGTGACACATTCCCTCTCGGAACCACGAGCATTCTTGAGGGAAGCTCCGGTTTGCAAGAATCTTACACCAAAGCTTTTCCCAATTCAGCCAAAAAAATTACCGCAGCATGTTGGTGACAAGTCATGACACCATGGCAAGTTTCATGATTTTCAGGTGTGTTTTGGAATAACAGGAATTAAAAAACCATGTTCCCAATCTTTCCGGCCAAGACACCACGCCCAGATGTTTGAATTTCACTCCCATCTCTTGCATGGGACCTAGAAATTCACCCAAGGACACACATGTGATTTTTCAAAAAACTTTGGTGCACTGGAGCCTGTGCTTATAGTTCAAATTCGAATTATGCACATGAAATGCGTAGAAACTCTATTAATGCATAAAAAGGCCAAACAAACCCGGAATAATTCCAAATTTTAGCACACATTTCTTCTATTTGGTCTAATCTACGTGTGTAAAAAAATTAAGGCGGGAGAAGGCAGTGTACGTATGTCGTTTCGCACACGGAGATGACACATTCCCACTCGGAAGCACGAGCCATCTTGAGGGAAGCTCCGGTTTGCAAGAAGCTTACACCAAAGCTTGTCCCAATTCAGCCAAAAGAATTTTCGCAGCATGTTGGTGCCATGTCATGACAGCACGCCAAGTTTCATGATTTTCAGGCATGTTTTGGAATTACAGGAATTAAAAAACCAAGTTTCTCAATATTTCCAGCCAAGCCAGCACGCCGAGATGTTTGAATTGCACTCCCATCGCTTGCATTAGACCCAGAAATTCACGCAATGACACACATGTGATTTTTCAAACAACATTGGTGCACTTGAGCCTGTGCTTGTAGTTCAAATTTGAATTATGCACATGAAATGCGTAGAAACTCAATTAACGCATAACAAAGGCCAAACGAACCTGGAATAATTCGAAAATTTAGCACGTTTCTTCTATTTGGTCTAATCTGCCTGTGTAAAAATATTAAGGCAGGAGAACGCAGCTTACGCATGTCGTTTCGCACACGGAGGTGACACGTTCCCTCTCGGAACCACGAGCCCTCTTGAGGGAAGCTCAGGTTTGCAAGAAGCATACACCAAAGCTTGTCTCAATTCAGCCAAAGCATTACCGCAGCATGTTGGTGCCATGTCATGACACCATGCCAAGTTTCATGATTTTCAGGCATGTTTTGGAATCACAGGAACTACAAAACCAACTTTCTCAATCTTTCTAGCCGAGCCACCACGCCCAGATGTTTGAATTGCAATCCCATCTCTTCCATGGGACCTAGAAATTCACTCCAGGACACACATGTGATTTTTCAAACAACTTTGGTGCACTGGAGCCTGTGCTTGTATTTCAAATTCGAATTATGCAAATGAATTGCATAGAAACTCAATTAATGCATAAAAAATGCCAAACCAACCCGGAATAATTCCAAAATTTAGCACGTTTCTTCTATTTTGTCTAATATGCCTGTGTGAAAAAATTAAGGCGGGAGAAGGCAGTGTACGTATGTCGTTTCGCACACGGAGGTGACACGTTCCCTCTCGAAACCACGAGCCATCTTGAGGGAAGCTCCGGTTTGCAAGAAGCTTACACCAAAGCTTGTCCCAATTCAGCCAAAAGAATTACCGCGGCATATTGGTTCCATGTCATGACACCACGCCAAGTTTCCTGATTTTCAGGCATGTTTTGGAATTACAAAAATTAAAAAACCAAGTTTCTCAATCTTTCCAGCTGAGCCACCACGCCCAGATGTTTGAATTTCACTCCCATCTCTTACATGGGACTTAGAAATTCACCCAAGGACACACATGTGATTTTTCAAAAAACTTTGGTGCACTGGAGCCTGTGCTTGTAGTTCAAATTCGAATTATGCACATGAAATGCGTAGAAACTCTATTAATGCATAAAAAGGCTAAACAAACCCGGAATAATTCCGAAATTTAGCACACATTTCTTCTATTTTGTCTAATCTGTCGGTGTAAAAAAATTAAGGCGGGAGAAGGCAGTGTACGTATGTCGTTTCGCACACGGAGATGACACGTTCCCTCTAGGAAGCATGAGCCATCTTGAGGGAAGCTCTGCTTTGCAAGAAGCTTACACCAAAGCTTGTCCGAATTCAGCCAAAAGAATTTCCGCAGCATGTTCGTGCCATGTCATGACACCACACCAAGTTTCTCAATATTTCCAACCGAGCCAGCACGCCCAGATGTTTGAATTGCACTCCCATCGCTTGCATGAGACCTAGAAATTCACACAATGACACACATGTGATTTTTCAAACAATTTTGGTGCACTGGAGCCCCTGCTTGTAGTTCAAATTCGAATTATGCAAATGAAATGCGTAGAAACTCAATTAATGCATAAAAAGGCCAAACGAACCCGGAATAATTCTAAAATTTAGCACGTTTCTTCTATTTGGTCTAATCTGCCTGTGTGAAAAAATTAAGGCGGGAGAAGGCAGTGTACGTATGTCATTTCGCACACGGATATGACACGTTCCCTCTCGGAAGCACGAGCCATCTTGAGGGAAGCTCCGATTTGCGATAAGCTTACACCAAAGCTTGTCCCAATTCATCCAAAAGAATTACTGCAGCATGTAGCTGCCATGTCATGACACCACGCCAAGTTTCATGATTTTCAGGCATGTTTTGGAATTACAGTAATTAAAAACCAAGTTTCTCAATATTTCCAGCCGAGCCACCATGCCCAGATGTTTGAATTTCACTCCCATCTTTTGCGTGGGACCTTGAAATTCACCCAATGACACACATGTGATTTTTCAAACAAGTTTGGTGTACTGGAGCCTGTGCTTGTAGTTAAAATTCAAATTATACACATGAAATGCGTAGAAACTCTATTAATGCAAGAAGCTTACACTAAAGCTTGTCCCAATTCAGCCAAAAGAATTACCGCACCATGTTGGTGCCATGTCATGACACCACGCCAAGTTTCATGATTTTCAGGCACGTTTTGGAATTACAGGAATTAAAAAACCAAGTTTCCCAATCTTTCCAGCCGAGCCACCACTCCCAGATGGTTGAATTTCACTCCCATATCTTGCATGGGACCTAGAAATTCACCTAATGACAAAGCATGTGATTCCAACAACTTTGGTGCACTGGAGCCTGTGCTTGTAGTTCAAATTTCAATTATGCACATGAAATGTGTAGAAACTCAATTAATGTGTATCAAAGGCCAAACGAACACGGAATAATTCCAAAATTTAGCACGTTTCTTCTATTTGGTCTAATCTGCCTGTGTAAAAAAATTAATGCAGGAGAAGGCAGTGTACGTATGTCGTTTCGCACACGGAGGTGACACATTCCCTCTCGGAACCACGAGCATTCTTGAGGGAAGCCCTAGTTTGCAAGAAGCTTACACCAAAGCTTGTCCCAATTCGGCCAAAAAAATTACCGCAGCATATTGGTGCCAAGTCATGACACCATGCCAAGTTTAATGATTTTTAGGTGTGTTTTGGAATAACAGGAATTAAAAAACCAAGTTTCCCGATCGTTCCGGCCGAGCCACCATGCCCAAATGTTTTAATTTCACTCCCATCTCTTGCATGGGACCTAGAAATTCACCCAAGGACACACATGTGATTTTTCAAAAAACTTTGGTGCACTGGAGCATGTGCTTGTAGTTCAAATTCGAATTACGCACATGAAATGCGTAGAAACTCTATTAATGCATAAAAAGGCCAAACAAACCCAGAATAATTCCAAAATTTAGCACATTTCTTCTATTTTGTCTAATCTACCTGTGTAAAAAAATTAAGGCGGGAGAAGGCAGTGTACGTATGTCGTTTCGCACATGGAGATGACATGTTCCCTCTCGGTAGCACGAACCATCTTGAGGGAAGCTTCGGTTTGCAAGAAGCTTACACCAAAGTTTGTCCCAATTCAGCCAAAAGAATTACCGCAGCATGTTGGTGCCATGTCATGATACCACGCCAAATTTCATGATTTTCAGGCATGTTTTGGAATTACAGGAATTAAAAAACCAAGTTTCTCAATCTTTCCAGTCGAGCCAGCACGCCCGGATGTTTGAATTTCACTCCCATCTCTTGCATGGGACCTAGAAATTCACACAATGACACACATGTGATTTTTCAAACAATTTTGGTGCACTGGAGCCCCTGCTTGTAGTTCAAATTCGAATTATGCAAATGAAATGCGTAGAAACTCAATTAATGCATAAAAAGGCCAAACGAACCCGGAATAATTCTAAAATTTAGCACGTTTCTTATATTTGGTCTAATCTGCCTGTGTGAAAAAATTAAGGCGGGAGAAGGCAGTGTACGTATGTCATTTCGCACACGGATATGACACGTTCCCTCTCGGAAGCACGAGCCATCTTGAGGGAAGCTCCGATTTGCAATAAGCTTACACCAAAGCTTGTCCCAATTCATCCAAAAGAATTACTGCAGCATGTAGCTGCCATGTCATGACACCACGCCAAGTTTCATGATTTTCAGGCATGTTTTGGAATTACAGTAATTAAAAACCAAGTTTCTCAATATTTCCAGCCGAGCCACCATGCCCAGATGTTTGAATTTCACTCCCATCTTTTGCATGGGACCTTGAAATTCACCCAATGACACACATGTGATTTTTCAAACAAGTTTGGTGCACTGGAGCCTGTGCTTGTAGTTAAAATTCAAATTATACACATGAAATGCGTAGAAACTCTATTAATGCAAGAAGCTTACACTAAAGCTTGTCCCAATTCAGCCAAAAGAATTACCGCAGCATGTTGGTGCCATGTCATGACACCACGCCAAGTTTCATGATTTTCAGGCACGTTTTGGAATTACAGGAATTAAAAAACCAAGTTTCCCAATCTTTCCAGCCGAGCCACCACTCCCAGATGGTTGAATTTCACTCCCATATCTTGCATGGGACCTAGAAATTCACCTAATGACAAAGCATGTGATTCCAACAACTTTGGTGCACTGGAGCCTGTGCTTGTAGTTCAAATTTCAATTATGCACATGAAATGTGTAGAAACTCAATTAATGTGTATCAAAGGCCAAACGAACACGGAATAATTCCAAAATTTAGCACGTTTCTTCTATTTGGTCTAATCTGCCTGTGTAAAAAAATTAATGCAGGAGAAGGCAGTGTACGTATGTCGTTTCGCACACGGAGGTGACACATTCCCTCTCGGAACCACGAGCATTCTTGAGGGAAGCCCTAGTTTGCAAGAAGCTTACACCAAAGCTTGTCCCAATTCGGCCAAAAAAATTACCGCAGCATATTGGTGCCAAGTCATGACACCATGCCAAGTTTAATGATTTTTAGGTGTGTTTTGGAATAACAGGAATTAAAAAACCAAGTTTCCCGATCGTTCCGGCCGAGCCACCATGCCCAAATGTTTTAATTTCACTCCCATCTCTTGCATGGGACCTAGAAATTCACCCAAGGACACACATGTGATTTTTCAAAAAACTTTGGTGCACTGGAGCATGTGCTTGTAGTTCAAATTCGAATTACGCACATGAAATGCGTAGAAACTCTATTAATGCATAAAAAGGCCAAACAAACCCAGAATAATTCCAAAATTTAGCACACATTTCTTCTATTTGGTCTAATCTGCCTGTGTAAAAAAATTAATGCAGGAGAAGGCAGTGTACGTATGTCGTTTCGCACATGGAGGTGACACGTTCCCTCTCGGAACTACGAGCATTCTTGAGGGAAGCTCCAATTTGCAAGAATCTTACACCAAAGCTTGTCCCAATTCGGCCAAAAGAATTACCGCAGCATGTTGGTGCCAAGTCATGACACCATGCCAAGTTTCATGATTTTCAAGTGTGTTGTGGAATTACAAGAATTAAAAAACCAAGTTTCCCAATCTTTCCGGCCGAGCCACCACGCCCAGATGTTTGAATTTCACTCCCATCTCCTGCATGGGACCTAGAAATTCACCCAATGACACACATGTGATTTTTCAAACAACTTTGGTGCACTGGAGCCTGTCCTCGTAGTTCAAATTCGAATTATGCACATGAAATGCGTAGAAACTCTATTAATGCATAAAAAGGCCAAACAAACCCGGAAAAATTCCAAAATTTAGCACATTTCTTCTATTTGGTCTAATCTGCCTATGTAAAAAAATTATGGCGGGAGAAGGCGGTGTACGGATGTCATTTCGCACACGGAGATGACACGTTCCCTCTCGGAAGCACGAGCCATCTTGAGGGAAGCTTCGGTTTGCAAGAAGCTTACACCAAAGCTTGTCTCAAATCAGCCAAAAGAATTACCGCAGCATGTTGGTGCCATGTCATGACACCACGCCAAGTTTCATGATTTTCAGGCATGTTTTGGAATTACAGGAATTATAAAACCAAGTTTCCCAATCTTTCCAGCCGAGCCACCACTCCCAGATGGTTGAATTTCACTCCCATCTATTGCATGGGACCTAGAAATTCATCGAATGACAACGCATGTGATTTTTCAAACAACTTTGGTGCACTGGTGCCTGTGCTTGTAGTTCAAATTTCAATTATGCACATGAGATGTGTAGAAACTCAATTAATGTGTATCAAAGGCCAAACGAACATGGAATAATTCCAAAATTTACCACGTTTCTTCTATTTGGTCTAATCTACCCGTGTAAAAAAATTAATGCAGGAGAAGGCAGTGTACGTATGTCGTTTCGCACACGGAGGTGACACATTCCCTCTCGGAACCACGACCATTCTTGTGGGAAGCTCCAGTTTGCAAGAAGCTAACACCAAGTTTCTCAATCTTTCAGCCGAACCAGCACTCCCAGATGGTTGAATTTCACTCCCATCTCTTGCATGGGACCTAGAAATTCACCCAATGACAAAGCATGTGATTTTTCAAACAACTTTGGTGCACTGTAGCCTGTGCTTGTAGTTCAAATTTCAATTATGCACATGAAACGCGTAGAAACTCAATTAATGTGTAACAAAGGCCAAACGAACACGGAATAATTCCAAAATTTAGCACGTTTCTTCTATTTGGTCTAATCTGCCTGTGTAAAAAAATTAATGCAGGAGAATGCAGTGTACGTATGTCGTTTCACACACGGAGATGACACATTCCCTCTTGGAAGCACGAGCCATCTTGAGGAAAGCTCCGGTTTGCAAGAAGCTTACAACAAAGCTTGTCCCAATTCAGCCAAAAGAATTACCGCAGCATGTTGGTGCCATGTCATGACACCACGCCAAGTTTCATGATTTCCAGGCATGTTTTGGAATTATAGGAATTAAAAAACCAAGTTTCCCAATCTTTCCAGCCGAGCCACCAATCCCAGATGGTTGAATTTCACTCCCATCTCTTGCATGGGACCTAGAAATTCACCTAATGACAAAGCATGTGATTTTATAAACAACTTTGGTGCACTGGAGCCTGTGCTTGTAGTTCAAATTTCAATTATGCACATGAAATGTGTAGAAACTCAATTAATGTGTATCAAAGGCCAAACGAACACGGAATAATTCCAAAATTTAGCACGTTTCTTCTATTTGGTCTAATCTACATGTGTAAAAAATTAATGCAGGAGAAGGCAGTGTACGTATGTCGTCTCGCACACGGAGGTGACACATTCCCTCTCGGAACCACGAGCATTCTTGAGGGAAGCTCCGGTTTGCAAGAAGCTTACACCAAAGCTTGTCCCAATTTGGCCAAAAAAATTACCGCAGCATGTTGGTGCCAAGTCATGACACCATGCCAAGTTTCATGATTTTCAAGTGTGTTTTGGAATTACAGGAATTAAAAAACCAAGTTTCCCAATCTTTCCGACCGAGCCACCACGCCCAGATGTTTGAATTTCACTCCCATCTCCTGCATGGGACCTAGAAATTCACCCTGGACACACATGTGATTTTTCAAACAACTTTGGTGCACTAGAGCCTGTGCTTGTAGTTCAAATTCGAATTATGCACATGAAATGCGTCGAAACTCTATTAATGCATAAAAAGGACAAACAAACCCGGAATAATTCCAAAATCTAGCACACATTTCTTCTATTTGGTCTAATCTGCCTGTGTAAAAGAATTTAGGCGGGAGAAGGTAGTGTACGTATGTCGTTTCGCTCACGGAGATGACACGTTCCCTCTCGGAAGCACGAGCCATCTTGAGGGAAGCTCCGGTTTGCAAGAAGCTTACACCAAAGCTTGTCCCAATTCAGCCGAAAGAATTACCGCAGCATGTTGGTGCCATGTCTTGACACCACGCCAAGTTTCATGATTTTCAGGCATGTTTTGGAATTATAGGAATTAAAAAACCAAGTTTCCCAATCTTTCCAGCTGAGCCACCACTCCCAGATGGTTGAATTTCACTCCCATCTCTTGCATGGGACCTAGAAATTCACCTAATGACAAAGCATGTGATTTTTCAAACAACTTTGGTGCACTGGAGCCTGTGCTTGTAGTTCAAATTTCAATTATGCACATGAAATGTGTAGAAACTCAATTAATGTGTATCATAGGCCAAACGAACACGGAATAATTCCAAAATTTAGCACGTTTCTTCTATTTGGTCTAATCTGCATGTGTAAAAAATTAATGCAGGAGAAGGCAGTGTACGTATGTCGTTTCGCACACGGAGGTGACACATTCCCTCTCGGAGCCACGAGCATTCTTGAGGGAAGCTCCGGTTTGCAAGAAGCTTATACCAAAGCTTGTCCCAATTTGGCCAAAAAAATTACCGCAGCATGTTGGTGCCAAGTCATGACACCATGCCAAGTTTCATGATTTTCAGGTGTGTTTTGGAATAACAGGAATTAAAAAACCAAGTTTCCCAATCTTTCCGGCCGAGCCACCACGCCCAGATGTTTTAATTTCACTCCCATCTCTTGCATGGGACCTAGAAATTCACCCAAGGACACACATGTGATTTTTAAAAAAACTTTGGTTCACTAGAGCCTATGCTTGTAGTTCAAATTCGAATTATGCACATGAAATGCGTAGAAACTCTATTAATGCATAAAAAGGCCAAACAAACCCGGAATAATTCCAAAATTTAGCACACATTTCTTCTATTTGGTCTAATCTGCCTGTGTAAAAAAATTAAGGCGGGAGAAGGCAGTGTACGTATGTCGTTTCGCTCACGGAGATGACACGTTCCCTCTCGGAAGCACGAGCCATCTTGAGGGAAGCTCCGGTTTGCAAGAAGCTTACACCAAAGCTTGTCCCAATTCAGCCGAAAGAATTACCGCAGTATGTTGGTGCCATGTCATGTAACCACGCCAAGTTTCATGATTTTTAGGCATGTTTTGGAATTATAGGAATTAAAAACCCAAGTTTCTCAATCTTTCCAGCCGAGCCACCATGCCCAGATGGTTGAATTTCACTCCCATCTATTGCATGGGACCTAGAAATTTAGCCAATGACAGACATGTGGTTTTTCAAACAACTCTGGTGCACTGGAGCCTGTGCTTGTAGTTCAAATTTCAATTATGCACGTGAAATGTGTAGAAACTCAATTAATGCATAACAAAGGCCAAACGAACACGGAATAATTCCAAAATTCAGCACGTTTCTTCTATTTGGTCTAATCTGCCTGTGTAAAAAAATTAATGCAGGAGAAGGCAGTGTACGTATGTCGTTTCGCACATGGAGGTGACACGTTCCCTCTCAGAACAACGAGCATTCTTGACGGAAGCTCCAGATTGCAAGAAGCTTACACCAAAGCTTGTCCCAATTCAGCCAAAAGAATTACCGCAGCCTGTTGGTGCCATGTCATGACACCATGCCAAGTTTCATGATTTTCAAGTGTGTTTTGGAATTACGGGAATTAAAAAACCAAGTTTCCCAATCTTTCCAACCGAGCCACCAAGCCCAGATGTTTGAATTTCACTCCCATCTCCTGCATGGGACCTAGAAATTCACCCAAGGACACACATGTGATTTTTCAAACAACTTTGGTGCACTGGAGCCTGTGCTTGTAGTTCAAATTTCAATTATGCACATGAAATGCGTAGAAACTCAACTAATGCGTAACAAAGGCCAAACAAACACGGAATAATTCCAAAATTTAGCATGTTTCTTCTATTTGGTCTAATCTGCCTGTGTAAAAAAAATTAATGCAGGAGTAGGCAGTGTACGTATGTCGTTTCGGACATGGAGGTGACACGTTCCCTCTCAGAACCACGAGCATTCTTGAGGGAAGCTCCAGCTTGCAAGAAGCTTACACCAAAGCTTGTCCCAATTCGGCCATAAAAATTACCGCAGCATGTTGGTGCCAAGTCATGACACCATGCCAAGTTTCATGATTTTCAAGTGTGTTTTGGAATTACAGGAATTAAAAAACCAAGTTTCCCAATCTTTCCGGCCGAGCCACCACGCCCAAATGTTTGAATTTCACTCCCATCTCCTGCATGGGAGCTAGAAATTGACCCAAGGACACACATGTGATTTTTCAAACAACATTGGTGCACTGGAGCCTGTGCTTGAAGTTCAAATTCGAATTATGCACATTAAATGCGTAGAAACTCTATTAGTGCATAAAAAGGCCAAACAAACCCGGAAAATTCCAAAATTTAGCTCATTTCTTCTATTTTGTCTAATCTGCCTATGTAAAAAAATTATGGCGGGAGAAGGCAGTGTACGTATGTCGTTTCACACACGGAGATGACACGTTCCCTCTCGGAAGCACGAGCCATCTTGAGGGAAGCTCCGGTTTGCAAGAAGCTTACACCAAAGCTTGTCCCAATTCGGCCAAAAAAATTACCGCAGCATGTTTGTGCCAAGTCATGACACCATGCCAAGTTTCATGATTTTCAGGTGTTGTTTTGGAATAACAGGAATTAAAAAACCAAGTTTCCCAATCTTTCTGGCCGAGCCACCATGCCCAGATGTTTTAATTTCATTCCCATCTCTTGCATGGGACCTAGAAATTCACCCAAGGACACACATGTGATTTTTCAAAAAACATTGGTGCACTGGAGCCTGTGCTTGTAGTTCAAATTCGAATTAAGCACATGAAATGTGTAGAAATTCTATTAATGCAAAAAAGGCCAAACAAACCCAGAATAATTCCAAAATTTAGCACACATTTCTTCTATTTGGTCTAATCTGCCTGTGTAAAAAAATTAATGAAGGAGAAGGCATTGTACGTATGTCGTTTCGCACACGGAGATGACACGTTCCTGTCGGAACCACGAGCATTCTTGAGCGAAGCTCCGGTTTGCAAGAAGCTTACACCAAAGCTTGTCCCAATTCGGCCAAAAAAATAGACCAAATGGTTGAAATCACCCAAAGCTTGTCCCAATTCGACATTATTTTCTTTCCAGCCGAGCCACCACTCCCAGATGGTTGAATTACGCTCCCATCTCTTGCATGGGACCTAGAAATTCACCCAATGACAAAGCATGTGATTTTTCAAACAACTTTGGTGCACTGGAGCCTGTGCTTGTAGTTCAAATTTCAATTATGCACATGAAATGCGTAGAAACTCAATTAATGTGTAACAAAGGCCAAACGAACACGGAATAATTCCAAAATTTAGCATGTTTCTTCTATTTGGTCTAATCTGCCTGTGTATAAAAATTAATGCAGGAGAAGGCAGTGTACGTATGTCGTTTCGCACACGGAGGTGACACATTCCCTCTTGGAAACACGAGCATTCTTGAGGGAAGCTACAGTTTGCAAGAAGCTAACACCAAAGCTTGTCCCAATTCAGCCAAAAGAATTACCGCAACATGTTGGTGCCATGTCATGACACCACGCCAAGTTTCATGATTTTAAGGCATGTTTTGGAATTATAGGAATTAAAAACCCAAGTTTCTCAATCTTTCCAGCCGAGCCACCATGCCCAGATGGTTGAATTTAACTCCCATCTCTTGCATGGGACCTAGAAATTCACCCAATGACACACATGTGATTTTTGAAACAACTTTGGTGCACTGGAGCCTGTGCTTGTAGTTCAAATTTCAATTATGCACATGAAATGCGTAGAAACTCAATTAATGCGTAACAAAGGCCAAACGAACACGGAATAATTCCAAAATTTAGCACATTTCTTCTATTTGGTCTAATCCGCCTGTGTAAAAAAATTAATGCAGGAGAAGGCAGTGTACGTATGTTGTTTCGCACATGGAGGTGACACGTTCCCTCTCGGAACCACGAGCATTCTTGAGGGAAGCTCCGGATTGCAAGAAGCTTACATCAAAGCTTGTCCCAATTCGGCCAAAAAAATTACCGCAGCATGTTGGTGCCAAGTCATGACACCATGCCAAGTTTCATGATTTTCAAGTGTGTTTTGGAATTACAGGAATTAAAAAACCAAGTTTCCCAATCTTTCCAGCCGAGCCACCACTCCCAAATGGTTGAATATCACTCCCATCTCTTTCATGGGACCTAGAAATTCACCCAATGACAAAGCATGTGATTTTTAAAACAACTTTGGTGCACTGGAACCTGTGCTTGTAGTTCAAATTTCAATTATGCACATGAAATGCGTAGAAACTCAATTAATGCATAACAAAGGCCAAACGAACACGGAATAATTCCAAAATTTAGCACGTTTCTTCTATTTGGTCTAATCTGCCTGTGTAAAAAAATTAATGCAAGAGACGGCAGTGTACGTATGTCGTTTCGCACACGGAGGTGACACATTCCCTCTCGGAACCACGAGCATTCTTGAGGGAAGCCCTAGTTTGCAAGAAGCTAACACCAAGTTTCTCAATCTTTCCAGCCGAACCAGCACTCCCAGATGGTTGAATTTCACTCCCATCTCTTGCATGGGACCTAGAATTCACCCAATGACAAAGCATGTGATTTTTCAAACAACTTTGGTGCACTGGAGCCTGTGCTTGTAGTTCAAATTTCAATTATGCACATGAAATGCGTAGAAACTCAATTAATGCATAACAAAGGCCAAACGAACACGGAATAATTCCAAAATTTAGCACGTTTCTTCTATTTGGTCTAATCTGCCTGTGTAAAAAAATTAATGCAGGAGACGGCAGTGTACGTATGTCGTTTCGCACACGGAGGTGACACCTTCCCTCTCGGAACCACGAGCATTCTTGAGGGAAGCCCTAGTTTGCAAGAAGCTAACACCAAGTTTCTCAATCTTTCCAGCCGAACCATCACTCCCAGATGGTTGAATTTCACTCCCATCTCTTGCATGGGACCTAGAATTCACCCAATGACAAAGCATGTGATTTTTCAAACAACTTTGGTGCACTGGAGCCTGTGCTTGTAGTTCAAATTTCAATTATGCACATGAAATGCGTAGAAACTCAATTAATGTGTAACAAAGGCCAAACGAACATGGAATAATTCCAAAATTTAGCACGTTTCTTCTATTTGGTCTAATCTGCCTGTGTAAAAAATTAATGCAGGAGAAGGCAGTGTACGTATGTCGTTTCGCACACGGAGGTGACACATTCCCTCTTGGAAAGACGAGCATTCTTGAGGGAAGCTACAGTTTGCAAGAAGCTTACACCAAAGCTTGTCCCAATTCAGCCAAAAGAATTACCGCAACTTGTTGGTGCCATGTCATGACACCACGCCAAGTTTCATGATTTTAAGGCATGTTTTGGAATTATAGGAATTAAAAACCCAAGTTTCTCAATCTTTCCAGCCGAGCCACCATGCCCAGATGGTTGAATTTCACTCCCATCTCTTGCATGGGACCTAGAAATTCACCCAATTACACACATGTGATTTTTGAAACAACTTTGGTGCACTGGAGCCTGTGCTTGTAGTTCAAATTTCAATTATGCACATGAAATGCGTAGAAACTCAATTAATGCGTAACAAAGGCCAAACTAACACGGAATAATTCCAAAATTTAGCATATTTCTTCTATTTGGTCTAATCCCCCTATGTAAAAAAATTAATGCAGGAGAAGGCAGTGTACGTATGTTGTTTCGCACATGGAGGTGACACGTTCCCTCTCGGAACCATGAGCATTCTTGAGGGAAGCTCCGGATTGCAAGAAGCTTACATCAAAGCTTGTCCCAATTCGGCCAAAAAAATTACCGCAGCATGTTGGTGCCAAGTCATGACACCATGCCAAGTTTCATGATTTTCAAGTGTGTTTTGGAATTACAGGAATTAAAAAACCAAGTTTCCCAATCTTTCCAGCCGAGCCACCACTCCCAAATGGTTGAATATCACTCCCATCTCTTTCATGGACCTAGAAATTCACCCAATGACAAAGCATGTGATTTTTAAACCAACTTTGGTGCACTGGAACCTGTGCTTGTAGTTCAAATTTCAATTATGCACATGAAATGCGTAGAAACTCAATTAATGCATAACAAAGGCCAAACGAACACAGAATAATTCCAAAATTTAGCACGTTTCTTCTATTTGGTCTAATCTGCCTGTGTAAAAAAATTAATGCAGGAGACGGCAGTGTACGTATGTCGTTTCGCACACGGAGGTGACACATTCCCTCTCGGAACCACGAGCATTCTTGAGGGAAGCCCTAGTTTGCAAGAAGCTAACACCAAGTTTCTCAATCTTTCCAGCCGAACCAGCACTCCCAGATGGTTGAATTTCACTCCCATCTCTTGCATGGGACCTAGAATTCACCCAATGACAAAGCATGTGATTTTTAAAACAACTTTGGTGCACTGGAACCTGTGCTTGTAGTTCAAATTTCAATTATGCACATGAAATGCGTAGAAACTCAATTAATGCATAACAAAGGCCAAACGAACACGGAATAATTCCAAAATTTAGCACGTTTCTTCTATTTGGTCTAATCTGCCTGTGTAAAAAAATTAATGCAGGAGACGGCAGTGTACGTATGTCGTTTCGCACACGGAGGTGACACATTCCCTCTCGGAACCACGAGCATTCTTGAGGGAAGCCCTAGTTTGCAAGAAGCTAACACCAAGTTTCTCAATCTTTCCAGCCGAACCAGCACTCCCTGATGGTTGAATTTCACTCCCATCTCTTGCATGGGACCTAGAATTCACCCAATGACAAAGCATGTGATTTTTCAAACAACTTTGGTGCACTGGAGCCTGTGCTTGTAGTTCAAATTTCAATTATGCACATGAAATGCGTAGAAACTCAATTAATGTGTAACAAAGGCCAAACGAACACGGAATAATTCCAAAATTTAGCACGTTTCTTCTATTTGGTCTAATCTGCCTGTGTAAAAAATTAATGCAGGAGAAGGCAGTGTACGTATGTCGTTTCGCACACGGAGGTGACACATTCCCTCTTGGAAACACGAGCATTCTTGAGGGAAGCTACAGTTTGCAAGAAGCTTACACCAAAGCTTGTCCCAATTCAGCCAAAAGAATTACCGCAACATGTTGGTGCCATGTCATGACACCACGCCAAGTTTCATGATTTTAAGGCATGTTTTGGAATTATAGGAATTAAAAACCCAAGTTTCTCAATCTTTCCAGCCGAGCCACCATGCCCAGATGGTTGAATTTCACTCCCATCTCTTGCATGGGACCTAGAAATTCACCCAATTACACACATGTGATTTTTGAAACAACTTTGGTGCACTGGAGCCTGTGCTTGTAGTTCAAATTTCAATTATGCACATGAAATGCGTAGAAACTCAATTAATGCGTAACAAAGGCCAAACTAACACGGAATAATTCCAAAATTTAGCATATTTCTTCTATTTGGTCTAATCCCCCTGTGTAAAAAAATTAATGCAGGAGAAGGCAGTGTACGTATGTTGTTTCGCACATGGAGGTGACACGTTCCCTCTCGGAACCACGAGCATTCTTGAGGGAAGCTCCGGATTGCAAGAAGCTTACATCAAAGCTTGTCCCAATTCGGCCAAAAAAATTACCGCGGCATGTTGGTGCCAAGTCATGACACCATGCCAAGTTTCATGATTTTCAAGTGTGTTTTGGAATTACAGGAATTAAAAAACCAAGTTTCCCAATCTTTCCAGCCGAGCCACCACGCCCAGATATTTGAATTTCACTCCCATCTCCTGCATGGGACCTAGAAATTCTCCCAAGGACATACATGTGATTATTCAAACAACTTTGGTGCACGGGAGCATGTGCTTGTAGTTCAAATTCGAATTATGCACATGAAATGCGTAGAAACACTACTAATGCATAAAAAGGCCAAACGAACACGGAATAATTCCAAAATTTAGCACATTTCTTCTATTTGGTCTAATCCGCCTGTGTAAAAAAATTAATGCAGGAGAAGGCAGTGTACGTATGTTGTTTCGCACATGGAGGTGACACGTTCCCTCTCGGAACCACGAGCATTCTTGAGGGAAGCTCCGGATTGCAAGAAGCTTACATCAAAGCTTGTCCCAATTCGGCCAAAAAAATTACCGCAGGATGTTGGTGCCAAGTCATGACACCATGCCAAGTTTCATGATTTTCAAGTGTGTTTTGGAATTACAGGAATTAAAAAACCAAGTTTCCCAATCTTTCCAGCCGAGCCACCACTCCCAAATGGTTGAATATCACTCCCATCTCTTTCATGGGACCTAGAAATTCACCCAATGACAAAGCATGTGATTTTTCAAACAACTTTGGTGCACTGGAGCCTGTGCTTGTAGTTCAAATTTCAATTATGCACATGAAATGCGTAGAAACTCAGTTAATGCATAACAAAGGCCAAACGAACACGGAATAATTCCAGAATTTAGCATGTTTCTTCTATTTGGGCTAATCTGCCTGTGTAAAAAAATTGATGCAGGAGAAGGGAGTGTACGTATGTCATTTCGCACACGGAGGTGACACATTCCCTCTTGGAACCACGAGCATTCTTGAGGGAAGCCCCGGTTTGCAAGAAGCTTACACCAAAGCTTGTCCCAATTCAGCCAAAAGAATTACCGCAGCATGTTGGTGCCATGTCATGACACCACGCCAAGTTTCATGATTTTCAGGCATGTTTTGGAATTACAGGAATTAGAAAACCAAGTTTCTCAATCTTTCCAGCCGAGCCACCACTCCCAGATTGTTGAATTTCACTCCCACCTCTTGCATGGGACCTAGAAATTCACCCAATGAGAAAGCATGTGATTTTTCAAACAACTTTGGTGCACTGGAGCCTGTGCTTGTAGTTCAAATTTCAATTATGCACATGAAATGCGTAGAAACTCAATTAATGCATAACAAAGGCCAAACGAACACGGAATAATTCCAGAATTTAGCACGTTTCTTCTATTTGGGCTAATCTGCCTGTGTAAAAAAATTGATGCAGGAGAAGGTAGTGTACGTATGTCATTTCGCACACGGAGGTGACACATTCCCTCTCGGAACCACGAGCATTCTTGAGGGAAGCCCCGGTTTGCAAGAAGCTTACACCAAAGCTTGTCCCAATTCAGCCAAAAGAATTACCGCAGCATGTTTGTGCCATGTCATGACACCACGCCAAGTTTAATGATTTTAAGGCATGTTTTGGAATTATAGGAATTAAAAACCCAGGTTTCTCAATCTTTCCAGCCGAGCCACCACGCCCAGATGGTTGAATTTCACTCCCATCTCTTGCATGGGACCTAGAAATTCACCCAATGACACACATGTGATTTTTCAATCAACTTTGGTGCACTGGAGCCTGTGCTTGTAGTTCAAATTCGAATTATGCACATGAAATGCGTAGAAACACTATTAATGCATAAAAAGGACAAACAAACCTACAAAAAATTCCAAAATTTAGCGCATTTGTTCTATTTGGTCTAATCTGACTGTGTAAAAAAATTAAGGCGGGAGAAGACAGTGTACGTATGTCGTTTCGCACACGTTCCCTCTCGGAAGCACGAGCGATCTAGAGGGAAGCTCCGGTTTGGAAGAAGCTTACACCAAAGCTTGTCCCAATTCAGCCAAACGAATTACCGCAACATGTTGGTGGCATGTCAATCTTTCGAGCCGAGCCACTACTCCAAGATGGTTGAATTTCACTCCCACCTCTTGCATGGGACCTAGAAATTCACCCAATGAGAAAGCATGTGATTTTTCAAACAACTTTGGTGCACTGGAGCCTGTGCTTGTAGTTCAAATTTCAATTATGCACATGAAATGCGTAGAAACTCAATTAATGTGTAACAAAGGCCAAACGAACACGGAATAATTCCAAAATTTAGCATGTTTCTTCTATTTGGTCTAATATGCCTATGTAAAAAAATTAATGCATGAGAAGGCAGTGTACATATGTTGTTTCGCACACGGAGGTGACACATTCCCTCTCGGAAACACGAGCATTCTTGAGGGAAGCTACAATTTGCAAGAAGCTTACACCAAAGCTTGTCCCAATTCAGCCAAAAGAATTACGGCAGCATGTTGGTGCCATGTCATGACCCCACGCCAAGTTTCATGATTTTAAGGCATGTTTTGGAATTATAGGAATTAAAAACCCAACTTTCTCAATCTTTCCAGCCGAGCCACCATGCCCAGATGGTTGAATTTCACTCCAATCTCTTGCATGGGACCTAGAAATTCACCCAATGACACACATGTGATTTTTCAAACAACTTTGGTGCACTGGAGCCTGTGCTTGTAGTTCAAATTTCAATTATGCAAATGAAATACGTAGAAACTCAATTAATGCGTAACAAAGGCCAAACGAACATGGAATAATTCCAAAATTTAGCACGTTGCTTCTATTTGGTCTAATCTGCCTGTGTAAAAAATTAATGCAGGAAAGGCAATGTACGTATGTCGTTTCGCACATGGAGGTGACACGTTCCCTCTCGGAACCATGAGTATTCTTGAGGGAAGCTCCGGCTTGCAATAAGCTTACACCAAAGCTTGTCCCAATTCGGCCAAAAAAATTACCGCAGCATGTTGGTGCCAAGTCAAGACACCATGCCAAGTTACATGATTTCAGTTGTGTTTTGGAATTACAGGAATTAAAAAACCAAGTTTGTCAAACTTTCCTGGCGAGCCACCACGCCCAGATGTTTGAATGTCACCCCCATCTCTTGCATGGGACCTAGAAATTCACCCAATGACAAAGCATGTGATTGTTCAAACAACTTTGGTGCACTGGAGCCTGTGCTTGTAGTTCAAATTTCAAATATGCACATGAAATGCGTAGAAACTCAATTAATGTGTAACAAAGGCCAAATGAACACGGAATAATTCCAAAATTTAGCATGTTTCTTCTATTTGGTCTAATATGCCTGTGTAAAAAAATTAATGCATGAGAAGGCAGTGTACGTATGTTGTTTCGCACACAGAGGTGACACATTCCCTCTCGGAAACACGAGCATTCTTGAGGGAAGCTACAATTTGCAAGAAGCTTACACCAAAGCTTGTCCCAATTCAGCCAAAAGAATTACGACAGCATGTTGGTGCCATGTCATGAAACCACGCCAAGTTTCATGATTTTAAGGTATGTTTTGGAATTATAGGAATTAAAAACCCAAGTTTCTCAATCTTTCCAGCAGAGCCACCATGCCCAGATGGTTGAATTTCACTCCCATCTCTTGCATGGGACATAGAAATTCACCCAATGACACACATGTGATTTTTCAAACAACTTTGGTGCACTGGAGCCTGTGCTTGTAGTTCAACTTTCAATTATGCACATGAAATACATAGAAACTCAATTAATGCGTAACAAAGGCCAAACGAACACGGAATAATTCCAAAATTTAGCACGTTGCTTCTATTTGGTCTAATCTGCCTGTGTAAAAAATTAATGCAGGAGAAGGCAATGTACGTATGTCGTTTCGCACATGGAGGTGACACGTTCCCTCTCGGAACCACGAGCATTTTTGAGGGAAGCTCCGGCTTGCAATAAGCTTACACCAAAGCTTGTCCCAATTCGGCCAAAAAAATTACCGCAGCATGTTGGTGCCAAGTCAAGACACCATGCCAAGTTACATGATTTCAGTTGTGTTTTGGAATTACAGGAATTAAAAAACCAAGTTTGTCAAACTTTCCTGCCGAGCCACCACGCCCGGATGTTTGAATGTCACCCCCATCTCTTGCATGGGACCTAGAAATTCACCCAATGACAAAGCATGTGATTGTTCAAACAACTTTGGTGCACTGGAGCCTGTGCTTGTAGTTCAAATTTCAATTATGCACATGAAATGCGTAGAAACTCAATTAATGCGTAACAAAGGCCAAACGAACACGGAATAATTCCAAAATTTAGCACGTTGCTTCTATTTGGTCTAATCTGCCTGTGTAAAAAATTAATGCAGGAGAAGGTAATGTACGTATGTCGTTTCGCACATGGAGGTGACACGTTCCCTCTCGGAACCACGAGCATTCTTGAGGGAAGCTCCGGCTTGCAATAAGCTTACACCAAAGCTTGTCCCAATTCGGCCAAAAAAATTACCGCAGCATGTTGGTGCCAAGTCAAGACACCATGCCAAGTTACATGATTTCAGTTGTGTTTTGGAATTACAGGAATTAAAAAACCAAGTTTGTCAAACTTTCCTGGCGAGCCACCACGCCCAGATGTTTGAATGTCACCCCCATCTCTTGCATGGGACCTAGAAATTCACCCAAGGACACACATGTGATTTTTCAAACAACTTTGGTGCACTTGAGCCTGTGCTGGTAGTTCAAATTTCAATTATGCACATGAAATACGTAGAAACTCAATTAAGGCGTAACAAAGGGCAAACGAACACGGAATAATTCCAAAATTTAGCACGTTTCTTCTATTTGGTCTAATCTGCCAGTTTAAAAAATTTAAGGCGGGAGAAGGCAGTGTACGTATGTCGTTTCGCACATGGAGATGAAACGTTCCGTCTCGGTACCATGAGCCATCTTGAGGGAAGCTCCGGTTTGCAAGAAGCTTACACCAAACCTTGTCCCAATTCAGCCAAAAGAATTACCGCGGCATGTTGGTGCCATGTCATGACACCACGCCAAGTTTCATGATTTTTAGGCATGTTTGGAATTATAGGAATTAAAAACCCAAGTTTGTCAATCTATCCAGCCGAGCCACCACTCCCAGATGGTTGAATTTCACTCCCATCTCTTGCATGGGACCTAGAAATTCACCCAATGACAAAGCATGTTATTGTTCAAACAACTTTGGTGAACTGGTGCCTGTGCTTGTAGTTCAAATTCGAATTATGCACATGAAATGCATAGAAACTCAATTAATGCATAACAAAGGCCAAACAAACCCGGAATAATTCCAAAATTTAGCATGTTTCTTCTATTTGGTCTAATCTGCCTGTGTAAAAAAATTAAGGCGGGAGAAGGCAGTGTACGTATGTCATTTCGCACACGGAGATGACACGTTCCCTCTCGGAAGCACGAGCCATCTTGAGGGAAGCTCCGGTTTTCAAGAAGCTTATAGGAAAGCTTGTCCCAATTCAGCCAAAAGAATCACCGCAGCATGTTGGTGCCATGTCATGACACCATGCCAAGTTTATTGATTTTCAAGCATGTTTTGGAATTACAAGAATTAAAAAACAAGTTTCTCAATCTTTCCAGCATAGCCATCATGCCCAGATGCTTGAATTTCACTCCCATCTCTTGCATGGACCTATAAATTCACCCAAGGACACACATGTGATTTTTCAAACAACAATGGTGCAGTGAAGCCTGTGCTTGTAGTTCAAATTCGAATTATGCACATGAAATGCATAGAAACTCAATTAATGCATAAAAAAGGCCAAACTAACCCGGAATAATTCCAAAATTTAGCATGTTTCTTCTATTTTGTCTAATCTACCTGTGTAAAAAATTAAGGCGGGAGAAGGCAGTGTACGTATGTCATTTCGCACACGGAGGTGACACGTTCCCTCCCGGAACCGCGAGCCATCTTGAGGGAAACTCTGGGTTGCAATAAGCTTAAACCAAAGCTTGTCCCAACTCAGCCAAAAGAATTACCGCAGCATATTGGTGCCATGTCATGACACCATGCCAAGTTTCATGATTTTCATGCATATTTTGGAATTACAGGAATTAAAATACGAAGTTTCTCAATCTTTCCAGCCGAGCCACCATGCCTAGATGTTCGAACTTCACTCCCATTCTTGCATGGGACCTAGAAATTCACCCAATGGACATGTTCAGAACCTTAAATTATGACACTACACCAAGTGGTGCATCAAGTAGAATAGCTTTGCATGACTAAATCTTGAAAAGTCCATTTCTGTTGATTTCTAGGGTTTACAAACGTTACATTGTGAACTATGCCCAAATGAGCTCAAAGCTGGTGGAAGGCCCTAATTGTATGTGCCATTTCACCCTGTGGAGTCGCATGCCAAATGGAATTCGTTTACCTGCCCAAACCAACAACAAACACCATCTGCCACCTTACCAAAATTCCAATTTGACCACTTCCACTAATCTCCATGACCATATCTTTTTACCACAGCCCCTCCTAGTTCCCTTCTACCTCCAGTAAAAAGCTCCAACCCTGGTTCAATAATTGAGGAGGGTAAAACCCTGGTTTACCCCTCCCTTTTCACCATGGCAGCACCTCTTTTCCCTCCCCCTTCTTTCTTATGGACTTGCCTTAACTATTAAGCTTTATGGAGCATATCAGAAACTCCCAGGAGCTAGTGGACAGGCTTGGCCACGCGCAGGAAGCCATTTGCATGCCATGGCATGCAATGGCCGCGCTCTAGAGCGCGCTACAGTGCACCAAGGCACTGTAGTCGCCCTCTGCCCGATGCTCCCGTCGACCTTGGGCGCCGGGAACGTGTCCCCCAAGGCCGCCTCGGCGAGCGTGACACGCTACGCGGTCGGCCCCCTCCTCCTCTCTCCTTTGAGCCCGTCGTCGCGTGCCCGAGCACCACCCGACTCAGCCACTCCCTGGCCACGCGGCTGGCCCACCTCTGACCTCGCCCCGCTCCCCCTCTCACCTCCCTTGCTCCTGGACAGACTCCATGAGCGCCACTGACCCAGCCTGGCCCCTCCCAATGGTCCCCAGGACCGATTCCGCGGTGCACCATGGCTTTGCCATATAGAGCCTCGTCGAGCCCCTCTTTGGACGCCCCTCGCTCTCTCTCCCATACACCTCCCAGACCGACCCACACCTCCTCCCATGCCTTCTCCCTCCTCCTCTGCCGCCATTGCCGCCTCGGACCCCCGCTCAAATTCGAGCCGGCCCGGCCTCCCTTCCTCCTCTAAACCAGTCCGCGGCACCCCCAAGCCTCCACGGACCTCCCCAACACCCAGGACCCCTCCTCCGCAACCGAAATGGGCGCCACCACCAAGCCCGCCATCGCCATCTGCTGCACCCGAAGCCCAGCTCAACTCAGAGCACCGGCCCATGCGTTCGGCACATGGACGGGTGCGTAGTGTCGAGCTGAGTCCGTCGGTGTGTCGGGCGCTGCCGGAGGTGGCCGTGCCGCCCGGGAGAGTGCCGGCGCCTGCTCGGCCTCACCTCCACTGCCTCTGCTCTGTTCAAGCGGGAGGTAGGCGATGGCCTGAGCGCTGGGCCCACGCATCAGCGACCCAGTGGGCGGGCCCTGCCGTTTAAGTGAACACGGGTTCAATTTTTCCCGTGAACCCACAGCGAAGGCGTACTCGGCGGAAGACGCCTTTGACGTCATCGATGTCGTTCCGTGCGGCTGTGCAGCTGGGCCGGCCCACAGACTATCTCTCACCCTGTGCGGAGGATAAGGTTAAAGCCCTGTTTCCTTTTTCTTTTCCAGTCAACTTAAAAAATACATAGATAATTCAACAGAGCTCCAAATTGGATGATTCGAATTTCTAGTAGTTCATAAATTCATGCTCTAACATATGCTGGAAAAATCTTCTTCACAAATAATTAGCAAATCCTATTTTTCCGTTTCTGTGATAAACTATAGAAAATCACAGAGGGCTCCAATTTGATCCAAATGCCATGATTCAAATTCCTAGATACTTATACGCTCATAACTTAGTTTTTGAACAATTTTCCCAATGCTTGCTGTACCACATAAAATATTGGTCCAATTATCCATATATAACCAACTTTGCAAATCCCTAGGAAATTCCTTTGAACTCCAAATCCAGTGAAACCAACTCCTAGATGCTCCTAAAAGTATTCCTTGTTAAATGGGTGCCCTTGCTCAATTTTCAAAATAATTCTTCTGTACACTTCTTGCAAATCCATAAACCCCTTGATTCCATCATATCGAAATGTTTAGAAATATCCATTGATCCACTTCCAGTGAAATCACTCTGGTCATTCCTCATATGACCAGAGGTATCCTAGAAAAGTCAACTTCATATTTTTAGAGCACTTTTATTTTTGCCTTGTTGTGTTGCTTATTATGATTGTTTCCGACGTTAGTTGACGAAGTAGACAGAGTACTTGGAGAAGGACCAGAAGACTTGAAGACTCTGATGAACCAGGCAAGCAGCCCTTTGACCATGTCTATGAAACCCTTTTTATGCATGTCATATAGCACCATATTGTTTTTGAAATGGAATCATGATGAGGTGGTATCCACCTTGATGGGTTGCCACTATTACTTCCTTGTTGATACTTGCATTATGCATGACCCTACCTTCCTATGAGGGTTATGCTAGTGGGAGTAGATAGGATGCTAAAGTAGTTGCTACACAAAAAGGGACGGGAATATGCATGGTGATGGAGACAAAGTATTTCCAAAAGACTTATCGAAAACCCGATCGGGTGCCAACTTATGCCCGAGGGAGATGATGAGTTGGGTAGCCACTTGATGATGAAGTGGTGTACCGAGGCAAGTGTGTGTGTTGCTTTTCAAAACGGATTGGTTTAAGTTGCGACCGTTATTCCAACCTTACATGCGCAACCACTCTACCCTTGTATGGGAAAGGGCATTATTGATTACCTAGGACGATACTAGCTTGGAGCCCACATTACTAGTGACGGGGAGAGTTGGTGCTCTCTCTCGGAACGGGGTCGTGCCAGGTAGGGCCACCATGACTGTTTTCACAGGGCACCGGATACACTGTTGTGTCCCCTCGCGGATGTTACGATCTTGAGTGAGTCTCGTATGATGTACATCATGAGGATATGGAACAACAAGTGGACTCTTTGTTAGTGTCGTCTAGGGAAAGATAGTGATCGGGTGCTTACCCCGGGTACTTGATTTATCGCGGGTCGTGGATGACACGGAAGTTCCTCGGATCTTGTGGGTGAAGTGCGCAACCTCTGCAGAGTGTAAAACTATTCGAATAGCCGTGTCCACGGTCAAGGACAGTTGGGTAACCGCTCTTGGGCTACGTCCACATGTTTACAAACCAGTGTGTGTGTTTGGATAAGTGGAAAGAACTACTTGGGTCAAGTCAAAGGACTTGACATGATTGAGTTGGGTTGATGCCCACTCTATTTATGTTGATATCTGTAACATGTCCTCACGGTTACTTGAATTCTCCTGATGCATGTCTTACAAGTTGTTGAACATGTCATTGCACTCTTAACTAGCCTTCTGCAAAATTTTACCTATATCATGCATTGTTGTATCTTGAACCAAAACATGGGTTGCTTGCGAGTACATTCAAAGTACTCATTGGCTTGCCCCTGGTTATTTTATTGGCCAGGCATGAAATAACATGATATGAAGAAGAATACTTCAGTGACGAACATGCGAGCTAGGACGCTTCCCAGTCAGAATGCCTGTAGGGTTAAGGCAGATGGCATGGGTCCAAGTTATCGACAAAGATTTCCGCTGTGAAGTTATACTCAAGACTTGACCATAATGGTCATAATTTATGTAAGACGGTATGTATGGATGTAAGACTCTTGTTATTCAGCTTTTGTGTGTTCAGTGAGCATTGATCTCTGGCATCACTATACACGTGCATTCGGTGATCACGACCTATGAGTCGGGGTCCCCACAGATATTAAGGCCTCCTTTTAATAGAGAACCTGAACAAAGCATTAACACATAGTGAATACATGAACTCCTCAAATTACGGTCATCACTGGTAAGTATCCTGATTATTGTAACTTCGGGGCTAATGGGTCATAACACAAAATAGGTGACTATGGACTTGCAAGATAGGATCAAGAACACTCATATATTGATGAAAACATAATAGGTTCAGATCTGAAATCATGGCACTCGGGCCCTAGTGACAAGCATTAAGCATAGCAAAGTCATAGCAACATCAATCTCTGAACATAGTGGACACTAGGGATCAAACCCTAACAAAACTAACTCGATTACATGATAGATCCCATCCAACCCATCACCGTCCAGCAAGCCTATGATGGAATTACTCACGCACAGCGGTGAGCATCATGAAATTGGTGACGGAGGATGGTTGATGATGACGATGGCGACGGATTCCCCTCTCCGAAGCCCCGAACGGACTCCAGATCAGCCCTCCCGAGAGGTTTTAGGGCTTGGCGGCGGCTCCGTATCGTAAAACGTGATGATTTCTTCTCTCTGATTTTTTTCTCCCCGAAACACAATATATGGAGTTGGAGTTGGAGTCAGAGAGGCAACAGGGGGCCCACAAGATAGGGGGCACACCCTAGGGGGGCACGGGTATAGAAGGTTGTGCCTTCTAGTTTCATCCATCTCATGATCATCAAAAGGAATCCACTAACAAGGTTGATCAAGTCTTGTTAACGAACTCATTCCGAATAACATGGAACCGGAGAAATTTTGAATAACCCTATGTCACCTCAACGGGGATATGCACATCCCCAATAATAAGAATATCATATTTCTTCTTGATAGTAGGAAGAGGAAATTCAAAGCCTCCAAATATAATCAATGGAATTTTTCCAATAGAGTTGATACTATGAACTTGAGGTTGTTTCCTCGGAAAGTGTACCGTATGCTCATTGCCATTAACATGAAAAGTGACATTGCCTTTAGTGCAATCAATAACAGCCCCTGCAGTATTCAAAAAGGCTCTTCCAATAATAATAGACATACTATCGTCCTCGGGAATGTCAAGAATAACAAAGTCCATTAAAATAGTAACGATTGCAACTACAACAGGCACATCCTCACAAATACCGACAGGTATAGCAGTTGATTTATCAGCCATTTGCAAAGATATTTCAGTAGGTGTCAACTTATTCAAATCAAGTCTATGATATAAAGAGAGAGGCATAACACTAACACCGGCTCCAAGATCACATAAAGCAGTTTTAACATAGTTTATTTTAATGGAGCATGGTATAGTTGGTACACCGGGATCTCCAAGTTTCTTTGGTATTCCACCCTTAAAAGTATAATTAGCAAGAATGGTGGAAATTTCAGCTTCTGGTATCTTTCTTTTATTTGTAGTGATATATTTCATGTACTTAGCATAAGGATTGGTTTTGAGCATGTCAGTTAATCGCATACGCAAAAATATAGGTCTAATCATTTTATCAAAGCGCTCAAAATCCTCATCATCCTTTTTCTTAGATGGTTTGGGAGGAAAAGGCATGGGTTTCTGAACCCATGGCTCTCTTTCTTTACCGTGTTTCCTAGCAACAAAGTCTTTCTTATCATAACGTTGATTATTTGATTATGGGTTATCAAGATCAACAGCAGGTTCAATTTCTACATCATTATCATTACTAGGTTGAGCATCATTATGAACATTATCATTAACATTACCACTAGTTTCAGGTTCATTACCAGATTGAGTTTCAGCATCAGAAATAGAAATATCATTTGGATTCTCAGGTGTTTCAGTAATAAGTTCACTAGAAGCATGCAAAGTCCTATCATTTTTCTTTTTCTTTTTTTAGAAGGACTATGTGTATCTATATTATTTCTCTGAGAATCTTGCTCAATTCTCTTAGGGTGGCCTTCAGGATACAAAGGTTCCTGAGTCATTCTACCAGTTCTAGTAGCCACTCTAACATCATTATCATTATTTTTATTATTCAATTCATTGAGCAAATCATTTTGAGCTTTAAGTACTTGTTCTACTTGAGTGGTAACCATAGAATCATGTTTACTAATAAGTTTAAGTTCACCTTTAACATTAGCCATAAAATCACCCAAGTGTTCAAGCATATTTGAATTGTATTTCAATTGTCTACCAAAATAAGCATTAAAGTATTCTTGCTTAGCCATAAATTTATCAAACTCATCTAAACATGGGCTAGGAAACTTAGTAAATGGGATTTCATCTTTATCATATCTATAGAAAGAATTTACCTTTACTACCTGTGTCGGGTTATCAAGATCATGAGTTTCTTCAATAGGTAATGGATTAAGATTATATGTTTCTTCAACAGGCGGTAAATAAAGACCATGTATTTCTTCAATAGGAGGTAAATTCTTAACATCTTCAGCTTTAATACATTTTTCTTTCATAGATTTCTTTGCCTCTTGCATATCTTCAGGACTGAGAAATAGAATACCCCTCTTCTTCGGAGTTGGTTTAGGAATAGGCTCAGGAATTGGCTCCGGAGGTGTCCAATTATTTTCATTTGTCAACATATTGTTCAATAAAATTTTAGCTTCATCCGGTGTTCTTTCCTTGAAAACAGAACCAGCACAGCTATCCAGGTAATCTCTGGAGGCATCGGTTAGTCCATTATAGAAGATGTCAAGTATTTCATTTTTCTTAAGAGGATGATCAGGAAAATCATTAAGTAATTGGAGAAGCCTCCCCCAAGCTTGTGGGAGACTCTCTTCTTCAATTTGCACAAAATTATATATATATATATGTTAAAGCAGCTTGTTTCTTATGAGCAGGAAAATATTTAGCAGAGAAGTATTAAATCATATCCTGGGGACTACGCACACAACCAGAATCAAGAGAATTAACCCATATCTTAGCATCACCCTTTAATGAGAAGGAAAATATTGTAAGGATATAAAAGTAGCAAGTTCTCTCATCTTTAGTGAATAGGGTAGCTATATCATTTAATTTAGAAAGATGTGCCACGACAGTTTCAGATTCATAGCCATGAAAAGGATCAGATTCAACCAAAGTAATTATATCAGGATCAACAGAGAATTCATAATCCTTATCGGTAACACAGATACGTGAAGTAGCAAAAGCAGGGTCAGGTTTCATTCTAGCATTTAGAGATTGCTTATTCCATTTAGCTAATAACCTTTTAGTTCATTTCTATTTTTGCAAGCTAAAATAGCGAAAGAAGCTTCTTGATCAAAAACATAACCCTTAGGAATAACAACTGATTCTTCATCATCACTTTCATCATTATCATCAGATTCAATATTTTCAATTTCTCTAGCCCTAGCAATTTGTTCATCAAGAAAATCACTAATTGGCACAGTAGTATCAGGCATAGAGGTAGTTTCATCATAAGTATTATGCATAGCAGAACTGGCATCATCAATAACATGCGACATATCAGAATGAATAGCAGAAGCAGGTGGAGGTGTCGCAAACTTACTCATAACAGAAGGTGAATCAAGTGCAGAGCTAGATGGCAGTTCCTTACCTCCACTCGTAGTTGAGCGATAGATCTTGGTTTTTGGATCTCTCAAGTTCTTCATAATGATAAGCAGATATATATCCCAAGCGACTCAAAGAATAGAGCTATGCCCCCCGGCAACGGCGCCAGAAAATAGTCTTGATAACCCACAAGTATAGGGGATCACAACAGTTTTCGAGGGTAAAGTATTCAACCCAAATTTATTGATTCAACACAAGGGGAGCCAAAGAATACTCTCAAGTATTAGCAGATGACACTAGTAGAAAACGGACCATTAGTACCGGTTTCTAAGGGCCTTTAGTGCCGGTTATGGAACCGGCACTAACGTTTCGGCACTAAAGGCCCCCCCCTTTAGTACCTGTACGGGGGACCTTTAGTAACACCAACCGGTACTAAAGGTTTTTTTTGAATTTTTTTTTGAAAATTTTGGAAAAAAAATTTGTTTTTTTTATTTTTAATATTTCTGAATTATTTGATGATTTAGTCTCTAATCACCTCTCTTAACTGCTCAAGTGTGGATCACTCATTCCAAATCACCTCTCTTACCGGCGCTAAAGTGCCACCACGTGGCGTGAGCTCGCGCCCTGGTACGGGGGACCTTTAGTAACACCAACCGGTACTAAAGGTTTTTTTTGAAAATTTTGGAAAAAAAATTTGTTTTTTTTTATTTTTAATATTTCTGAATTATTTGATGATTTAGTCTCTAATCACCTCTCTTAACTGCTCAAGTGTGGATCACTCATTCCAAATCACCTCTCTTACCGGCGCTAAAGTGCCACCACGTGGCGTGAGCTCGCGCCCTGGTACGGGGGACCTTTAGTAACACCAACCGGTACTAAAGGTTTTTTTTGAATTTTTTTTTGAAAATTTTGGGAAAAAAATTTGTTTTTTTTTATTTTTAATATTTCTGAATTATTTGATGATTTAGTCTCTAATCACCTCTCTTAACTGCTCAAGTGTGGATCACTCATTCCAAATCACCTCTCTTACCGGCGCTAAAGTGCCACCACGTGGCGTGAGCTCGCGCCCTGGTACGGGGGACCTTTAGTAACACCAACCGGTACTAAAGGTTTTTTTTGAATTTTTTTTTGAAAATTTTGGAAAAAAAATTTGTTTTTTTTATTTTTAATATTTCTGAATTATTTGATGATTTAGTCTCTAATCACCTCTCTTAACTGCTCAAGTGTGGATCACTCATTCCAAATCACCTCTCTTACCGGCGCTAAAGTGCCACCACGTGGCGTGAGCTCGCGCCCTGGTACGGGGGACCTTTAGTAACACCAACCGGTACTAAAGGTTTTTTTTGAATTTTTTTTTGAAAATTTTGGAAAAAAAATTTGTTTTTTTTATTTTTAATATTTCTGAATTATTTGATGATTTAGTCTCTAATCACCTCTCTTAACTGCTCAAGTGTGGATCACTCATTCCAAATCACCTCTCTTACCGGCGCTAAAGTGCCACCACGTGGCGTGAGCTCGCGCCCTGGTACGGGGGACCTTTAGTAACACCAACCGGTACTAAAGGTTTTTTTTGAATTTTTTTTTGAAAATTTTGGAAAAAAAATTTGTTTTTTTTTATTTTTAATATTTCTGAATTATTTGATGATTTAGTCTCTAATCACCTCTCTTAACTGCTCAAGTGTGGATCACTCATTCCAAATCACCTCTCTTACCGGCGCTAAAGTGCCACCACGTGGCGTGAGCTCGCGCCCTGGTACGGGGGACCTTTAGTAACACCAACCGGTACTAAAGGTTTTTTTGAAAATTTTGGAAAAAAAAATTGTTTTTTTTATTTTTAATATTTCTGAATTATTTGATGATTTAGTCTCTAATCACCTCTCTTAACTGCTCAAGTGTGGATCACTCATTCCAAATCACCTCTCTTACCGGCGCTAAAGTGCCACCACGTGG
Organism: Triticum urartu; assembly: GCF_056163025.1. Classification (NCBI taxonomy): domain Eukaryota; kingdom Viridiplantae; phylum Streptophyta; class Magnoliopsida; order Poales; family Poaceae; genus Triticum; species Triticum urartu. The sequence continues at coordinate 305,703,503 of NC_141878.1, forward strand.
CGTGAGCTCGCGCCCTGGTACGGGGAACCTTTAGTAACACCAACCGGTACTAAAGGTTTTTTTTGAATTTTTTTTTGAAAATTTTGGAAAAAAAATTTGTTTTTTTTAATATTTCTGAATTATTTGATGATTTAGTCTCTAATCACCTCTCTTAACTGCTCAAGTGTGGATCACTCATTCCAAATCACCTCTCTTACCGGCGCTAAAGTGCCACCACGTGGCGTGAGCTCGCGCCCTGGTACGGGGGACCTTTAGTAACACCAACCGGTACTAAAGGTTTTTTTTGAATTTTTTTTTGAAAATTTTGGAAAAAAAATTTGTTTTTTTTATTTTTAATATTTCTGAATTATTTGATGATTTAGTCTCTAATCACCTCTCTTAACTGCTCAAGTGTGGATCACTCATTCCAAATCACCTCTCTTACCGGCGCTAAAGTGCCACCACGTGGCGTGAGCTCGCGCCCTGGTACGGGGGACCTTTAGTAACACCAACCGGTACTAAAGGTTTTTTTTGAAAATTTTGGAAAAAAAAATTGTTTTTTTTATTTTTAATATTTCTGAATTATTTGATGATTTAGTCTCTAATCACCTCTCTTAACTGCTCAAGTGTGGATCACTCATTCCAAATCACCTCTCTTACCGGCGCTAAAGTGCCACCACGTGGCGTGAGCTCGCGCCCTGGTACGGGGAACCTTTAGTAACACCAACCGGTACTAAAGGTTTTTTTTGAATTTTTTTTTGAAAATTTTGGAAAAAAAATTTGTTTTTTTTAATATTTCTGAATTATTTGATGATTTAGTCTCTAATCACCTCTCTTAATTGCTCAAGTGTGGATCACTCATTCCAAATCACCTCTCTTACCGGCGCTAAAGTGCCACCATGTGGCGTGAGCTCGCGCCCTGGTACGGGGGACCTTTAGTAACACCAACCGGTACTAAAGGTTTTTTTTGAATTTTTTTTTGAAAATTTTGGAAAAAAATTTTGTTTTTTTTATTTTTAATATTTCTGAATTATTTGATGATTTAGTCTCTAATCACCTCTCTTAACTGCTCAAGTGTGGATCACTCATTCCAAATCACCTCTCTTACCGGCGCTAAAGTGCCACCACGTGGCGTGAGCTCGCGCCCTGGTACGGGGGACCTTTAGTAACACCAACCGGTACTAAAGGTTTTTTTTGAATTTTTTTTTGAAAATTTTGGAAAAAAAATTTGTTTTTTTTATTTTTAATATTTCTGAATTATTTGATGATTTAGTCTCTAATCACCTCTCTTAACTGCTCAAGTGTGGATCACTCATTCCAAATCACCTCTCTTACCGGCGCTAAAGTGCCACCACGTGGCGTGAGCTCGCGCCCTGGTACGGGGGACCTTTAGTAACACCAACCGGTACTAAAGGTTTTTTTTGAATTTTTTTTTGAAAATTTTGGAAAAAAAATTTGTTTTTTTTATTTTTAATATTTCTGAATTATTTGATGATTTAGTCTCTAATCACCTCTCTTAACTGCTCAAGTGTGGATCACTCATTCCAAATCACCTCTCTTACCGGCGCTAAAGTGCCACCACGTGGCGTGAGCTCGCGCCCTGGTACGGGGGACCTTTAGTAACACCAACCGGTACTAAAGGTTTTTTTTGAATTTTTTTTTGAAAATTTTGGAAAAAAAATTTGTTTTTTTTATTTTTAATATTTCTGAATTATTTGATGATTTAGTCTCTAATCACCTCTCTTAACTGCTCAAGTGTGGATCACTCATTCCAAATCACCTCTCTTACCGGCGCTAAAGTGCCACCACGTGGCGTGAGCTCGCGCCCTGGTACGGGGGACCTTTAGTAACACCAACCGGTACTAAAGGTTTTTTTTGAAAATTTTGGAAAAAAAATTTGTTTTTTTATTTTTAATATTTCTGAATTATTTGATGATTTAGTCTCTAATCACCTCTCTTAACTGCTCAAGTGTGGATCACTCATTCCAAATCATCTAACTTCCCGACCGGTCACCCATCCCTCTCACTACTCCAGCCCGAGCACGCTTAACTTTCAGGTTCTATTCTCCTTCGTTTCCGAGTCTACACTTGTTGTTTTCCTGACAATAGTAAGATGTCAATCCTATTAACCCTTAGGAGTTTAGCTTGAGCATGAAGTCACACATTTCACCGTTTGAGTTTGAAACTATTATTCTAAAAAAACAGTAATTATTTAGTAACGCTAATATATATTGAATAAGTTTGACCATAGTTTGACCACAGTTTGACCAGATTTGACCAAAATTCAAAAAATTGAAATAATTATTTAGTAACACTAATATTCTTGAATAATTATGTAGTAACACTAATATTTCTTGAATAAGTAGTTTGACCATAGTTTGACCACAGTTTGACCAGATTTGAAAAAATTCAAAAAAACTGAGATACTTATTTAGTAACACTAATATTATTGCGTAATTATTTAGTAACACTCTATATTTCTTGAATCAGTTGTTTGACCGGTTTGACAAGATTTAACCAAAATTCAAAAAAAATTTAATTAGAGCATATCTTTTTTTCCTTTTACAATCTGTCATTTCAAAAATTATCCTAAACCCTAAACCCGGGACTTAAAACGTCGGAAACTCTATGCTAAACAGTAAAAACTAAGGGTTTAGACCATAAAACCTAACCCTAAACGCTGAAATCTAAACCCTAGCACTAAACGCTAAAAACGTCCAAAAAAACGTCTAAAACGCCCAAAAACTCTATTTTCCCTTTGGAATTTTGTGATTTTAAAAAATTGTCGAAACAGAAAACTGTTTGTTTCAGCGGATCAATCCCTTTGTTCTGCAAATTTTGATATATTATATGTATTTTTCTGAATTAGGATGATTTAGTTATGATTTTTTCAAGTTTGAAAATTGCCCTATAGTGCCGGTTTGTGTCTCCAACCGGTACTATAGGTCAGACCCCTTTAGTACTGGTTCGTGCCACGAACCGGTACTAAAGGTGATCGTGGGACCCCGGCCTGACGCCAGCCTGCCACCACCTCTTTAGTACCGGTTCATGCCACGAACCGGTACTAAAGGTTCAACACGAACCGGCATTAATGCAAATCCGTTCGAACCGGCACTAATGGTACCATTAGTACCGGCTCAAATACAAACCGGCACTAATGTGCTTCACGTTTGACCCTTTTTCTACTAGTGTGAGTTGTCAATTCAACCACAACTGGAAACTTAATATCTGCAGCAAAGTGTTTAGCAGCAAAGTAATATGATAGTAGTGGTAATGGTAGAAAAAGGTAACAGTAGTAAAAGTAATGTTTTTGGTATTTTGTAGTGATGATAGCAATAGCAACGGAAAAGTAAATAAGCGAAGAACAATGTATGGAAAGCTCGTAGGCAATGGATCGGTGAAAAAAAATTATGCTGGATGTGGTTCATCATGTAACAGTCATAACCTAGGGTGACACAGACCTAGCTCTAGTTCATTGATATAATTGTCGAACAGACTCCAGATCAGCCCTCTCGAGAGGTTTTAGGGCTTGATGGCGGCTCCGTATCGTAAAACGTGATGATTTCTTCTCTCTGATTTTTTCTCCCGGAAACACAATATATGGAGTTGGAGTCGGAGAGGCAACAAGGAGCCCACGAGGAAGGGGGGCGCGCCCCCCACCCTCATGGAGAGGTGGTGGGCCCCCTGGCCTTCATCTTTTGCAGGTATTTTTCTTATTTTCTGAAAAGTGGCTCCATGAAGTTTCAGGTCATTTCGAGAACGTTTGCTGCTGTACATAAATAACACCATGGTAATTCTGCTAAAAACAGCGTTAGTCCAGGTTAGTTCCATTCAAATCATGCAAGTTAGAGTCCAAAACAAGGGCAAAAGTGTTTGGAAAAGTAAATACGTTGGAGACATATCACACCACGCCAAGTTTCATGATTTTCACGCATGTTATGAAATTATAGGAATTAAAAAACCAAGTTTCTCAATCTTTCCAGCCGAGCCAGCACGCCCAGATGGTTGAATTTCACTCCCATCTCTTGCATGGGACCTAGAAATTCACCCAATGACACACAGTTGATTTTTCAAACAACTTTGGTGCACTAGAGCCTGTGCTTGTAGTTCAAATTTGAATTATGCACATGAAATACGTAGAAACTCAACTAATGCATAACAAAGGCCAAACGAACGCGGAATAATTCCAAAATTTAGCACGTTTTTTCTATTTGGTCTAATCTACCTCTGTGAAAAAATTAAGGTAGGAGAAGGCAGCTTACGTATGTCGTTTCGCACACAGAGGTGACACGTTCCTCTCGGAACCACGAGCCTTCTTGAGGGAAGCTCTGGTTTGCAAGAAGCTTACACCAAAGCTTGTCACAATTCAGCCAAAAGAATTACCGCAGCATGTTGGTGCCATGTCATGACACCATGCCATGTTTCATGATTTTCAGGCATGTTATGGAATTACAAGAACTAAAAAGCCAAGTTTCTCAATCATTCTAGCGAAGCCACCACGCCCAGATGTTTGAATTTCACTCCCATGTCTTGCATGGGACCTATAAATTGACCCAATGACACACATGTGATTTTTCAAACAACTTTGGTGCACTGGAACCTATGCTTGTAGTTCAAATTTGAATTATGCACATTAAATGCGCAGAAACTCAATTAATGCATGAAAAAGGCCAAACGAACCTGGAATAATTCCAAAATTTAGCACAGTACTTCTATTTTGTCTAATATGCTTGTGTAAAAAATTAAGGCGGGGGAAGGCAGTGTACATATGTCGTTTCGCACACGGAGGTGACACGTTCCCTATCGGAACCACGAGCCTTCTTGAGGGAAGCTCCGGTTTGCAAGAAGCTTACACCAAAGCTTGTCCCAATTCAGCCAAAAGAATTACCGCAGCCTGTTGGTGCCATGTCATGACACCATCCCAAGTTTCATGATTTTCAGGCATGTTTTGGAATTACAGGAATTAAAAAACCAAGTTTCTCAATCTTTCCAGCCGAGCCAGCACGCCCAGAAGTTTGAATTTCACTCCCATCTCTTGCATGGGACCTAGAAATTCACCCAATGACACACAGTTGATTTTTCAAACAACTTTGGTGCACTAGAGCCTGTGCTTGTTGTTCAAATTTGAATTATGCACATGAAATACGTAGAAACTCAACTAATGCATAACAAAGGCCAAACGAACGCGGAATAATTCCAAAATTTAGCACATTTTTTCTATTTGGTCTAATCTACCTGTGTAAAAAAATTAAGGCAGGAGAAGGCAGCTTACGTATGTCGTTTCGCACACAGATGTGACACGTACCTCTCGGAACCACGAGCCTTCTTGAGGGAAGCTCCGGTTTGCAAGAAGCTTACACCAAAGCTTGTCACAATTCAGCCAAAAGAATTACCGCAGCATGTTGGTGCCATGTCATGACACCATGCCAAGTTTCATGATTTTCAGGCATGTTATGGAATTACAAGAACTAAAAAGCCAAGTTTCTCAATCATTCTAGCGAAGCCACCACGCCCAGATGTTTGAATTTCACTCCCATCTCTTGCATGGGACCTATAAATTGACCCAATGACACACATGTGATTTTTCAAACAACTTTGGTGCACTGGAGCCTATGCTTGTAGTTCAAATTTGAATTATGCACATTAAATGGGCAGAAACTCAATTAATGCATGAAAAAGGCCAAACGAACCTGGAATAATTCCAAAATTTAGCACAGTACTTCTATTTTGTCTAATATGCTTGTGTAAAAAATTAAGGCGGGGGAAGGCAGTGTACATATGTCGTTTCGCACACGGAGGTGACACGTTCCCTATCGGAACCACGAGCCATCTTGAGGGAAGCTCCGGTTTGCAAGAAGCTTACACCAAAGCTTGTCCCAATTCAGCCAAAAGAATTACCGCAGCCTGTTGGTGCCATGTCATGACACCATGCCAAGTTTCATGATTTTCAGGCATGTTTTGGAATTACAGGAATTAAAAAACCAAGTTTCTCAATCTTTCCAGCCGAGCCAGCACGCCCAGATGTTTGAATTTCACTCCCATCTCTTGCATGGGACCTAGAAATTCACCCAATGACACACAGTTGATTTTTCAAACAACTTTGGTGCACTAGAGCATGTTCTTGTAGTTCAAATTTGAATTATGCACATGAAATACATAGAAACTCAACTAATGCATAACAAAGGCCAAATGAACGCGGAATAATTCCAAAATTTAGCACGTTTTTTTCTATTTGGTCTAATCTACCTGTGTAAAAAAATTAAGGCAGGAGAAGGCAGCTTACGTATGTCGTTTCGCACACAGAGGTGACACGTTCCTCTCGGAACCACGAGCCTTCTTGAGGGAAGCTCCGGTTTGCAAGAAGCTTACACCAAAGCTTGTCACAATTCAGCCAAAAGAATTACCGCAGCATGTTGGTGCCATGTCATGACACCATGCCAAGTTTCATGATTTTCAGGCATGTTATGGAATTACATTAACTAAAAAGCCAAGTTTCTCAATCATTCTAGCGAAGCCACCACGCCCAGATGTTTGAATTTCACTCCCATGTCTTGCATGGGACCTATAAATTGACCCAATGACACACATGTGATTTTTCAAACAACTTTGGTGCACTGGAGCCTATGCTTGTAGTTCAAATTTGAATTATGCACATTAAATGCGCAGAAACTCAATTAATGCATGAAAAAGGCCAAACGAACCTGGAATAATTCCAAAATTTAGCACAGTACTTCTATTTTGTCTAATATGCTTGTGTAAAAAATTAAGGCGGGGGAAGGCAGTGTACATATGTCGTTTCGCACACGGAGGTGACACGTTCCCTATCGGAACCACAAGCCTTCTTGAGGGAAGCTCCGGTTTGCAAGAAGCTTACACCAAAGCTTGTCCCAATTCAGCCAAAAGAATTACCGCAGCCTGTTGGTGCCATGTCATGACACCATGCCAAGTTTCATGATTTTCAGGCATGTTTTGGAATTACAGGAATTAAAAAACCAAGTTTCTCAATCTTTCCAGCCGAGCCAGCATGCCCAGAAGTTTGAATTTCACTCCCATCTCTTGCATGGGACCTAGAAATTCACCCAATGACACACAGTTGATTTTTCAAACAACTTTGGTGCACTAGAGCCTGTGCTTGTTGTTCAAATTTGAATTATGCACATGAAATACGTAGAAACTCAACTAATGCATAACAAAGGCCAAACGAACGCGGAATAATTCCAAAATTTAGCACGTTTTTTCTATTTGGTCTAATCTACCTGTGTAAAAAAATTAAGGCAGGAGAAGGCAGCTTACGTATGTCGTTTCGCACACAGAGGTGACACGTTCCTCTCGGAACCACGAGCCTTCTTGAGGGAAGCTCCGGTTTGCAAGAAGCTTACACCAAAGCTTGTCACAATTCAGCCAAAAGAATTACCGCAGCATGTTGGTGCCATGTCATGACACCATGCCAAGTTTCATGATTTTCAGGCATGTTATGGAATTACAAGAACTAAAAAGCCAAGTTTCTCAATCATTCTAGCGAAGCCACCACGCCCAGATGTTTGAATTTCACTCCCATCTCTTGCATGGGACCTATAAATTGACCCAATGACACACATGTGATTTTTCAAACAACTTTGGTGCACTGGAACCTATGCTTGTAGTTCAAATTTGAATTATGCACATTAAATGCGCAGAAACTCAATTAATGCATGAAAAAGGCCAAACGAACCTGGAATAATTCCAAAATTTAGCACAGTACTTCTATTTTGTCTAATATGCTGGTGTAAAAAATTAAGGCGGGGGAAGGCAGTGTACATATGTCGTTTCGCACACGGAGGTGACACGTTCCCTATCGGAACCACGAGCCTTCTTGAGGGAAGCTCCGGTTTGCAAGAAGCTTACACCAAAGCTTGTCCCAATTCAGCCAAAAGAATTACCGCAGCCTGTTGGTGCCATGTCATGAAACCATCCCAAGTTTCATGATTTTCAGGCATGTTTTGGAATTACAGGAATTAAAAAACCAAGTTTCTCAATCTTTCCAGCCGAGCCAGCACGCCCAGAAGTTTGAATTTCACTCCCATCTCTTGCATGGGACCTAGAAATTCACCCAATGACACACAGTTGATTTTTCAAACAACTTTGGTGCACTAGAGCCTGTGCTTGTTGTTCAAATTTGAATTATGCACATGAAATACGTAGAAACTCAACTAATGCATAACAAAGGCCAAACGAACGCGGAATAATTCCAAAATTTAGCACGTTTTTTCTATTTGGTCTAATCTACCTGTGTAAAAAAATTAAGGCAGGAGAAGGCAGCTTACGTATGTCGTTTCGCACACAGATGTGACACGTACCTCTCGGAACCACGAGCCTTCTTGAGGGAAGCTCCGGTTTGCAAGAAGCTTACACCAAAGCTTGTCACAATTCAGCCAAAAGAATTACCGCAGCATGTTGGTGCCATGTCATGACACCATGCCAAGTTTCATGATTTTCAGGCATGTTATGGAATTACAAGAACTAAAAAGCCAAGTTTCTCAATCATTCTAGCGAAGCCACCATGCCTAGATGTTTGAATTTCACTCCCATCTCTTGCATGGGACCTATAAATTGACCCAATGACACACATGTGATTTTTCAAACAACTTTGGTGCACTGGAGCCTATGCTTGTAGTTCAAATTTGAATTATGCACATTAAATGGGCAGAAACTCAATTAATGCATGAAAAAGGCCAAACGAACCTGGAATAATTCCAAAATTTAGCACAGTACTTCTATTTTGTCTAATATGCTTGTGTAAAAAATTAAGGCGGGGGAAGGCAGTGTACATATGTCGTTTCGCACACGGAGGTGACATGTTCCCTATCGGAACCACGAGCCATCTTGAGGGAAGCTCCGGTTTGCAAGAAGCTTACACCAAAGCTTGTCCCAATTCAGCCAAAAGAATTACCGCAGCCTGTTGGTGCCATGTCATGACACCATGCCAAGTTTCATGATTTTCAGGCATGTTTTGGAATTACAGGAATTAAAAAACCAAGTTTCTCAATCTTTCCAGCCGAGCCAGCACGCCCAGATGTTTGAATTTCACTCCCATCTCTTGCATGGGACCTAGAAATTCACCCAATGACACACAGTTGATTTTTCAAACAACTTTGGTGCACTAGAGCATGTTCTTGTAGTTCAAATTTGAATTATGCACATGAAATACGTAGAAACTCAACTAATGCATAACAAAGGCCAAACGAACGCGGAATAATTCCAAAATTTAGCACGTTTTTTTCTATTTGGTCTAATCTACCTGTGTAAAAAAATTAAGGCAGGAGAAGGCAGCTTACGTATGTCGTTTCGCACACAGAGGTGACACGTTCCTCTCGGAACCACGAGCCTTCTTGAGGGAAGCTCCGGTTTGCAAGAAGCTTACACCAAAGCTTGTCACAATTCAGCCAAAAGAATTACCGCAGCATGTTGGTGCCATGTCATGACACCATGCCAAGTTTCATGATTTTCAGGCATGTTATGGAATTACATTAACTAAAAAGCCAAGTTTCTCAATCATTCTAGCGAAGCCACCACGCCCAGATGTTTGAATTTCACTCCCATGTCTTGCATGGGACCTATAAATTGACCCAATGACACACATGTGATTTTTCAAACAACTTTGGTGCACTGGAGCCTATGCTTGTAGTTCAAATTTGAATTATGCACATTAAATGCGCAGAAACTCAATTAATGCATGAAAAAGGCCAAACGAACCTGGAATAATTCCAAAATTTAGCACAGTACTTCTATTTTGTCTAATATGCTTGTGTAAAAAATTAAGGCGGGGGAAGGCAGTGTACATATGTCGTTTCGCACACGGAGGTGACACGTTCCCTATCGGAACCACAAGCCTTCTTGAGGGAAGCTCCGGTTTGCAAGAAGCTTACACCAAAGCTTGTCCCAATTCAGCCAAAAGAATTACCGCAGCCTGTTGGTGCCATGTCATGACACCATGCCAAGTTTCATGATTTTCAGGCATGTTTTGGAATTACAGGAATTAAAAAACCAAGTTTCTCAATCTTTCCAGCCGAGCCAGCATGCCCAGAAGTTTGAATTTCACTCCCATCTCTTGCATGGGACCTAGAAATTCACCCAATGACACACAGTTGATTTTTCAAACAACTTTGGTGCACTAGAGCCTGTGCTTGTTGTTCAAATTTGAATTATGCACATGAAATACGTAGAAACTCAACTAATGCATAACAAAGGCCAAACGAACGCGGAATAATTCCAAAATTTAGCACGTTTTTTCTATTTGGTCTAATCTACCTGTGTAAAAAAATTAAGGCAGGAGAAGGCAGCTTACGTATGTCGTTTCGCACACAGAGGTGACACGTTCCTCTCGGAACCACGAGCCTTCTTGAGGGAAGCTCCGGTTTGCAAGAAGCTTACACCAAAGCTTGTCACAATTCAGCCAAAAGAATTACCGCAGCATGTTGGTGCCATGTCATGACACCATGCCAAGTTTCATGATTTTCAGGCATGTTATGGAATTACAAGAACTAAAAAGCCAAGTTTCTCAATCATTCTAGCGAAGCCACCACGCCCAGATGTTTGAATTTCACTCCCATCTCTTGCATGGGACCTATAAATTGACCCAATGACACACATGTGATTTTTCAAACAACTTTGGTGCACTGGAGCCTATGCTTGTAGTTCAAATTTGAATTATGCACATTAAATGCGCAGAAACTCAATTAATGCATGAAAAAGGCCAAACGAACCTGGAATAATTCCAAAATTTAGCACAGTACTTCTATTTTGTCTAATATGCTTGTGTAAAAAATTAAGGCGGGGGAAGGCAGTGTACATATGTCGTTTCGCACACGGAGGTGACACGTTCCCTATCGGAACCACGAGCCTTCTTGACGGAAGCTCCGGTTTGCAAGAAGCTTACACCAAAGCTTGTCCCAATTCAGCCAAAAGAATTACCGCAGCCTGTTGGTGCCATGTCATGAAACCATGCCAAGTTTCATGATTTTCAGGCATGTTTTGGAATTACAAGAACTAAAAAGCCAAGTTTCTCAATCATTCTAGCGAAGCCACCACGCCCAGATGTTTGAATTTCACTCCCATCTCTTGCATGGGACCTATAAATTGACCCAATGACACACATGTGATTTTTCAAACAACTTTGGTGCACTGGAGCCTATGCTTGTAGTTCAAATTTGAATTATGCACATTAAATGCGCAGAAACTCAATTAATGCATGAAAAAGGCCAAACGAACCTGGAATAATTCCAAAATTTAGCACAGTACTTCTATTTTGTCTAATATGCTTGTGTAAAAAATTAAGGCGGGGGAAGGCAGTGTACATATGTCGTTTCGCACACGGAGGTGACACGTTCCCTATCGGAACCACGAGCCTTCTTGAGGGAAGCTCCGGTTTGCAAGAAGTTTACACCAAAGCTTGTCCCAATTCATCCAAAAGAATTACCGCAGCCTGTTGGTGCCATGTCATGACACCATGCCAAGTTTCATGATTTTCAGGCATGTTTTGGAATTACAGGAATTAAAAAACCAAGTTTCTCAATCTTTCCAGCAGAGCCAGCACGCCCAGATGTTTGAATTTCACTCCCATCTCTTGCATGGGACCTAGAAATTCACCCAATGACACACAGTTGATTTTTCAAACAACTTTGGTGCACTAGAGCCTGTGCTTGTAGTTCAAATTTGAATTATGCACATGAAATACGTAGAAACTCAACTAATGCATAACAAAGGCCAAACGAACGCGGAATAATTCCAAAATTTAGCACGTTTTTTTCTATTTGGTCTAATCTACCTATGTAAAAAAATTAAGGCAGGAGAAGGCAGCTTACGTATGTCGTTTCGCACACAGAGGTGACACGTTCCTCTCGGAACCACGAGCCTTCTTGAGGGAAGCTCCGGTTTGCAAGAAGCTTACACCAAAGCTTGTCACAATTCAGCCAAAAGAATTACCGCAGCATGTTGGTGCCATGTCATGACACCATGCCAAGTTTCATGATTTTCAGGCATGTTATGGAATTACAAGAACTAAAAAGCCAAGTTTCTCAATCATTCTAGCGAAGCCACCACGCCCAGATGTTTGAATTTCACTCCCATCTCTTGCATGGGACCTATAAATTGACCCAATGACACACATGTGATTTTTCAAACAACTTTGGTGCACTGGAGCCTATGCTTGTAGTTCAAATTTGAATTATGCACATTAAATGCGCAGAAACTCAATTAATGCATGAAAAAGGCCAAACGAACCTGGAATAATTCCAAAATTTAGCACAGTACTTCTATTTTGTCTAATATGCTTGTGTAAAAAATTAAGGCGGGGGAAGGCAGTGTACATATGTCGTTTCGCACACGGAGGTGACACGTTCCCTATCGGAACCACGAGCCTTCTTGACGGAAGCTCCGGTTTGCAAGAAGCTTACACCAAAGCTTGTCCCAATTCAGCCAAAAGAATTACCGCAGCCTGTTGGTGCCATGTCATGAAACCATGCCAAGTTTCATGATTTTCAGGCATGTTTTGGAATTACAAGAACTAAAAAGCCAAGTTTCTCAATCATTCTAGCGAAGCCACCACGCCCAGATGTTTGAATTTCACTCCCATCTCTTGCATGGGACCTATAAATTGACCCAATGACACACATGTGATTTTTCAAACAACTTTGGTGCACTGGAGCCTATGCTTGTAGTTCAAATTTGAATTATGCACATTAAATGCGCAGAAACTCAATTAATGCATGAAAAAGGCCAAACGAACCTGGAATAATTCCAAAATTTAGCACAGTACTTCTATTTTGTCTAATATGCTTGTGTAAAAAATTAAGGCGGGGGAAGGCAGTGTACATATGTCGTTTCGCACACGGAGCTGACACGTTCCCTATCGGAACCACGAGCCTTCTTGAGGGAAGCTCCGGTTTGCAAGAAGTTTACACCAAAGCTTGTCCCAATTCATCCAAAAGAATTACCGCAGCCTGTTGGTGCCATGTCATGACACCATGCCAAGTTTCATGATTTTCAGGCATGTTTTGGAATTACAGGAATTAAAAAACCAAGTTTCTCAATCTTTCCAGCCGAGCCAGCACGCCCAGATGTTTGAATTTCACTCCCATCTCTTGCATGGGACCTAGAAATTCACCCAATGACACACAGTTGATTTTTCAAACAACTTTGGTGCACTAGAGCCTGTGCTTGTAGTTCAAATTTGAATTATGCACATGAAATACGTAGAAACTCAACTAATGCATAACAAAGGCCAAACGAACGCAGAATAATTCCAAAATTTAGCACGTTTTTTCTATTTGGTCTAATTTACCTGTGTAAAAAAATTAAGGCAGGAGAAGGTAGCTTACGTATGTCGTTTCGCACACAGAGGTGACACGTTCCTCTCGGAACCACGAGCCTTCTTGAGGGTAGCTCCGGTTTGCAAGAAGCTTACACCAAAGCTTGTCACAATTCAGCCAAAAGAATTACCGCAGCATGTTGGTGCCATGTCATGACACCATGCCAAGTTTCATGATTTTCAGGCATGTTATGGAATTACAAGAACTAAAAAGCCAAGTTTCTCAATCATTCTAGCGAAGCCACCACGCCCAGATGTTTGAATTTCACTCCCATCTCTTGCATCGGACCTATAAATTGACCCAATGACACACATGTGATTTTTCAAACAACTTTGGTGCACTGGAGCCTATGCTTGTAGTTCAAATTTGAATTATGCACATTAAATGCGCAGAAACTCAATTAATGCATGAAAAAGGCCAAACGAACCTGGAATAATTCCAAAATTTAGCACAGTACTTCTATTTTGTCTAATATGCTTGTGTAAAAAATTAAGGCGGGGGAAGGCAGTGTACATATGTCGTTTCGCACACGGAGGTGACACGTTCCCTATCGGAACCACGAGCCTTCTTGAGGGAAGCTCCGGTTTGCAAGAAGCTTACACCAAAGCTTGTCCCAATTCAGCCAAAAGAATTACCGCAGCCTGTTGGTGCCATGTCATGACACCATGCCAAGTTTCATGATTTTCAGGCATGTTTTGGAATTACAGGAATTAAAAAACCAAGTTTCTCAATCTTTCCAGCCGAGCCAGCACGCCCAGATGTTTGAATTTCACTCCCATCTCTTGCATGGGACCTAGAAATTCACCCAATGACACACAGTTGATTTTTCAAACAACTTTGGTGCATTAGAGCCTGTGCTTGTAGTTCAAATTTGAATTATGCACATGAAATACGTAGAAACTCAACTAATGCATAACAAAGGCCAAACGAACGCGGATTCCAAAATTTAGCACGTTTTTTCTATTTGGTCTAATCTACCTGTGTAAAAAAATTAAGGCAGGAGAAGGCAGCTTACGTATGTCGTTTCGCATACAGAGGTGACACGTTCCTCTCGGAACCACGAGCCTTCTTGAGGGAAGCTCCGGTTTGCAAGAAGCTTACACCAAAGCTTGTCACAATTCAGCCAAAAGAATTACCGCAGCATGTTGGTGCCATGTCATGACACCATGCCAAGTTTCATGATTTTCAGGCATGTTATGGAATTACAAGAACTAAAAAGCCAAGTTTCTCAATCATTCTAGCGAAGCCACCACGCCCAGATGTTTGAATTTCACTCCCATCTCTTGCATGGGACCTATAAATTGACCCAATGACACACATGTGATTTTTCAAACAACTTTGGTGCACTGGAGCCTATGCTTGTAGTTCAAATTTGAATTATGCACATTAAATGCGCAGAAACTCAATTAATGCATGAAAAAGGCCAAACGAACCTGGAATAATTCCAAAATTTAGCACAGTACTTCTATTTTGTCTAATATGCTTGTGTAAAAAATTAAGGCGGGGGAAGGCAGTGTACATATGTCGTTTCGCACACGGAGGTGACACGTTCCCTATCAGAACCACGAGCCTTCTTGACGGAAGCTCCGGTTTGCAAGAAGCTTACACCAAAGCTTGTCCCAATTCAGCCAAAAGAATTACCGCAGCCTGTTGGTGCCATGTCATGAAACCATGCCAAGTTTCATGATTTTCAGGCATGTTTTGGAATTACAAGAACTAAAAAGCCAAGTTTCTCAATCATTCTAGCGAAGCCACCACGCCCAGATGTTTGAATTTCACTCCCATCTCTTGCATGGGACCTATAAATTGACCCAATGACACACATGTGATTTTTCAAACAACTTTGGTGCACTGGAGCCTATGCTTGTAGTTCAAATTTGAATTATGCACATTAAATGCGCAGAAACTCAATTAATGCATGAAAAAGGCCAAACGAACCTGGAATAATTCCAAAATTTAGCACAGTACTTCTATTTTGTCTAATATGCTTGTGTAAAAAATTAAGGCGGGGGAAGGCAGTGTACATATGTCGTTTCGCACACGGAGGTGACACGTTCCCTATCGGAACCACGAGCCTTCTTGAGGGAAGCTCCGGTTTGCAAGAAGTTTACACCAAAGCTTTTCCCAATTCATCCAAAAGAATTACCGCAGCCTGTTGGTGCCATGTCATGACACCATGCCAAGTTTCATGATTTTCAGGCATGTTTTGGAATTACAGGAATTAAAAAACCAAGTTTCTCAATCTTTCCAGCCGAGCCAGCACGCCCAGATGTTTGAATTTCACTCCCATCTCTTGCATGGGACCTAGAAATTCACCCAATGACACACAGTTGATTTTTCAAACAACTTTGGTGCACTAGAGCCTGTGCTTGTAGTTCAAATTTGAATTATGCACATGAAATACGTAGAAACTCAACTAATGCATAACAAAGGCCAAACGAACGCGGAATAATTCCAAAATTTAGCACGTTTTTTCTATTTGGTCTAATCTACCTGTGTAAAAAAATTAAGGCAGGAGAAGGTAGCTTACGTATGTCGTTTCGCACACAGAGGTGACACGTTCCTCTCGGAACCACGAGCCTTCTTGAGGGAAGCTCCGGTTTGCAAGAAGCTTACACCAAAGCTTGTCACAATTCAGCCAAAAGAATTACCGCAGCATGTTGGTGCCATGTCATGACACCATGCCAAGTTTCATGATTTTCAGGCATGTTATGGAATTACAAGAACTAAAAAGCCAAGTTTCTCAATCATTCTAGCGAAGCCACCACGCCCAGATGTTTGAATTTCACTCCCATCTCTTGCATGGGACCTATAAATTGACCCAATGACACACATGTGATTTTTCAAACAACTTTGGTGCACTGGAGCCTATGCTTGTAGTTCAAATTTGAATTATGCACATTAAATGCGCAGAAACTCAATTAATGCATGAAAAAGGCCAAACGAACCTGGAATAATTCCAAAATTTAGCACAGTACTTCTATTTTGTCTAATATGCTTGTGTAAAAAATTAAGGCGGGGGAAGGCAGTGTACATATGTCGTTTTGCACACGGAGGTGGCACGTTCCCTATTAGAACCACGAGCCTTCTTGACGGAAGCTCCGGTTTGCAAGAAGCTTACACCAAAGCTTGTCCCAATTCAGCCAAAAGAATTACCGCAGCCTGTTGGTGCCATGTCATGAAACCATGCCAAGTTTCATGATTTTCAGGCATGTTTTGGAATTACAAGAACTAAAAAGCCAAGTTTCTCAATCATTCTAGCGAAGCCACCACGCCCAGATGTTTGAATTTCACTCCCATCTCTTGCATGGGACCTATAAATTGACCCAATGACACACATGTGATTTTTCAAACAACTTTGGTGCACTGGAGCCTATGCTTGTAGTTCAAATTTGAATTATGCACATTAAATGCGCAGAAACTCAATTAATGCATGAAAAAGGCCAAACGAACCTGGAATAATTCCAAAATTTAGCACAGTACTTCTATTTTGTCTAATATGCTTGTGTAAAAAATTAAGGCGGGGGAAGGCAGTGTACATATGTCGTTTCGCACACGGAGGTGACACGTTCCCTATCGGAACCACGAGCCTTCTTGAGGGAAGCTCCGGTTTGCAAGAAGCTTACACCAAAGCTTGTCCCAATTCAGCCAAAAGAATTACCGCAGCCTGTTGGTGCCATGTCATGACACCATGCCAAGTTTCATGATTTTCAGGCATGTTTTGGAATTACAGGAATTAAAAAACCAAGTTTCTCAATCTTTCTAGCCGAGCCAGCACGCCCAGATGTTTGAATTTCACTCCCATCTCTTGCATGGGACCTAGAAATTCACCCAATGACACACAGTTGATTTTTCAAACAACTTTGGTGCACTAGAGCCTGTGCTTGTTGTTCAAATTTGAATTATGCACATGAAATACGTAGAAACTCAACTAATGCATAACAAAGGCCAAACGAACGCGGAATAATTCCAAAATTTAGCACGTTTTTTTCTATTTGGTCTAATCTACCTGTGTAAAAAAATTAAGGCAGGAGAAGGCAGCTTACGTATGTCGTTTCGCACACAGAGGTGACAAGTTCCTCTCGGAACCACGAGCCTTCTTGAGGGTAGCTCCGGTTTGCAAGAAGCTTACACCAAAGCTTGTCCCAATTCAGCCAAAAGAATTACCGCAGCCTGTTGGTGCCATGTCATGACACCATGCCAAGTTTCATGATTTTCAGGCATGTTATGGAATTACAAGAACTAAAAAGCCAAGTTTCTCAATCATTCTAGCGAAGCCACCACGCCCAGATGTTTGAATTTCACTCCCATCTCTTGCATGGGACCTATAAATTGACCCAATGACACACATGTGATTTTTCAAACAACTTTGGTGCACTGGAGCCTATGCTTGTAGTTCAAATTTGAATTATGCACATTAAATGCGCAGAAACTCAATTAATGCATGAAAAAGGCCAAACGAACCTGGAATAATTCCAAAATTTAGCACAGTACTTCTATTTTGTCTAATATGCTTGTGTAAAAAATTAAGGCGGGGGAAGGCAGTGTACATATGTCGTTTTGCACACGGAGGTGGCACGTTCCCTATTAGAACCACGAGCCTTCTTGACGGAAGCTCCGGTTTGCAAGAAGCTTACACCAAAGCTTGTCCCAATTCAGCCAAAAGAATTACCGCAGCCTGTTGGTGCCATGTCATGAAACCATGCCAAGTTTCATGATTTTCAGGCATGTTTTGGAATTACAAGAACTAAAAAGCCAAGTTTCTCAATCATTCTAGCGAAGCCACCACGCCCAGATGTTTGAATTTCACTCCCATCTCTTGCATGGGACCTATAAATTGACCCAATGACACACATGTGATTTTTCAAACAACTTTGGTGCACTGGAGCCTATGCTTGTAGTTCAAATTTGAATTATGCACATTAAATGCGCAGAAACTCAATTAATGCATGAAAAAGGCCAAACGAACCTGGAATAATTCCAAAATTTAGCACAGTACTTCTATTTTGTCTAATATGCTTGTGTAAAAAATTAAGGCGGGGGAAGGCAGTGTACATATGTCGTTTCGCACACGGAGGTGACACGTTCCCTATCGGAACCACGAGCCTTCTTGAGGGAAGCTCCGGTTTGCAAGAAGCTTACACCAAAGCTTGTCCCAATTCAGCCAAAAGAATTACCGCAGCCTGTTGGTGCCATGTCATGACACCATGCCAAGTTTCATGATTTTCAGGCATGTTTTGGAATTACAGGAATTAAAAAACCAAGTTTCTCAATCTTTCTAGCCGAGCCAGCACGCCCAGATGTTTGAATTTCACTCCCATCTCTTGCATGGGACCTAGAAATTCACCCAATGACACACAGTTGATTTTTCAAACAACTTTGGTGCACTAGAGCCTGTGCTTGTAGTTCAAATTTGAATTATGCACATGAAATACGTAGAAACTCAACTAATGCATCGCAAAGACCAAACGAACGCGGAGTAATTCCAGAATTTAGCACGTTTTTTCTATTTGGTCTAATCTACCTGTGTAAAAAAATTAAGGCAGGAGAAGGCAGCTTACGTATGTCGTTTCGCACATAGAGGTGACACGTTCCTCTCGGAACCACGAGCCTTCTTGAGGGAAGCTCCGGTTTGCAAGAAGCTTACACCAAAGCTTGTCCCAATTCAGCCAAAAGAACTACCGCAGCCTGTTGGTGCCATGTCATGACACCATGCCAAGTTTCATGATTTTCAGGCATGTTATGGAATTACAGGAACTAAAAAGCCAAGTTTCTCAATCATTCTAGCGAAGCCACCAC
This sequence comes from Triticum urartu, assembly GCF_056163025.1. Lineage (NCBI taxonomy): Eukaryota > Viridiplantae > Streptophyta > Magnoliopsida > Poales > Poaceae > Triticum > Triticum urartu. Next base: position 305,722,627 of record NC_141878.1, read on the forward strand.
GCCCTGATGTTTGAATTTCACTCCCATCTCTTGCATGGGACCTATAAATTGACCCAATGACACACATGTGATTTTTCAAACAACTTTGGTGCACTGGAGCCTATGCTTGTAGTTCAAATTTGAATTATGCACATTAAATGCGCAGAAACTCAATTAATGAATGACAAAGGCCAAACAAACGCGGAATAATTCCAAAATTTAGCACAGTACTTCTATTTTGTCTAATATGCTTGTGTAAAAAATTAAGGCGGGGGAAGGCAGTGTACATATGTCGTTTCGCACACGGAGGTGACACGTTCCCTATCAGAACCACGAGCCTTCTTGACGGAAGCTCCGGTTTGCAAGAAGCTTACACCAAAGCTTGTCCCAATTCAGCCAAAAGAATTACCGCAGCCTGTTGGTGCCATGTCATGACACCATGCCAAGTTTCATGATTTTCAGGCATGTTTTGGAATTACAGGAACTAAAAAACCAAGTTTCTCAATCTTTCCAGCCGAGCCAGCACGCCCAGATGTTTGAATTTCACTCCCATCTCTTGCATGGGACCTAGAAATTCACCCAATGACACACAGTTGATTTTTCAATCAACTTTGGTGCACTAGAGCCTGTTCTTGTAGTTCAAATTTGAATTATGCACATGAAATACGTAGAAACTCAACTAATGCATAACAAAGGCCAAACGAACGCGGAATAATTCCAAAATTTAGCACATTTTTTTCTATTTGGTCTAATCTACCTGTGTAAAAAAATTAAGGCAGGAGAAGGCAGCTTACGTATGTCGTTTCGCACACAGAGGTGACAAGTTCCTCTCGGAACCACGAGCCTTCTTGAGGGTAGCTCCGGTTTGCAAGAAGCTTACACCAAAGCTTGTCACAATTCAGCCAAAAGAATTACCGCAGCATGTTGGTGCCATGTCATGACACCATGCCAAGTTTCATGATTTTCAGGCATGTTATGGAATTACAAGAACTAAAAAGCCAAGTTTCTCAATCATTCTAGCGAAGCCACCACGCCCAGATGTTTGAATTTCACTCCCATCTCTTGCATGGGACCTATAAATTGACCCAATGACACACATGTGATTTTTCAAACAACTTTGGTGCACTGGAGCCTATGCTTGTAGTTCAAATTTGAATTATGCACATTAAATGCGCAGAAACTCAATAAATGCATGAAAAAGGCCAAACGAACCTGGAATAATTCCAAAATTTAGCACAGTACTTCTATTTTGTCTAATATGCTTGTGTAAAAAATTAAGGCGGGGGAAGGCAGTGTACATATGTCGTTTCGCACACGGAGGTGACACTTTCCCTATCGGAACCACGAGCCTTCTTGAGGGAAGCTCCGGTTTGCAAGAAGCTTACACCAAAGCTTGTCCCAATTCAGCCAAAAGAATTACCGCAGCCTGTTGGTGCCATGTCATGACACCATGCCAAGTTTCATGATTTTCAGGCATGTTTTGGAATTACAGGAACTAAAAAACCAAGTTTCTCAATCTTTCCAGCCGAGCCAGCACGCCCAGATGTTTGAATTTCACTCCCATCTCTTGCATGGGACCTAGAAATTCACCCAATGACACGCAGTTGATTTTTCAAACAACTTTGGTGCACTAGAGCCTGTGCTTGTAGTTCAAATTTGAATTATGCACATGAAATACGTAGAAACTCAACTAATGCATAACAAAGGCCAAACGAACGCGGAATAATTCCAAAATTTAGCACGTTTTTTTCTATTTGGTCTAATCTACCTGTGTAAAAAAATTAAGGCAGGAGAAGGCAGCTTACGTATGTCGTTTCGCACACAGAGGTGACAAGTTCCTCTCGGAACCACGAGCCTTCTTGAGGGTAGCTCCGGTTTGCAAGAAGCTTACACCAAAGCTTGTCACAATTCAGCCAAAAGAATTACCGCAGCATGTTGGTGCCATGTCATGACACCATGCCAAGTTTCATGATTTTCAGGCATGTTATGGAATTACAAGAACTAAAAAGCCAAGTTTCTCAATCATTCTAGCGAAGCCACCACGCCCAGATGTTTGAATTTCACTCCCATCTCTTGCATGGGACCTATAAATTGACCCAATGACACACATGTGATTTTTCAAACAACTTTGGTGCACTGGAGCCTATGCTTGTAGTTCAAATTTGAATTATGCACATTAAATGCGCAGAAACTCAATAAATGCATGAAAAAGGCCAAACGAACCTGGAATAATTCCAAAATTTAGCACAGTACTTCTATTTTGTCTAATATGCTTGTGTAAAAAATTAAGGCGGGGGAAGGCAGTGTACATATGTCGTTTCGCACACGGAGGTGACACTTTCCCTATCGGAACCACGAGCCTTCTTGAGGGAAGCTCCGGTTTGCAAGAAGCTTACACCAAAGCTTGTCCCAATTCAGCCAAAAGAATTACCGCAGCCTGTTGGTGCCATGTCATGACACCATGCCAAGTTTCATGATTTTCAGGCATGTTTTGGAATTACAGGAACTAAAAAACCAAGTTTCTCAATCTTTCCAGCCGAGCCAGCACGCCCAGATGTTTGAATTTCACTCCCATCTCTTGCATGGGACCTAGAAATTCACCCAATGACACGCAGTTGATTTTTCAAACAACTTTGGTGCACTAGAGCCTGTGCTTGTAGTTCAAATTTGAATTATGCACATGAAATACGTAGAAACTCAACTAATGCATAACAAAGGCCAAACAAACGCGGAATAATTCCAAAATTTAGCACGTTTTTTTCTATTTGGTCTAATCTACCTGTGTAAAAAAATTAAGGCAGGAGAAGGCAGCTTACGTATGTCGTTTCGCACACGGAGGTGACAAGTTCCTCTCGGAACCACGAGCCTTCTTGAGGGTAGCTCCGGTTTGCAAGAAGCTTACACCAAAGCTTGTCACAATTCAGCCAAAAGAATTACCGCAGCATGTTGGTGCCATGTCATGACACCATGCCAAGTTTCATGATTTTCAGGCATGTTATGGAATTACAAGAACTAAAAAGCCAAGTTTCTCAATCATTCTAGCGAAGCCACCACGCCCAGATGTTTGAATTTCACTCCCATCTCTTGCATGGGACCTATAAATTGACCCAATGACACACATGTGATTTTTCAAACAACTTTGGTGCACTGGAGCCTATGCTTGTAGTTCAAATTTGAATTATGCACATTAAATGCGCAGAAACTCAATTAATGCATGAAAAAGGCCAAACGAACCTGGAATAATTCCAAAATTTAGCACAGTACTTCTATTTTGTCTAATATGCTTGTGTAAAAAATTAAGGCGGGGGAAGGCAGTGTACATATGTCGTTTCGCACATGGAGGTGACACGTTCCCTATCGGAACCACGAGCCTTCTTGAGGGAAGCTCCGGTTTGCAAGAAGCTTACACCGAAGCTTGTCCCAATTCAGCCAAAAGAACTACCGCAGCCTGTTGGTGCCATGTCATGACACCATGCCAAGTTTCATGATTTTCAGGCATGTTTTGGAATTACAGGAATTAAAAAACCAAGTTTCTCAATCTTTCCAGCCGAGCCAGCACGCCCAGATGCTTGAATTTCACTCCCATCTCTTGCATGGGACCTAGAAATTCACCCAATGACACACAGTTGATTTTTCAAACAACTTTGGTGCACTAGAGCCTGTGCTTGTAGTTCAAATTTGAATTATGCACATGAAATACGTAGAAACTCAACTAATGCATAACAAAGGCCAAACGAACGCGGAATAATTCCAGAATTTAGCACGTTTTTTCTATTTGGTCTAATCTACCTGTGTAAAAAAATTAAGGCAGGAGAAGGCAGCTTACGTATGTCGTTTCGCACACAGAGGTGACACGTTCCTCTCGGAACCACGAGCCTTCTTGAGGGAAGCTCCGGTTTGCAAGAAGCTTACACCAAAGCTTGTCCCAATTCAGCCAAAAGAACTACCGCAGCCTATTGGTGCCATGTCATGACACCATGCCAAGTTTCATGATTTTCAGGCATGTTATGGAATTACAGGAACTAAAAAGCCAAGTTTCTCAATCATTCTAGCGAAGCCACCACGCCCAGATGTTTGAATTTCACTCCCATCTCTTGCATGGGACCTATAAATTGACCCAATGACACACATGTGATTTTTCAAACAACTTTGGTGCACTGGAGCCTATGCTTGTAGTTCAAATTTGAATTATGCACATTAAATGCGCAGAAACTCAATTAATGCATGAAAAAGGCCAAACGAACCTGGAATAATTCCAAAATTTAGCACAGTACTTCTATTTTGTCTAATATGCTTGTGTAAAAAATTAAGGCGGGGGAAGGCAGTGTACATATGTCGTTTCGCACACGGAGGTGACACGTTCCCTATCGGAACCACGAGCCTTCTTGAGGGAAGCTCCGGTCTGCAAGAAGCTTACACCAAAGCTTGTCCCAATTCAGCCAAAAGAATTACCGCAGCCTGTTGGTGCCATGTCATGACACCATGCCAAGTTTCATGATTTTCAGGCATGTTTTGGAATTACAGGAATTAAAAAACCAAGTTTCTCAATCTTTCTAGCCGAGCCAGCACGCCCAGATGTTTGAATTTCACTCCCATCTCTTGCATGGGACCTAGAAATTCACCCAATGACACACAGTTGATTTTTCAAACAACTTTGGTGCACTAGAGCCTGTGCTTGTAGTTCAAATTTGAATTATGCACATGAAATACGTAGAAACTCAACTAATGCATCACAAAGGCCAAACGAACGCGGAATAATTCCAGAATTTAGCACGTTTTTTCTATTTGGTCTAATCTACCTGTGTAAAAAAATTAAGGCAGGAGAAGGCAGCTTACGTATGTCGTTTCGCACATAGAGGTGACACGTTCCTCTCGGAACCACGAGCCTTCTTGAGGGAAGCTCCGGTTTGCAAGAAGCTTACACCAAAGCTTGTCCCAATTCAGCCAAAAGAACTACCGCAGCCTGTTCGTGCCATGTCATGACACCATGCCAAGTTTCATGATTTTCAGGCATGTTATGGAATTACAGGAACTAAAAAGCCAAGTTTCTCAATCATTCTAGCGAAGCCACCACGCCCAGATGTTTGAATTTCACTCCCATCTCTTGCATGGGACCTATAAATTGACCCAATGACACACATGTGATTTTTCAAACAACTTTGGTGCACTGGAGCCTATGCTTGTAGTTCAAATTTGAATTATGCACATTAAATGCGCAGAAACTCAATTAATGAATGACAAAGGCCAAACGAACGCGGAATAATTCCAAAATTTAGCACAGTACTTCTATTTTGTCTAATATGCTTGTGTAAAAAATTAAGGCGGGGGAAGGCAGTGTACATATGTCGTTTCGCACACGGAGGTGACACGTTCCCTATCAGAACCACGAGCCTTCTTGACGGAAGCTCCGGTTTGCAAGAAGCTTACACCAAAGCTTGTCCCAATTCAGCCAAAAGAATTACCGCAGCCTGTTGGTGCCATGTCATGAGACCATGCCAAGTTTCATGATTTTCAGGCATGTTTTGGAATTACAGGAACTAAAAAACCAAGTTTCTCAATCTTTCCAGCCGAGCCAGCACGCCCAGATGTTTGAATTTCACTCCCATCTCTTGCATGGGACCTAGAAATTCACCCAATGACACACAGTTGATTTTTCAATCAACTTTGGTGCACTAGAGCCTGTTCTTGTAGTTCAAATTTGAATTATGCACATGAAATACGTAGAAACTCAACTAATGCATAACAAAGGCCAAACGAACGCGGAATAATTCCAAAATTTAGCACGTTTTTTTCTATTTGGTCTAATCTACCTGTGTAAAAAAATTAAGGCAGGAGAAGGTAGCTTACGTATGTCGTTTCGCACACAGAGGTGACAAGTTCCTCTCGGAACCACGAGCCTTCTTGAGGGTAGCTCCGGTTTGCAAGAAGCTTACACCAAAGCTTGTCACAATTCAGCCAAAAGAATTACCGCAGCATGTTGGTGCCATGTCATGACACCATGCCAAGTTTCATGATTTTCAGGCATGTTATGGAATTACAAGAACTAAAAAGCCAAGTTTCTCAATCATTCTAGCGAAGCCACCACGCCCAGATGTTTGAATTTCACTCCCATCTCTTGCATGGGACCTATAAATTGACCCAATGACACACATGTGATTTTTCAAACAACTTTGGTGCACTGGAGCCTATGCTTGTAGTTCAAATTTGAATTATGCACATTAAATGCGCAGAAACTCAATTAATGCATGAAAAAGGCCAAACGAACCTGGAATAATTCCAAAATTTAGCACAGTACTTCTATTTTGTCTAATATGCTTGTGTAAAAAATTAAGGCGGGGGAAGGCAGTGTACATATGTCGTTTCGCACACGGAGGTGACACGTTCCCTATCGGAACCACGAGCCTTCTTGAGGGAAGCTCCGGTTTGCAAGAAGCTTACACCAAAGCTTGTCCCAATTCAGCCAAAATAACTACCGCAGCCTGTTGGTGCCATGTCATGACACCATGCCAAGTTTCATGATTTTCAGGCATGTTATGGAATTACAGGAACTAAAAAGCCAAGTTTCTCAATCATTCTAGCGAAGCCACCACGCCCAGATGTTTGAATTTCACTCCCATCTCTTGCATGGGACCTATAAATTGACCCAATGACACACATGTGATTTTTCAAACAACTTTGGTGCACTGGAGCCTATGCTTGTAGTTCAAATTTGAATTATGCACATTAAATGCGCAGAAACTCAATTAATGCATGAAAAAGGCCAAACGAACCTGGAATAATTCCAAAATTTAGCACAGTACTTCTATTTTGTCTAATATGCTTGTGTAAAAAATTAAGGCGGGGGAAGGCAGTGTACATATGTCGTTTCGCACACGGAGGTGACACGTTCCCTATCGGAACCACGAGCCTTCTTGAGGGAAGCTCCGGTCTGCAAGAAGCTTACACCAAAGCTTGTCCCAATTCAGCCAAAAGAATTACCGCAGCCTGTTGGTGCCATGTCATGACACCATGCCAAGTTTCATGATTTTCAGGCATGTTTTGGAATTACAGGAATTAAAAAACCAAGTTTCTCAATCTTTCCAGCCGAGCCAGCACGCCCAAATGTTTGAATTTCACTCCCATCTCTTGCGTGGGACCTAGAAATTCACCCAATGACACACAGTTGATTTTTCAAACAACTTTGGTGCACTAGAGCCTGTGCTTGTTGTTCAAATTTGAATTATGCACATGAAATACGTAGAAACTCAACTAATGCATAACAAAGGCCAAACGAACGCGGAATAATTCCAAAATTTAGCACGTTTTTCTCTATTTGGTCTAATCTACCTGTGTAAAAAAATTAAGGCAGGAGAAGGCAGCTTACGTATGTCGTTTCGCACATAGAGGTGACACGTTCGTCTCGGAACCACGAGCCTTCTTGAGGGAAGCTCCGGTTTGCAAGAAGCTTACACCAAAGCTTGTCACAATTCAGCCAAAAGAATTACCGCAGCATGTTGGTGCCATGTCATGACACCATGCCAAGTTTCATGATTTTCAGGCATGTTATGGAATTACAGGAACTAAAAAGCCAAGTTTCTCAATCATTCTAGCGAAGCCACCACGCCCAGATGTTTGAATTTCACTCCCATCTCTTGCATGGGACCTATAAATTGACCCAATGACACACATGTGATTTTTCAAACAACTTTGGTGCACTGGAGCCTATGCTTGTAGTTCAAATTTGAATTATGCACATTAAATGCGCAGAAACTCAATTAATGAATGACAAAGGCCAAACGAACGCGGAATAATTCCAAAATTTAGCACAGTACTTCTATTTTGTCTAATATGCTTGTGTAAAAAATTAAGGCGGGGGAAGGCAGTGTACATATGTCGTTTCGCACACGGAGGTGACACGTTCCCTATCAGAACCACGAGCCTTCTTGACGGAAGCTCCGGTTTGCAAGAAGCTTACACCAAAGCTTGTCCCAATTCAGCCAAAAGAATTACCGCAGCCTGTTGGTGCCATGTCATGACACCATGCCAAGTTTCATGATTTTCAGGCATGTTTTGGAATTACAGGAACTAAAAAACCAAGTTTCTCAATCTTTCCAGCCGAGCCAGCACGCCCAGATGTTTGAATTTCACTCCCATCTCTTGCATGGGACCTAGAAATTCACCCAATGACACACAGTTGATTTTTCAATCAACTTTGGTGCACTAGAGCCTGTTCTTGTAGTTCAAATTTGAATTATGCACATGAAATACGTAGAAACTCAACTAATGCATAACAAAGGCCAAACGAACGCGGAATAATTCCAAAATTTAGCACGTTTTTTTCTATTTGGTCTAATCTACCTGTGTAAAAAAATTAAGGCAGGAGAAGGCAGCTTACGTATGTCGTTTCGCACACAGAGGTGACAAGTTCCTCTCGGAACCACGAGCCTTCTTGAGGGTAGCTCCGGTTTGCAAGAAGCTTACACCAAAGCTTGTCACAATTCAGCCAAAAGAATTACCGCAGCATGTTGGTGCCATGTCATGACACCATGCCAAGTTTCATGATTTTCAGGCATGTTATGGAATTACAAGAACTAAAAAGCCAAGTTTCTCAATCATTCTAGCGAAGCCACCACGCCCAGATGTTTGAATTTCACTCCCATCTCTTGCATGGGACCTATAAATTGACCCAATGACACACATGTGATTTTTCAAACAACTTTGGTGCACTGGAGCCTATGCTTGTAGTTCAAATTTGAATTATGCACATTAAATGCGCAGAAACTCAATTAATGCATGAAAAAGGCCAAACGAACCTGGAATAATTCCAAAATTTAGCACAGTACTTCTATTTTGTCTAATATGCTTGTGTAAAAAATTAAGGCGGGGGAAGGCAGTGTACATATGTCGTTTCGCACACGGAGGTGACACTTTCCCTATCGGAACCACGAGCCTTCTTGAGGGAAGCTCCGGTTTGCAAGAAGCTTACACCAAAGCTTGTCCCAATTCAGCCAAAAGAATTACCGCAGCCTGTTGGTGCCATGTCATGACACCATGCCAAGTTTCATGATTTTCAGGCATGTTTTGGAATTACAGGAACTAAAAAACCAAGTTTCTCAATCTTTCCAGCCGAGCCAGCACGCCCAGATGTTTGAATTTCACTCCCATCTCTTGCATGGGACCTAGAAATTCACCCAATGACACGCAGTTGATTTTTCAAACAACTTTGGTGCACTAGAGCCTGTGCTTGTAGTTCAAATTTGAATTATGCACATGAAATACGTAGAAACTCAACTAATGCATAACAAAGGCCAAACGAACGCGGAATAATTCCAAAATTTAGCACGTTTTTTTCTATTTGGTCTAATCTACCTGTGTAAAAAAATTAAGGCAGGAGAAGGCAGCTTACGTATGTCGTTTCGCACACAGAGGTGACAAGTTCCTCTCGGAACCACGAGCCTTCTTGAGGGTAGCTCCGGTTTGCAAGAAGCTTACACCAAAGCTTGTCACAATTCAGCCAAAAGAATTGCCGCAGCATGTTGGTGCCATGTCATGACACCATGCCAAGTTTCATGATTTTCAGGCATGTTATGGAATTACAAGAACTAAAAAGCCAAGTTTCTCAATCATTCTAGCGAAGCCACCACGCCCAGATGTTTGAATTTCACTCCCATCTCTTGCATGGGACCTATAAATTGACCCAATGACACACATGTGATTTTTCAAACAACTTTGGTGCACTGGAGCCTATGCTTGTAGTTCAAATTTGAATTATGCACATTAAATGCGCAGAAACTCAATTAATGCATGAAAAAGGCCAAACGAACCTGGAATAATTCCAAAATTTAGCACAGTACTTCTATTTTGTCTAATATGCTTGTGTAAAAAATTAAGGCGGGGGAAGGCAGTGTACATATGTCGTTTCGCACATGGAGGTGACACGTTCCCTATCGGAACCACGAGCCTTCTTGAGGGAAGCTCCGGTTTGCAAGAAGCTTACACCGAAGCTTGTCCCAATTCAGCCAAAAGAACTACCGCAGCCTGTTGGTGCCATGTCATGACACCATGCCAAGTTTCATGATTTTCAGGCATGTTTTGGAATTACAGGAATTAAAAAACCAAGTTTCTCAATCTTTCCAGCCGAGCCAGCACGCCCAGATGTTTGAATTTCACTCCCATCTCTTGCATGGGACCTAGAAATTCACCCAATGACACACAGTTGATTTTTCAAACAACTTTGGTGCACTAGAGCCTGTGCTTGTAGTTCAAATTTGAATTATGCACATGAAATACGTAGAAACTCAACTAATGCATAACAAAGGCCAAACGAACGCGGAATAATTCCAGAATTTAGCACGTTTTTTCTATTTGGTCTAATCTACCTGTGTAAAAAAATTAAGGCAGGAGAAGGCAGCTTACGTATGTCGTTTCGCACACAGAGGTGACACGTTCCTCTCGGAACCACGAGCCTTCTTGAGGGAAGCTCCGGTTTGCAAGAAGCTTACACCAAAGCTTGTCCCAATTCAGCCAAAAGAACTACCGCAGCCTGTTGGTGCCATGTCATGACACCATGCCAAGTTTCATGATTTTCAGGCATGTTATGGAATTACAGGAACTAAAAAGCCAAGTTTCTCAATCATTCTAGCGAAGCCACCACGCCCAGATGTTTGAATTTCACTCCCATCTCTTGCATGGGACCTATAAATTGACCCAATGACACACATGTGATTTTTCAAACAACTTTGGTGCACTGGAGCCTATGCTTGTAGTTCAAATTTGAATTATGCACATTAAATGCGCAGAAACTCAATTAATGCATGAAAAAGGCCAAACGAACCTGGAATAATTCCAAAATTTAGCACAGTACTTCTATTTTGTCTAATATGCTTGTGTAAAAAATTAAGGCGGGGGAAGGCAGTGTACATATGTCGTTTCGCACACGGAGGTGACACGTTCCCTATCGGAACCACGAGCCTTCTTGAGGGAAGCTCCGGTCTGCAAGAAGCTTACACCAAAGCTTGTCCCAATTCAGCCAAAAGAATTACCGCAGCCTGTTGGTGCCATGTCATGACACCATGCCAAGTTTCATGATTTTCAGGCATGTTTTGGAATTACAGGAATTAAAAAACCAAGTTTCTCAATCTTTCTAGCCGAGCCAGCACGCCCAGATGTTTGAATTTCACTCCCATCTCTTGCATGGGACCTAGAAATTCACCCAATGACACACAGTTGATTTTTCAAACAACTTTGGTGCACTAGAGCCTGTGCTTGTAGTTCAAATTTGAATTATGCACATGAAATACGTAGAAACTCAACTAATGCATCACAAAGGCCAAACGAACGCGGAATAATTCCAGAATTTAGCACGTTTTTTCTATTTGGTCTAATCTACCTGTGTAAAAAAATTAAGGCAGGAGAAGGCAGCTTACGTATGTCGTTTCGCACATAGAGGTGACACGTTCCTCTCGGAACCACGAGCCTTCTTGAGGGAAGCTCCGGTTTGCAAGAAGCTTACACCAAAGCTTGTCCCAATTCAGCCAAAAGAACTACCGCAGCCTGTTGGTGCCATGTCATGACACCATGCCAAGTTTCATGATTTTCAGGCATGTTATGGAATTACAAGAACTAAAAAGCCAAGTTTCTCAGTCATTCTAGCGAAGCCACCACGCCCAGATGTTTGAATTTCACTCCCATCTCTTGCATGGGACCTATAAATTGACCCAATGACACACATGTGATTTTTCAAACAACTTTGGTGCACTGGAGCCTATGCTTGTAGTTCAAATTTGAATTATGCACATTAAATGCGCAGAAACTCAATTAATGCATGAAAAAGGCCAAACGAACCTGGAATAATTCCAAAATTTAGCACAGTACTTCTATTTTGTCTAATATGCTTGTGTAAAAAATTAAGGCGGGGGAAGGCAGTGTACATATGTCGTTTCGCACACGGAGGTGACACGTTCCCTATCGGAACCACGAGCCTTCTTGAGGGAAGCTCCGGTTTGCAAGAAGCTTACACCAAAGCTTGTCCCAATTCAGCCAAAATAACTACCGCAGCCTGTTGGTGCCATGTCATGACACCATGCCAAGTTTCATGATTTTCAGGCATGTTATGGAATTACAGGAACTAAAAAGCCAAGTTTCTCAATCATTCTAGCGAAGCCACCACGCCCAGATGTTTGAATTTCACTCCCATCTCTTGCATGGGACCTATAAATTGACCCAATGACACACATGTGATTTTTCAAACAACTTTGGTGCACTGGAGCCTATGCTTGTAGTTCAAATTTGAATTATGCACATTAAATGCGCAGAAACTCAATTAATGCATGAAAAAGGCCAAACGAACCTGGAATAATTCCAAAATTTAGCACAGTACTTCTATTTTGTCTAATATGCTTGTGTAAAAAATTAAGGCGGGGGAAGGCAGTGTACATATGTCGTTTCGCACACGGAGGTGACACGTTCCCTATCGGAACCACGAGCCTTCTTGAGGGAAGCTCCGGTCTGCAAGAAGCTTACACCAAAGCTTGTCCCAATTCAGCCAAAAGAATTACCGCAGCCTGTTGGTGCCATGTCATGACACCATGCCAAGTTTCATGATTTTCAGGCATGTTTTGGAATTACAGGAATTAAAAAACCAAGTTTCTCAATCTTTCCAGCCGAGCCAGCACGCCCAAATGTTTGAATTTCACTCCCATCTCTTGCGTGGGACCTAGAAATTCACCCAATGACACACAGTTGATTTTTCAAACAACTTTGGTGCACTAGAGCCTGTGCTTGTTGTTCAAATTTGAATTATGCACATGAAATACGTAGAAACTCAACTAATGCATAACAAAGGCCAAACGAACGCGGAATAATTCCAAAATTTAGCACGTTTTTCTCTATTTGGTCTAATCTACCTGTGTAAAAAAATTAAGGCAGGAGAAGGCAGCTTACGTATGTCGTTTCGCACATAGAGGTGACACGTTCGTCTCGGAACCACGAGCCTTCTTGAGGGAAGCTCCGGTTTGCAAGAAGCTTACACCAAAGCTTGTCACAATTCAGCCAAAAGAATTACCGCAGCATGTTGGTGCCATGTCATGACACCATGCCAAGTTTCATGATTTTCAGGCATGTTATGGAATTACAGGAACTAAAAAGCCAAGTTTCTCAATCATTCTAGCGAAGCCACCACGCCCAGATGTTTGAATTTCACTCCCATCTCTTGCATGGGACCTATAAATTGACCCAATGACACACATGTGATTTTTCAAACAACTTTGGTGCACTGGAGCCTATGCTTGTAGTTCAAATTTGAATTATGCACATTAAATGCGCAGAAACTCAATTAATGAATGACAAAGGCCAAACGAACGCGGAATAATTCCAAAATTTAGCACAGTACTTCTATTTTGTCTAATATGCTTGTGTAAAAAATTAAGGCGGGGGAAGGCAGTGTACATATGTCGTTTCGCACACGGAGGTGACACGTTCCCTATCAGAACCACGAGCCTTCTTGACGGAAGCTCCGGTTTGCAAGAAGCTTACACCAAAGCTTGTCCCAATTCAGCCAAAAGAATTACCGCAGCCTGTTGGTGCCATGTCATGACACCATGCCAAGTTTCATGATTTTCAGGCATGTTTTGGAATTACAGGAACTAAAAAACCAAGTTTCTCAATCTTTCCAGCCGAGCCAGCACGCCCAGATGTTTGAATTTCACTCCCATCTCTTGCATGGGACCTAGAAATTCACCCAATGACACACAGTTGATTTTTCAATCAACTTTGGTGCACTAGAGCCTGTTCTTGTAGTTCAAATTTGAATTATGCACATGAAATACGTAGAAACTCAACTAATGCATAACAAAGGCCAAACGAACGCGGAATAATTCCAAAATTTAGCACGTTTTTTTCTATTTGGTCTAATCTACCTGTGTAAAAAAATTAAGGCAGGAGAAGGCAGCTTACGTATGTCGTTTCGCACACAGAGGTGACAAGTTCCTCTCGGAACCACGAGCCTTCTTGAGGGTAGCTCCGGTTTGCAAGAAGCTTACACCAAAGCTTGTCACAATTCAGCCAAAAGAATTACCGCAGCATGTTGGTGCCATGTCATGACACCATGCCAAGTTTCATGATTTTCAGGCATGTTATGGAATTACAAGAACTAAAAAGCCAAGTTTCTCAATCATTCTAGCGAAGCCACCACGCCCAGATGTTTGAATTTCACTCCCATCTCTTGCATGGGACCTATAAATTGACCCAATGACACACATGTGATTTTTCAAACAACTTTGGTGCACTGGAGCCTATGCTTGTAGTTCAAATTTGAATTATGCACATTAAATGCGCAGAAACTCAATTAATGCATGAAAAAGGCCAAACGAACCTGGAATAATTCCAAAATTTAGCACAGTACTTCTATTTTGTCTAATATGCTTGTGTAAAAAATTAAGGCGGGGGAAGGCAGTGTACATATGTCGTTTCGCACACGGAGGTGACACTTTCCCTATCGGAACCACGAGCCTTCTTGAGGGAAGCTCCGGTTTGCAAGAAGCTTACACCAAAGCTTGTCCCAATTCAGCCAAAAGAATTACCGCAGCCTGTTGGTGCCATGTCATGACACCATGCCAAGTTTCATGATTTTCAGGCATGTTTTGGAATTACAGGAACTAAAAAACCAAGTTTCTCAATCTTTCCAGCCGAGCCAGCACGCCCAGATGTTTGAATTTCACTCCCATCTCTTGCATGGGACCTAGAAATTCACCCAATGACACGCAGTTGATTTTTCAAACAACTTTGGTGCACTAGAGCCTGTGCTTGTAGTTCAAATTTGAATTATGCACATGAAATACGTAGAAACTCAACTAATGCATAACAAAGGCCAAACGAACGCGGAATAATTCCAAAATTTAGCACGTTTTTTTCTATTTGGTCTAATCTACCTGTGTAAAAAAATTAAGGCAGGAGAAGGCAGCTTACGTATGTCGTTTCGCACACAGAGGTGACAAGTTCCTCTCGGAACCACGAGCCTTCTTGAGGGTAGCTCCGGTTTGCAAGAAGCTTACACCAAAGCTTGTCACAATTCAGCCAAAAGAATTGCCGCAGCATGTTGGTGCCATGTCATGACACCATGCCAAGTTTCATGATTTTCAGGCATGTTATGGAATTACAAGAACTAAAAAGCCAAGTTTCTCAATCATTCTAGCGAAGCCACCACGCCCAGATGTTTGAATTTCACTCCCATCTCTTGCATGGGACCTATAAATTGACCCAATGACACACATGTGATTTTTCAAACAACTTTGGTGCACTGGAGCCTATGCTTGTAGTTCAAATTTGAATTATGCACATTAAATGCGCAGAAACTCAATTAATGCATGAAAAAGGCCAAACGAACCTGGAATAATTCCAAAATTTAGCACAGTACTTCTATTTTGTCTAATATGCTTGTGTAAAAAATTAAGGCGGGGGAAGGCAGTGTACATATGTCGTTTCGCACATGGAGGTGACACGTTCCCTATCGGAACCACGAGCCTTCTTGAGGGAAGCTCCGGTTTGCAAGAAGCTTACACCGAAGCTTGTCCCAATTCAGCCAAAAGAACTACCGCAGCCTGTTGGTGCCATGTCATGACACCATGCCAAGTTTCATGATTTTCAGGCATGTTTTGGAATTACAGGAATTAAAAAACCAAGTTTCTCAATCTTTCCAGCCGAGCCAACACGCCCAGATGTTTGAATTTCACTCCCATCTCTTGCATGGGACCTAGAAATTCACCCAATGACACACAGTTGATTTTTCAAACAACTTTGGTGCACTAGAGCCTGTGCTTGTAGTTCAAATATGAATTATGCACATGAAATACGTAGAAACTCAACTAATGCATAACAAAGGCCAAACGAACGCGGAATAATTCCAGAATTTAGCACGTTTTTTCTATTTGGTCTAATCTACCTGTGTAAAAAAATTAAGGCAGGAGAAGGCAGCTTACGTATGTCGTTTCGCACACAGAGGTGACACGTTCCTCTCGGAACCACGAGCCTTCTTGAGGGAAGCTCCGGTTTGCAAGAAGCTTACACCAAAGCTTGTCCCAATTCAGCCAAAAGAACTACCGCAGCCTGTTGGTGCCATGTCATGACACCATGCCAAGTTTCATGATTTTCAGGCATGTTATGGAATTACAGGAACTAAAAAGCCAAGTTTCTCAATCATTCTAGCGAAGCCACCACGCCCAGATGTTTGAATTTCACTCCCATCTCTTGCATGGGACCTATAAATTGACCCAATGACACACATGTGATTTTTCAAACAACTTTGGTGCACTGGAGCCTATGCTTGTAGTTCAAATTTGAATTATGCACATTAAATGCGCAGAAACTCAATTAATGCATGAAAAAGGCCAAACGAACCTGGAATAATTCCAAAATTTAGCACAGTACTTCTATTTTGTCTAATATGCTTGTGTAAAAAATTAAGGCGGGGGAAGGCAGTGTACATATGTCGTTTCGCACACGGAGGTGACACGTTCCCTATCGGAACCACGAGCCTTCTTGAGGGAAGCTCCGGTCTGCAAGAAGCTTACACCAAAGCTTGTCCCAATTCAGCCAAAAGAATTACCGCAGCCTGTTGGTGCCATGTCATGACACCATGCCAAGTTTCATGATTTTCAGGCATGTTTTGGAATTACAGGAATTAAAAAACCAAGTTTCTCAATCTTTCTAGCCGAGCCAGCACGCCCAGATGTTTGAATTTCACTCCCATCTCTTGCATGGGACCTAGAAATTCACCCAATGACACACAGTTGATTTTTCAAACAACTTTGGTGCACTAGAGCCTGTGCTTGTAGTTCAAATTTGAATTATGCACATGAAATACGTAGAAACTCAACTAATGCATCACAAAGGCCAAACGAACGCGGAATAATTCCAGAATTTAGCACGTTTTTTCTATTTGGTCTAATCTACCTGTGTAAAAAAATTAAGGCAGGAGAAGGCAGCTTACGTATGTCGTTTCGCACATAGAGGTGACACGTTCCTCTCGGAACCACGAGCCTTCTTGAGGGAAGCTCCGGTTTGCAAGAAGCTTACACCAAAGCTTGTCCCAATTCAGCCAAAAGAACTACCGCAGCCTGTTGGTGCCATGTCATGACACCATGCCAAGTTTCATGATTTTCAGGCATGTTATGGAATTACAGTAACTAAAAAGCGAAGTTTCTCAATCATTCTAGCGAAGCCACCACGCCCAGATGTTTGAATTTCACTCCCATCTCTTGCATGGGACCTATAAATTGACCCAATGACACACATGTGATTTTTCAAACAACTTTGGTGCACTGGAGCCTATGCTTGTAGTTCAAATTTGAATTATGCACATTAAATGCGCAGAAACTCAATTAATGAATGACAAAGGCCAAACGAACGCGGAATAATTCCAAAATTTAGCACAGTACTTCTATTTTGTCTAATATGCTTGTGTAAAAAATTAAGGCGGGGGAAGGCAGTGTACATATGTCGTTTCGCACACGGAGGTGACACGTTCCCTATCGGAACCACGAGCCTTCTTGAGGGAAGCTCCGGTTTGCAAGAAGCTTACACCGAAGCTTGTCCCAATTCAGCCAAAAGAACTACCGCAGCCTGTTGGTGCCATGTCATGACACCATGCCAAGTTTCATGATTTTGAGGCATGTTTTGGAATTACAGGAATTAAAAAACCAAGTTTCTCAATCTTTCCAGCCGAGCCAGCACGCCCAGATGTTTGAATTTCACTCCCATCTCTTGCATGGGACCTAGAAATTCACCCAATGACACACAGTTGATTTTTCAAACAACTTTGGTGCACTAGAGCCTGTGCTTGTAGTTCAAATTTGAATTATGCACATGAAATACGTAGAAACTCAACTAATGCATAACAAAGGCCAAACGAACGCGGAATAATTCCAAAATTTAGCACGTTTTTTCTATTTGGTCTAATCTTCCTGTGTAAAAAAATTAAGGCAGGAGAAGGCAGCTTACGTATGTCGTTTCGCACACAGAGGTGACACGTTCCTCTCGGAACCACGAGCCTTCTTGAGAGAAGCTCCGGTTTGCAAGAAGCTTGCACCAAAGCTTGTCACAATTCAGCCAAAAGAATTACCGCAGCATGTTGGTGCCATGTCATGACACCATGCCAAGTTTCATGATTTTCAGGCATGTTATGGAATTACAAGAACTAAAAAGCCAAGTTTCTCAATCATTCTAGCGAAGCCACCACGCCCAGATGTTTGAATTTCACTCCCATCTCTTGCATGGGACCTATAAATTGACCCAATGACACACATGTGATTTTTCAAACAACTTTGGTGCACTGGAGCCTATGCTTGTAGTTCAAATTTGAATTATGCACATTAAATGCGCAGAAACTCAATTAATGCATGAAAAAGGCCAAACGAACCTGGAATAATTCCAAAATTTAGCACAGTACTTCTATTTTGTCTAATATGCTTGTGTAAAAAATTAAGGCGGGGGAAGGCAGTGTACATATGTCGTTTCGCACACGGAGGTGACACGTTCCCTATCGGAACCACGAGCCTTCTTGAGGGAAGCTCCGGTTTGCAAGAAGCTTACACCAAAGCTTGTCCCAATTCAGCCAAAAGAATTACCGCAGCCTGTTGGTGCCATGTCATGACACCATGCCAAGTTTCATGATTTTCAGGCATGTTTTGGAATTACAGGAATTAAAAAACCAAGTTTCTCAATCTTTCCAGCCGAGCCAGCACGCCCAGATGTTTGAATTTCACTCCCATCTCTTGCATGGGACCTAGAAATTCACCCAATGACACACAGTTGATTTTTCAAACAACTTTGGTGCACTAGAGCCTGTGCTTGTAGTTCAAATTTGAATTATGCACATGAAATACGTAGAAACTCAACTAATGCATAACAAAGGCCAAACGAACGCGGAATAATTCCAAAATTTAGCACGTTTTTTCTATTTGGTCTAATCTACCTGTGTAAAAAAATTAAGGCAGGAGAAGGCAGCTTACGTATGTCGTTTCGCACACAGAGGTGACACGTTCCTCTCGGAACCACGAGCCTTCTTGAGGGAAGCTCCGGTTTGCAAGAAGCTTACACCAAAGCTTGTCACAATTCAGCCAAAAGAATTACCGCAGCATGTTGGTGCCATGTCATGACACCATGCCAAGTTTCATGATTTTCAGGCATGTTATGGAATTACAAGAACTAAAAAGCCAAGTTTCTCAATCATTCTAGCGAAGCCACCACGCCCAGATGTTTGAATTTCACTCCCATCTCTTGCATGGGACCTATAAATTGACCCAATGACACACATGTGATTTTTCAAACAACTTTGGTGCACTGGAGCCTATGCTTGTAGTTCAAATTTGAATTATGCACATTAAATGCGCAGAAACTCAATTAATGCATGAAAAAGGCCAAACGAACCTGGAATAATTCCAAAATTTAGCACAGTACTTCTATTTTGTCTAATATGCTTGTATAAAAAATTAAGGCGGGGGAAGGCAGTGTACATATGTCGTTTCGCACACGGAGGTGACACGTTCCCTATCGGAACCACGAGCCTTCTTGAGGGAAGCTCCGGTTTGCAAGAAGCTTACACCAAAGCTTGTCCCAATTCAGCCAAAAGAATTACCGCAGCCTGTTGGTGCCATGTCATGACACCATGCCAAGTTTCATGATTTTCAGGCATGTTTTGGAATTACAGGAATTAAAAAACCAAGTTTCTCAATCTTTCCAGCCGAGCCAGCACGCCCGGATGTTTGAATTTCACTCCCATCTCTTGCATGGGACCTAGAAATTCACCCAATGACACACAGTTGATTTTTCAAACAACTTTGGTGCACTAGAGCCTGTGCTTGTTGTTCAAATTTGAATTATGCACATGAAATACGTAGAAACTCAACTAATGCATAACAAAGGCCAAACGAACGCGGAATAATTCCAAAATTTAGCACGTTTTTTTCTATTTGGTCTAATCTACCTATGTAAAAAAATTAAGGCAGGAGAAGGCAGCTTACGTATGTCGTTTCGCACACAGAGGTGACACGTTCCTCTCGGAACCACGAGCCTTCTTGAGGGAAGCTCCGGTTTGCAAGAAGCTTACACCAAAGCTTGTCACAATTCAGCCAAAAGAATTACCGCAGCATGTTGGTGCCATGTCCTGACACCATGCCAAGTTTCATGATTTTCAGGCATGTTATGGAATTACAAGAACTAAAAAGCCAAGTTTCTCAATCATTCTAGCGAAGCCACCACGCCCAGATGTTTGAATTTCACTCCCATCTCTTGCATGGGACCTATAAATTGACCCAATGACACACATGTGATTTTTCAAACAACTTTGGTGCACTGGAGCCTATGCTTGTAGTTCAAATTTGAATTATGCACATTAAATGCGCAGAAACTCAATTAATGCATGAAAAAGGCCAAACGAACCTGGAATAATTCCAAAATTTAGCACAGTACTTCTATTTTGTCTAATATGCTTGTGTAAAAAATTAAGGCGGGGGAAGGCAGTGTACATATGTCGTTTCGCACACGGAGGTGACACGTTCCCTATCGGAACCACGAGCCTTCTTGAGGGAAGCTCCGGTTTGCAAGAAGCTTACACCAAAGCTTGTCCCAATTCAGCCAAAAGAATTACCGCAGCCTGTTGGTGCCATGTCATGACACCATGCCAAGTTTCATGATTTTCAGGCATGTTTTGGAATTACGGGAATTAAAAAACCAAGTTTCTCAATCTTTCCAGCCGAGCCAGCACGCCCAGATGTTTGAATTTCACTCCCATCTCTTTCATGGGACCTAGAAATTCACCCAATGACACACAGTTGATTTTTCAAACAACTTTGGTGCACTAGAGCCTGTGCTTGTAGTTCAAATTTGAATTATGCACATGAAATACGTAGAAACTCAACTAATGCATAACAAAGGCCAAACGAACGCGGAATAATTCCAAAATTTAGCACGTTTTTTTCTATTTGGTCTAATCTACCTGTGTAAAAAAATTAAGGCAGGAGAAGGCAGCTTACGTATGTCGTTTCGCACACAGAGGTGACACGTTCCTCTCGGAACCACGAGCCTTCTTGAGGGAAGCTCCGGTTTGCAAGAAGCTTACACCAAAGCTTGTCACAATTCAGCCAAAAGAATTACCGCAGCATGTTGGTGCCATGTCATGACACCATGCCAAGTTTCATGATTTTCAGGCATGTTATGGAATTACAAGAACTAAAAGGCCAAGTTTCTCAATCATTCTAGCGAAGCCACCACGCCCAGATGTTTGAATTTCACTCCCATCTCTTGCATGGGACCTATAAATTGACCCAATGACACACATGTGATTTTTCAAACAACTTTGGTGCACTGGAGCCTATGCTTGTAGTTCAAATTTGAATTATGCACATTAAATGCGCAGAAACTCAATTAATGCATGAAAAAGGCCAAACGAACCTGGAATAATTCCAAAATTTAGCACAGTACTTCTATTTTGTCTAATATGCTTGTGTAAAAAATTAAGGCGGGGGAAGGCAGTGTACATATGTCGTTTCGCACACGGAGGTGACACGTTCCCTATCGGAACCACGAGCCTTCTTGAGGGAAGCTCCGGTTTGCAAGAAGCTTACACCAAAGCTTGTCCCAATTCAGCCAAAAGAATTACCGCAGCCTGTTGGTGCCATGTCATGACACCATGCCAAGTTTCATGATTTTCAGGCATGTTTTGGAATTACAGGAATTAAAAAACCAAGTTTCTCAATCTTTCCAGCCGAGCCAGCACGCCCGGATGTTTGAATTTCACTCCCATCTCTTGCATGGGACCTAGAAATTCACCCAATGACACACAGTTGATTTTTCAAACAACTTTGGTGCACTAGAGCCTGTGCTTGTTGTTCAAATTTGAATTATGCACATGAAATACGTAGAAACTCAACTAATGCATAACAAAGGCCAAACGAACGCGGAATAATTCCAAAATTTAGCACGTTTTTTTCTATTTGGTCTAATCTACCTATGTAAAAAAATTAAGGCAGGAGAAGGCAGCTTACGTATGTCGTTTCGCACACAGAGGTGACACGTTCCTCTCGGAACCACGAGCCTTCTTGAGGGAAGCTCCGGTTTGCAAGAAGCATACACCAAAGCTTGTCACAATTTAGCCAAAAGAATTACCGCAGCATGTTGGTGCCATGTCCTGACACCATGCCAAGTTTCATGATTTTCAGGCATGTTATGGAATTACAAGAACTAAAAAGCCAAGTTTCTCAGTCATTCTAGCGAAGCCACCACGCCCAGATGTTTGAATTTCACTCCCATCTCTTGCATGGGACCTATAAATTGACCCAATGACACACATGTGATTTTTCAAACAACTTTGGTTCACTGGAGCCTATGCTTGTAGTTCAAATTTGAATTATGCACATTAAATGCGCAGAAACTCAATTAATGCATGAAAAAGGCCAAACGAACCTGGAATAATTCCAAAATTTAGCACAGTACTTCTATTTTGTCTAATATGCTTGTGTAAAAAATTAAGGCGGGGGAAGGCAGTGTACATATGTCGTTTCGCACACGGAGGTGACACGTTCCCTATCGGAACCACGAGCCTTCTTGAGGGAAGCTCCGGTTTGCAAGAAGCTTACACCAAAGCTTGTCCCAATTCAGCCAAAAGAATTACCGTAGCCTGTTGGTGCCATGTCATGACACCATGCCAAGTTTCATGATTTTCAGGCATGTTTTGGAATTACGGGAATTAAAAAACCAAGTTTCTCAATCTTTCCAGCCGAGCCAGCACGCCCAGATGTTTGAATTTCACTCCCATCTCTTTCATGGGACCTAGAAATTCACCCAATGACACACAGTTGATTTTTCAAACAACTTTGGTGCACTAGAGCCTGTGCTTGTAGTTCAAATTTGAATTATGCACATGAAATACGTAGAAACTCAACTAATGCATAACAAAGGCCAAACGAACGCGGAATAATTCCAAAATTTAGCACGTTTTTTCTATTTGGTCTAATCTACCTGTGTAAAAAAATTAAGGCAGGAGAAGGCAGCTTACGTATGTCGTTTCGCACACAGAGGTGACACGTTCCTCTCGGAACCACGAGCCTTCTTGAGGGAAGGTCCGGTTTGCAAGAAGCTTACACCAAAGCTTGTCACAATTCAGCCAAAAGAGTTACCACAGCATGTAGGTGCCATGTCATGACACCATGCCAAGTTTCATGATTTTCAGGCATGTTAAGGAATTACAAGAACTAAAAAGCCAAGTTTCTCAATCATTCTAGAGAAGCCACCATGCCCAGATGTTTGAATTTCACTCCCATCTCTTGCATGGGACCTATAAATTGACCCAATGACACACATGTGATTTTTCAAACAACTTTGGTGCACTGGAGCCTATGCTTGTAGTTCAAATTTGAATTATGCACATTAAATGCGCAGAAACTCAATTAATGCATGAAAAAGGCCAAACGAACCTGGAATAATTCCAAAATTTAGCACAGTACTTCTATTTTGTCTAATATGCTTGTGTAAAAAATTAAGGCGGGGGAAGGCAGTGTACATATGTCGTTTCGCACACGGAGGTGACACGTTCCCTATCGGAACCACGAGCCTTCTTGAGGGAAGCTCCGGTTTGCAAGAAGCTTACACCAAAGCTTGTCCCAATTCAGCCAAAAGAATTACCGCAGCCTGTTGGTGCCATGTCATGACACCATGCCAAGTTTCATGATTTTCAGGCATGTTTTGGAATTACAGGAATTAAAAAAACCAAGTTTCTCAATCTTTCCAGCCGAGCCAGCACGCCCAGATGTTTGAATTTCACTCCCATCTCTTGCATGGGACCTAGAAATTCACCCAATGACACACAGTTGATTTTTCAAACAACTTTGGTGCACTAGAGCCTGTGCTTGTAGTTCAAATTTGAATTATGCACATGAAATACGTAGAAACTCAACTAATGCATAACAAAGGCCAAACGAACGCGGAATAATTCCAAAATTTAGCACATTTTTTCTATTTGGTCTAATCTACCTGTGTAAAAAAATTAAGGCAGGAGAAGGCAGCTTACGTATGTCGTTTTGCACACAGAGGTGACACGTTCCTCTCGGAACCCCGAGCCTTCTTGAGGGAAGCTCCGGTTTGCAAGAAGCTTACACCAAAGCTTGTCACAATTCAGCCAAAAGAATTACCGCAGCATGTTGGTGCCATGTCATGAAACCATGCCAAGTTTCATGATTTTCAGGCATGTTATGGAATTACAAGAACTAAAAAGCCAAGTTTCTCAATCATTCTAGCGAAGCCACCACGCCCAGATGTTTGAATTTCACTCCCATCTCTTGCATGGGACCTATAAATTAACCCAATGACACACATGTGATTTTTCAAACAACTTTGGTGCACTGGAGCCTATGCTTGTAGTTCAAATTTGAATTATGCACATTAAATGTGCAGAAACTCAATTAATGCATGAAAAAGGCCAAACGAACCTGGAATAATTCCAAAATTTAGCACAGTACTTCTATTTTGTCTAATATGCTTGTGTAAAAAATTAAGGCGGGGGAAGGCAGTGTACATATGTCGTTTCGCACACAGAGGTGACACGTTCCCTATCGGAACCACGAGCCTTCTTGAGGGAAGCTCCGGTTTGCAAGAAGCTTACACCAAAGCTTGTCCCAATTCAGCCAAAAGAATTACCGCAGCCTGTTGGTGCCATGTCATGACACCATGCCAAGTTTCATGATTTTCAGGCATGTTTTGGAATTACAGGAATTAAAAAACCAAGTTTCTCAATCTTTCCAGCCGAGCCAGCACGCCCAGATGTTTGAATTTCACTCCCATCTTTTGCATGGGACCTAGAAATTCACCCAATGACACACAGTTGATTTTTGAAACAACTTTTGTGCACTAGAGCCTGTGCTTGTAGTTCAAATTTGAATTATGCACATGAAATACGTAGAAACTCAACTAATGCATAACAAAGGGCAAACGAACGCGGATTAATTCCAAAATTTAGCATGTTTTTTTCTATTTGGTCTAATCTACCTGTGTAAAAAAATTAAGGCAGGAGAAGGCAGCTTACGTATGTCGTTTCGCACACAGAGGTGACACGTTCCTCTCGGAACCACGAGCCTTCTTGAGGGAAGCTCCGTTTTGCAAGAAGCTTACACCAAAGCTTGTCACAATTCAGCCAAAAGAATTACCGCAGCATGTTGGTGCCATGTCATGACACCATGCCAAGTTTCATGATTTTCAGGCATGTTATGGAATTACAAGAACTAAAAAGCCAAGTTTCTCAATCATTCTAGCGAAGCCACCACGCCCAGATGTTTGAATTTCACTCCCATCTCTTGCATGGGACCTATAAATTGACCCAATGACACACATGTGATTTTTCAAACAACTTTGGTGCACTGGAGCCTATGCTTGTAGTTCAAATTTGAATTATGCACATTAAATGCGCAGAAACTCAATTAATGCATGAAAAAGGCCAAACGAACCTGGAATAATTCCAAAATTTAGCACAGTACTTCTATTTTGTCTAATATGCTTGTGTAAAAAATTAAGGCGGGGGAAGGCAGTGTACATATGTCGTTTCGCACACGGAGGTGACACGTTCCCTATCGGAACCACGAGCCATCTTGAGGGAAGCTCCGGTTTGCAAGAAGCTTACACCAAAGCTTGTCCCAATTCAGCCAAAAGAATTACCGCAGCCTGTTGGTGCCATGTCATGACACCATGCCAAGTTTCATGATTTTCAGGCATGTTTTGGAATTACAGGAATTAAAAAACCAAGTTTCTCAATCTTTCCAGCCGAGCCAGCACGCCCAGATGTTTGAATTTCACTCCCATCTCTTGCGTGGGACCTAGAAATTCACCCAATGACACATAGTTGATTTTTGAAACAACTTTTGTGCACTAGAGCCTGTGCTTGTTGTTCAAATTTGAATTATGCACATGAAATACGTAGAAACTCAACTAATGCATAACAAAGGCCAAACGAACGCGGAATAATTCCAAAATTTAGCACTATTTTCTCTATTTGGTCTAATCTACCTGTGTAAAAAAATTAAGGCAGGAGAAGGCAGCTTACGTATGTCGTTTCGCACACAGAGGTGACACGTTCCTCTCGGAACCACGAGCCTTCTTGAGGGAAGCTCCGGTTTGCAAGAAGCTTACACCAAAGCTTGTCACAATTCAGCCAAAAGAATTACCGCAGCATGTTGGTGCCATGTCATGACACCATGCCAAGTTTCATGATTTTCAGGCATGTTATGGAATTACAAGAACTAAAAAGCCAAGTTTCTCAATCATTCTAGCGAAGCCACCACCCCCAGATGTTTGAATTTCACTCCCATCTCTTGCATGGGACCTATAAATTGACCCAATGACACACATGTGATTTTTCAAACAACTTTGGTGCACTGGAGCCTAGCTTGTAGTTCAAATTTGAATTATGCACATTAAATGCGCAGAAACTCAATTTATGCATGAAAAAGGCCAAACGAACCTGGAATAATTCCAAAATTTAGCACAGTACTTCTATTTTGTCTAATATGCTTGTGTAAAAAATTAAGGCGGGGGAAGGCAGTGTACATATGTCGTTTCGCACACGGAGGTGACACGTTCCCTATCAGAACCACGAGCCTTCTTGAGGGAAGCTCCGGTTTGCAAGAAGCTTACACCAAAGCTTGTCCCAATTCAGCCAAAAGAATTACCGCAGCCTGTTGGTGCCATGTCATGACACCATGCCAAGTTTCATGATTTTCAGGCATGTTTTGGAATTACAGGAATTAAAAAACCAAGTTTCTCAATCTTTCCAGCCGAGCCAGCACGCCCAAATGTTTGAATTTCACTCCCATCTCTTGCGTGGGACCTAGAAATTCACCCAATGACACACAGTTGATTTTTCAAACAACTTTGGTGCACTAGAGCCTGTGCTTGTTGTTCAAATTTGAATTATGCACATGAAATACGTAGAAACTCAACTAATGCATAACAAAGGCCAAACGAACGCGGAATAATTCCAAAATTTAGCACGTTTTTCTCTATTTGGTCTAATCTACCTGTGTAAAAAAATTAAGGCAGGAGAAGGCAGCTTACGTATGTCGTTTCGCACATAGAGGTGACACGTTCCTCTCGGAACCACGAGCCTTCTTGAGGGAAGCTCCGGTTTGCAAGAAGCTTACACCAAAGCTTGTCACAATTCAGCCAAAAGAATTACCGCAGCATGTTGGTGCCATGTCATGACACCATGCCAAGTTTCATGATTTTCAGGCATGTTATGGAATTACAAGAACTAAAAAGCCAAGTTTCTCAATCATTCTAGCGAAGCCACCACCCCCAGATGTTTGAATTTCACTCCCATCTCTTGCATGGGACCTATAAATTGACCCAATGACACACATGTGATTTTTCAAACAACTTTGGTGCACTGGAGCCTATGCTTGTAGTTCAAATTTGAATTATGCACATTAAATGCGCAGAAACTCAATTAATGCATGAAAAAGGCCAAACGAACCTAGAATAATTCCAAAATTTAGCACAGTACTTCTATTTTGTCTAATATGCTTGTGTAAAAAATTAAGGCGGGGGAAGGCAGTGTACATATGTCGTTTCGCACACGGAGGTGACACGTTCCCTATCGGAACCACGAGCCTTCTTGAGGGAAGCTCCGGTTTGCAAGAAGATTACACCAAAGCTTGTCCCAATTCAGCCAAAAGAATTACCGCAGCCTGTTGGTGCCATGTCATGACACCATGCCAAGTTTCATGATTTTCAGGCATGTTTTGGAATTACAGGAATTAAAAAACCAAGTTTCTCAATCTTTCCAGCCGAGCCAACACGCCCAGATGTTTGAATTTCACTCCCATCTCTTGCATGGGACCTAGAAATTCACCGAATGACACACAGTTGATTTTTCAAACAACTTTGGTGCACTAGAGCCTGTTCTTGTAGTTCAAATTTGAATTATGCACATGAAATACGTAGAAACTCAACTAATGCATAACAAAGGCCAAACGAACGCGGAATAATTCCAAAATTTAGCACGTTTTTTTCTATTTGGTCTAATCTACCTGTGTAAAAAAATTAAGGCAGGAGAAGGCAGCTTACGTATGTCGTTTCGCACACAGAGGTGACAAGTTCCTCTCGGAACCACGAGCCTTCTTGAGGGTAGCTCCGGTTTGCAAGAAGCTTACACCAAAGCTTGTCACAATTCAGCCAAAAGAATTACCGCAGCATGTTGGTGCCATGTCATGACACCATGCCAAGTTTCATGATTTTCAGGCATGTTATGGAATTACAAGAACTAAAAAGCCAAGTTTCTCAATCATTCTAGCGAAGCCACCACGCCCAGATGTTTGAATTTCACTCCCATCTCTTGCATGGGACCTATAAATTGACCCAATGACACACATGTGATTTTTCAAACAACTTTGGTGCACTGGAGCCTATGCTTGTAGTTCAAATTTGAATTATGCACATTAAATGCGCAGAAACTCAATTAATGCATGAAAAAGGCCAAACGAACCTGGAATAATTCCAAAATTTAGCACAGTACTTCTATTTTGTCTAATATGCTTGTGTAAAAAATTAAGGCGGGGGAAGGCAGTGTACATATGTCGTTTCGCACACGGAGGTGACACGTTCCCTATCGGAACCACGAGCCTTCTTGAGGGAAGCTCCGGTCTGCAAGAAGCTTACACCAAAGCTTGTCCCAATTCAGCCAAAAGAATTACCGCAGCCTGTTGGTGCCATGTCATGACACCATGCCAAGTTTCATGATTTTCAGGCATGTTTTGGAATTACAGGAATTAAAAAACCAAGTTTCTCAATCTTTCCAGCCGAGCCAACACGCCCAGATGTTTGAATTTCACTCCCATCTCTTGCATGGGACCTAGAAATTCACCGAATGACACACAGTTGATTTTTCAAACAACTTTGGTGCACTAGAGCCTGTTCTTGTAGTTCAAATTTGAATTATGCACATGAAATACGTAGAAACTCAACTAATGCATAACAAAGGCCAAACGAACGCGGAATAATTCCAAAATTTAGCACGTTTTTTTCTATTTGGTCTAATCTACCTGTGTAAAAAAATTAAGGCAGGAGAAGGCAGCTTACGTATGTCGTTTCGCACACAGAGGTGACAAGTTCCTCTCGGAACCACGAGCCTTCTTGAGGGTAGCTCCGGTTTGCAAGAAGCTTACACCAAAGCTTGTCACAATTCAGCCAAAAGAATTACCGCAGCATGTTGGTGCCATGTCATGACACCATGCCAAGTTTCATGATTTTCAGGCATGTTATGGAATTACAAGAACTAAAAAGCCAAGTTTCTCAATCATTCTAGCGAAGCCACCACGCCCAGATGTTTGAATTTCACTCCCATCTCTTGCATGGGACCTATAAATTGACCCAATGACACACATGTGATTTTTCAAACAACTTTGGTGCACTGGAGCCTATGCTTGTAGTTCAAATTTGAATTATGCACATTAAATGCGCAGAAACTCAATTAATGCATGAAAAAGGCCAAACGAACCTGGAATAATTCCAAAATTTAGCACAGTACTTCTATTTTGTCTAATATGCTTGTGTAAAAAATTAAGGCGGGGGAAGGCAGTGTACATATGTCGTTTCGCACACGGAGGTGACACGTTCCCTATCGGAACCACGAGCCTTCTTGAGGGAAGCTCCGGTCTGCAAGAAGCTTACACCAAAGCTTGTCCCAATTCAGCCAAAAGAATTACCGCAGCCTGTTGGTGCCATGTCATGACACCATGCCAAGTTTCATGATTTTCAGGCATGTTTTGGAATTACAGGAATTAAAAAACCAAGTTTCTCAATCTTTCCAGCCGAGCCAGCACGCCCAAATGTTTGAATTTCACTCCCATCTCTTGCGTGGGACCTAGAAATTCACCCAATGACACACAGTTGATTTTTCAAACAACTTTGGTGCACTAGAGCCTGTGCTTGTTGTTCAAATTTGAATTATGCACATGAAATACGTAGAAACTCAACTAATGCATAACAAAGGCCAAACGAACGCGGAATAATTCCAAAATTTAGCACATTTTTCTCTATTTGGTCTAATCTACCTGTGTAAAAAAATTAAGGCAGGAGAAGGCAGCTTACGTATGTCGTTTCGCACATAGAGGTGACACGTTCCTCTCGGAACCACGAGCCTTCTTGAGGGAAGCTCCGGTTTGCAAGAAGCTTACACCAAAGCTTGTCACAATTCAGCCAAAAGAATTACCGCAGCATGTTGGTGCCATGTCATGACACCATGCCAAGTTTCATGATTTTCAGGCATGTTATGGAATTACAAGAACTAAAAAGCCAAGTTTCTCAATCATTCTAGCGAAGCCACCACGCCCAGATGTTTGAATTTCACTCCCATCTCTTGCATGGGACCTATAAATTGACCCAATGACACACATGTGATTTTTCAAACAACTTTGGTGCACTGGAGCCTATGCTTGTAGTTCAAATTTGAATTATGCACATTAAATGCGCAGAAACTCAATTAATGCATGAAAAAGGCCAAACGAACCTGGAATAATTCCAAAATTTAGCACAGTACTTCTATTTTGTCTAATATGCTTGTGTAAAAAATTAAGGCGGGGGAAGGCAGTGTACATATGTCGTTTCGCACACGGAGGTGACACGTTCCCTATCGGAACCACGAGCCTTCTTGAGGGAAGCTCCGGTCTGCAAGAAGCTTACACCAAAGCTTGTCCCAATTCAGCCAAAAGAATTACCGCAGCCTGTTGGTGCCATGTCATGACACCATGCCAAGTTTCATGATTTTCAGGCATGTTTTGGAATTACAGGAATTAAAAAACCAAGTTTCTCAATCTTTCCAGCCGAGCCAGCACGCCCAGATGTTTGAATTTCACTCCCATCTCTTGCGTGGGACCTAGAAATTCACCGAATGACACACAGTTGATTTTTCAAACAACTTTGGTGCACTAGAGCCTGTTCTTGTAGTTCAAATTTGAATTATGCACATGAAATACGTAGAAACTCAACTAATGCATAACAAAGGCCAAACGAACGCGGAATAATTCCAAAATTTAGCACGTTTTTTTCTATTTGGTCTAATCTACCTGTGTAAAAAAATTAAGGCAGGAGAAGGCAGCTTACGTATGTCGTTTCGCACACAGAGGTGACAAGTTCCTCTCGGAACCACGAGCCTTCTTGAGGGTAGCTCCGGTTTGCAAGAAGCTTACACCAAAGCTTGTCACAATTCAGCCAAAAGAATTACCGCAGCATGTTGGTGCCATGTCATGACACCATGCCAAGTTTCATGATTTTCAGGCATGTTATGGAATTACAAGAACTAAAAAGCCAAGTTTCTCAATCATTCTAGCGAAGCCACCACGCCCAGATGTTTGAATTTCACTCCCATCTCTTGCATGGGACCTATAAATTGACCCAATGACACACATGTGATTTTTCAAACAACTTTGGTGCACTGGAGCCTATGCTTGTAGTTCAAATTTGAATTATGCACATTAAATGCGCAGAAACTCAATTAATGCATGAAAAAGGCCAAACGAACCTAGAATAATTCCAAAATTTAGCACAGTACTTCTATTTTGTCTAATATGCTTGTGTAAAAAATTAAGGCGGGGGAAGGCAGTGTACATATGTCGTTTCGCACACGGAGGTGACACGTTCCCTATCGGAACCACGAGCCTTCTTGAGGGAAGCTCCGGTTTGCAAGAAGATTACACCAAAGCTTGTCCCAATTCAGCCAAAAGAATTACCGCAGCCTGTTGGTGCCATGTCATGACACCATGCCAAGTTTCATGATTTTCAGGCATGTTTTGGAATTACAGGAATTAAAAAACCAAGTTTATCAATCTTTCCAGCCGAGCCAGCACGCCCAGATGTTTGAATTTCACTCCCATCTCTTGCATGGGACCTAGAAATTCACCCAATGACACACAGTTGATTTTTCAAACAACTTTGGTGCACTAGAGCCTGTGCTTGTAGTTCAAATTTGAATTATGCACATGAAATACGTAGAAACTCAACTAATGCATAACAAAGGCCAAACGAACGCGGAATAATTCCAAAATTTAGCATGTTTTTTTCTATTTGGTCTAATCTACCTGTGTAAAAAAATTAAGGCAGGAGAAGGCAGCTTACGTATGTCGTTTCGCACACAGAGGTGACACGTTCCTCTCGGAACCACGAGCCTTCTTGAGGGAAGCTCCGGTTTGCAAGAAGCTTACACCAAAACTTGTCACAATTCAGCCAAAAGAATTACCGCAGCATGCTGGTGCCATGTCATGACACCATGCCCAGTTTCATGATTTTCAGGCATGTTATGGAATTACAAGAACTAAAAAGCCAAGTTTCTCAATCATTCTAGCGAAGCCACCACGCCCAGATGTTTGAATTTCACTCCCATCTCTTGCATGGGACCTATAAATTGACCCAATGACACACATGTGATTTTTCAAACAACTTTGGTGCACTGGAGCCTATGCTTGTAGTTCAAATTTGAATTATGCACATTAAATGCGCAGAAACTCAATTAATGCATGAAAAAGGCCAAACGAACCTGGAATAATTCCAAAATTTAGCACAGTACTTCTATTTTGTCTAATATGCTTGTGTAAAAAATTAAGGCGGGGGAAGGCAGTGTACATATGTCGTTTCGCACACGGAGGTGACACGTTCCCTATCGGAACCACGAGCCTTCTTGAGGGAAGCTCCGGTCTGCAAGAAGCTTACACCAAAGCTTGTCCCAATTCAGCCAAAAGAATTACCGCAGCCTGTTGGTGCCATGTCATGACACCATGCCAAGTTTCATGATTTTCAGGCATGTTTTGGAATTACAGGAATTAAAAAACCAAGTTTCTCAATCTTTCCAGCCGAGCCAGCACGCCCAGATGTTTGAATTTCACTCCCATCTCTTGCGTGGGACCTAGAAATTCACCCAATGACACACAGTTGATTTTTCAAACAACTTTGGTGCACTAGAGCCTGTGCTTGTTGTTCAAATTTGAATTATGCACATGAAATACGTAGAAAGTCAACTAATGCATAACAAAGGCCAAACGAACGCGGAATAATTCCAAAATTTAGCACGTTTTTCTCTATTTGGTCTAATCTACCTGTGTAAAAAAATTAAGGCAGGAGAAGGCAGCTTACGTATGTCGTTTCGCACACAGAGGTGACACGTTCCTCTCGGAACCACGAGCCTTCTTGAGGGAAGCTCCGGTTTGCAAGAAGCTTACACCAAAACTTGTCACAATTCAGCCAAAAGAATTACCGCAGCATGCTGGTGCCATGTCATGACACCATGCCAAGTTTCATGATTTTCAGGCATGTTATGGAATTACAAGAACTAAAAAGCCAAGTTTCTCAATCATTCTAGCGAAGCCACCACGCCCAGATGTTTGAATTTCACTCCCATCTCTTGCATGGGACCTATAAATTGACCCAATGACACACATGTGATTTTTCAAACAACTTTGGTGCACTGGAGCCTATGCTTGTAGTTCAAATTTGAATTATGCACATTAAATGCGCAGAAAATCAATTAATGCATGAAAAAGGCCAAACGAACCTGGAATAATTCCAAAATTTAGCACAGTACTTCTATTTTGTCTAATATGCTTGTGTAAAAAATTAAGGCGGGGGAAGGCAGTGTACATATGTCGTTTCGCACACGGAGGTGACACGTTCCCTATCGGAACCACGAGCCTTCTTGAGGGAAGCTCCGGTCTGCAAGAAGCTTACACCAAAGCTTGTCCCAATTCAGCCAAAAGAATTACCGCAGCCTGTTGGTGCCATGTCATGACACCATGCCAAGTTTCATGATTTTCAGGCATGTTTTGGAATTACAGGAATTAAAAAACCAAGTTTATCAATCTTTCCAGCCGAGCCAGCATGCCCAGATGTTTGAATTTCACTCCCATCTCTTGCGTGGGACCTAGAAATTCACCCAATGACACACAGTTGATTTTTCAAACAACTTTGGTGCACTAGAGCCTGTGCTTGTTGTTCAAATTTGAATTATGCACATGAAATACGTAGAAACTCAACTAATGCATAACAAAGGCCAAACGAACGCGGAATAATTCCAAAATTTAGCACGTTTTTCTCTATTTGGTCTAATCTACCTGTGTAAAAAAATTAAGGCAGGAGAAGGCAGCTTACGTATGTCGTTTCGCACACAGAGGTGACACGTTCCTCTCGGAACCACGAGCCTTCTTGAGGGAAGCTCCGGTTTGCAAGAAGCTTACACCAAACCTTGTCACAATTCAGCCAAAAGAATTACCGCAGCATGTTGGTGCCATGTCATGACACCATGCCAAGTTTCATGATTTTCAGGCATGTTATGGAATTACAAGAACTAAAAAGCCAAGTTTCTCAATCATTCTAGCGAAGCCACCACGCCCAGATGTTTGAATTTCACTCCCATCTCTTGCATGGGACCTATAAATTGACCCAATGACACACATGTGATGTTTCAAACAACTTTGGTGCACTGGAGCCTATGCTTGTAATTCAAATTTGAATTATGCACATTAAATGCGCAGAAAATCAATTAATGCATGAAAAAGGCCAAATGAACCAGGAATAATTCCAAAATTTAGCACAGTACTTCTATTTTGTCTAATATGCTCGTGTAAAAAATTAAGGCGGGGGAAGGCAGTGTACATATGTCGTTTCGCACACGGAGGTGACACGTTCCCTATCGGAACCACGAGCCTTCTTGAGGGAAGCTCCGGTTTGCAAGAAGCTTACACCAAAGCTTGTCCCAATTCAGCCAAAAGAATTACCGCAGCCTGTTGGTGCCATGTCATGACACCATGCCAAGTTTCATGATTTTCAGGCATGTTTTGGAATTACAGGAATTAAAAAACCAAGTTTATCAATCTTTCCAGCCGAGCCAGCACGCCCAGATGTTTGAATTTCACTCCCATCTCTTGCATGGGACCTACAAATTCACCCAATGACACACAGTTGATTTTTCAAACAACTTTGGTGCACTAGAGCCTGTGCTTGTAGTTCAAATTTGAATTATGCACATGAAATACGTAGAAACTCAACTAATGCATAACAAAGGCCAAACGAACGCGGAATAATTCCAAAATTTAGCACGTTTTTTTCTATTTGGTCTAATCTACCTGTGTAAAAAAATTAAGGCAGGAGAAGGCAGCTTACGTATGTCGTTTCGCACACAGAGGTGACACGTTCCTCTCGGAACCACGAGCCTTCTTGAGGGAAGCTCCGGTTTGCAAGAAGCTTACACCAAAGCTTGTCACAATTCATCCAAAAGAATTACCGCAGCATGTTGGTGCCATGTCATGACACCATGCCAAGTTTCATGATTTTCAGGCATGTTATGGAATTACAAGAACTAAAAAGCCAAGTTTCTCAATCATTCTAGCGAAGCCACCACGCCCAGATGTTTGAATTTCACTCCCATCTCTTGCATGGGACCTATAAATTGACCCAATGACACACATGTGATGTTTCAAACAACTTTGGTGCACTGGAGCCTATGCTTGTAGTTCAAATTTGAATTATGCACATTAAATGCGCAGAAAATCAATTAATGCATGAAAAAGGCCAAACGAACCTGGAATAATTCCAAAATTTAGCACAGTACTTCTATTTTGTCTAATATGCTCGTGTAAAAAATTAAGGCGGGGGAAGGCAGTGTACATATGTCGTTTCGCACACGGAGGTGACACGTTCCCTATCGGAACCACGAGCCTTCTTGAGGGAAGCTCCGGTTTGCAAGAAGCTTACACCAAAGCTTGTCCCAATTCAACCAAAAGAATTACCGCAGCCTGTTGGTGCCATGTCATGACACCATGCCAAGTTTCATGATTTTCAGGCATGTTTTGGAATTACAGGAATTAAAAAACCAAGTTTATCAATCTTTCCAGCCGAGGCACCACGCCCAGATGTTTGAATTTCACTCCCATCTCTTGAATGGGACCTAGAAATTCACCCAATGACACACATGTGATTTTTCAACCAACTTTGGTGCACTGGAGCCTGTGCTTGTAGTTCAAATTTTAATTATGCACATTAAACGCGTAAAAACTCAATTAATGCATAAAAAGGCCAAACAAACCCGGAATAATTCCAAAATTTAGCACGTTACTTCTATTTGGTCTAATATGCCTGTGTTAAACAATTAAGGTGGGAGAAGGCAGTGTACGTATGTCATTTCCCACACGGAGGTGACACATTCCCTCTCGGAAGCATGAGCCATCTTGAGGGAAGCTCCGATTTGCAGGAATCTTACACCAAAGCTTGTTCCAATTCAGCCAAAAGAATTACCGTAGCATGTTGGTGCCATGTCATGACACCACGCCAAGTTTCACGATTTTCAGGCATGTTCTGGAATTACAGGAATTAAAAAACCAAGTTTCTCAATCTTTGCAGCCGAGCCAGCACGCCCAGATGTTTTTATTTGACTCCCATCTCTTGCATGGGACCTAGAAATTCACCCAATGACACACATGTGATTTTTCAAACAACTTTGGTGCACCTGAGCCTATGCTTGTAGTTCGAATTTGAATTATGCACATGAAATACATAGAAACTCAATTAATGCATAACAAAGGCCAAACGAACGCGGAATAATTCCAAAATTTAGCACGTTTCTTCTATTTGGTCTAATCTGCCTGTGTAAAAAAATTAAGGCATGAGAAGGCAGCTTATGTATGTATTTTCGCACACAGAGGTGACACGTTCCCTCTCGGAACCAGGAGCCTTCTTGAGGGAAGCTCCGATTTGCAAGACGCTTACACCAAAGCTTGTCACAATTCAGCCAACAGAATTACCACAACATGTTGGTGCCATGTCATGACACCATGCCAAGTTTCATAACTTTCAGGCATGTTATGGAATTACAGGAATTAAAAAACCAAGTTTCTCAATCTTTCCAGCCAAGCCACCACGCCCAGATGTTTGAATTTCACTCCCATCTCTTGCATGGGACCTATAAATTCACCCAATGACACACAGTTGATTTTTCAAACAACTTTGGTGCACTAGAGCCTGTGCTTGTAGTTCAAATTTGAATTATGCACATGAAATACGTAGAAACTCAACTAATGCATAACAAAGGCCAAACGAACGCGGAATAATTCCAAAATTTAGCACGTTTTTTCTATTTGGTCTAATCTACCTGTGTAAAAAAATTAAGGCAGGAGAAGGCAGCTTACGTATGTCGTTTCGCACACAGAGGTGACACGTTCCTCTCGGAACCACGAGCCTTCTTGAGGGAAGCTCCGGTTTGCAAGAAGCTTACACCAAAGCTTGTCACAATTCAGCCAAAAGAATTACCGCAGCATGTTGGTGCCATGTCATGACACCATGCCAAGTTTCATGATTTTCAGGCATGTTATGGAATTACAAGAACTAAAAAGCCAAGTTTCTCAATCATTCTAGCGAGGCCACCATGCCCAGATGTTTGAATTTCACTCCCATCTCTTGCATGGGACCTATAAATTGACCCAATGACACACATGTGATTTTTCAAACAACTTTGGTGCACTGGAGCCTATGCTTGTAGTTCAAATTTGAATTATGCACATTAAATGCGCAGAAACTCAATTAATGCATGAAAAAGGCCAAACGAACCTGGAATAATTCCAAAATTTAGCACAATACTTCTATTTTGTCTAATATGCTTGTGTAAAAAATTAAGGCGGGGGAAGGCAGTGTACATATGTCGTTTCGCAGACGAAGGTGACACGTTCCCTATCGGAACCACGAGCCTTCTTGAGGGAAGCTCCGGTTTGCAAGAAGCTTACACCAAAGCTTGTCCCAATTCAGCCAAAAGAATTACCGCAGCCTGTTGGTGCCATGTCATGACACCATGCCAAGTTTCATGATTTTCAGACATGTTTTGGAATTACAGGAATTAAAAAACCAAGTTTCTCAATCTTTCCAGCCGAGCCAGCACGCCCAGATGTTTGAATTTCACTCCCATCTCTTGCATGGGACCTAGAAATTCACCCAATGACACACAGTTGATTTTTCAAACAACTTTGGTGCACTAGAGCCTGTGCTTGTAGTTCAAATTTGAATTATGCACATGAAATACGTAGAAACTCAACTAATGCATAACAAAGGCCAAACGAATGCGGAATAATTCCAAAATTTAGCACGTTTTTTCTATTTGGTCTAATCTACCTGTGTAAAAAAATTAAGGCAGGAGAAGGCAGCTTACGTATGTCGTTTCGCACACAGAGGTGACACGTTCCTCTCGGAACCACGAGCCTTCTTGAGGGAAGCTCCGGTTTGCAAGAAGCTTACACCAAAGCTTGTCACAATTCAGCCAAAAGAATTACCGCAGCATGTTGGTGCCATGTCATGACACCATGCCAAGTTTCATGATTTTCAGGCATGTTATGGAATTACAAGAACTAAAAAGCCAAGTTTCTCAATCATTCTAGCGAAGCCACCACGCCCAGATGTTTGAATTTCACTCCCATCTCTTGCATGGGACCTATAAATTGACCCAATGACACACATGTGATGTTTCAAACAACTTTGGTGCACTGGAGCCTATGCTTGTAGTTCAAATTTGAATTATGCACATTAAATGCGCAGAAACTCAATTAATGCATGAAAAAGGCCAAACGAACCTGGAATAATTCCAAAATTTAGCACAGTACTTCTATTTTGTCTAATATGCTTGTGTAAAAAATTAAGGCGGGGGAAGGCACTGTACATATGTCGTTTCGCACACGGAGGTGACACGTTCCCTATCGGAACCACGAGCCTTCTTGAGGGAAGCTCCGGTTTGCAAGAAGCTTACACCAAAGCTTGTCCCAATTCAGCCAAAAGAATTACCGCAGCCTGTTGGTGCCATGTCATGACACCATGCCAAGTTTCATGATTTTCAGGCATGTTTTGGAATTACAGGAATTAAAAAACCAAGTTTATCAATCTTTCCAGCCGAGGCACCACGCCCAGATGTTTGAATTTCACTCCCATCTCTTGAATGGGACCTAGAAATTAACCCAATGACACACATGTGATTTTTCAAACAACTTTGGTGCACTGGAGCCTGTGCTTGTAGTTCAAATTTTAATTATGCACATTAAACGCGTAGAAACTCAATTAATGCATAAAAAGGCCAAACAAACCCGGAATAATTCCAAAATTTAGCACGTTACTTCTATTTGGTCTAATATGCCTGTGTTAAACAATTAAGGTGGGAGAAGGCAGTGTACGTATGTCGTTTCGCACACGGAGGTGACACATTCCCTCTCAGAAGCATGAGCCATCTTGAGGGAAGCTCCGATTTGCAGGAGTCTGACACCAAAGCTTGTTCCAATTCAGCCAAAAGAATTACCATAGCATGATGGTGCCATGTCATGACACCACGCCAAGTTTCACGATTTTCAGGCATGTTCTGGAATTACAGGAATTAAAAAACCAAGTTTCTCAATCTTTGCAGCCGAGCCAGCATGCCCAGATGTTTTTATTTGACTCCCATCTCTTGCATGGGACCTAGAAATTCACCCAATGACACACATGTGATTTTTCAAACAACTTTGGTGCACTTGAGCCTATGCTTGTAGTTTGAATTTCAATTATGCACATGAAATACGTAGAAACTCAATTAATGCATAACAAAGGCCAAACGAACGCGGAATAATTCCAAAATTTAGCACGTTTCTTCTATTTGGTCTAATCTGCCTGTGTAAAAAAATTAAGGCATGAGAAGGCAGCTTACGTATGTCTTTTCGCACACAGAGGTGACACGTTCCCTCTCGGAACCAGGAGCCTTCTTGAGGGAAGCTCCGGTTTTCAAGAAGCTTACAACAAAGCTTGTCACAATTCAGCCAACGGAATTACCGCAACATGTTGGTGCCATGTCATGACACCATGCCAAGTTTCATGATTTTCAGGCATGTTATGGAATTACAGGAATTAAAAAACCAAGTTTCTCAATCTTTCCAGCCAAGCCACCACGCCCAGATGTTTGAATTTCACTCCCATCTCTTGCATGGGACCTATAAATTCACCCAATGACACACATGTGATTTTTCAAACAACTTTGGTTAATGGAGCCTGTGCTTGTAGTTCAAATTTGAATTATGCACATTAAATGCGTAGAAACTCAATTAATGCATGAAAAAGGCCAAACGAACCCGGAATAATTCCAAAATTTAGCACGGTACTTCTATTGTCTAATCTGCTTGTGTAAAAAAATTTAGGCGGGAGAAGGCAGTGTACATATGTCGTTGCGCACACGGAGGTGACACGTTCCCTCTCGGAACCACGAGCCTTCTTGAGGGAAGCTCCGGTTTGCAAGAAGCTTACACCAAAGCTTGTCCCAATTCGGCCAAAAGTATTACCGCAACATGTTGGTGCCATGTCATGACACCATGCCAAGTTTCATGATTTTCAGGCATGTTTTGGAATTACAGGAATTAAAAAACCAAGTTTCTCAATCTTTCCAGCCGAGCCACCACGCCCAGATGTTTAAATTTCACTCCCATCTCTTGTATGGGACCTAGACATTCACCCAAGGACACACATGTGATTTTTCAAACAACTTTGGTGCACTGGAGCCTGTGCTTGTAGTTCAAATTTAATTATGCACATTAAATGCGTAGAAACTCAATTAATGCATAAAAAGTGTCACATCCCTAGTTCTGGTATGACCTAGGCTAGCCTTCATGTTTGCATCATGTTTAAATTTCATTGAAATTTGAAATGGGGATTGGTGAAACCGTCAGATTCATTTCTGGAAATGACCCAGGTAAAAATTGCTCCAAAAAGGTCCAAGAAAATGTTCATGTTGCTCTCTGGAAATATTGGTTAGAGGTAAATTTCAAACAAATATTTTCAGGTGCCCATAAATATTTATTTTGGCCATTTGGAATTAATGCAATAATTATTTGCATTGGATATATATATATGATATATTTATTATATATATGTCCAACAATTGTACTTTTTATGTGAGGGGCTCTGGAATATTTCAACTAGCTCCTACAATAAATTTCAGAAAAAAATAAATTGATTTAGTATTTTACTAAATCAGAAAAGAAATTACAGAAATAGAAAAGAAAAACAAAAAGGGAAATACTTACTTGGACCTTACCTGCAGCCTGGTAGCCCAATGGTCCAACAGGCCGGCCCAGCTGACTGGCGCTGCCAGTCGTCGTCTCCACCGCGCCAGAAGGACACCGAGCGCGTGCTCACCGTGCGCATGCACACGCTGCGCCACCTCCTGCTTCCGCCGACGCGGGAGAGGCTCCTGGAGCCGCCGCGTACTCCCCCGAGCCCCTCTCACTTTCCCCCCGAGTCGATCCCCTTCTCTGCCGCCTCCCCTCACTTTTTCTCTCACGTCCGAGCGCTGCCGTTGCCGCAGCTCGTCACCGCCACAGCCACCGCCTCCCCCTCGACCTCTCTCCCTGTCTGCGATCTCCGCCTCCTCGCTATGAAGCTCTCCGCCGAGCCACGCAAGCCGGAGCGCCCCGTGGAGCCGTCGTCGTCGCCATCTTCATCCCCGACCACCGGAGATCGTCTTCGTCGCCCCACCGTCTTCAGTGCGTCCCCGAGCTCGCCGTCAAGCCTGTCGAGTCCGCAGTGAGCTTCTGCTCCGTTCCTCTCTTTCTGTTCCACCGTTCTCGCGCCGTAGCTCCTTTTCCCCACCACGGCTGTAGCTCCTCGCCGTCGATCATGGAGCCACTGTGGCCAGAGCCCGAGCCAGCCGCCCCCGAGCACCCAGTCGTGCTCCTGGTGCCATGAGGGTGCCGCAGAGCCCCTCGGGTGGCCTCCCCGTGCCCCATAGCCCCCTCCCACCCGTAGCCGTGCTCCGGCCACCGCGGATGACCTCGCCGCGGTCGTCTCCAGTCACCCCACGGCCTCCCGTGTGTCCCACTGGATGCGTGCGAGCCTGGGCATCGCGTAGGTGGTCTCCGCCGCGCGTTTGGTCGCCGGAAGGTGATTTTCGACGCCTCCGCCGCGTCTGGCCTCGCCGGCGTCGAGTCACCGGCGGGTTTGACCCCGTTGACCGGGGTTTGACCTTCCCCTTGTGTCACTAACGCGTGGGCCACCCCCTCACATTTTAGTTAGTATTAGTTTAACACTAATTAACCTAGGTTAGTTAGCTAGTTAGTCGCTGACCAGTGGGCCCGGCGCCCACAAAGCCTAATTAGAACAAATAAACTCCCCTGTTAACTAACGTCACTGACATGTGGCCCCCACACGTCAGGTTTGACTTGGTCAGCGTCATTAACCTACTGACGTAAGCATGACGCTGTGTTGATGCAATATATCATTTTCTGGTTCAAAAATAATTAGGAAATTCTAGAAAATGATATAAACTTCAAAAATTCATAGAAATTCAACCGTAGCTCAGATTGAAATAATTTATATATGAAAAATTATCAGAAAAATTCAATCTATCCAGCTATACCATTTTCGTGCATGACAAACCAACTTATAGATGCTGTATATGAGGAAACACATGAATGGCATTTATAAAGGCTTATTTTGGAGTTGCATTTGAAACTTTGGTTCAAATGGACTTCATGCAAATGAATGCTAGATGCATTAACTCAAACAAACATCACATACTCATGCCATGATCATGCATCATATTGTTGCATATGCTTGTGTTTGATTATCGACACCATTCCTTCTCGATAGGTCCTGCTCCGGTGACCGATCCAGAGTACCTGTCAGAGGAGCAGTGCCCCTATTGATCTACCAGGCAAGCAAACCCCCTTGTTCATTTCGATACAATCCTACTCTCTTGCTCCTGCTCTCATTTATTGCACTAGGACAACAATGATTCAACTGCTACTTTATGCTGCGGTAGTTGAACCCTTTCCTCTGCATGACCTGTCATTGCCACAGTAATTAGTTAAAACCCACTAGCATGTGTAGGAGTTGATTGAGCCATGTTGTGTTCCTACTATGCATTGCCTGCTCTTGCTTAGAGTATGTCAGGTCTGATTCA
Organism: Triticum urartu; assembly: GCF_056163025.1. Lineage (NCBI taxonomy): Eukaryota > Viridiplantae > Streptophyta > Magnoliopsida > Poales > Poaceae > Triticum > Triticum urartu. The sequence continues at coordinate 305,765,552 of NC_141878.1, forward strand.
TCGGGAATGAATTGGAATGTTATGATATGTTTTGGTGCTGAGAGTTAAGCGTGTGAACACGATTTGGTAAAGGTAGCGGTGAGAGGCCATGTAGGAGTACATGGTGGGTTGTCTCACTGGAACCGTCCTTATGCACTGAGTCTGTGTATGTTGTCCAATGACTAGCTACTACCACACATTGGAATGCTTAAGTGCCCCTCTCGACTTATTAGCCAACTTGATCTCTGTCCAGGAGTTGCAAATAGTTTCTGGTGTTTGTAGGTAGTGTTAGTAGTCTACCAAGTGGCACCCGGCCAGGTGGGCTTGGGACAGACTAGGCACAAGTGGCACGGTGTACCAAGCATAGATCCATCTGGCAAGGTGGGCTTGGGAACCCTGCACACATTGTTTGGGGCCGTGAGCGACACCCCGGCCGGATCTCCTTGCGGATGGAACCCGAATAGGCGATAAACCTGGACTAGAGTCTTATGTGGTTAGTCAGGTCATGGCCGACTCCCTCGCCAGGCTTCCGCTTGAAGGTTGCCGAGATACATGACGTGTACATGGCGGTAAGTGGCGAAAGCGTGTGTGAGGAAGTACACCCCTGCAGGGTTATCATGATCTATTCGAATAGCCGTGTCCTCGGTTATGGACTTCTTGGATGCTTACGTGGTACATAGACAACTTGAAGTGGATACTCTAAAATGCTGAAGACAAGTGTGAGTGCTATAGATGGCCTTCTCGTAAGGAGACGAGGATGAATCCATATTTGTGTATTGATGTGGTGATTAGTGGACTCGTGTGCGCTTCCTCACCTCAAAGAAGTTTCTCGTTGTCGTAGAACAGGATAGCCGCTGAGTCAAAGCTGGCTTGCTGCAACTAAATCCCACATTGCCTTCTTGATACTAATGCATGTATGATAGGATCTGATGTAAGTCTTGCTGAGTACCTTTGTACTCACGTTTGCTTTATTTATGTTTTGCAGGTGAGACATCTGTCTGACTAGTAGTACCGCTTGGACTTCGACGAGTAGCTTGTTACCACAGCTACGATCCTGTACCCTTGGAAGGGAATTGTAGATAGTCAGGCTTCTTAGCCTTTTTCCTTTTGTAGTTGTCTGTACTCAGACATGTAATGCTTCCGTTGCTTGTATGCTCTGAATGATGGGTCATGTGACCCCTGTTTGTATTTAATGCTATGTAGCTCTTCTGGGCCTTTATCTATATGATTTTGCGTTATGTTGTGATGCCATGTTGTATAGCACATACTTGCATGTTATGCGTAGGTGTAACGTGTATTGCTATGTGTGGGATCTGACAACCTAGTTGTCTATCCTTGGTAGCCTCTCTTATGGGGAAATGTAGTGTAGTGCTTCCACCGAGCCATGGTAGTCCGCTACAGCCCGGTTTACCGGAGTCCTGCTAGCCCAGCACTACTGCTCCGGAGCACTTAGACTGGCCGGAATGTGATTCACTTCATTCCTGTGTCTATCCCTTCAGGGAAATGTCACGTGGTGACATCCGGAGTCCTGCCTAGCCTGCTACAGCCCGGTTCACCGGAGTCCTATTAGCCCAGTGCTACAGCCCGGATTCGCATGCTGCTGACCGACATGCTCGATGTTGATTCATGTATGCTTGTCCTTGTAAGTTAGTGCTACTTTGGGTTCATGACTAGTCATGTCGGCCTAGGTTCTCTGTCATATGGATGCTAGCGATACTATCATATACGTGAGCCAAAAGGCGCAAACGGTCCCGGGCCATGGTAAGGTGACACCCGTGGGAATACCGTGCGTGAGGCCGCAAAGTGATATGAGGTGTTACATGCTAGATCGGTGTGACTTAGAATCGGGGTCCCGACAGCTTTGGTATCAGAGCCTGACTGCCTGTAGGATTTCCAAGCCAACCTGGTCGAAGTTGAGTCTAGAAATTCTTTAGCTATATAGGGGAATTGATTGTGGAAGGGAACGTAAGGCTCTTTTTACTCCTTATACCTCATGCACTTCTGATCTGAGTCATCCTATCTTTCCTACGGGGTTAAGGAACTAGGCTTCCTCTTCCGTCTATCAGGATCACGTGTTACTACTCTGTAGTCTCTTAGGATTGGTTGATCAGAGTCTTATCCCAGTTCAAGTACTTCCGGTGTAGTCTGTTTAGTAATATCTCAAAACCTTAAGTGATGATGTTGAGTATGGTGCTACCCCATCATTTGCAGGATGTCTCATTTTGAGCATTTTACTGTCGTTATGCTGCCGGAATTGTCCTAGGAGTTCAAGAGATAGTATTTTCCTTGTACTATATTCTACATCCTTATGATGATGTTGAATCCATCCTTGTTTCCTTGGTTTCATTCTTTAGGATGTTGTCGGTTAACCGAAATTCTGTTGCTCATAGCCGGAAGCACGGAGATGGTAGGGATGAGGATCCTCCTGACCAGCCTTCGTTGGCAAAGTTCATGCTAGAGGTTGAGATGAACAAGCTTGAGACGAACCGCTTGTTAGCACGTATAGAGGAGAACACCGCACCTCAGTGCAAAGAGTCAGCGACCATCTATGATTTCATTGGTTTGAAACCACCTACCTTCCATCATTCCATTGAACCACTTGATGCAGATGACTGGCTCCGTAGTATCACACACAAGCTGCGTTCCGCGAGCGTAGCTGAAGATGACAAGGTCACCTATGCTACATATCACCTGGAAGGTCCTGCTAGTCTTTGGTGGCAAAACTATGAGGCTATGCTTCCAGCTGGACAGATTCCTACCTGGAGAGATTTCACTGAGGCTTTTCACGAGCATCACATTCCTCAGGCTCTCATTGATCGCAAGAGAGAAGAGTTTTGTAGTTTCACCCAGGATAAGATGGCCGTTGATGCTTACAGTAGAGAGTTTGAGAACCTTGCCCGCTATGCTACAGAAGAGGTGTCCACGGACGCCAAGAAGCAGGCTAGGTTCGGGAAGGGTCTCAACCCCAAGTTGCGTTGTGATCTCCACTTGCATCATTGCAATACATTCCAGGCTCTTGTGAACAAGGCCATTAATGCAGAGACAACTCAACGCACTTACGAGGAGTCTCGTAAGCACACCCGTGATTTGGGTTCTTCCTCCGGTTCTAGTTCTTAGAAACACCGGATTTGGGTTCCAAACTCCGCTCTTCCACCAGGTTATACACCAAGGCCTTCTTGTGTGGCACCTCACCCAGTTCAACCATATGCTACACCCATGCCTATTAGTAGACCACTTGTCAATGCGGGTCCATGTCCTACCTCCAAGATTTGTTACAAGTGTGGAGAGCCATGCCACATTGCCCGTATTTGCACTCAGACCCGTGTTGCTCCACCCCAGCCCAAGAAGTCTGTTGGCCGTGGTAGTAAGCCATCACACCAGATGATCAGTGCCAAGTCAGCTCCCACTGAACATGGACGTGTGCATCACGTCTCAGCTAAAGACGCTCATGATGATCCAGATGTCGTTCTTGGTACACTACTTGTCAACTGTCATCCAGCTTCGGTTCTATTCGATACTGGAGCATCTCACTCCTTCATTTATGAAAGTTATGCCCGCTTGCACGACATGTCATTTTGTGATATGCCCTCTCCACTAGTCATTCAAACTCCTGGATCCAAATGGCAAACTTCTAATGTAAGCCATGGTAATGAAATCCTTGTTGACAGACGTGTATTCCTTGCCTCACTTGTAGCCCTCAAGTCTACAGATATTAACATCATCTTGGGTATGGACTGGATGAAAGCTCATTATGCCAAGATTGATTGTTACACCAGGTCCGTTCAGCTTACACACCCATCTGGCAAGATAGTCACTGTCTCCACCAGAGTTGCAAAGCGTCAACTCTATTCTCTAAATGCTAGCCCTCTTCCTGCCCTTGAAGATATCCCGGTAGTCCGCGACTTTCCGGATGTCTTTCCAGAGGAACTGCCAGGTATTCCACCTGATAGAGATGTAGAGTTTGTCATAGATCTTATCCCCGGAACCGCCCCAATTTCTAGGAGACCTTACAAGATGGCACCCTTAGAGCTAGCCGAGCTAAAGAAACAACTTCATGAGTCCTTGCAAAAGGGTTTCATCCGTCCTAGTTCTTCTCCTTGGGATTGCCCCTTTCTCTTCGTCAAGAAGAAGGATGGTACGGACCGGATGGTTGTAGATTATCGTCCCGATAATTTGGTCACGATAAAGAACAAGTATCCGCTCCCTAGGATCAACGATCTGTATGATCAGCTCGCTGGATCATCAGTCTTTTCCAAGATGGATTTGAGGTTAGGCTACCACCAAATCAAGATCAGAAATGGGGACATTCCTAAGACGGCTTTTGTCACTCGTTATGGCAAGTATGAGTACACCGTCATGTCCTTCGGTCTAACCAATGCTCCAGCTACCTTTTCTCGCTTGATGAACTCGATCTTCATGGAGAACTTAGATAAGTTCATCGTGGTTTACCTCGATGATATTCTTATTTACTAGAATAACGAGGAAGAGCATGACGAACATCTTAGACTTGTGTTAGAAAAACTCAGAGAACACCGCCTTTATGCCAAGTTCTCCAAGTGCGAATTTTGGTTGCCAGAAGTGACCTATCTCGGCCACGTAATCTCTGGTAAGGGCATTGCTGTCAATCCCGAGAGAGTTCAGGCCGTTCTTGATTGGACTCCGCTTGAAATGGTTAAGCAAGTTAGGAGTTTCCTTGGCCTAGCCAGTTATTGTCGCTGCTTCGTTGAGAACTTCTCCAAAGTGGCCAAACCTCTCACGGAACTTCTCAAGAAAGATAAAAAGTTTGAGTGGTCCCCATAGTGTGAGCACAGTTTTCAGGAACTGAAAAGACGCCTGACTTCTGCTCCCATACTTGTGCCACCGGATTTCACTAAGGACTTTATTATCTATTGTGATGCCTCACGACAGGGACTAGGTTGCATCCTTATGAAGGATCGTCATGTGATTGCCTATGAATCTCGACAGTTGCATCCACATGAGGATAATTATCCTACACATGATCTAGAGCTTTTAGCCATAGTCTATGCGCTTAAGATATGGCGACATTACCTTCTTGGTAAACGTTGCGAGACTTACACCGATCACCAGAGTCTTAAGTATATCTTCACCCAACCAGATTTGAACCTTAGGCAAAGACGTTGGTTGGAGTTGATCTCAGATTACGACTTAGGAATTACCTACACCGCAGGCAAGGGGAATGTCATGGCTGATGCGCTAAGTCGTAAGTCCTATTGCAACAATCTCATGTTGCAGTAGGGCCAACCAGTTCTCCATGAGGGATTATGTAAGCTTAACCTTCACATTGCTCCTCACGGATTCCTTTCTACCTTGGTGGCGAAACCTACCCTTGAGGATCAGATCATTACTGATCAAAAGTTTGATAGGGGTGTTATCCGCATCAAGAGAAAGATTAAGAAGGGAGTTGGTGGATGTTTCTCTATGGATGATCGAGGTGTTGTTTTCTTTGAGAATCTCTTGGTGGTTCCCAAGAATCAACATCTGCGACAACTGATTCTTAAGGAGGCTCATGAATCTCCTCTCACGATTCATCCCGGTAGCACTAAGATGTATCAGGACCTACGCCAGAGGTTCTGGTGGACTAGGATGAAGAGAGAAATTGCTCAGTTCATTTCTAACTGTGACGTTTGTCGTCACGTTAAGGCAGAGCATCAAAGGCCTGCTGGCATCCTTCAGCCTTTAGCTATTCCCGAGTGGAAATGGGATAAAGTTGGTATGGACTTCATCACCGGTTTTCCCAGGACCAAGAGAGGGAGTAATGCTATCTTCATCGTCATTGATCGTCTTTCCAAAGTGGCTCACTTCCTACCTGTTCGAGAGAGTATCACTGCTAGTCAGCTCGCTGACTTATAGATTTATCGAATAGTGTCACTTCATGGTTTTCCACTAGAGATTAATTCAGACCGTGGTAGTCTTTTCACTTCTCATTTCTGGGAGATTTTCCAAACTGCCATGGGCACCCATCTTTCCTTCAGTACCGCTTTCCACCCTCAATCAAGTGGTCAGGTGGAAAGGGTCAACCAATTCCTCGAAGACATGCTTAGAGCTTGTGTTATCTCATTCGGTATGGACTGGGAGAAGTGTCTTCCCTTCGCCGAGTTTGCTACCAATCCAGCCTCAAGAAAGCTCCTTTTGAGGTTCTGTATGGACGAAGATGTCGAACACCTTTGAACTAGTCAGAAACCGATGAAAGACAATTCTTTGGACCGGACATGATTCAGGAGGCAGAAGAGCAAGTTCGCATCATTCTGAGAATTTGAAAACAGCCCAATCTCGTTAAAAGAACCAGTATGACCGTCGTCATAAGGAAGTGGCTTATGAAGTTGGCAACAAAGCTTACCTTCGGGTTACTCCTTCGAAGGGTACCTGTCGTTTCGGTATCAAGGGAAAATTGGCTCCTCGTTACATTGGTCCTTTTCGCATTCTCGCTAAACAAGGAGAGGTTGCCTACCAGTTGGAACTACCCCCACATCTTTCTCGAGTACATGATGTCTTCCACGTCTCTCAACTCAGGCGTTGCTTCTCGGATCCCATCCGCGGAGTGGACCACGAAACGCTTGATCTCCAAGATAACCTCACTTATCGAGTGTACCCCGTCCGCATTCTGGATCAAGCAGAGCGTGTCACCCGACGTCATAACATCAAGTTTCTCAAGGTTTAGTGGTCTCATCATTCCGAGAGAGAAGCTACTTGGGAGCGTGAAGATCGTCTTCGACTTGAGTACACCACTTTCTTTCCGCGGACTCCTGAATCCCGGGACGAGATTCTTCCGAGTGGGGGCGAGTTGTCACATCCCTAGTTCTGGTATGACCTAGGCTAGCCTTCATGTTTGCATCATGTTTAAATTTCATTGAAATTTGAAATGGGGATTTGTGAAACCCTCAGATTCATTTCTGGAAATGTCCTAGGTAAAAATTGCTCCAAAAAGGTCCAAGAAAATGTTCATGTTGCTCTCTGGAAATATTGGTTAGAGGTAAAATTCAAACAAATATTTTCAGGAGCCCATAAATATTTATTTTGGCCATTTGGAATTAATGCAATAATTGTTTACATTGGATATATATATGATATATTTATTTATATATGTCCAACAATTCTGATTTTTATGTGAGGGGCTCTGGAATATTTCAACTAGCTCCTACAATAAATTTCGGAAGAAAATAAATTGATTTAGTATTTTACTAAATCAAAAAAGAAATTACAGAAATAGAAAAGAAAAACAAAAAGGGAAATACTTACCTGGACCTTACCTGCAGCCTGGCAGCCCAGTGGTCCACCATGCCAGAAGGACGCCGAGCGCGTGCTCGCCATGCGCACGCACGTGCTGCGCCACCTCCTGCTTCCGCCGGCGCGGGAGAGGCTCCTGGAGCCGCCGCGTACTCCCCCGACCCCCTCTCACTTTCCCCCCGAGTCGATCCCCTTCTCTGCCGCCTCCCCCTTGCTTTTTCTCTCACGACCGAGCGCTGCCGTCGCCGCCTCCCCCTCGCCCTCTCTCCGTGTCTGCGAGCTTCGCCTCCTCGCTCTGAAGCTCTCCGCCAAGCCACGCAAGCTGGAGCGCCCCATGGAGCCGTCGCCATCGCCATCTTCATCCCCGGCACCGAAGATCGTCGTCGCCGCCCCGCCGTCTTCAGTGCGTCCCCGAGCTCACCGTCAAGCCCGTCGAGTCCGCAGTGAGCTTCTGCTCCGTTCCCCTCTTTTCGTTCTGCCGTTCTCGTGCCGTAGCTCCTTTTCCCCACCACAGCCGTAGGTCCTCGCCGCCGATCATGGAGCCACCATGGACAGAGCCCGAGCCAGCCGCCCCCGAGCACCCAGTCATGCTCCTGGTGCCACGAGGGTGCCGCAGAGCCCCTCGGGTGGCCTCCCCGTGCCCCGCAGCCCGCTCCCGCCCGTAGCCGTGCTCCGGCCACCGCGGATGACCTCGTCGCGGTCATCTCCGGCCACCCCACGGCCTCCCGCGTGTCCCACTGGATGCGCGCGAGCCTGGGCATCGCGTAGGTGGTCTCTGCCGCGCGTTTGGTCGCCGGAAGGCGATTTCTGACGCCTCCACCGCGTCTGGCCTCACCGGCGTCGAGTCGCCGGCGGGTTTGACCCCGCTGACCGGGGTTTGACCTTCCCCTTGTGTCACTGACGCGTGGGCCAGCCCCCCTGACATTTTAGTTAGTATTAGTTTAACACTAATTATTTTAGGTTAGTTAGCTAGATAGTCACTGACCAGTGGGCCCGGCGCCCACAAATCCTAATTAGACTAAATAAACCCCCCTGTTAACTAACTGAGTCACTGACGTGTGGCCCCCACATGTCAGGTTTGACTTGGTCAACGTCATTGACCTACTGACATAAGCATGACGCTGTGTTGACACAATATATCATTTTCTGGTTTAAAAATAATCAGGAAATTCCAAAAAATGATATAAACTTCAAAAATTCATAGAAATTCAACCGTACCTTAGATTGAAATAATTTATATATGAAAAATTATCAGAAAAATTCAATCTATCGATCTGTACCATTTTCATGCATGACAAACCAACTTATACATGATGTATATGAGGAAACACATGAATGGCATTTATAAAGGCTTATTTTGGAGTTGCATTTGAAACTTTGGTTCAAATGTGCTTCATGCAAATGAATGCTAGATGCATTAACTCAAACAAACATCACATACTCATGCCATGATCATGCATCATATTGTTGCATATGCTTGTGTTTGATTATCGACACCATTCCTTCTTGATAGGTCCTGCTCCGGAGACCGATCCAGAGTACCTGTCAGAGGAGCAGTGCCCCCTGTTGATCTACCAGGCAAGCAAACCCCCTTGTTCATTCCGATACAATCCTACTCTCTCGCTCCTGCTCTCATTTATTGCATTAGGACAACAACGATTCAACTGCTACTTTATGCTGCGGTAGTTGAACCCTTTCCTCTGCATGACATGTCATTGCCATAGTAAATAGTTAAAACCCACTAGCATGTGTAGGAGTTGATTGAGCCATGTTGTGTTCCTACCATGTATTGCCTACTATTTCTTGGAGTATGTCAGTTCTGATTTATCGGGAATGAATTGGAATGTTACGATATGTTCTGGTGCTGAGAGTTAAGGGTGTGAACATGATTTGGTAAAGGTAGCGGTGACAGGCCATGTAGGATTACATGGTGGGTTGTCTCACTGGAACCATCCTTAAGCACTGAGTTCCGTGTATGTTGTCCAATGACTAGCTACTACCACACATTGGAATGCTTAAGTGTCCCTCTTGACTTATTAGCCAACTTGATCTCTGTCCAGGAGTTGCAAATAGTTTCTGGTGTTTGTAGGTAGTGTTTGTAGTCTACCAAGTGGCACCCGGCCAGGTGGGCTTGGGACAGACTAGGAACAAGTGGCACGGTGTACCAATCATAGATCCATCCGGCGAAGTGGGCTTGGGAACCCTGCACACATCGTTTGGGGCCATGAGCGACACCCCGGCCGGATCTCCTTGCGGATGGAACCCGAATGGGCGATAAACCTGGACTAGAGTCTTGTGTGGTTAGTCAGGTCGTGGCCGACTCCCTTGCCAGGCTTCCTCTTGAAGGTTGCTGAGATACAGGACGTGTACATGGCGGTAAGTGGCGAAAGCATGTGTGAGGAAGTACACCCCTGCAGGGTTATCATGATCTATTCGAATAGCCGTGTCCTCGATTATGGACTTCTTGGATGCTTACGTGGTACATAGACAACTTGAAGTGGATACTCTAAAATGCAAAAGACAAGTCTGAGTGCTATGGATGGCCTTCTCGTAAGGAGACGAGGATGAATCCATAGTAGTGTATTGATGTGGTGATTAGTGGACTCGTGTGCGCTGCCTCACCTCAAAGAAGTTTCTCGTTGTGGTAGAACAGGATAGCCACTGAGTCAAAGCTGGCTTGCTGCAACTAAAGCCCACATTGCCTTCTTGATACTAATGCATGTATGATAGGATCTGATGTATGTCTTGCTGAGTACCTTTGTACTCACGTTTGCTTTATTTATGTTTTGCAGGTGAGCCATCTATCTCACTGGTAGTACCGCTTGGACTTCGACAAGTAGCTTGTTACCTCAGCTACGATCCTGTACCCTTGGAAGGGACTTGTAGATAGTCAAGCTTCTCAGCCTTTTTCCTTTTGTAGTTGTCTGTACTCAGACATGTAATGCTTTCGTTGCTTGTATGCTCTGAATGATGGGTCATGTGACCCCTGTTTGTATTTAATGCTATGTGGCTCTTCTAGGCCTTTATCTATATGAGTTTGCGTTATGTTGTGATACCATGTTGTACAACACATACTTGCATGTTATGCGTACGTGTAACGTGTATTGCTATGTGTGGGATCCGACAACCTAGTTGTCTATCCTTGGTAGCCTCTCTTATGGGGAAATGTAGTCTAGTGATTCCACCGAGCCATGGTAGTCTGCTACAGCCCGGTTTTACCGGAGTCCTGCTAGCCCAGCACTACTGCTCTAGAACACTTAGACTGGCCAGCAAGTGATTCACTTCGTTCCTGTGTCTGTCCCTTTGGGGAAATGTCACGCGGTGACATCCGGAGTCCTGCCTAGCCTGCTACAGCCCGGTTCACCGGAGTCCTGTTAGCCCAGTGCTACAGCCCCGATTCGCACGCTGCTGACCTACATGCTCGATGTTGATTCATGTATGCCTGTCCCCGTAAGTTAGTGCTACTTTGGGTTCACGACTAGTCATGTTGGCCCGGGTTCTCTGTCATATGGATGCTAGCGATACTATCATATACGTGAACTAAAAGGCGCAAACGGTCCCGGGCCATGGTAAGGCGACACCCATGGAAATACCGTGCGTGAGGGTGCAAAGTGATATGAGGTGTTACATGCTAGATTGGTGTGACTTAGAAACGGGGTCCCGACAAAAAGGCCAAACAAACCTGGAATAATTCCAAAATTTAGCACAGTAGTTCTATTTGGTGTAATATGCCTGTGTTAAAAAATTAAGGCTGGAGAAGGCAGTGTACGTATGTCGTTTTGCACATGAAGGTGACACGTTCCCTCTCGGAAGCACGAGCCTTCTTGAGGGAAGCTCCGGTTTGCAAGAATCTTACACCAAAGCTTGTCCCAATTAAGCCAATAGAATTACCGCAGCATGTTGGTGCCATGTCATGACACCACGTCAAGTTTCATGATTTTCAGGCATGTTTTGGAATTACAGGAATTAAAAAACCAAGTTTCTCAATCTTTCCAGCCGAGCCAGCACGCCCAGATGTTTGAATTTCACTCCCATATCTTGCATGGGACCTACAAATTCACCCAATGACACACATGTGATTTTTCAAACAACTTTGGTGCACTAGAGCTTATGCTTGTAGTTCAAATTTGAATTATGCACATGAAATACATAGAAACTCAATTAATGCATAACAAAGGCCAAATGAACGCGGAATTATTCCAAAATTTAGCACGTTTCTTCTATTTGGTCTAATCTGCCTATGTAAAAAAATTAAGGCAAGAGAAGGCATCTTACGTATGTCTTTTCGCACACGGAGGTGACACATTCCCTCTCGGTACCACGAGCCTTCTTGAGCGAAGCTCCAGTTTGCAAGAAGCTTACACCAAAGCTTGTCACAATTCAGCTAACAGAATTACCGTAGCATGTTGGTGCCATGTCATGACACCATGCCAAGTTTCATGATTTTCAGGCATGTTATGTAATTACAGGAATTAAAAAACCAAGTTTCTCAATCTTTTCAGCCAAGCCACCACGCCCAGATGTTTGAATTTCACTCCCATCTCTTGCATGCGACCTATAAATTCACCCAATGACACACATGTGACTTTTCAAACAACTTTGGTGCACTTGAGCCTATGCTTGTAGTTCAAATTCGAATTATGCACATTAAATGCGCAAAAACTCAATTAATGCATGAAAAAAGGCCACACGAACCCGGAATAATTCCAAAATTTAGCATGGTACTTCTAGTTTTTCTAATCTGCTTGTGTAAAAAAAATTAAGGCGGGAGAAGGCAGTGTACATATGTCGTTTCGCACGCGGAGGTGACACGTTCCCTCTCGGAACCACGAGCCTTCTTGAGGGAAGCTTCGGTTTGCAAGAAGCTTACACCAAAGCTTGTCCCAATTCAGCCAAAAGAATTACCGCAGCATGTTGGTGCTATGTCATGACACCATGCCAAGTTTCATCAATTTTAGGCATGTTTTGGAATAACAGGAATTAAAAAACCCAGTTTCTCAATCTTTCGAGCCGAGCCACCACGCCCAGATGTTTGAATTTCACTCCCATCTCTTGCACAGGACCTAAAAATTCACCCAAGGACAGACATGTGATTTTTCAAACAACTTTGGTGCACTGGAGCCTGTGCTTATAGTTCAAATTTGAATTATGCACATTAAAGACGCAGAAACTCAATTAATGCATAAAAATGGCCAAACGAACCCGGAATAATTCCAAAATTAAGCACATTTCTTCTATTTGGTCAAATCTGCCTATGTAAAAAAAATTAAGGCAGTGTACGTATGCCGTTCCCTCTCGGAAGCACGAGCCATCTTGAGGGAAGCTCCAGTTTGCAAGAAGCTTACACCACATCTTGTCCCAATTCAGCCAAAAGAATTACCGCAGCACGTTTGCGCCATGTCATGACACCACGCCAAATTTCATGATTTTCGGGCATGTTTTGGAATTACAGGAATTAAAAAACCAAGTTTCTCAATCTTTCCAGCCGAGCCACCACGCCCAGATGTTTGAATTTCACTCTCATCTCTTGCATGGGACCTAGAAATTCACCCAATGACACACATGTGATTTTTCAAACAACTTTGGTGCACTCGTGCCTGTGCTCGTAGTTAAAATTTGAATTATGCACATGAAATCCGTAGAAACTCAATTAGTGCATAACAAAGGCCAAACGAACCCGGAATAATTCCAAAATTTAGCACGTTTCTTCTATTTGGTCTAATCAGCCTCTATAAAAAAAATTAAAGCGGGAGAAGGCAATTTACGCATGTCATTTCACACATGGAGGTGACACGTTCCCTCTCGGAACCACGAGCCTTCTTGAGGGAAGCTCCGGTTTGCAAGAAGCTTACACCAAAGCTTGTCCCAATTCAGCCAAAAGAATTACCGCAACATATTTGTAACATGTCATGACACCACGCCAAGTTTCATGATTTTCAGGCATGTTTTGGAATTATAGGAATTAAAAAACCAAGTTTCTCAATCTTTCCAACTGATCCACCACGCCTAGATGTTTGAATTTCACTCCCATCACTTGCATGGGACCTAGAAATTCACCCAAGAACACACATGTGATTTTTCAAACAACTTTGGTGCACTGGAGCCTGTGCTGGTAGTTCAAATTCGAATTTATGCACACGAAATGCGTAGAAACTCAATTAATGCATAAAAAAGGCCAAACGAACCCGGAATAATTCCAAAATGTAGCACATTTCTTCTATTTGTTCTAATCTGCCTGTGTAAAAAAATTTAAAGCGGGAGAAGGCAGTGTACGTATGTCGTTTCGCACACGAAGATGACACGTTACCTGTCGGAAGCACGAGCCATCTTGAGGGAAGCTCCGGTTTGCAAGAAGCTTACAACAAAGCTTGTCCCAATTCAGCCAAAAGAATCACCGCAACACGTTTGTGCCATGTCATGACACCACGCTAAGTTTCATGATTTTCACGCATGTTTTGGAATTACAGGAATTAAAAAACCAAGTTTCTCAATCTTTCCAGCCGAGCCACCATGCCCAGACGTTTGAATTTCACTCCCATCTCTTGCATGGGACCTAGAAATTCACCCAAGAACACACATGTGATTTTTCAAACAACTTTGGTGCACTAGAGCCTGTGCTTGTAGTTCAAATTTGAATTATGCACATGAAATCCGTAGAAACTCAATGAATGCATAAAAAAGGCCAAACGAACCCGGAATAATTCCAAAATTTAGAACATTTCTTCTATTTGGTCTAATCAGCCTATGTAAAAAAATTAAGGCAGGAGAAGGCAGTGCACATATGTCGTTTCGCACACGAAGATGACACGTTCCCTCTCGGAAGCACGAGCCATCTTGAGGGAAGCTCCGGATTGCAAGAAGCTTACACCAAAGCTTGTCCCAATTCAACCAAAAGAAGTACCGCAACACGTTTGCGCCATGTCATGACACCACGCCAAGTTTCATGATTTTCAGGCATGTTTTGGAATTACAGGAATTAAAAAACCAAGTTTCTCAATCTTTCCAGCCAAGCCACCACGCCTACATGTTTGAATTTCACTCCCATCTCTTGCATGGGACCTAGAAATTCGAATTATGCACATGAAATGCGTAGAAACTCAATTAATGCATAAAAAAGGCCAAATTAACCTGGAATAATTCCAAAATTTAGCACATTTCTTCTATTGTGTAAAAAAATTAAGGCGGGAGAAGGTAGTGTACGTATGTCATTTCGCACATGAAGATGACACGTTCCCTCTCGGAAGCATGAGCCATCTTGAGGGAAGCTCCGGTTTGCAAGAAGCTTACACCAAAGCTTGTGCCAATTCAGCCAAAAGAATTACCACAACATGTTTGTAACATGTCATGACACCACGCCAAGTTTCATGACTTTCAGGCATGTTTGGAATTACAGGAATTAAAAAACCAAGTTTGTCAATCTTTCCAGCCGAGCCACCACGCCCAGATGTTCAAATTTCACTCCCATCTCTTGCATGGGACCTAGAAATTCACCCAATGACACACATGTGATTTTTCAAACTACTTTGCCGGACTGGAGCCTGTGCTTGTAGTTCAATTTTAAATTATGCACATGAAATGCGTAGAAACTCAATTAATGTATAACAAAGGCCAAACAACCTGGAATAATTTAAGGCGGGAGAAGGCAACTTACGTATGTCGTTTCGCACATGGAGGTGACACGTTCCCTCTCGGAACCACGAGCCTTCTTGAGGGAAGCTCCGGTTTGCAAGAAGCTTACACCAAAGCTTGTCCAAATTCAGCCAAAAGAATTACCGCAGCATGTTGGTGCCATGTCATGACATGACGCCAAGTTTCATGATTTTCAGGCATGATTTGGAATTATAGGAATTAAAAAACCAAGTTTCTCAATCTTTCCTGCCGAGCCACCACGCCCAGATGTTTGAATTTTGCTCCCATCTCTTGCATGGGACCTAGAAATTCACCCAAGAACACACATGTGATTTTTTAAACAACTTTGGTGCATTGTGGCCTGTGCTTGTAGTTCAAATTCGAATTATGCACATGAAATGCGTAGAAACTCAATGAATGCATAAAAAAGGCCAAACGAACCTGGAATAATTCCAAAATTTAGCACATTTCTTCTATTTGGTCTAATCTGCCTGTGTAAAAAATTAAGGCGGGAGAAGGCAGTGCACATATGTCGTTTCGCACACGAAGATGACACGTTCCCTCTCGGAAGCACGAGCCATCTTGAGGGAAGCTCCGGTTTGCAAGAAGCTTACACCAAAGCTGGTCCCAATTCAGCCAAAAGAATTACCGCAACACGTTTGTGCCATGTCATGACACCACGCAAAGTTTCATGATTATCAGGCATGTTTTGGAATTACAGGAATTAAAAAACCAAGTTTCTCAATCTTTCCAGCCGAGCCACCACGCCCAGATGTTTGAATTTCACTCCCATCTCTTGCATGAGACCTAGAAATTCACCCAATGACACACATGTGATTTTTCAAACAACTTAGGTGCACTGGAGCCTGTGCTTGTAGTTCAAATTTGAATTATGCACATGAAACGCGTAGAAACTCAACTAATGCATAACAAAGGCCAAAGGAACCCCGAATAATTCCAAAATTTAGCACCTTTCTTCTATTTTGGTCTAATCTGCCTGTGTAAAAAAATTAAGGTGGGAGATGGTAGCTTACGTATGTTGTTTCGCACATGGAGGTGACACGTTCCCTCTCGGAACCACGAGCCTTCTTGAGGGAAGCTCCAGTTTGCAAGAAGCTTACACCAAAGCTTGTCCCAATTCAGCTAAAAGAATTACCGCAGCATGTTGGTGCCATGTCATGACACCATGCCAAGTTTCATGATTTTCAGGCATGTTTTGGAATTACAGGAATAAAAAAACCAAGTTTATCAATGTTTGAATTTCGCACACGGAGGTGACACGTTCCCTCTCAGAAGCACGAGCCATCTTGAGGGAAGCTCCGGTTTGCAAGAAGCTTACACCAAAGCTTGTCCCAATTCAGCCAAAAGAATTACCACGGCATTTTTGTGCCACGTCATGACACCACACCAAGTTTCATGATTTTCAGGCATGTTTTGGAATTACAGGAATTAAAAAACCAAGTTTCTCAATCTTTCCAGCCGAGCCACCATGCCCAGATGTTTGAATTTCACTCCCATCTCTTGCATGGGACCTAGAAATTCACCCAAGAACACACATGTGATTTTTCAAACAACTTTGGTGCACTGGAGCCTATGCTTGTAGTTAAAATTTGAATTATGCACATGAAATGCGTAGAAACTCAATTAATGCATAACAAAGGCCAAACGAACCCAGAATAATTACAAAATTTAGCACGTTTCTTCTATTTGGTCTAATCTGCCTGTGTAAAAAAATTAAGGCGGGAGAAGGCAGCTTACGTATGTTATTTCGCACATGGAGGTGACACGTTCCCTCTTGGAACCACGAGCCTTCTTGAGGGAAGCTCGAGTTTGCAAGAAGATTACACCAAAGCTTGTCCCAATTCAGCCAAAAGAATTACCACAGCATGTTGGTGCCATGTCATGACAACATGCCAAGTTTCATGATTTTCAGGCATGTTTTTGAATTACAGGAATTAAAAAACCAAGTTTCTCAATGTTTGAATTTCACACACGGAGGTGACACGTTCCCTCTCGGAAGCACGAGCCATCTTGAGGGAAGCTCCAGTTTGCAAGAAGCTTACACCAAAGCTTGTCCCAATTCAGCCAAAAGAATTACCGCAGTATGTTTGTGCCATGTCATGACACCACACCAAGTTTCATGATTTTCAGGCATGTTTCGGAATTACAGGAATTAAAAAACCAAGTTTCTCAATCTTTCAAGCCGAGCCACCACGCCCAGATGTTTGAATTTCACTCCCATCTCTTGCATGGGACATAGAAATTCACACAATGACACACATGTGATTTTTCAAACTACTTTGGTGCACTGGAGCCTGTGCTTGTAGTTCAAATTTGAATTATGCACATGAAACGCGTAGAAACTCAATTAATGCATAACAAAGGCCAAACGAACCTGGAATAATTCCAAAATTTAGCATGTTTCTTCTATTTTGGTCTAATTTTCCTGTCTAAAAAAATTAAGGCAGGAGAAGGTAGCTTACGTATGTTGTTTCGCACATGGAGGTGACACGTTCCCTCTCAGAACCACGAGCCTTCTTGAGGGAAGCTCCGGTTTGCAAGAAGCTTACACCAAAGCTTGTCCCAATTCAGCCAAAAGAATTATCGCTGCATGTTGGTGCCATGTCATGACACCATGCCAAGTCATGATTTTCAGGCATGTTTTGGAATTACAAGAATTAAAAAACCAAGTTTCTCAATGTTTGAATTTCGCACACGGAGGTGACACGTTCCCTCTCGGAAGCACGAGCAAGCTTGAGGGAAGCTTCGGTTTGCAAGAAGCTTACACCAAGCTTGTCCCAATTTAGCCAAAAGAATTACCACAGCATGTTTGTGCCATGTCGTGACACCACGCCAAGTTTCATGATTTTCAAGCATGTTTTGGAATTACAGGAATTAAAAAACCAAGTTTCTCGATCTTTGCAGCCGAGGCACCACGCCCAGATGTTTGAATTTCACCCCCATCTCCTGCATGGGACCTAGAAATTCTCCCAAGGACACACATGGAGCCTGTGCTTGTAGTTCAAATTCGAATTATGCACATGAAATGCGTAGAAACGCAATTAATGCATAAAAATGCCAAACGAACCCAGGATAATTCCAAAATTTAGCACATTTCTTCTATTGGGTCTAATCTTCCTGTGTAAAAAAATTAAGGTGGGAGAAGGCAGTTGTGGGAGTCCTGGATTAGGGGGTCTCCGGACAGCCGGACTACCTCCATTGGCCGGACTGTTGGATTATGAAGATACAAGATTGAAGACTTCATCTCGTGTCCGGATTGGACTCTACTTGGCGTGGAAGGCAAGCTAGGCAATACAAATATGTATATCTCCTCATCTCGTGTCCGGATGGGACTCTACACGGACGAATGGTTGGAGGGGAAACCCCAGTCCGCGGAGGAAGTGGTGGACGAAAACTACCCTCTCGTGAGGTTCCGGGGTAGGGACAATCTGCCCCGCAGCGGGCAGCCGATGCGCGATATTCGCGGCTAAGTATCCGGCTCCGCGCAGCTTCTTGATATGTCCCTCCGTAACGGATGAAGCCATCCATTTGCCTCCTGCTCCGGACAAGTTTGCAGAAGGTTGAGGGAAGGGATGTGGACTTGGGTATTGGAGCTCGAGTGTGTGAAAATGGATGAGCAAAGGAGGAAGAAGGTGTGGATGAAAAGGTGAATCCTTATCCCTTTATATGGGCGGACGAAACTATGCGACCCCACTAGCCTGGTAAAACTCGCTTATCCCCCAAGCGCCGTAATCGATGGCCCGGTTGGGTTACCCACACCCGTATTGATGAGAATCCCGTGATAAGGGGACACGATCTCTGCTTTGATAAGAGGTGTCAAAAAACAGCCTCGCGTTATGTGCGGGGCCAGTTAAAGGAAACGGTTCGAATAATCACCGGGCCGTGACATAATGTCGTGTTGCCAAAACAAGTCAGCAAATTGAATTTGTAGAAATATTATTCTCTCTACGTTGGTATGTGGAACTTATTTTGTAGGGTCGGACACTATCCTTATATTCAAATTCTTCTGTGGTATATTCGGAGGAGGAACCCGCCTTGCAATGCCGAAGACAATACTGCGCACCGGACTCATCGTCATTGAAAGCCTGGTTCAGGGGCTACTATGGGAGTCCTGGATTAGGCGGTCTCCGAATAGCCGAACTATCTCCATTGGCCGGACTGTTGGATTATGAAGATACAAGATTGAAGACTTCATCTCGTGTCCGGATGGGACTCTACTTGGCGTGGAAGGCAAGCTAGGCAATACGGATATGTATATCTCCTCCTTTGTAACCGACCTTGTGTAACCCTAACCCCTCCGGTGTCTATATAAACAGGAGGGTTTTAGTCCGTAGGACAACATACAATCATACCATAGGCTAGCTTCCAGGGTTTAGCCTCTCTGATCTCATGGTAGATCTACTCTTGTACTACCCATATCATCAATATTAATCAAGTAGGACGTAGGGTTTTACCTCCATCAAGAGGGCCTGAACCTGGGTAAAACATTGTGTCCACTACCTCCTGTTACCATCTGCCTTAGACGCACAGTTCGGGACCCCTACCCGAGATCCGCTGGTTTTGACACCGACATTGGTGCTTTCATTGAGAGTTCCTCTGTGTCGTCGCCGTTAGGCTTGATGGCTCCTACTATCATCGATAGCGGTGCAGTCCAGGGTGAGACTTTTCTCCCCGGACAGATCGTCGTGTTCGGCGGCTTTGCACTGCGGGCCAATTCGCTTGGCCATCTGGAGCAGATTGAAAGTTACGCCCCTGGCCACCAGGTCAGGTTTGGAAGCTTAAACTACACGGCCAATATCCGTGGAGACTTGATCTTCAATGGATTCGAGCCTATGCCTTGTGCGTCACGCGATCACGATGAGTACGATGTAGCTCTACTGTCGGACAGTGTTCAGGAGATCGCACAGGCAGCCGCTTCGACACTCAATTCGGAGCCAGTTGCGCCGTCCATGGACGGGTGGATGGACCCCGCCACGGAGGCCTTACCCTCAGCGGCGATCGAGCCAAACATCGACCTTACCTTACACGAGAGCCGTGTTGTTAAACTGCCGGATCCTTCTCCGGCCACGGACTCCGAACCGCCTGCGCCCGTTCCTATCAAATCCGATTGGGCGCCAATCATGGAGTTTACCTCCGCGGATATTTTTCAGCACTCGCCCTTTGGCGCATACTGAACTCATTAAGGTATCTCTCCTTCTCAGGAGGATCCTGGCCGAACTATGTCCGGCAGGATTGGGATGCGGACGACAAAGAAATTCGCGGCCCACCCACCACCCACTTAGTAGCCACTGTCGATGACTTAACCGACATGCTCGACTTCGACTCCGAAGACATCGACGGTATGGACGACGATGCGGGAGACGAAGAGGAACCACTGCCCACAGGGCACTGGACAGCAACCTCATCATATGATATATACATGGTGGATACACCCAAAGAAGGCAATGGCGACGAGATAGCGGAGGATGACCCCTCCAAGAAGCAACCCAAGCGCCGACGTCAACGGCGCCGCTCTAAGTCTCGCCAAAGCAAAAGTGGTGATACCGGCACATGAGATAATAACACTCCGAATAGTGCCCAAGACAACAACAATCCCCTCCAACAAGATTTAGAGCAGTAGGATGGAAGAGCATCCCTCCTGAGAGAGCGGCAGATGGAGAGGCGGAGGATGATAATTACATGCCCCCCTCCAAAGACGAACAAGAGCGCTTTAAACACCGGCTTATAGCCACGGCAAATAGCCTTAAGAAAAAGCAGCAGCAGCTTCAAGCTGATCAAGATCTGCTAGCTGACAGATGGACTGAAGTCCTCGCGGCCGAGGAATATAAACTCGAGCGCCCCTCCAAGAGTTACCCAAAATGCAGGTTGCTACCCCAATTGGAGGAAGAAGCGTATGACGCGGCTGATCGGCCACCTCGTGGCCGCGATATAGAGGCATTCCAGCCAAAAACTCAGCTTGCACCCCGACGCCATTCAAATAAAAAGGCATGGGGAGATACGCCAGACCTGTGAGACATATTGGAGGACAAAGCAAAGCATGCAAGATCGATCTGCGGATCACGAGGGCGTGCCACTGTGCGAGATGATAAACGTCACGCTGGATACAGTAAAAGTAAATCCGGTCGGGCCGAACACAGCGGGCAAGACCCATTCAAGATACATCGCGATATAGCCCAATACAGAGGCGCCGCACACCCCTTATGCTTCACAGACGAAGTAATGGATCATCAAATCCCAGAAGGTTTCAAAACTGTGAATATTGAATCATACGACGACACAATAGACCCCGCGGTATGGATCGAGGATTTCCTCCTCCACATCCACATGGCCCGCGGTGATGACTTACATGCCATCAAATACCTCCCACTAAAGCTCAAGGGACCAGCGCAGCATTGGCTTAACAGCTTGCCAGCAGAGTCCACTAGCTTTTGGGAAGATCTGGAAGCTGCATTCCTCGACAACTTTCAGGGCACTTATGTGCAGCCACCAGATGCCGATGACTTGAGCCACATAATTCAGCAGCCAGAAGAATCGGCCAGGAAATTCAGGACTCGGTTCCTAACAAACAAATATCAAATCGTCGACTCTTCGGATGTAGAGGCCCTAGCGGCTTTCAAACACAACATACACGACGAATGGCTAGTCCGGCACCTTGGTCAGGAAAAGCCGAAATCTCTGGCAGCCCTCACGACACTCATGACCCGCTTTTGTGCGGGAGAAGACAGCTGGCTGGCTCGTAGTAATAACATATCAAAGAACCATGGTACTTCGGATACCAAGGACGACAATAGCAGGTCACGTCGCAACAAACATAAGCGCCACATTAACAACGATAATAACGAGGATACGGCAGTCAATGCCGGATTCAAAGGCTCTAAACCCGGTCAGTGGAAAAAGCCATTCAAACAAAGTACGCTGGATCCGTCTAGCTTGGACCATATACTCGATCGCTCGTGTCAAATACACGGCACCCCAGAAAAGCCAGCCAATCACACCAACAGGGATTGTTGGGTGTTCAAGCAGGCCGGCAAGTTAATTACCGAAAACTAGGACAAGGGGCCACATAGCAATGACGAGGAGGAGCCCCGGCAGCCACACACCGGAGGACATAAGAGGTTTCCCCCACAAGTGCGGACGGTGAACATGATATACGCAACCCACATCCCCAAGAGGGAGCGGAAGCGTGCGCTCAGGGACGTATATGCGTTAGAGCCAGTCACCCCAAAGTTCAACCCATGGTCCTCCTACCGATCACTTTCGATCGCAGGGACCATCCCACTAGTATCCGTCATGGCGGAATCGCCACACTGGTTCTGGACCCAATCATTGAAGGATTTCACCAAACTCGAGTCCTTATGGATGGCGGCAGCAGCCTGAACCTTCTTTATCAGGACACAGTGCGCAAAATGGGTATAGACCCCTCAAGGATCAAACCCACAAAAACGACCTTTAAGGGCGTCATTCCAGGCGTAGAGGCCCATGGCACAGGCTCAATTACACTGGAAGTGGTCTTCGGATCCCCGGACAACTTCCAAAGTGAAGATTTAATCTTCGATATAGTCCCGTTCCGCAGTGGTTATCATGCACTGCTCGGGCGAACCGCATTTGCGAGATTCAATGTGGTACCACATTATGCATACCTCAAGCTCAAGATGTCAGGACCTCGCGGGGTTATTACAGTCAACGGAAACACAGAGCGCTCTATCCGAACGGAGGAGCATACCGCGGCCCTCGCAGCAGAAGCGCAAAGCAACCTCTCAAGGCAATCCACCAGTTCGGCGTTTCAAGACCCGGACACCTTCAAGAGCGCTTGGAGCAATCGGCAACTAGACCGCCTGGCGCGATCTGAGCTCACGTAGCAATGCGGCCCCCACCCCAGTCCCAGCCGAACGGCGAAACTCGTGCCACGCGTACATAATTACACATTAAAAATACCATGGGCACAGGTGGGGAGGGGGACACACTGCGGCACGCCCCAAGACGCGGCTTAAACCGCACTAGGGGCTTCCCGTTTGGTTATTTTTCTCTTTTTCAGGACCTTAATATCTAGAAACCCTGTCCGGCAGCACTATCGCCGAACACATGATGTAGTAACCAAGGAGGCAGAAAGCTACGTCACACCACGGAATTCCCAGGTGGATTACAATAACGAGCGAAATATTTGATTTAATACTGTTCCTTAGCTTGCCCTTGGAAGGGACATAGTCCTACTCTTTGCTTATCGCACCATCTGTATCATTCTGCTTTAACGCACCTTTTTGCATAAACAATGCTTAACATTACGACTATTATTGCATTCTTGTTATATATATATATGTGTTCATTAAATGACGCCTTGCAACCGTACACTTTGGTACGGCCAATACACCAGGGGCTTACGTACCCCACAATATGGTGTGAAAAGTCCGAACACTTTCACAAGTGTGGCACCCCGAACTTATAGCATTATATGCATCAGCTCTGAATCATGTCTTTGGTCAAATGTTCGGTTTGCCCGGCTCCAATGTTTTGGTATCTTACGTTCCGCTCTATCGGCTAAGGTAGAGCTAGTAGAACTACTGTGATTGTGCCCCGGTTCTGCTGGGATAAAGCACCTCAATAGAGAAAGCTAAAACTGACTGTCATGATAAGGCGAGAGACTGGTCGCTGTTCGGCGAGGTTTTCGAGTCCCTAAAGACTTATGCCGCTTAGAGCAAGGGGCCGGCCCTGTCCGGCTTAAAGGCGTGTATTGCGCCCCGAATTCGGCCTTCCAAATACCAGGGGCTTCACCGAAATTTAAAATTATAGAATTCTATGGCTAAGTGAGAGTGATAAAGCATTATTAGTCCGGTTGCCTTGTTCGTTGTGCTGAGCACCTCCCTCGAAGGACCCAAACGTGGGAACAAGAGTGCTCAGGTTTATCCCGAACACCCCAGCACTCGTGGCATGGGGGTAGAAGCCGAGGACTAGCCATCTCTCAGATTGGATAAACAGCCAAATAGAAGGTAATATTTTAAATTCACACAAGCGTTGCATAGCGCATACGAAACAAGTTTTCATCATACAGGATCACACGAGCAAGTTTACTCAAATATTACATCCTTTGAACATTCGTCCGCTACAAGATGGGCACCCTTTAGGACACCCTCATAATAAATTTCGGGGGTGCGATGCTCCTTGCCCTGCGGCGGTCCTTCCTTGACCAGCTTCACGGCGTCTAGCTTGGCCCACTGCACCTTCACACGGGCGAAAGCCCGGCGTGCACCTTCGATGCAGACGGACCGCTTGACGACCTCCAACTGTGGGCAGGCATCCACAAGACGCCTCACCAGGCCGAAGTAGCTGTTCGGAAGGGCATCGCCAGGACACAGCCGGACTATAATGCCCTTCATGGCCTGTTCCGCCGCCTTGTGCAGCTCGACCAGCTGCTTTAGCTGATCTCTTAGAGGCATCGGGTGTTCGGTCCTAGTATACTGAGATCAGAACAGCTTCGCCGTTGAGCTTCCCTCCTCGGCCTGGTAAAACTGTGCGGCATCCAACACGCTGCGGGGCAAATCTGCGAATGCTCCGGGAGAGCTCCAAATTCGGGTAAGTAATCGGTAATTTACTTTCACATGCTTGCTTTGCATATAGAATGCCTTACCCGCCGCTATCTTCTTCATTGCGTCGATCTCCTAGAGGGCCTTTTGGGCTTCGGCCTTGACACTTTTTGCGCTCTCGAGGGCCGCGGCCAGCTCAGACTCCCGCGTCTTCGAGTCAAGCTCCAAGGCCTCGTGCTTCGTCACCAGAGCCTGGAGCTCTTGCTGCACCTCGCCCACACAAGCCTCTTGCTTTTCCCGCTCGGTGCGCTCCTTGGCCGCTTTATCTTCGGCCTTGGTTAGCGCTTGCTTCAGGGTTGCCACCTCGGTCGTGGCCCCTGGCAAATATACGATGATCCTGTCATTTTGCAATCGCGTCTTCTTTGCAATATACATATGTATAGACAGGGTATTACTTACCCTTGTTCTCCTCGAGCTGCCTCTTGGCAAGGCCCAGCTCTTTCTTGGACCCCCCGAGGTCCTGCTTTAGTACGGCAACCTACGCAGTCAGTGTGGCGGACGCTATCAGCGAAGCCTGCATACGCATATTGACATACTCATATTAGACTCCTGCGATATTCTTTGATCTTTTGTTCGGCTTTTCTTTGTGAACACCGAACAGAGCATCATGGGCTACTGTCTATGCGGTAATATTTTCCTATATTTCAAACACTTACCTCAAAGCCTGTTAGAAGGCTGGCACATGCTTCAGTCAATCCGCTCTTGGCGGACTGAACCTTCTGGATCACCGCACTCATGATAGTGCGGTGCTCCTCCTCGATGGAAGCATTGCGAAGCGCTTCTAGCAGATTGTCTGGCACCTCTGGATGGACAGTGGTTACTAGTACAGGCGTCTCGCCCCTCTTAGAAGGAGGCCCCCTGCCCGAGCCCGGAACCACTGGAGGTTTCGGCGCGGTGTTCGGCTGAGGGCCGAACTCAGAGCTCTCAGGGGCCTTGTCCACTCGGCTCCTGGAGTCCGGGAAGCCGCCTTGAGGCTCCTCCGGGACTGTCTTCCCTCGACCCGGTGCCTCGTGAGACAGCACCTCGGCGTCGTCAGCGGGATGAAGGGAGGTGGCGGTCGGGACTAGATCGCTATCCATGTCAGACGAGCCCAGGGAGCCGTCCGATGATACATCGATACTGGCTCGTGGCGGCCTGCATAATCATTTTCGGCGTTAGGGAAAGCAGTGCGACAAAGGAATACTATGAGTTACTCTGGTATCCGAATACTTATGATCTACCCAGGGGCTTGGCCCTGGGCAACCACTCGTCTTCGTCTTCGTCGGCGGCGGTGGAACTGTCCGGAAGGAGAGTCCTTCCCTTCTTGGACCCTTCCCCCCCAAGTTGGGGCGGCCTTCCTTTTCTTATCTCCCCCAACAGGAGGGGGAGCATCTTCTTCTTCCTCGTCTTCGGGGGAGGGGTGCGCCGCAGAGTCATCGGACGGTGAGTCTGACGACGCCTGGCGTCGGGAACTCTTTCAGGTTCCCTTGGCCTTCTTGGTCTTCTCCGGCACCTTGTAAGGAGCCGGAGTCAGCATCTCCGCCAGGAGAGCGCCCGCAGTGTCTTCGGGGAAGGGGGCCGGACAGTTAATCTGCCTCGACGTCTCCACCCAGTCCTGTCAAAGGCATGGAGATTAGACCCCGCACATGATTAAGCTAGGGGAAATAAATGTCCTACGTGACGTATTGAACTCACCGAACGCGCTAGGTGCTTTGCGCTTAGTCCGCGGTCCTCGGCGAGAGAAGGAGGGACCTCGGCGCCCTTGAACAGCACCTTCCAGACGTCCTTGTGCGTCGTATCGAAGAGCTCGCTCAGAGTCTGGTGCTGGGCCGGGTCAAACTCCCACAAGTTAAAATCCCGTTGTTGACACGGGAGGATCCGGAGGATGAGCATAACCTGGACTATGTTGACAAACTTGAGCTTCTTGCTTGCCATACTCCGGATACATTTCTGGAGTCCATCCAGCTCCACCGATGAACCCCACGAGAAGCCCTTCTCTTTCCAGGAAGTGAGCCATGTAGGGAATCCGGATCGAAACACGAGGGCCACCGCCCATTTGGCGTCGCGCGGCTCGGTGATGTAGAACCATGCCGATTTCCATCCCTTTATGGTCTCGACAAAGGAGCCTTCAAGCCATATAACGTTGGGCATCTTGCCCACCATGGCTTCACCGCATTCTGTTTGTTGGCCTCCCGCCACCTTCGGCTTGATATTGAAGGTCTTTAACCACATGCCGAAATGTTGAGGACGAAGTTCGAGGCCAGATCATGAAAGTCCAGCCCGTAGTAGAACATGAGACCACGGACGAATGGTTGGAGGGGAAACCCCAGTCCGCGGAGGAAGTGGTGGAGGAAAACTACCCTCTCGTGAGGTTCCGTGGTAGGGACGATCTGCCCCGCAGCGGGCAGCCAATGCGCGATATTCGCGGCTAAGTATCCGGCTACGCGCAGCTTCTTGATATGTCCCTCCGTAACGGATGAAGCCAGCCATTTGCCTCCCGCTCCGGACATGTTTGGAGAAGGTTGAGGGAAGGGATGTGGACTTGGGTGTTGGATCTCGAGTGCGTGAAAATGGATGAGCAAAGGAGGATGAAGGCGTGGATGAAAAGGTGAATCCTTATCCCTTTATATGGGCGGACGAAACTAAGCGTCCCCACTAGCTTGGTAAAACTCGCTTATCCCCCAAGCACCGTAATCGATGGCCCGGTTGGGTTACCCACACCCGTATTGATGATAATCCCGTGATAAGGGGACACGATCTCTGCTTTGACAAGACATGTCAAAAAACAGCCTCGCGTTATGTGTGGGGCTAGTTAAAGGAAACGGTTCGAATAATCACTGGGCCGTGACATAATGTCGTGTTGCCAAAACAAGTCAGCAAATTGAATTTGTAGAAATATTATTCTCTCTACGGTGGTATGTGGAACCTATTTTGCAGGGTCGGACACTATCCTTATATTCAAATTCTTCCATGGTATATTCGGAGGAGGAACCCGCCTTGTAATGCCGAAGACAATACTGCGCACCGGACTCATCGTCATTGAAAGCCTGGTTCAGGGGCTACTGTGGGAGTCCTGGATTAGGGGGTCTTCGAATAGCCGAACTATCTCCATTGGCCGGACTGTTGGATTATGAAGATACAAGATTGAAGACTTCATCTCGTGTCCGGGTGGGACTCTACTTGTCGTGGAAGGCAAGCTAGGCAATACGGATATGTATATCTCCTCCTTTGTAACCGACCTTGTGTAACCCTAGCCCCTCCAGTGTCTATATAAACCGGAGGGTTTTAGTCTGTAGGACAACATACAATCATACCATAGGCTAGCTTCTAGGGTTTAGCCTCTCCGATCTCGTGGTAGATCTACTCTTGTACTACCCATATCATCAATATTAATCAAGCAGGATGTAGGGTTTTACCTCCATCAAGAGGGCCCGAACCTGGCTAAAACATTGTGTCCCCTGCCTCCTATTACCATCCGCCTTAGACGCACAGTTCGGGACCCCCTACCCGAGATCCACCGGTTTTGACACCGACATTGGTGCTTTCATTGAGAGTTCCTCTGTGTCGTCGCCATTAGGCTTGATGGCTCCTACTATCATCGACAGCGGTGCAGTCCAGGGTGAGACTTTTCTCCCCGGACAGATCTTCGTGTTCGGCGGCTTTGCACTGCGGGCCAATTCGCTTGGCCATCTGGAGCAGATTGAAAGTTACGCCCCTGGCCACCAGGTCAGGTTTGGAAGCTTAAACTACACGGCCAATATCCATGGAGACTTGATCTTCGACGGATTCGAGCCTCTGCCTTGTGCGTCTTGCGAGCACGATGAGTACGATTTAGCTCTTCCGTCGGACAGTGTTCAGGAGATCGCACAGGCAGCCGCTCCGACCCTCAATTCGGAGCCAGTCGCGCCGTCCATGGACGGGTGGATGGACCCCGCCATGGAGGCCTTACCCTCAGCGGCGATCGAGCCAACCATCGACCTTACCTTACATGGGAGCCGTGTTGTTAAACTGCCGGATCATTCTCCGGCCACGGACTCCGAACCGCCTGCGCCCGTTCCTATCGAATCCAATTGGGCGCCGATCATGGAGTTTACCTCCGTGGATATTTTTCAGCACTCGCCCTTTGGCGACATACATAACTCATTAAGGTCTCTCTCCTTCTCAGGAGGATCCTGGCCGAACTATGTCCGACAGGATTGGGATGCGGACGATGAAGAAATTCGCGGCCCACCCACCACCCACTTAGTAGCCACTGTCGATGACTTAACCGACATGCTCGACTTCGACTCCGAAGACATCGACGGTATGGACGACGATGCGGGAGACGAAGAGGAACCACTGCCCACAGGGCACTGGACAGCCACCTCATCATACGATATATACATGGTGGATACACCCAAAGAAGGGAATGGCGACGAGATAGCGGAGGATGACACCTCCAAGAAGCAACCCAAGCGCCGATGTCAACGGCGCCGCTCTAAGTCCCTCCAAAGCAAAAGTATGTCGTTTTGACACCGACAACAGTGTATGTATGTCGTTTCGCACACATAGATGACACGTTCAATCGCGGAAGCACGAGCCATGTTGAGGGAACCTCCGGTTTGCATGAAGCTTACACCAAAGCTTGTCCCAATTCAGTCAAAAGAATTACCACAGCATGTTGGTGCCATGTCATGACACCATGCCAAGTTTCACGATTTTCAGGCATGTTTCGAAATTACTAGAATTAAAAAACCAAGTTTCTCAATCTTTTCACCCGAGCCACCACGCCCAGATGTTTGAATTTCACTCCCATCTCTTGCATGGGACCTAGAAATTCACCTAATGACACACATGTTATTTTTCAAACAACTTTGGTGCACTGGAGCCTGTGCTTGTAGTTCAAATTTGAATTATGCACATGAAATGCGTAGAAACTCTATTAATGCATATAAAAGGCCAAACGAACCCGGAATAATTCCAAAATTTAGCACATTTCTTCTATTTGGTCTAATCTGCCTGTGTAAAAAAATTAAAGCGGGAGAAGGCAGCTTACGTATGTTGTTTCGCACATGGAGGTGACACGTTCCCTCTTGGAACCATGAGCCTTCTTGAGGGATGCTCCAGTTTGCAAGAAGCTTACACCAAAGCTTGTCCCAATTCAGCCAAAAGAATTACCGTACCATGTTGTTGCCATGTCATGACACCATGCCAGGTTTCATGATTTTCAGGCATGTTTTGGAATTACAGGAATTAAAATGCCAAGTTTCTCAATGTTTGAATTTCGCACACGGAGGTGACACATTCCCTCTCAGAAGCACGAGCAATCTTGAGGGAAGCTCCGGTTTGCAAGATGCTTACACCAAGCTTGTCCCAATTCAGCCAAAAGAATTACCGCATCATGTTTGTGCCATGTCATGACGCCACGCCAAGTTTAATAATTTTCAGGCATGTTTTGGAATTACAGGAATTAAAAAACCAAGTTTCTCAATCTTTCCAGCCGAGCCACCACGCCCAGATGTTTGAATTTCACTCCCATCTCTTGCATGGGACCTAGAAATTCACCCAATGACACACATGTGATTTTTCAAACTACTTTGGTGCACTGGAGCCTGTGCTTGTAGTTTAAATTTGAATTATGCACATGAAATGCATAGAAACTAAATTAATGCACAAGAAAGGCCAAACAACCCGGAATAATTCCAAAATTTAGCACGTTTCTTCTATTTGGTCTAATTTTCCTGTGTAAAAAAATTAAGGCGAGAGAAGGCAGTGTACGTATGTCGTTTCGCACACGGAGGTGACACGTTCCCTGTCGGTACCACTAGCCTTCTTGAGGGAAGCTTCAGTTTGCAAGAAGCCTGCACCAAAGCTTGTCCCAATGCAGCCAAAAGAATTACCGCAGCATGTTAGTGCCATGTCATGACACCACGCCAAGTTTCATGATTTTCAGGCATGTTTTGGAATTACAAGAATTAAAAAAACCAAGTTTCTCAATCTTTCCAGCCGAGCCACCACGCCCAGATGTTTGAATTTCACTCCCATCTCTTGCATGGGACCTAGAAATTCACCCAATGACACACATGTGATTTTTCAAACTACTTTGGCGCACTGGAGCCTGTGCTTGTAGTTTAAATTTGAATTATGCACATGAAATGCATAGAAACTAAATTAATGCACAAGAAAGGCCAAACAACCCGGAATAATTCCAAAATTTAGCACGTTTCTTCTATTTGGTCTAATTTTCCTGTGTAAAAAAATTAAGGCGAGAGAAGGCAGTGTACTTATGTCGTTTCGCACACGGAGGTGACACGTTCCCTGTCGGTACCACTAGCCTTCTTGAGGGAAGCTTCAGTTTGCAAGAAGCCTGCACCAAAGCTTGTCCCAATGCAGCCAAAAGAATTACCGCAGCATGTTAGTGCCATGTCATGACACCACGCCAAGTTTCATGATTTTCAGGCATGTTTTGGAATTACAAGAATTAAAAAAACCAAGTTTCTCAATCTTTCCAGCCGAGCCACCACGCCCAGATGTTTGAATTTCACTCCCATCTCTTGCATGGGACCTAGAAATTCACCCAATGACACACATGTGATTTTTCAAACTACTTTGGCGCACTGGAGCCTGTGCTTGTAGTTTAAATTTGAATTATGCACATGAAATGCATAGAAACTAAATTAATGCACAAGAAAGGCCAAACAACCCGGAATAATTCCAAAATTTAGCATGTTTCTTCTATTTGGACTAATTTGCCTGTGTAAAAAAATGATGGCGAGAGAAGGCAGTGTACGTATGTCGTTTCGCACACGGAGGTGACACGTTCCCTGTCGGTACCACTAGCCTTCTTGAGGGAAGCTTCGGTTTGCAAGAAGCCTACACCAATGCTTCTCCCAATGCAGCCAAAAGAATTACCGCAGCATGTTAGTGCCATGTCATGACACCACGCCAAGTTTCATGATTTTCAGGCATGTTTTAGAATTACAAGAATTAAAAAACCAAGTTTCTCAATCTTTGCAACCGAGGCACCACACCCAGATGTTTGAATTTCACTCCCATCTCTTGCATGGGACCTAGAAATTCACCCAAGGACACACATGTGATTTTTCAAACAACTTTGGTGCACTGGAGCCTGTGCTTGTAGTTCAAATTAGAATTATGCACATGCAATGCGTAGAAACTCAATTAATGCATAAAAAAATGCCAAGCGAACCGGGAATAATTCCAAAATTTAGCACATTTCTTCTATTGGGTCTAATATGCCTGTGTAAAAAAATTAAGGTGCGAGAAGGCAGTGTACGTATGTCGTTTCACACACGGAGATGACACGTTCCCTCATGGAAGCACGAGCCATCTTGAGGGAATCTCCGGTTTGGATGAAGCTTACACCAAAGCTTGTCCCAATTCAGCCAAAAGAATTAGCACAGCATGTTGGTGCCATGTCATGACACCACGCCAAGTTTCATGATTTTCAGGCATGTTTTGGAATTACAAGAATTAAAAAACCAAGTTTCTCAATCTTTCCATCCGAGCCACCACGCCCAGATGTTTGAATTTCACTGCCATCTCTTGCATGGGACCTAGAAATTCACCCAATGACACACATGTGATTTTTCAAACAACTTTGGTGCACTGGAGCCTGTGGTTGTAGTTCAAATTAGAATTATGCACATGAAATGCGTAGAAACTCAATTAATGCATCACAAAGGCCAAACGAACCCGGAATAATTCAAAAATTCAACAAGTTTCTTCTATTTGGTCTAATCTGCCTGTGTAAAAAAATTAAGGCGGGAGAAGGCAGCTTACGTATGTCGTTTCACACACGGAGATGAAACGTTCCCTCACGGAAACATGAGCCATCTTGAGGGAAGCTCCATTTTGCAAGAAGCTTACACCAGAGTTTGTCCCAATTCAGCCAAAAGAATTACCACAGCATGTTGGTGCCACGTCATGACACCACGCCAAGTTTCATGATTTTCAGGCATGTTGTAGAATTACAAGAATTAAAAAACCAAGTTTCTCAATCTTTCCAGCCGAGCCACCATGCCCAAATGTTTGAATTTCACTCCTATCTCTTGCACGGGACCTAGATATTCACCCAATGACACACATCTGATTTTTCAAACAACTTTGGTGCACTGGAGCCTGTGCTTGTAGTTAAAATTTGAATTATGCACATGAAATGTGTATAAAATCAATTAATGCATAACAAAGGCCAAACGAAGCCGGAATAATTCCAAAATTTAGCATGTTTCTTCTATTTGGTCTAATCTGCCTGTGTAAAAAAATTAAGGCGGAAGAAGGCAGCTTATGTATGTCGTTTCGCACACGGAGGTGACACGTTCCCTCTCTGATCCACGAGCCTTCTTGAAGGAAGCTTCGGTTTGCAAGAAGCTTACACCAAAGCTTGTCCCAATTCAGCCAAAAGAATTACTGCAGCATGTTGGTGCCATTTCATGACGCCATGCCAAGTTTCATGATTTTCAGGCATGTTTTGGAATTACAGGAATTAAAAAACCAAGTTTCTCAATGTTTGAATTTCGCACACGGAGGTGACACGTTCCCTCTCGGAAGCACGAGCCATCTTGAGGGAAGCTCCGATTTGCAAAAAGCTTACACCAAAGCTTGTCCCAAGTTAACCAAAAGAATTACCACAGCATGTTTGTGCGATGTCATGACACGACGCCAAGTTTCATGATTTTTCAGGCATGTTTTGGAATTACAGGAATTAAAAAACCAAGTTTCTCAATCTTTCCAACCGAGCCACCACGCCCAGATGTTTGAATTTCACTCCCATATCTTGCATGGTACCTTGAAATTCACCCAATGACACACATGTGATTTTTCAAACTACTTTGGAACACTGGAGCTTGTGCTTGTAGTTCAAATTTGAATTATGCACATGAAATGCGTAGAAACTCAATTAATGCATAACAAAGGACAAAAAACCCAGAATAATTCCAAAATTTAGCACGTTTCTTCTATTTGGTCTAATTTGCCTGTGTAAAGAAATTAAGGCAGGAGAAGGCAGTGTACGTATGTTGTTTCACACACGGAGGTGACACGTTCCCTCTCGGTACCACTAGCCTTCTTGATGGAAACTCCGGTTTGCAAGAAGCTTACACCAAAGCTTGTCCCAATTCAACCAAAAGAATTACCGCAGCATGTTGGTGCCATGTCATGACACCATGCCATGTTTCATGATTTTCAGCCATGTTTTGGAATTAAAGGAATTAAAAAACCAAGTTTCTCAATCTTTACAGCCGAGCCACCACGCCCAGATGTTTGAATTTCACTGCCATCTCTTGCATGGGACCTAGAAATTCACCCAAGGACACACATGTGATTTTTCAAAACAACTTTTATGCACTGGAGCCTATGCTTGTAGTTCAAATTCGAATTATCCACATTAAATGCGTAGAAACTCAATTAATGCATAAAAAAGGCCAAATGAACCCGGAATAATTCCAAAATTTAGCACATTTCTTCTATTGGGTCTAATCTTCCTATGTAAAAAATTAAGGCAGGAGAAGGCAGTGTACGTATGTCGTTTCGCACACGGAGATGACACGTTCCCTCACGGAAGCACCAGCCATCTTGAGGGAAGTTCGATTTGCAAGACGCTTACACCAAAGCTTGTCCCAATTCAGCCAAAAAATTACCACAGCATGTTGGTGCCATGTCATGACACCACGCCAAGTTTCATGATTTTCAGGAATGTTTTGGAATTACAAGAATTAAAAAACTAAGTTTCTCAATCTTTCCAGCCGAGCCACCACGCCCAGATGTTTGAATTTCACTCCCATCTCTTGCATGGGACATATAAATACACCCAATGACACACATTTGATTTTTCAAACAACTTTGGTGCACTGGAGCCTATGCTTGTAGTTCAAATTTGAATTATGCACATGAAATGCATAGAAACTCAATTAATGCATAACAAAGGCCAAACGAACCCGGAATAATTCCAAATTTTAGCAAGTTTCTTCTATTTGGTCTAATCTGCCTGTATAAAAAAATTATGGCGTGAGAAGGCAACTTCCGTATGTCGTTTCGCACACGGAGGTGACACGTTCCCTCTCGGAACCACGAGCCTTCTTTTGGGAAGCTCTGGTTTGCAAGAAGCTTACACCAAAGCTTGTCCCAATTCAGCCAAAAGAATTACCGCAGAATGTTGGTGCCATGTCATGACGCCATGCCAAGTTTCATGATTTTCAGGCACGTTTTGGAATTAGAGGAATTAAAAAACCAAGTTTCTCAATCTTTCCAGCCTAGCCACCACGCCTAGATGTTTGAATTTCCCTCCCATCTCTTGCATGGGACCTACAAATTCACCCAAGGACACACATGTGATTTTTCAAACAACTTTGGTGCACTAGATCATGTGCTTGTAGTTCAAATTCGAATTATGCACATGAAATGCATAGAAACTCAATTAATGCATAAAAATGCGAAACGAACCCAGAATAATTCCAAAATTTAGCATGTTTCTTCTATTTTGTCTAATCTGCCTGTAAAAAAAATAAGGTAGGAGAAGGCAGTGTACACATGTCGTTTCGCACATGGAGGTGACACGTTCCCTCTCGGAACTACGAGCCATCACGAGGGAAGCTCCGGATTGCAAGAAGCTTACACGAAAGCTTGTCCCAATTCAGCCAAAAGAATTACCGCAACATGTTGGTGCACTCCATGACACCATGCCAAGTTTCATGATTTTTAGGCATGTTTTGGAATTACAGGAATTAAACAACCAAGTTTCTCAATCTTTCCAGCCGAGCCACTGCGCCCAGATGTTTGAATTTCACTCCCATTCTTGTATGGGACCTAGAAATTCACCCAATGACACACATGTGATATTTCAAACAACTTTGGTGCACTGCAGCCTGTGCTTGTAGTTTAAATTTGAATTATGCACATGAAATGCGTAGAAACTCAATTAGTGCATAACAAAGGCCAAACGAACCCGGAATAATTCCAAAATTTAGCACGTTTCTTCTATTTTGTCTAATATGCCTATGTAAAAAAATTAATGTACAAGAAGGCAGTGTACGTATGTCGTTTCGCACACGGAGGTGACACGTTCCCTCTCGGAACCACGAGCCTTCTTGAGGGAAGCTCTGGTTTGCAAGAAGCTTACACCAAAGCTAGTCCCAATTCAGGCAAAAGAATTACCGCAACATGTTGGTGCCATGTCATGACACCATGCCAAGTTTCATGATTTTCAGGCATGTTTTGGAATTACAGTAATTAAAAAACCAAGTTTCTCAATCTTTCCAACTGAGCCACCATGCCCAGACATTTGAATTTCACTCCCATCTCTTGCATGGGACCTAGAAATTCACCCAATGACACACATGTGATTTTTCAAACAACTTTGGTGCACTGGAGCCCGTGCTTGTAGTTCAAATTTGAATTATGCACATAAAATGCGTAGAAACTCTATTAATGCATAACAAAGGCCAAACAACCCGGAATAATTCCAAAATTTAACACGTTTCTTCAATTTGGTCTAATATGCCTGTGTAAAAAAATCAAGGTGGGAGAAGGCAGCTTACATATGTTGTTTCGCACATGGAGGTGACACGTTCCCTCTCGGAACCACGAGCCTTCTTGAGGGAAGTTACATTTGCAAGAAGCTTACACCAAAGCTTGTCCCAATTAAGCCAAAAGAATTACCGCAACATGTTGGTGCCATGTCATGACACCATGCCAAGTTTCATGATTTTCAGGCACGTTTCGGATTTACAGGAATTAAAAAACCAAGTTTCTCTATTTTCCAGTCGAGCCACCACGCCCAGATGTTTGAATTTCACTCCCATCTCTTGCCCGGGACCTAGAAATTCACCCAAGGACACACATGTGATTTTTCAAACAACTTTGGTTCACTGGAGCCTGTGCTTGTAGTACAAATTCGAATTATGCACATGAAATACATAGAAACTCAATTAATGCATAAAAAAGGCCAAACGAACCTGGAATAATTCCAAAATTTAGCACATTTCTTCTATTTGGTCTGATCTGCCTGGGAGAAGGCAGTGTACGTATGTCGTTTCACACACGGAGATGACACGTTCCCTCTCGGAAGCAAGAGCCATCTTGAGGGAAGCTCCGGTTTGCAAGAAGCTTACACCAAAGCTTGTCCCAATTCAGCCAATAGAATTACCACATCATGTTGGTGCCATGTCATGACACCACGCCAAGTTTCATGATTTTCAGGCATGTTTTGGAATT
Source organism: Triticum urartu (assembly GCF_056163025.1). Taxonomy (NCBI): domain Eukaryota; kingdom Viridiplantae; phylum Streptophyta; class Magnoliopsida; order Poales; family Poaceae; genus Triticum; species Triticum urartu. The sequence continues at coordinate 305,802,193 of NC_141878.1, forward strand.
ACAGGAATTAAAAAACCAAGTTTCTCAATCTTTCCAGCTGAGCCACCACGCCCAAATGTTTGAATTCACTCCCATCTCTTGCATGGGTCCTAGAAATTCACCCAATGACACACATGTGATTTTTCAAACAACTTTGCTGCACTAGAGCCTGTGCTTGTAGTTCAAATTTGAATTATGCAGATGAAATGCGTAGAAACTCAATTAATCCATAACACAGGGCAAACGAACCTGGAATAATTCCAAAATTTAGCACGTTTATTCTATTTTCTCTAATTTGCCTGTGTAAAGAAATTAAGGCCGGAGAAGGCAGTTTATGTATGTCGTTTCGCACACGGAGGTGACACATGCCCTCTCGGTACCACGAGCCTTCTTGAGGGAAGCTCCGGTTTGCAAGAAGCTTACACCAAAGCTTGTCCCAATTCAGCCAAAAGAATTACCGCAGCATGTTGGTGCCATGTCATGACACCACTCCAAGTTTCATGATTTTCAGGCATGTTTTGGAATTACAGGAATTAAAAAACCAAGTTTCTCAATCTTTCCAGCCGAGCCACCACGCCAAGATGTTTGAATTTCACTCCCATCTCTTGCATGGAACCTTGAAATTCACCCAATGACACACATGTGATTTTTCAAACAACTTTGGTGCAATGGAGCCTGTGCTTGTAGTTCAAATTTGAATTATGCAGATGCAATGCGTAGAAACTCAATTAATGCATAACACAGGGTAAACGAACCCGGAATAATTCCAAAATTTAGCACATTTCTTCTATTTGGTCTAATCTGCCTGTGTAAAAAAACGAATGCAGGAGAAGGCAGTGTACGTATGTCGTTTCGCACACGGAGGTGACACGTTCCCTCTCGGAACCACGAGCCTTCTTGGGGGAAGTTCCGGTTTGCAAGAAGCTTACAGCAAAGCTTGTCCCAATTCAGCCAAAAGAATTACCACAACATGTTGGTGCCATGTCATGACACCATGCCAAGTTTCATGATTTTCAGGTGTGTTTTGGAATTACAGGAATTAAAAATCCAAGTTTCTCAATCTTTCCGGCTGAGGCAAGATGCCAAAATATTTGAATTTCACTCCCATCTCTTGCATGGGACCTAGAAATTCACCCAATGACACACATGTAATTTTTCAATCAACTTTGGTGCACTGGAGCCTGTGCTTGTAGTTCAAATTTGAATTATGCATATGAAATGCGTAGAAACTCAATTAATGCATAAAAAGGACAAACGAATCCGGAATAATTCCAAAATTTAGCACATTTCTTCTATTTGGTCAAATATGCCTGTGTAAAAAAATTAAGGCGGGAGAAGGCAGTGTACGTATGTCTTTTCGCACACGGAGATGACACGTTCCCTCTCAGAAGCACGAGCCATCTTGAGGGAAGCTCCGGTTTGCAAGAAGCTTACACCAAAGCTTGTCCCAATTCAGCCAAAAGAATTACCGCAACATGTTGGAGCCATGTCATGACACCTTGCCAAGTTTCATGATTTTCAAGCATGTTTTGGAATTACATGAATTAAAAAACCAAGTTTCTCAATCTTTCCAGCCGAGCCACCACGGCGAGATGTTCGAATTTCACTCCCGTTCTTGTATGGGATCTAGAAATTCACCTAGTGACACACATGTGATATTTCAAACAACTTTGGTGCATTGCCGCCTGCGCTTGTAGTTCAAATTTGAATTATGCACATGAAATGCGTAGAAACTCAATTAGTGCATAACAAAGGCCAAACGAACCCGGAATAATTCCAAAATTTAGCATGTTTCTTCTATTTTGTCTAATATGCCTGTGTAAAAAAATTAATGTACAAGAAGGCAGTGTACGTATGTCGTTTCACACACGGAGGTGACACGTTCCCTCTCGGAACCACGAGCCTTCTTGAGGGAAGCTCCGGTTTTCAAGAACTTACACCAAAGCTTCTCCCAATTCGGCCAAAAATATTACCACAGCATGTTGGTGCCATGTCATGATACCATGCCAAGTTTCATGATTTACAGGTGTGTTTCAGAATTACAGGAATTAAAATCCAAGTTTCTCAATCTTCCTGGAAGAGCCACGATGCCCAAATGTTTGAATTTCACTCACATCTCTTGTATGCGACCTAGAAATTCAACCAAGGACACACATGTGATTTTTCAAACAACTTTGGTGCACTAGAGCCTGTGCTTGTAGTTCGAATTTGAATTATGCACATTAAATGCATAGAAACTCAATTAATGCATAAAAATGCCAAACAAACCCGCAATAATTCCAAATTTTAGCATGATACTTCTATTTGGTCTAATATGGCCGTGTTAAAAAATTAAGGCGGGAGAAGGCAGTGTACATATGTCGTTTCGCACACGAAGGTGACACGTTCCCTCTCGGAACCACGAGCCTTCTTGAGGGAAGCTCTGGTTTGCAAGAAGCTTACACCAAAGCTTGTCCCAATTCGGCAAAAAAAAATTACCGCATCATGTTGGTGCCAAGTCATGACACCATGCCAAGTTTCATGATTTTCAGGCATGTTTTGGAATTACAGGAATTAAAAAACCAAGTTTCTCAATCTTTTCGGCCGAGCCAAGATGCCCAAATATTTGAATTTCACTCCCATCTCTTGCATGGGACCTAGAAATTCACCCAAGGACACACATGTGATTTTTGAAACAACTTTGGTGCACTGGAGCCTGTGCTTGTAGTCAAACTTGAATTATACACATTAAATGTGTATAAACTCAATTAATGCATAAAAGGCCAAACGAACCCAGAATAATTCCAAAATATAGCATGATACTTCTATTTGGTCTAATCTTCCTGTGTAAAAAAATTAAGGCGAGAGAAGGCGGCTTACGTATGTTGTTTCGCACATGGAGGTGACACGCTCCCTCTCGGAACCACGAGCCTTGTTGAGGGAAGCTCCGGTTTGTACGAAGCTTACACCAAAGCTTGTCCCAATTCAGCCAAAAGAATTACCGCAGCCTGTTGGTGCCATGTCATGACACCACGCCAAGTTTCATAATTTTCATTCTTATTTTGGAATTACAGGAACTAAAAAACCAAGTTCCTCAATCTTTCCAGCTGAGCCACCACGCCCAGATGTTTGAATTTCACTCCTATCTCTTGCATGGGACCTAGAAATTCACCCAAGGAGACACATGTGAATTTTCAAACAACTTTGGTGCATTTGAGCCTGTGCTTGTAGTTCACATTCGAATTATGCACATGAAATGCATAGAAACTCGATTAATGCATAAAAAAGGCCAAACGAACCTGGAATAATTCCAAAATTTAGCACATTTCTTCTATTTGCTCTAATCTGCCTGTGTAAAAAAATTAAGGCAGGAGAAGGCAGTGTACGTATGTCGTTTAGCACATGGAGATGACACGTTCCCTCTTGGAAGCACGAGCCATCTTGAGGGAAGCTCCAGCTTGCAAGAAGCTTACACAAAAGCTTGTCCCGATGCAGCCAAAAGAATTATCGCAGCATGTTGGTGCCAAGTCATGACACCATGCCAAGTTTCATGAGTTTCAGGTGTGTTTTGGAATTACATGAATTAAAAAACCAAGTTTCCAAATCTTTCAGGCCGAGCCACGATGCCCGGATGTTTGAATTTCACTATCATCTCTTGCATGGGACCTAGAAATTCACCCAATGGCGCACGCATGATTTTTCAAACAACTTTGGTGCACTTGAGCATGTGCTTGTAGTTCAAATTTGAATTATGCAGATGAAATGCGTAGAAACTCTATTAATGCATAAAAATGCCAAAAAAACCCAGAATAATTCCAAAATTTAGCATGTTACTTCTATTTGGTCAAATCTTCCTGTGTTAAAAATTTAAGGCGGGAGAAGGTAGTGTACGTATGTCATTTCGCACATGGAGGTGACACGCTCCCTCTCGGAACCACGAGCCTTCTTGAGGGAAGCTCCGGTTTGTAGGAAGTTTACACCAAAGCTTGTCCCAATTGAGCCAAAAGAATTACCGCAGCCTGTTGGTGCCATGTAATGACACCACGCCAAGTTTCATGATTTTCGTGCTTATTTTGGAATTACAGGAACTACAAAACCAAGTTCCTCAATCTTTCCAGCTGAGCCACCACGCCCAGATGTTTGAATTTCACTCCTATCTCTTGCATGGGACCTAGAAATTCACCCAAGGAGACACATGTGATTTTTCAAACAACTTTGGTGCATTTGAGCCTGTTCTTGTAGTTCACATTCGAATTATGCACATGAAATGCATAGAAACTCGATTAATGCATAAAAAAGGCCAAACAAACCTGGAATAATTCCAAAATTTAGCACATTTCTTCTATTTGGTCTAATCTGCCTGTGTAAAAAAATTAAGGCGGGAGAAGGCAGTGTACGTATGTCGTTTCGCACATGGAGATGACACGTTCCCTCTCGGAAGCACGAGCCATCTTGAGGGAAGCTCCGGCTTGCAAGAAGCTTACACAAAAGCTTGTCCCGATTCAGCCAAAAGAATTATCACAGCATGTTTGTGCCAAGTCATGACACCATGCCAAGTTTCATGAGTTTCAGGTATGTTTTGGAATTACATGAATTAAAAAACCAAGTTTCCCAATCTTTCCGGCGGAGCCACGATGCCCAGATGTTTGAATTTCACTATCATCTCTTGCATGGGACCTAGAAATTCACCCAATGACACACATGTGATTTTTCAAACAACTTTGGTGCACTTGAGCATGTGCTTGTAGTTCAAATTTGAATTATGCAGATGAAATTCGTAGAAACTCTATTAATGCATAAAGATGCCAAACAAACCTAGAATAATTCCAAAATTTAGCACGTTACTTCCATTTGGTCAAATCTGCCTATGTTAAAAAATTAAGGCGGGAGAAGGCAGTGTACGTATGTCGTTTCGCACACGGAGGTGACACATTCCCTCTCGGAACCGTGAGCCTTCTTGAGGGAAGCTCCGGTTTGCAAGAAGCTTATACCAAAGCTTGTCCCAATTTGGCCAAAAAAATTACCGCAACATGTTGGTGCCAAGTCATGACACCATGCAAAGTTTCATGATGTTCGGGCATGTTTTCGAATTACAGGAATTAAAAAACCAAGTTTCTCAATCTTTCTGGGCAAGCCACGATGCCGAGATGTCTGACTTTCACTCCCATCTCTTGCATGGGACCTAGAAATTCACCCAAGGACACACATGTGATTTCTCAAACAACTTTGGTGCACTGGAGCCTGTGCTTCTAGTTCAAATTTGAATTATGCACATTAAATGCGCAGAAACCCAATTAATGCATAAAAAGGCCAAATGACCTGGAATAATTCCAAAATTTAGCACGGTGCTTCTATTTGGTCTAATCTTCATATGTAAAAAAATTAAGAAGGGAGAAGGCAGTGTACGTATGTCCATTTGCACACGGAGGTGACACGTCCCCTGTCAGAACCATGAGCCTTCTTGAGGGAAGCTCCGGTTTGCAAGAAGCTTACAGCAAAGCTTGTCCCAATTCATCCAAAAGAATTATCACAGCATGTTGGTGCCATGTCATGACACCATGCCAAGTTTCATTATATTCAGGCATCTTTTGGAATTACAGGAATTAAAAAACCAAGTTTCTCAATCTTTCCAGCCGAGCCAGGATGACCAGATGTTTGAATTTTAGTCCCATCTCTTGCATGGGACCTAGAAATTCACCCAAGGACCGACATGTGATTTTTCAAACAACTTTGGTGCACTGGAGCCTGTGCTTGTAGTTCAAATTTGAATTATGCACATTAAATGCGTAGAAACTCAATTAATGCATAAAAGGCCAAACAAACCCGGAATAATTCCTAAATTTAGCACGGTACTTCTATTTGGTCTAATCTGCGTGTGTAAAGAAATTAAGGCGGGAGAAGGCAGTGTATGTATGTCGTTTCGCACACGGAGGTGACACGTTCCCTCTCGGAACCACAAGCCTTCTTGAGGGAAGCTCCGGTTTGCAAGAAGCTTACACCAAATCTTGTCCCAATTCGGCCAAAAAAATTACCACAGTATGTTGGTGCAATGTCATGACACCATGCCAAGTTTCATGATTTTCAGGCGTGTTTTGGAATTAGAGGAATTAAAAAACCAAGTTTCTCAATCTTTCTGGGCGAGCCATGACGCCCAGATGTTTAAATTTCACTCCCATCTCTTGCATGGGACCTAGAATTCACCCAAGGACACACATGTGATTTTTCAAACAACTTTGGTGCATTGGAGCATGTGCTTGTAGTTCAAATTTGAATTATGCACATTAAATGCCCAAAAACTCAATTAATGCATAAAAATTCCAAACAAACCCGCCATAATTCAAATTTAAACATGACACTCATGTAGTAGTTGCATATTGACTGTACGTAAATGCGAAGACTACTTTTGTCAGGATAACTTGGACTAGTTGTCTCCCTTTGAATTTGGCCGTTGTGGGATCCCTTCCCACCTACATTTGGGAAGAGGACCAAGGCCACTATAAATAGGACCTAGCCACCACTGTAGAGGAGGGACACACAGACAGGACCTAGCAATTCCACCCGAACCACCTCACTAGCTCCTTCAGCTCAAGAACACCTCACCTCCTGAGGTTGTTCATCCACTATACTAGTTCATCCTCAGCCCCTCGAGGCAATCCACCAGAAAGATGGAGTAGGGTATTACACCGCAAGGTGGCCCGAACCAGGATAAATTGTTGTGTCTCTTGTCCCTTGGGTTCGTCGAGCTAGGTCGTGGAATCGTTAAGCCAGCTGGTTGGGAAGAGGGAGTTCTTCACACGCACCAAAGAGTTCGAACCTCTCAAGGGTCTACGGAACCCCGAATCCGACAATGTCAAGCCAGTGACGATGGAGATCATGACGATCCTTTGGAGATGGAGATCAAAGACACAAGTTGATGATGGCCATATCATGTCACATATGATGATTGCATGTGACGTTTATCTTTTAAGCATCTTATTTTGCTTAGAACGGCAGTAGCTTTATAAGATGACTGTCGGTGTCAAAACCGGCGGATCTTGGGTAGGGGGTACCGAACTGTGCGTCTAAGGCAGATGGTAACAGGAGGCACGGGACACAATGTTTTACCCAGGTTCGGGCCCTCTTGATGGAGGTAAAACCCTACGTCTTGCTTGATTAATATTGATGATATGGGTAGTACAAGAGTAGATCTACCACGAGATCAGAGAGGCTAAACCCTAGAAGCTAGCCTATGGTATGATTGTATGCTGTCCTATGGACTAAAACCCTCCTGTTTATATAGACACCAGAGGGGCTAGGGTTACACAAGGTCGGTTACAAAGGAGGAGATATACATATCCGTATTGCCTAGCTTGCCTTCCACGCCAAGTAGAGTCCCATCCGGACACGAGATGAAGTCTTCAATCTTGTATCTTCATAATCCAACAGTCCGGCCAATGGAGATAGTTCGGCTATTCGGAGACCGCCTAATCCAGGACTCCCATAGTAGCCCCTGAACCAGGCTTTCAATGACGATGAGTCCCGTGCGCAGTATTGTCTTTGGCATTGCAAGGCGGGTTCCTCCTCCAAATATACCACGGAAGAATTTGAGTATAAGGATAGTGTCCGACCCTGCAAAATAAGTTCCACATACCACCGTAGAGAGAATAATATTTCCACAAATCCAATTTGCTGACTTGTTTTGGCAACACGACATTATGTCACAGCCCGGTGATTATTCGAACTGTTTCCTTTAACTAGCCCCGCACATAACGTGAGGCAGTTTTTTGACACGTCTTGTCAAAGCAGAGATCATGTCCCCTTATCACAGGATTCTCATCAATACGGGCGTGGGTAACCCAACCGCGCCATCGATTACGGTGCTTGGGGGATAAGCGAGTTTTACCAGGCTAGTGGGGATGCATAGTTTCGTCCGCCCATATAAAGGGATAAGGATTCACCTTTTCATCCATGCCTTCTTCCTCCTTTGCTCATCCGTTTTCTAACACTCGAGCTCTAGCGCCCAAGTCCGCACTTCCCACCTCAACCTTCTCCAACCATGTCCGAAGCGGGAGGCAGGTGGATGGTCTCCTCCGTCACGGAGGGAAACATCAAGAAGCTGAGGAGAGCCGGATACCTGCCCGACGACATCGTGCACCGGCTCCTAGATGAGGGGCAGCTCATCCCCACCCCCGGGCCCCATGAGAGGGTACTATTCCTTACCCATTTCCTCCGTGGATTGGGATTCCCTCTCCATCCATTCGTCCGGGGGCTCATGTTCTACTACGGCCTGGATTTCCACGATCTGGCCCCGAACTTCATCCTCAACATCTCGTCGTTTATCGTCGTGTGCGAGGCCTTCCTCCACATCAAGCCCCACTTTGGCTTATGGCTAAAGACCTTCAATGTCAAGCCGAAGGTAGTGGGCAGCCGCCAGGCGGAGTGGAGAGGCGCCATGGTGGCCAAGATGCCCAACATTACATGGCTCGAGGGCTCCTTTGTGAAAACCATAAAGGGATGGCAATCGGGGTGGTTCTGCATCACCGAGCCGCATGACCCTGCATGGGCAGCAGCCCACGAGTTCCGATCTGGCATCCCCACGCGGCTCACCTCCTGGAAAGAGAAGGGCCTGTCCTGGGGTAGTTCGGGAGAGCTAACCGGACTCCAAACATGTATTCAAAACATGGTGAACAAGAAGCTCAAACTCGTCAACGTAGTCCAGGTTATGCTCATCCGCCGGATCCTCCCGTGTCAACAACAGGCCTTCAACTTGTGGGAGTTCGACCCGGCGCAGCACCAAACTCCGAACAGGCTCTTCTATACAACACACGAGGATGCCTGGAAGGTGCTATTCAAGGGCGCCGAGGTTCCTCCTATTACTACCGAGGATCGCGGATTCTGCGCGAAGTGCCAAGCCAGCGTGGTAAGTTGTTTTACCTCTTACAAGATACTTGTTTTACATAGTTTGACTCTATGCGGGATCTAAGCTCCCGTTCCTTTGATAGGACTGGCAGGAAATGGCCGGACAGATCGACTATCTGACTCCTTTGCTCAAAGGCCCAGCAAACGCTCTCCTGACGGAGATGCTGACTCCGGCTCCTTACAAAGTGCCAGAGAAGACCAAGAAGGCCAAGGGAACCTGAAAGAGTTCCCGGCGCCAGGTGTTATCGGACTCATCGTCCAATGACTCTGCGGCACACTCCTCCCCCCAAGACGAGGAGGAAGAAGAAGATGCTCCCCCTCTAGGGGGGAGACAAGAAAAGGAAGGCCGCCCCAACTGGGCGGGCCGAAGGGTCCATGAAGGGAAGGACTCTCCTTCCGGACAGTCCCACCGCCGCCGACGAAGGAAAAGACGAGTGGTTGCCCAGGGCCAAGCCCCTGGGGAGATCATAAGTATTCGGATACCAGAGTACTCATAGCATTCCTTTGTCGCACTTCTTTCCCTAACGCCGAACATGATTATGTAGGCCGCAACGAGCCAGTATCGATGTATCATCGGACGGCTCCCTGGGCTCGTCGGACATGGATAGCGATCCAGTCCCGACTGCCACCTCCCCTCATCCTGCTAATGACGCCGAGGTGCTATCTAACGAGGCACCGGGTCAAGGGGAGACAGTCCCGGAGGCGCCTCAAGGCGGCCTCCCGGACTCCGTGAGCCGAGGGGACAAGGCCCCTGAGAGCTTCGACTTCGGCCCTCAGCCGAACACTGCGCCGGAACCTCCAATGGTTCCGGGCTCGGGCAGGCAGCCTCCTTCTAAGAGGGGTGAGATGCTTGTACCGGTGACCTATGTCCATCCAGAGGTGCCGGACAATCTGCTGGAAGCACTTCGCAGCGCTTCCATCGACAAGGAGCACTGCAGTATCATGAGTGCGGTGATCCAGAAGGTTCAGTCCGCCAAGAGCGGATTGACTGAAGCCTGTGCCAGCCTTCTAACAGGCTTTGAGGTAAGTGTTTAAAATATAGGGAAAATATTACCGCATAGACAGTAGCCCCTGATGCTCTGTTCGTTGTTCACAAAGAAAAGCCGAACAGAGGATCAAAAAATATCGCGGGAGTCTATTATAAGTATGTCAATATACGTATGCAGGCTTCGCTGCTGGCCTCAGCCGCACTGACTGCGGAGGTCGCCTCACTGAAGCAGGACCTCGAGGGGTCCAAGAAAGAGCTCGGCCTTGCCAAGAGGCAGCTCGAGGAGAACAAGGGTAAGTAATACCCTGTCTATAGATATGTATATATAAAAGAAGACGCGGTTGTAGAATGACAGGATCATCGTATATTTGCCAGGGGCCACGATCGAGGTGGCAACCCTGAAGCAAGCGCTAACCAAGGCCGAAGATAAAGCGGCCAAGGAGCGCACCGAGCGGGAAAAGCAAGAGGCACGGGTGGGCGAGGTGCAGCAAGAGCTCTAGGCTCTCGTGTCGAACCATGAGGCGTTGGAGCGTGACTCGAAGACGCGAGAGTCCGAGCTTGCCGCCGCCCATGCAAGTGCCAAGAGTGCCAAGGCCGAAGCACAGAAGGCCCTCCAGGAGATTGATGCGATGAGGAAGATAGCGGCGGGTAAGGAATTCTATATGCAAAGCAAGCATTTGAAAGTAAATTACCTATTACTTACCCGAATCCTGTGCTCTCTAGGAGCATTTGTAGATTTTCCCCACAGCGTGTCGGATGCCGCACAGTTTTACGAGGCCGAGGAGGGGAGCTCAACGGAGAAGCTGTTCTGGTCTCAGTATACTGGGACCAAACACCCGATGCCCATGAGCGACCAACTGAAGCAGCTAGTCGAGCTACATAAAGCGGCCGAACAGGCCATGAAGGGCTTTATTGTCCGGCTGTGGCCTGGCGACGCCCTTCCGAACAGTTACTTCGGCCTGGTGAGCCGGCTTGTGGACGCCTGCCCACGGCTGTAGGTCGTCAAGCGGTTTGTCTGCATCAAAGGTGCACGCTGGGCTTTTGCCCGCGTGAAGGTGCAATGGGCCAAGCTAGACGCCATGAAGGTGATCAAGGAGGGACAGCAGTAGGGCAAGGAGCATCTCCACCCCGAAATTTATTATGAGGGTGTCCTGAAGGGTGCCCGTCTTGTAGTGGATGAATGTTCAAAGGATGTAATATTTGAGTAAACTTGCTCGTGTGATCATGTATGATGAAAACTTGTTTCATATGCGCTATGCAACGCTTGTGTGAATTTAAAATATTACCTTCTGTTTGGCTGTTTATCCAATCTGAGAGATGGCTAGTCCTCGGCTTCTGCCCCCATGCCACGAGTGCTGGGGTGTTCGGGATAAACCTAAGCACTCTTGTTCCCATGTTTGGGTCCTTCGAGGGAGGTTCTCAGCACAACGAACAAGGCAATCGGACTAATAATGCTTTATCACTCTCACTTAGCCATAGAATTCTATAATTTTAAATTTCGGCGAAGCCCCTGGTATTCGAAAGGCTGAATTCGGGGCACGATAAATGCCTTTTAGCCGGACAGGGCCGGCCCCTCGCTCTAAGCGGCATAAGTCTTTAGGGACTCGAAAACCTCGCCGAACAGCGACCAGTCTCTCGCCTTATCGTGACAGTCAGTTTTAGCTTTCTCTACTGAGGTGCTTTAGCCCAGCAGAACCGATGCACAATTGCAGTAGTTCTCCTAGCGCTACCTTAGCCAATAGAGCGGAACGTAAGGTACCAAAACATAGGAGCCGGGCAAACCCAACATTTGACCAAAGACATGATTTGGAGCTGATGCATATAATGTTATAAGTTCGGGGTGCCACACTTGTGAAAGTGTTCGGACTTTTCACACCATATTGTGGGGTACGTAAGCCCCTGGTGTATTGGCTGTACCAAAGTGTACTGTTGCAAGGTTTCATTAATGAACACATATATATAACAAGAATGCAATAATAGTCATAATGTTATGCATTGTTTATTTGAAAAGGTGCGTTTAAAGCAGAATGATACAGATGGTGTGATAAGCAAAGAGTAGGACTATCTCCCTTCCAAGGGCAAGCTGAGGAACATTATTAAATCAAATATTCCGCTCGTTATTGTAATCCACCTGGGAATTCCATGGTGTGACATAGCTTTCTGCCTCCTTGGTTGCTGCATCATGTGTTCGGCAATAGTGCTGCTGGACAGGGTTTCCAGAGATTAAGGTCCTGAAAAAGAGAAAAATAACCAAACGGGAAGCCCCTAGTGCGGTTTAAGCCGCGTCTTGGGGCGTGCCGCAGTTGTGCCCCCCTCCCCACCTGTGCCCATGGTATTTTTAATGCGTAATTGTGTATGCGTGGCACGAGTTTCGTCGTTTGGCTGGGACTGGGGTGGGGGCCGCATTGCTACGCGAGCTCAGATCGCGCTAGGAGGTCTAGTTGCCGATTGCTCCGAGCGTGATTGAAGGTGTCCAGGTCTTGAAGTGCCGAACTGGTGGATTGCCTTGAGAGGCTGCTTTGGGCTTCTGCTACGAGGTTCGTGGTGTGCTCCTCCGTTCGGACAGAGCGTTATGTGTTTCCATTGACTGTAATAACCCCGCGAGGTCCTGGCATCTTGAGCTTGAGGTATGCATAATGCGGTACCACATTGAATCTCGCGAATGCGGTTCGCCCGAGCAGTGCATGATAACCACTGCGGAACGGGACTATATCGAAGATTAACTCTTCGCTTCGGAAGTTATACGAGGATCCGAATACTACTTCCAGTGTAATTGAGCCTATGCAATGGGCCTCTATGCCTGGAATGACGCCCTTAAATCGAAAGTGGTTGGATAGGAGGACAATGGGTTGAACTTTGGGGCGACTGGCTCCAACGCATATACGTCCCTGAGCGCACGCTTCCGCTCCCTCTTGGGGATGTGGCTTGCGTATATCATGTTCACGGTCCGCACTTGTGGGGGAAACCTCTTCTGTCCTCCGGTGTGTGGCTGCCGGGGCTCCTACTCGTCATTGCTATGTGGCCCCTTGTCCTTGTTTTTGGCAATTAACTTGCCGGCCTGCTTGAACACCCAACAATCCCTGTTGGTGTGATTGCCTGGCTTTTCTGGGGTGCCGTGTATTTGACACGAGCGATCGAGTATACGGTCCAAGCTGGACGGGCCTGTCGTACTTTGGTTGAATGGCTTTTTCCGCTGACCGGGTTTAGAACCTTTGAATCCGGCATTGACTGCCGTATCCTCGGTTTTATCGCTGTTAATGCGGCGCTTATGTTTGTTGCGACATGACTTGCTATTGCCGTCCTTGGTATCTGAAGTACCATGGTTCTTTGATATGTTATTACTGCGAGCCGGCCAGCTGTCTTCTCCCGCACAAAAGCGGGTCATGAGTGTCATGAGGGATGCCATAGATTTCGGCTTTTCCTGACCAAGGTGCCGGGCTAGCCATTCGTCGCGGATGTTGTGTTTGAACGCCGCTAGGGCCTCTGCATCCGGACAGTCGACAATTTTATTTTTCTTTGTTAGGAACCGAGTCCAGAATTGCCTGACCGATTCTTCTGGCTGCTAAATTATGTGGCTCTCAAGTCATCGGCATCTGGTGGCCGCACATAAGTGCCCTGAAAGTTGTCGAGGAATGCGGCTTCCAGATCTTCCCAACAGCTGATGGACTCTGCTGGCAAGCTGTTAAGCCAATGCCGCGCTGGTCCCTTGAGCTTTAGTGGGAGGTATTTGATGGCGTGTAAGTCATCACCGCGGGCCATGTGGATGTGGAGGAGGAAATCCTCGATCCATACCGCGGGATCTGTTGTGCCGTCGTATGATTCAATATTTACAGGTTTGAAACCTTCTAGAATTTGATGATCCATTACTTCGTCTGTGAAGCATAAGGGGTGTGCGGCGCCTCTGTATTGGGTTATATCGCGACGCAGCTCGAATGGGTCTTGCCCGCTATGTTCGGCCCGGCTGGATTTACTTTTACTTTATCCGGCGTGACTTTTATCGTCTCGCATAGTGGCGCGCCCCTGTGATCCATAGATCGATCTTGCATGCTTTGCTTTGTCCTCCAATATGTCTCGCAGGTCTGGCGTATCTCCCCATGCCTTTTTATTTGAATGGCGTCGGGGTGCGGGCTGAGTTTTTGGCTGGAATGCCTCTCTATCGCGGCCACGAGGTGGCCGGTCAGCCGCGTCATACGCTTCTTCCTCAGTTGGGGTAGCAACCTGCATTTTGGGTAACTCTTGGAGGGGCGCTCGAGTTTATATTCCTTGGCCGCGAGGAATTCAGTCCATTTGTCAGCTAGCAGATCTTGATCAGCTTCAAGCTGCTGCTGCTTTTTCTTAAGGCTATTTGCCATGGCTATAAGCCGGCGTTTGAAGCGCTCTTGTTTGACGGGATCCTCTGGCACGACAAATTCGTCGTCGCCGAGGCTTGCCTCGTCTTCGGAGGGGGGGCATGTAATTATCATCCTCCGTCTCTCCATCTTCCGCTGTCTCAGGAGGGCTGGCTTCTCCATCCTCCTGCTCTAAATCTTGCTGGAGGGGATTGTTGTTGTCTTTGGCACTAACCAGAGTGTTATTATCTCCTGTGACGGTATCGCCACTTTTGCTTTGGCGGGACTTAGAGCGGCGCCGCTGACGTCGGCGCTTGGGTTGCTTCTTGGAGGGGTCATCCTCCGCTATCTCGTCGCCATTGCCTTCTTTGGGTGTATCCACCATGTATATATCGTATGATGAGGTGGCTCTCCAGAGCCCTGTGGGCAGTGGTTCCTCTTCGTCTCCCGCATCGTCGTCCATACCATCGTTGTCTTCGGAGTCGAAGTCGAGCATGTCGGTTAAGTCATCGAAAGTGGCTACTAAGTGGGTGGTGGGTGGGCCGCGAATTTCTTCATCGTCCGCATCCCAGTCTTGCCGGACATTGTTCGGCCAGGATCCTCCTGACAAGGAGAGAGACCCTAATGAGTTTAGTATGTCGCCCAAGAGCGAGTGCTGAAAAATATCCGTGGAGGTAAACTCCATGATCGGCGCCCAATCGGATTCGATAGGAACGGGCGTGGGCGGTTCGGAGTCTGTGGCTGGAGAGGGATCCGGTAGTTTATCAACACGGCTCTCGTGCAAGGTAAGGTCGATGTTTGGCTCGATCGCCGCGAAGGGTAAGGCCTCCGTGGCGGGGTCCATCCACCCGTCCACGGATGGCGCAACTGGCTCTGAATTGAGGGTCGGGGCGGCTGCCTGTGCGATCTCCTAAACACTGTCTGATGGTAGAGCTAAATCGTACTCATCGTGACTGCATGACCCACAAGGAAGAGGCTCAGATCCGTCGAAGATCAAGTCTCCCCTGATATCGGTCGTGTAGTTTAAGCTTCCAAACCTGACCTGGTGGACAGGGGCGTAACTTTCAATCTGCTCCAGATGGCCAAGCGAATTGGCCCACAGTGCAAAGCTGCCGAACACGAAGATCTGTTCGGGGAGAAAAGTCTCACCCTAGACTGCATCGCTATTGATGATAGTAGGAGCCATCAAGCCTAACGGCGACGACACAGAGGAACTCTCAATGAAAGCACCAATGTCGGTGCCAAAACCGGCGAATCTCGGGTAGGGGGCCCGAACTGTGCGTCTAAGGCGGATGGTAATAGGTGGCAGGGGACACAATGTTTTACCCAGGTTCAGGCCCTCTTGATGGAGGTAAAACCCTATGTCCTGCTTGATTAATATTGATGATATGGGTAGTACAAGAGTAGATCTACCAAGAGATCGGAGAGGCTAAACCAAACCCTAGAAGCTAGCCTATGGTATGATTGTATGTTGTGGTTGTTGTGTCCTACGGTCTAAAACCCTCCGGTTTATATAGACACCGGAGAGGGTTAGGGTTACACAAGGTTGGTTACAAAGGAGGAGATACACATATCCGTATTTCCTAGCTTGCCTTCCACGCCAAGTAGAGTCCCATCCGGACACGAGATGAAGTCTTCAATCCGGTATCTTCATAGTCTAATAGTCCAGCCAATGGAGATAGTTCGGCTGTCCGGAGACCCCCTAATCCAGGACTCCCACAATGACGCCTTAATAAAATTTGAAGGTATAAGTGTTCTCCCTGAGTATGCACCGTTGCGACAGTTCATCGTGCTGAGACACCACGTGACGATCGGGTGTGATAGGCTCTACATTCACATACAACGGGTGCAACACAGTTTTGCACATGCAGAATACTCGGGTTAAACTTGACGAGCGTAGCATGTACAGACATGACCTTGGAACACTAGAGACCGAAAGGTCGAACGTGAATCATATAGTAGATATGATCAACATAGAGATGTTCGCCATTGAAGACTACTCCATCTCACATGATGATCGGACATGGTTTAGTTGTTTTGGATCACGTATCAGTTAGATGACTCGAGCGATGTCAATCTAAGTGGAATTTCTTAAGTAATATGATTAATTGAACTTAATTTATCATGAACTTACTCCTGATAGTTTTTGCATATCTATGTTGTAGATTAATGGCCCGTGCTGCCATTCCCTTGAATTTTAATGTGTTCCTAGAGAAAGCTAAGTTGAAAGATGATGGTAGCTACTACACGGACTTGGTCCGTAACTTGAGGATTATCCTCATTGCTGCATAGAAGAATTATGTCCTTGATGCACCACTAGGTGAAAGGCCTACTGCAGGAGCAGATGCTAATGTTATGAACTTCGGGCAAGCTCGATCTGATGACTACTCGATAGTTATGTGTGCCATGCTTTATGGCTTATAATCGGGACTTCAAAGACGTTTTGAACGTCATGGACCATGTGAGATGTTCCAGGAGTTGAAGGTAATATTTCAAGGAAATGCCTGAGCTCAGAGATATGAAGTTTCCAACAAGTTCTACAGTTACAAGATGGAGGAGAACAGTTCTCTGAGTGAATACATACTTAGAATGTCTGGATATCGTAATCACTTTACTTAGCTGGGAGTTAATCTTCCAGTTGATAGTGTTATTGATAGAGTTCTTCAGTCACTGCCACCAAGCTACAAAGGCTTTGTGATGAACTGTAATATGCAAGGGATGGATAAGACAATTCCTGAGCTCTTCACTATGCTCAAATCTACAGAGTTAGAAATCAAGAAGGAGCATCGAGTGTTGATGGTTAACAAGACCACTAGTTTCAAGAAAAAGTGCAAGGGAAAGAAGGGGAACTTCAAGAAGAATGGCAGGCAAGTTGCACTCATGGGAAGAAGCCCAAGTCTGGACCCAGGCCTGAAACTAAGTGCTTCTACTACAAAAGGACTGGTCACTCGAAGCGGAACTGCCCCAACTATTTGGCGGATAAGAAGGATGGAAAAGTGAACAAAGGTATATTTGATACACATGTTATTGATGTGTACCTTACTAATGCTCGTAGTAGTGCCTGGGTATTTGATACTGGTTTGGTTGCTCATATTTGTAACTCGAAATAGAGGCTACGGGTTAAGCGAAGATTGTCTCAGGACGAGGTGGCGATGCGCGTCGAGAATGGTTCCAAGGTCGATGTGATCGCCGTCGGCACTCTACCTCTACATCTACCTTCCGGATCACTTTTAGACCTGAATAGTTGTTATTTGGTGCTAGCGTTGTGCATGAATATTATATCTAGATCTTGCTTGATGCGAGATGGTTATTCATTTAAATCAGAGAATAATGGTTGTTCTATTTATATGAGTAATATATTTTATGTTCATGCACCCTTGAAGAATTGTCTATTTTTATTGAATCTCGATTGTGGTGATACACATGTTCATAATATTGATGCCAAAAGGTGCAAAGTTGATAATGATAGTGCAACATATTTCTGGCACTACCGTTTAGGTCATATTGGTGTAAAACGCATGAAGAAACTCCATGCAGCTGGGCTTTTGGAATCACTTGATTAGGAATCATTTCATAGTTGCGAACCATGCCTCATGGGCAAGATTACTAAAACTCCATTCTTTGGAAGAATGGAATGAGCTAATGACTTATTGGAAATAATACATACCGATGTATGCGGTCCGATGAGTATCTAGGCTTGCGACGGGTATCATTACTTTTTGACCTTCACAGATGATTTTAGTAGATATAGGTATATCTACTTAATGAAACACAAGTCTGAAACATTTGAAAAGTTCAAAGAATTTCAGAGTGAAGTGGAGAATCATCATAACAAGAAAATAAAGTTTCTAAGATGTGATCACGGAGGCGAATATTTGAGTTATCAGTTTGGCCTTCATTTAAAACGATGTGGAATAGATTTACAACTCACGCCACCTAGAACACCACAGCATAATGGTGTGTCCGAATGTCGTAACCCTACTTTATTATATATGGCGCGATCTATGATGTCTCTTACCAATTTACCACTAGCGTTTTGGGGTTATGCATTACAGACAAGTACATTCACAATAAATAGGGCACCGTCTAAATATGTTGAGACGACACCGTATGAACTATGGTTTGGCAAGAAACCTAAGCTGTCGTTTCTTAAAGTTTGGGGTTGCGATGCTTATGTGAACAAGCTTCAGCCTAATAAGCTCGAACCAAAATCGAAGAAGCGTGTCTTCATAGGATACCCAAAAGAAACTATTGGGTACACCTTCTACCACAGATCCGAAGGCAAGATCATTGTTGCTAAGAATGGATCCTTTCTAGATAAGGAGTTTCTCTCAAAAGAAGTGAGTGGGAGGAAAGTAGAACTTGATGAGGTAATTGTACCTTCTCTCGAATTGGAAAGTAGCTCATCACAGAAAACTGTTCCCGTGATGTCTACACGAACTAGAGAGGAAGATAATGATAATGATCATGAAACTTCAGATCAAGTTACTACCGAACCTCGTAGGTCAACCAGAGCACGTTCTGCACAAGAGTGGTACAGTAACCCAGTTCTGGAAGTCATGTTACTAGACCATGATGAACCTACGAACAATGAAGAAGCGATGATGAGCCCAGATTCTGATAAATGGCTTGAGGCCATGACCTCGTAGGTCAACCAGAGCACGTTCTGCACAAGAGTGGTACAGTAACCCAGTTCTGGAAGTCATGTTACTAGACCATGATGAACCTACGAACAATGAAGAAGCGATGATGAGCCCAGATTCTGATAAATGGCTTGAGGCCATGAAATATGAGATGGGATCCATGTATGAGAACAAAGTATGGACTTTGATTGACTTGCCGGATGATCGGTGAGCCATAGAGAATAAATGGATCTTCAAGAAGAAGACTGATGCTGATGGTAACATTACTGTCTACAAAGCTTGACCTATCGTGATAGGTTTTTGATAAGTTCAAGGAGTTGACTATGATGAGACTTTCTCGCCCGTAGCGATGCTTAAGTCTGTCCGAATCATGTTAGCAATTGCCGCATTTTATGATTATGAGATCTGGCAAATGGACGTCAAAACTGCATTCCTTAATGGATTTCTTAAAGAAGAGTTGTATATGACGCAACCAGAAGTTTTTTTGATCCTAAAGGTGCTAACAAAGTGTGCAAGCTCCAGCGATCCATCTATGGACTGGTGCAATCATCTCGGAGTTGGAATATAAGCTTTGATGAGGTGATCAAAGCATATGGTTTTATACAGACTTTTGGAGAAGCCTGTGTTTACAAGAAAGTGAGCGGGAGCTCTGCAACATTTCTATTATCATATGTGGATGGCATATTGTTGATTGGAAATGATGTAGAATTTCTGGATAGCATAAATGGATATTTGAATAAAAGTTTTTCAATGAAAGACCTCGGTTAAGCTGCTTATATATTGGACATCAAGATCTATACAGATAGATCAAGACGCTTAATTGGACTTTCACAAAGCACATACCTTCATAAAGTTTTGAAAAAGTTTAAAATGGATCAGTCAAAGAAAGGGTTCTTGCCTGTGTTACAAGGTGTGAAATTGAGTTAGACTCAATGCCCGACCACTGCAGAAGATAGAGAGAAAATGAATGTCATTCCCAATGCCTCAGCCATAGGTTCTATCATGTATGCTATGTTGTATACCAAACCTGATGTGTCCCTTGCTATAAGTTTAGCAAGGATGTACCAAAGTAATCTAGGAGGGGATCACTAGAGAATGGTCAAGAACATCCTGAAGTACCTGAAAAGGACTAAGGATATGTTTCTCTCTTATGGAGGTGACAAAGAGCTCGACGTAAATGGTTACGTCGATGCTAGCATTGACAATGATCCGGATGACTCTCAGTCATAAACCGGATACGTATTTATATTAAATGCTGGAGCTGTAAGTTGGTGTAGTTCCAAGCAAAGCGTCATGGCGGGATCTACGTGTGAAGCGGAGTACATAGCTGTTTCGGAAGCAACAAATGAAGGAGTCTGGATGAAGGAGTTCAAATCCGATCTAGGTGTAATACCTAGTGCGTCGGGTCCAATGAAAATCTTTTGTGACAATACTGGAGCAATTGCCTTAGCAAAGAAATCCAGATTTCACAAAAGAACGCAACACATCAAAATACGCTTCAACTCCATCCGTTATCAAGTCAAGTAGGGAGACATAGAGATTTGCAACATACATACGGATCTGAATGTGGTAGACCCATTGACTAAGCCTCTTCCATGAGCAAACTTAATCGACACCAAGACTCCATGGGTGTTAGAATCATTACAATGTAATCTAGATTATTGACTCTAGTGCAAGTGGGAGACTGAAGGAAATATGCCCTAGAGGCAATAATAAAGTTGTTATTTTATATTTCCTTACATCATGATAAATGTTTATTATTCATGCTAGAATTTTATTAACCGGAAACTTGATACATGTGTGGATACATAGACAAAACACCGTGTCCCGAGTAAGCCCTTTGATGAATTTTATTACCTAGTTATCATTCCCTTTTTCTAGACTAGCTCCTTAATCAAAGATGGTTACGTTTCCTAACCATGGAAATGTGTTGTCATTTGATGAACGGGATCACATCATTAGGAGAATGATGTGATGGACAAGACCCATCCGTTAGCTTAGCATATTGATCGTTCAGTTTTATTGCTACTACTTTCTTCATGTCATATACATGTTCCTTTGACTATGAGATTATGCAACTCCCAGATATCGGAGGAATACCTTGTGAGCTATCAAATGCCACAACATAACAAGGTAATTATAAAGATGCTCTACAGGTATCTCCGAAGGTGTTTGTTGGCTTGGCATAGATCGAGATTAGGATTTGTCACTCCGAGTATCGGAGAGGTATCTCTGGGCCCTCTCAGTAATGCACATCATAAGAAGCCTTGCAAGCAATGTAACTAATGATTTAGTTGCAGGATGATATATTACAGAACGAGTAAAGAGATTTCCGGTAACGAGATTGAACTTGGTATGAAGATACTGATGATCGAATCTCGGACAAGTAACATACCGATGACAAAGGGAATAACGTATGTTGTCATTACTGTTCAACCGATAAAGATCTTCGTAGAAAATGTAGGATCCAATATGAGGATCCAGGTTCCACTATTGGTTATTGACCGGAGAGATGTCTCTGTCATGTCTACATAGTTCTCAAACCCATAGGGTCCGCACGCTTAATTTTCGATGATGATTTTGTATTATATGAGTATGTGTTTTGGTGACCGAATATTGTTTAGAGTCCCGGATGAGATCACAGACATGATGAGGAGTCTCGAAATGGCCGAGAGGTAAAGATTGATATATAGTATGATAGTATTCAGACACCGGAAGTGTTCCTAGGGTGCCGGGTACATATCGGGTCACCGGAAATGGGTCCCGGGCACCCCCGGCAAAGATATGGGCCTAATGGGCCAAGAGGGGAAATGCAGTAGCCAGCAGCGGCTCCTGCGCCCCCCATATGGGCCGCACCGGAGGGGAAAGGAAAGGGGGGAAGAGAGAAGGAAGCGGAGGGATTTGGCCTCCCCCTTCCTTCCCTCCTCCCTCCTCTTTCCTTTCCCCTCCAGTGAAAAAGGAAAGGGGGGCGAATTGGACAAGGGCCCCAAGTAGGATTCCTCCTACTTGGGGCGCCCCCTGGCTGCTCCCTCTCCCTCCCACCTATATATATGAGGGGGAGGCGCCTAGAACACACATCAACATCTGTTAGCCGTGTGCAGCGCCTCCCTCCACAAATCATAAGAAGCCTTGCAAGCAATGTAACTAATGATTTAGTTGCAGGATGATATATTACGGAACGAGTAAAGAGATTTCCTGTAACGAGATTGAACTTGGTATGAAGATACTGATGATCGAATCTCGGACAAGTAACATACCGATGACAAAGGGAATAACGTATGTTGTCATTACAGTTCAACCGATAAAGATCTTCGTAGAAAATGTAGGATCCAATATGAGGATCCAGGTTCCACTATTGGTTATTGACCGGAGAGATGTCTCTGTCATGTCTACATAGTTCTCAAACCCATAGGGTCCGCACGCTTAATTTTCGATGATGATTTTGTATTATATGAGTATGTGTTTTGGTGACCGAATATTGTTTAGAGTCCCGGATGAGATCACAGACATGATGAGGAGTCTCGAAATGGCCGAGAGGTAAAGATTGATATATAGTATGATAGTATTCGGACACCGGAAGTGTTCCTAGGGTGCCGGGTACATATCGGGTCACCGGAAATGGGTCCCGGGCACCCCCGGCAAAGATATGGGCCTAATGGGCCAAGAGGGGAAATGCAGTAGCCAGCAGCGGCTCCTGCGCCCCCCATATGGACCGCACCGGAGGGGAAAGGAAAGGGGGGAAGAGAGAAGGAAGCGGAGGGATTTGGCCTCCCCCTTCCTTCCCTCCTCCCTCCTCTTTCCTTTCCCCTCCAGTGAAAAAGGAAAGGGGGGCGAATTGGACAAGGGCCCCAAGTAGGATTCCTCCTACTTGGGGCGCCCCCTGGCTGCTCCCTCTCCCTCCCACCTATATATATGAGGGGGAGGCGCCTAGAACACACATCAACATCTGTTAGCCGTGTGCAGCGCCTCCCTCCACAAATTACAACCTCGGTCATATTCTCGTAGTTCTTAGGTGAAGCCCTATGCGGATCACATCACCATCACCGTCACCACGTCGTCATTCTAACGGAACTTGTCTACTTCCTCGAAACTTTGCTGGATCAAGAGTTTGAGGGACGTCATCGAGCTGAACATGTGCAGAACTCGGAGGTGTTGTACGTTCGGTGCTTGATCGGTCGGAGAGAGAAGAAGTTTGACTACATCAACCGCGTTGTCAAACGCTTCCACTCTCAGTCTAGGAGGGTATGTAGACACACTCTCCCCCTCTCATTGCTATGCATCTCCTAGATAGATCTTGCATGAGCGTACGAATTTTTTTAAATTGCATGCTACGTTTACCAACAGTGATGGCTCTGTTGCAGGAGACTACGCCGGTCCTGCATGAGCACTACTAGTCTCAACAGCTTCCTCGATGGAATCTTCCTCAGAACTGCTGGCATTAATGATGGTATCACCTCCAGCTGACTTGCCCTACTCAGCATAAAAAAACCCATCACCAATGGAAGAATGATGTTCAGTTTGATCAAGCCCATTGGAGCAGCCAATGTCTGACACATCTTTGTCTGTAGGCTTTTTTGAAGCAACATTAATATTGTCAATCTGCAACAACAACAAAACTCAATAAAAATGAGAACATAGCAAAAAACACGAAGTAAAAGAAGAAGGAAGCAAATGGATAAGTAAGATACTACCTTAGAAACATTGTCATGAACCCAGCCACAATGAAATCACTTGCAGGAGCAGATTCATGCAGAGGAGCAGTTGCACTTTTAGGTAAAATAACATCTTCTCTAACACCATCATCAACAGCCTACAAAAATCATGCAAAACATAAAAAACAAAAAGACTAGAGGAGAATGTAGAACAATGTGCAATTAGAAGAAGTTCAGATTCACTAAGTAAGGAAGGTCAACTTTGACATATACACATATGAAGGAAGTCCAAAGACAATAAACATAGATGGTCAAATGTGAACAATAACACACAATAAGAAGTTGAGATACTATTAATAAAGAAGGTCAAGCTTCACAACAAAGATAACATGGAAGTCAAATACAGTAAATATACAAGGTCAGCTATTAACACTAACATTTCAAGGTAGAAGTTCAGATAATGTAAAAAAACAAGGTCAGCTATGAACACTAACAATACAAAAAAAGGAGTCCAAAGACACAAAACCAAGAAGGTCACATATTAAAAACACTAACAACTGGGGACTAACATTAAACATTAATTAAAAGAACTATCAAAAACAAGAAAACTATAACACCCCGGTAGATATGCTACAGTAATGGCATGCCTAATGATGCCATGTCATCATAATTATTTTGCTAATCCTCACTTTGTTTCAAACCAAACCCAAATCCAGATTCAAATGCCAAGTGTCGGGGGTGTCGTGTGGCATATACAAAAGGATGGCTTATCATGGTGGGGGATAGTAAGACGTTGCCGGTCCTAGGAAACGGGATGAGGAATAGACACGTACGCCGGTGAACTTTACCCAGGTTCGGGGCTCTCCTAGGAGATAACACGCCTAGTCCTGCTCTGCGGGGTCTCCGCATGATCACTCAAGCAAGAATGGTGGCTACAAGCTTGCTCCTTGAGCTATTTATCTAGAGGGGAAAGAGGAACAAGACTAGCCCTCGCTTCCTCTCTCCATGGGTGTGTCTGTGTGCACTAAAGTCTGAACCCTTTGCATGGGTGCCCTGGGGGGTTTATATAGGCCTACCCCTAGGGGTACAACGGTAATCTGGCTGGGTGTATGACCCGGCTATCAGCGTCTATGGTCGCTGGCTTCTCCACCGACCGCTGGGGCCCGCCGCCTGGTGGGTCCCGCCGGTTGTCTTGTACTTTGCTGACAGGCCTTGCCCGCCGCTAGAGGGTCCTCCTGGCAGCTTAACATTGTGGCGATGCCACTGATGATGTGTGCTTTGTCGGGGAAGGCATGGCTATAGTGCCGCCACCTGGTGGGCGTTGACTGTAGCCACTCCTCGTCTCTTTTGATTAATGGCGCCCAAACTTTGAGCGAAGGGGAGGGCCTCCTGCTAGCAGTCGGCCTCCCCTCGCGCCGACTGGTCCAGGCTTGCCACCTTCTGGCTTCTCACGGATAGGTAGGGCCCGCCTCCTGCGGGCCATACCGACAGACCGTAGTGGGGGCATGGCCTACTCTGCCATGAGTGATGTCATGGGTTGCGTGGCAATAGTGCCGCGCTGGACGGGGAAGTCCATCCGGTATGCTGCACTGTGGCCAGGCTTCGCCCTGGATTCGGGGGTGGAAGACGGTACTGTAGCCATACCCATCTCCTCGCCATAATGTGGTGCAAACTTTGAGGGCATTAGGGGCCGCCTGCTAGGAGCCGGCCTCTCTGGAGGCTGCCTGCCAGGAGTCCGCCCGTCTCATGGCTTTCTTCTAAAGAGTGCCACCCTCTCGCAGTCGGCCGCCTCTACCAGCCGGCCCCAAGAAGGCGGTACTTCGTCCTTGGGTCTTGAGGGGTGCAGCCGGGCGCAATGTCTTGAATCGCCATGGGGAGCAAATGAGGCTACTCGTGGTCATTTACTCTAACTGTAGTCCCCAAAGCTGGTGGGGCACCACTGCTGAGAAAGCGAGGAGCCTCAGCAGCTTCTTATTCCGAGTGATCTGGTGATCTTGTTCCGTCCGCCTTTCAAAGCACCGACTGGTACAAGCCGGCCGCAACCTGGCGGACCGCCTGATGGTTTTGAAATGTCATGACGGGAGCCGGGTGGCGCACCAGCCAGGCGGTAGTCTTGCCACCCGCTGTCTGCGTGCCATGCGTCGCTAGCAAACCAGGCCGGCCTGCCAGCCCACGCGAGCGACAGGGTTAAATCGGGGTCATGGGGTTGTGGGCGCAGTTAATCCCACGACGCCCACGTTCTCGCCCCTTTGGCTTCGCCGTGTGGGGCTATAAGTAGTGGGTGGAGGGCGTGGCAGATGCACGCACACCCTCCCCTCCCCTCTTCCTTCTTCTTCTTGCTGCTGCCACTATGCTCCCGCGTCTTGCTGAAGCGCCGCCGCAGCTCCTAGTCGCCGAGCGCGTCTCCCCCGTAGCGCTGTCGCTCCACCGCGGGTCCGCTCGCTCGCCATCATTCCGTGTCTCCATCGAGTCCAAGCCCCATGGCACGGGTCGGAGCTTGGGACGGTTCCAATGTCCATGAAGACCACATCACCTTCCTCCGTCAGACGCGGCGGCTACCCGGCGAGAACTACGTCCGGGCACGACCTCCGCCCGAAGAGAAAATCTTCCCGGCGTCGCAAGAAGGCGAGCGCGTCGTCTTCCACTCGCACTCCATCCGTGGCCTCGGTCTGGCAGCGAGCGACTTCCTCCGTGCCTTCCTCCACTTCTACCACCTCCAGCCGCACCACCTAACGCCAAACACGGTAGTATTGCTGTCGTTCTTCGTAACCCTCTGTGAGAGGTTCCTCGGCACCCTCTATGAGAGCTTCGTAACCCTATGGGGGGAATTCTTCTACACCAAACTCGGCACCACCGCCAAGAACGGGGCGGCCCAGTGCGGCGCCTTCGTCACGATGCATCGTCTGGGTGTCAGGAACTGCTTCCCGACCATTAGCTTGACGCAGTCGGTCAAGCTGT
The DNA here is from genome assembly GCF_056163025.1 of Triticum urartu. Lineage (NCBI taxonomy): Eukaryota > Viridiplantae > Streptophyta > Magnoliopsida > Poales > Poaceae > Triticum > Triticum urartu. Next base: position 305,828,618 of record NC_141878.1, read on the forward strand.
GGCAACGGTCATACATATACGTGAAGAATGTCCACCCGGAGTACGACTTATATGGCCGGCATATAAGGACGGCCCGCCAGTCGAGCCCTGCACCAACTGGACCTTCAAGCCGAAGGTGCTCTCGGCTGCCTCCCTTGCCGCCATCGCTCGGCTCCGGGAGATGACGGAGTCGGAAGGCCTGAAGGCCTCGGACCAGCTAACCACCTTCGTGGTGCGTCGGGTGCTCCCCCTCCAAATCCGGCCTCACTTGATCAGGCGGATGAGCGAGCACCGAGACCCGTGCCGAATGTGCACCAAGGAGATGCCGGAGGCAAAGGTGGCCCGCCTGGTGAACTTCATTTGGAACTGCAATCTCTCGGAGGAAGAGTGGCAGTTCTACAAGCGGCCCTACTCCCATGCAAACCCTCCGCTTATGGTAAGTCCTTAATTATTTTTCTCTTCATCTGCCGAGTTCTGCTTTTTGCCACTTGATCAGTCGATCACTTGGGCAGATCCTCACATCCCAGTCGGCAGCCGACGCCTTGGAGGAGGGCCAAGAGTACCTGCCGGACCATACCATGAGCGACATGGACGACCCTGACATGGGGGCAGCCACCTTGGAGGAGGAGGACGCCACAGGCGGTGGCAGCGGAGCAGGCGGCTCTGGAGGAGGCGGCGTCGAGGCATGGCCGGATGATGATGAGGAGGAAGATGAACCACACCGTCCTCACGATGCTAACAAGGCGGGTGTGAGCTCGTCAGCCGCACCGACTACACCAGGCGGTGCACAGAAGCGCCGAGCCACCAAGCTGCTATTCGGCAGCCGGCCAAAGAAGCCGAGGAACCCGGCCACCGTGACCAGGAGGCATGAGGCTGCCGCGAAGGCAGCCCAATTCCAAAGGGCCCCGAAGTAGCCCCCAATGGTGTCCGCGTAAGAACTTTGACTCCCCTCGCATTTTTCCCTTTGCCTTTCTTGCAAAAATTCTTTCTGGATTTCTTCTTGTCTTGTATGAACAGGGCCCAGCTCTCTCTTGAGCGGTTGGCCTCTGCTTCCATCATCGGGGGATGGAGAGCTCTGCCAACACCCACTGCATAGACCCATGTGCCGAGCTCCAGGCGGCAATAGAGCGGAACGCGCGGGAGGCGCGGGAGCAGGCTGAGCGGCAGAAGGCGGCGGCGGCCAAGGTGGCACAAGAAGAGGCCGACGTGGCCGCCAAGGCCCAGGACAACGAAGTGGCTATGGAACGAGTGGACGCGGTCGCCAAGCCGCAGGTGGAGAAATCCACATCCGTCCAGGCGCCGCAACTAGTCACCCCCCTGCGCGCCGCCCTGCCAGCGCCAAGGACCGCGGTGCCGACTGGAGGAGCTGGCGATGAACAGCCGGTTGTGGAAGGCGGAGGAGGCAACACCGTCGTCTCGGGGGTGGAGGAGCCCCTTCAAGCGCCGACTGCAGATGCACAATGCAGTCGGCTTGAGGCGCCACCGGCTAGCAATGAGTTGGTGGTGCGTTCGACCCTGGTGGTCCGCTCTCCAGGGCATCGTCGCTCGGAGAAGGCGGCGTCGGCGCCACGGCTGCTGGAGCTTGGGGCCATGAGCTCTTCGGCCCCTAACGTCGAGGCCAACAGCGCCGCCCCATCGGAATTGACTCCTGGAGGCAGGATGAGCATGCTGAACCACGCCGTTAATGACGTGTAGGCCCACCTTCAGGCCCAAGGCGCCGCCCTCCAACAATAAACGAAGGAGTTTGTGGCGACGCGTGCTGCCATCCGGGTATGTCTCTTGATCACTTGTTTCTGATCATTGTATTTTTCTTGGAATATTCCGTGGGGGCGCGCCAGCGCACCCACTGGGTGTAGCACCCGAGTTCCGGGCCGGCTGCTGAGCAGGCGGCTCGGAACTTAAGGTAAGTTCCGAGTGCTAACCTCCTCTTCTTTCTTCTCTTGTCTTGGTTGCAGTACTTTCACAACATCCGTGTGGCCGCCTTCAACTCTCACGTCCGGGAGCTAGCCAAGCGGACTTCTAAATTGACCGACAGCCGGATTAAGTGCTTCATCCTTATACACGTGGGGGCGCACCTGCGGGGTGTACCCCCGAGATTCGGGCCGATTGTTGTGCAGTCGGGCTGGATCTTTCAGCGACTACTCTTTTTTCTTTTGCTATCTTGCTGACTATCCTTTAGTTTTCGTCTTTCATGGGAGCAAATGCCGCCTTGCAGTAGCAGCTGGGTGAAGCACAAAACCATGCTACACGCCAAGGAGGAGGAGCGCAACTGGATGGAGCAGGAGCATGACCGCCTGGCCAAGAAATTGGCTGACCAGGCGGACCAGCACCAGGCGGCGCTGCGAAAGCTCAAGGATGCGGAAGAGGCACTCAAAGCCGAGTTCGAGACTCAGCGCTCGAGCTAGGTCGACAGGGAGAAGGCTCTGACCGACGTCTACGGCCAGATCGAGGACATGCTCGATGGTAAGCCGTTCTTCCCTTTATTCCGTCCACCGACTTCTCGTTCAAGCCGGCCTCTGACTTCATATTTCTTTTTTCTTCTTATGCAGAGTATTTTCCTAGTCATGTCATTGCCACCAACCAAGCCATCGAGGCCCGTCGTGATGAGCGAAGGCTGGCTGGTGCAGAAATTGCACCCAACGCCCCTTAGACCCTCGCCGAGCAGCTACTTGCCATCCAAGTTCGTCTCCAACAGGCCCACCGAGTGCTCCGCCGCCTGCAGCGCGCCTGAGCTCAGGTGGTCTCTGCCCTCTGGCCAGGTACTCCGATTCTGCGCACCCCAAGTCGGACCTCCAACTGGTTAGAGGTGGCCATCGGCCGCTTCGAGGAGTGGAAGGGCTCCGCAGCCCGGGCAGGCGCACGGCGGGCCTTGGAGTTCATCAAGGGGTTGTAGCCTGGGCTGAGCCTAGCCCAGTTGCCTAGTTCGTCAAGGAGTTGGCGGCGTTGGCACTTGAGCTCTACCATCGCGCCGCGGCGATAGCTGAGTACACGGACACTAGTGTCTTCCTCCTAGAGCTAAATGAGGAGGGCACCAAGGCACCAACCCAGAAGGCGGCGACGACTCACTAGAGGAGATCGCCTCCACCGATGAAGGTGAAGAGGAGGAGGGCGAGGACGAGGACGGTGAAGATGATGCGCCGGATGATGGAGGCGATAGCCAGCCTCATCTTGACCAAGTCAACCAACGGGCGGCATGCCAGTGAGCCGACTGCCGCTGGTACTGACCAGGCCGAGACCAACCAGGCGGCCGCTCCACCACCCGGAGCATCAACCTTCGCTGACCCCTCCGATTCAGCTGCTGCTCCTCTGGCCTAGGCGGCCAAGTTATATTTTCTTTTGTTTTGTACTTTTTTTGAACAAACTTGTTAGATTTGCGCAGTTCCACCCGCTGGGGGTGTATTCAAAGTCTGTTGAATGCTGTCCAAGGGCCTTTTGCTATGTAAATTATCTTTGCCGATTTCCAACTTGCCTTGCTCTTCTGCTCTTTTGGCTTTTTCCTTTGCCGCCTTCCCTTGGTTGCCGTCTTGCCAATCGGACAGCCGCTCTGCAATCTGTGGCTGGGTCAAGTACTTAGTCGTTTTGGGAAGGCAAGTACTTAGGCTTTGTAGAGCGTAGCAATTTAAGTCGTAGAAGCCGGCCGGCCAGCTGCTCAACAGCCGGTCGGCGAGGCGGGGAGCTGGCTTGTCCTATGCGAATGCTTTGGTCCTTAGCCATTTTTCGTGTGGGCACCGTTTCCTGCCTTTAACTCTTGCCAGTCGGATAGTTGCTCTGCGAGCTGCGGCTAATGGCATGAGAGGGCTTAGGTGCCGGCACACTACTTGTCCGACTACAGGTAGCGTTGACATAGTACAAGCCGGCAAGCCCCTGGGCCGACTGGTCGAACCTGGTGCCTAGCAGAATAAGGAAATAACACATTCGTAGACATAGAACTTGTCATATAGATAAAGAAGGTAGCCCCCGAGTGCTCCACGAGGGTCTTGATGTCTTAGCGCTACATACAAAAGATAGTGTGGTTCATACTGTATTTAACTGTAAAATCTTCAGAGGAGATTTGCATTCCATGGGCGCTCCGAATTTTTGCTGGAGTCATCTCTTGTTTGTCCTCCGGGCTTCTGTTCATCGATGAGGTAGTAGGAGTCATTGCCCAAAGCTTTCCTGATGATGAACGGGCCTTCCCAAGGGGCTGAGAGCTTGTGTTGGCCGGCTGTTCGCTGGATCGGCCGGAGCACAAGGTCTTCCTCTTGGAATGATCTTGGCTTGACCTTCCAACTGTGGTAGCGGCGCAGACTCTGCTGGTAGATGGTGGACCGGCTGAGTGCTAATAGCCAGCCCTCTTCTAGTAGATCAACGCCGTCTTCTATTGCTTCTTTCGCGTCTGCCTCCGTGTACATGGTGACACTAGGTGAGTCGAACTCAATGTCGGTTGGGATGATGGCCTCGGCCTCGTACATGAGGAAGAATGGAGTGAAGCTGGTTCATTTGTTTGGAGTGATGCGGAGGCTCCACAGGACGGCCAGCAGCTCATCGGTCCAGCAGCTGGCCGAGCGCTCTAGCGGCTCGACCAGTCGGGGCTTGATGCTAGAGAGGATAAGGCCGTCTGCTCGCTCGACTTGGTCGTTTGACTGCGGATGGGCAACGGACGCTAAGTCTAGTCGGATGCCCTGTGCAACGTAGAAACGGGACAAGGCTCCCTTGGCAAAATTCATGCCATTGTCGGTGATGATGCTGTGTGGCACACCGTATCGGGCGGTGATATCGGCAATGAAGTACATAGAAGTCGGACCATTCAGTTTCTTGATTGGGTTTGCTTCAATCCATGTGGTGAATTTTTCCACGGCAACAAGTAGATGGGTCACGCCGCCGCGTGCTGTCTTGAATGGTCCCACCATGTCCAACCCACACACGGCAAAAGGCCAGGTAAGGGGGATGGTGTTGAGTGCAGAAGCCGGTAGATGTTGCTTGGAGATGAACTTCTGCCACCCTTTGCAATGCTTGACCAACTCCTTGGCGTCTTCCAAAGCAGTAGGCCAGAAGAAACTATGGCGGAAAGCTTTGGCGACAAGGGATCTGGAGGCTGCGTGATGGCCACACTCGGCTTGATGGATGTCTTTGACGATTGCTTTACTGTTCTCTGCTTCTACGTAGTGTTGGAAGACTCCGGTCACACTGCGCCTGGCGAGCTCTCTGTTTACTATCGTGTAGGCTCCTGCTCGGCGTTTCACTTGCCGGGCCGAGATCTCGTCGGCCGGCAGTTCTCTGGTGACCAGAAAATTGAGGATGGGATGTGCCCATGACGGTGCTTGAATTTCTTCTACTGCCACTATGGCCACTTGTACTAGGGCAGTTGGGTTGGGAGGTGGCGGGTTGGGGTTGGCCGCCGCTTGTTGTGTTATTGAAGTCTCTAGGCCGACTGTCGCCGCCCCGGGGCCGAGCTGGGAATTCCCCAGGCCGGGTGCGGCTGCTACAGTTTCTGAGCCATTTGGTGAAGTCCTCGAGCCAGTTGCTGCAGCCCCGGGCCGGGTGCGACTGCCGAAGTCCCCGTGCCACCCGCCGAAGTCCCCGGGCCGGCTGCTGAAGGCACGAGGATAGACTCGGATTCCGAAGAAGGCTTGATCGACGGCTTGCGGAGGCAGTGAAGGGAGAAGCCATCTGGTATTGCCTGACGGGAGGAGCCAATCCGTGCCAGGGTATAAGCTGGCTCGTTTTCGTTCCATGGCACGTGAAGGAACTCGCACCCCTAAAAATATCCGCCGAGTTGCTGAACAAGGAAGCGATAACTTGCCATATTTGCACCGTTGGCGTCCCAGTCCCCAGACGATTATTGGACCACCAAGTCGGAGTCACCTTAGCACAAGATCCGGCAGATGCCGATCTCTTTGGCCAGCCAGAGGCCGTGTACTAGCGCCTCATACTCGGCCACGTTTTTGGTGGCGGCGAAGTGAATTTGCAATGTGTATCTAAGATTGTCACCTTTGGGAGACGTGAGGACAACGCCGGCTGCCATGCCAGTGCGCATCTTCAAACCATCAAAGTGCATCCACCAATGGGTGGAGTCTAGAGCTGGCGGCAGGTACTGGGTCTCGGCCCAGTCGACGAGGAAGTAGGCCACTGCTTGGGACTTGATGGCAGTTCGTGGCTGGTAGAAATGGTGTAGGGGGCCAACTCGATGGCCCATTTGGTCACGCAGCCAGATGCATCTCTGTTGCCTATGATCTCGGCAAGTGGGGCAGTGCAGACAACCATGATGGGGTGCTCTTGAAAATAGGGCTTCAGCTTCTTGGCGGCAAAGTGCACGTCGTATCACATCTTCTGGTAGTGGGGGTAGTTCTGCTTTGAGGTGGACAACACCTCGCTCAAATAATACATAGGCCTCTGGACCAGTTGTGCCCTGCCGGCCCCTGGGTGCTCCACTACTATGATAGTGCTGACCACCCGGCTAGTGGCAGCAATGTAGAGGTACATGGGCTCTTTGGCAGCCGGTGCCGCCTGTACTGGCGGGAAAGTCAGCATCTTCTTCAGCTGGAGAAAGGCCTCATCCGCCTTATCATTCCACTCGAAGTGAGTGGTTTTCTTCATGAGTTGGTACAGGGGAAGAGCCTTCTCACCCAGCCGACTGGTGAAGCAGCTGATGGATGCCAAGCAGCCGGTGAACTTCTGAACGTCTCGTAGTCGGATGGGCTTCTCCATCCTCTCAATGTCTTTGATCTTCACGGGGTTGCACTCAACGGTGCGTTCTGAGACCCGAAAGACAAGGAGTTGGCCGGCTGGTACCCCAAAGACGCATTTCTCCGGGTTGAGCTTGATCTGAAACCGGCACAGATTTTCAAAAGTTTCCTTGAGATCTTCCAAGAGAGTACCGCGCTTCTTCTCCTTCACCATAATATCATCTACATAGACATGGGCATTTCTGCCGAGTTGCTTGAGGACACGCTTCTGCATGCAATGTTGAAAAGTGGCACCGGCATTTCTTATGCCGAATGTCATAGTCAGATAGCAGAAGGCTCCGAATGGTGTGATGAAGGCGGTCTTCAGGCAGTCTGCCGGGTTCAACTTGATCTGGTGGTAGCCTGAATAAGCATCCAAAAAACTGAACTGCTTGCTTCTGGCTGTGTACTCTATCACTTGGTCAATTCGAGACAGAGCAAATGGTTCATTGGGACAAGCTTTGTCGAGACTGGTGTAATCAATGGACATGCACCACTTGTTGTTCCTTTTCAGCACAAGGTCTGGGTTGGCGAACAAATCTGGAAAAAAAAATACTTCCATGATGAAGGCCGCTGCCAGAAGGTTGGCTATCTCCTCACCAACAATTCTTCTCTTCTCCTCCGACAGTCGGCGGAGGGGTTGTTTGACAAGATTGGCATCTGATCTGACATGAAGCTTGTGCTCAGCGAAATCTATCGGAACACCTGGCATGTCCTTGGGAGACCATGCGAAGATGTCCCGATTCTCATGGGGGAAATCGACGAGCTCTCTTTACTATTTGCTGTCAAGATTGGCCCCTATGACAATGTGCCTTTCCGGGTGCTCTAGGTCCAAGGGAATCTTCCTTGTCTCTTTGGCCAGCTGGAAGGAGCCCTGGGTCTCTAACTGTCAGGACCCCGATTCCAAGTCACATCGATCTAGCCGGTAACACGTCATATCACATTGCGGCCTCACGCACGGTATCCCACGGGTGTCGCCTTACCATGGCCCGGGACCGTTTGCGCCTTTTGGCTCACGTATATGATTGTGTCACTAGCATCCATATGACAGAGAACCCGGGCCAACATGGATAGTCGTGAACCCAAAGCGGCACAGGCCTATGGAGACAGGCATACGTGAATCACATCGAGCATGTCGGTCATCAGCGAGTGAATCCGGGCTGTAGCACTGGGCTAATAGGACTCCGGGGAACCCGGGCTGTAGCAGGCTAGGCAGGACTCCGGATGTCACCGATTGACATTTCCCCGAAGGGACAGACATAGGAACGAAGTGAAACACATGCCGGCCAGTCAAGTGTCCTGAGCAGTAGTGTTGGGCAAGCAGGACTCCGATGAACCGGGCTGTAGCGGACTACTATGGCTCGAGGAACACTAGACTACATTTCCCCATAAGAAAGGCTGCCAAGGATAAACAACTAGATCGTCGGATCCCACTCATACCAAGCATTTCAATCATACACACAATATGCCCGATATGAGTACATACAACATGGCATCACAACAAAACTCTACAACTCAAGTACTTTATTTGAAGGCTCCAGAGAGCCATACATAACATGTTCATACAGATAGGGGTCACATGACCTGACACTCAAGTCATACAATCATACAAGCACAAGCGGAAGCAACTAGTCTGAGTACAGACACTAGAAAGAAAGAAGGCTTCTCGAAGCCTGTCTATCTACATAGGGCCCTCCATGGCCAGGATCACCACCTGGGTGGCTTGTCACTCGTCGACGTCAAGGTCTACGTAGAACCCATCGGAGGGGGCGGTGTTGTCGTCTGAAAACAGTAATTAAGAAAACATGAGTACAAAGGTACTCAGCAAGTCTTACAACAGAACCTACTATACATGCTCATTCTCAAGAAGGTGGTGGGGTTATTGTAGCAAGCCAGCTTCGACTCTTGGCTAAACTATCATATGGAACTCCACTAGTAAAATAGTTTTCGCACACGAGTCCACTACTCACCAACACAATACTCCACCGGGGATTCTCCCTCGTCATCCTACGAGAGGGCCATCCTCGGTACTCACACTTATCTTGAGTCTTTTAGTAGTAACCATTAACTTGTCTATGAACTGTATAGGCAACCAAGTAGTCCTTTACCGCGGACGCGGCTATTCGAATAGTTTTATACCCTGCAGGGGTGTACTTCATCACACATGTTTCCACCACTTAGCGTCTGCACACGACATGTGCTCGGCAGACTTCAAGCGAAAACCGACGTGGGTGTAGACCACGACCTGACTAACCTCACAAGTCTCTAGTCCAGGTTTATCGCCTATTCAGGTTCCATCCGCAAGGAAATCCGGCCGGGGTGTCCTCAACGGCCCCAAACGATGTGTACACAGTCCCGAGACGCCAAACGGGCGCCCGGCATACCCGGCCACAGTGTATCTACCGCATCATAGCCCACCCCTAGGGTCAGCGCTACGCACGGCCGCCAACACATAACCTACAAACACCAGAAACTAGTTGCAACTCCTGGACAGAGGGCGAGAGGGGTCAGTAAGTCGAGCGGGGTCATATTTCAGGGCCCAATGTGTGGTAGTAGCTGAATCTTAAATCACGCATACAGATCTCAGTTCTTATGGACGGCCTCAATGAAACAACCCACCATGTACTCCTACATGGCCTCTCATCGATACCTTTACCAAAACATGTTCAACACATCCCTCAGATTACCGACATAATCATATCACTCTAGCCCATCACCCAGATGAACCAGACCTGACACAACTCTAAGCATAGCAGGCATAGCAAGGTAGGAATCACATACATGGCTCAATCAACTCCTACACATGCTAGTGGGTTTCATCTAGTTATTGTGGCAATGACAGGTCATGTAGAGGATAAGGGTTCAACTACCGTAGCACACAGCAGTTTGAATCGCGTTGTCTTAATGCAGTAAACAAGAGCAGAAGCGAGAACATGGATTTGTATCGGAATGATCAATGGGTTGCTTGCCTGTAGTAGTGGTAGTAGGGTACTGCCCTTCAGACGGATACTCGGGGTTATCCTCGGAGGCAGAACCTACCATGAAAATCACACCGAACATAATCAACACATGGCAATATGCAACAATATGATGCATGCTATGACATGGCAAGATGAAAGTGTCTTGGCCTAATGCAAGCTAAAACAGAAGGGGGTGAACTCATTTGAATCAAAGATTCAAATATTAGCTCAGTAAACATGGCCCTATTAGTGCATTACCTTATTCTGCTTAAACAACAAGGTTAACTTTTTTTGTCATGCATGAAACCATTACAGATGGATAGATTGAATTTTTCTGATCATTTTTCATATATAAATCTTTGCATTTGGAGCTATGGTTGATTTTCTATGATTTTTAGAAGTTTTGACTATTTTCTGGAATTTCCTACTAAAGAATAAATCCAGTAATTGAATTAATGCGTCAGCATGACATAGGTGTGACGTCAGCGGGTCAACTGGGTCGGCCAGGTCAAACCTGACTGGGGGGCCCTGTCTGTGAGTGTCACAACTAATTAACAGGATTATGTTAGTGCTAATTGACTGTCAGTGGGGCCTGGGCCCACATGTCAGTGACTAAACTAATTAAAATTAGTTAAAACTAATCTTAAACTGATTAGAAAACCGGCCCCACCTGTCATAGACTCAGGGGGTGTCTACCTGGGCCCACACAGGGGTCAACGGAGTCAAACTGGCCGGCAGCTTGACGCCGGCGACAACAGACGCGGCGGAGGGGCTCGGGTTTGCGTCTCCGGCGACCAAATCGACGGCGGAGAGCAGCTACATGACGCGGGGAGCGAGCCACATCGTTTGGTGGAGAAAGTGGAGCTCGGGGAGGCCGGGAACGATGCCGGCGACGACCTTGGCGGTCGCCGGAGTTCGGGCGAGGACGAGCTAGTCGCTAGGGGGCACGGCGAGGGGCGTGCGAGGGTGCTACGGGCTCCTGCGAGTGTGTGGAAGACGAAGGCGTGCTCGGTGGCGTCCCAACGTGGCTATGGCCACGAGGTGACGTGCGGTGGCGTCAGCGAGCTTCGGCTTTGATGCCAGAGGTGGTTAGAGGATGCGGACGAGCGCGGGGAGAGGGGGAAACGGTGGCGGAGCTCACAGCGGTTGCAGGGGAGCGAACGGCGAGCTCGGGGAAGGGCTGGAGCGAGCGGGGCGGTGAAAGGGATCTCCGGTGGCCGGAGTTGAGGACGAGCTCGGTGCAGCGTCTCCAGGGCGAGCGAGCGCTCGGGGCTCGGCCTACTTGATGTAGTCGACGACGGCGGAGCATCCTGGCATGACGGGGCAACGAATGGACGGCGGTGGCTCCGGTGAAGCTTGTCGGCGGCGACGGCTGCGCTCGGCAGGAAGATGGGGAGAGAGCCAGAGAGGGGAAGAGGCCACGGGGAGAGTGGGAAGAAAGAGAGGGAGACGTGGGGGTCGGCGTGGCACTCGTAGGCGCCTCCAGGGCATCGGCGGAAGCAGGAGGTGGCCGGCGTGTGGCCGCGGGCGCCGGCCACACGCTCCTCGTCCTGCTGGAGAGAGGAGGAGGACGACTGGCAAGAGCCAGTCGACTGGGCCGAGCCAGGTGGGCTGGTGGGCTGCGCCTGGTAAGTTTCTCTCTCTCTCCTTTTTTCTGTTTTTCTTATTTATTTATTATTTCTGTAACTTCAGGGCTTTATTAAAAATACCAGGGCATTACCATAAATCATAAAATTAATCATGGCCACTTCTTAGAATATATCCAGCAGCAAACATTTTAGTTTATGATTATTTGAGCATTTAAAATATTTTATAGCATTTAAATGCCCAAATGCAAATACCATAAGGATTAATCCAATGACCTTTGATGTCCTAGAAAAATGTGCACCATTTTTGTCAAAGGTTTTAACCCAAAACAAAAAGGGTGGGCTTTTTAGAAGGGCATTTCAGGTTCATTGGTAAAGTTTTTAGTAAACCCTAGTTGTTCCAGGGGGGTGCTGGGGGTTCTATCATCCTCATTTCAAATTTAAAAGGAATTTAAACATGATGCACACTCTAATGCTTGAACTAACTAGGGTGTGACAACTCACCCCCACTCAAAAGAATCTTGTCCCGAGATTTAGGATCCTCCGGAAAGAAGGTGGGGTACTCGAGTCGAAGACGATCTTCCCTTTCCCAAGTGGCTTCTTTCTCAGAATGGTGTGACCATTGAACCTTGAGAAACTTGATATTATGACGTCGAGTGGTATGCTCGGCTTGATCAAGGATACGAACGGGATAGTCCCGATATGAGAGGTTATCTTGTAGATCAAGCGTTTCGTGGTTCACTCCACGGATTGGATCCGCGAAGCAACGCCTGAGTTGAGAAACGTGGAAGACATCGTGAACTCTGGAAAGATGCGAAGGTAGTTCCAATTGGTAGGCAACTTCTCCTCGTTTGGCAAGAATGCGAAAGGGTCCGATGTAACGAGGAGCCAATTTGCCTTTGATACCGAAATGATGGGTTCCCTTTAACGGGGTAACCCGAAGGTAGGCCTTCTCTCCGACTTCATAAGTCATAGGCTTATGTTTATGATCATGTTGACTCTTTTGACGAGATTGGGCTGTTTTCAATTTCTCATGAATAACGCGAACCTGTTCTTCTACTTCCTGAATCATATCCGGGCCAAAGAGTTGTCTTTCCCCGGTTTCTGACCAGTTAAGAGGCGTTCGACATTTTCGTCCATAGAGAACTTCGAAAGGAGCCTTGCCCAAGCTAGCTTGAAAACTATTGTTGTAAGCAAACTCCGCTAATGGAAGGCATTTCTCCCAACCCATTCCGAACGAGATGACAGAGGCTCGGAGCATATCTTCCAGAATTTGATTGACTCGTTCAACTTGACCACTTGATTGAGGATGGAAGGCAGTGCTAAAAGAGAGATGAGTTCCCATAGCATTTTGGAAACTTTCCCAAAACCGAGAGGTGAAGAGACTCCCATGGTCTAAGTTAATTTCCAATGGAACACCATGAAGGGACACTATTCGGGAGATGTATGAATCGGCTAGCTGGCTAGCGGTGATACTCTCACGAACAGATAGAAAGTGGGCTACTTTGGAAAGGCGGTCGATCACGACGAAGATGGCATTATTCCCTCTCTTGGTCCTGGGAAACCCAGTGATGAAATCCATACTGATTTTATCCCATTTCCACTCGGGAATAGCCAAAGGTTGAAGGGTGCCAGCAGGACGTTGATGCTCTGCTTTAACACGACGACAAACGTCGCTATTAGCAATGTATTGAGCGATTTCTCTTTTCATCTTAGTCACCGAAACCTATGGCGTAGGTCTTGATACATTTTAGTACTACCGGGATGAATGGTGAGAGGGGATTCATGAGCTTCCTTAAGGATCAACTGGCGTAGATGTTGTTTCTTTGGAAACACCAAGCAGTTCTCGAAGAAGACAGCACCCCGCTTATCCATGGAAAAACATTTAGCAACTCCGCTAGCAATGTTTTCCTTAATCCGGGATATGCCCTTATCACGCTTCTGGGCAGCTATGATTTGATCCATAAGGGTAGGTTTCGCCACCAGGGTGGATAGAAAACCTCGAGGAACAATGTGAAGATTAAGCTTACGAAATTCCTCATGGAGAAGTGGTTGACTTTGTTGTAACATCAGGTTGTTACAATAGGACTTACGACTTAGTGCATCAGCCATGACATTGGCTTTGCCCGGGGTGTAAGTTATTCCTAAGTCGTAATCCGAGATCAAGTCGACCCAACGTCTTTGCCTGAGATTCAGATCTGGTTGGGTGAAGATATATTTCAAACTTTGGTGATCGGTGAAGATCTCGCAGCAATTGCCGAGGAGGTAATGTCGCCAAGTTTTAAGTGCATGGACTACGGCTGCAAGCTCTAGATCATGTGTGGGATAATTTTCCTCATGAGGGTGTAATTGTCCTGATGCATAGGCAATTACCTGACGATCTTGCATGAGTATGCAACCTAGTCCTTGTCGCGAGGCGTCGCAATAGATAATAAAGTCCTTGGAGAAATCTGGTGGTACCAGTACGGGAGCAGATGTCAGGCGTCTTTTCAGTTCCTGAAAGCTGAACTTGCACTGTGGAGTCCACTCGAACTTTTTATCTTTCTTGAGGAGTTCAGTTAGAGGTTTAGCAACCTTGGAGAAATTCTCGACGAAGCGGCGGCAATAGCTCGCTAAGTCTAGGAAGCTCCGAACTTGCTTGACCGTCTCAGGGGGAGTCCAATCAAGGACTGCTTGAACTCGCTCGGGATTGATAGCAATACCCTTACCAGAGATTACATGGCCTAGATAGGTCACTTCTGGCAGCCAAAATTCACACTTGGAGAATTTGGCATAAAGGCGATGCTCTCGAAGTTTCATCAATACCAGCCTTAGATGTTCGGCATGTTCCTCTTCATTCTTGGAGTAGATGAGTATGTCATCGAGGTATACTACGACGAATTTATTCAAATACTCCACGAAGACCGAGTTCATTAACCGAGAGAAGGTAGCGGGGGCATTGGTTAAACCGAAGGACATAACGGTGTACTCGTATTGGCCATAACGAGTAACAAAGGCCGTTTTGGGAATGTCCCCGTTTCTGATTTTGATTTGATGGTAGCCTAACCTCAAATCCATCTTGGAGAAAACTGAGGATCCAGCGATCTGATCATACAGATCGTTGATCCTGGGAAGCGGATACTTGTTCTTGATGGTGACCAAGTTGACAGGTCGGTAATCTACAACCATTCGATCCGTTCCATCCTTCTTCTTGACGAAGAGGACGGGGCAAGCCCAAGGAGAGGAACTAGGACGCATGAAACCCTTTTTCAAGGACTCATCGAGTTGGTTCTTAAGCTTGGCTAGTTCTAAGGGTGCCATCTTGTAGGGTCTTCTAGAAATTGGAATGGTTCCTGGAACAAGGTCTATCACAAACTCGACATCCCTGTCAGGTGGAACACCTGGCAGTTCTTCTGGAAAGACATCCGGAAAGTCTCGGACTACCGGAACATCCTCAAGGTCTGGAAGAGGGTTGGCGTTTAGAGAGTAAAGCTGGCGCTTGGCCACTCGAGTTAAGACATTGACTGTCTTGCCCGATGGGTGAGTAAGTTGAACGGCTCTAGTGGCACAATCGATCTTAGCATAATGAGCTGACATCCAGTCCATAGCCAAGATGATATTTATGTCGGAGGACTTGAGAGCTATTAAGGATGCAAGGAAGACAAGTCTGTCGACAAGAATTTCATTCCCATGGCTTACTCTAGAAGTTTGCCATTTGGAACCTGGGGTTTGAATTACCATGGAAGTGGGCATGTCACAGAATGTCGTGTTATGCAATCGAGCATACCTCTCGGATATGAATGAATGAGATGCTCCAGTATCGAAAAGAACGGATGCCGGATGGCAGTTAACAAGGAGCGTACCAAGGACGATGTTGGGATCCTCATGAGCCTCCTCGGCTGAAACATAGTTGACATGGCCACGTGAAGTGGTGGCCGGCTTGGCGTAAAATGTTTTCCCCGCTGGCTTACCACGGCCAACGGACTTCCTAGTTTGATTGGAGTTGTTGTTTTGGGGACACTCTCGGCTATAGTGACCCGGCTCTCCACACTTAAAGCATGTCACCACATTGGGGCGTGGAGCAGCATTAGCAGCGGGGCCACCATAGGGCTTGGGCGGTGCAAATTGCTGGTTGGGACGAGGTGCCTCAAAGGATGGCCTCGGGATGAACCTGGGTGGCAGTGCCGTGCTTGGGATCCACACCCGGCGCTTCTGAGCTCCCGAGCCGGATGAAGAGCCAAAAACACGTGAGTGCTTGCATGAAGCATCATAATCAGTCTGGCCTGTCTCAGCACTGATGGCTTTATTGACCAACTTCTGAAAGGAGGTGCAT
Source organism: Triticum urartu (assembly GCF_056163025.1). NCBI lineage: Eukaryota > Viridiplantae > Streptophyta > Magnoliopsida > Poales > Poaceae > Triticum > Triticum urartu. The sequence goes on from NC_141878.1 coordinate 305,844,159, forward strand.
TCGTGCAGACGAAGATCACGGCGAAGCTCAGGGCTGAGTCCCTTGCGGAACCTTGCCCGCTTCTTAGCGTCGGTAGATACTTCTTCAGGGGCATAGCGTGCCAGATTCCCAAATTAATGACTATATGCATCCACAGTCAGTCTTCCTTGGGTGAAGTTGCAGAACTCCTCCCTCTTGCGATCCATGAGACCTTCCGGAATGTGATGCTCACGGAAAGCCTCACTAAATTCAGCCCAAGAAGTGATTTGGCCGACCGGGCGCATAGCTTCGAAGTTTTCCCACCAAAGGCTAGCAGGGCCTTCGAGGTGATAGGCAGCATAGGTAACCTTGTCGGCTTCGGCTACGTTGGCAGAACGTAGCTTGTGGGTGATGCTGCGAAGCCAGTCATCCGCGTCGAGGGGCTCGACGGAGTGATTAAACTTTGGCGGGTATAGCTTGATAAAGTCATTGATTGACACCAAGTCATTTCGCGGGTGGCATGCAGTGTTCTGCTCAATCCGCTCTAGCAGGCGGTTAGTCTCACGCTTGTTTCTTTCCGCCTCTAGCATCACTTCAGCCAGAGAAGGCGGGTGAGGCAGATTCTCACCTCTAGCTGCACTGGCTTCCCCCTGCTCCGGGGCAGCAGGGTTGCTGCGGGTGTTGACCATCCTAAGAGGAAACAAGACAACGGTTTAGACAAGGATGGCTCAAACTTAGCAAGGAAGTGCAGAATGTAATGGATAACACAGAATGCCAAGATGTTCATCCGTATGTCATGGTAATATAAAACTGTCATATATATACCAACGGTCATACACATCATACATAGTTCAGTACAAGCCCAGGCTACAGTACAACTATGATGAAAGACATTACATCTCATCAGAGGCATTCCAAGCTCCTATACATTATTTGTCTACACCTCCGGAATTGATTACACACAAAGTCATATTCCACAAGTCACATAGGACAGTGGAGATACAACTACTACAATACTAGTGGTACTACTACTAACTCAGACAGCTCCGTAGTAGTTCTCATAGAATTCGCCTCCGTAGCCTGGAAGTTCAACATGACCATCCGGGAACAGACAGTCCTGAGGAGCCTGTGGACCAAAGGGGCTAGGATGAGGTCTTGGACCAACAAATGGTGGCCTGCGGGGACCACGGGGTGGGGTGATGCCTCCCACATCACGCCAATCCACCATGTCTGGCAGAGCTGATCTCACAGGATACAGATCCCTTGTATCCATACATCCAGCTTGCACCGCAGGTGCAAACCGAGTCAATGTGGCCCAATGATCAGCACGGGTATTAAAAAGCTCCAACCTCAAGGCCCGATTCTCTCGGTCCTTATCTTCGAGCATCTCGGCAGTGGTACGAGTTAATGAGTCCTCCTAAGTGGAGTCAGCATAGATAGCCTGAAGATACCCTTGCGCTCCCGGAAGTGAAGCTGGCATGTAACGGAAGTCAGTGTTCCGAAGCAGGCCAGTCCGGACTCGCAAGATGGTCATCATGGAATAGGCAGCATCCTGCATAGCCATCTCAATAGTAACCCCGAGTCCATAGGAACAGTGAAGGGGCTCGGTAGATCTAGGATAAGAAGGAAATATCCTGACGGTGCAGAAATATTGGCTTTGATTAAAGTCACGGAATTGCTCTTCGATGGTGTATTCGGGATACCAACGGTAACCCGTCTCGATCATTACCCGGACTAACATAGCAGTATGACCAGGCACGTCGAGGCACCGGGTTAGGCAAACCACTTGGTTTTGAACACAGTTGGCCATCTGAAAGCACAACCACAGTGCAAAGACATTAGAATTTCTAGGAAAAATTGGACAGCATAACAGCTGTAAATGCTCAGAAAAAGATTAGAGACATCCATAACAGTTTGCAATACCACTCAACAACATCATATCAAGGTTCTGATTCAATTAGCAACATACTAAAATAGTAAAAACTATACTGAGGCTTGTAACAACAATCCTATAAGCTACTACGGATTAGTAACACGTGAACCTGATAGAAGAAGAGAGCCTAGTCCTTAACCCACGTTGAATGAGAAGAGAATGACTCAGATCAGAGGACATAAGGTAAAGGAGTAAAAGAGCCTTACATTCCCTTCCACAATCAATTCCCCTACATATAACTAAAGCATTTCTAGACTCGACATCGACCAGTTTGTCTCAATGAACCTACAGGCAGTCCGACTCTGATGCCAACGCTGTCAGGACCCCGATTCCAAGTCACGTTGATCTAGGCGGTAACACCTCATATCACATTGCGGCCTCACGCACGGTATCTCACGGGTGTTGCCTTACCATGGCCCGGGACCGTTTGCGCCTTTTGGCTCACGTATATGATTGTGTCGCTAGCATCCATATGACACAGAACCCGGGCCGACATGGCTAGTCGTGAACCCAAAGCGGCACAGACCTACAGAGACAGGCATACGTGAATCACATCAAGCATGTCGGTCATCAGCGAGTGAATCCGGGCTGTAGCACTGGGCTAACAGGACTCCGGGGAACCCGTGCTGTAGCAGGCTAGGCAGGACTCTGGATGTCACCGCGTGACATTTCCCCAAAGGGACAGACATAGGAACGAAGTGAAACACATGCCGGCCAGTCAAGTGTCCTGAGCAGTAGTGCTGGGCTATCAGGACTCCGGTGAACCGGGCTGTAGCGGACTAGTACCGCTCGAGGAACACTAGACTACATTTTCCCATAAGAAAGGCTGCCAAGGATAAACAACTAGATCGTCGGATCCCACTAATACCAAGCATTTCAATCATACACACAAAATGCCCGATATGAGTACATACAACATGGCATCACAACAAAACTCCACAACTCAAGTACTTTATTTGAAGGCTCTAGAGAGCCATACATAACATGTTCATACAGATAGGGGTCACATGACCCGACACTCAAGTCATACAATCATACAAGCACAAGAGGAAGCAACTAGTCTGAGTACAGACACTAGAAAGAAAGAAGGCTTCTCGAAGCCTGTCTATCTACATAGGGCCCTCCATGGCCAGGATCACCACCTGGGTGGCTAGTCACTCGTCGACGTCAAGGTCTACGTAGAACCCATCGGAGGGGGCGGTGTTGTCATCTGAAAACAGTAATTAACCAAACATGAGTACAAAGGTACTCAACAAGTCTTAAAACAGAACCTACTATACATGCTCATTCTCAAGAAGGTGGTGGGGTTATTGCAGCAAGCCAGCTTCGACTCTTGGCTAAACTATCCTACGGAACTCCACTAGTAAAATAGTTTTCGCACACGAGTCCACTACTCACCAACAAAATACTCCACCGGGGATTCTCCCTCGTCATCCTACGAGAGGGCCATCCTCGGTACTCACACTTATCTTGAGTCTTTTAGTAGTAACCATTAACTTGTCTATGAACTGTATAGGCAACCAAGTAGTCCTTTACCGCGGACGCGGCTATTCAAATAGTTTTATAACCTGCAGGGGTGTACTTCATCACACAAGTTTCCACCACTTAGCGTCTGCACACGACATGTGCTCGGCAGACTTGAAGCGGAAACCGACGTGGGTGTAGACCACGACCTGACTAACCTCACAAGTCTCTAGTCCAGGTTTATCGCCTATTCAGGTTCCATCCGCAAGGAAATCCAGCCGGGGTGTCCTCAACGGCCCCAAATGATGTGTACACAGTCCCGAGACGCCAAACGGGCGCCCGGCATACCCGGCCACAGTGTATCTACCGCATCGTAGCCCACCCCTAGGGTCAGCGCTACGCACGGCCGCCAACACATAACCTACAAACACCAGAAACTAGTTGCAACTCCTGGACAGAGGGAGAGAGGGGTCAGTAAGTCGACCGGGGTCATATTTCAGGGCCCAATGTGTGGTAGTAGCTGAATCTAAAATCACGCATACAGATCTCAGTTCTTATGGACGGCCTCAATGAAACAACCCACCATGTACTCCTACAAGGCCTCTCATCGATACCTTTACCAAAACATGTTCAACACATTCCTCAGATTACCGACATAATCAGATCACTCTAGCCCATCACCCAGATGAACCAGACCTGACACAACTCTAAGCATAGCAGGCATAGCAAGGTAGGAATCACATACATGGCTCAATCAACTCCTACACATGCTAGTGGGTTTCATCTAGTTACTGTGGCAATGACAGGTCATGTAGAGGATAAGGGTTCAACTACCGTAGCACACAGCAGTTTGAATCGCGTTGTCTTAATGCAGTAAACAAGAGCAAAAGCGAGAACATGGGTTTGTATCGGAATGATCAATGGGTTGATTGCCTGTTGTAGTGGTAGTAGGGTACTGCCCTTCAGACGGATACTCGGGGTTATCCTCGGAGGCAGAACCTACCACGAAAATCACACCGAACATAATCAACACATGGCAATATGCAACAATATGATGCATGCTATGACATGACAAGATGAAAGTGTCTTGGCCTAATGCAAGCTAAAACAGAAGGGGGTGAACTCATTTGAATAGGTGTGATGTCAGCATGGCATAGGTGTGACGTCAGCGGGTCAACTGGGTCGGCTAGGTCAAACCTGACTGGGGGGCCCTGTCTGTCAGTGTCACAACTAATTAACAGGATTATGTTAGTGCTAATTGACTGTCAGTGGGACCTGGGCCCACATGTTAGTGACTAAACTAATTAAAATTAGTTAAAACTAATCTTAAACTTATTAGCAGACCGGCCCCACCTGTCATAGACTCAGGGGGGGTCTACCTGGGCCCACACAGGGGTCAACAGAGTCAAACTCGTCGGTAGCTTGACACCGGCGACGACAGACGCGGCGGAGGGGCTCGGGTTTGCGTCTCCGGCGACCAAATCGACGGAGGAGAGCAGCCACGTGATGCGGGGAGCGAGCCGCATCGTTTGGTGGAGAAAGTGGAGCTCGGGGAGGCCGGGAACGACGCCGGCGACGACCTTGGCGGTCGCCGGAGTTTGGGCGAGGATGAGCTAGTCGCTAGGGGGCACGGTGAGGGGCGTGCGAGGGTGCTACGGGCTCCTGCGAGTGCGTGGAAGACGAAGGCGTGCTCGGTGGCGTCCCAACGTGGCTGTGGCCACGACGTGACGTGCGGTGGCGGCGGCGAGCTTCGGCTTCGATGCCAAAGGTGGTTAGAGGACGCGGACGAGCGCGGGGAGAGGGGGAAACGGTGGCGGAGCTCACAGCGGTTGCAGGGGAGCGAACGGCGAGCTCGGGGAAGGGCTGGAGCGAGCGGGGCGGCGAAAGGGATCTCCGGTGGCCGGAGTTGAGGACGAGCTCGGTGCAGCGTCTCCGGGGCGAGCGAGCGCTCGGGGCTCGGCCTACTTGATGTAGTCGACGACGGCGGAGCTTCCTTGCATGACGGGGCAACGAATGGACGGCGGTGGCTGTTGTGAAGCTTGTCGGCGGCGACGGCTGCGCTCGGCAGGAAGATGGGGAGAGAGCCAGAAATGGGAAGAGGCCACGGGAAGAGTGGGAAGAAAGAGAGGGAGACGTGGGGGTCGGCGTGGCACTCGTAGGCGCCTCTAGGGCATCGGCGGAAGCAGGAGGTGGCCGGCGTGTGGCCGCGGGCGCCGGCCACGCGCTCCTCGTCCTCCTGGCGAGAGGAGGAGGACGACTGGCAAGAGCCAGTCGACTGGGCCGAGCCAGGTGGGCTGGTGGGCTGCGCCTGGTAAGTTTCACTCTCTCTCCTTTTTTTCTGTTTTTCTTATTTATTTATTATTTCTGTAATTTCAGGGCTTTATTAAAAATACCAGGGCATTACCATAAATCATAAAATTAATCATGGCCACTTCTTAGAATATATCCAGCAGCAAACATTTTAGTTTATGATTATTTGAGCATTTAAAATATTTTATAGCATTTAAATGCCCAAATGCAAATACCATAAGGATTAATCCAATGACCTTTGATGTCCTAGAAAAATGTGCACCATTTTTGTCAAAGGTTTTAACCCAAAACAAAAAGGGTGGGCTTTTTGGAAGGGCATTTCAGGTTCATTTGTAAAGTTTTTAGTAAACCCTAGTTGTTCTAGGGGGGTGCTGGGGGTTCTGTCATCCTCATTTCAAATTTAAAAGGAATTTAAACATGATGCACACTCTAATGCTTGAACTAACTAGGGTGTGACACTAACTCTTTTGGCTCTGGTGAAATGTCCGGCTGCTTGCTGGTCATGGCCACCACCTAGTACAAGAGCTTCTTCTCAACAGTAATCATAAGGGACTCAGCCAGCCACCTGCTAGCTGCAGCACAATCGGACGACTTCACATAATCTGCAGATATCGTGATAATGCCCTTGGTCCATGTCATCTTCATCTTGAGGTAGGCATATTGTGGCACCGCCATGAACTTGGCTAGAGCCGGCCGTCCTAGAAGTACATGATAAGGACTCTCGAGGTTCACCACCTCAAACCAAATCGCCTCACGGCGGAGGTGATCTTTGTCTCCGAAAATGACATCTATCTTGACCTTGCCGATTGGTGAGCAGGACAGGCCGGGCACAATACCATGGAAAATAGTCCGGCTGGGATGGACCTACCTCTCTTTGATGCATAACTTTTCCAGGGTATCGCGGTATAGGATGTTGATGCTGCTGCCGCAATCTATCAAAATTAGGGAGAAACGAGCAACTCGCCTCTCTGTTGCAAGGGTGGCATCTAGCACCAGAGCATAGGAACCCGGAGATGGCATCACCTACAACTAGTCAGCACGGCTCCAGCTGATGGGCTTCTCGGACCAATGCATGAATTCTGGAGCACTTGAAGCAACGGGTTCACCTCTCGGTGCTGCTGATGCCGACTGCACCGATCGTTAGCCACGCTGGTGAAGACAACATAGGCCCCATGTTCTTCGGGGTAATCATCTTGAATGGTACCGACCGCTGGTCGGGCCACCGGCTACTCGGAAGGAGGCGGTGGCGGGCCAACAGGCGAATTGGGCGGCTTCACGCCGCTGTGGAACTTGCAGGTAGCATCAAGGGTCTGCTCGTAGGAGAAGGCGGGTAGCCAAGCAGGCTTGCCATCCTTATGGAGCTTGGGACCGGGTTGTCCTTCAGGCAGCTGGTCTTTGACTGTTGCCAACTGCCGGCTAGTGGCACCCAACTGCGGGGCCTTGCACTTGTTGTCGTTCGGCTGCTGCTGCCGACTGTTGTCGGCAGCCGGTACCCTAGGAGCTGGAGGCAGCACCTTCCCGGAAGCATCCACTCAGAGCTCTGACTTCATGGAGGAGTCTGTAGTGGCATACTTGTCCGCTATGATCAGTAGTTCGTCGAGTGTAGCAGGCTCGTCACAGAGGAGTCTGTGCTTGAACAAGGTGAAGGACATATGCCCTAGAGGCAATAATAAACTTGTTATTTATATTTCCTTATATCATGATAAATGTTTATTATTCATGCTAGAATTGTATTGACCGAAAACTTTGTACATGTGTGTCATAGCCCTAGAATTTGTTTGTAATTAGTTGCATTTGAGAGCATCATGCATCATGTCTAAATTCTGAAAGTTGAATTGAGGTTAGTTGAAACCCTCAGAAGTCACTTAAGAAATAATCAACATTAAAATATTTTCAAATGAGTCCAAGAAAATGTTCCTGTTATTCTATAAAAATATTGGCAAGAGGTAAAATTCAAACCAATATTATTGGAGACTTATAGATATTTATTTTGGGACTTTGAATTAAATCAATAGCTATTTGAATTGGATTTATATCTACTATTAAATAGATATATGTCCAATAATTCTGAAATATTTTGTGGAGCTTTGGTTTAATTATTTTAGCTCCCACAACAATTTTCAGAGGCAACAAAATAATTTGGTTAGCAAACCAAGTTCAAACAGAGGCAAACAATAGAAAACAGGAACTAGTATAAAGGAAAGAGAGAGAAAGAGTTTACCTGGGCCTTACCTAGCAGAAGCAGCCCAGCCCACCAGGGGCAACGCTGTCTTCTAGCTCCTGCCAGTAGGAGCAGCTGCGTGCCCGGCCTACCGCAGCCGCACCACCTCCTGCTCCAACGCGACGCCCCGGCTCTTCCAGCAACACCAGTGAGACGCCCAAACACCCCCGGATCCTCCCCCCTCTTAGCGCTCTCCCCCCCCCCCCCCCCCCCGCCTGGACCCCTCTCTCTCACCCACCCGAGCGAGCTCATCGCCGCCGATGCCGTTTACCGCGGCCAAAGCCACCCCTTGCTCCCCTGACCTGTCCAAGAGCTCTAGGACGTCATCCTCATCCTCTCCACCAAGCAATGGAACTACGGACGCGCCACAATGTCGCCAGCATCGTCGTTTCCATCACCGGCCACCGTGGATACTCGCCGTCGATTCGAGAGCTACCGGATGTCCCCGAGCCCGCTAACCATCCCTGCAGCTCCTCGGTTGTCACACCCTAGCTAGTTCAAGCATTAGAATGTGCATCATGTTTAAATTCCTCTTAAATTTGAATTGGGGAAGACAGAACCCCCAACACACCCCCCCTTGGAAACAACTAGGGTTTACTAAAAATAATTTCAATGAACCTGAAATGCCCTTCTAAAAAGTTCACCCTCTTTGTCTTAGGTTAGAACCTCTGGCAAAATTGGTGCACAATTTTCTAGGTCAACAGAAGGTCATTGAATTAAATCATAAGTATTTGAATTTGGGCATTTAAATGCTATAAAATAATCTAAATGCTCAAATAATTCTGGGAATAAATGTTTCCTGTTGGAAATAATCTAAACAGAGGCCACATTTATTTTCAGGATTTTTGGAAATGTTTTAGTATTTTATTTAAAGCTAAACAGTTGCAGTTAAATAGAAAACAGAAACTAAATAAAAAAAGAGGAGAAAGAAGCCCACCTGGACCTTACCTGTGCTGGCACAGCCACCTGGCTCGGCCCAGCCTGCTGGCGCTGCCAGTCGTCGTCCTCCTCGCGCCAGAAGGACGCGGAGCGCGTGGCCGGCGCCCGCGGCCACACGCCGGCCACCTCCTGCTTCCGCCGACGCCCGGGAGACGCCCTGAAGTGCCACGCGACCCCCCACGTCTCCCTCTCGCACTCGCTCACTCTCCCCCTCGTCTCCCTCTCTCTCCCGTGACGGCTGAGCGCGTACCTCGCCGCCGATCGCCGTAGTTGCCACCACAGACACCCCCTCGCCCCTCCGACGAGCCCATTAGCTCCGCCTCAACTCCCTCGTCCTCCCCACCGAGCCACGCATCGCCGGAGGCCCTGCATCACCGCCTTCGCCCTCGTCTTCAACCGTGGGCACCCGAGCCATCTCCGGTCAAATTCGCCGCCGCCAGGACCTCCCCGAGCCCGCTGACCCCCTCTCCGACTCCGCTGTGAGCTCCTCTTCCTTTCCCCCTAGTTCCCGTGCTCGATTACGCCTCGTAGCCACCGCCCCCTCCGAGCCCGAGCGCTCCTTGCCGCCGGCCATGCCGCCGTCGTGGCTACGGCCGTGCAAGCACGCGTCCGAGCGCCTCACCGTGCTCAGCGCAGCACCAGGGACCCGTAGCCACCACCAGTTCTTCCTCCCATGCACCGTAGCCTCGAAACCGACCTCGCCCGAACTCCGGCCGCCGCCACGAGCTCGATTCCGGCGAGCTCGCTCCACCCCAGCTCCTCCCACTTGCCCCACTAGATGCGCACGAGCCCCAGCTACGCGTAGCACGTCTCCGCCGTCGATTTGGTCACCAGAGGACCAAATCCGAAGCCCTCCGCCGTCTCGGGCCTCGCCGGCGTCGAGCCGCCGGCATGTTGACCCAGTTTGACCCCTGGGTGGGCCCAGGAAGACCCCCCCTGAGCCTATGACAGGTGGGGCCGGTCGGCTAACTAAATTAGCATTAGTCTTAATTAATTTTAATTAAATCAGTCACTGACATGTGGGCCCAGGCCCCACTGACAACTAATTAGTGTTAATCTAATTTTGCTAATTAGCTAAGAGGCTGACAGAAGGGGCCCACCAGTCAGGTTTGACCTGGGCTGGCGCCTTTGACCTGCTGACGTCACCCTGACGCAATGCTGACGCAGTAATTGATTTTCTGGATTTATTCTTATTCAGGAAATTCCAGAAAATAGTTCAAACTTCAAAAATTCATAGAAATTCAACCATAGCTCCAAATGAGATAAATTATATATGAAAAATTATCAGAAAAATTCAATCTATCCAACTGTTATGGTTTCATGCATGACAAAACAAGTTACCTTGCTGTTTAGGCAGAATAAGGAAAAGCACTATTAAGGCCATGTTTAATGAGCTAATATTTGAATCTTTGATTCAAATGAGTTCATTCCTTTCTAATATAACTTGCATTAGGCCAAGACACATTCATATTGCCATGTCATAGCATGCATCATATTGTTGCATATCGTCATGTGTTGATTGTATTATGATGTGTTCTTCATGGTAGGTTCTGCCTCCGAGGATATCCACGAGTATCCAACTGAAGGGCAGTATCCCACTACCACTCCATCAGGCAAGCAACCATTGATCATTTCGATACAAACCCATGTTCTTGCTTCTGCTCTTGTTTACTGCATTAAGACAACGCGATTCAAACTGCTGTGTGCTACGGTAGTTGAAACCTTATCCTCTGCATGACCTGTCATTGCCACAGTAACTAGATGAAACCCACTAGCATGTGTAGGAGTTGATTGAGCCATGTATGTGATTCTTACCTTGCTATGCCTGCTATGCTTAGAGTTGTGTCAGGTCTGGTTCATCTGGGAGATGGGCTAGAGTGAAATGCTTATGCCGGTAATGTGAGGGATGCGTTGAACATGTTTTGGTAAAGGTATCGATGAGAGGCCATGTAGGAGTACATGGTGGGTTGTTTCATTGAGGCCGTCCCTAAGCACTGAGATCTGTATGCGTGATTTAAGATTCAGCTACTACCACACATTGGGCCCTGAAATATGACCCCGCTCGACTTACTGACCCCTCTCGCCTCTGTCCAGGAGTTGCAACTAGTTTCTGGTGTTTGTAGGACACGTGTTGGCGGCCGTGCGTAGCGCTGACCCTAGGGGTGGGCTATGTTGCGGTAGATACACCGTGGCACGGTGTACCGAGTCACCCGTTTGGTGTCGCGGGAACCCTGTTCACATCGTTTGGGGCCGTTGAGGACACCCCGGCCGGATTTCCTTGCGGATGGAACCTGAATAGGCGATAAACCTGGACTAGAGACTTGTGAGGTTAGTCAGGTCATGGTCTACACCCACGTCGGTTTTTGCTTGAAGTCTGCCGAGCACATGTCGTGTGCAGACGCTAAGTGGTGGAAGCATGTGTGACGAAGTACATCCCTGCAGGGTATAAAACTATTCGAATAGCCGCGTCCACGGTAAAGGACTACTTGGTTGCATATACAGTTCATAGACAAGTTAATGGATACTACTAAAAGACTCATGATAAAGTGTGAGTACCGAGGATGGCCCTCTCGTAGGATGACGAGGGAGGATCCCCGGTGGAGTATTGTGTTGGTGAGTAGTGGACTCGTGTGCGAAAACTATTTTACGGGTGAAGTTCCGTAGGATAGCTTAGCCAAGAGTCAAAGCTGGCTTGCTGCATCAACCCCACCGCCTTCTTGAGAATAAGCATGTATAGTAGGTTCTGATGTAAGACTTGCTGAGTACCTTTGTACTCATGTTTTGCTTATTTATTGTTTTCAGACAACAACACGAGTCCAATTTTCCCTAGAAATTCTGATGCCTTTGCATTGTGGTTGTGCTTTCAGATGGTTAACCATGTTCAAAATCAAGTGGTTCGCCTGACCCGGTACCTCGACGTGCCCGGTCATACTGCTATGTTAGTCCGGGTAATGATCGAGACGGGCTACCGTTGGTATCCCGAATACACCGTCGAAGAGCAGTTCCGCGACTTTAATCAAAGCCAATATCTCTTCACCGTCAGGATATTTCCTTCTTATCCTGGATCTACCGAGCCCCTTCACTGTTCCTATGGACTCGGGGTTACTGTTGAGATGGCTGTGCAGGATGCTGCCTATTCCATGATGACCATCTTGCGAGTCCGGACTGGCCTGCTTTGGAACACCGACATCCGTTACATGCCAGCTTCACTTCCGGGAGCGCAAGGATATCTTCAGGCTATCTATGCTGACTCCACTTAGGAGGACTCATTAACTCGTACCACTGCCGAGATGCTCGAAGATAAGGACCGAGAGAATCGGGCCTTGAGGTTGCAGCTTTTTAATACCCGTGCTGATCATTGGGCCACATTGACTCGGTTTGCACCTGCGGTGCAAGCTGGATGTATGGATACAAGGGATCTGTATCCTGTGAGATCAGCTCTGCCAGACATGGTGGATTGGCGTGATGTGGGAGGCATCACCCCACCCCGTGGTCCCCGCAGGCCACCGTTTGTTGGTCCAAGACCTCATCCTAGCCCCTTTGGTCCACAGGCTCCTCAGGACTGTCTGTTCCCGGATGGTCATGTTGAACTTCCAGGCTACGGAGGCGACTTCTATGAGAACTACTACGGAGCTGTCTGAGTTAGTAGTAGTACCACTAGTATTGTAGTAGTTGTATCTCCACTGTCCTGTGTGACTTGTGGAATATGACTTTGTGTGTAATCAATTCCGGAGGTGTAGACAAATAATGTATAGGAGCTTGGAATGCCTCTGATGAGATGTAATGTCTTTCATCATAGTTGTACCGTAGCCTGGGCTTGTACTGAACTATGTATGATGTGTATGACCGTTGGTATATATATGGCAGTTTCATATTACCATGACAAACGGATGAACATCTCGGCATTCTGTGTTATCCATTACATTCTGCACTTCCTTGCTAAGTTTGAGCCATCCTTGTCTAAACCGTTGTCTTGTTTCCTCTTAGGATGGTCAACACCCGCAGCAACCCTGCTGCCCCGGAGCATGGGGAAGCCAGTGCAGCTAGAGGTGAGAATCTGCCTCACCCGCCTTCTCTGGCCGAAGTGATGCTAGAGGCGGAAAGAAACAAGCGTGAGACTAACCGCCTTCTAGAGCGGATTGAGCAGAACACTGCATGCCACCCGCGAAATGACTTGGTGTCAATCAATGACTTTATCAAGCTATACCCTCCAAAGTTTAATCACTCCGTCGAGCCCCTCGACGCGGATGACTGGCTTCGCAGCATCACCCACAAGCTACGTTCTGCCAACGTAGCCGAAGCCGACAAGGTTACCTATGCTGCCTATCACCTCGAAGGCCCTGCTAGCCTTTGGTGGGAAAACTTCGAAGCTATGCGCCCGGTCGGCCAAATCACTTCTTGGGCTGAATTCAGTGAGGCTTTCCATGAGCATCACATTCCGGAAGGTCTCATGGATCGCAAGAGGGAGGAGTTCTGCAACTTCACCCAAGGAAGACTGACTGTGGATGCATATAGTCGTGAATTTGGGAATCTGGCACGCTATGCCCCTGAAGAAGTATCTACCGACGCTAAGAAGAGGGCAAGGTTCCGCAAGGGACTCAGCCCTGAGCTTCGCCGTGATCTTCGTCTGCACGAATGCACCTCCTTTCAGAAGTTGGTCAATAAAGCCATCAGTGCTGAGACAGGCCAGACTGATTGTGATGCTTCATGCAAGCACTCACGTGTTTTTGGCTCTTCATCCGGCTCGGGAGCTCAGAAGCGCCGGGTGTGGATCCCAAGCACGGCACTGCCACCCAGGTTCATCCCGAGGCCATCCTTTGAGGCGCCTCGTCCCAACCAGCAATTTGCACCGCCCAAGCCCTATGGTGGCCCCGCTGCTAATGCTGCTCCACGCCCCAATGTGGTGACATGCTTTAAGTGTGGAGAGCCGGGTCACTATAGCCGAGAGTGTCCCCAGAACAACAACTCCAATCAAACTAGGAAGTCCGTTGGCCGTGGTAAGCCAGCGGGGAAAACATTTTACGCCAAGCCGGCCACCACTGCACGTGGCCATGTCAAGTATGTTTCAGCCGAGGAGGCTCATGAGGATCCCAACATCGTCCTTGGTACGCTCCTTGTTAACTGCCATCCGGCATCCGTTCTTTTCGATACTGGAGCATCTCATTCATTCATATCCGAGAGGTATGCTCGATTGCATAACACGACATTCTGTGACATGCCCACTTCCATGGTAATTCAAACCCCGGGTTCCAAATGGCAAACTTCTAGAGTAAGCCATGGGAACGAAATTCTTGTCGACAGACTTGTCTTCCTTGCATCCTTAATAGCTCTCAAGTCCTCCGACATAAATATCATCTTGGGTATGGACTGGATGTCAGCTCATTATGCTAAGATCGATTGTGCCACTAGAACCGTTCAACTTACTCACCCATCGGGCAAGACAGTCAATGTCTTAACTCGAGTGGCCAAGCACCAGCTTTACTCTCTAAATGCTAACCCTCTTCCAGACCTTGAGGATGTTCCGGTAGTCCGAGACTTTCCGGATGTTTTTCCAGAAGAACTGCCAGGTGTTCCACCTGACAGGGATGTTGAGTTCGTGATAGACCTTGTCCCAGGAACCGTTCCAATCTCTAGAAGACCCTACAAGATGGCACCCTTAGAACTAGCCGAGCTTAAGAACCAACTCGATGAGTCCTTGAAAAAGGGTTTCATCCGTCCTAGTTCCTCTCCTTGGGTTTGCCCTGTCCTCTTCATCAAGAAGAAGGATGGAACGGATCGAATGGTTGTGGATTACCGACCTGTCAATTTGGTCACCATCAAGAACAAATATCCGCTTCCCAGGATCAATGATCTGTATGATCAGCTCGCTGGATCCTCAGTATTTTCCAAGATGGATTTGAGGTTGGGCTACCATCAAATCAAAATCAGAAACGGGGACATTCCCAAAACGGCCTTTGTTACTCGTTATGGCCAATACGAGTACACCGTGATGTCCTTCGGTTTAACCAATGCCCCAGCCACCTTTTCCCGGTTAATGAACTCGGTTTTCATGGAGTACTTGGACAAATTTGTCGTAGTATACCTCGATGACATACTCATCTACTCCAAGAATGAAGAAGAACATGTCGAACATCTAAGGCTGGTATTGATGAAACTTCAAGAGCATCGCCTTTATGCCAAATTCTCCAAGTGTGAATTTTGGTTGCCAGAAGTGACCTATCTAGGCCATGTAATTTCTGGTTAGGGTATTGCTGTCAATCCCGAGCGAGTTCAAGCCGTCCTTGATTGGACTCCACCTGAGACGGTTAAGCAAGTTCGGAGCTTCCTTGGCTTAGCGAGCTATTGTCCCCGCTTCGTCGAAAATTTCTCCAAGGTTGCTAAACCTCTAACTGAACTCCTCAAGAAGGATAAAAAGTTCGAGTGGACTCCACAGTGCGAGTTCAGTTTTCAGGAACTGAAAAGACGCTTGACATCTGCTCCCGTACTGGTACCACCAGATTTCTCCAAGGACTTTATTATATATTGCGACGCCTCGCGACAAGGACTAGGTTGCATACTCATGCAAGATCGTCAGGTAATTGCCTATGCTTCACGGCAATTACACCCAGATGAGGAAAATTATCCCATACATGATCTAGAGCTTGCAGCTGTAGTCCATGCACTTAAAACCTGACGACATTACCTTCTCGGTAATCGTTGCGAGATCTTCACCCATCACCAAAGTTTGAAATATATCTTCACCCAACCAGATTTGAATCTCAGGCAAAGACGTTGGGTCGAGTTGATCTCGGATTACGACTTAGGAATAACTTACACCCCAGGTAAAGCCAATGTCATGGCTGATGCGCTAAGCCGTAAGTCCTATTGTAACAACCTGATGTTACAACAAAGTCAACCACTTCTCCATGAGGAATTTCGTAAGCTTAATCTTCACATTGTTCCTCGAGGATTCCTATCCACCCTGGTGGCGAAACCTACCCTTATGGATCAAATCATAGCTGCCCAGAAGCGTGATAAGGGCATATCCCGGATTAAGGAAAACATCGCTAGCGGAGTTGCTAAATGTTTCTCCATGGATGAGCGAGGTGCTGTCTTTTTCGAGAACCGTTTGGTGGTTCCCAAGAAACAACATCTACGCCAGTTGATCCTTAAGGAAGCTCATGAATCCCCTCTCACCATTCATCCCGGTAGTACTAAAATGTATCAAGACCCACGCCAGAGGTTTTGGTGGACTAGGATGAAGAGAGAAATCGCTCAATACATTGCTAGCTGCGACGTCTGTCGTCGTGTTAAAGCAAAGCATCAACGGCCTGCTGGCACCCTTCAACCTTTGGCTATTCCTGAATGGAAATGGGATAAAATCAGTATGGATTTCATGACTGGGTTTCCCAGGACCAAGAGAGGGAATAATGCCATCTTCGTTGTGATCGACCGACTTTCCAAAGTAGCCCACTTTCTACCTGTTCGTGAGAGTATCACTGCTAGCCAGCTAGCTGATCTATACATCTCTCGAATAGTATCTCTTCATGGTGTTCCATTGGAAATTAACTCAGACCGTGGGAGTCTCTTCACCTCTCGATTTTGGGAAAGCTTCCAAAATACTATGGGAACTCGTCTCTCTTTTAGTACCGCCTTCCATCCTCAATCAAGTGGTCAAGTAGAGCGAGTCAATCAAATTCTGGAAGATATGCTCCGAGCTTCTGTTATCTCGTTCGGAATGAGTTGGGAGAAATGCCTTCCATTCGCGGAGTTTGCCTATAACAATAGTTATCAAGCTAGTTTGGGGAAAGCTCCTTTCGAAGTTATCTATGGACGAAAATGTCGAACGCCTCTTAACTGGTCAAAAACTGGGGAAAGATAGCTCTTTGGCCCGGATATGATTCAGGAAGCAGAAGAGCAGGTTCGCGCTATTCGTGAGAAATTGAAAACAGCCCAATCTCGTCAAAAGAGTCAATATGATCGTAAACATAAACCTATGACTTATGAAGTCGACGAGAAGGCCTACCTTCGGGTTACTCCGTTAAAGGGAACCCATCGTTTTGGTATCAAAGGCAAATTGGCTCCTCGTTACATTGGACCCTTTCGCATTCTTGCCAAACGAGGAGAAGTTGCCTACAAATTGGAACTACCTCCGCATCTTTCCAAAGTTCACGATGTCTTCACGTTTCACAACTCAGGCGTTGCTTCGCGGATCCTATCCGTGGAGTGGATCACGAAATGCTTGATCTACAAGATAACCTTTCTTATCGGGAATATCCCGTTTGTATCCTTGATCAAGCCGAGCGTACCACTCGACGTCATAATATCAAGTTTCTCAAGGTTCAATGGTCACACCATTCCGAGGAAGAAGCCAATTGGGAAAGGGAGGATCGTCTTCGACTTGAGTACCCCACCTTCTTCCCGGAGGATCCTAAATCTCGGGACGAGATTCTTTTGAGTGGGGGTGAGTTGTCACACCCTAGCTAGTTCAAGCATTAGAATGTGCATCATGTTTAAATTCCTCTTAAATTTGAATTGGGGAAGACAGAACCCCCAACACACACCCCCTTGGAAACAACTAGGGTTTACTAAAAATATTTTCAATGAATCTGAAAAGCCCTTCTAAAAAGTTCACCCTCTTTGTCTTAGGTTAGAACCTCTGGCAAAATTGGTGCACAATTTTCTAGGTCAACAGAAGGTCATTGAATTAAATCATAAGTATTTGAATTTGGGCATTTAAATGCTATAAAATAATCTAAATGCTCAAATAATTCTGGGAATAAATGTTTCCTATTGGAAATAATCTAAACAGAGGCCACATTTATTTTCAGGATTTTTGGAAATGTTTTAGTATTTTATTTAAAGCTAAACAGTTGCAGTTAAATAGAAAACAGAAACTAAATAAAAAAAAGAGGAGAAAGAAGCCCACCTGGGCCTTACCTGTGCTGGCCCAGCAACCTGGCTTGGCCCAGCCTGCTGGCGCTGCCAGTCGTCGTCCTCCTCGCGCCAGAAGGACGCGGAGCGCGTGGCCGGCGCCCGCGGCCACACGCCGGCCACCTCCTGCTTCCGCCGACGCCCGGGAGACGCCCTGAAGTGCCATGCGACCCCCCACGTCTCCCTCTCGCGCTCGCTCACTCTCCCCCTCGTCTCCCTCTCTCTCTCCCGCGACGGCCGAGCGCGTACCTCGCCGCCGATCGCCGTAGTTGCCACCACAGACACCCCCTCGCCCCTCCGACAAGCCCATTAGCTCCGCCTCGACTCCCTCGTCCTCCCCACCGAGCCACGCATCGCCGGAGGCCCTGCATCGCCGCCTTCGCCCTCGTCTTCAACCTCAGGCACCCGAGCCATCTCCGGTCGAATTCGCCACCGCCAGGACCTCCCCGAGCCCGCTGACCCCCTCTCCGACTCCGGTGTGAGCTCCTCTTCCTTTCCTCCTAGTTCCCGTGCTCGATTACGCCTCGTAGCCACCGCCCCCTCCGAGCCCGAGCGCTCCTCGCCGCCGGCCATGCCGCCGTCGTGGCTATGGCCGTGCAAGCACGCGTCCGAGCGCCTCACCGTGCTCAGCGCAGCACCAGGGACCTGTAGCCACCACCAGTTCTTCCTCCCATGCACCGTAGCCTCGAAACCGACCTCGCCCGAACTCCGGCCGCCGCCACAAGCTCGATTCCGGCGAGCTTGCTCCACCCCAGCTCCTCCCACTTGCCCCACTAGATGCGCACGAGCCCCAGCTACGCGTAGCACGTCTCCGCCGTCGATTTGGTCACCGGAGGACCAAATCTGAAGCCCTCCGCCATCTCGGGCCTCGCCGGCGTCGAGCCGCCGGCGAGTTGACCCAGTTTGACCCCTGGGTGGGCCCAGGAAGACCCCCCCCCTGAGCCTATGACAGGTGGGGCCGGTCGGCTAACTAAATTAGGATTAGTCTTAATTAATTTTAATTAAATCAGTCACTGACATGTGGGCCCAGGCCCCATTGACAACTAATTAGTGTTAATCTAATTTTGCTAATTAGCTAAGAGGCTGACAGAAGGGGCCCACCAGTCAGGTTTGACCTGGGCTGGCGCCTTTGACCTGCTGACGTCACCCTGACGCAATGCTGACGCAGTAATTGATTTTCTGGATTTATTCTTATTCAGGAAATTCCAGAAAATAGTTCAAACTTCAAAAATTCATAGAAATTCAACCATAGCTCCAAATGAGATAAATTATATATGAAAAATTATCAGAAAAATTCAATCTATCCAACTGTTATGGTTTCATGCATGACAAAACAAGTTACCTTGCTGTTTAGGCAGAATAAGGAAAAGCACTATTAAGGCCATGTTTAATGAGCTAATATTTGAATCTTTGATTCAAATGAGTTCATTCCTTTCTAATATAACTTGCATTAGGCCAAGACACATTCATATTGCCATGTCATAGCATGCATCATATTGTTGCATATCGTCATGTGTTGATTGTATTATGATGTGTTCTTCATGGTAGGTTCTGCCTCCGAGGATATCCACGAGTATCCAACTGAAGGGCAGTATCCCACTACCACTCCATCAGGCAAGCAACCATTGATCATTTCGATACAAACCCATGTTCTCGCTTCTGCTCTTGTTTACTGCATTAAGACAACGCGATTCAAACTGCTGTGTGCTACGGTAGTTGAAACCTTATCCTCTGCATGACCTGTCATTGCCACAGTAACTAGATGAAACCCACTAGCATGTGTAGGAGTTGATTGAGCCATGTATGTGATTCTTACCTTGCTATGCCTGCTATGCTTAGAGTTGTGTCAGGTCTGGTTCATCTGGGAGATGGGCTAGAGTGAAATGCTTATGCCGGTAATGTGAGGGATGCGTTGAACATGTTTTGGTAAAGGTATCGATGAGAGGCCATGTAGGAGTACATGGTGGGTTGTTTCATTGAGGCCGTCCCTAAGCACTGAGATCTGTATGCGTGATTTAAGATTCAGCTACTACCACACATTGGGCCCTGAAATATGACCCCGCTCGACTTACTGACCCCTCTCGCCTCTGTCCAGGAGTTGCAACTAGTTTCTGGTGTTTGTAGGACACGTGTTGGCGGCCGTGCGTAGCGCTGACCCTAGGGGTGGGCTATGTTGCGGTAGATACACCGTGGCACGGTGTACCGAGTCACCCGTTTGGTGTCGCGGGAACCCTGTTCACATCGTTTGGGGCCGTTGAGGACACCCCGGCCGGATTTCCTTGCGGATGGAACCTGAATAGGCGATAAACCTGGACTAGAGACTTGTGAGGTTAGTCAGGTCGTGGTCTACACCCACGTCGGTTTTTGCTTGAAGTCTGCCGAGCACATGTCGTGTGCAGACGCTAAGTGGTGGAAGCATGTGTGACGAAGTACATCCCTGCAGGGTATAAAACTATTCGAATAGCCGCGTCCACGGTAAAGGACTACTTGGTTGCATATACAGTTCATAGACAAGTTAATGGATACTACTAAAAGACTCATGATAAAGTGTGAGTACCGAGGATGGCCCTCTCGTAGGATGACGAGGGAGGATCCCCGGTGGAGTATTGTGTTGGTGAGTAGTGGACTCGTGTGCGAAAACTATTTTACGGGTGAAGTTCCGTAGGATAGCTTAGCCAAGAGTCAAAGCTGGCTTGCTGCATCAACCCCACCGCCTTCTTGAGAATAAGCATGTATAGTAGGTTCTGATGTAAGACTTGCTGAGTACCTTTGTACTCATGTTTTGCTTATTTATTGTTTTCAGACGACAACACGAGTCCAATTTTCCCTAGAAATTCTGATGCCTTTGCATTGTGGTTGTGCTTTCAGATGGTTAACCATGTTCAAAATCAAGTGGTTCGCCTGACCCGGTACCTCGACGTGCCCGGTCATACTGCTATGTTAGTCCGGGTAATGATCGAGACGGGCTACCGTTGGTATCCCGAATACACCGTCGAAGAGCAGTTCCGCGACTTTAATCAAAGCCAATATCTCTTCACCATCAGGATATTTCCTTCTTATCCTGGATCTACCGAGCCCCTTCACTGTTCCTATGGACTCGGGGTTACTGTTGAGATGGCTGTGCAGGATGCTGCCTATTCCATGATGACCATCTTGCGAGTCCGGACTGGCCTGCTTTGGAACACCGACATCCGTTACATGCCAGCTTCACTTCCGGGAGCGCAAGGGTATCTTCAGGCTATCTATGCTGACTCCACTTAG
The DNA here is from genome assembly GCF_056163025.1 of Triticum urartu. NCBI lineage: Eukaryota > Viridiplantae > Streptophyta > Magnoliopsida > Poales > Poaceae > Triticum > Triticum urartu. Next base: position 305,865,158 of record NC_141878.1, read on the forward strand.
GAGGACTCATTAACTCGTACCACTGCCGAGATGCTCGAAGATAAGGACCGAGAGAATCGGGCCTTGAGGTTGCAGCTTTTTAATACCCGTGCTGATCATTGGGCCACATTGACTCGGTTTGCACCTGTGGTGCAAGCTGGATGTATGGATACAAGGGATCTGTATCCTGTGAGATCAGCTCTGCCAGACATGGTGGATTGGCGTGATGTGGGAGGCATCACCCCACCCCGTGGTCCCCGCAGGCCACCGTTTGTTGGTCCAAGACCTCATCCTAGCCCCTTTGGTCCACAGGCTCCTCAGGACTGTCTGTTCCCGGATGGTCATGTTGAACTTCCAGGCTACGGAGGCGACTTCTATGAGAACTACTACGGAGCTGTCTGAGTTAGTAGTAGTACCACTAGTATTGTAGTAGTTGTATCTCCACTGTCCTGTGTGACTTGTGGAATATGACTTTGTGTGTAATCAATTCCGGAGGTGTAGACAAATAATGTATAGGAGCTTGGAATGCCTCTGATGAGATGTAATGTCTTTCATCATAGTTGTACCGTAGCCTGGGCTTGTACTGAACTATGTATGATGTGTATGACCGTTGGTATATATATGGCAGTTTCATATTACCATGACAAACGGATGAACATCTCGGCATTCTGTGTTATCCATTACATTCTGCACTTCCTTGCTAAGTTTGAGCCATCCTTGTCTAAACCGTTGTCTTGTTTCCTCTTAGGATGGTCAACACCCGCAGCAACCCTGCTGCCCCGGAGCATGGGGAAGCCAGTGCAGCTAGAGGTGAGAATCTGCCTCACCCGCCTTCTCTGGCCGAAGTGATGCTAGAGGCGGAAAGAAACAAGCGTGAGACTAACCGCCTTCTAGAGCGGATTGAGCAGAACACTGCATGCCACCCGCGAAATGACTTGGTGTCAATCAATGACTTTATCAAGCTATACCCTCCAAAGTTTAATCACTCCGTCGAGCCCCTCGACGCGGATGACTGGCTTCGCAGCATCACCCACAAGCTACGTTCTGCCAACGTAGCCGAAGCCGACAAGGTTACCTATGCTGCCTATCACCTCGAAGGCCCTGCTAGCCTTTGGTGGGAAAACTTCGAAGCTATGCGCCCGGTCGGCCAAATCACTTCTTGGGCTGAATTCAGTGAGGCTTTCCGTGAGCATCACATTCCGGAAGGTCTCATGGATCGCAAGAGGGAGGAGTTCTGCAACTTCACCCAAGGAGGACTGACTGTGGATGCATATAGTCGTGAATTTGGGAATCTGGCACGCTATGCCCCTGAAGAAGTATCTACCGACGCTAAGAAGAGGGCAAGGTTCCGCAAGGGACTCAGCCCTGAGCTTCGCCGTGATCTTCGTCTGCACGAATGCACCTCCTTTCAGAAGTTGGTCAATAAAGCCATCAGTGCTGAGACAGGCCAGACTGATTATGATGCTTCATGCAAGCACTCACGTGTTTTTGGCTCTTCATCCGGCTCGGGAGCTCAGAAGCGCCGGGTGTGGATCCCAAGCACGGCACTGCCACCCAGGTTCATCCCGAGGCCATCCTTTGAGGCGCCTCGTCCCAACCAGCAATTTGCACCGCCCAAGCCCTATGGTGGCCCCGCTGCTAATGCTGCTCCACGCCCCAATGTGGTGACATGCTTTAAGTGTGGAGAGCCGGGTCACTATAGCCGAGAGTGTCCCCAGAACAACAACTCCAATCAAACTAGGAAGTCCGTTGGCCGTGGTAAGCCAGCGGGGAAAACATTTTACGCCAAGCCGGCCACCACTGCACGTGGCCATGTCAAGTATGTTTCAGCCGAGGAGGCTCATGAGGATCCCAACATCGTCCTTGGTACGCTCCTTGTTAACTGCCATCCGGCATCCGTTCTTTTCGATACTGGAGCATCTCATTCATTCATATCCGAGAGGTATGCTCGATTGCATAACACGACATTCTGTGACATGCCCACTTCCATGGTAATTCAAACCCCGGGTTCCAAATGGCAAACTTCTAGAGTAAGCCATGGGAACAAAATTCTTGTCGACAGACTTGTCTTCCTTGCATCCTTAATAGCTCTCAAGTCCTCCGACATAAATATCATCTTGGGTATGGACTGGATGTCAGCTCATTATGCTAAGATCGATTGTGCCACTAGAACCGTTCAACTTACTCACCCATCGGGCAAGACAGTCAATGTCTTAACTCGAGTGGCCAAGCGCCAGCTTTACTCTCTAAATGCTAACCCTCTTCCAGACCTTGAGGATGTTCCGGTAGTCCGAGACTTCCCGGATGTTTTTCCAGAAGAACTGCCAGGTGTTCCACCTGACAGGGATGTTGAGTTCATGATAGACCTTGTCCCAGGAACCGTTCCAATCTCTAGAAGACCCTACAAGATGGCACCCTTGGAACTAGCCGAGCTTAAGAACCAACTCGACGAGTCCTTGAAAAAGGGTTTCATCCGTCCTAGTTCCTCTCCTTGGGCTTGCCCTGTCCTCTTCGTCCAGAAGAAGGATGGAACGGATCGAATGGTTGTGGATTACCGACCTGTCAATTTGGTCACCATCAAGAACAAATATCCGCTTCCCAGGATCAACGATCTGTATGATCAGCTCGCTGGATCCTCAGTCTTTTCCAAGATGGATTTGAGGTTGGGCTACCATCAAATCAAAATCAGAAACGGGGACATTCCCAAAACGGCCTTTGTTACTCGTTATGGCCAATACGAGTACACCGTGATGTCCTTCGGTTTAACCAATGCCCCGAACACCTTTTCCCGGTTAATGAACTCGGTTTTCATGGAGTACTTGGACAAATTTGTCGTAGTATACCTCGATGACATACTCATCTACTCCAAGAATGAAGAAGAACATGCCAAACATCTAAGGCTGGTATTGATGAAACTTCGAGAGCATCGCCTTTATGCCAAATTCTCCAAGTGTGAATTTTGGTTGCCAGAAGTGACCTATCTAGGCCATGTAATTTCTGCTAAGGGTATTGCTGTCAATCCCGAGCGAGTTCAAGCCGTCCTTGATTGGACTCCACCTGAGATGGTTAAGCAAGTTCGGAGCTTCCTTGGCTTAGCGAGCTATTGTCGCCGCTTCGTCGAAAATTTCTCCAAGGTTGCTAAACCTCTAACTTAACTCCTCAAGAAGGATAAAAAGTTCGAGTGGACTCCACAGTGCGAGTTCAGTTTTCAGGAACTGAAAAGACGCTTGACATCTGCTCCCATACTGGTACCACCAGATTTCTCCAAGGACTTTATTATCTATTGCGACGCCTCGCGACAAGGACTAGGTTGCATACTCATGCAAGATCATCAGGTAATTGCCTATGCTTCACGGCAATTACACCCACATGAGGAAAATTATCCCACACATGATCTAGAGCTTGCAGCTGTAGTCCATGCACTTAAAACCTGGCGACATTACCTTCTCGGTAATCGTTGCGAGATCTTCACTGATCACCAAAGTTTGAAATATATCTTCACCCAACCAGATTTGAATCTCAAGCAAAGACGTAGGGTCGAGTTGATCTCGGATTACGACTTAGGAATAACTTACACCCCAGGTAAAGCCAATGTCATGGCTGATGCGCTAAGCCGTAAGTCCTATTGTAACAACCTGATGTTACAACAAAGTCAACCACTTCTCCATGAGGAATTTCGTAAGCTTAATCTTCACATTGTTCCTCGAGGATTCCTATCCACCCTGGTGGCGAAACCTACCCTTATGGATCAAATCATAGCTGCCCAGAAGCGTGATAAGGGCATATCCCGGATTAAGGAAAACATCGCTAGCGGAGTTGCTAAATGTTTCTCCATGGATGAGCGAGGTGCTGTCTTTTTCGAGAACCGTTTGGTGGTTCCCAAGAAACAACATCTATGCCAGTTGATCCTTAAGGAAGCTCATGAATCCCCTCTCACCATTCATCCCGGTAGTACTAAAATGTATCAAGACCCACGCCAGAGGTTTTGGTGGACTAGGATGAAGAGAGAAATCGCTCAATACATTGCTAGCTGCGACGTCTGTCGTCGTGTTAAAGCAAAGCATCAACGGCCTGCTGGCACCCTTCAACCTTTGGCTATTCCTGAATGGAAATGGGATAAAATCAGTATGGATTTCATGACTGGGTTTCCCAGGACCAAGAGAGGGAATAATGCCATCTTCGTTGTGATCGACCGACTTTCCAAAGTAGCCCACTTTCTACCTGTTCGTGAGAGTATCACTGCTAGCCAGCTAGCTGATCTATACATCTCTCGAATAGTATCTCTTCATGGTGTTCCATTGGAAATTAACTCAGACCGTGGGAGTCTCTTCACCTCTCGATTTTGGGAAAGCTTCCAAAATACTATGGGAACTCGTCTCTCTTTTAGTACCGCCTTCCATCCTCAATCAAGTGGTCAAGTAGAGCGAGTCAATCAAATTCTGGAAGATATGCTCCGAGCTTCTGTTATCTCGTTCGGAATGAGTTGGGAGAAATGCCTTCCATTCGCGGAGTTTGCCTATAACAATAGTTATCAAGCTAGTTTGGGGAAAGCTCCTTTCGAAGTTCTCTATGGACGAAAATGTCGAACGCCTCTTAACTGGTCAAAAACTGGGGAAAGATAGCTCTTTGGCCCGGATATGATTCAGGAAGCAGAAGAGTAGGTTCGCGCTATTCGTGAGAAATTGAAAACAGCCCAATCTCGTCAAAAGAGTCAATATGATCGTAAACATAAACCTATGACTTATGAAGTCGACGAGAAGGCCTACCTTCGGGTTACTCCGTTAAAGGGAACCCATCGTTTTGGTATCAAAGGCAAATTGGCTCCTCGTTACATTGGACCCTTTCACATTCTTGCCAAATGAGGAGAAGTTGCCTACAAATTGGAACTACCTCCGCATCTTTCCAGAGTTCACGATGTCTTCACGTTTCACAACTCAGGCGTTGCTTCGTGGATCCTATCCGTGGAGTGGATCACGAAACGCTTGATCTACAAGATAACCTTTCTTATCGGGAATATCCCGTTTGTATCCTTGATCAAGCCGAGCGTACCACTCGACGTCATAATATCAAGTTTCTCAAGGTTCAATGGTCACACCATTCCGAGGAAGAAGCCAGTTGGGAAAGGGAGGATCGTCTTCGACTTGAGTACCCCACCTTCTTCCCGGAGGATCCTAAATCTCGGGACGAGATTCTTTTGAGTGGGGGTGAGTTGTCACACCCTAGCTAGTTCAAGCATTAGAATGTGCATCATGTTTAAATTCCTCTTAAATTTGAATTGGGGAAGACAGAACCCCCAACACACCCCCCCTTGGAAACAACTAGGGTTTACTAAAAATATTTTCAATGAATCTGAAATGCCCTTCTAAAAAGTTCACCCTCTTTGTCTTAGGTTAGAACCTCTGGCAAAATTGGTGCACAATTTTCTAGGTCAACAGAAGGTCATTGAATTAAATCATAAGTATTTGAATTTGGGCATTTAAATGCTATAAAATAATCTAAATGCTCAAATAATTCTGGGAATAAATGTTTCCTGTTGGAAATAATCTAAACAGAGGCCACATTTATTTTCAGGATTTTTGGAAATGTTTTAGTATTTTATTTAAAGCTAAATAGTTGCAGTTAAATAGAAAACAGAAACTAAATAAAAAAAGAGGAGAAAGAAGCCCACCTGGGCCTTACCTGTGCTGGCCCAGCAACCTGGCTCGGCCTAGCCTGCTGGCGCTGCCAGTCGTCGTCCTCCTCGCGCCAGAAGGATGCGGAGCGCGTGGCCGGCGCCCGCGGCCACACGCCGGCCACCTCCTGCTTCCGCCGACGCCCGGGAGACGCCCTGAAGTGCCATGCGACCCCCCACGTCTCCCTCTCGCACTCGCTCACTCTCCCCTTCGTCTCCCTCTCTCTCTCCCGCGACGGCCGAGCGCGTACCTCGCTGCCGATCGCCGTAGTTGCCACCACAGACACCCCCTCGCCCCCCCTCCGACGAGCCCATTAGCTCCGCCTCGACTCCCTCGTCCTCCCCACCGAGCCACGCATCGCCGGAGGCCCTGCATCGCCGCCTTCGCCCTCGTCTTCAACCTCAGGCACCCGAGCCATCTCCGGTCGAATTCGCCGCCGCCTGGACCTCCCCGAGCCCGCTGACCCCCTCTCCGACTCCGCTGTGAGCTCCTCTTCCTTTCCCCCTAGTTCCCGTGCTCGATTACGCCTCGTAGCCACCGCCCCCTCCGAGCCCGAGCGCTCCTCGCCGCCGGCCATGCCGCCGTCGTGGCTACAGCCATGCAAGCACGCGTCCGAGCGCCTCACCGTGCTCAGCGCAGCACCAGGGACCCGTAGCCACCACCAGTTCTTCCTCCCATGCACCGTAGCCTCGAAACCGACCTCGCCCGAACTCCGGCCGCCACCACGAGCTCGATTCCGGCGAGCTCGCTCCATCCCAGCTCCTCCCACTTGCCCCACTAGATGCGCACGAGCCCCAGCTACGCGTAGCACATCTCTGCCGTCGATTTGGTCACCGGAGGACCAAATCCGAAGCCCTCCGCCGTCTCGGGCCTCGCCGGCGTCGAGCCGCCGGCGAGTTGACCCAGTTTGACCCCTGGGTGGGCCCAGGAAGACCCCCCTGAGTCTATGACAGGTGGGGCCGGTTGGCTAACTAAATTAGGATTAGTCTTAATTAATTTTAATTAAATCAGTCACTGACATGTGGGCCCAGGCCCCACTGACAACTAATTAGTGTTAATCTAATTTTGCTAATTAGCTGAGAGGCTGACAGAAGGGGCCCACCAGTCAGGTTTGACCTGGGCTGGTGCCTTTGACCTGCTGACGTCACCCTGATGCAATGCTGACGCAGTAATTGATTTTCTGGATTTATTCTTATTCAGGAAATTCCAGAAAATAGTTCAAACTTCAAAAATTCATAGAAATTCAACCATAGCTCCAAATGAGATAAATTATATATGAAAAATTATCAGAAAAATTCAATCTATCCAACTGTAATGGTTTCATGCATGACAAAACAAGTTACCTTGCTGTTTAGGCAGAATAAGGAAAAGCACTATTAAGGCCATGTTTAATGAGCTAATATTTTAATCTTTGATTCAAATGAGTTCATTCCTTTCTAATATAACTTGCATTAGGCCAAGACACATTCATATTGCCATGTCATAGCATGCATCATATTGTTGCATATCGTCATGTGTTGATTGTATTACGATGTGTTCTTCGTGGTAGGTTCTGCCTCCGAGGATATCCATGAGTATCCAACTGAAGGGCAGTATCCCACTACCACTCCATCAGTCAAGCAACCATTGATCATTCCGATACAAACCCATGTTCTCGCTTCTGCTCTTGTTTACTGCATTAAGACAACGCGATTCAAACTGCTGTGTGCTACGGTAGTTGAAACCTTATCCTCTGCATGACCTGTCATTGCCACAGTAACTAGATGAAACCCACTAGCATGTGTAGGAGTTGATTGAGCCATTTATGTGATTCTTACCTTGCTATGCCTACTATGCTTAGAGTTGTGTCAGGTCTGGTTCATCTGGGAGATGGGCTAGAGTGAAATGCTTATGCCGGTAATGTGAGGGATGCGTTGAACATGTTTTGGTAAAGGTATCGATGAGAGGCCATGTAGGAGTACATGGTGGGTTGTTTCATTGAGGCCGTCCCTAAGCACTGAGATCTGTATGCGTGATTTAAGATTCAGCTACTACCACACATTGGGCCCTGAAATATGACCCCGCTCGACTTACTGACCCCTCTCGCCTCTGTCCAGGAGTTGCAACTAGTTTCTGGTCTTTGTAGGACACGTGTTGGCGACCGTGCGTAGCGCTGACCCTAGGGGTGGGCTATGTTGCGGTAGATACACCATGGCACGGTGTACCGAGTCACCCGTTTGGTGTCGCGGGAACCCTGTTCACATCGTTTGGGGCCGTTGAGGACACCCCGGCCGGATTTCCTTGCGGATGGAACCTGAATAGGCGATAAACCTGGACTAGAGACTTGTGAGGTTAGTCAGGTCGTGGTCTACACCCACGTCGGTTTTCGCTTGAAGTCTGCCGTGCACATGTCGTGTGCAGACGCTAAGTGGTGGAAACATGTGTGACGAAGTACACCCCTGCAGGGTATAAAACTATTCGAATAGCCGCGTCCGCGGTAAAGGACTACTTGGTTGCATATACAGTTCATAGACAAGTTAATGGATACTACTAAAAGACTCAAGATAAAGTGTGAGTACCGAGGATGGCCCTCTCGTAGGATGACGAGGGAGGATCCCCAGTGGAGTATTGTGTTGGTGAGTAGTGGACTCGTGTGCAAAACTATTTTACTGGTGAAGTTTCGTAGGATAGCTTAGCCAAGAGTCAAAGCTGGCTTGCTGCATCAACCCCACCGCCTTCTTGAGAATAAGCATGTATAGTAGGTTCTGATGTAAGACTTGCTGAGTACCTTTGTACTCATGTTTTGCTTATTTATTGTTTTCAGACGACAACACTGCCCCCTCCGATGGGTTCTATGTAGACCTTGACGTCGACGAGTGACTTGCCACCCAGGTGGTGACCCTGGCCATGGAGGGCCTATGTAGATAGACAGGCTTCGAGATGCCTTCTTTCTTTCTAGAGTCTGTACCCAGACTAGTTGCTTCCGCATGTGCTTGTATGTTTGTATGACTTGAGTGTCGGGTCATGTGACCCCTATCTGTATGAACATGTTATGTATGGCTCTCTGGAGCCTTTAAATAAAGTACTTGAGTTGTAGAGTTTTGTTGTGATGCCATGTTGTATGTACTCATATCAGGCATATTGTGTGTATGATTGAAATGCTTGGTATGAGTGGGATCCGACAATCTAGTTGTTTATCCTTGACAGCCTTTCTTATGGGGAAATGTAGTCTAGTGTTCCTCGAGCCATAGTAGTCCGCTACAGCCCGGTTCACCGGAGTCCTGCTAGCCCAGCACTACTGCTCAGGACACTTGACTGGCCGGCATGTGTTTCACTTCGTCCCTATGTCTGTCCCTTCGGGGAAATGTCACACGGTGACTTCCGGAGTCCTGCCTAGCCTGCTACAGCCCGGGGTTCCCCGGAGTCCTATTAGCCCAGTGCTACAGCCCGGAATCACTCGTTGATGACCGACATGTTCGATGTGATTCATGTATGCCTGTCTCCATAGGTCTGTGCCGCTTTTGGTTCACGACTAGCCATGTCGGCCCGGGTTCTCTGTCATATGGATGCTAGCGACACTGTCATATACGTGAGCCAAAAGGCGCAAACGGTCCCGAGCCATGGTAAGGCATCACCCGTGGGATACCGTGCGTGAGGCCGCAAAGTGATATGAGGTGTTACCGGCTAGATCGATGTGACTTGGAATCGTGGTCCTGACATCGGTGAGCCGCTGACCCGATTCCCCCTTGCCCCGTCATCCCTAGCATCCTGTAGCTGCCGTCCCCATGAGCTCCAAAGCTCGCCACCGTCAGGCCTTATCGCCGCCGCGGCCAGAGCTAGCTATTACCGCAACAGAGCACTACAACATGCTGAGCACGCCGTCAGGAGCCCGTAGCGCCCACCAGCTCTTACTCCCATGCACCATAGTGCCGAACCCGTCATTGCCCGAACTCCGGCCACCGCCTTGGAGCTCGCCGTCGTCGGCTCTGGCCACCATTGGCCCGGCCTCCACCACCACTCGACGCGCGCCTGCAAGAGTTCTCCAACGAGCCCAAGAACGGCCTCGTTTGTGCCCTGTGGGCGTTTTCCGAGCCGCGTCGCCGTCTCGGGCCTCGCCGGTGTCGAGTCGCCGGTGGGTTTGACCCACTTTGACCCCGGCTGGGGCCTCCCAGAGTCAATGACATGTGGGGCCGGCCCTAACTAGATTAGTTAGGTGTTAGTTAGTGTTAATCCCCTCGCTAAACTAACCCTGAGCCGCTGACATGTGGGCCTAGCTCTGCTGACATTTTTGTTAGAATTAGTCTAACCCTAATTAACCTAGTTAACTAACTGAGTCACTGACCTGTGGACCACACACGTCAGGTTTGACCTAGACCGAGTCGTTGACCTGCTGACGTCACTGTGAGGTCATGCTGACACAATAATTCCTTTCTGGAATTTAAATAAATCTTAAATGATTTATTATTTTCAGAAAATGCCCAAAACTTCTAAAAATTGTATAAAATCAACCGTAGCTCAGAATGAAATAATTTATATATGAAAAATGATCAGAAAAATCCAATCTATCCATCTATACCATTTTCATGCATGTTAGAAGAACTTATAGCTACTTTTTAGGACAAATCATGTAAATGGCATTTGAATTTCCACACATGGAGTTTGAATTTGAATCATGTATTCAAACCAACTTCATTTAAATCATAGCTGGATGCATTAGCTCAAATAACAGCATATTGCCATGTCATGATCATGCATCATATTGTGGCATTGCATTGATTGTGTTCTTTCTCAGTTGCCGGTGATTGTCCCCTCTCGATAGACGTGCTTCCAACGATGGGTTCGATGACACCGATGAAGAACTATAATATCTTCAGAAGTGCCAAGCAAGTAAAACCCCCTTGTTCATTCTAATACAATCCCACTCTCTCGCTCCTGCTCTCTTTTACTGCGTTAGGACAATAACGATTCATCTGTTACTTGCTGCGGTAGTTGAACCTTTATCCTCTGCATGACCTGTCATTGCCACAGTAAATAGATGAAACCCACTAGCATGAGTAGGAGTTGTTTGAGCGCTGATGTGCGTCCTCATTCATGCTTGTTTTTCATGCCTGCTATTGCTTAGAGTTGAGTCAGGTCTGATTCATCGGGGATGAATTAGGGGTGTGAGAACATGTCATGCTGTTGTGAGCTAAGCGTGTGAACACGATTTGGTAAAGGTATCGGTGAGAGGCCATGTAGGAATACATGGTGGGTTGTCTCATTGAAGCCATCCTTAGGAACTGAGTTCTGTGTTTGTGATCCATGAACACCTACTACCACGCATTGGAATGCTTAAGTCCCCCTCTTGACTTATTAATCAACCTGATCTCTATCCAGGAGTTGCAACTAGTTCCTGGTGTTTGTAGGTTGTGTTAGTAGTCTACCAAGTGGCACCTGGTACAGGTGGGCTTGGGACAGACTAGGCACAGTGGCAGGGTGTACCAAGTGGCACCCGGATGGTGGGCTTGGGAACCCTGCTCACATCGTTTGGGGCCGTGAGCGACTCCCCGGGCAGATCTCCTTGTGGATGGAACCCGAATAGGCGATAAACCTGGACTAGAGACTTGTTGGTTAGTCAGGTCGTGGCCGACTCCCTCGCCAGGCTTCCGCTTGAAGGTTGTCGAGATACACGATGTGTACATGGTGGTAAGTGGCGAGAGCGTGTGTGAAGAAGTACACCCCTGCAGGGTTATCATTATCTATTCGAATAGACGGATTCCTCGGATATGGAAACTTGGACCCCTTGCATAGTTCATAGACAAGTGTAAGTGGATACCCTAAAATGCGCAAGATAAGCGTGAGTGCTATGGATGGCGTTCTCGTAGGGAGACGGGAGCGGATCCATAGTGGTGTATTGATATGGTGAATATGTGGACTCGTGTGCGCCACCTCAAAGAGTTATTTGCAGTAGTAGTTCAGGTTAGCCACTGAGTCAAAGCTGGCTTGCTGCGGTCAAACTCCACAACCCCCTTTGTTGATACTGATGCATATGTAGCTAGTTCTGATTTAAGTCTTGCTGGGTACATTTGTACTCACGTTTGCTTAATTTATGTTTTTGTAGAGAGACTTCAGTCTCACTAGTAGTTCCGCATGGACTTCGACGTTTAGCTCGTTACCTCAGCTACGATCTTGTACCCTTGGGAGGGTCTTGTAGATAGTCAGGCTTCTCAGCCTTCTTCATTTGTAGTTGTCTGTACTCAGACAAGCTAAGCTTCCGCATGTGCTTGTTGCTTGTCTGCTCTGTATGTTGGGTCATGAGACCCATGTTTGTAATATCTCGCTCCTCGGAGCCTAATGAATAAATACTTTGAGTCGTAGAGATTTGTTGTGATGCCATGTTGTATTACACATATCGAGCATATTGTGTGTATGATTGAAATGCTTGGTATGTGTGGGATCCGACAACCTAGTTGTTTATCCTTGGCAGCCTCTCTTATGGGGAAATGTAGTCTTATGCTTCCATGAGCCATAGTAGTCCGCTACAGCCCGATTCACCAGAGTCCTCCTAGCCTAGCACTACTGCTCCGGAACACATGACTAGCCGGCATGTGATTCACTTTGTTCCTGTGTCTGTCCGTTCGGGGAAATGTCACGCGGTGACATCCGGAGTCCTGCCTAGCCTGCTACAGCCTAGTTCACCGGAGTCCTATTAGCCCAGTGCTACAGCCCGGATTCGCACGCTGCTGACCAACATGCTCGATGTTGATTCATGTATGCATGTCCCCGTAAGTTGGTGCCACTTTGGGTTCACGACTAGTCATGTCGACCCGGGTTCTCTGTCATATGGATGCTAGCGACACTATCATATACATGAGCCAAAAGGCGCAAACGGTCCCAGGCCATGGTAAGGCGACACCCGTGGGAATACCATGCGTGAGGCCGCAAAATGATATGAGGTGTTAACGGCTAGATCGATGTGACTTGGAATCGGGGTCCTGACAATGTGTGAATACATAGATAAACAGAGTGTAACTAGTTTGCCTCTACTTGACTAGCTCGTTGAATCAATGATGGTTATGTTTCCTAACCATAGACATGAGTTTTCATTTTATTAACGGGATCACATCATTAGAGAATGGTGTGATTGACTTGACCCATACTTTAGCTTAGCATGTTGATCGTTTAGTTTGTTGCTATTGCTTTCTCCATAACTATACATGTTCCTATGACTATGAGATCATGCAACTCCCGAATACCGGAGGAACACTTTGTGTGCTACCAAACGTCACAACGTAATTGGGTGATTATAAAGGTGCTCTACAGTTGTCTCCAATGTTGTTTGTTGAGTTGGCATGGATCAAGATTAGGACTTGTCACTCCGATTGTCGGAGAGGTATCTCTGGGCCCTCTCGATAATGTACATCACTATAAGCCTTGTAAGCAATGTAGCTAATGAGTTAGTTATGAGATGTAGCATTACGGAAGGAGTAAAGAGAATTGCGGGTAATGAGATTTAACTAGGTATTCAGATACCGACGATCGAATCTCAGGCAAGTAACATACCGATGACAAAGGGAACAATGTATATCATTATGCGGTTTGACCAATAAAGATCTTCATAGAATATGTAGGAATCAATATGAGCATCCAGGTTCCTCTATTGGTTATTGACCGGAGACATGTCTCTGTCGTGTCTACATAGTTCTCGAACCCGTAGGGTCTGCACGCTTAACGTTCGGTGATGATCGGTGTTAAGAGTTTATGTGTTTTGATGTACCGAAGGTAGTTCGGAGTCCCGGATTTGATCGCGGACATGATGAGGAGTCTCGAAATGGTCGAGACTTAAAGAACAATATATTGGAAGCCTATGTTTGGACATCAGAATGGTTCCGGTTGAAATCGGGAGTATACCGGGGTACATGGAGGTTACCGGAACCCCTGGGAGGTATATGGGCCTTATTGAGACTTAGTGGAAGAGAGGGGTAAGAAGCAACAGAGGGGGCGCCCCCCCCCCAAGCCCAATCCGTATTGGGAAGGGCGGCGGCCCCCCTTTCCTTCCTTCTTCCCTCTCCTTCCTTCTCTCCTAGAACGAACAAAGGGAAGGGGGAATCCTACTCCCGGTGAGAGTAGGACTCCTTGCGGCGCGCCTAGAGAGCCCGACCCCCTCCCCCTCCTCCACTCCTTTACATACGAGGGAAAAGGGCACCCCATAGACACACAAGTTGATCATTGATCTTTAGCCATGTGCGATGCCCCCCTCCACCGTAATCCACTCGGTAATATCATAGCGGTGCTTAGGCGAAGCCCTGTTTCGGTAGCAACATCATCACCGTCATCATGCCGTCGTGCTGACAAAGCTCTCCCTCGAAGCTCTACTAGATCATGATATCATGGGACATCACCGAGCCGAACGTGTGCAGATCGCGGAGGTGCTGTATCTTCAGTACTAGATCGGTCAACCGTGAAGACATACGACTACATCAACCGCGTTGTCATAACGCTCCTGCTTACGGTCTAGGAGGGTACGTAGACGATACTCTCCCCTCTCGTTGCTATGCATAACCATGATCTTGCGTGTGCGTAGGAATTTTTTTGAAATTACTGTGTTCCCCAATAGTGGCATCTGAGCCAGGTTTATGCGTAGATGTTATATGCACGAGTAGAACACACATGAGTTGTGGGCGTGGGTATATACATATTGCTTGCCGTCACTAGTTGATTCTTGATTCAACGGCATTGTTGGATGAAGCGGCCCAGACCGACATTACGCGTACGCTTACGCGAGACTGCTTCTACCGACGTGCTTCGCACACAGGTGGCTAGTGGGTGTCTATTTCTCTAGCTTTAGTTGAATCGCATTAAATGAACAGGGTTCTTTCTGAAGATCAAAAAGCAATCACTATACCGTGTTGTGATTCTGATGCGTAGGTAAGAACGGTTCTTGCTCAGCCCGTAGCAGCCATGTAAAACTTGCAACAACAAAGTAGAGGACGTCTAACTTGTTTTTGCAAGGCATGTTGTGATGTGATATGGTCAAGACATGATGCTAAATTTTATTTTACGAGATGATCATGTTTTCTAACACAGTTATCAGCAACTGGCAGGAGCCATATGGTTGTCGCTTTATTGTATGAAATGCAATCGCCAAGTCATTGCTTTACTTTATCACTAAGCGATAGCGATAGTCATAGAAGCAATAGTTGGCGAGATGACAACAATGCTTCGATGGAGATCAAGGTGTCAAGCCGGTGACGATGGTGATCATGACGGTGCTTTGGAGATGGAGATCAAAGGAACAAGATGATGATGGCCATAACATATAACTTGTATTGATTGCATGTGATGTTCATCCTTTATGCATCTTATTTTGCTTAGTTCGGCGGTAGCATTATAAGATGATCTCTCACTAAATTTCAAGGTATAAGTGTTCTCCCTGAGTATGCACCGTTGATACAGTTCGTCGTGCCGAGACACCACGCGATGATCGGGTGTGATAAGCTCTACGTTCACATACAATGGGTGCAAGCCAGTTTTGCACACGCGGAATATTAGGGTTAAACATGAAGAGCCTAGCATATGCAGATATGGCCTCGGAACACTGGAGACCAAAAGGTCAATCATGAATCATATAGTAGATATGATAAATATAGTGATGTTCACCATTGAAAACTACTCCATCTCACGTGATGATCGGACATGTTTTAGTTGATATGGATCACGTGATCACTTAGATGATTAGGCAAATGTCTATCAAAGCAGGAGTTCTTAAGTAATTTGATAAATTGAAGTATAATTTATCATGAACTTAGTACCTGATAGTATTTTGCATGTCTATGTTGTTGTAGATAGATGGCCCATGCTGTTGTTCCTTTGAATTTTAATGCGTTCCTAGAGAAAGCTAAGTTGAAATATGATGGTAGCAACTACATAGACTGGGTCCGTAACTTGAGGATTATCCTCATTGCTGCACAGAAGAATTATGTCCTCGAAGCACCACTAGGTGACAAACCCGCTGCAGGAGCAACGCCAGATGTTATGAACACCTGGCAGAGCAAAGCTGAAGACTACTCGATAGTTCAGTGTGCCATGATTTACGGCTTAGAACCAGGACTTCAACGATGTTTTGAACGTCATGGAGCATATGAGATGTTCCAGGAGTTGAAGTTAATACTTCAAGCAAATGCCCGGATTGTGATATATGAAGTATCCAACAAGTTCTACAGCTGCAAGAAGGAGTAGAATAGTTCTGTCAGTGAACATATACTCAGAATGTCTGGGTACCACAACCACTTGACTCAACTGGGAGTTAATCTTCCTGATGATAGTGTCATTGCCAGAGTTCTTCAATCACTTCCACCAAGCTACAAGAGCTTCATGATGAACTATAATATGCAAGGGATGGATAAGACGATTCATGAGCTCTTCGCAATGCTAAAGGCTGCAGAGGTAGAAATCAAGAAGGAGCATCAAGTGTTGATGGTCAACAGGACCGCCAGTTTCAAGGAAAAGGGTAAAGTGAAGAAGGGGAACTTCGAGAAGAACAGCAAGCCAGTTGCTGCTCAAGTGAAGAAACCCAAGTCTGGAGCTAAGCCTGAGACTGAGTGCTTCTAGTGCAAAGGAACTGGTCACTGGAAGCGGAATAGCCCCAAGTATTTGGCGGAGAAGAAGGATGGCAAAGTGAAAGGTATATTTGATATACATGTTATTGATGTGTACCTTACTAATGCTCGCAGTAGTGCCTGGGTATTTGATACTGGTTTAGTTGCTCACATTTGAACTCGAAACAGGGGCTACGAATTATGTCAAGATTGACTAAGGACGAGTCGACGATGTGCGTGGGAAATGGTTCCAAAGTCAATGTGATCGCCATCGGCACGCTACCTCTACATCTACCTTTGGGATTAGTTTTAGACCTGAATAATTGTTATTTTGTGCCAGCATTGAGCATGAACATTATATCTGGATCTTGTTTGATGCGAGACGGTTATTCATTTAAATTAGAGAATAATGGTTGTTCTATTTATATGAGTAATATCTTTTATGGTGATGCACCCTTGATGAGTGGTCTATTTTTACTAAATCTTGATAATAGTGATACAGATATTCATAGTATTGAAGCCAAAAGATGCAGAGTTGATAATGATAATGCAACTTATTTGTGGCACTACCGTTTAGGACATATTGGTGTAAAGCGCATGAAGAAACTCCATTATGATGGACTTCTGGAATCACTTGATTATGAATCACTTGGTACTTGCGAACCATGCCTCGTGGGAAAGATGACTAAAACTCCGTTCTCCGGAGCAATGGAGCGAGCAACAGTGTTATTGGAAATCATACATACTGATGTATGTGGTCCAATGAACATTGAAGCTCACGCGGATATCGTTATTTTCTCACCTTCACAGATGATTTGAGTAGATATGGGTATATCTACTTGATGAAGCATAAGTCTGAAACATTTGAAAAGTTGAAAGAATTTCAGAGTGAAGTGGAAAATCATCGTATCAAGAAAATAAAGTTTCTTTGATCTGATCATGGAGGCGAATATCTGAGTTATGAGTTTGGACTTCATTTGAAACAATGCGGAATAGTTTCGCAACTCACTCCACCTGGAACACCACAGCGTAATGGTGTGTCCGAACGTCGTAATCTTACTTTACTAGATATGGTGCGATCTATGATGTCTCTCACTGATTTACCGCTATCATTTTGGGGTTATGCTTTAGAGACAGCTGCATTCACATTAAATAGGGCACCATCTAAATCCGTCGAGACGACACCTTATGAATTGTGGTTTGGCAAGAAACCCAAGTTGTCGTTTCTTAAAGTTTGGGGCTGCGATGTTTATGTGAAAAAGCTTCAACCTTATAAGCTCGAACACAAATCGAAGAAATGTGTCTTCATAGGATACCCAAAGGAGACTGTTGGGTACACCTTCTATCACAGATCATAAGGCAAGATATTCGTTACTAAGAATGGATCCTTTATAGAGAATGAGTTTCTATCGAAAGAAGTGAGTGGGAGGAAAGTAGAACTTGACGAGGTAATTGTACCTTCTCCCTTATTGGAAAGTAGTTCATCACAGAAATCAGTTCAAGTGATTCCTACACCGGTAAGTGAGGAAGCTAATGACGATGATGATCATGAAACTTCTGATCAAGTTACTACCGTACCTCATAGGTCAACCAGAGTAAGTTCCGCACCAGAGTGGTATGGTAATCCCGTTCTGGAAGTCATGTTACTTGGCCATGACGAACCTACGAACTATGAAGAAGCGATGATGAGCCCAGATTCCGCAAAATGGCTTGAAGCCATGAAATCTGAGATGGGATCCATGTATGAGAACAAAGTGTGGACTTTGGTTGACTTGTCCGATGATCGGCAGGCCATAGAGAATAAATGGATCTTCAAGAAGAAGACTGACGCTGACGGTAATGTTATTATCTACAAAGCTTGACTTGTTGCAAAAGGTTTTCGACAAGTTCAAGGAGTTGACTATGATGAGACCTTCTCACCCATAGCGATGCTTAAGTCCGTCCGAATCATGTTAGCAATTTCCGCATTTTATGATTATGAAATTTGGTAAATGGATGTCAAAACTGCATTCCTTACTGGATACCTTAAAGAAAAGTTGTATATGATGCAACCAGAAGGTTTTGTCAATCCAAAAGGTGCTAACAAAGTCTGCAAGCTCCAGTGATCCCTTTATGGATTGGTGCAAGCCTCTCGGAGTTGGAATATAAGCTTTGATAGTGTGATCAAAGCATATGGTTCATACGGACATTTGGAGAAGCCTGTATTTACAAGAAAGTGAGTGGGCGCTCCGTAGCATTTCTGATATTATATGTAGATGACATATTGTTGATCGGAAATGATACTGAATTTCTGAATAGCATAAAAGGATACTTGAATAAGAATTTTTCAATGAAAGACCTCGGTGAAGCTGCTTATATATTGAGCATCAAGATCTATAAAGATAGATCAAGATGCTTGATTGGACTTTCACAAAGGACATACCTTAATAAAGTTTTTAAGAAGTTCAAAATGGATCAGGCAGAGAAAGGGTTCTTGCCTATATTACAAGGTGTGAAGTTGAGTCAGACTCAATGCCCGACCACTGCAGAATATAGAGAGAAAATGAAAGGTGTTCCCTATGCTTCAGCCATAGGCTCTATCATGTATGCAATGATGTGTACCAGACCTAATGTGCGCCTTCCTATAAGTTTAGAAGGGAGGTACCAAAGTAATCCAGGAGTGGATCACTAGACATCGGTCAAGAACATCCTGAAATACCTGAAAAGGACTAAGGATATCTTTCTTGTATATGGAGGTGACAAAGAGCTCGTCATAAACGGTTACGTTGATGCAAGCTTTGACACTGATCCCTATGACTCTAAGTCACAATCCGGATACGTGTTTTTATTAAATGGTGAAGCTATAAGTTGGTACAATTCCAAGCAGAGCATCGTGGTGGGATCTACGTGTGAAGCGGAATACATAGCTGCTTCAGAAGCTGCAAATGAAGGAGTCTGGATGAAGGAGTTCATATCCGATCTAGGTGTCATACCTAGTGCATCGGGTCCAATGAAAATCTTTTGTGACAATACTGGTGCAATTGCCTTGGCAAAGGAATTCAGATTTCACAAGAGAACCAAGCACATCAAGAGACGCTTCAATTCCAACCACGATCAAGTCAAGGAGGGAGACATAGAGATTTGCAAGATACATACGGATCTGAATGTTGCAGACCCGTTGACTAAGCCTCTCTCACGAGCAAAACATGATCAGCACCAAGACTCCATGGGTGTTAGAATCATTACAATGTAATCTAGATTATTGACTCTAGTGCAAGTGGGAGACTGAAGGAAATATGCCCTAGAGGCAATAATAAAGTTGTTACTATTTTTCCTTATATCATGATATTTTTTATTAATCATGCTAGAATTGTATTAACCGGAAACTTAGTACATGTCTGGTTACATAGACAAACATAGTGTCACTAGTTTGCCTATACTTGACAAGCTCGTTGAATCAATGATGGTTATGTTTCCTAACCATAGACATGAGTTGTCATTTGATTAATGGGATCACATCATTAGAGAATGATGTGATTGACTTGACCCATCCATTTGCTTAGCATGATGATCGTTTAGTTTATTGCTATAGCTTTCTCCATAACTATACATGTTCCTATGACTATCAGATCATGCAACTCCCAAATACCAGAGGAACACTTTGTGTGCTACCAAACATCACAACGTAATTGGGTGATTATAAAGGTGCTCTATATGTGTCTCTGATGGTGTTTGTTGAGTTGGCATGGATCAAGATTAGGATTTGTCACTCCGATTGTCGGAGAGGTATCTCTGGCCCTCTCGGTAATGTACATCACTATAAGCCTTGCAAGCTATGTAGCTAATGAGTTAGTTACGGGATGTAGCATTACGGAACGAGTAAATAGACTTGTCGGTAACGAGATTGAACTAGGTATTGAGATACCGACGATCGAATCTCGCGCAAGTAACATACCGATGACAAAGGGAACAATGTATATCGTTATGCGGTTTGACCGATAAAGATCTTCATAGAATATGTAGGAACCAATATGAGCATCCAGGTTCCGCTATTGGTTATTGATTGGAGACATGTCTCTGTCGTGTCTACATAGTTCTCGAACCCGTAGGGTTCGCACGCTTAACGTTCGGTGACGATCGATATTAAGAGTTTATGTGTTTTGATGTACCGAAGGTAGTTCGGAGTCCTGGATTTGATGCGGACATGACGAGGAGTCTCGAAATGGTCGAGACTTAAAGATCAATATATTGGAAGCCTATGTTTGGACATCAGAATGTTTCCGGTTGAAATCGGGAGTATACCAGAGTACAGGGAGGTTACCGGAACCCCCTGGGAGGTATATGGGCCTTATTGGGCCTTAGTGGAAGAGAGGGGTAAGAAGCAACAGAGGGGGCGCTCCCCCCCCCCAAGCACAATCCAAATTGGGAAGGGCAGCGCCCCCCCTTTCCTTCCTTCTTCCCTCTCCTTCCTTCTCTCCTAGAACGAACAAAGGGAAGGGGGGAATCCTACTGCCGCTGGGAGTAGGACTCCTTGCGGCGCCCCTAGAGAGCCCGGCCCCCTCCCCCTCCTCCACTCCTTTATATATGGGGGTGGAGGGCACCCCATAGACACACAAGTTGATCATTGATCTTTAGCCATGTGCGGTGCCCCCTCCACCATAATCCACCTCGGTAATATCGTAGCGGTGCTTAGGAGAAGCCCTGTTCCGGCAGCAACATCATCACCACCATCACGCCGTCGTGCTGATGAAGCTCTCCTTCTAAGCTCTACTGGATCATGAGTTCACGGGACGTCACCGAGCCAAACATGTGCAGATCACGGAGGTGTTGTATCTTCGGTACTAGATCGGTCGATCGTGAAGACGTACGACTACATCAACCGCATTGTCATAACGCTTCCGCTTACGGTCTACGAGGGTACGTGGACGATACTCTCCCCTCTCGTTGCTATGCATCACCATGATCTTGCGTGTATGTAGGAATTTTTTTGAAATTACTGTGTTCCGCAACACAAGGTGCCTTTTCATCACCCGGCAGTGAAGTACTCGATCGCCTGGACCTCGTGCACCCCTTTGTAGGAGTTGCACAGTTCGGGCCTTGAACACACATCGAGAGCTGGCGGGGCTTGGGTGGCCGTTTGTAGGTGCTGGTCAAGTTGCGGATGAACACTTCGGTGAAATCAACCTAGCTGTCGACGCAGTAGGGCTTGAGGCTGTTAAGCCATGTCCAGGCCGTGCCCTGGAGCATGAGTCGAACGTACTTCATGGCAATGCGCTTGTTGTCGTTTGCTGTGCTGACGGCTGTGGAGTAGTCCACTAGCCAATCCTCTGGCTTCACAGAGCCGTTGTACTTGGGCGTGTCTCTTGGGAGCGAGAACCCCTTGGGGAAGGGCTCGTCGCGAATGCGGGGGCCGAAACAAGGCAGGCCCATTGTGTCTTCTTCTTCTAGCGCCATGGATCGCGCCAAGCGATCAATCCGGTGGCGGACGTCGTTTTCTCTGACTCCTCGACGGCCTAGGCGGTCGCCGAGTGTCGGTTGGTCAACAGGCAGTGGGGTAGCGCGCCTCTCCCTTTGAGGAGGCGGAGGAGGCGGATAGTCATCCCATTGTTCCACTGCCTGTGGGCGGCTGTCTTGGTCACGCTTGATGGTGATGCATGTCCGGCTGCGGCTGGCAGCCAGCTCCTTGTCTCGTCTGTTGCGGACGCCACCTGTCGGCGTCCGGGAAGTCGCGCCACACTCTTGGCGAAGGGGTGGGTTCTCAACCTGTTGTTCGGGCTCTTCTGCATGGCAGCCGGGTTCTTGTTACGCGGCCGCCGCGTCGATAAGCTGCTGAATGCACTCTGTCATGTAGCGATGCTCATCGCCCTCCAGGTGGTCCAGCTCATCTGTTGCCGCCTGGCAGCACGTATGTTCTCCATGGGTGTGGCGTAGACAGGGCTATATACTCCAAACATGCTGGCGACGGCGCCGCCTCGCTGTCGGACCATGCCCACACGGCTGGGCCCGCCGGCAGTCGTTGTTCCGCTAACAGCATGGTCGACCTAGCGTTGGAAGGCCTCGGAGAGGCGTCTCATGGTAGCCAGCTTCTCGGCGTTTTCAACGAGCGAGACATGGCAGGCCTCCAGCATCTCGGCGTCGGCGTCTGCCACAATGGGTGTGGATTGGTCCCGCATTGCCGCCTGCAATGGGTCCTGGCCGGCTCCTCCGGAAGCCCCATCATGGATGATGACAAGCACCTCCGTGATGGTGCTGCCACCGCCCTCCGTGCGAGGCGGCGGGTCATCGATGACCACCACATTGGTGGGGATGGAGTCGATGGAAGCCATGACAGTGTCGACAAGCAGTGGGTCGGTGGAGCCAACCGACTCTAGGTCTGTGGCGGGCTCGTTGGCGATGTGGAGCTTGCCAAGGAGGTCGATGAAGCAGCTCTCGGAGCTGGCTACTCCCACGTCGGGCACGGGCTCGTTGGAGAGGCGGATCTCACCAACAAGATAGGTGAGGCTAGCTGCCGGGCAAGCGACTTCCGTGCAATGCAGCGTGTCGGCGCAAATGCGATCAGGCGTGCTGGGCTGGTTGCGCTAGTTAGGGAGGAACAAGGTTCCCGTCCAGAACAGATCTCTGGATGACGGTGCACCATGCTCCACGGTGGGCGCCAAATGTCGGGGGTGTCATGCGACATATGCCAAAGGATGGCTTATCATGGTGGGGGATAGTAAGATGCCAATGGTGCCAGGAAACGGGATGAGGCATAGACACGTACGTCGGTGAACTTTACCCAGGTTCGGGTTCTCCTAGGAGATAGCACCCCTAGTCCTGCTCTGCGGGGTCTCCGCATGATCACTCACGCAACAATGGTGGCTACAAGCTTGCTCCTTGAGTTGTTTCTCTAGAGGGGGAAGAAGAACAAGGCTACCCCTAGCTTCCTCTCTCTATGGGTGTGTGTGTGGACTAAAGTCTGAACCCTTTGCATGGGTGCCCTAGGGGGTTTATATAGGCCTACCCCCAGGGATACAACGGTAATATTGCCGGGTGTCAGACCCGGCTGTCAGTGTCTATGGTCGTCGGCTTCTCCGCCGGCCGCTGGGGCCCACCGCCTGCTGGGTCCCTCCGGCTGTCTAGTACTTCGCCGACAGGCCGTGCCCGCCGCTTGTGGGTCCTGCTGGCAGCTTAACACTATGGCGATGCCATTGATGATGTGTGATTTGTCGAGGAAGGTGTGGCTACAGTGCCGCCGCCTGGAGGGCGGTCACTGTACCCACTCCTCGTCTCTTCTGATTAATGGCGCCAGACTTTGAGGGAAGGGGAGGGCCGCCTGCAACGAGTCGGCCTCCCCTCGTGCCGACTGGTTGAGGCTTGCCGCCTTCTGGCTTCTCATGGATAGGTAGAGCCCGCCGCCTGCGGGCCGTACTGACAGTCCGTAGTGGGGGCATGGCCTTCTCTACCATGAGTGATGTCATGGGCTGCGTGGCAACAGTGCCGCGCCAGACGGGGAAGTCTGTCCGATATGCTGCACTGTGGCCATGCTCCGCCCTGAATTCGGGGGTGGTAGACGGTACTGTAGCCATACCCGTCCCGTCGCCATAATGTGTTGCAAACTTTGAGGGCATGAGGGGCCGCCTTCTAGGAGCTAGTCTCTCCGTAGGCCGCTTGCCAGGGGTCGGCCCATCTCATGGCTTTCTTCTGAAGAGCGCCGCCCTCTGGCAGCCGGCCGCCTCTACCAGCCTTCCCCGAGAAATCGGTACTTCGTCCTTGGGGCTTGAGGGGCGCAGCCGGCCCCGATGTCTTGAATCACCATGGGGAGAAGATGGGGCTACCTGTGGTCGTTTACTCTGACACCAAGTCAAATAATAATTTTATAAAACAATAAATAAAAAATGTTCCTTTGGTTGAAAATATTCACTACAAAATTTTCATGCATTAATAGTTATTTTTGGAGATGTTGACAATGCCCCTGGAAGTTATAATAGTGGATCAACATCAAATCAATTAACCTTTTCAATTTCTAAAAATATTTATATTTACCAAATGCTCTCAAAAAATTTGTATAACACCACAACATTGCCTAGAGTTTATATGCCAAGTTTCATAGTAATTAAAATCATTTAGTAGTCAAATTAAGTGTAAAACATAGGAGAAAATACAAAACAGAAAATACAAAAAGAATAAAAAAAGGACCTAAACTACTGTGCGGCTGGGGTCACTGCAGCTACAGTGCATTCGGCCCAGCCCACTAGGGACTTTCCCCTAGCTCACGCTACTGAGGCAGAGGAGGGCGTGACACACATCCAGGGTACCATGGCCAAGGATGGCCACCACATGGCCGCTCGGCCTATAATGTTGCTCGCCCTCGCCCCCTCCCCGAAACCCTAACCTATGCTCGACCAGGCCTCCTTCTACCCCCTTTTACCCCTCTCTTCTTCGGCTCAAAATGAGCTCGAGAACTCGCACAGTGACCGCACTCATTGCCGTTGTTGCTGCAGCCACCGTCATCACCGTCGCTCGGGAGTACGTCAATGATGTCAGCCATGGTCGATATCATCCGTTCTGGGCGTCGCATCATCCTGGGGTTCTTCGTCGGGCCGCCGCCATCTTGTCGTCGATTCGCACCATCCCGACCGTGTCCCCGGGTCCGTGGTGAGATCCTCCCCTGAATCCCCCTTACCCCCCTCGATCTTGTCACCGTATGATGCCGTCACAACCGCGCCCGGAGATTCCTGTGCGTGCACGGTCGCTGCGCTTCCGTCGTGTCCTGGCCGCCCCGGGGCACTCCCTGGCGGTGCTCCACATGCGCTTGTCGCCCCGCGCCCACCCGCGCTGCTGCTAGCTACCTACTGCTGCTTCGATGCCGCTGCCGCTAGCTGTTGTCACTGCCGACCCCTGTAGCCGCTACTGCCCCTGTCGCTGCCACACTTTCGCCACTGGCTGTCGCTAGCCCTCGCCGTTGGTTGCTGCTACCTGCCTGCAAGTGCGGTCGGCGGCTCCGGTTGCACCCAGGACATCTTCGGCCACACCCAGGACACTCCTGGTGGTGCGTGCACACCAACTGGCTTGCTCTCTGGATGAGGCTGACCCAATCTAGGTTAGGTAGATATTTAGTGGTTAGGCTAATTGTCGGTGGCAAACAACACCTATGGGGTCACTGGGATCCCTTCTATAGTTGGCGGGCGCGGGGTTGTGCAAATAGCAGGTCTGGCGGTTAGCACACAAATCGTATACCTAGGTTCGGGCTGCGGAGACACGTAAAACCCTAGTCCTACTTTGATGTATATTTTGGGTGTTCTTGTGTTCTTGAACTAGCTGCAACATCTCTCTAGTCCAAAAGATCTGAATCCCTCTGTAGTACGCCTCCGGCCTCCTTTTATAGACAAAAGGGTCGCCACAGTGGCACACAGGAGGTCGAAAGGTGTACAAGGGCTCAGTCTATCCCCTGGCACCGTCGGACAAACACATTTAATGCGCTGTCGACGTGCCCCTCTCGCTTTATTGGGGACGACAAAGAAGCTCGTCCCAGCTGTCATCGCCTCGCCTGGCTCCGACGCGCGTCCAAGCAGACGAGGCATTGCAGCACCATGTTGGCTGGCTGCTGGGCTGGCGCGGTGGTGGAGCTTTCACGAAGATCTGCATGCCACCCCGCAGGTTCTTGCTGAGTTGGTGTAGAGGCCACGCGCTGTCACGCGGATGCCTGCCCAGCTGGTCAAGTTGGCAGCTGTATGGGACCGGCGGTGGAGACTTGGCAGACGCGGGCCTAGCTGCGGCCCCGCAGGTGTCCTCGGCAAGGGTCTTGCCGAGGGCCCGTCAAGGGTCTCGCTGCGGCACCGCGGTCATCCCCGGCAAGGATCTTGCCGGGGGTCTCGTGGATTCACTTACCAAAGATCTCGCCAAGGATCGCCGTCTTCAGGATCTCATCTGATCTTGTGTATTTATGATCTCTACAAAGATCTGCATGCCACCAATGAGGTGCCTCCCGAGCCTTGTTTCCAACTTGGTTGGTGGCATTGGAAACCCTTGGGCTCAAGGGTGGTGCGCTCCGCTGGCGTCAGGCAAGTTTCCCCGGCAAGGATCTTGTCAGGGCTGCTAAAACCACCCCGGCAAGGGTCTTGCCGGGGGAGTCCACCTCGCCCTCTTGCTCTCTTTGCCTCTCTGGTCTTGGCGTTGCCATGGTCGTCTTGTGTTCTGGGTTCCCTCCCCTGTCCTGCTTAGTGTGGCCGTGGGCGCGGCTCTGACTGCCCGTGCACAAGTAAAGGGGTGCAAAAGGAGAGCCCCTACTTTTGTACACCGACACTAATTAGTGGTTAGGAGACTACCCACATTTTGAGTAACATAAGTGATAACATCACACTTCTCTAGGCAAAATAGATGATGTGGCATGGGATAACATAGCTAGTTACTGTAATATCACACATATCAAGAAAAGATGAGTCTACAGCCTAATAAATGAAGTGATGCAAGACACAACACATATGTTACTACCCACTATGAAGGTAGTCACATAGACTAGTAACATGTGCATGTTACTACTCTAAGTTACTCCCCACTGTGACTAGTCGGAGTAGTACCTATGACGTGTGGACCCTACTGGTAGTTCTTTTAAAATCAAATATATTAAGTACATCTAAGCCTATGACAAATAGGACCCTCTGGGCCCCTTTGACTAGTCAAAGTCTCCAATTGACTGCTGACTGGGCAGTCAACTAGGACCCATTTTCAGTCTTTGTGTGCACTTCACTGGGTGTACATAGCATTTTAAATTTAAAAGAATTTCGATTTAGTAATAATTCTAGATAATCTTTTAATGTTCGAAAAATCGTGCAAAATAATCTATAACTCGGATGAAAATAACATATATATGAAAATTGCCAGAAAAATACAACGAATCCGAATGTGCCCTCCACATACCTGCCACAAGCGTCCAACAATGTAAACATGGAACCTTCCCCTCTGGTTCGTCTATTCGATAAATTCCTGGAGCCAGGAAAATGTTCCCGAATATTTTCCCGCTCCGTCTGTAACGTGTAGCGCTGCGTTAGTTCACCATACCACAACGTATTGCCATGTCATGCTTTGTGATGCTTTTGATAGCTCTGTTATTTATTGTGTTTCCCCTCTATTGCTTCTTTTCTGGTAGGCCCCCGAGACCATTGTTGATCCGGTGATCGACTACTTCATGGTCGAGGGTCAGTATATGCCTGCAAAGCTTCCAGGTAGGAAAAAAACCCTTGACCATTCCTATATTGCTCATTCCTTCTGTTTCATGCTTGCATTAGAGTTTGCTACTGTATTTGATTCCTACTATTCTGGTGCATTGCCTGATTTTGTAACCTGCTATTGCTACCTTACCTATTATCTTATATGCTTAGTATAGGTTGGTTGGTGATCCATCAATGACCCTCACTTTGTCATGTTGCCCTCGCTTTACTACCTGATGACTCGATCAATGTGATCGATATGCAGAGACTGACACATCACCGCACCCCATTAGTTGTATGACTCTGCAGAGTTAATATCGAGTGCCAAGGGTGATACCTCGTAATGCACTCTAATAATATCACTATAGTGTAGCTAATCACTCATGGATTTCGAAGGGTGATTCCTCCTTCACCATTCCCGATAATGATTCTGTCATGCAACACCTCAAGTGTGAACCCTCGAGGGTGATTTCTCCAAGTTCACCTTGACAATTAGACCAAGTGGAATCCATTGAGGGTGATTCCTCGGATTTCCCCCTTGATATTATAGACGCACGGTTACCTTGACTTTACCTCAGAACAATGTTGAAGTCAGGTCGGCCTCAAGGGGTACCCGCGTGAGAAATGTGATGTCGGGTTGACCATGAGGGTACCTGCGTGTGACTCCCCAAGAACGATGCTCCAGATGCCTTCCATGTTTTGTGTATTAGCTCTGTTATTTATTTGTTTGCTGCATTTCATCACATCATCTTCGCATCATGCGCATTGCACCGGCACTCCGTTGTCGTCATGTTTTCAAAACTTGCATACGCTCGGGTCTCCCAGTTCCTTCTATGGTCCGTTCTGAGCCCAACACACTCGCACGCGCCCATGGCACACCCTAAATATTATTTTAGAAGTGGCCGTAATATATTCTCAGACTGGGATGAAAGTTGGTGTGCGGTGTTTATATGTTGTCAGTAGGCCGCTTGCCAAATTTCATCGCATTCGGAGTTTGTTTGATGCCCCAACGGATAACTATAGCCGCAATATAGTTGGTCTATGCGTCGGATGTTTTCGGTCTTTGGAAACTATCGCCGGGCCTCTCTCTCACCTATCTTCTCAGCCCACCAACCCCTCACCTAGACCCCTTCGCTCCGGACCGTTAGATCGTGATCAGAGGGCTCCGAGACGGCCTCAAACCCCCTAACCGTAGCTTTCCCTATATAAATCCCTTCCCCTTCCAAATTTGGCCATCCCTAGGCCTCCAACTACCTCTAGCCCCCCTCCTCAGATTCCGCGTGCGGCCGCTGCCCCGAGAGCCACTTGTCATGCCGCCACCCACCGAGCCGCCACCTAAGGCGTCTCCCCGGCCAACCGGGGGCTCCCACGTCGCCAAGCCGCCGCTCCCCCTCTAATCCATGGCCTCCATGCGTCCCCTCCGCACCTCCCAGCCTCCCTGCGCCCCGCAGGGACCGGATCGGGACCACAAGGGACCGAATCGCCCCGCCGTTGTGCGCCCGAGCGTGCTCGCTCGCCCGCTCGTACGCCTCCTCCCGCTAGAGCCCCACGCCGCCTCGCGCTTTGCCTCCATCCTGCCGGCCATCGGAGTGCCTCCGCCGGCGACCTCCACCTCAGGCCATAGCTCCGTCGTTCCTGCCTCTTCTCTCTCTCTTCTCCTCCTACCACTCACCTCTCGCTCTCTCTCGCAGGTGATGCCCCCTCCTTGGTCGCTGCTGTTGCCGCCAGATCCGGTGGACCTCGCGTAACCAGGCACCACCGGCATCAGGAACGGGTCCCCTGGGTCCAGATCCGCCTAGATCCGGTGTGGCCGCACATCCCGAGCTCCTCCCCAGTGCCTCCCCACGCCATGCCGCTTTGGTCATTGACTATGTGCTCTCCAGGAGGGAGACGATCGGACAGCGACAAACCAAGCGTCGGCCATCTCCAATGCTGGCCCGTTGGTCTGCTGGCCGGGCCCTGCCACTAGCCCAGCTTCATCCTCAACCCCGGCCCAACCGCGACCCCGAGCTAGCTCGCAGCCCCGCCGACCTGCTAGATCGCCCTGGGACGCAACCCACAGGGTGAGCTGCCCCCCTCTGCACTATTGGGCCTTTGCATAGATTCGGCCCATGCATGTTTTTTTCCTATTGCATTTTTCCTTTTATTCCAGAGAGTGCAGATTTACCTGAAACCCCTTACATTTCATGCATATAATAACTCAAGATTTGTGCATCAGATTAAAATAAGTTATATATGAAAATGCTTAGAATTTTTTCTAGTTTCATAATTTCCAACTTTCATCCTTGTTAAAATGTTTAAAATGATGTTTGCATTGAATTTGCATATTGCCATGTTAAAATGATTTATTTCATAACTAAATAACCGTAGCTCCAAACTTAATAAACTTTATATGTAAATGGGGTAGAAGAATGCATAGATTAACATGGTGGCATTACTTGGCATGTTTAACCTCTAAAATTTTTTCTGGACTTGTTGCTTGTTGTTCCGGCCTCATTTAAACTTGCCTAGATAGGTATATTTATTATGCTTCACCCCTTGGCATGTTTAATAGCATTTAATATTGTTGGGTACATAACCAAGACAGAACTAAATAATCGAATGTGGTGTTTCATCAATATGCAACTCATTGCATATTGAGCTCCACTTAACTTGTAGTTTTGTTTGTGCACTTTTCCATGCCATGCATATTTAAACCGGACATGCATCATCCTTTGTTGTGCATCATGCCACGTTTATGCGTGTGTGTTTACCATGTTGTTTGTTTCTTTCCGGTGTTGCTTCTTCTCATTAGTTCTCGGTATCATTGCGATTGTGAGGATCCATTCGACTACGTTATTTCGTCTTCTTCATGTACTCTGTCTTCTTCCAAGCGGGATTTCAGGCAAGATGACCATTACCCTCGATATCACTTCTATCTTTTCTTACTAATTGTTCGTTCTATCGCTATGTCGCGCTACCTACCACTTGTTTATCATGCCTCCCATATTGCCATGTCAAGCCTCTAACCCACCTTCCTAGCAAACAGTTGTTTGGCTATGTTACCGCTTTTGCTCAGCCCCTCTTATAGTGTTGCTAGTTGCAGGTGCCTTGCAAGTTATTCCATGTTGGAACATGGATATGTTTGGGATACCATATTACCTATTGTTTAATTTAATGCATCTATATACTTGGTATAAAGGGTGGAAGGCTCGGCCTTGTGCCTGATGTTTTGTTCCACTCTTGCCGCCCTAGTTTCCGTCAACTAGTGTTATGTTCCTTGATTTTGTGTTCCTTACGCGATTGGGGTTATGGGACACCCTTGACAGTTCGCTTTGAATAAAACTCCTCCAGCAAGGCCTAACCTTGGTTTTACATTTGCCTAACAACCTAAGCCTTTTCCCTTGGGTTCCGTGGACCCGAGGGTCATCTTTATTTTAAACCCCCGGAGCCAGTCCTCCTCTAGGTGTTGGTGCAACCTGGGCGATGTCCAGCGCCCACTGGGTAACCAAGGTCTATGCCAACCCGATGTCTGGCCCATTCGGTGTGCCCTGAGAACAAGATATGTGCAGCTCCTATCGGGATTTGTCGGCACATTCGGGCGGTCTTGCTGGTCTTTTTTTACCATTGTGGAAATGTCTTGTAACCGAGATTCCGAGAATGATCGGGTATTTCGGGGAGAAGGAATATCCTTCTTTGATCATGAGATCTTGTGTTGGGCTAAGTTGGGACACCCCTGTAGGGTACATACTTTCGAGAGCCGTGCCCACAATTATGTGGCAGATGGGAATTTGTTAATATCCGGTAGTAGAGAACTTGACACTTAACTTAATTAAAATGAATCAACCGCGTGTGTAGCCGTGATGGTCTCTTTTCGGCGGAGTCCGGGAAGTGAACACGGTTTGGGTTATGTTTGAACGTAAGTAGTTTCAGGATCACTTCTTGATCACTTATGGCTTTACGACCGTTGCGTAGCTTCTCATCTTACTCTTACTTGTGAATGTTAGCCACCATATTTTCTTAGCGCTTGCTGGAGATCCACCTCTTTACCTTATCCTACCCATAAGCCTAAATAGTCTTGATCTCACGGGTGTGAGATTGTTGAGTCCTCATGGCTCACAGATACTTCCAAAATAGTTGCAGGTGCCCATGATACCAGTGCAGGTGATGCTACCGAACTCAAGTGGGAGTTCATCGAGGACCTTGGTCGTTTCTATGCT
Organism: Triticum urartu; assembly: GCF_056163025.1. Lineage (NCBI taxonomy): Eukaryota > Viridiplantae > Streptophyta > Magnoliopsida > Poales > Poaceae > Triticum > Triticum urartu. Next base: position 305,896,729 of record NC_141878.1, read on the forward strand.
TCGTTTTTTGATGATAAATAGTGGAGCCTAGTTGGGACGATCGGCGATTTAGCATTTGGGGTTATCTTCTTATCATCTGGATTTGACCGTAGCTGGTCCATGTCTGTACTTGGATGATGTATGATTTACTTAAGTTTTGTGTGAAATTCTGATTGTAAGCCAACTCTATGTATCCCTGTCTTATTCATTACATGTGATGTTTTGAAGATTACCCCTCTTGCGACAAAACCACTAAGTCATGCCTCGACATGTGGGAGATATAGCCGCATCGTGGGCGTTACAAGTTGGTATCAGAGCCGAACCTCGCGGTTACACGGATGTTTGCAAATAGGTGCGCATTCATGTTGTTCACGACGTTTGTGACCCGTCGTGGCACACAAAATGGTACATGTACCGGACTGGATGTACAGACGTATGTGCCAAGAGGGAACGTTCTTGTGGCCCGACGAGGACGTCGGTTCCTCTGAGTGGGGATGTATGTGATAGCCTGGCTTATTAGGGATGATAGACTACTCATATCAATAAGGAATTCCTTCTTTTTTGGGAGCCCATTTGGATAGAACTCCAAAGTTAAGCGTGCTCAGCTTGGAGTAGTTTCAGGATAGGTGACCGACCATGAAGTTGCTCCCGGGTGCGCACGAGTGAGGACAAAGTGCGCAGAAAAGACTAGTATTGATCAGTGGGGCCAGTCTAGACACCGCCATGAGTAATGAACAACAACAGGTGTGTCCAGGGCAGTACACTGCGAGTGATGTGGAGTCGGTCTGACCTGGAGGGTACCCGTGAGACAACTACGCAGCATGGCCGGGCATTCATAGCCCTTGCCGTAAGTCTGTGAGACGGTGCAACGAGAGCAGAGATCGTGGATCATTGATTGTCTCCGCGCGCTCCCAAGACACTAACAGTTTGGATATGTGATCGAGTAGGCCTCTGGCCTTTTTCGCACTGACCATCACGCGAGAATAAGTATGCGTACTATGCGTCGTACGATTCTTCTAAAAGCTAACTGACTTCAGCAGTTTAGCGGCACGCGCCCGGGTGGTCCGCGTAAGCACCTGCTATGTATAAAGAGGTAGCCATGACTAATCCCGGCCATGCTCGCAACACGCAGGATTGCAAAGGACGATTGGCCCATGACCCCTTTGCTTTTAGGATGTAGACCGACGTGCTGGCCTCTTAGTTGTGCCTAGGTAGGACTACGGTGTGTCGATCAGCCAAGGCCAGGCATGACCCGGGAAAGTGTCTTCGGTCGGTTTTAATCGAGAATGTTGGGTAAGTTTGTGTACCCCTGCAGGCAAGTTAATCTAATTGAATAGCTATGTCCATGGTAACGGACGCTTGGAGTTGTATCCCGATCTATACAACTAGAACAAGATACTGGAGATGAAATGCATATGATGGCTCCGTGTGACACCCCCAATTCAATCGTACACTAATCATACATGCAAACGTGTATGATCAAGATCAAGGACTCACGGGAAGATATCAGAACACAACTCTACAAATAAAATAAGTCATACAAGCATCATATTACAAGCCAGGGGTCTCGAGAGCTCGAATACAAGAGCTCAATAATAGACGAGTCAGCGGAAGGAACAATTTCTGAGTACAGACATAAGTAAACAAGTTTGCCTTAAGAAGGCTAGCACAAACTGGCGATACAAATCGAAAGAGGCGCAGGCCTCCTGCCTAGGATCCTCCTAAACTACTCCTGGCTGTCGTCAGCAGCCTGCACATAGTAGTAGGCACCTCCAGTGTAGTAGGAGTCGTCGTCGTCGGTGGCGTCTGGCTCCTGTACCCCATCGTCTAGTCACAACAATCGCGTATCGAAAAGACAAAAAAGGGGGAGCAAAGCAACCGTGAGTACTCATCCAAAGTACTCGCAAGCAAGGAGCTACACTAGATATGCATTGGTATCAAATGAAAGGGGTAGTATATGTCGACAGAGCTCCAGAATGCCAGAATAAGAGGGGGATAGCTAGTCCTATCAAAGACTAGGCTTCTGGAAGCCTCCATCTTGAAGTAGTAGAAGAGAGTAGATGGTAAGTTAACCAAGTATCATCGCATAGCATAATCCTACCCGGCGATCCTCCCCTCTCTCCCTGTGAGAGAGAGATCACCGGGTTTTATCTGGCACTTGGAAGGGTGTATTTTATTAAGTATCTAGTTCTAGTTGTCATAAGGTCAAGGTACAACTCCGGGTCGTCCTTTTACCGAGGGACACGGCTATTCGAATAGATAAACTTCCCTGCAGGGGTGCACCACATTTCCCAACACGCTCAATCCCCTTTGTCCGGACACACTTTCCTGGTTATGCCCGGCCTCGGAAGATCAACACGTCGCAGCCCCGCCTAGGCAAAACAGAGAGGTCAGCACGACGGTCTAAATCCTATGGTGCAGGGGTCTGGTCCCATCGCCCATTGCACACATGCACGTTGCGAACGTGGCCGGCGAGCAGACCTAGCCTCCCTTATACAAGAGCAGGCGTTCCGTACAACCCGGGGCGCGCCGCCCAGTCACTGACATCAAGAAGGCTTCAGCTGATACCACGACGTCGAGTGCCCATAACTGTTCCCGTGTAGTTGGTTAGTGCGTATAGGCCAGTGGCCAGACTCAGATATAATACCCAGATCTCATTAAGCGTGTTAATTGAATTAACCACGGACGCCGACCAGGGCCAGGCCCACCTCTCTCCTAGGTGGTCTCAACCTACCCTGTCGCTCCGCCACAAAGATTCACTCAGAGGGCCATCAGGACAAACATCCTTTCGGACCCAATCCGTGAATCACTCGCGGGTACTCTACGAGCCGACCCGACTTTAGTCACCACAAGTATCATATATTTTATATATATATATATATATAAGTATATACTCGTGACCACCTCCCGAGTGATCACGACCCGATAGTATAGCATGGCATACGGACAAGAAAGTAGGGCCACTAATGGTAAACTAGCATCCTATACTAAGCATTTAGGATTGCAGGTAAGGTATCAATAACTGTAGCAACAATGACAGGCTATGCAACAAAATAGGACTAACGGAAAGTAGTAACATGCTACACTACTCTAATGCAAGCAGTAGAGAGGAGAATAGGCGATATCTGGTGACTAAGGGGGAGCTTTCTTGGTTGCTCTGGCAAGGAGGGGTCGTCAACACCGTAGCCGAACGGGGGTATCGGTAGCGGTCTTGGGGTCTACGGGAAAGAAGTAATGGAGGGCGAACACAATAAATAACATAGCAACCAAAGAAACACAAATAAAAACATGACAATACGTGGTGTTAGGGGTGACCTAACGCGGTACTAGGCGATGCCGGTGAAGGGGGGAAACATTCGGGAATGTATTCTCGATGTTCTGCGTTTTTGGAAAGACGGACCGGAAGGGGACGGTTGCAAGTTCGCAATACAAGGGACGTGTGACAGATGAACGGAGCACGTATTCAGAATCGTCACATCGTTCTGAGCAACTTTCATGTATGCATTATTTTCATCCGAGTTACGGATTATTTTATATGAATTTCTAAAGTTTTAACAATATTCTAGAATTTTGTGTTTAATTTAAATCCGAATTGACCAAGTCATTGTGACTAGTCAAAAGGGGAGGTGGTGGCCCACATAACGCTGATTTAATAATTTCCAAAATATTTACCTAATCTATTTAGATGGGACCCACTTGTCATTTGCTAAAAGGGCTAATTAGCACTAAACTAATCCTAAGCTAAACATAGTCTAATTAACAAGGGCCGGCCATTAGTGGACAGAGTCCAGCCGGCCACACACGGCCATGTACATGGGCCCTCGCGGCCATGGCCAAGAGTGGTAGCAGCCACAAATACACAGCGCCAGCAACAGTAGGTAGTAGCAGTACGCAGCGGCAACACAGGAGCAACGGCAAGCAGCAGCGCAGCCGCAATGCGGAGCAGTGGGCAGCGGCTCGCAGTGCAGTAAGCAGCCGCAGCACGCCGCAGTAAGCAGTAGGCGGGGACAGGCTAGCGGGGCTCCGCAGCGGGCGCATGCGGCCTAGCGGCAGCAGCAGTACGGGTACGACGGCGGTAGCGCAGCACTAAGCAGAAGCGGGCAACTGAGGAGCGGCGAGCAGAGGCAGGTACGGGCGGCCGGAGGTGGGTCACGGGCGCGGTGAGCATGATGCAAGCATGCAGCAGGGCACGTACAGCACGGGTATTGCCATGGACGAGCATAAGGTGACGACTACGGCGACATATCAAAGGGGAAAAGGAGGGGAATCAACAAAGGAGCTCATCGCGGAGCTTGTGGACATGGTCAGGGAGCGCGGGGGTGGCCGGACACGAAGAACTCGATGACGAGATGCGGCGGCCATGGGCGAAGGCGACGGCGATTGCGAGCGTACGGTGCCTCCCAGCTCGGGCCCTTATGCGAGGGCAAAGGAGACGATGATGGATGAGCTCCTGGATGTCTTGACGCGGTGAGGGGAGGCCGGTGGCCGCGGGATCGACGATGATGGTATGGCGACGACCGAGCTCGGGCAGGGATGGGATCGAGCGAGGGAGGGGCGAGGAAGAAAACGGAGAGAGCTAGGGTTCGGGGGAGGGGTGCCGGTGCTAAGTAGGGCGAGGGGGGCCGTGGATGCGGGCCACGACGCCATGGTGTGCGTGGATATGCTCCACGATGCCTCCCTACTACAGGTTGAAAAAAACCAGTGTGGGCTGGGCTTTTGTGCACTGTAGCGCTTAGGTCCAGTGACACTGTAGCATCTAGGCTTTTACATTTTTTTCATTTTTCCCCCTGTTTTGCATTTAGTTGAGCTAGCAAATGAATTTAGTTGAACCCAATATTTAGCATATGAATACTAGACTATGTAATTATCTAGCGCAAAAAGGTTCAAATATTTTTAATAGTTTAAATATTTGTTTATCTTTAAATGGTTAATTTAAATGATGTTGGTTCTGTTTTGAATATTTTAGGGTCATTTAAATATCCCAAATGATGTTGTTTTACTCATGACAATTAGTTAGTGAATATTTGGAAACCAACGAACATTTTTGTTTTGTTGTTTGGATAAAGATTAATTTGACTTTATTTTAAATTGAATTTGAATTTGGTTTGGAACAAATCGAGGTATAGAAAAATAATTGCGGTGACATGGCATCATTACTAAGTGTTTACTGTAGCATGATTCTCGGGTGTTACAAATCTCCCCCACTACAACAAATCTCGTCCCGAGATTTAATAGGTAGAGTAGGGGTGGAAAGGTTTGGTTACGAAATTCTAATGAGTCTTCTTGTCTTGGTTGAGCTTATTAAAGAGGTCAGTCCATTGCGTTGATGTATTCCTTTCTATGCGTCAATGCATAACGATGAAGTTCTTGTCCTTTCTTCGGGGTCTTCATCGTACTTACAAATAGGTAAGGGCAGCTCGGCAATGATATAATGCTAAGAGGAATGCGACAGAATGCTAAGAGGGTATTCATCTGAGGTTAACCCATGAATGATCATATGAGTATCTCTCGAGTTGGATCTCACAAAATGCATCAAGAGAAATAATAATAGGCTTGAGAATTTTCAAGCGGATAGGCAAACGTTCGATGCCTGAATCAGAGTGTGAGAGGGGTTCAGAGGAATGGAATATGTATGGTAGCTAAAACTAGAATAGTTCATCTCAAGGAAGGTGGCTTGTGAATTACTTACAAAGCAAAACGTGAGGAATATCTTTGGCAACAGGGGCACACATAAGAGTCAGGTTTTGATCCTGTGGAACTATGGGTTATGGGCTCACCATGTGGGTTAAAAGCAGGAAGGTGCTAACATTTGCACAGTCAAGATACCAAGGTATGCTAGAGGATAGCCTGTCAGTTATGTTGGCAACAACATTGGTACCAAGGGCGAGGGACGAAGGGAACCATTTTCCTACTCGTCGAAACGAGGTGGACCAATAGGCAAAGTTCTCATCCATCGGTGGTTACTAGAATGTTATCCACAATAGTAATAGGGACTTGCTGACAGAATTGTACACCGAGGTGTCTACATAAGCAGGAGAATATTAATGCTTAGATCATATAGATCACAAGAGAGGTTAAACCAAACAATGGAAAGGAAAACATGGTTAACAGATCAAATAGAATAATGAAAAGGAAAATGTGTTTAAATACATATTTCAAGGGTATATCCTTCCCAAGGACAAGCAAGGCATGATATCCATGATAGGATATAATGTAGAAAAATCTTTAGGTAAAGGGAGATAAATTTCATGACATTACCCATACAACGGTGTTTGGATAATTGAGCAAGAAACATTTAGCATTGGGCTTCAAATGTTCTTTGTTGAAAATTGGAGTACCACAGACATGCTTCGAGATATCATTAACATGGTCTTCAAGCAAAGGTCAGACATGGATACACAAAGGATTCATCAGGAACAACTTATAGAATAAGCCTTACAATATCCTCATGGAAGAATGGTTAACCTTGCTAAACAGGAAACTACAACAACAGTCCTCTGGCCAGGTGTGGTAGGCATGACATCAACTTACTGATATATAAGGACCAATGTTATAACTCTTGGAAATATGTCCCAACCATCATATCTGACCGAGGTTCAGATCTGATTGGTGTCAGGATACCTCAGACTAAGGATGCCTGAGAAGAAAAGGTGCAACACAATTGACGAGACGACATTGTAAGATTCTCGGGAAATGTACTATGGAAGCGAGTTCCGAAACGAGAGTTCATCATTAAGCCAAGGAGAGGAGGAGGATGTGGCTGATGGACTCGGCGACAATTCATTGAGATTTCCAAAAAGATGGATTTCCACAATTTTGTGAACAAGGAGATAACATTTGTCAGTTCAATGATATAATGAGGTATGCTCGAGGAAAACATACACAATTAAACATTGGTTGAAAGGTGTACCCGAAATATGGCCATAGGTAGCCTGATCAATTGATAGACTGGTGATTCAATAACCGATAGGCTAAGAATGAACTGTCGATCATTAACTTCAAAGAAATAGGGTTGTTAGAAGTGTAGAATCCAAACAGCACCGATTACTTGTTGGTATCCCGGTTGGAATCAACACGAGGACCAAGAGAGAATGGTGATGGTAAGAAGTATCACTATACCAAGATTTCTTTAGAGGTTGAACAATTCTCACATCCTTCTTGACATAAAAGATGGTATTACTCAAAGGTAGAACATAACATAAGCTGGATAACAAGGAGCTCGATAACATGAACAAGTTTGTGTTGGAGGGAAGGCAATAATGTTGTTGATGATAACACAAATCATCAAGGGGAAAGGATGGTATTTCTCATCAAGAATTCGATTATTATTCTAGAAGGGCTCATAATGTTGATGATGCCAGATATTTAGTCAAGAGGTTTCATGAAGATGTAATCGAACAACAATGACACCAAGCAAAAGCAATGGTGAGGCGTGGGGTTATTGAAACCACGGATACGACACAAACTCGGGATCTAGCTTGTTGTTCAAGGCAAAATGATACGACGAGGAAAGTCGACGTAAGCTTAGTTCATCATCGAAAATTTTGCACCGGGAAGAAGGACCAGGTAGCACGGTTAAAATTAGCACGATAATGATGCAGCCGATCAGGATAGGAATGACGTGATGGAGTATTAAACTTCTCAACAACAAAGTACTGGAAGTACTGAATCACAATGTTGATTTGGTTCACAAATCGGTGTTCTCGGTTGACGACAACCCAGAACCTGTGTAGTGACTATGACGGGGAAAGGTACTACTTCATCAGAAATTCCTAAGATGTAGTGTAATGGGTTGATATCCTCGAGATACCATGGGGTAATACTCGAAGGTAGATCAAAACAGAGGTTGGGAAGACGTAATGATCTGCAGAAGGCAAGTACTTTTAACTTGTCCGAGGATGGGATCAAAGAAGAACAATCACGGCCGGAACCACGATTGCAAAGGACAAAATCATAGATACAAGATCAAATTATGCCAAGTGAATAATTATTGTATGAGAAGCTATCATGATAAGCTCAACATCATTTCCATGGGCATGAACACAAAGTTCAAGGTCGAATCCCACTTCTCCAATGTATAACCTTTCAATCACTTCTCGTTTTCAAAAAGTTGTAGTGTTGAAATTTTATTTGGCGGAGCAACAAAAGAGTATGACTCGCGAAAACTTTTGGGTTCATACATTTTGGGAAGGCATAGGTTCAACCCATCAGGGCATCTTAGGAGCATGTACCACAAATTTCAAGAATAAATAACACAAACTCGATAGTAGAGCATGCTTGAGAAAGTAGAGGATACAATTTACCAAAGGCATTATGTATCGGAGGAAAGGCTCACAAGCTTATTGATTATGAAGGACGTTGTCGAATAAAATCCGACAAAGGGTCTGGTGGTCCACAAGGGATCTGATGTGAGCATCAGTACTCAACTAGAGGAAGAAAGAATGCAAGGAGATCAGATTATAGGAAAAAAATGACTAACTCTAAGCTCAAATGCAAATGAAATATGATTTCCAAATAAAGGGGTCACAAGCAAATGCTCTGATTAAGAATGGATAAGTTGAATAGACTTAGAGGTACAATCGATGGCAATTTGATTGGTCGAGATCCAGTTCATGTTTAAAATGACATCTGAGTCGAAAGAAGGAATTCTAAGATTCTTCAGAGGACTGCAAGAAATCGCAACGTATTGAATCAACGGACTCAAAATGATAATGACAATGGATGTCAACAAGATTACTAGACTTATGGGATTAATCATAATGCAAGCAGGTAAGAAAGAACAAGAGCAATAGGCTACTGAGGACTTTCATAAGATCGAACAGTATTCCAAAGAATATTGTGAGCCACATGAACAATTGGGGGTGAATGGATACTCAGTAAGTGCAAGAATTATCCGTAGGGGTATTCAGGTGGCTTAGAATTGCAAGGCAGTAGGCACAAAGTTTTCTCGGAGCAATAGAGACAATATCGGGGTATCTTATAATAACAAGATCAATTCAGAGTAATTGTATGAACAACAAGTGTATGTCATTATCCATATGGATATATCGATAATAGGGAATTGAAAAATCAGAGGGCACAAGGGTCTCGGGAATGATCGAAGAATATCTTCAATATCTTCTAGTGAAGCAGTCGGTCATCTGGAATGAAGGCGATCTTCGGGTGGATGTGATCGCGAGATCCTAAAGTTAGATTTTAGCAAAAGCATTTAACCCGAATAGTAGAGAGATCAGATTCCCAGAGCATAGATCGAGGAGTAAAAGATCCTAATACCACCCAAATGGCGATTTGGGCCCGTAAGACACACAACCATGTTAGTAAAAAGTTTTGCAATGTCTAGACTCGACTTCAGCCAAGGAGTGTGGAAGGGGGATTCCTACAGGCAGTCGGCTCTGATACCAACTTATGGCGCCCCCGATTCAATTGCACACTAATCATACACGCAAACGTGTACGATCAAGATCAAGGACTCACAGGAAGATATCACAACATAACTCTACAACTAAAATAAGTCATCCAAGCATCATATTACAAGCCAGGGGCCTCGAGGGCTCGAATACAAGAGCTCGATCATAGACGAGTCAGCGGAAGTAACAATATCTGAGTACAGACATAAGTAAACAAGTTTTCCTTAGGAAGGCTAGCACAAACTAGGGATACAGATCGAAAGAGGCGCAGGCCTCCTGCCTGGGATCCTCTTAAACTACCCCTGGTCGTTGTCAGCGGCCTGCATGTAGTAGTAGGCACCTCCAGTGTAGTAGGAGTCGTCGTCGTCGGTGGCGTCTGGCTCCTGGACTCCATTGTCTGGTCTCAACAATCAGGTATCGAAAAGAAAAAAAGGGGAGCAAAGCAACCGGTAGTACTCATCCAAAGTACTCGCAAGCAAGGAGCTACACTACATATGCATTGGTATCAAATGAAAGGGGTAGTATATGTGGACTGAACTATAGAATGCCAGAATAAGAGGGGGATAGCTAGTCCTATCAAAGAGTAGGCTTCTGGAAGCCTCCATCTTGAAGCAGTAGAAGAGAGTAGATGGTAAGTTAACCGAGTATCATCGCATAGCATAATCCTACCCGGCGATCCTCCCCTCATCGCCTTGTGAGAGAGCGATCACCGGGTTGTATATGGCACTTGGAAGGGTGTATTTTAGTAAGTATCCGGTTCTAGTTGTCATAAGGTAAAGGTACAACTATGGGTCGTCCTTTTACCGAGGGACATGGCTATTCGAATAGATAAACTTCCCTGCAGGGGTGCACCACATTTCCCAACATGCTCAATCCCCTTTGTCCGGACACACTTTCCTGGGTCATGCCCGACCTCGGAAGATCAACATGTCACAACCCCACCTAGGCACAACAGAGAGGTCAGCACGCCGGTCTAAATCCTGTGGCACAGGGGCCTGGGCTCATTGCCCATTGCACACCTGCATGTTGCGAACGCGGCCGACGAGCAGACCTAGCCTCCCTTATACAAGAGAAGGCGTTCCAATCCAACCCATCGCGCGCCGCCCACTCGCTGACGTCAAAAAGGCTTCGGCTAATACCACGACGTCGAGTGCCCATAACTGTTCCCGCATAGTTGGTTAGTGCGTATAGGCCAGTGGCCAGACTCAGATCAAATACCCAAATCTCGTTAAGCGTGTTAATTGAATTAATCGCGGATGCCGACCAGGGCCAGGCCCACCTCTCTCCTAGGTGGTCTCAACCTACCATGTCGCTCCGCCACAAAGATTCACTCAGAGGGCCGTCGGGACAAATGTCCTTTCAGACCCAATCCGTGAATCACTCGCGGGTACTCTACGAGCCTACCCGACTTTAGTAACCACAACTATCATACATTATGTATATAAGTATATACCCGCGACCACCTCCCGAGAGATCACGGACCGATAGTATAGCATGGCAGACGGACAAGAAAGTAGGGCCACTAATGGTAAACTTGTATCCTATACTAAGCATTTAGGATTGTAGGTAAGGTATCAACAACTGTAGCAACAATGACAGGCTATGCAACAGAATAGGATTAACGGAAAGCAGTAACATGCTACACTACTCTAATGCAAGCGGTAGAGAGGAGAATAGGCAATATCTAGTGATCAAGGGGGAGCTTTCCTGGTTGCTCTGGCAAGGAGGGGTCGTCAACACCGTAGCCGATCGGGGGAACCAGCAGCAGTCTCGGGGTCTACTGGAAAGAAGTAATGGAGGGGGAACACAATAAATAACATAGCAATCAAAGCAACACAAAGCAAAACATGGTAATACGTGGTGTTATGGATGACCTAACGTGGTACTAGGCAATGCCGGTGAAGGGGGGAACATCCGGGAAAGTATTCTCAGTGTTTCGCGTTTTCGGAAAGACGGACTAGAAGGGGACGGTTGCAGGTTCGCTATGCTAGGGACGTGTGATAGATGAACGGAGCACGTATTCAGAAGCGTCTCGTCGTTTTGAGCAACCTTCATGTATACATTATTTTCATCTGAGTTGCGGATTATTTTATATCAATTTCCAAAGTTTTAACAATATTCTAGAATTTTGTATTTATTTTGAATCCGAATTGACCAAGTCAATGTGACTAGTCAAAAGGGGAGGTGGTGGCCCACATGACACTAATTTAATAATTTCCAAAATATTTATCTAATCTATTTAGATGGGACCCACTTGTCATTTGCTAAAAGGGCTAATTAGCACTAAACTAATCCTAAGCTAAACATAGTCTAATTAACAAGGGAAGGCCATTAGTGGACAGAGTCCTGCCGGCCACACATGGCCATGTACAAGGGCCCTCGCAGCCATGGATGCGAGCAGCAGCAGCCACAAATACGCAGCGCCAGCAGCAATAGGTAGTAGCAGTACGCAGCGGCAGCAAAGGAGCAATGGCAAGCAGCAGCACAGTCGCAACACGGAGCAGTAGGCAGCGACTCGCAGTGGGGCTCGGCAGCAGGCAACAAAGGCTGTGGGTGCAAGGAGCGGTGAGAGGAGGCAGGTACGGGCGGCCGGAGGTGGGTCACGGCCGCGGTGAGCACGGCGCAAGCATGCAGCAGGGCACGTACAACATGGGTTTAGCCATGGACGAGCATAAGGCGATGACTACGGCGACGTATCAAAGGGGAAAAGGAGGGTAATCGACAAATGAGCTCACCGCGGAGCTTGTGGACGTGGTCAGGGAGCGCGGGGGTGGCCGGACACAAAGAACTCGACGACAAGATGCGGCCTCCGTGGGCGAAGACGACATCGATGGCGAGCGTACGGTGGATCCAAGCTCGGGCCCTTATGCGAGGGCAAAGGAGAAAATGATGTAGGAGCTCTTGGATGTCTTGACGCAGCGAGGGGAGGCCGGTGGCCGCGGGATCGACGATGGTGATATGGCGACGACCGAGCTCGGGCAGGGATGGGATCGAGCGAGGGAGGGGCGAGGAAGAAAACAGAGAGAGCTAGGATTCGGGGACGGGGTGCTGGTGCTAAGTAGGGAGAGGGGGGGCGTGGATGCGCGCCACGACGCCATGGTGTGCGTGGATGTGCTCCACGATGCCTCCCTGCTACAGGTTGAAGAAAACCAGTGTGGGCTGGACTTTTGTGCACTGTAGCGCTTAGGACCAGTGACACTGTAGCAGCTAGGCTTTTACATTTTTTTTCATTTTCCCCCTATTTTGCATTTAGTTGAGCTAGCAAATGAATTTAGTTGAACCCAATATTTAGCATATGAATACTAGACTATGTAATTATCTAGCGCAACAAGTTTCAAATATTTGTTTAATAGTTTAAATATTTGTTTATCTTTAAATGGTTAATTTATATGATGTTGGTTCTGTTTTGAATATTTTAGGGTCATTTAAATATCCCAAATGATGTTGTTTTACTCATGACAATTAGTTAGTGAATATTTGGAAACCAACGAACATTTTTTGTTTTGCTGTTTGGATAAAGATTAATTTGACTTTATTTTAAATTGAATTTGAATTTGGTTTGGAACAAAGCGAGGTTTAGAAAAACAATTGCGATGACATGACATCATTAGTGAGTGGTTACTGTAGCATGATTCTCGGGTGTTACACTCCGGGATCACTTTTTCTCGCATGGAGTCGAGGAAGGATCTCTAGGTGTTGATTCTACTACATACTTATTACTTATGTTATGTTACTCTACTCTCCTCTATTGCTGCAAGATGCTTGTCTTCTATAGGCTAGGCCTTTCCCTTCTCATTTGGCATTTCTGCAGTTTAGTCTTCGATGGCTCTACGTTTACGATGCGTGCCACATAACAAACAGTTCATGATTGTAAACCGTGTACGATTGGGCGACAATCACACACATTTAGTTTTCCCGCACCGTTTGTGATATTGTCTGACATCACACACGCTTTGAAAATGGCAACTGTGTGCATGGTTACACACGTTGCCTCTCCGTGAAGCTTGTCGGATTATGATGTATATCACACACGCTGTCCTTTATACACCGTGTGCGCCGTAATGACCCGCAGAGCGTATGTTCACCCTAATTTAATTGCTGCTATTTAAAATTCTACCGAATTTCAATCTGAAAGTAGTCTATAACTTCATTCATATCCATCGGGTTCAACAACCAATACATTATACAATTCATAGGTACATATGTTCAAGAATTACATCAAAGAAAAGAATTACATAAGTACCAAATAAAGAATGATGAACCAGGGTTGTATACTTGTGCTATTAAAGATGGTAAATAAAGAGGCGAGAGACATTCTGGTTGCTGAACAAGGTGAAGCGGAATGCCCCTATTGTGCTCTCCTCTATGCAGTAGGCACGCACGACTCTAGTCCAACCCCTTGAGATGGCCGGCCGCCAATCATGTAGTTTGAGAGGTAATATTGAGTAAACTGCCTTGGGATCCACTACAAAGGAAAAAAATTCAGACATTTGCATCTAACACAACTAATTATGTGCATTAAAAATAAGGCTACAGAGTTCTTACTTACCATGCTGCAGTTCACTGTTGTCTTGCATAAAGTGTAAACAAATAATTCGATTGACATATTTTGACCCATTTTAATAACAATCTTTATCATTTTCCCCTCCTAAAGCTGGTTCATGAATATATCATCCCATACGCAGAAATGGTCCAAGCATGGATCTTTGCCAATGACATATGTACCTAAAAGCACCAAGTTCATATTAGAATCTAAACAACAATTGCACAATGATGTAGTACAACACTCCCTCCGTCCCATTATATAAGATCTTATTACATCCAATATACTCACGTATTGGCTGAATTAACATATTATATTTACACGACTGGTGGAGTTTGTTACATTATTACAAATATCGGCCGATTAACTGCAATTAACCGCTACTATATTGTTGTTGTTCTTGCTGCTCTTCTATGTATATCTAGACATCATCAGAACATTAAGGTAATACTCTTCCTTGTTGCTATGTAGCCTAGGATTGCATATTTATTCATTCAGTACAATGCATGTTGCTGTGTAGCCTAAGATATATTAAATATGGCTCTAGTTAACCTACCGATAAATGGCTTACAGATAGATTCAGTGAAATGTCCGATTCAACGATTAATCATTATCATCCCCCAGGCTATATGGTATGAGCTACTGATATCCTGAACTGTGAGTATATATAAGCAATGCGATGAAACTAACACTACTGCAGGATGGTCCAAACACGACACTACGATCAGAGACCCTTCGACGAAACTTTGTGCGATGCCATAATCACAAACGGGGGTGTAAAAACCGTCAAAAAAGGTGCAAAACGTTTGGGATGATGGATGCATCAAACAGTGCAGATTTTAGTTGTGTGTGCAGTGCAGGGCATACAGTTTAGTTCAATTAACTATTTGGGATGAGGAGGAACAAAAGAAATGGGCAGCCGGATGAAGGCATGTGCGATATATAGCATACAGTTCACTAGGATGAACTGTGTGTGATTAGGCAACACAATGGAAACAGTTCAACTGAACAAGATGTGTGTGATACGCGGCAAACAGGTCCGTAATCAGAAATGTGTGCGAAGACCAATAATAACACACACGATTATTGCTAATAAGTCGTGTGATTTGCTCTGTCTATAGTAGAATAACATGTATATATATAACTAAAATAAACATCCAATTACATAAGTGACTATACAGATCATTCGCACACACCTCAATAAACAATTGCATGCATTCTAAAGCAGGAGAAATGATCGTCTAGTCATCTACTTCCTGTGACGCTCCCGCCACTGCTATGTGGCTCGATCCTTCGTCTGTGTCAGAAACAAGATAGTTCCTCATGTCAACGATCCGCATGTACATCTCGTAGCTTGTGTATGCATCCATGGACCGCATACTTGACATGTTGTTCATCCAATCTCTTATGCCACACATTGTGCCAGGCGTTCCTGTCCTTATTGCTCTCATTCTTCATCTTCATGTAGTAGGGGTCGATGATGGCCGAGGTGACGTCAACTAGGGAGTTCAGTTTGCTTTGTCACTGCCCCAGACCTAGTAGTGGTGTTGTATGTTGACAACATTCGTGCATTTCAAGCACGAAACCTTGAGCGCTTTTAGATTGTTGGTGGTGTCAATCGTAGAGAAACTGTAGTCGGAGTTGTTGATAAACCTGGAGAAACGCTCGCAAGGTGTTGTGGCCAGGTGGTAGTGGTAGACGAGGACGTCATGTCGCACGCACAACTGGCAACGGCAACCTTTTGATCGTGCCCAACACGACCCATGGTGCACTCGAGCTCGAAGCCGGCCACTTAGTACTTGTCCTCGGCAAACAACTACTCCATAGTTTGGATGGAGCTGTGCACCGAGACCGGATCATTCGTGTACACCAGCGAGAGAGCCTACCCCCTCACGTGGGTGTCCATGACGTGTTGCGTGGTGAACTATCTGCCGTTGTCGTGGTCCGTCGCTGGGGGCGCCATTGGAGCCACGAGGAGCGCCATTGGAACAGCTGGATGTCCTCTCTGTATGTGTCCTCGTGGGTGTGCTTATTGTGTCCTGTGAGATGAGAGATGAAGGTAAATGACCACGGGAATAAAAGGGGGCCGGGTGGCGTGGATTCTCGGCGCGTCCGCATGGCAGTTTTTGCATCGGGTAACTGCATCATCGCGCCGCGCCCAGCACAAGCGCATGCGCACGAACGGGCATGATCGTGCGCCGGCCCCAAACACTGGCAGCGCGCGTGGAGGTACGAGGGTAGAGCACCCGGAGGGACACGAGAGCAGAGCACGCGTGGCGGGACGCGAGACAGAGCGCGCTGTGGCCGCCTGAACCGCAAGCAACCACATGCATGGAGCAGTTGAACACACAGGAAATGGTCGCCTACAAGCCGGCCGACAGTTGCGTCGCTGCGTAGAGAGCGGCCGTGTGCTACCACCTCCATCTAGTCTATAGTCCCCTTTATATTCTGTGCCATACTTTTCCCTCAAATTTAACCAACAAAATGTTAATGCATGTTATAAAAATTATATAATTGGAAACTATGTTCAAATATGAATCCAACTATGTAATCTTTGGCGACATGCATTCATATTTTATTAGTAAAATCATACTTATAAACCAAGACGGGGGTATAGTAGGTAATTAAATCGCAAATGTTTTTTTATTAACCGTAGGTGTGCGTGGCCTTTCGTCCTCCTCTCGCACGTCTTGTCACACCGCTGCCGCAGACGGCTTACAGCGCAAGCTTGCGCAGCGCGTGGGGGCGTTCTTTTGCCCAAACGATGGCGCCAATGAATCGTCGGTGAGCCCGTTCCCGCGAAACCTCGTAGGTTCCCCTGCAAGCTTCCCACCCGACTCAGTGAAATCCCCAAAATCCCAATGCTTACCAGCCTGCTATAAAAACCCTCACAGCCGATGAGTCCTACATCCATTTGCCGCTCCCTTCCAGTAGCTTATCTCGTCTTCTTCTCCCACAATCGCTAGTGGCACCAGTCCGTCGTCGTCGCTCAGCCACTCCGCCATCATTAGAGGACAGCTCTAGCTGGGAGGCTATACCGCGGCGGCGGCGCAGTCCCTGGCATAGTGTAGTGCGCGTGGCGTCCCAGTTGGGTGTGCGCGGAACACCCACCACACGCTCCGCCGCCGGTGCCCGTCGGCATTTGTTGCTGGCCGCCGTTGCCGCCACACCATCGTTGAAAGCCAGGGTCATCGCCCGCTCCACCGCCATGGCCCGAAGGCGGGAGGTGGTGGTCGTGGACGCCACCCCACTGCCGGTCACCATGGCCATCACCCGCTCCACCATCGCGACCCGAAGGCGGGAGGTGGTGGTCGTGGCCGCCACGCCGTCGTCGGCCGCCGTGTCCACCAGCCCACTGTCGACCGCCGGGGTCATCACCCGCTCCGCCACCGCCGCCCAAAGGCGGGAGGCGGAGGTGGATGCCCGCAGGTGCGTCAGTGACCTGGCGTGCTACATTGAGTTCCTGCGGGAGGAGGAGGAGTGCCTCATCGAGCACACAAAGAGCCTTACCGCTGCCGTGACCGCGGCACACGCCGCCTCAGATATGAGGAATCAGGAGATCTACGAGGAGAGCCACTGCTTCGAGAGGGGTCGTCAAGAGCGGCAAAGGGCGTTCAAGGATAGCCTCGCTGAAGCTGCAACAGCGGCAGTCATCGTATTGTGGTTGCCCAGCTCATCGGTAGGCTCCTCCTCCTCCACCTCTTACTTAGCGCGCTCAGCAGAGGAGAGGCAGCCGAAAGTAGTACAAATCCCCTCCGCAGTAGTAGTAGTATTTAGGGGCTATTTTGTTTAGTTCATCTGACTATAGATGTGGTGGAACTGTACAAACGTACTTAAAATTAGCTAGTATATATAGTTGAACTAGCTATTTCAGTACGTGGTTTGCAACAATGGGGGAAAAGTTTAGTCGGTTCAGCTGTCGATTTGAACTGTTTGTATAAATTAAGAACGACTGCTTAATCGATGAATGAAATCTATGCTTAATTACTGAATTTTAGCTGTGAAAATTAGATACTGCTAGCGATTTTTAGCTTCATATTTTGACAAATCGCAGTGTTACAAGGTTGAAAAATGGCAATGTTACTAGATCAACAAATGTAAATCTTTCTAGTTTGACAAATGGAAACATACCCAATATGACAGATGCAAATCGCACAAAATTGTTTGTAAGTGGTTGCACACGGGTCATCAAAAAGAACCGTCCTGCGCTCACTTTGCATCATGTCGTCCCGGGGTCGACGGGCGGGGGCCGGGAGGACGGCAGCTGGCGGCTCTGAGAGTTAGCGTTTGACGGTGGCATCCCATGCCTCTAATGGGGGCGCGCACACGGAGAGGAATGCGGGCGGCCAAGGAAGTCAACGGGCTCGCTTCCCAGTGAGCCTGCGTAGCGTACAACTTGCATGCTTCCCGGTGAGCCTGCGCATTCGAGGACAACTTGCACTTCTCTCGGCCAGCCTGCGCACCGGATTATGCTTGCACGCCTCCCGTTCAGTCAAGGTCAAGCAGCTGTCCACACGTCACGTCCTACAGGTATTAAAACCAAGACACGTGGCATCACGTGAATGGTTAATAGAACGCACATGGTTTGAATTATACAAACGTTTGAGATATTAAAGTGGCAACTATTTTTTCAAAATGCCTTTCTTGGCTGTCATTATTCGAGTGTGCCTTCTCTCAAAATGGGCACGAAAAATACCACAGCATGTCGGGTGCCATTCCATGATAGAATACCAAGTTTCATGAATTTCAGACGAGTTTTGGATTTACTAGAATTTAAAAACCTGGCATCTCAATGTTTTGCCGGCAATCAACGGTGCCCTGGTGTTTGAAATTCGTTCCCATTTCTTGCATGGGACATAAGCATACACCCAAGGACATATATTTTATTTTTCAACCAATTTATATGCACTGGAGCATGTGCAGTTAGTTCAAATTTGAATTATGCACATAAATACATTGAAAACTCAGTTAATCTATAAAAATGTCCAAACGAACCCCAAAAAATCACAAAAATTGACATAGCACTCCTGTTGTTCTATGTTGACAAGAGAAATTTTTTGGAAGCAATAAGAGGCAATGGATATCGTTTCGTCCACATAGGTGGGACGTTCCCTACCGAAACCATCATGCTTGTTGTGAGAAGCTCGGGTTTGTGAGAAGCATATACCCAAACCTACCCCAAATGGGACAAAATTTTTAACACGGCATGTTGATGCTGCTCCAGGATAGCATGCCAAGTTTCATGAATTTCAGACGAGTTTTGGATTTACTATAATTTACAAACCAGGCATCTCAATGTTTTGCCGGCAATCAACGGTGCCCTGGTGTTTGAAATTCATTCCCATTTCTTGCATGGGACCTAAGCATGCACCCAAGGACACAGATTTGATTTTTCAACCAATTTATATGCACTGGAGCATGTGCATGTAGTTCAAATTTGAAATTTTGCACATAAATGCATTGAAAACAGAGTTAATGCATAAAATTGTCCAAATGAACCCCGAAAAATCACAAAAATTGACACAACACTCCTGTTGTTCTATGTTGACACGAGAGAAAATTTGGAAGGAATAAGAGGCAATGGATATCGTATCGTCCTCAAAGCTGGGACGTTCCCTACCGAAACCATCATGCTTGTTGTGAGAAGCTCAGGTTTGTGAGAAGCATATACCCAAACCTGTCCCAAATGGGACAAAATCTTGACCATGGCATGTTGATGCCGCTCCATGATAGCATGCCAAGTTTCATGAATTTCAGACTTGTTTTGGATTTACTAGAATTTAAAAACCATGCATCTCAATGTTTGCGCCCGAGTGACGGTGGCAGTGTGTTTGACATTCATTCCCATTTCTTGCATGGGACCTAAGCAGGAAACCAAGGACACAAATTTGAATTTTCAACTAATTTATATGCATTAGAGCATGTGCCTGTAGTTCAAATTTGAATTATGCACATGAATGCACAGAAAACTCAGTCAATGTATAAAATTGTACAAGCGCACCCCGAAAAATCCCAAAAATTGACGCAACACTCTTGTTGTTCTACGTTGACACTAGGAAAAAATTTGAAATCGAGAAGAGGCAACGGATATCATTTCGTCCAGAAAGGTGAAACGTTCCCTACCGAAACCATCACACTTGTTGTGTGAGAAGCTCTAGTTTATGAGAAGCTTATACCCAAACCTGCCCCAAACGGGACAAATTTTTTACCACGACATGTTGATGCTGCTCCATGATAGCATGCCAAGTTTCATGAATTTCGTATGAATTTTGGATTTACCAGAATTACAAAAGCAAGTACGTCGACGTTTGTCGGAGAGCCACGGTGATGTGGTGTTCGAATTTCATCCTCATTTCTTGCATGGGAGATAAGCATAAACCCATGGACACATATATGATTTTACAACCCATGTTGGTGCACCGAAGCATGTGCATGTAGTTTAGTTTTGAATGGTGCACCTGAAATGGCTAGAAAACCAATTTAATGTATAAAATGTTCAAACGAACCATGAATAATTCCAATTCTTTTACGACACACATATAGTTGCGTGTTCACTCCAGATAAAAGGTCTAGCAATTCAAACACCGTCCATTGCCACTGTGACCCCATTATGTAATTCAAATCAAGATGAAAAATCAAGTAGATTGCCCACAGTTTATTATCACCTACTGTGTGAGATACATCACAAAATATCCTGGAGCACCGTCGGTGTATAGTACGCCTATAGCTTACACGAGAAGGTGCGTCGGCTACAGTCCACAGCCGGCGTCTCAAGCACACTGGCTTGCTCCCCAAATATCATTTCACTGTTCAATCGTCGCCGGTGAAAGATGAGAACATGGACCCGCGTCGTGAGGGCAACATCAGTGGCCCACTCCGGCGAGAGCGCGGTGACAGCCACCATGCGCGTGCTAACAAGGTGCATGAGTGCGGCCGCAATCTGTGACCGGCGGCCATGGCAGTCCAAACAGCCGCTGTTGTTGCTTCTCAGGTGGCGGCAGCAACATCTGGCTCGGGGATAAAAACTGGCGAGAGTGGCACAGCAACTATCCGTTCCGCAGTGGCGGCCTTAGCCCTGATGGAGGTCGCCCACGACCATGTCGAGGCCGCCCATGCCAAGCTCCTGGTGGTCACTGCACAAAATCAAAACGAAGAGCCGACAATCGTCGGGAGTGCTCAAGCAGCCGTCTGTTCGACCACCGCGTACCTGGCGACGACGGAGCCCGTCCAAGCCCAGATCGTGTCCGCCCACGCCCAGCTCATGGAGGCCTTTTCCAAAGCGATGGAGGACGCGGATGGCGAGATGCTTGCCGATTATGGTGCGATGGATGCCATGGAGCCCCTTCCCAAGGAGACGGTCGGGCGCGAGCAGGACATGGAGGCGGCGGTGGAGATCGATGAGCACCAGCCATAGTAGTACTCTTTGTTTTGTTTAATTATGAGCGCCGGTCTTTAATTTTTTAGAGTAAAGTTTAGGTCAGCTAGCTCTGTTTAATTGGTGGACTTGATCGATTAATAAGTTAGTCTCCTTTGTGTACCCAAATTATGCAATGACGTGGATGACCACTATAACCATGGAAATTCGAACCAAAATGTTTTACGTTCAAACTCATCACATGTGGGTTAAGCTATCTGAATCATTTGTGATGTTCACATATCGTACACAGTTCTGAATAAGGGACCATGTCTGATGACACATTGCGCACCAGTTTTTTCGCTGAAGCAATTCCAAATTTTCGGCTTCCGCGGAAATATCTACCTCCCCGCCCCTCCCCCTTACCAAAAGCCATGTTTCCCCTGTTTCCGCCTTCCTTTCCAAATTGAAACCTTCACTCCTTGTTTGCAGCGCCACCTCCTCGTCGGTGACCCTCCTTCATGATGCTCGACCTTGTCTATCCAGGCAGGTAATCCACACCCGACCCCCATCCTCCTTCTTCCACATACCACAAGCCTCGACCGCCGGTGCGAGCGCGACACCTTCCACCCAAATCACCGACCCCTCCACCAAATAAGCACGGCCCTAAGCCATGGTGCACGCAGTATAGCCAGGATCTCAAGGATCATTTGGCAGTGGAGAAGCAAATTGCGGCTGCACGCGCGGATGAGGTCGCGATGGCTGCCATTCGTGCCGACCCCCGGATCTTGGAGGAGCACCTTGTCATTTGCTAGCTACGCCAGTTAAGCATGCTCGGTTTACCAGTTGCGTGTGCTGCTCCTGCCTTTCCTTCACAAATTCTAGTGAATTGTACTATCTAATTTTACCATGCAATCTGTTGCTCTAGTGTATATGTTCTATATGTCGTGCAGTGTGGTGCTCCCTTATTAACTGTTTTGTTAATTAGTTGTCGCCTTCAGTTAACTATTTGGTTCAATTATGCAAATGTGATTTTCAATTCTTCAGGATGCAATTTTGTATTGTCTTCCATGTGAGAAATAAATCGAATTATCTTTACAAAATAGATGAGAAACGAATACAATTGTTATATTTCCAAGTTCTCAAGCATGCTTGGTTTGGTTATACATTGTGCAATGTGGTGCTCAGTTAACTGTTTGGTTCAATTATGCAATGTGACGTTCAATAGTTGTGGGTGCATTCTGTTATTGTATACCATGTGAGGAATAAATTGAATTTGGCAGTAGTAAATACTTAACCTGATGACTAACTACCTTATATGTGTCGCAGGGAAACAAGGGGAAGCACCGAGGTTTACAATCGAGGTTATCACGTGCATGGTCCATTGTCTAATAGCACATTATTGTGCAATTGCAGGAACCATTATAATATTTCGGTTTTAACCTATTTGCTCTTGCACATGTAGGTCCTGCTGTCAGAGGTTTTGACCCAGTGTTCGACCCTTTTTGCATATGGGGAAATGAATTGTCCATGCATATCAATCAAATCAAGAAACTTAGAAAGATTGTTAGAATAAAGAAATTAGCAAAAAAAACAACACCATATTTGTCCGCACAATGAAGAAGACATCGGTTCACTACAAGATGGTACTAACTATTATACCTTGCCTTTTTTTATTCATTTGCCCCATTTTCAATATAGAGAAGATATTTATGCACATCCTTGTGTTCAGGCCTTTTCCAAAGCAGTTCCCTAATGATTACCTCTCAATCCACCTCTATGGTCAGGAGGCGAGGAAGGTTTTCATACAACACCCACGGTTCAATATTGAAGTGTTCCTGAAGAGGACAAAGGACGGACGGTCAATCATCCACAGGCACTAGCCTAAAGTTGCGAAGACCATCAACATGAATGAAGGCTCAATATTCTGCTTCTGCTTCAACAATTTTCCAGATGAGATTCATCTGACTATATACCGTCTATGATGATAATTTTGAAAGATTCTACATGTTGCATGTGAACTTGGTGCTGGTGAAGTTGTGTAATGGGGTAGCTGAGTGCTGAAGCTATATCATGTTGTACTCTGATATATTTCAATTATGAAATTCTGCTTCCTTAATATGGAAATGAAATATATTATGTTCTTAATATGAATGTCAATTAGATTAAAAAATGGATTATTAATAATAGGATAATTAGCCTGCTAATGGCGAATTATCCTGCTAATTGGGTTTTGCTGTTGCAAACGGTTGTTGAAAAAATATCGTGGGCGATGACCTTAGGCAACGCACATAGTTTCTAGGAATAAACCGTGTTGGATCAATGAACAAACACTCACGACTTTCTCTTGAAAATTGTTTGCGTTAGGCCACCTTGAGAAAACGTTTACCACATAAAAACTGTGTGTGATGGACTGCCTTTGCCCCACAGTTTCTTCTATGGACCGTGTGTGATACATTCAATAACGAAAATGATTTAATAGGAAAAATTGTGGGTGATATACTTGTGAACGGAAACGTTTAGAGGGGACTGACATGTGGGATGTACTTGCGACCGGAAACAATTTCACCGTATAATTGTATTTTTTAGCTCTACTGTACGTACTTCCATATTTGAGCGCTCGCTAGTCGCACACGACCTCATTTTGCTGTCAGGACCCCGATTCTAAGTCACACCGATCTAGCCTGTAACACCTTATATCACTTTGCGGCCTCACGCACGGTATTCCCACGGGTATCGCCTTACCATGGCCCAGGACCGTTTGCGCCTTTTGGCTCACGTATATGATAGTGTCGCTAGCATCCATATGACATAGAACCCGGGCCGACATGACTAGTCGTGAACCCAAAGTGGCACTAACTTATGGGGACAGGCATACATGAATCAACATCGAGCATGTCGGTCAGCAGCATGCGAATCCGGGCTGTAGCACTAGGCTAACAGGACTCCGGGGACCCGGGCTGTAGCAAGCTAGGTAGGACTCCGGATGTCACCGCATGACATTTCCCCGAAGGGACAGACACAGGAACGAAGTGAATCACATGCTGACCAGTCAAGTGTTCTGGAGCAGTAGTGCTGGGCTAGCAGGTCTCCGGTAAACCGGGCTGTAGCAGACTACCAAGGCTCAATGGAAACACCAGACTACATTTCCCCATAAGAGAGGCTACCCAGGATAAACAACTAGATTGTCGAATCCCACACATACCAAGCATTTCAACAACATACACACAATATGCTAGATATGTGCAAATACAACATGGCATCACAACAAAACTCTACGACTCAAAGTATTTATTCATTAGGCTCCGAAGAGCCAGATATTACAAACATGGGTCTCATGACCCAACATTCAGAGAATACCAGACAAAGCACAGGCGGAAGCTTAACATGCCTGAGTACAGACATCTACAAATGAAAAAGGCTGAGAAGCCTAACTATCTACCAGATCCTGCCGAGGGCACAAGATTGTAGCTGAGGTAACAAGCTAAATGTCGAAGTCCACGTGGAACTACTAGCGAGACTGAAGTCTCTCTGCAAAAACATAAATTAAGCAAACATGAGTACAAATGTACCCAGCAAGACTTACATCAGAACTAGCTACATATGCATCGGTATCAACAAAGGGGGTAGTGGACTTTAACTACAGCAAGCCAGCTTTGACTCGGTGGCTATCCTGAACTACGACTGCAAGTAACTCTTTTGAGGTGGCGCACACGAGTCCACATATTCAGCATATCAATACACCACTATGGATCCGCCCCCGTCTCCCTACGAGAACGCCATCCATAGCACTCACGCTTATCTTGCGCATTTTAGAGTATCCACTTTCACTTGTCTATGAACTGTTATAGGCAACCCAGAAGTCCTTTACCGTGCACACGGCTATTCCAATAGATCATTTATAACCCTGCAGGGGTGTACTTCTTCACACATGCTCTCGCCACTTACCACCATGTACACGTTGTGTATCTCGGCAACCTTCAAGCGGAAGCCTGGTGAGGGAGTCGGCCATGACCTGACTATAACACCCTCGATGTGGCTATATCTCCTACATGTCGAAGCACGACTTAGAGGCATAACCGCATTGAAAGCAATGTCGCAAGTGAGGTAATCTTCGCAAACAAACCATGTACATAAATAAAGGGGAAAGGTACATAGTTGGCTTACACTCGCCACGTCACACAGATACATAAATAAGTCATTACATTCATCCAATATACTCAAGGTCCGACTACGGTACCAAAATAAAGATCAACCCCCAAATGCGACAAAGTCCCAGATCGCCCCAACTAGGCACCACTACGGATCATCTGGGAAGGACACATAGTAACGACGAGAGTCTTCATCGAACTCCCACTTGAGCTCGGTCATATCATCTAGAGCGGTATCATCGGTCCCTGCATCTGGTTTGCATGTAATCTGTGACTCACGGGGACTTAGCAATCTCGCACCCTCGCGATCAAGACTATTTAAGCTTATAGGTAAGGTAAAGGTATGATGTGGAGCTGCAGCAAGTGACTAGCATATATGGTGGCTAACATGCGCAAAAGAGAGCGAGAAGAGAAGGCAAAAGCACGGTTGAACTACTATGATCAAGAAGTGATCCTAGAACAACCTACGTCAAGCATTACTCCAACACCGTGTTCACTTCCCGGACTCCGCCGATAAGAGACCATCACGGTTACACACGCGGTTGGTGCATTTTAGTTAAGTTAAGTTTCAGGTTATCTACAACCAGACATTAACAAATTCCCATCTGCCCATAAGCGCGGGCACGACTTTCGAAAGTTCAAATCCCTGCAGGGGAGTCCCAACTTAGCCCATCACAAGCTCTCACGGTGCTCCTATGTCCTCCGGTGGTCCTTTCTACCTCTTTTCGTGTGTGGGTGTTAAACATTTCCGGATTGGACCAAGACTTTCCATGCGGCCTCGGTTTACTATCGGTAGACCGCCTGTCAAGTTTCGTGCCATTTGGACTTCGTTTGATACTCCAACGGTTAACCGAGGGACCGAAAAGGCCTCGTGAGTGTTGCAGCCCAACACCTTTTCTTGTTAGCCCAAAACCCACCAAAAACCCCACCATCGCCTAGGGCGTTCAATCACGATTGCGTGGCCGCAAACCCCACCTCATTCTGAGCTTCCTAGCTCCCTCTACCTCTATATATAGATCCCTTCCCCGGAATCCGGACAAAACCCTAGTCCCCTCCCTTTCCACGCGCCGCCGGACAATTTTCCGTCCGGCCGGACACGTCCGAATCCACCGCTGCTGACACGTGTTGCAGTGCGATTGGCTGCCGCTTGGTCCCTAGTTCGTCGCGCCGCCAGGGCCCTAGAAGCCCATCGCCGGCCCCCGAGGCCCATCCGCACTGCGCCGCCGCCCGCCTTCATCTTCCCCGCACCCGACGCCGACTCCGCCCGCGCGCCGCCGCCTGCAACCCTCATCGCCGTTCGCCGCCACCGACCTCGCCGTTCGCCGCGACCGACCTCGCCGCTCCACCGCGGCACCCTCGTCGCCCGATGCCGACAACCGCGTTCCTCGTCGCCCCTCGTCGCGCGTGCCGCCCACCTCCGTCCCCGGCCACCGGAGCGCCTCAGCCAGCCGGATCCAACCTCCCTCCCCGGCGAGCTCGAAGATTCCGGTGACTCTCCAGCAGCTACAGTACCCCAGATCTCGATCCGGTCTAAAGTGAACACTAGATCTCGGTTGACCTCTTCCCTGAACCCTAATTGTTTTGCAAACTTTGGCATGTCATAACTCTCTCACCGTAGACCCGATTTGTGCGTGTAGCATATCAAAATGTTCGCCTTGACGAATTCATCATTTCATCTCATTGAAACATTTTCATTTGAGCTCATCTTGATGCCCGAAATGCTGTTGGAAGAGGGCTATGTGATGAATTTGTCAGATCTGTTTCAGCAAATGGCATTTTTTCATTTTTCCCATGATTAATGTGTGCATGCTAGGATCCTGAGCTCTAAATGTGTTTTGTTATATGCCATGCCATCTTTACAGAGGTGCTTACCATGTATTTTTTTGATATTTGTGGTGACTAGCACAAGCTTGCAAAGTAGCGTAATTGGTAATGCTGATTTCAGGGACTTGGAATTTCACTAAGTCCTTGTCCTGAGTTTGTTGTTATGCCATATGTTCATGTTGTTTCCTAGTGATCCGTCCCTCTTTTGAGGATGATCAATAAGGATGTTTTGTTAACATTGTAGTGCTCTATCCATCCATGTCTTTTTTTGCATCTATGGAGCACCCTAGCTTGAGTCAATCGAGCTCTACTTTTGCTATAAAATGATCCCGGCAGATTGTTGACATATTTAGCGATTTTGCCGAGGATGTTGTTATCAATCCGTGCGTGCTATGATGTTGTTCTTGCCATGTCTAGCTTCCATGCCATGTATTCTTGATGGGTGTATGCTTAGTTTGTCATGCCATGCTTTGTAGTGAGTGCATCGAGCTCGTAAACATGCCTACTTGTCAAATCAGTTTGCAAGCTCCAGTTTTTCACTAAGTCTTAATCTGTTTATGTTTTTGCCATGTTCACATGCTTGCAATTTTATTTTCTGGTCCCTTTTGGCTCAAGGTCACTAAGGGACTTTTGTTAAGTGCTTTGAGTAGCTTCATGCCATGCCTTGCCTTGCCATGTTAAGTTCCTATAGCATGTAGTTTTCATGCTCTAAAGTTTGCTTCCTGATGATAAATTCCGAACTTGTGTTAATTTGCTTCCTGATGATAAATTCCGGACTTGTGTTAATTTCACTAAGTCTAAAACCTGTTGTCATTTGCACTTTTGCCATGCTTGTTTGAACCTGTTAATGGATGAAATAACCGTAGCTCAGTGTTCATCTTTTGTCAAGCTTCATGAGTGGATCCCTGCCATGTATTGTGTTGCCATGCCTCGGTGCCATAGCATATTTATCTTGATGCATCTAGTTGGTCACTTGCTGATTATTGCAGACCGGTGCCATATTTGTTTTTCTTGCCATTTCCAAACCGTGCATCCGATTCCGGTGATCTTTATATCGATTTCAACTGATATCACCTCACCTTTCTAGTGGCACTCTTGGATTTACATGTTGAGGCCAGGTTCAATCATTCCTTGTCAAATCTTGCATATGCATCACATATCGCATCCCGCATAGCATACCATGTTTGCATCATGTTGTTTGAGCATTGCACGTGGTTGATTGTGTTCCGTTTGCTTGATATTATTGTTTGGGTAGAGCCGGGAGATGATTTCGTGAACGAGGAGCTCGTTGAGTTCACTTACGAGGATCAAGTCAACTCTAACAACTTTGCAGGCAAGATGACCATACTCTCGAAATCACTTCTATCTTTGCTTGCTAGATGCTCGCTCTTTTGCTATGCCTATGCTACGATACCTACCACTTGCTTATCATGCCTCCCAAATTGCCAGGTCAAACCTCTAACCCACCATGTCCTAGCAAACCGTTGTTTGGCTATGTTACCGCTTTGCTCAGCCCCTCTTATAGCGTTGCTAGTTGCAGGTGAACATTGGAGATCGTTCCTTGTTGGAACATTGTTTATTGTTGGGATATCACCATATTATCTTGTTTATCTTAATGCATCTATACACTTGGTAAAGGGTGGAAGGCTCGGTCTTTTGCCTAGTGTTTTGTTCCACTCTTGCCGCCCTAGTTTCCGTCATACCGGTGTTATGTTCCCGGATTTTGCGTTCCTTACACGGTTGGGTTATAATGGGAACCCCTTGGCAGTTCGCCTTGAATAAAACTCCTCCAGCAATGCCCAACCTTGGTTTTACCATTTGCCACCTAGCCTCTTTTTCCCTTGGGTTTCCGGAGCCCAAGGGTCATCTTTATTTAAACCCCCCGGGCCAGTGCTCCTCTGAGTGCTGGTCCAAACTAGAGCCCCTTGCACCGCCACCTCGGGGAAACTCGAGGGATGGTTTTAGTTGTACGGATTGCTTATCTGAGTGTGCCCTGAGAACGAGATATGTGCAGCTCCTATCGGGATTTGTCGGCACAGTTGGGCGGTGTTGCTAGACTTGTTTTACCATTCTCGAGGATGTCTTGTAAACGGGATGCCGAGTCTGATCGGATTGTCTTGGGAGAAGGAATATCCTTCGTTGACCGTGAGAGCTTGTGATGGGCTAAGTTGGGACTCCCCTGCAGGGATTTGAACTTTCGAAAGCTGTGCCCGCGGTTATGGGCAGATGGGAATTTGTTAATGTCCGGTTGCAGATAACCTGAAACTTAACTTAATTAAAATGAACCAACCGTGTGTATAACCGTGATGGTCTCTTCTCGGCGGAGTCCGGGAAGTGAACATGGTGTTGGAGTAATGCTTGACGTAGGTTGTTCTAGGATCACTTCTTGATCATAGTTGTTCATCCGTGCTTTGCCTTCTCTTCTCGCTCTCTTTTGCGAATAGGTTAGCCACCATATATGCTAGTCGCTTGCTGCCGCTCCACATCATACCTTGTCTTACCTATAAGCTTAAATAGTCTTGATCGCGAGGGTGCGAGATTGCTGAGTCCCCGTGACTCACAGATTACTTCCAAACCAGATGCAGGGACCGATGATACCGTTCCAGATGATGCGCTTGAGCTCAAGTGGGAGTTCGATGAAGACTCTCATCGTTACTATATGTCTTTCCCAGATGATCAGTAGTGGTGCCCAGTTGGGGCGATCGGGGACCATGTCGCATGTGGGGGTTGATCTTTATTTTGGTACCATAGTCAGACCATGAGTGTATTGGATGATTGTAATGTTATTCATGTATTTGTGTGACGTGGCGAGTGTAAGCCAACTATGTATCTATTCCCCTTTTATTTATTTACATGGGTTGTTGTGAAGATTACCTTACTTGCGACATGGCTTTCAATGCGGTTATGCCTCTAAGTCATGCTTCGACACGTAGGAGATATAGCCGCATCGAGGGTGTTACAAGTTGGTAATCAGAGCCTTCCCCGACCTTAGGAGCCCCCTGCTTGATCGAATCGTTGGCGTTGTTAAGTCTAGAAAAATGTTTTGAGCCATTTCGGAATTATATATCGGAGAGCTAGGAATTCTTTTTCCTCCCCAGTCCCTTCATCGCTCTGGTAAGGCATCCTAACGTAGAGTTTTGACTATTCTCTTCTCAAATTTCACTAAAAAAAATTTAGGAGCACGCGGGTATCTTGGAATCGTTCCGATGGTTTTGTGACGAAAACATTGTTCTTGGTGCCTGCTGTCATTTAGGGGTTGTGGCAGTGTCCCGGGAAGTTGAGCTCCGAGGTGTTGTCATCACAATTTTATCGTTGAGATTCTGGAATACCTGAGTTTCGCCGACATCGAAAATCTCTTTTATGCAGTTGTTGGTGAGATAACAGCGACACCACCCTGTACTGGGGCGGGAGTTCGGGAGTATTGCCATAACTTGTATAACGGATGCTTTTCGAAGGTTGAGGTAAATGATTTTCGAAGGTTTCTCGGTTATGTGTTGAAGGATGGATACAGCTGGATGTAGGATTTGCTAGATTTGGGTGAGATATTATGCTTCCCCTGTATCCCCAACACCTGATTGCATAACTGGAAAGGTTCGGGAGTATCATAGGTGGGAATTCTTGTAGCTCTAGTTCTTCTTCCGCGGATATTTGGTTTGGGATTGGGTAATCCTCACCAAGTATTCGTTCTTGTCCGTACCTTGTTGGCTTTATTCTTCTACCTCAATTCTAAGTGGCTTCTCAATTTATGGAAATTTGACCATTTCAATTGAAATGCATTCGTTCATTTTGTTCGGATGTGAAGACTTTATGTTGCAATTTCAATCCGTTTGATTCAGCTCAAATATATGTCTGTCATGATGCTAACGGATGTCAACCTCTTCAGGATGGCTCCTCCAACACGCACGACTCCGAATCCTGATCCGCCACCACCACCTCCACCTCCGGAGGCATGGCAAGCTGTGATGGCCGCTATCAATGCAAACACGCAGCTAATCATGCAACTTCTTCAAGAGTGCAACCAAGGGAACCAGGGCCATGGCAACAATCAGAATCAGTTTGCTACACTCAACCAGTTCCTTGCTAACCAGCCAAAGACCTTCAGAAATTGTGTTGAGGCAACAGACGCTGATGATTGGCTTGTGGACATATGCAAGCATTTCGAGTGCAGTAACGTCAGGCCTGAGGACTTTGTCAAGTTTGCCTCCTTCCAACTCAAAGACCAAGCTGCAGAATGGTTTCAGCAGTACAAAGATTCCAGAGGAGGCCGTGCAATTACCTGGGATGAATTCCGTCAAGACTTCAAAGCTCATCATATTCCTCAGAGTGTGGTTGAAAGCAAGCGTGAGGAATTCCGCAACCTGAAGCAAGGCACTATGTCTGTTTACCAGTACAACATCATGTTTCAGAAGCTCGCCCGTTTTGCTAAGCAAGACGTCCCTGACGAGAAGAGCATGATATACCAGTTCAGGGGTGGTCTCAGAGAAGAACTCCAGCTAGCTCTCGTCCTCTTTGAGCCCAAGAAGTACGATGAGTTTTACAACATGGCAATGAAGCAAGAGACTGCTCAATTGAAGTGCGATGCTTCCAAGCAGCGAGTCAGAGATGCAACTCCTTCTTCCTCAACTCAAGTGGCTAAGCAGCAAAAGTATTGGCTTCCTCCTCCTCCGTTTCGTCAGCCTTATCAGTAGAAGAGCAAAGGTGGCAGTGGATCTTCCCACCCACCCAACCCTGGCTTTCAGAACAAAACTTCGTCTCAAGCTCCAAGATCAAGTGCTCCGTATCACCGTCCGCCCTCGGAGGTCATGTGTAACAAGTGCCAACAGAAGGGTCACTATGCCAACAAATGCTTCAATCAGAGGCGTCTCCCTCCTCCTCCTCCTGTGAGATCGGCAAGTACCGCAGTGGTCAAGCATAACCCCAAGTACGCCAAGGTCAACATGGTGAATGCAGCTCAGGCAGAGGACTCATCAGATGTCATCATGGGTAACCTTCCTGTTAATGATATTCCTGCAAGAGTTCTTTTTGACACTGGTGCATCGCATTGTTTCATCTCGAGACCTTTTGCATCTAAACATGATTTTGTTACTCAAGTGTTGCCGAAACCATTGGCTATTGTCTCTCCGGCCCGTCAAATGACTTCTCGAGTATGCGTTCCGGATGTTTCAATCACATTGGGTGACTATAAGTTCTTGTCTTCTCCAAATATTCTTGGTGACTCGGATACTGATCTTATTCTTGGAATGGACTGGCTTTCTAAGAACAAGGCTCATCTTGATTGTGCTGCCAGGCAGATTCAATTGACTCATTCATCTAAGGATGTAATTGTCTTTGCCGCTCATGATGATACCATTCGTCTGTTTACTCTCAATGAGAAGGGTGAACTGGATGCCATCTCTCAAATTCCAATCGTTTGCGAATATCAAGACGTCTTTCCAGAAGAGCTTCCAGGAATGCCTCCGCACTGGCCAGTTGAATTCGTCATCGATCTTGAGCCTGGCACGGAACCTGTTTGCAAGCGTCCTTACAAGCTTGGACCTGAAGAGTTGAAGGAGCTGAAGAAGCAACTCGATATTCAAGAGTGAATGGGTCTCACCCGACCTAGTTCTTCTCCGTGGGGTTGCGGAGTTCTTTTTGTGAAGAAAAAGGATGGAACGGACCGACTTTGTGTTGACTACCATCCATTGAACAAGAAGACTATAAAGAACAAGTACCCACTTCCCAACATCAACGAGCTGTTTGAATAACTCAAAGGTGCTCAAGTATTCTCCAAGCTTGATCTCCATATGGGTTATCACCAAATTCGAATTCGTGAGCAAGATATTCCCAAGACAGCATTCAGAACAAGCTATGGTTCATATGAATACATTGTCATGTCTTTTGGCCTCGTCAACGCTCCGCCAACTTTCTCTCGCATGATGAACTTCATCTTCAACCCCTACACAAATGACTTCGTCTTGGTCTACCTCGATGACATTTTGGTCTTTTCCAAGAACAAGGAGGATCATGCCAAGCACTTGCATTTGGTGCTGGATAAGCTCAGAGAACATCAGTTCTATGCCAAGTTTTCAAAGTGCGAGTTTTGGCACGATGAGGTTCTCTACCTTGGGCATATCATCTCTGCCAACAGCATAGCGGTGAATCCTGAGAAGGTGTCTGCAATTGTGAATTGGGAACCACCTCAGAACGTGAAGCAACTCCGCAGCTTCCTTGGTCTCGCAAGCTATTGTCGAAGGTTCATTGAGAACTTCTCAAAGATCGCAAAGCCGCTTTCCAACCTTCTCCAGAATGTGACATCGCTTTCAACACCCTCAAAGTGAAATTAGTCACTGCTCCAGTTCTGACTCCTCCTGATGAATCCAAACCGTTCAAGGTCTTCTGTGATGCCTCTCTTCAAGGTCTTGGTGCAGTGTTGATGCAAGAGAAGAAAGTTGTGGCTTATACCTCTCGCCAGTTGAAGCCCAATGAAAAGAACTACCCCACTCACGACCTCAAGTTGGCGGCAGTTGTGCATGCTCTTTTGACATGGAGACATCTCTTATTGGGAAGAAAAGTGGACATCTTCACTAATCATAAGAGTCTCAAATACATCTTCACTCAGCCTAATCTCAACCTCAGGCAGACTTGCTGGGTCGAAATGATTCAAGAGTATAATCCGAGTATCGAATATACTCCAGGCAAGGCAAATGTAATTGCTCACGCATTGAGCAGGAAGGCTTACTGCAACAGTCTGATTCTCAAGCCTTACCAACCCGATCTTTGTGAAGCTTTCCGCAAGCTCAATCTGCAAGTTGTTCATCAAGGTTTCCTTGCCAACTTTCAAGTCTCTCCTACTTTGGAAGATCAGATTCGCGAGGCTCAACTTCTTGATGCTATGGTGAAGAAGGTGACGATTGGGATTACCAAGAGTCCATCCAAGTACAAGTGATATCGCCTTGATGACAAGGATACTCTATTCTTCGAGGATCGCATTGTTGTGCCTAAAGGTGACCTTCATAAAGTCATTATGAACGAGGCTCACAATTGACTCCTCTCTATCCACCCTGGAAGCACGAAGATGTACCCTGACCTCAAGCAGGCGTATTGGTGGACTCGAATGAAGCATGAGATTGCTCAGTTCGTGAATGAATGTGATGTCTGCAGAAGAGTGAAGGCAGAACACCAACGACCAGCTGGTCTCCTCCAACCTCTTGCCATTCCAGAATGGAAGACCACATTGAGATGGACTTTGTGATGGGTTTTCCAAAGTCCAAGCGTGGCAATGATGCTATATTTGTTGTCATTGACAAACTCACTAAAGTGGCTCATTTCCTTCCTATCAAAGAGTCTATCATAGCAGCTCAATTGGTAGAGCTTTATACCTCTCGGATTGTCTCTCTGCACGGCATTCCGCAGTTGATTTCTTCAGATCGTGGCAGCATCTTCACCTCAAAGTTTTGAGATTCTTTTCAGAAGGCCATGGGCAGCAACATCCATTTCAGCACAACTTTTCATCCTCAAACTAGCGGCCAAGTCGAGCGTGTCAATCAGATTCTCGAAGATATGCTCAGGGCTTGCGTTATCTCTTTCGGTATGAAGTGGGAAGATTGTCTTCCATATGCCGAGTTCTCCTACAACAACAACTTTCAAGCGAGTTCGGGCAAGGCCCCATTTGAAATTCTCTATGGCAGGAAGTGCCATACTCCTCTTAACTGGTCAGAGACCGGTGAACGTAAACTTCTTGGAAATGACTTGATCATAGAGGCAGAAGAAATGTGCAAAGTCATTCATGATAATCTCAAAGTAGCGCAATCGCGCCAGAAGAGCTACTATGATAGTAAGCATCATGATTTGGCTTTCGAGATCGGAGACCATGTTTACCTCTGCGTTTCTCCAATGAAAGGTACTCGTCGCTTCGGTATCAAAGGGAAGCTTGGCGCTAGATACGTGGGTCCTTTCAAGATCGTCAGCAAGGGAGGCGATCTCGCCTATCAACTTGAGCTTCCCTCCAACTTTGCAAATGTGCACGACGTGTTCCATGTCTCTCAGCTCTGCAAGTGCTTCAAGACCCCTGACCGCACCGTCAACTTTGAATACATTGATCTCCAAGAATACCTTTCTTATCGTGAGCACCCCATTGCTATCCTTGAAGAAACTGAGCGCAAGACTCGCAACAAGTCAATCAAATTCCTCAAAGTCAAGTGGTCACACCATTCCGACCGTGAAGCCACCTGGGAACGCGAGGACCACCTCCGTTCTGAGTACCCGGCATTTTTCCAGTCCTAGATCTCGGGACGAGATCCTTTCGTAGTGGTGGAGTGTTGTAACACCCCGGATGTAATTTACCTTATCTGTATTCCAACTCTTGCCGTTTCCGGCGCTAAGTTATTTTATTTCTCCGCTGTCGGGTTTTTGTCTCTGTGTGGTGTTGTCTTTGTCATGCATCTCATATCATGTCATCCTGTGCATTGCATTCGCATACGTGTTCGTCTCATGCATTCGAGCATTTTCCCCGTTGTCCGTTTTGCATTCCGGCGCTTCGTTCTCCTCCGGTGGTCATTTCTACCTTTCTTTCATGTGTGGGTATTAAACATTTCCGGATTGGACCGAGACTTGCCAAGCGGCCTTGGTTTACTACCGATAGACCGCCTGTCAAGTTTCCTGCCATTTGGACTTTGTTTGATACTCCAACGGTTAACCGAGGGACCGAAAAGGTGTCGTGAGTGTTGCAGCCCAACACCTATTCTTGCTAGCCCAAAACCCACCAAAAACCCCTCCATCCTCTAGGGCATTCAATCACGATCGCGTGGCCGCAAACCGCACCTCATTCTAAGCTTCCTAGCTCCCTCTACCTCTATATATAGATCCCTTCCCCGGAATCCGGACAAAACCCTAGTCCCTCTCCACGCGCCGCCGGACATGTCCGAATCCACCGCCGCCGCCACATGTCGCAGCACGATTGGTCACCGCCCGGTCCCCAGTTCGTCGCGTCGCAGGGCCCGGGAAGCCCATCACCGGCCCCCGAGGCCCATCCGCACTCCGCCGCCGCCCGCCTTCATCCTCACCGCGCCCGACGCCGACTCCGCCCGCGCGACGCCGCCTGCAACCCTCGTCGCCGTTCGCCGCCACCGACCTCACTGTTCGCCACCACTGACCTCGCCGTCCGCCGCCACCAACCTCGCCTCTCCGCCACGGCACCCTCGTCGCCCAACGCCGGCAACCGCGTCCCTCGTCGCCCCTCGTCACGCGTGCCGCCCACCTCCTACCCGGCCACCGGAGCGCCTCGGCCGGCCGGATCCAACCTCCCTCTCCGATGAGCTCGAAGATTCCGGCAACTCTCCGGCAGCTACAGTACCCCAGATCACGATTCGGTCTACAGTGAACCCTAAATCTCGGTTGACCTCTTCCCCGAACCCTAATATATTTGCAAACTTTGGCATGTCATAACTCTCTCATCGTAGACCCGATTTGTGCGTGTAGCATATCAAAATGTTCGTCTCGACGAGTACATCATTTCATTGCATTGCAACATTTTCATTTGAGCTCATCTTGATGCCCGAAATTCTGTTGGAAGAGGGCTATGTGATGAATTTGTTAGATTTGTTTCAGCAAATGGCATTTTGTCATTTTTGCCATGATTAATGTGTGCATGCTATGATCCTGAGCTCTACATGTGTTTTGTTATATGCCATGCCATCTTTACAGAGGTGTTTTCCATGTATTTTTGTAATATTTTTGGTGACTAGCACAAGCTTGCAAAGTAGCGTAATCGGTAATGCTGATTTCAGTGACTTAGAATTTCACTAAGTCCTTGTCCTGAGTTTGTTGTTATGCCATATGTTCATGTTGTTTCCTAGTGATCCGTGCCTCTTTTGAGGATGATCAGTAAGGATGTTTTGTTAAAATTGTGGTGCTCTATACATCCATGTCTTTGTTTGCATTTATGGAGCAACCTAGCTTGAGTCAATCGAGCTCTACTTTTGCTATAAAATGATCCCGATAGATTGTTGACATGTTT
Organism: Triticum urartu; assembly: GCF_056163025.1. Taxonomy (NCBI): domain Eukaryota; kingdom Viridiplantae; phylum Streptophyta; class Magnoliopsida; order Poales; family Poaceae; genus Triticum; species Triticum urartu. The sequence continues at coordinate 305,933,981 of NC_141878.1, forward strand.
AGCAATTTTGCCGAGGATGTTGTTATCGATCCGTGCATGCTATGATGTTTTTCTTGCCATGTCTAGCTTCTATGCCATGTATTCTTGATGGGTGTATGCTTAGTTTTTCATGCCATGCTCTGTAGTGAGTGCATCGAGCTCGTAAACATGCTTACTTGTCAAATTAGTTCGCATGCTCCAGTATTTCACGAAGTCTGAATCTGTTTATGTTTTTGCCATGTGCACATGCTTGCAATTGTATTTTCTGATCCCTTTTGGCTCAAGGTCACTAAGGGACTTTTGTTAAGTGGTTTGAGTAGCTTCATGCCATGCCTTGCCTTGCCATGATAAATTCCTGTAGCATGTAGTTTTCATGCTCTAAAGTTTGCTTCCTGATGATAAATTCCAGACTTGTGTTAAGTCTGAAACCTGTTGTCATTTGCACTTTTGCCATGCTTATTTGAACGTGTTAATGGATGAACTAGCCGTAGCTCAGTGTTCATCTTTTTTCAAGCTTCATGAGTGGATCCCTTCCATGTATTGTGTTGCCATGCTTGAGTGCTGTAGCATATTTATCTTGATGCATCTAGTTCGTCACTTGCTGATTATCGCAGACCGGTGCCATATTTGTTTTGCTTGCCATTTCCAAACCGTGCATCCGATTCCGGTGATGTTTATATCGATTTCAACCGGAATCACCTCGCCTTTCCAGTGGCACTCCTGGATTTCCATGTTGAGGCCAGGTTCAATCATTCCTTGTCAAATCTTGCATATGCATCACATATCGCATCCCGCATAGCATACCATGTTTGCATCATGTTGTTTGAGCATTGCACGTGGTTGATTGTGTTCCGTTTGCTTGATGTTCTTGTTTGGGTAGAGCCGGGAGACGAGTTCGTGAACAAGGAGCCCGTTGAGTTCGCTTACGAGGATCAAGTCAACTCTGACAACTTTGCAGGCAAGATGGCCATACCCTCGAAATCACTTCTATCGTTGCTTGCTAGATGCTTGCTCTTTTACTATGCCTATGCTATGATACCTACCACTTGCTTATCATGCCTCCCAAATTACCATGTCAAACCTCTAACCCACCATGTCCTAGCAAACCGTTGTTTGGCTATGTTACCACTTTGCTCAGCCCCTCTTATAGTGTTGCTAGTTGTAGGTGAAGATTGGAGATTGTTCCTTGTTGGAACATTGTTTATTGTTGGGATATCACCATATTATCTTGTTTATCTTAATGCATCTATATACTTGGTAAAGGGTGGAAGACTCGGCCTTTTTCCTAGTGTTCTGTTCCACTCATGCCGCCCTAGTTTCCGTCATATCGGTGTTATGTTCCCGGATTTTGCGTTCCTTACACGGTTGGGTTATAATGGGAACCCCTTGAAAGTTCACCTTGAATAAAACTCCTCCAGCAATGCCCAACCTTGGTTTTACCATTTGCCAGCTAGCCTCTTTTTCCCTTGGGTTTCCAGAGCCCACGGGTCATCTTTATTTAAACCCCCTCGGGCCAGTGCTCCTCTGAGTATTGGTCCAAACTAGAGCCCCTTGTGGTGCCACCTCGGGGAAACTCGAGGGCTGGTTTTAGTTGTACGGATTGCTTATCTGAGTGTGCCCTGAGAACGAGATATGTGCAGCTCCTATCAGGATTTGTCGGCACAATCGGGCGGTGTTGCTGGACTTGTTTTACCATTGTCAAGGATGTCTTGTAACCGGGATGCCGAGTCTAATCGGATTGTCTTGGGAGAAGGAATATCCTTCGTTGACCGTGAGAGCTTGCGATGGGCTAAGTTGGAACTCCCCTGCAGGGATTTGAACTTTCGAAAGCCGTGCCCGCGGTTATGGGCAGATGGGAATTTGTTAATGTCCGGCTGTAGATAACCTGAAACTTAACTAAATTAAAATGAACCAACCGCGTGTGTAACCGTGATGGTCTCTTCTCGGCGCAGTCCGGGAAGTGAAGACGGTGTTGGAGTAATGCTTGACGTAGGTTGTTCTAGGATCACTTCTTGATCATAGTTGTTCGTCCGTGCTTGGCCTTCTCTTCTCGCTCTCTTTTGCGAATAGGTTAGCCACCATATATGCTAGTCGCTTGTTGCAGCTCCACATCATACCTTGTCTTACCTATAAGCTTAAATAGTCTTGATCGCGAGGGTGCGAGATTGCTGAGTCCTCGTGACTCACATATTACTTTCAAACCAGATGCAGGGACCGATGATACCGTTCCAGATGATGCGCTTGAGCTCAAGTGGGAGTTCGATGAAGACTCTCGTCGTTACTATGTGTCTTTCCCAGATGATCAGTAGTGGTGCCCAGTTGGGGCGATCGGGGACCGTGTCGCATGTGGGGGTTGATCTTTATTTTGGTACTGTAGTCAGACCATGAGTGTATTGGATGATTGTAATGTCATTAATGTATTTGTGTGACGTGGCGAGTGTAAGCCAACTATGTATCTTTTCCCCTTTTATTTATTTACATGGGTTGTTGTGAAGATTACCTTACTTGCGACATTGCTTTCAATGCGGTTATGCCTCTAAGTCGTGCTTCGACATGTACGAGATATAGCCGCATCGAGGGCGTTACATCTCGTTCTCAGGGCACACTCAGATAGGTCAAGCTACGAGTAAAACCAACCCTCGAGTTTCCCCAAGGTGGCCCCGCAGGCTGCCCATTTCAGACCAACACTCAGAGGAGCACTGGCCCAGGGGGGTTTAATAAAGATGACCCTTGGGCTCCGGAAACCCAAGGGAAAAAGAGGCTAGGTGGTGAATGGTAAAACCAAGGTTGGGCATTGCTGGAGGAGTTTTATTCAAGGCGAACTGTCAAGGGGTTCCCATTATAACCCAACCGTGTAAGGAAAGCAAAATCCGGGAACATAACACCGATATGACGGAAACTAGGGCGGCAAGAGTGGAACGAAACACCAGGCATAAGGCCGAGCCTTCCACCCTTTACCAAGTATATATGTGCATTAAGATAAACAAGATAATATGGTGATATCCCAACAAATAAACATGTTTCAACAAGGAACGATCTCCAATCTTCACCTGCAACTAGCAACGCTATAAGAGGAGCCGAGCAAAGCGGTAACATAGCCAAACAACGGTTTTCTAGGACAAGGTGGGTTAGAGGTTTGACATGGCAATTTGGGAGGCATGATAAGCAAGTGGTAGGTATCGTAGCATAGGCATAGCAAAAGAGCGAGCATCTAGCAAGCAAAGATAGAAGTGATTTCGAGGGTATGGTCATCTTGCCTGCACAGCTTTCAGAGTTGCCTTGATCCTCATAAGCGAACTCAACAGGCTCCTCATTCACGAACTCGTCTCCCAGCTCTATCCAAATAAGAACAACAAGCAAAAGTAACACAATCAACCACGTGCAATGCTCAAGTAACATGATGCAAACATGGTATGATATCCGGGATGCGGTATGTGATGCATATGCAAGATTTGCAAAGTAATGATTGAACCTGGCCTCAACTTGGAAATCCAAGAGTTCCACTATAAAGGTGAGGTGATTTCGGTTGAAATCGATATAAAGATCACCGGAATCGGATGCACGGTTTGGAAATGGCAAGCAAAACACATATGGCACCGGTCTGCGATAATCAGCAAGTGACCCACTAAATGCATCAAGATAAATATGCTAATGCACCCAAACATCACAACAAAATACATGGCAGGGATCCGCTCATGATGCTTGACAAAAGATGAACACTGAGCTACGGCTAATTCACTCACTAACACGTTGAAACAAGCATGGCAAAAGAGCAAAAGATAACAGGTTTCAGGACTTAGTGAAATAACAACAATCCAGGAATTTATCATCAGGAAGCAATGTTTAGAGCATGAAACCTACATGCTACAGGAACATATCATAGCAAAACAAGGAATGGCATGAAGCTACTCAAAGCACATAACAAAAGTCCCTTAGTGACCTTGAGCCAAATGGGATCAGAAAGTACAATTGCAAGCATGTGAACATAGCAAAAACATAAACAGATTCAGACTTAGTGAAAAACTGGAGCATGCAAAACAGTTCACAAGTAGGCATGTTTACGAGCTTGATGCACTCATTACAGAGCATGGCATGACAAACTAAGCATACACCCATGAAGAAGACATGGCATAGAAGCCTGACATGGCAAGGACAACAATATAGCAGGCACGATCAATAGCGACATCCTCGGCAAAATCGCTAAACATGTCTATAATCTGCCATGAACATTTTATAGCAAAAGTAGAGCTCGATTGACTCAAGCTAGGTTGCTCCATAATTGCAAACAAAGACATGGATGGAGAGAGCACGACAATGTTAACAAAACATCCTTACTGATCATCCTCAAAAGAGGCACGGATCACTAGGAAAGAACATGAACATATGGCATAAAAACAATAACAGGACAAGGACTTTGCATACTTTGCATACTTGTTCTAGTCACCACAAAGATCACAAAAATACATGGCATACACCTCTGTAAATATTGCACGGCATTCTACAAAACACATGTAGAGCTCAGGATCATAGCATGCACACATTAATCATGGCAAAAATGACAAAAGGTCATTTGTTGAAACAGATCTGAAATATTCCTCACATAGCCCTCTTCCAACAGCATTTCGGGTATCAAGATGAGCTCAAATCAAAATGATGCAATGAGATGGAATGATGTACTCGTCGAGAAGAACATTTTGATATGCTACGCGCACGAATCGGAGCTACGGATGCGGAGTTATGGCCTAACAAAGATTGCAAAAAAATAACTAGAGAGGGGAGAAAGTCAACCGCTAGATCTAGGGTTCCTCGTGGCACGCGAACCGAGGCCGGATCTGAGCTCACCAGAGCTCTTGCCGGAGACGTCGAGGGTCGCCAGACTTGATGCTTCCCGGGGCGAGGAGGTGAGGAGGAGGCCGAGGCGGCGGTAAGAGGAGTATGACACTTCCTGCCATAGAGAATCTCAAATGGGGCCTTGCCCGAACTCGCTTGAAAGCTGTTGTTGTATGAGAACTCGGCATATGGAAGACAATCTTCCCACTTCATGCCGAAAGAGATAACGCAAGCCCTGAGCATATCTTCAAGAATCTGATTGACACGCTCGACTTAGCCACTAGTGTGAGGATGAAAAGCTGTGCTGAAACGGATGTTGGTGCCCATGGCCTTCTAAAAAGAATCCCAAAACTTCAAGGTGAAGATGCTGCCGCGTTCTGAAGATATCAACTGCGGAATGCCGTGCAGCGAGACAATCCGGGAGGTATATAGCTCTGCCAATTGAGCTGTTGTGATGGATTCTTTGATAGGAAGGAAATGAGCCACTTTAGTGAGTTTGTCGATGACAACGAAGATAGCATCATTGCCACGCTTGAACTTTGGAAACCCAGTCACGAAGTCGATCTCAATGTGGTCGTTGGTGTTCTGCCTTCACCCTTCTGCAGACATCACATTTATTCACTGTGACGCCCGGGTAATTAGGCTACAGTAATCCCATGCTAATCGTGCCATGACACCTCGGTTACTGTTGCTGTCCTCGCAATAATTCGAAACCGTTCAAAATTCAAATTCAAATTTATGACAAGAATAAAAGTTTTCAAAAATTAAAACAAAAATGTTCGGTGGTTGCTGAATATTACAAGGGTAATTATGGGGCAACAAACACCTTTTTATAAAATGGCTAAATGGTTTAAAATGATTTAAACAAAAAAGAAAGAAATAATAAAAGAACACAGAAAACAAACAAACAAAAAAAAGGGAAAAGGAAAAGAACCCCCCCCCCCCGGGCCAGCCGACCCAACTGGCCGGCCCATTCGATCACCGGCCCAACTGGACAAAGGCCCAGCCGGCCACCCCACTCCCCCCATAACCCCCACTCCCGAAACCCTAGTCCACCCACTACCCCACTCCCCCCTCCCCTGTTCCCACCTGGATCGGGATCGGGCAACCCCCGTCACCCTCCCCGCCCGATCTCGCGCCGCCTTGCGCCCCCGACGACGGTGCCTCCTCCCCAGAGCCCCCGCTAGCCGACGCCTCGCCGTCCCAGCGGCGTTCGCCGCTGCTCCCCGCGGCCCCGGCGAGCACAACCGCGCGCACGACCTCGACGCGCCACGGACCACCATCGCCATGGTTCTCTCCGTCGCCGGCGCTCCCCATCCCCGTCGCCGATGCCTCCCCACCGGACCTCGTCGACTCCTCCTCGACCCCCACTGCCTCGCGCCCTGCAGAACCCCGTGAGCCTCGACTTCCTCCCCCACTTCTCTCTGCCGATCGCCGTGGCCGAGTAGCAGAGCTCGCACTCCGGCCACGCTCGCCGGTGCCTCACCCACGCCATCGCAGCACGCACGCACGCCTCACGGCCACCACTCCTCGGCATCGCCTCCGCCTCTGCGACCGCGCGCCCACCGCCATGCTCGCCACCCGCATCGCGACCCGGCTGGCCGTCCTCGCCCGCCGCTACTATCTGCTTGTTCTGCTGCCGCTGGTTGCTGTGCTGCTGCTTGCTCTACCTGTTGCCCCCCGCAGTTGTGCCAGCCCCGCCTAGCCCCGCCGCGCCGGCTGCGGCCTTGGACGCTCGCCGCCGCCCGATCCGGACCCCGCCTCTGCTCGCCCACCGGTCGCCCGCGCCGTCCGTAGCTCACGCGTGGCCGCCCCCTGTTTCCCCCTCGACGCGCTCGCCTCCCGCCTTGCTCGTCGTCGTCCCTGGCCTCGCCCCATCCACCACGGCTCGCCCCCCCCACTGGCCGGCGTTCTGGCTTCCGGCGCCCACGCCACGGGCTGCGCCCGAGGCCAGCCCCGTTCGGCCTCGGGCACGGGCACCACGCCCGCAAACCCACTAGGCTCCCCTATGAGCCAATGACAGGAGGGCCCCGCCTCCAAAACGTTTCAAAAAAAAGATTAAAAATTATAATGATAAAAAGAATAAATAATAATTATAATAATAAATTAATTAACTAAAATAATTGACTTAATTAATTCTGTTTAAATTAACTAATTATGATTAATTAACCTAATAACTAATTAAACTAATTAACTACTGTTAATTAACATAACTAATCTGTTAACTAAACTAATTAACCTGGTTAATTAGTTAACAGACAATGACATGTGGATCCCACTGGACCCACTTGTCTGTTTGACTGGATCAACCGACCAGTTGACCTGCTGACATCACTCTGATGTCATGCCTGCGTCATCAATCACTGTTCTGGATAATGTTGAATTAAAATATTTAAATTAATCCTAAAAATGATTTAAATCTTTTAAAATTAATATAAAATAAACCGTAGCTCAGATGAAAATACTTTCTACATGAAAGTTGCTCAGAACGACGAGACGAATCCGGATACGTAGTTCGTTCGTACGCCACGCATCCCTAGCATAGCGAACACGCAAGTTTCCCCCTCCGGTTCGTCTGTCCGAAAACGCAAAACACCGGGGATAATTTCCCGGATGTTTCCCCCCTTCACCGGTACCACCTCGTATCGTGTTAGGGCACACCTAGCATCACGCTTTGTCATGTCATGCATCGTCATGCATTTGTTTGCATTATATTTATTGTTTCTCCCCCCTCTTCTCTCGCTAGACACCGAGACCGACGCCGCTGCTACCCAGTACGACTACGGTGTTGACGACCACTCTCTCTTGCCAGAGCAACCAGGCAAGCCCCCCTTTGATCACCAGATATCGCCTACTCTTCTCTATACTGCTTGCATTAGAGTAGTGTAGCATGTTACTGCTTTCCGTTATTCCTATCCCGATGCATAGCCTATCCTTGCTACTACTGTTATTACCATTACCTGCTATCCTACTGCTTAGTATAGGATGCTAGTGTTCCATCAGTGGCCCTACACTCTTGTCCGTCTGCCATGCTATACTACTGGGCCGTCATCACTTCGGGAGGTGATCACGGGCATATGCTATATACTTTACACAGTTACATTACCTGTGGTACTGTTCGGAGTTGGGGGCTGAAGGGGCAGGTGGCTCCATCCCGGTAGAGGTGGGCCTGGGTTCCCGACGGTTACTTTGAGGTGGAGCGACAGGGCAGGTTGAGACCACCTAGGAGAGAGATGGGCCTGGCCCTGGTCGGCGTTCGCAGATACTTAACACGTTTAACGAGATCTTGGTATTTGATCTGAGTCTGGCTACTGGCCTATACGCACTAACCATCTACGCGGGGACAGTTATGGGCACTCGACGTCGTGGTATCAGCCGAAGCCTTCGTGACGTCAGCGACTGAGTGGCGCGCGCCGGATTGGACCGTAAGCCTGCTCTTGTATTAAGGGGGCTAGTTCTGCTTCCGGCCGCGTTCGCAACGTGCAGGTGTGCAAAGGGCGATGGGCCCAGACCCCTGCGCCATAGGATTTAGACCGGCGTGCTGACCTCTCTGTTGTGCCTAGGTAGGGCTGCGACATGTTGATCCTCCGAGGCCGGGCATGACCCAGAAAAGTGTGTCCAGCCAAATGGGATCGAGCGTGTTGGGTTATGTGGTGCACCCCTGCAGGGAAGTTAAACTATTCGAATAGTCGTGATCTTCGATAACAGGACGACTTGTAGTTGTACCTTGACCTTATGAAAACTAGAACCGGATACTTAATAAAACACACCCTTCCAAGTGCCAGATACAATCGGTGATCGCTCTCTCACAGGGCGACGAGGGGAGGATCATCGGTTAGGGTTATGCTATGCGATGCTACTTGGAGGACTTCAGTCTACTCTCTTCTACATGCTGCAAGATGGAGGTGGCCAGAAGCGTAGTCTTTGACAGGATTAGCTACCCCCCTCTTATTCTGGCTTTCTACAGTTCAGTCCACCGATATGGCCCTTTACACATTTACCCATGCATATGTAGTGTAGCTCCTTGCTTGCGAGTACTTTGGATGAGTACTCACGGTTGCTTTCTCCCTCTTTTCCCCCTATCCCTTCTACCTGGTTGTCGCAACCATATGTTGGAGCCCAGGATCTAGACGCCACCGTCGACGACGACTCCTACTACACCGGAGGTGCCTACTACTACGTGCTGCCCGCTGACGACGACCAGGAGTAGTTAGGAGGATCCCAGGCAGGAGGCCTGCGCCTCTTTCGACCTGTATCCCAGTTTGTGCTAGCCTTCTTAAGGCAAACTTGTTTAACTTATGTCTGTACTTAGATATTGTTGCTTCCGCTGACTCGTCTATGATCGAGCTCTTGTATTCGAGCCCTCGAGGCCCCTGGCTTGTAATATGATGCTTGTATGACTTATTTTTATTTGTAGAGTTGTGTTGTGATATCTTCCCGTGGGTCCCTGATCTTGATCGTACACGTTTGCGTGTATGATTAGTGTACGGTTGAATCGGGGGCGTCACATTCACGAACTGAGCAATTTCGTGCTTCATTCGAGTCCACCAATACGACTGCTTGAGGTCATGGTACATCTTTGTACTTCCAGGGTGGATAGAGATGAGTGAATTGTGAGCCTCGTTCATAATGACTTTACGAAGATCACCTTTAGGCACAACAATGCGATCCTCGAAGAATAGAGTATCCTTGTCATCAAGATGATAGCACTTGTACTTGGGTTGACTCTTGACAATCCCAATCTTCACCTTCTTCACCATAGCATCAAGAAGTTGAGCCTCGCCAATCTGATCTTCCAAAGTAGGAGAGACTTGGAGGTTGGCGAAGAAACCTTGAGGAACAACTTGCAGATTGAGTTTGTGGAAAGCTTCACAAAGCTCGGATTGGTAAGGCTTGAGATTCAAACTGTTGCAGTAAGCCTTCCTGCTCAATGCGTCAGCAATTACATTGGCCTTGCCTGGAGTATATTTGATACTCGGATTATACTCTTGAATCATTTCGACCCAACGAGTCTGCCTGAGGTTGAGGTTAGGCTGAGTGAAGATGTACTTGAGACTCTTGTGGTCAGTGAAGATGTCCACTTTTCTTCCCAATAAGAGATGTCTCCAAGTCAGAAGAGCATGTACAACTGCCGCCAACTCCAGGTCATGAGTGGGGTAGTTCTTTTCATTGGGCTTCAACTGGCGCGAGGTATAAGCCACAACTTTCTTCTCTTGCATCAACACTACACCAAGACCTTGAAGAGAGGCATCACAGAAGACCTCGAACGGTTTGGATTCATCAGGAGGGGTCAGAACTGGAGCAGTGACTAACTTCTCTTTCAGGGTGTTGAAAGCGATGTCACATTCCGGAGACCAAACGGACTTCACATGCTTCTGGAGAAGGTTGGAGAGAGGCTTCGCGATCTTTGAAAAGTTCTCAACGAACCTTCGACAATAACTTGCGAGCCCAAGGAAGCTGCGGAGTTGCTTCACGTTCTGAGGTGGTTCCCAATTCACAATTGCAGACACCTTCTCAGGATTCATAGCAATGCCCTTGGCATATGTAACACCCCAGTGTCATGCTACAGTAACAATCCATGATTAAAGCTAATCGTTTTGCTAAACGGTGCTTGATCAACTTCGATTCAAATATCAGTTGAGATTCCACTTTGAAATCAAATTCAATTAGGAAGTGAATTTTTGAAGTTGCACAAAAAGTTGCTACAAAATAGTTCATCATTTGGCCAAAATTCCATAACAAATGATTATTAAGGAAAACAACATCACCTCCAAGCCAAGATGGACTATAGTAATTAAAATAGTGCCATTTCAGCATTTTAAAATGCTATTTTATTGGGGCAAAATCCAAATGGGTTCAGTTGTCCCACAAACTCTTTGTGGCAATGCCAAATACTAATAGGAATTTAAGTGGCCTAGTCCCACATTTTTTCAAAGTCTTTTGGTAGCCCAAACCTTTCCCTAGCCGTCTCTGTTTTAAATAAAAAGAGAAAAGCAGAAAATCAAAAAAACTAAAAAGAAAAGTGCCATCCCCTGCCCCCTGGGCCTCGGCTCACCAGGCAGCCCAGCTCCCCCTCCCGTGCCGTCTTCACTGTGCGGGCGACCGAGCACCCGCGCCCGCGGTCGCTGTCCGACCGGCTCGCCGCCCCATGCCGCGGCAACGCCGGCGATAAGGATGAGCCCTCCCCACTCGGCCTTGTCCTCGTCACCCACTCACCCCTCGCCCCCTCGCGCTCTCTCCCTCTCCCACACCCTCGCCCCCTCTCCAGATTCCCCATCGCCAGAACATAGTCGTCGCCGTGCCATCGTCGCCGTCGTGACCACCGGCATCCTCGCGTTGCCTGCTGGCGTGCGGGAGGTCCGCCGTGGGCTACTTCCCGCTCCTCACCGCTGGATCGAGTCTACGGAGCTAAATCGGCGCCGCCTGTGCGTCTTCTTCCTCGGCATCATCGGACCTCGCCGATTCGTCGCGGCCGATTTGCTCCCCCCTGCACTACTAAGCCCCCGAGGGACCTCCGTGCGTCCACACGGTGAGCTCCGCTTCCCCCTTCCTTTGGAATGCTCGGCGTTGATCCCTAGCTAGATGTGCTCGTCGTCGCGCCATGGCCGAGCTCTCCTTCCGCCACTGAACTCGCTGTGCTCACAGTCGTCCACCCCGTGCTAAGCCGTGGCCACCACCGTGCTCCTAGAGATCCACCAGCAACACGTGCGCTCCTTGGTTCATCTCGGACGAGTCCCTGGGCTCGAACCCGAGACCACCGCGCTTGATTCCATCACTGAGGCCGCTGTGCCGGCGGCGGGGCTCCTACTCGCGCTCACCAAATCGTGGTTGCGTCCCTCCCCGTACGCAGTCGCGTCCATCCGCGCTCCACACGCGCCCGATGGCCTGCTTCCCGCGGCCTCCCTACTCGCCCGGCCCGCCTCAGCCCAGCCTGCGCGCCGATCGCCGCCGCTGCGGCCTAGCGACACCGCCGCCCGTCTGCACATGACCTCGCCCCGACCGCCCACGCACCCGTTTGAATCCACTCACCGTTGGCCGCAGCCGCGTTGGCCCCCGCGCCCCTGTTGGCCTGCTCGTGGGTCGTGGCCGCGCCCACGCGACCCGGCCGACGCTCCCGCCTGCTGCTGCTGTTGCAGATGGCCATGGCCATGTCCATGGCCGTGAGCCTCGTGTGCGGTGTACGCTGTGTGTGTGCTTGCTCTGTGTGTGTATTGTGCGTGTAGTGTGTGCGTGGCTCCGGCCTCGCCCGCCTTCGGCCAGCCTCGCCGCACCTGTGCCACGCCGTTGCGCTGCCCCTCCTTCCCCTTTGCCGCTGCTGCTCGCTGCCTATTGCCGCTGTTCTGCCTGTACTGCTGCAGCTACAGTAACTGAAAGTTACTGTAGCGCTAGCTAGCTTTTTCTAATTCTAAGATGACTAACCCTCTAGACAGCGCCTAAACTCAGGCTAAACAACTACTATCAGGACTAAAAAAATTATGGGGAGGTATTACACTTCACAATGCTCAAATGTTTCCATTGGACCAAATCCATTTAGTGCATAGATCAAATTCGATGAAAATCACAAAATGCTATCTTTTGTTAGCAGAAAATAGAACTATGTGTGGGTGAGTGTGTGTTCTGCATAGTGTGCGTGCGTGCAGTTGGCCATGGCCGTGTGCTCTTGTGTGTGTATGTGTGCATCATGCGTGTGGCCGGTTGGGCTATGCCCATTAGTGGCCAGCCCTGGCATAGATTAGCATTACTAGGTTTAATTAGTGTTAAGTTAGTCTAGTAGTAGATGACATGTAGGCCCTTTTAAATAAGTTAGATTTGTTTAATTGTTTAGGTAAATAGTCTATGACATGCGGGCCACACCTGGCCTTTGACTAGTCAAAATTAACTTAGTCAATTCGGTTTAAGCTAAATATAATAATCCCAAGAATTCAATTAAACTTTGAAAAATCATTATAAAATAAACCGTATCTCGGATGGAAAAACTTTGTACATGAAAGTTGCTCACAACGACGAGACGAATCCGGATACGCAACCCGTTCGTCCGTCATGCATCCCTAGCATAGCGAACACGTAACTTTTCCCCTCCGGTTCATCTGTCCGAAAACGCGAAACACCGGGGATACTTTCCCGGATATTTCCCCCTTCGCCGGTATCACCTCCTACAGCGTTAGGTCACACCCGGGACATCTTATTGCCATGTTATGCTTTGTGGTGCTATGTTTGCTTTATATTTACTGTTTCTTCCCCCTCTTCTCTCCGGTAGACCCCGAGACCGATGCTGCCCTTGTGATCGACTATGTCGACGACGACCCCTCCTTGCCAGAGCAACCAGGCAGGCAAACCCCCCTTGAGCATTCCGATATCGCCTATTTCTTTCCCTCTCATGCTTGCATTAGAACTGCTACTCACCCCCACGGGGCGCGTCCCCGCCGCACCCTCTCACCGGCGACGACGAGGGGATAAGGTCGCCACGCCGTGCCCCCTCGGTCTCTCGTCCCACTCACCCCCACGCTCGCCTCGGTTCTTGCGCCTCCCACTCCCCTCGAGAGCCACCGCACCTCGCCCCCTCGTTTCCCACCGCAACCGAGCGCCGCCATGGCCTCGCCGCCGTAGTACTCGCGGCCACGGCGACCTCCAAGCCCTTCCGACGCGTCCGCTCGCTCCGCCTCCCTCGACTACGCCTCCACGTCAAGATGCAGGACGCCGAGCACCATCGAACGCTGCCCCAACCTCGTCTTCTTCCTCGGATCCCCGACGCATCTCCGCCGAGCGCCGTCGACTCTCCGGCTACTAAACTCCCAAGGGCCATCTTGCGTGCCGCAGGTGAGCTCCCCATCTCCCGCCCATCTCCGTTAGCTCCCTCGCACGCCCTAGCTAGCTGCCGCCGAAGCACCCGAGCGCTCCGCCGCGGACCCCGTCGCCGACGAGTCTCCGGTGACCAAATGGTCACGGGCTCGTGTCGGTTACGCTCCTCATGCCGCGTAGATCCTCCCCAGCCTCTCCATTTCTTCGCTAGCTCGCCCAGGTCCACTCTCCTCGAGCTCCTGACTACACCGCCGCCTGCGCGCGTCGCCGGCGCCCTTCCGGTGACCAAATGGTCACGGGGCCGAGCCCTTTGTGCTCAGCGCGTCGCGCAGCTCCACCCTAGCCTTCTCGCTCGCCCCGAAGCGCGCTGCGTCGCCGTCTTCATCCGCGCCCGAACAGCAGCCCGCCGCGCTCGTCGCCGGCGACCATTCCGGCCACCCCCGCCGTCGTGCTCCCCTCCATCGGACGCGGCGCGAAGAGGCCGTTCCAGAGAGCCTGGCCGCGCCCGATTTGGTGCCCCGTAGCGCGATTCCGGCCAACTCGGGCGAGGGGCCGCCTCTGTTGGGTCGCCAGAGTCGCTCCGGCACCGTCCGCCGAAGTGGCTAGGCGGGCCCCACCCCTGGGTCACTGCCTGTGGGCCTGGGGGCCCCAACTGGCCACGTTGACCAAGTCAACTTCGCTGATGTGGCAGCTACTGCCACTGACATGCGGGCCCCATGCCATAAAACAAATAAAAACAAATATATAAACTACTAATTAATTAAGTTAATTAACTAATACCTAATTAGACACTGACTGCTGGGGCCACCCACTAATTAACCCATTTTAGTTAGTTTTAAAACTCTGTTAAGGCCCTTGACAATGACATGTGGGTCCCATTGGACCCACCTGTCTGGTTTGACTGGTCAACCGACCAGTTGACCTGCTGACATCACTCTGATGTCATGCCTACGTCATCACACACTGTTTTGGATAATGTTGGAATTAAATATATAATTAAAATCAAAAAATGATTTAAATCTTTAGAAAATCATATCTTTTAATCCGTAACACGGATGAAAATACTTTGTACATGAAAGTTGCTCAGAACGACGAGACGATTCCAGATACGCAACCCGTTCGTCCGCCACACCTCCCTAACCTATCGAACTCGTAACTTTCCCCCTCCGGCTCCTCTGCCCGAAAACGCAAAACACCGGGGATACCTTCCCGGATGTTTCCCCCCTTCACCGGTATCACCTCATACCGCGTTAGGGCACCCCTAGCACCGTTACTTGTCTTGTCATGCATCGTTATGCATCTGTTTGCATTGTATTCATTGTTTCTTCCCCCCTCTTCTTCTGCTAGACACCGAGACCGACGCCGCTGCTACCCAGTACGACTACGGAGTTGACGACCCTTCTCTCTTGCCAGAGCAACCAGGCAAGCCCCCCTTTTGATCACCAGATATCGCCTACTCTTTTCTCTACTGCTTGCATTAGAGTAGTGTAGCATGTTACTGCTTTCCGTTAATCCTATTCTGATGCATAGCCTGTCCTTGCTACTACTGTTGTTACCTTTACCTGCAATCCTAATGCTTAGTATAGGATGCTAGTTTATCATCTGTGGCCGTACATTCTTGTCCGTCTGCCATGCTATATTATCGGGTCGTGATCACTCGGGAGGTGATCACGGGTATATACTATATACTTTATACAGGATACATGTGGTGACTAAAGACGGGTCGGCTTGTGGAGCACCCGCGAGTGATTCACGGATTGGGGGCTGAAAGGACCTTTGTCCCAAAGGCCCTCTGTGTGGATCTTTATGGCGAAGCGACAGGGCAGGTTGAGACCACCTAGGAGAGAGGTGGGCCTGGCCCTGGTCGGCGTTCGCGGTTATTTCAAAATAACACGCTTAACGAGATCTTGGTATTTGATCTGAGTCTGGCCACTGGCCTATACGCACTAACCATCTACGCGGGGACAGTTATGGGCACTCGACGTCATGGTATCAGCCGAAGCCTTCGTGACGTCAGCGACTGAGTGGCGCGCGCCGGATTGGACCGTAAGCCTGCTCTTGTATTAAGGGGGCTAGTTCTGCTTCCGGCCGCGTACGCAACGTGCAGGTGTGCAATGGGCGATGGGCCCAGACCCCTGCGCCATAGGCTTTAGACCGGCGTGCTGACCTCTCTGTTGTGCCTAGGTAGGGCTGCGACGTGTTGATCTTCCGAGGCCGGGCATGACCCAGGAAAGTGTGTCCGTCCAAATGGGATCGAGCGTGTTGGGATATGTGGTGCACCCCTGTAGGGAATTAATCTATTCGAATAGCCGTGATCTTCGGTAACAGGACGACTTGGAGTTGTACCTTGACCTTATGACAACTAGAACCGGATACTTAATAAAACACACCCTTCCAAGTGCCAGATACAACCGGTGATCGCTCTCTAACAGGGCGACGAGGAGAGGATCGCCGGGTAGGATTATGCTATGCGATGCTACTTGGAGGACTTCAGTCTACTCTCTTCTACATGCTGCAAGACGGAGGCTGCCAGAAGCGTAGTCTTCGACAGGATTAGTTATCCCCCTCTTATTCTGGCATTCTGTAGTTCAGTCCACATATGATACCCTTATTCCATTTGATACCCATGCATATGCAGTGTAGCTCCTTGCTTGCGAGTACTTTGGATGAGTACTCACGGTTGCTTTCTCCCCCTTTTTCCCCCTTTCCCTTTCTTTCTGGTTGTCGCAACCAGATGCTGGAGTCCAAGAGCCAGACGCCATCGTTGATGACGAATACTACTACTCGGGAGGTGCCTACTACTACGTGCAGCCCGCTGACGGCGACCAGGAGTACTTTAGGAGGATCCCAGGCAGGAGGCCCGCGCCTCTTTCGATCTGTATCCCAGTTTGTGTTAGCCTTCTTAAGGCAACTTGTTTAACTTATGTCTGTACTCAGATATTGTTGCTTCCGCTGACTCGTCTATGATCGAGCTCTTGTATTCGAGCCCTCGAGGCCCCTGGCTTGTAATATGATGCTTGTATGACTTATTTTATCTGTAGAGTTGTGTTGTGATATCTTCCCGTGAGTCCCTGATCTTGATCGTACACGTTTGCGTGTATGATTATTGTACGGTCAAATCGGGGGCGTCACAGAAAGTCAACCGCTAGATCTAGGGTTCCTCACGGCACGCGAACCGAGGCCGGATCTGAGCTCGACTGAGACGTCGGGGGTCGCCGAACTTGATGCTTCCCGGGGCGAGGAGGTGAGGAGGAGGCCAAGGCGGCGACGGCGGCGGTCGGGCGCGGTGCCGGCATGACTTGGCGGCACGTCGGGCGGCGGGGAAACTCGTCGGAGACGGAGCGCCCCGGTAGCGGCGCTCGCCGGCGGCGGTGGTGCGGCGGCCGGAACGAGGCGACCCGGGCGGCGTGTGGGGAGGACGAGGGCGGCGGCAGGCCGATGGAGCGGCGCGGCGATGGCGGGCCGCGGGGGCCGGGCGTGGGCTCGGCGGGCCGCACGGCCAACGGGGGCGGCGGCGACAGGTGGCAGCCTGTCGCTGGCTCGGGTCAGTGTCCGGCAGCGGCGGGGAAATTTAGGGTTAGGGGGGAGAGAAGATCTGGGATTTCGGAGGAGGGGCTATTTATAGAGGTAGAGGGAGCTAGGAAGCTCCAAATGAGGTGTGGTTTTCGGCCACGCGATCGTGATCAAACAATCTAGATGATGGAAGGGGTTTAGGTGGGTTTTGGGCCACTTTGGAAGGGTGTTGGGCTGCAACACACACGAGGCCTTTTCGGTCCCTCGGTTAACCGTTGGAGTATCAAACGAAGTCCAAATGGCACGAAACTTGTCCGACGGGCTACCGGCAGTAAACCAAGGCCGCATGACAAGTCTCGGTCCAATCTGAAAACGTTTAACACCCGCACATGAAAAGAGGTAGAAAGGACCACTGGAGGACATAGGAGCGCCGGAATGCAAAACGGACAACGAGGAAAATGCTCGGATGCATGAGACAAACACGTATGCAAATGCAATGCACATGATGACATGATATGAGATGCATGACAAAGACAACAACACACGGAGACAAAAACCCCACAACGAGGAAATATAATAACTTAGGGCCGGAAACAACAAGAGTTGGAGTAAAAATAAGGTAAATTACATCCGGGGTGTTACAGTGACTAAACACACAGGTCTCTAGTCCAGGTTTATCGCCTATTTGGTTTCTATCCGCGAGGAGATCCGGCCGGAGTTTCGCTCACAACCCCAAACGATGTGTGCAGGGTTCCCGAGACACCAAACGGGCGCCCGGTACACCATGCCACGGTGTATCTACCGCATCATAGCCCACCCTTAGGGTCAGCGCTACGCACGGCCGCCAACACATATCCTATAAACATCATAAACTAGTTGCAACTCGTGGACAGAGGACTAGGGCAATTAATAAGTCGAGAGGGTCAATTAAAGATCCCAATGAGTGGTAGTAGTTATTCATGGATCACAAACACAGAACTTAGTTCCTGAGAACGGTTTCAATGAGACAACCCACCATGTACTCCTACATGGCCTCTCATCGCTACCTTTACCAAATCGTGTTCACATACTTAGCTCATACACAGTAGGACATGTTCACAACTTTCCAATTCATCCCCGATGAATCAGACCTGACACAACTCTAGGCAATAGCAGGCATGACAAACAACTCCTACTCGTGCTAGTGGGTTTCATCTATTTACTGTGTCAATGACAGGTCATGCAGCAAGTAACAGATGAATCGTTGTTGTCCTAATGCAGTAAAAGAGAGCAGGAGCGAGAGAGTGGGATTGTATCGGAATAAACAAGGGGGTTTTGCTTGCCTGGCACTTCTGAAGATAATATAGTTCTTCATTGGTGTCATTGATCTCGTTGTCAGAAACATTGTCGACTGAGAGGGGACGATTACCGGCAAACAAAGAAGGACACAATCAATGCAATGCAACAATATGATGCATGAATTAGACATGGCAATATGATGTTTATTGGCCTAATGCAACTAGCAGCAAGTTAAATGGAGTTGGTTTGAACAATAAGTTCAAAATCAAACTCCATATGTGCTTTCTTAAATGCCATTTAATTGAATTGTCCTAAACAGAGGATATAAGTTGCTCTAAAATGCTTGAAAATGCCATAAAAAGATTCTTTCGATATTTCTGATCATTTTTCATATATAAATTATTTCATTTGGAGTTACGGTTTATTTTCTATGATTTTTAGAAGTTTAGGGTATTTCCTGTAAATAAATAAACCATTTCTGATTTATTTAAAATCCCAGAAACGTATACTGCGTCAGCATGACGTCAGGCTGAGGTCGGCAGGTCAACGGAGTCAGCCAGGTCAACCCTGACCTATGCGACCCACAGGTCAGTGACACAACAAAATAACTCTGTTATTTAGTGCTAAGTTAAATACTAACCTAACTTAATTAGGGCATGGACCCACATGTCAGTGATACACAGTTAGTTAGCGAGGTGATTAACCTCTAACAGTGGTAATTAGGACTAATTAAAACCTAAACTAACTTGAGTCAGAGGTCGGCCCCACATGTCATCGACATAGGGGGGGGCCAGTAGTGGTCAAAGTGGGTCAACCCCACTGGCAACTTGACGCCGGCGAGGCCAGTCGTGGCGGCGAGCCTCGGGTTTGCGTCTCCGGCGACCAAATGCAATGCGAAGGGCATCTACACGGAGCTGGTGAACGCGCGCATCCAACGGGGCAAGTGGGAGCAGCTGGGGTGGCCAGAGCTCGCCGGAATAGAGCTCGCAGCGGCGGCCGGCGTGCGGGTGTGCTCAGGGTCGGCGTTATACTGCACCGCAGGGGCCACGGAGGGGTGCTACGGGCATCTGGTGATGCGCTGAGCGCTATGACGCGCTCGGTTGCGGCTCTAGGTGACGGTGGCCAGGGCGGAGCCAAGCTCCCGGTCGCGACGGCAAAGGCGTTAGGGGAAGCAAAAGAGCCAGATGAGAGGGGGGATCGACGTGGAAGCTCACAAAGGTTGCAGTGGAGCAAACGGCGAGCTCGGAGGTGGCCGGAGCTGAGCTCGGTGACGAGGGGGATCTCCGGTGACCGAACGGTGAGGAGGAGCTCGGTGGAGGCAGTGGAGCGTGTCTGGCGGCGTGTGGCTCGTCGAGGAGGTCGGGGCGTCGACGCGGAGCTCGCAAGAACTTTAAGGAGGCGAGGGGGAGGCGATAGCTACGCAGGCGACGGTGGCGAGCTCGCGGGCGAATCGGCCATGGCGGGAGAGGCGAGGGACAGAGCAGGGGGGAGAGTGAGACAGTCAGAGCGATCGGGACGACACCGAGGAGGTCGGCCGGGGTGTCCAGCTGGCCTGGGGACACAGGCAGACGCCCTGGTGGCATGGCGCTCTCGGGCGCGCGCACATGCTCGTCCTTCTGGCTCGAGGAGGAGGACGACTAGCGTGGCCAGTCGGCTAGGCCGGCTTGCTGGGCCAGAGCAGGTGGTCCGCCAGGTGAGGTTACTCTCTCTCTCTCTTTCTAATTTAGTTTCTGTTTTTTATTTTTCTGTAATTGGTTTTGATTTGATTTAAAACATCAAATCATTTTTTGAACTTTCTGTAAATTGTTATGTGAGCTCAGAAACTAGTCCAAGGTCACAATCAACTTACAAAAATATTTGAACTTTATTTCTTATATAACAGAAATAAATTCAACTCAAATATGTCATTGATTTAAGTCAAAGGCCCAAAATAAGTATTTCTATGATTCCAAAAATATTGGTTTGAATTTTACCTCGTACAAATATTTTCACAGAGTAGCAGGAACATTTCTTTGGATTCATTTGATGAGAATTAAATGTTGATTATTTTTAAAAGGTTTCTGAGGCTTTGAAAATTCCCTCAATTCAAAATTTATACATGATGATCATGCAAGGACAAGCAAAGGCTAAACTAGGGCTGTGACAACTCACCCCGACTAAACAAGAATCTCGTCTTGAGATTCAAGCGTAGGGTAAGATGAAGGGGGAACGCAAACTAACACAGTCTTCACGATCCAATTGTCCTCTTTAAAGATATTGATTCATTGCCTCATATTTGTCTTGACGTCTTTGCTTTCTAGATCTTCATCCAACATGATGACGACAGAAAGAAACTCTACAGGAATCGATCTTCTTGAAGATCGAGCAACTCAAGATCAACTCATGGAGTGAGATATAAAAAAACATCTCTTGAGTTGAGACATGAAACACACATCAGGGGTGATGGAAAGAAGCGGATGACAAGGGTTCAAATTGGTAGACAATAATTCCACACCTAAGAGGGTGGTGAACGGTTGTCAACGTAGCGAGGATTTGGATTGCCATGATTCCGTAATGGGGCCTCTTAGGGAAGGTGACTCGTAGAGCTATTCCCTTAAGTGGCAAAAAGAATTACTTTTGATACAAAGATCATTGAAACTCTTTATACCAGCCTAAGGCAATCACAATCGATCTTTTGAAGGAGTTCGAAAGAATGACATGCTCGGACTAGAATGGATGATGTGGACTACCTTGTTGAAGACAACACAATGGATGATTTCTGCTTATCATCTGAAATGGATGGGACCCATGGTAGGACCACTTCTGAAGATGATCCTGAACAGCAATTGCTGAGAAGGGCAGTCCATGGGAGATTGACACAAGGCAGTGAAAGCTGGGAACAAAATGCAAATGTCGGGAATGTTCCAACCATCATATCTGCCTGAGATTCAGATCTGGTTAGAAACAGGATACTTCAGACTCACATGTCTGAAAAGAAGAGTTGCAACACAAATCAACGAGATAACGTTGCGAGACTCTCGGGAGATGAACTACGTTAGCAAGCTCCAAAACATAAGCTGGTTCTGCTACATACATGTGAGCACGTTGTCCCAGACAAGCATGGCCACATAGTAGTCTTACAACGAAACACTACAGAGTTCTGATTGGGAACCATCATTGCGGAGAGCGAAGTCCTGCACATGTACCTTTGGGTCCTTAAGGATTAGCACTTAAGAACTTCTTTTCCTTGAACAAATCAATCAGTGGCTTGGTGTGCTAGGGATTCATATAGAATGAAGGTTGCAAGTCTCCAAACCACAGAATACTTCGCATGTATGCATGACTGACTTGGGATGATCCCAGAGGAAGCGAAACAAACTTTCTCAAATTCACGGCGGCAACTTGCATCATATGCACGTGAATTAGAGGAAGTCACTTCTTCCATCCGAACATATGCTTCATGAACGAAACACTAGGATAATGCTTATAAAGTTTCCAACACTAGCTGGATGTTCAACACGAATCATGGAGAAGGTAGCAGTGTTGCTGACGAGCTCAACAACAATTCATCCAGGTTTCCATGGAGATGGAATTCCATAATTATGTGAACAAGTGATAGCATTGGTCAGACCAAAGGATGTAATGGTGTATGCTCGAGGAGTCAACCACGAGTAAGACAACATTACGAATATCATTGGTACTGATTTGATTTGAGGATAGCCCACACTCAAATCAAAGTTTTGACAAGACAACAGATCCAACAACCGATCATGAGGAACAATCGATGAAGATATCATCTTTCTTCAACTAACACACAAACACAAGGATATCCCTTTGGAATGAACTAAGTTAAGCAAAGCTTTTACCTTCCAACTCTCCAAGTTGTTGTCTAGCTCAACCAACTAGCTCAGGGATATCCAACACAGATTCTTGGAGAAGGGGTGATTTATAAGAAAACCAACTTGATCACGAACTCAACATAGCGGTCAGGTGACAACGAGGTAATACTTTCGATAAGATCTTCGGAAAATTACAAATCACCGATATGTCACTAAGCTCGAGAACAATCTTGTTTTTCAGGGCAAGACGATATGATCAAATAAGCAAGGATTGACACTATCCTAACTCATTGATTGACAAGTGCACCGGAAATAAGGAATAGGTAGCACGATCAACCTTAGGGGGATGATTCAATAATCAACACGCTAAGGATAAGATTATTGTCCATTAACTACTAAGCAACAAAGTTGCTAGGAGTATTGATTTCACACATCACGATTCACTTGTCGGCATTCCGGTTTCGACAACACGGGATAGAGGAATGAATAATGATGGCGAGAGGTATCACTGCATCAAGAATTCATAACAGGTTGTGCAATTCCCATGACAATCCTGACATAAAGATGGCAATACCCAAGGTAGAACAGAACAAAATCGGGGTTGCATTTTGATCTGCGGAATACAACTTCTTTTGACCCAATCCTGGATATGGATGAGGCACTGGAGTTTGTTTCTCCTAGTCATTCTGAAATAGAACGGCTCGATGGACCACAAATATAATAGACATCGATATCACAAATGCTCAACTACCCCTGTCTATCAATTGATAGACGAGGGCCAGAAAATAACTAAAGAGGGACAACCCAAAAGAACATATGATTTTTAAGTTGTGGGTGCGTACATTAGCATGTCGAACGAGTTCAACATAATTCTTCCGGATAACCCATGCAGAAAGGTAGAACTGGCAGAATCACAATTATGAATGGAGAACTCCTCAAGAGTACTCTGATTGTGATCTTTTGATCCAACAAACTTCTGCCATAAGTGGTTCATAGTATTTGGAAGAAGGAAATACCACAGACCTCAAGGACTAATGCAAAGGTTAGTAATAACCTAAAGGAATGAGCAAACACTATGAACATGAAGTAAGTAGGGTGAATCTTGGGTTCAAAACCCAGAAATAGAAGGCCTACTAACTAAATGGCATCATGAGATGCTTTCGAGGATGGTGGCCAGAATCATCACACCGGGAACACAAAACATGGCTAGATTACTAGGTGACTCCCTAAAACACCTAGGGTCATAATAATATCCCCAACATATATACCGAGGCAATAGAGTACCTCAACACACCGGTTAGTGTATTATTCTGACCAAAAGGACATCAGGAACGGAATGAAAGGATTTGCAAATGCATCAGACTATTTAGTAACCTGGGAAGACTCGGACAGCATAACGACTGTAAATGCTCAAGAAGATTTGAGACATCCTGCAAAATGGT
Source organism: Triticum urartu (assembly GCF_056163025.1). Classification (NCBI taxonomy): domain Eukaryota; kingdom Viridiplantae; phylum Streptophyta; class Magnoliopsida; order Poales; family Poaceae; genus Triticum; species Triticum urartu. The sequence goes on from NC_141878.1 coordinate 305,957,640, forward strand.
GGCATAACCACTCAACATCACAATATCAAGATTCTGAGATCAACTGTCGTCACACAGAAATCCATCAATCCTATAAGTCTATGGATTAGTAACATGTCATCCTGATAGATAGATGAGAAGCCTAGTTCTTAATCCCCGTAGAAGAGAAGAGGGTGACTCAGATCAGAAGGCCTTAAGGTAAAGGAGTAAAAAGAGCCTTACGTTCCCTTCCACAATCAATTCCCCTACATAACTAAAGCATTTCTAGACACAACTTCGACCAGTTTGGCTTGGTAATCCTACAGGCAGTCAGGCTCTGATACCAAAGCTGTCAGGACCACGATTCTAAGTCACACCAATCTAGCCTGTAACACCTCATGTCACTTTGCGGCCTCACGCACGGTATTCCCACGAGTGTCGCCTTAAAATGGCCTGGGACCGTTTGCGCCTTTTGGCTCACGTATATGATAGTGTCGCTAGCATCCATATGACGGAGAACCCGGGCCGACATGACTAGTCGTGAACCAAAAGTGGCACTAACATATGGGGACAGGCATACATGAATCAACATCGAGCATGTCGGTCAGCAGCGTGCGAATATGGGCTGTAGCACTGGACTAACAGGACTCCGGGAACCCGTGCTGTAGCAGGCTAGGCAGGACTCCGGATGTCACCGCGTGACATTTCCCCGAAGGCACAGACACAGGAACAAAGTGAATCACATGATGGCCAGTCATGTGTTCCGAAGCAGTAGTGCTGGGCTAGCAGGACTCCGGTAAACCGGGCTGTAGAAGACTACCAAGGCTCTATGGAAACACCAGACTACATTTCCCCATAAGAGAGGCTACCAAGGATAAACAACTAGATTGCCGGATCCCACACATACCAAGCATTTCAATAACATACACACAATATGCTCGATATGTGCAAATACAACATGGCATCACAACAAAACTCTATGACTCAAAGTATTTATTCATTATGCTCCGAAGAGCCAGATATTACAAACATGGGTCTCATGACCCAGCATTCAGAGCATACCAGACAAAGCACAGGCGGAAGCTTAACATGTCTGAGTACAGACATCTACAAATGAAAAAGGCTGAGAAGCCTGACAATCTACCAGATGATGCCGAGGGCAGAAGATCGTAGCTGAGGTAACAAGCTAAACGTCGTAGTCCACGTGGAACTACTAGCGAGACTGAAGTCTCTCTGCAAAAACATAAATTAAGCAAACATGAGTACAAATGTACCTAGCAAGACTTACATCAGAACTAGCTACATATGCATCGGTATCAACAAAGGGGGTAGTGGAGCTTAACTGCAGCAAGCCAGCTTTGACTCGGTGGCTATCCTGAACTATCACTGCAAGTAACTCTTTTGAGGTGGCGCACACGAGTCCACATATTCACCATATCAATACACCACTTGGATCCGCTCCCGTCTCCCTACGAGGACGCCATCCATAGCACTCACGCTTATCTTGCGCATTTTAGAGTATCCACTTTCACTTGTCTATGAACTGTTATAGGCAACCCAGAAGTCCTTTACCGCGGACAGGCTATTCGAATAGATCATTTATAACCCTGCAGGGGTCTACTTCTTCACACACGCTCTTGCCACTTACCACCATGTACACGTTGTGTATCTCGGCAACCTTCAAGCGGAAGCCTGGCGAGGGAGTCGGCCACGGCCTGACTAACCACACAAGTCTCTAGTCCAGGTTTATCGCCTATTCGGGTTCCATCCGCGAGGAGATCCGGCCGGAGTTTCGCTCACAGCCCCAAACGATGTGTGCATGGTTCCCGAGACACCAAACGGGCGCCCAGTACACCGTGCCACTGTGTATCTACCGCATCATAGCCCACCCCTAGTATCAGCGCTACGCACGGCCGCCAACACATATCCTATAAACACCAGAAACTAGTTGCAACTCCTGGACGGAGGACTAGGGCAGTTAATAAGTCGAGAGGGTCAATTAAGGATCCCAATGAGTAGTAGTAGTGATACGTCTCCAACGTATCTATAATTTTTGATTGATCCATGCTATATTATCTACTATTTTGGACTATATTGGGCTTTATTTTCCACTTTTATATTATTTTTGGGACTAACCTATTAATCGGAGGCCTAACCCTATATTGTTGTTTTTTGCCTATTTCAATGTTTCGGAGAAACAGAATATCAAACGGAGTCCAAACGGAATAAAACCTTCGGGAACGTGATTTTCTCACCGAACGTGATCCAGGAGACTTGGACCCTACTCCAAGGAGTCACGAGGGTGGGGGCGGCCCCCTAGGGCGCGCCCCCCTGCCTCATGGGCCCCTCGGTGCTCCACCGACGTACTCCTTCCTCCTATATATACATACGTACCCCCAAACGATCAGAACAGGAGCCAAAAACCTAATTCCACCGCCGCAACTTTCTGTATCCACGAGATCCCATCTTGGGGCCTGTTCCGGAGCTCCGATGGAGAGGGCCGTCATCACGCAGGGCTTCTACATCATCCTAGCCCCTCCGATGAAGTGTGAGTAGGTTACCTCAGACCTTCGGGTCCATAGTTAGTAGCCAGATGGCTTCTTTCTCTTTTTGGATCTCAATACAAAGTTCTCCCCCTCTCTTCTGGAGATCTATTCGATGTAATCTTCTTTTTGCGGTGTGTTTGTTGAGACCGATGAATTGTGGGTTTATGATCAACTCTATCTATGAATAATATTTGAATCTTCTCTGAATTCTTTTATGTATGATTGGTTATATTTGCAAGTCTCTTTGAATTATCCATTTGGTTTGGCCAACTAGATTGGTAGTTCTTGCCATGGGAGAAGTGCTTAGCTTTGGGTTCGATCTTGCGGTGTCCTTTCCCAGTGACAGAAGGGGCAGCAAGGCATGTATTGCATCGTTGCCATCGAGGATAACAAGATGGGGTTTATTTCATATTGCATGAATTTATCTCTCTACATCATGTCATCTTGCTTAAAGTGTTACTCTATTTTTAACTTAATACTCTAGATGCATGCTGGATAGCGGTCGATGAGTGGAGTAATAGCAGTAGATGCAGAATCGTTTCGGTTTACTTGTCACGGACGTGATGCCTATATACATGATCATGCCTAGATATTCTCATAACTATGCTCAATTCTGTCAATTGCTCAACAGTAATTTGTTCACCCACCGTAGAATACTTATGCTCTCGAGAGAAGCCACTAGTGAAACCTATGGCCCCCGGGTCTATTCTCATCATATCAATCTCCATCACTTTAATCTTTCTTTGCTTTTACTTTTTACTTTTTACTTTGCATCTTTATGCCAAAAATATCAAAATATTATATCTATCAGATCTCACTCTCGTAAGTGACCGTGAAGGGATTGACAACCCCTAATCGCGTTGGTTGCGAGTAGCGATCGTTTTGTGCAGGTACGAGGGACTTGAGTGTGGCCTCCTACTGGATTGATACATTGGTTCTCAAAAACTAAGGGAAATACTTACGCTACTCTGCCGCATCATCCCTTCCTCTTTGGGGAAAACCAACGCAAGCTCAAGACATAGCAAGAACGATTTCTGGCGCCGTTGCCGGGGAGTCTACCCAAAAAGTCAACATACCAAGTACCCATCACAATCCCTATCTCTCGCATTACATTATTTGCCATTTGCCTCTCGTTTTCCTCTCCCCCACTTCACCCTTACCGTTTTATTCGACCTCTCTCTCTATCCTCCCTCTCTATTTGCCTTTTTTGCCCATTTGCTCTTGTTTGCTTGTGTGCTAGTTTGCTTGTTTATCGCGATGGCTCAAGATACTACCAAATTGTGTGACTTCACCAATACCAATAATAATGATTTCCTTAGCACTCTGATTGCTCCTCTTGCTAATACTGAATCTTGTGAAATCAATGCTGCTTTGTTGAATCTTGTTATGAAAGATCAATTCGCCGGCCTTCCTAGCGAAGATGCCGCTACTCATCTGAATAGCTTCGTTGATTTATGTGATATGCAAAAGAAAAAAGATGTCGACAATGATGTTGTTAAATTGAAGCTATTTCCTTTTTCGCTTAGAGATCGTGCTAAAACTTGGTTTTCGTCTTTGCCTAAAAATAGTATTAATTCTTGGAACAAGTGCAAAGATGCTTTTATCTCTAAGTATTTCCCTCCCGCTAAGATCATCTCTCTTAGAAATGATATTATGAATTTTAAGCAACTTGATCATGAACATGTTACACAAGCTTGGGAAAGAATGAAATTAGTGATACATAATTTCCCTACTCATGGTTTGAATTTGTGGATGATTATACAAAATTTTTATGCCGGATTGAACTTTGCTTCTAGAAATATTTTAGATTCGGCCGCGGGAGGAACTTTTATGGAAATCACTTTAGGAGATGCTACTAAACTCCTAGATAATATTATGGTTAATTATTCTCAATGGCATACTGAAATATCTTCTAATAAAAAAGTGCATGCGATAGAAGAAATCAATGTTTTGAGTGGAAAGATGGATGAACTTATGAAATTATTTGCTACTAAGAGTGTTTCTTCTGATTCTAATGATATGCCTTTATCTACTTTGATTGAGAATAACAATGAATCTATGGATGTGAATTTTGTTGGTAGGAATAATTTTGGTAACAACGCTTATAGAGGAAACTTTAATCCTAGGCCATATCCTAGTAATCCTTCTAATAATTATGGGAATTCCTACAACAACTCTTATGGAAATTATAATAAGATGCCCTCTGAATTTGAGAATAGTGTTAAAGAGATTATGAATTCACAAAAGAATTTTAATGCTTTGCTTGAAGAGAAATTTCTTAAAGTTGATGATTTGGCTAGGAACGTTGATAGAATTTCTCTTGAGATTGATTCTTTAAAGCTTAGATCTATTCCTCCTAAGCATGATATCAATGAGTCTCTCAAAGTCATGAGAATTTCCATTGATGAGTGCGAGGAAAGAACCGCTAGGATGTGTGCTTCCAAAGATGCCTTTATTAAAGCATGTTCTTCCAATACCTATGAAAATCAAGATCAAGATCTAAAAGTTATTGATGTGTCCCCTATTAAATCTTTATTTTGCAATATAAATCTTGATGAAACTGAATATGATCTTTCTTTACCTAGAAGGCGTTCTAAAAATTCGGAGTATTTAGATCTTAATGATGAAATTGATGAAAGTGGGATTGAAAGTAATAAAAATCTAGATGTTGCTAAACCCACTATATTGGATTTCAAGGAATTTAATTATGAAAGTTGCTCTTTAATTGATTGTATTTCCTAGTTGCAATCCGTGCTAAATTCTTCACATGCTTATAGTCAACATAAAGCCTTCACCGAACATATTGTTGATGCCTTGATGCAATCTTATGAAGAAAAACTTGAGTTAAAAGTTTCTATCCCTAGCAAACTCTATGATGAGTGGGAATGTAACACCCCGGATGTAACTTACCAAATTTGTACTCCAACTCTTGCCGTTTCCGGCGTTAAGTTATTTTCTCGGGTTCGGGTTTTTGTCTCCATGTGTTGTGGTCGTTGTCATGCATCTCATATCATGTCATCATGTGCATTACATTTGCATACGTGTTCATCTCATGCATTCGAGCATTTTCCCCGTTGTCCGTTTTGCATTCCGGCGCTTCGTTCTCCTCCGGTGGTCATTTCTACCTTTCTTTCGTGTATGGGGATTAAACATTTCTGGATTGGACCGAGACTTGCCAAGCGGCCTTGGTTTACTACCGGTAGACCGCCTGTCAAGTTTCGTATCGTTTGGACTTCGTTTGATACTCCAACGATTAACCGAGGGACCGAAAAGGCCTCGTGTGTGTTGCAGCCCAACACCCCTCCAATTTTGTCCAAAACCCACCAAAACCCTCTCCATCATCTAGAGCATTCGATCATGATCGCGTGGCCAAAAACCGCACCTCATTTGGACTCTCCTAGCTCCCTCTATGTCCATATAAAGACCACCTCCGAAATTCGCAGTTCCATTCCCCCCTAACCCTAGATCCATCCACCGCCGCCGCCGGACGCGTCCGCCCACCGCCGCCGACCAATCGCTGGCCGCCACGCATCCCGGGCCGGTCCCCACATCGCCGCGCCGCCCGAGTCCCGCCGAGGCCCGCGGGAAGCCCCCGCGGCCCGGCTGCTACAGCGCGCCCGCGCTATCCCTCCTCCGCCCGCGCGCCGGCGACGCGCCCTGCCGCCACCGGGCCGGCCGCCGCGCGCCATTGCCGCGAGCTCGCCACCCTCTCGCTGGAGCACCGCGACGCCGACAGCTCCCCTCCACCGTGACCCCCTCGCCGTCCCTCGTTGCCCGGCCGCAGATCCGGCCACCGCCGCCTCACCCTCGCCTCCCCTCGCCGGATCTGGGCTCCGGTGACCTCCGACCTCGACCCCGGCGACGGTGATCCTCAGGAGTCGCGCCAGCTACAGTACCGGCCCGATCTGGAAACCCTAGATCTCGCGCGGTTGACTTTCTCCCTCTCTTCTATATTTTTTTTGCATACTTCACAGCATCGTAACTCCTCATCCGTAACTCCGTTTTGGGCATATAGCATATCAAGATGTTCGTCTCAGAGAGTACATCATTTCATTCCATTGCATCATTTTCATTTGAGTTCATATTGATGCCCGAAATGCTGTTAGAAGAGGGCTACTTGAGATAATTGTCAGATCTGCTACTCCATTTAGATATTTGTCATTTTTTGCCATGATTATTGTGTGCATGATATGCCCATGAGTTCTACATATGTTTTGTTAAGGGTTTTGCCATCTTTCCAGAGGTGCAACCCATGTATTTTTGTGATGTGTGTGGTGACTAGCACAAGCTTGCAAAGTGAGGCACTTGGTAATGCTGATTTCAGGGACTTAGCATTTCCACTAAGTCCTTGACCTGTTTATCTCATATGGCCATATGTTCATGTTGTTTCCTAGTGATCCGTGCCTCTTTTGAGGAGGATCAGTAAGGATGTTTTGTTAATCTTGTAGTGCTCTATCCATACATGTCTTTGTTTGCAATCATGGAGCACCCTAGCTGGAGTCAATCGAGCTCCACTTTTGCTACTTCGTGAATCTGGGCAGATTGTCAACTTGTTAGCGATTTTGCCGATGATGTTGTAGTTGGTCCGTGCATGCTATGTTATTGTTCTTTCCATGTCTAGCTTGAATTTTGTGTATTCTTGATAGGCGTATGCTTAGATTATCATGACTTGCTCTGTAGTGAGTGCATCGAGCTCGTAAACATGCCTACTTGATATCTGTTTTCAGCATGCTCCAGTTTTCATTAAGTCTGTGATCTGATTATGTTTTTTCCATGTTCACATGCTTGCAATTGTATTTTCTGATCCCTTTTGGCTCAAGGTCACTAAGGGACTTTTGTTAAGCTCTTTGATTAGCTCCATGCCATGCTTTACTTTGCCATGTTCAGGTCCTGTAGCATGTAGTTTTGTTGCTCCGAAGTGTGCTACCTCATCTGAAATTCCAGACAAGTGTTAATTTCACCAAGTTTGAAATCTGTTTGCCATATGCATTTTTGCTATGCTTGTTTGTACCTGTTAATGCATGATTTGGCCATAGCTCAGTGCTAGACTTTTGTTAAGCATCATGAATGCATCCCTGCCATGTATTTTGTTGTCATGTTTGGGTGTTGTAGCATGTTCATCTTGTTGCATTTAGATGGCTACTTGTTGTAAATTGTAGACCGGTGTCATATTTGAATTGCTTGCCATTTCCAAACCGTAACTCCTATTCCGGCGTTTTTTATATAGTTTTCAAGCGATTTGATCTCATCTTTCCAGTGGCACACTTGGATTTCCATGTTGAGGCCAGGTTCATGCATCCCTTGTCAAATCTTGCATATGCATCCCGCATCGCATCCTGCATAGCATACCATCCTTGCATCATATTGTTTAATCCTTGCACATGGTTGATTGTGTCCTTGTTGCTTGTTTGTCTTGTTTGGGTAGAGCCGGGAGACGAGTTCGCTAACGAGGAGCCCGTTGAGTTTTCTTTCGAGAATCCAGTCAACTCTGACAACTTTGCAGGCAAGATGATCATACCCTCGAAATCACTACTATCTTTGCTTTGCTAGATGCTCGCTCTTTTGCTATGACAATGCTACGATGCCTACCACTTGCTTTCAAGCCTCCCAAATTGCCATGCCAAACCTCTAACCCACCATGTCCTAGCAAACCGTTGATTGGCTATGTTACCGCTTTGCTCAGCCCCTCTTATAGCGTTGCTAGTTGCAGGTGAAGATTGGAGACCGTTCCTTGTTTGGACCATTTATTTACTTGTTGGGATATCATTATATTATCTTGTTATCTTAATGCATCTATATACTTGGTAAAGGGTGGAAGGCTCGGCCTCTCGCCTAGTGTTTTGTTCCACTCTTGCCGCCTTAGTTTCCGTCATATCGGTGTTATGTTCCCGGATTTTGCGTTCCTTACGCGGTTGGGTTATAATGGGAACCCCTTGATAGTTCGCCTTGATTAAAGCTTTTCCAGCAATGCCCAACCTTGGTTTTACCATTTTCCACCTAGCCCCTTTTTCCCTTGGGTTTCCGGAGCCCGAGGGTCATCTTATTTTAACCCCCCCGGGCCAGTGCTCCTCTGAGTGTTGGTCCAAATAGAGCCACTTGCAGCGCCACCTCGGGGCAACTCGAGGGTTGGTTTTAGTTGTACATAGTGTTCATCTGAGTGTGCCCTGAGAATGAGATATGTGCAGCTCCTATTGGGATTTGTCAGCACATTCGGGCGGTGTTGCTGGATTTGTTTTAACCTGATGAAGTGTCTTGAAGAACCGAGATACCGAGTCTGATCGGAACGTCTTGTCATGGGCTAAGTTGGGACTCCCCTGCAGGGATTTGAACTTTCGAAAGCCAAGCCCGCGGTTATGGGCAGATGGGAATTTGTTAATGTCCGGTTGTAGATAACTTGAACCTTAACTTAATTAAAATGAATCAACTGAGTGTGTTACCGTGATGGCCTCTTCTCGGTGGAGTCCGGGAAGTGGACACGGTGTTGGAGTAATGCTTGCGTAGGTTGCTCTCTAGTTTCTCGCTCATGCTTTGCCTCCTCTTCTCGCTCTCTTTTACGAACAGGATAGCCACCATATTTGCTAGTCGCTTGCTGCAGCTCCACATATATTTACCTTGCCATACCTATAAGCTTAAATAGTCTTGATCGCGAGGGTGCGAGATTGCTGAGTCCCTGTGGCTCACAGATTACTATTACACCAGATGCAGGACCTGATGTTTCCGCTCCAGATGACACGCTTGAGCTCAAGTGGGAGTTCGACGAGGACTCTCAACGTTACTATGTTTCTTTTCCTGATGATCAGTAGTGGTTCCCATGGGGGGTGATCGGGACCATATCGCATGTTGGGTTATCTTTTATTTTGGCGCTGTAGTCGGGCCATGAGTGTTTGGATGATGTAATGTTATTTATGTACTTGATTGACGTGGCGAGTGTAAGCCAACTATGTTATCTCCCCTTTTATTATCTATATTACATGGGATGTTGTGAAGATTGCCTAACTTGCGACATATGCCTTCAATGCGATTATGCCTCTAAGTCGTGCCTCGACACGTGGGAGATATAGTCGCATCGAGGGTGTTACAAGTTGGTAATCAGAGCCTTCCCCGACCTTAGGAGCCCCATTGCTTGATCGTTTTAGCAGCCGAGTTGTGTCTAGAAATTTTTTTTGAGTCATTTAGGAATTATATATCGGAGAGTTTAGGAATTCTTTTTACTTCCCAGTCTCCTCATCGTTCTGGTAAGGCATCCTGACGTAGAGTTTTGACTCTTCTCTTCTCAAATTTCACTAAAATTTTTTTTAGGATCACGCGGGTATCTTGGAATCGTTCGGATGGTTTTACGATGAGAACATTGTCTTGGTGCCTCCTGTCAGGGGTTTTGTGGAAGTGTCCCGGGGATTTGAGCTCTGAGGTGTTGTCGTCATAATTTTATCGTTGCAGTTCTGGAATACCTGAGTTTAGTACGCCGACATCGAAAATCTCTTTTATGCAGTTCGTTGGTGAGATAACCTCGAGGCCACCCAGTACTGGGGCGGGAGTTCGGGAGTATCGCCATAACTTGTATAACGGATGCTTTTCGAAGGTTGAGGTAGATGGTTTCCGAAGTTTTTCTCGGTTATGTGTTGAAGGATGGATACAGCTGGATGTAGGATTTGCTAGATTTGGGTGAGATATTATGCTTCCCCTGTATCCCCAACACCTGATTGCATAACCGGAAAGGTTCAGGAGTTTCATAGGTGGGAATTCTAGTAGCTCTAGTTCTTCTTCCACGGATAGTTGGTTTGGGATTGGGATTTCTTACCGATTATTCGTTCTTGATCCATACCTTGTTGATTTATTTCTCTACCTTAATTCTAAGTGGCTTCTCAATTTATGGATATGTGACCATTTCAACAGGAATGCATTCGTTCATTTTGTTCAGATGTGAATACTATATGTTGCAATTTTCATTCCGTTGGATTCAGCTTCAATATTTGTCTATCAATGTGCTAATGGATGTCAACCTCTTCAGGATGGCTCCTCCAACGCGCACGACTCCGAATCCTGATCCGCCACCACCCCCCCCCTCCTCCGGAAGCATGGCAAGCTGTGATGGCCGCAACCAATGCAAACACACAGTTGATCATGCAAATTCTTCAAGAGCGTAATCAAGGCAACCAAGGGAATCAAGGCAACAATCAGAATCACTTTGCTACACTCAACCAGTTCCTTGCTAACGGGCCAAAGACTTTCAGCAATTGTGTTGAGGCAACCGATGCTGACGATTGGCTTGTGGATCTGTGCAAGCATTTCGAGTGCAGTAACGTCAGGCCTGAGGACTTTGTCAAGTTCGCTTCCTTCCAACTCAAAGATCAAGCTGCAGAATGGTTCCAGCAGTACAAGGATTCCAGAGGTGGACGTGTTATCACTTGGGATGAATTCCGTCAAGATTTCAGAGCTCATCATATTCCTCAGAGTGTGGTTGAAAGCAAGCGTGAGGAATTCCGCAACCTGAAGCAAGGCTCTTTGTCTGTCTATGACTACAACAAGTTGTTTCAGAAGCTCGCCCATTTTTCCAAGCAGGATGTACCTGATGAGAAGAGCATGATATACCAGTTCAGTGGTGGTCTCAGAGAAGAAATCCAGCTCGCTCTTGTTCTTTTTGAGCCTTTGAGGTATGATGAGTTCTACAACATGGCATTAAAGCAAGAGGCCGCTCAACTGAGGTGTGATGCTTCCAAGAAGCGAGTCAGAGATGCTACTCCTTCTTCCTCTACTCAAGTGGCCAAGCAGCAGAAGTATTGGCTTCCTCCTCCTCTGTTCCGTCAGCCGTATCAGCAGAAGAGCAAAGGTGGCAGTGGATCTTCCCACCCACCCAACCCTGGCTTTCAGAACAAGACTTCGTCTCAACCTCCAAGATTGAGTGCTCCGTATCACCGTCCGCTTTCATAGGTCACGTGCAACAAGTGCCAACAGAAGGGTCACTATGCCAACAAGTGTCTCAATCAGAGGCGCCTCCCCCCTCCTCCTCCTATGAGATCGGCAAGTATAGTTGTGGTCAAGCATAACCCCAAGCACGCCAAGGTCAATTTGCTGAATGCAGCTCTGGCAGAGGACTCGCCAGATGTGATTATGGGTAACCTTCCTGTTAACGATGTTCCTGCAAAAGTTCTTTTTGACACTGGTGCATCGCTTTCTTTTATTTCAACTCCATTTGTGGGCAAGCATGATTTTGTGACCGAAAGGATTCCTGTTCCGTTGAAGATTGTGTCTCCGGGCAAGCAAATGACTTCTAACAATTGCGTCCCGGATGTCTCTATCACGTTGGGCGATTACAAGTTTCTCTCTTCTCCGATGGTTCTTGGTAACTCGGATATTGATCTTATTCTCGGAATGGATTGGCTTTCTAAGCACAAGGCGCATCTTGATTGTGCAGCCAGGCAGATTCAATTACTCATTCGTCTGAGGATGTAATTGTCTTTGCCGCTCGGGATAATACCATCCGTCTGTTTTCTCTCAATGAGAAGGGTGAACTGGATGCCATCTCACAGATTCCAGTCGTTTGCGAATATCAAGACGTCTTTCCAGAAGAGCTTCCAGGAATGCCTCCGCACCGGCCAGTTGAATTTGTTATTGATCTTGAGCCCGGCACGGAACCTGTGTGCAAGCGTCCTTACAAGCTCGGACCTGAAGAGTTGAAGGAGCTGAAGAAGCAACTCGATATTCAAGAGAGAATGGGTCTCATCCGGCCTAGTTCTTCTCCGTGGGGTTGTGGTGTTCTTTTTGTGAAGAAGAAGGATGGAACGGACCGACTCTGTGTTGATTACCGTCCATTGAACAAGAAGACCATCAAGAACAAATACCCACTTCCCAACATCAATGAGCTGTTCGAACAACTCAAAGGTGCCCAAGTATTCTCCAAGCTTGATCTCTGTATGGGTTATCATCAGATTCGAATCCGCGAGCAAGATATTCCCAAGACGGCTTTCAGGACAAGCTATGGTTCATACGAATACACTGTCATGTCTTTTGGCCTCGTCAACGCTCCTCCGAGTTCTCTCGCATGATGAACTTCATCTTCAACGCCTACACCAATGACTTCGTTTTGGTCTATCTCGACGACATTCTGGTTTTCTCGAAGAACAAGGAAGATCATGCCAAGCACTTGCGTTTGGTAGTCGGCAAGCTCAGAGAACACAAGTTCTACGCCAAGTTCTCCAAGTGCGAATTTTGGCTCGATGAGGTTCTTTATCTTGGTCATATCATCTCTGCCAAGGGCATCGCGGTGAATCCTGGGAAGGTGTCTGCAATTCTGAATTGGGAACCTCCTCAGAACGTGAAGCAACTCCGTAGCTTCCTCGGTCTCGCAAGCTACTGCCGAAGATTTGTTGAAAACTTTTCCAAGATCGCGAAGCCTCTCTCTAATCTTCTCCAGAAGCACATCAAGTACATTTGGTCTCCGGAGTGTGACATTGCCTTCAACACTTTGAAAGAGAAATTGATCACTGCTCCAGTTCTGACTCCGCCTGATGACCAAGTCGTACGAGGTCTTTTGTGATGCCTCTCTCCAAGGTCTTGGCGCAATGTTGATGCAAGAGAAGAAAGTTGTTGCTTATACCTCTCGCCAGTTGAAGCCCAATGGGAAGAACTACCCCACTCATGATCTCGAGTTGGCGGCAGTTTTGCACGCTCTTTTGACTTGGAGACATCTCTTATTGGGAAGAAAAGTGGACATCTTCACTGACCACAAGAGTCTCAAGTACATCTTCACTCAGCCTAATCTCAACCTCAGGCAAACTCGATGGGTCGAAATGATTCAAGAGTATAATCCAAGTATCGAGTATACTCCAGGCAAGGCCAATGTGATTGCTGGCGCATTGAGCAGAAAGGCTTACTACAACAGTCTGATTCTCAAGCCTTATCAACCCGAGCTTTGTGAAGCTTTCCACAAACTTAATCTGCAAGTTGTTCCTCAAGGTTTCCTCACCAACCTTCAAGTCTCTCCTACCTTGGAAGACCAGATTCGCCAAGCCCAGCTTCTTGATGCTATGGTGAAAAAGGTGAAGATTGGGATTGCCAAGAGTCAACCCAAGTACAAGTGCTACCGCCTTGATGACAAGGACACTCTCTTCTTCGAGGATCGTATTGTTGTGCCCAAAGGTGACCTCCGTAAAGTGATCATGAACGAGGCTCACAATTCTCTCCTCTCCATCCACCCTGGGAGCACGAAGATGTATCAGGACCTCAAGCAGGCTTATTGGTGGACTCGAATGAAGCGCGAGATTGCTCAATTTGTGAATGAATGTGATGTCTGCAGAAGAGTGAAGGCAGAACACCAAAGGCCAGCTGGTCTCCTCCAGCCTCTTGCCATTCCAGAATGGAAGTTTGACCACATTGAGATGGACTTCGTGACTGGGTTTCCAAAGTCCAAGCATGGCAATGATGCTATATTCGTTGTCATCGACAAACTCACCAAAGTGGCTCACTTTCTTCCTATCAAAGAGTCAATCACTGCAGCTCAATTGGCAGAACTCTATACCTCTCGGATTGTCTCTCTGCACGGTATTCCTCAAGTGATCTCTTCAGACCGTGGCAGCATCTTTACCTCCAAGTTTTGGGATTCTTTTCAGAAGGCCATGGGCACCAACATCCGCTTCAGCACAGCTTTCCATCCTCAAACTAGCGGTCAAGTCGAGCGTGTCAACCAGATTCTTGAAGATATGCTCAGGGCTTGTGTGATCTCCTTCGGCATGAAGTGGGAGGATTGTCTTCCTTATGCTGAATTCTCCTACAACAACAGTTTTCAAGCAAGTTCGGGCAAGGCCCCATTTGAAATTCAGTATGGCAGGAAGTGCCGTACCCCTCTCAACTGGTCCGAAACCGGTGAACGTTAGCTTTTGGGTAATGACTTAATCACAAAGGCAGAGGAAATGTGCAAAGTCATTCGAGATAACCTCAAAGTAGCCCAATCCCGTCAGAAGAGCTACTATGATAGTAAGCACCGTGATTTGGCTTTTGAGATCGGAGATCATGTTTACCTCTGTGTCTCTCCTATGAAAGGTACTCGTCGCTTCGGTATCAAAGGGAAGCTTGCCCTCAGATACGTGGGACCTTTCAAGATTGTCAGCAAGAGAGGCGATCTCGCCTATCAACTCGAGCTTCCTTGAAACTTTGCAAATGTTCATGACGCGTTCCATGTCTCTCAGCTTCGAAAGTGCTTCAAGACTCCTGACCGCACCGTCAACTTCGAGGACATTGACCTCCAAGAAGATCTCTCTTATCGTGAGCACCCAGTGGCTATTCTTGAAGAGACTGAATGCAAGACTCGCAACAAGTCAATCAAATTCCTCAAAGTCAAGTGGTCACACCATTCCGACTGTGAAGCTACATGGGAACGCGAGGATCACCTCCGTTCTGAATACCCGGCGTTCTTTCAGTCCTAGATCTTGGGACGAGATCCTTTCGTAGTGGTGGAGTGTTGTAACACCCCGGATGTAACTTACCCAATTTGTACTCCAACTCTTGCCATTTCCAGCGTTAAGTTATTTTCTCGGGTTCGGGTTTTTGTCTCCGTGTGTTGTGATCGTTGTCATGCATCTCATATCATGTCATCATGTGCATTGCATTTGCATACGTGTTCATCTCATGCATTCGAGCATTTTCGCCGTTGTCCGTTTTGCATTCCGGCGCTTCGTTCTCCTCCGGTGGTCATTTCTACCTTTCTTTCGTGTGTGGGGATTAAACATTTCCGGATTGGACCGAGACTTGCCAAGCGGCCTTGGTTTACTACCGGTAGACCGCCTGTCAAGTTTCGTATCGTTTGGACTTCGTTTGATACTCCAATGGTTAACCGAGGGGCCGAAAAGGCCTTGTGTGTGTTGCAGCCCAACACCCCTCCAATTTGGTCCAAAACCCACCAAAACCCTCTCCATCATTTAAGTGTTCGATCACAATCGCGTGGCCGAAAACCGCACCTCATTTGGACTCTCCTAGCTCCCTCTATGTCCATATAAAGACCACCTCCGAAATTCGCGGTTCCATTCTCCCCCTAACCCTAGATCCATCCACCGCCGCCGCCGGACACGTCCGGACGGAGCCGGACGCGTCCGCCTGCCGCCGCCGACCAATCGCTGGCCGCCACGCGTCCCGGGCCGGTCCCCACATCGCCGCTCCGCCCGAGGCCCGCGGGAAGCCCCCGCGGCCCGGCTGCTACAGCGCGCCCGCGCTCTCCCTCCTCCGCCCGCGCGCCGGCGACGCGCCCCGCCGCCACCGCGCCGGCCGCCGCGCGCCATTGCCGCGAGCTCGCCGCCCTCTCGCCGGAGCACCGCGACGCCGGTAGCTCCCCTCCACCGTGACCCCCTCGCCGTCCCTCGTCGCCCGGCCGCAGATCCGGCCACCGCCGCCTCGCCCTCGCCCCTCCTCGCCGGATCTGGGCTCCGGTGACCTCCGACCTCGACCCCGGCGACGGTGATCCTCGGGAGTCGCGCTAGCTACAGTACCGGCCCGATCTGGAAACCCTAGATCTCGCGCGGTTGACTTTCTCCCTCTGTTCTATATTTTTTCCATACTTCACAGCATCGTAACTCCTCATCCGTAACTCCGTCTTGGGCATATAGCATATCAAGATGTTCGTCTCAGAGAGTACATCATTTCTTTCCATTGCATCATTTTCATTTGAGTTCATCTTGATGCCCGAAATGCTGTTAGAAGAGGGCTACTTGAGATAATTGTCAGATCTGCTACTCCATTTAGATATTTGTCATTTTTTGCCATGATTATTGTGTGCATGATATGCCCATGAGTTCTACATATGTTTTGTTAAGGGTTTTGCCATCTTTCCAGAGGTGCAACCCATGTATTTTTTTGATGTGTGTGGTGACTAGCACAAGCTTGCAAAGTGAGGCACTTGGTAATGCTGATTTCAGGGACTTAGCATTTCCACCAAGTCCTTGACCTGTTTATCTCATATAGCCATATGTTCATGTTGTTTCCTAGTGATCCGTGCCTCTTTTGAGGAGGATCAGTAAGGATGTTTTGTTAATATTGTAGTGATCTATCCATCCATGTCTTTGTTTGCAATCATGGAGCACCCTAGCTGGAGTCAATCGAGCTCCACTTTTGCTACTTCGTGAATCTGGGCAGATTGTCAACTTGTTAGCGATTTTGCCGATGATGTTGTAGTTGGTCCGTGCATGCTATGTTATTGTTCTTTCCATGTCTAGCTTGAATTTTGTGTATTCTTGATAGGCGTATGCTTAGATTATCATGACTTGCTCTGTAGTGAGTGCATCGAGCTCGTAAACATGCCTACTTGATATCTGTTTTCAGCATGCTCCAGTTTTCATTAAGTCTGTGATCTGATTATGTTTTTTCCATGTTCACATGCTTGCAATTGTATTTTCTGATCCCTTTTGGCTCAAGGTCACTAAGGGACTTTTGTTAAGCTCTTTGATTAGCTCCATGCCATGCTTTACTTTGCCATGTTCAGGTCCTGTAGCATGTAGTTTTGTTGCTCCGAAGTGTGCTACCTCATCTGAAATTCCAGACAAGTGTTAATTTCACCAAGTTTGAAATCTGTTTGCCATATGCATTTTTGCTATGCTTGTTTGTACCTGTTAATGCATGATTTGGCCGTAGCTCAGTGCTAGACTTTTGTTAAGCATCATGAATGCATCCCTGCCATGTATTTTGTTGTCATGTTTGGGTGTTGTAGCATGTTCATCTTGTTGCATTTAGATGGCTACTTGTTGTAAATTGTAGACCGGTGTCATATTTGAATTGCTTGCCATTTCCAAACCGTAACTCCTATTCCGGCGTTCTTTATATAGTTTTCAAGCGATTTGATCTCATCTTTCCAGTGGCACACTTGGATTTCCATGTTGAGGCCAGGTTCATGCATCCCTTGTCAAATCTTGCATATGCATCCCGCATCGCATCCCGCATAGCATACCATCCTTGCATCATATTGTTTAATCCTTGCACGTGGTTGATTGTGTCCTTGTTGCTTGTTTGTCTTGTTTGGGTAGAGCCGGGAGACGAGTTCGCTAACGAGGAGCCCGTTGAGTTTTCTTTCGAGGATCCAGTCAACTCTGACAACTTTGCAGGCAAGATGATCATACCCTCGAAATCACTACTATCTTTGCTTTGCTAGATGCTCGCTCTTTTGCTATGACAATGCTACGATGCCTACCACTTGCTTTCAAGCCTCCCAAATTGCCATGCCAAACCTCTAACCCACCATGTCCTAGCAAACCGTTGATTGGCTATGTTACCGCTTTGCTCAGCCCCTCTTATAGCGTTGCTAGTTGCAGGTGAAGATTGGAGACCGTTCCTTGTTTGGACCATTTATTTACTTGTTGGGATATCATTATATTATCTTGTTATCTTAATGCATCTATATACTTGGTAAAGGGTGGAAGGATCGGCCTCTCGCCTAGTGTTTTGTTCCACTCTTGCCGCCTTAGTTTCCGTCATATCGGTGTTATGTTCCCGGATTTTGCGTTCCTTACGCGGTTGGGTTATAATGGGAACCCCTTGATAGTTCACCTTGATTAAAGCTTTTCCAGCAATGCCCAACCTTGGTTTTACCATTTTCCACCTAGCCCCTTTTTCCCTTGGGTTTCCGGAGCCCGAGGGTCATCTTATTTTAACCCCCCGGGCCAGTGCTCCTCTGAGTGTTGGTCCAAATAGAGCCACTTGCAGCGCCACCTCGGGGCAACTCGAGGGTTGGTTTTAGTTGTACGTAGTGTTCATCTGAGTGTGCCCTGAGAACGAGATATGTGCAGCTCCTATCGGGATTTGTCGGCACATTCGGGCGGTGTTGCTGGATTTGTTTTAACCTGATGAAGTGTCTTGAAGAACCGAGATACCGAGTCTGATCGAAACTTCTTGTCATGGGCTAAGTTGGGACTCCCCTGCAGGGATTTGAACTTTCGAAAGCCGTGCCCGCGGTTATGGGCAGATGGGAATTTGTTAATGTCCGGTTGTAGATAACTTGAACCTTAACTTAATTAAAATGAATCAACTGAGTGTGTTACCGTGATGGCCTCTTCTCGGTGGAGTCCGGGACGTGGACACGGTGTTGGAGTAATGCTTGCGTAGGTTGCTCTCTAGTTTCTCACTCGCGATTTGCCTCCTCTTCTCGCTCTCTTTTGCGAACAGGATAGCCACCATATTTGCTAGTCGCTTGCTGCAGCTCCACATATATTTACCTTGCCATACCTATAAGCTTAAATAGTCTTGATCGCGAGGGTGCGAGATTGCTGAGTCCCTGTGGCTCACAGATTACTATTACACCAGATGCAGGACCTGATGTTTCCGCTCCAGATGACGCGCTTGAGCTCAAGTGGGAGTTCGACGAGGACTCTCAACGTTACTATGTTTCTTTTCCTGATGATCAGTAGTGGTGCCCAGTTGGGGGTGATCAGGACCGTGTCGCATGTTGGGTTATCTTTTATTTTGGCGCCGTAGTCGGTCCATGAGTGTTTGGATGATGTAATGTTATTTATGTACTTGATTGACATGGCGAGTGTAAGCCAACTATGTTATCTCCCCTTTTATTATCTATATTACATGGGATGTTGTGAAGATTGCCTAACTTGCGACACATGCCTTCAATGCGATTATGCCTCTAAGTCGTGCCTCGACACGTGGGAGATATAGTTGCATCGAGGGTGTTACAGGGAACCAACTATTAAAATTAAAATTAAAGATCATGAGTTTTATGCTTTGTGTGATTTGGGTGCTAGTGTCTCTACTATTCCCAAGACTTTGTGTGATTTGCTAGATTTCCGGAATTTTGATGATTGCTCTCTAAACTTGCATCTTGCGGATTCCACTATTAATAAACTATGGGAAGGATTAATGATGTTCTTATTGTTGCAAATAGGAATTATGTGCCCGTAGATTTCATTGTTCTTGACATAGATTGCAATCCTTCTTGCCTTATTATTCTTGGTAGACCTTTCCTTAGAATGGTTGGTGCGATTATTGATATGAAGGAAGGGAATATTAGATTTCAATTTCCATTAAAAAGGGCATGGAACACTTTAAAAGAAAGAAAATAAAATTACCATATGAAACTATCATGAGAGCCACTTATGGATTGCCTACCAAAGATGGCAATACTTAGATGTGTCCTCGCATTTATGCCTAGCTAGGGGCGTTAAACGATAGCGCTTGTTGGGAGGCAACCCAATTTTATATTTATTCCTTGCTTTTAGCTCCTGCTTAGTAATAATTAAATTATTTAGCCTCTGTTTTGGTTGTTTTTTTGTGTTTAATTAGTGTTTGTGCCAAGTAGAACCGTTGGGAAGACTTGGGGAAAGTCTTGCTGAACTTGCTGTAAAAAATAGAAACTTTAGCGCTCATGAGAACTTCTGTCATTTTTATTTGAAGAGTGATATTTAGTTAATTATTTTTTAAGGTGATTAATAGATAAATTCCTCACGTCCAGAAATTTATTTTAGAATTTTTGGGGTTCCAGATCTTGCGCTAGCTACAGATTACTACAGACTGTTCTGTTTTTGACAGATTCTGTTTTTCGTGTGTTGTTTTCTTATTTTGATGAATCTATGGCTAGTAAAATAGTTTATAATCCATAGATAAGTTGGAATACAGTAGGTTTAACACCAATATAAATAAAGTATCAGTTCATTACAGTACCTTGAAGTGGTGTTTTGTATTCTTTCGCTAACGGAGCTCACGAGTTTTCTACTTTAAGTTTTGTGTTGGGAAGTTTTCAAGTTTTGGGTGAATTCTTTTGATGAACAAGGAGTGGCAAGAGACTAAGCTTGGGGATGCCCATGGCACCCACAAGATATTCCAAGGTCACCAAGAAGTCAAAGCTTGGGGATGCCCCGGGAGGCATCCCCTCTTTCGTCCACTTCCATCGGTAATTTACTTGGAGCTATATTTTTATTCACCAACATGATTTGTGATTTGCTTGGAGCGTCTTGTCTTATTTGTGTCTTAGCATTCCACAATCATCCTTGATGTACACACCTCTTGAGAGAGCCATACATGAATTAAAATTTGATAGAATACTCTATGTGCTTCACTTATATCTTTTGAGCTATGTAATTTTGCTCTATGTGCTTCACTTATGTCTTTTGTGCGTTATAATTTTGCTCTATGTGCTTCACTTAGATCTTTTAGAGCACGGTGTTGGATTTGTTTTAAAGAAACTATTGATCTCTCATGCTTCACTTACATTATTTCGAGAGTCTCTTAATAGCATGGTAATTTGCTTAATAATAATATGCTTGGTATTCAAGATTTGTGAAACTTTCTTTTGAGTGTGTTGAATACTAAGAAAAGATTGAAGCATGATAATTGTTTTGAGATATGGAGGTGATAATATTAAAGTCATGCTAGTTGAGTAGTTATGAATTTAAAGAATACTTGTGTTAAAGTTTGTGATTCCCGTAGCATGCACGTATGGTGAACCGTTATGTGATGAAGTCGGAGCATGATTTATTTATTGATTGTCTTCCTTATGAGTGGCGGTCGGGGACGAGCGATGGTCTTTTCCTACCAATCTATCCCCCTAGGAGCATGCGCGTAATACTTTTCTTTGATAACTTCTAGATTTTTGCAATAAGTATATGAGTTTTTTTGGACTAATGTTGAGTCCGTCGATTATACGCACTCTCACCCTTCCACCTTTGCTAGCCTCTTTAATACCGCACACCTTTCGCCGGTATCATACACCTACCATATACCTTCCTCAAAACAGCCACCATACCTACCTATTATGGCATTTCCATAGCCATTCCGAGATATATTGCCATGCAACTTTCCACCATCTAGTTCATCATGACACATTCATCATTGTCATATTGCTTAGCATGATCATGTAGTTGACATAGTATTTGTGGCAAAGCCACCGATCATAATTTTTTCATAATTGTCACTCTTGATTCATTGCATATCCCGGTACACCGTCGGAGGCATCCATATAGAGTCATACTTTGTTTTAGAATCAAGTTGTAATCATTGAGTTCTAAATAAATAAAAGTGTGATGATCATCATTTAATTGAGCATTGTCCCCAAAAAAGAGAAAGGCCAAAGGAAAAAAATAAGGCCCCAAAAAAGAGAAAATAAATAAAAAGGGGCAATGCTACTATCCTTTTACCACACTTGTGCTTCAAAGTAGCACCATGATCTTCATAGTAGAGAGTCTCTCATGTTATCACTGTCATATACTAGTGGGAATTTTACATTATAGAACTTGGCTTGTATATTCCAATGATGGGCCTCCTCAAGTGCCCTAGGTGTTCGTGAGCAAGCAAGTTGGATGCACACCCACTTAGTTTCTTTTGTTGAGCTTTCATACATTTATAGCTCTAGTGCATCCGTTGCATGGCAATCCCTACTCACTCACATTGATATCTATTGATGGGCATCTCCATAGCCCGTTGATACGACTAGTTTATGTGAAACTATCTTCCCCTCCTTTTTGTCTTCTCCACAAACACCATTCTATTCCACCTATAGTGCTATATCCATGGCTCACGCTCATGTATTGCGTGAAAATTGAAAAAGTTTTGAAAAAGTTAGAGTATGAAACAATTTCTTGGCTTGTCATCGGGGTTGTGCATGATTTAAATATTTTGTGTGGTGAAGATAGAGCATAGCCACACTATATGATTTTGTAGGGATAACTTTCTTTGGCCATGTTATTTTGAGAAGACATAATTGCTTTGTTAGTATGCTTGAAGTATTATTATTTTTATGTCAATATAAACTTTTGTCTTGAATCTTTCGAATCTGAATATTCATATCACAATTAAGAAGATTTTCATTGAAATTATGCCAACTAGCACTCCGCATCAAAAATTCTCTTTTTATTATTTACCTACTCGAGGACGAGCAGGAATTAAGCTTGGGGATGTCTGATATGTCTCCAACGCATCTATAATTTTTGATTGCTCCATGCTATATTATCTACTGTTTTGGAATATATTGGGCTTTATTTTCCACTTTTATATTATTTTTGGGAATAACCTATTAACTGGAGGCCCAGCCCAGAATTGCTGTTTTTTTGCCTATTTCAGTGTTTCGGAGAAACAGAATATCAAACAGAGTCCAAACGGAATAAAACCTTCGGGAACGTGATTTTCTCACCGAACGTGATCCAGGAGACTTGGACCCTACTCCAAGGAGTCAAAGAGGAGGTCACGAGGGTGGGCCCCCCCTAGGGCGCGCCCCCCTGCCTCATGGGCCCCTCGGTGCTCCACCGACGTACTCCTTCCTCCTATATATACATACGTACCCCCAAACGGTCAGAACAGGAGCCAAAAACCTAATTCCACCACCACAACTTTCTGTATCCACGAGATCCCATCTTGGGGCCTATTCCGGAGCTCCGCCGGAGAGGGCCGTCATCACGTAGGGCTTCTACATCATCCTAGCCCCTCCGATGAAGTGTGAGTAATTTACCTCAGACCTTCAGGTCCATAGTTCGTATCTAGATTGCTTCTTCTCTCTTTTGGAACTCAATAGAAAGTTCTCCCCATCTCTTGTGGAGATCTATTCGATGTAATCTTCTTTTTGCTGTGTGTTTGTTGAGACCGGTGAATTGTGGGTTTATGATCAAGTCTATATATGAATAATATTTGAATCTTCTCTGAATTCTTTTATGTATGATCGGTTATCTTTGCAAGTCTCTTAAAATTATCCGTTTGGTTTGGCCAACTAGATTGGTAGTTCTTGCCATGGGAGAAGTGCTTAGCTTTGGGTTCGATCTTGCGGTGTCCTTTCCCAGTGACAGAAGGGGCCGCAAGGCACGTATTGCATCGTTGCCATCGAGGATAACAAGATGGGGTTTGTTTCATATTGCATTAATTTATCTCTCTACATCATGTCATCTTGCTTAAAGCGTTACTCTATTTTTAACTTAATACTCTAGATGCATGCTGGATAGCAGTCGATGAGTGGAGTAATAGTAGTAGATGCAGAATCGTTTCGGTCTACTTGTCACGGACGTGATGCCTCTATACATGATCATGCCTAGATATTCTCATTATTATGCTCAGTTCTATCAGTTGCTCAACAGTAATTTGTTCACCCACCGTAGAATACTTATGCTATTGAGAGAAGCCACTAGTGAAACCTATGGCCCCCGGGTCTATTCTCATCATATCAATCTCCATCACTTTAATATTGCTTTGCTTTTTTTACTTTGCTTTTACTTTTTACTTTGCATCTTTATACCAAAAATACCAGAAATATTATATATATCAGATCTCACTCTCGTAAGTGACCGTGAAGGGATTGACAACCCCTTATTGCGTTGGTTGCAAGTAGCTATCGTTTTGTGCAGGTACAAGGGACTTGAGCGTGGCCTCCTACTGGATTGATACCTTGGTCCTCAAAAACTAAGGGAAATACTTACGCTACTCTGCTGCATCATCCCTTCCTCTTCGGGGAAAACCAACGTAAGCTCAAGGCGTAGCAAGTAGATGTTCGTGGATAAAAAACATAGAACTCAGTTCCTGAGAACGGTTTCAATGAGACAACCCACCATGTACTCCTACATGGCCTCTCACCGCTACCTTTACCAAATCGTGTTGACATACTTAGCTCACACACAGTAGGACATGTTCACAACTTTCCAATTCATCCCCGATGAATTAGACCTGGCACAACTCTAAGCAATAGCAGGCATGACAAACAAGCATGAATGAGTAGGCACATCAGGGCTCAAACAACTCCTACTCATGCTAGTGGGTTTCATCTATTTACTGTGGCAATGACAGGTCATGCAGAGGATAAGGGGTTCAACTACCGCAGCAAGTAACAGATGAATCGTTGTTGTCCTAATGCAGTAAAAGAGAGAAGGAGCGAGAGAGTGGGATTGTATCGGAATGAACAAGGGGGTTTTGCTTGCCTGGCACTTCTGAAGATAATATAGTTCTTCATCGGTGTCATCAATCACGTCGTCAGAAACATCATCGACTGAGAGGGGACGGTTACCGGCAAACAAAGAAGGACACAATCAATGCAATGCAACAATACGATGCATGAATTTGACATGGCAATATGATGTTGATTGGCCTAATGCAACTAGCAACAAGTTAAATGGAGTTGGTTTGAACACTAAGTTCAAAATCAAACTTCATATGTGCTTTCTTAAATGCCATTTAATTGAACTGTCCTAAATAGAGGATATAAGTTGCTCTAACATGCTTGAAAACACCATAAACAGATTCTTTGGATTTTTCTGATCATTTTTCATATATAAATTATTTCATTTGGAGTTACGGTTTATTTTCTATGATTTTTAGAAGTTTAGGGTATTTCCTGAAAATAAATAAATCATTTCTGATTTATTTAAAATTTCAGAAACATATACTGCATCAGCATGATGTCAGGCTGAGGTCAGCAGGTCAATGGAGTCAGCCAGGTCAACCCTGACCTATGGGACCCACAGGTCAGTGAAACAACAAACTAACTCTGTTAGTTAGTGCTAAGTTAAATACTAACCTAACTTAATTAGGGCATGGGCCCACATGTCACTGATACAGAGTTAGTTAGCGAGGTGATTAACCTCTAACAGTGGTAATTAGGACTAATTAAAACCTAAACTAACTCTAGTCAGAAGTCGGCCCCACATGTCATCGACACAGGGGGGCCCAGTCGTGGTCAAAGTGGGTCAACCCCACCGGCGACTTGACGCCGGCGAGGCCAGTCGCGGCGGCGAGCCTCGGGTTTGCATCTCCGGCAACCAAATGCAATGCAAAGGGCATCTACGCGGAGCTGGCAAACGCGCGCATCCAACGGGGCAAGTGGGACCAGCTGGGGTGGCCGGAGCTCGCCGGAATAGAGCTCGCGGCGGCGGCCGGTGTGCGGGTGTGCTCGGGTTCGGCGTTATACTGCACGGCAGGGGCCACGGAGGGGTTCTACGGGCACCTGGTGATGCACTGAGCGCTATGACGCGCTCGGTTGTGGCTCTAGGTGACGGTGGCGGCATGGCCGGCGGAGCCAAGCTCCCTGCCGCGGTGGCAAAGGCATTAGCGGAAGCAAAAGAGTCAGAGGAGAGGGGGGATCGACGCGGAAGCTCACAAAGGTTGCAGTAGAGCGAACGGCGAGCTCAGAGGTGGCCGGAGCTGAGCGCGGTGACGAGGGGGATCTCCGGCGACCGAACGGTGAGGAGGAGATCGGTGGCGGAAGTGGAGCGCTTCCGGCGGCGTGTGGCTCATCGAGGAGGTCGGGGCGTCGACGCGGAGCTCGCAGGAACTTCGAGGAGGTGAGGGGGAGGCGATAGCTACGCAGGCGACGGTGGCGAGCTTGCAAGCGAATCGGCCATGGCAAGCGAGGTGAGGGACAGAGGAGGGGGAGAGTGAGAGAGTCAGAGCGGTCGGGACGGCACCGAGGAGGTCGGCCGCGGTGTCAAGCTGGCCTGGGGACACAGGCAGACGCCCTGGTGGCGTGGTGCTCTCGGGCGCGCGCGTGCTCGTCCTTCTGGCTCGAGGAGGAGGACGACTGGCATGGCCAGTCGGCTGGGCCGGCTTGCCGGGCCAGAGCAGGTGGTCCTCCAGGTGAGGTTACTCTCTCTCTATTTCTAATTTAGTTTCTGTTTTCTATTTTTCTGTAATTGGTTTTGATTTGATTTAAAACATCAAATCATTTTTTGAACTTTCTGTAAATTGTTATGTGAGCTCAAAAACTAGTCCAAGGTCACAAGCAACTTACAAAAATATTTGAACTTTATTTCTTATATAACAGAAATAAATTCAACTCAAATATGTCATTGATTTAAGTCAAAGGCCCAAAATAAATATTTCTGTGATTCCAAAAATATTGGTTTGAATTTTACCTCGTACCAATATTTTCACAAAGTAACAGGAACATTTCTTTGGACTCATTTGATGAGAATTAAATGTTGATTATTTTTAAAAGGTTTCTGAGGCTTTGAAAATTCCCTCAATTCAATTTCAGAATTTAGACATGATGATCATGCAAGGACAAGCAAAGGCTAAACTAGGGCTGTGACATTTGCCGAGTGTGTGTGCTAGGAGGGCATATCCCCGATGGTTTCTGGTCGTGTGGGAAGGACCCCCCCTCACTTGGCGACGGTTCCAAATGCCGTCGCAGAAAGGGGTTAAAAACCGTTTGTATAGGACCGATGGGTACCAGTGTATCCTTGATGGAATAGAGTAGATGTTCCCAATATTGTCCCGTGTGTGTAGATCTAAAGGCATGTTAAGCACAACAGGCTAAACATCGACCAAATATATCCATGGTAGACAACATAATCTCTAAATGATAGCTTTAGTGTGCAGGTTTAAGCACGCTAGTTAAGCAAAACAAGCAGTGGAAAGGTGTGTTAACCGCAACAGGTATAACATTTAAAAACAAGCAAATATAGTCATTCAAACTGCTATTGTGCAGGTCTAAAGTACAGTAGTTATTGTTAAAAAATGGAAAGGCTTGTAAACTTCAACATCCTTAACAACAACCAAATATAATAATTCATAGTGGTATTGTTGAAACTGTTATTGATGAAATTGAACTACATGGCAAATAGTTACACATATAGAGCATCACATTGTGAATAATTGAAATAAACAAGGCATAAGGCCATCTCTAGCCAATCCCCTAAAAGTTAACAGAGTAAAACCCTTAGTATATATATACTCAATCAATTTTTGGCCTTCTCTAGTCGATCCCCTGAACTTAAAATTGTAAAGTTAAATTTGATCAAGTTCAAAGGAGGTTTGACCGAAAGTAGAATGCATTCAAACATAAACATAGATAGTTTTGCATAACGGAACATAAAACATAAATTTAAACTAAACTAAACTATGTTCGGTCAAAGTGGAGGTTAAGCCAATCATTCCTTGTCAGGTACGGTGTGCCGTGAGCCGGCGGGCCAGTGCCGTCGTCGCGGTCATCGGGGAAGACACTCCTCCACTCGTCGACACCAATCTCCTCTCCTCGCCACCCACCTCGATGCCTTCCATGCCACCGTCCTCACCGACTTCGACCTCGTCATCGGAGGAGAGCATGATAACCTTGCCACCCTCCGTGCCAGCAAAGATCATCCGCTCGGCCTCCACGAGCTCCGGGTGCTGCCGGCAGAGCTCTTGCATGTGGGCCTCGTCGGCGACCTTGACCTTGAGGTGCTTCCACGCCTTGTGGTCCTCTCGCTCCATAGTCGAGCTCACCACCCCTAGCTCCAGCGGAGTGAGGTCGGCCGGACATGTGCCGAAGGGGAAATTGAACCTAGCCACCGTGCCGTGTTAGCGGACGTACCAGTGGTTGTACTCCATGGCCACGAGCTCGACCATGCGGAAGCTACTGAGCCATCGGCGGGTGTGGGTCTCCCAAACCGTAATCTCGGTGACCCATGTCCCCCATCGACACTACCGGACCCCGAGGTAGGACCTCATCGGTGGTCGGGCCCGAGGGAGGACGAGGAAGTACTCAAACCACCGTAGGGGCACAACGGCGGGCGCATCTGGCGACTGCCGACGGTGGCTCGATATAGAGCCCGCGGAGGACGACGGGGACACCTCGGCGGCCACCTCACCCACATCGGGCCACGAGGCCACGATAAACCTCTTTGGGACATTGGCTGATACGTCTCCAATGTATCTATAATTTTTTATTGTTCCATGCTATTATATTATCTATCTTAGATGTTTATATGACTTTTGGGACTAGCCTATTAACCTAGAGCCCAGTGCTAGTTTCTGTTTTTTCCATGTTTTTGAGTTTCGCAGAAAAGGAATATCAAATGGAGTCCAAACGAGCTAAAAATTTATGGAGAATATTTTTGGAAAATATAAAAAATACTAGAACAAAAAGATATCGAAGAGGAGTCCCGAGGCCACCACCAGGGTGGAGGGCGTCCCGCCCTAGGGTGCGCCCCCCGTCCTTGTCGTCGCCTCATGGGCCCCCTTGATTTGTCCCTGACACCAACACCTCCTATAAATCCCCAAAACCCCAGAACAAAACCTAGATCGGGAGTTTCGCCGCCGCAAGCCTCTATAGCCATGAAAAACCAATCGGGAGCCCGTTTTGGCTCCCTGCCGGAGGGGGAAACCATCACCGGTGGCCATCTTCATCATCCCAGCGCTCTCCATGACAAGGAGGGAGTAGTTCGCCCTCGGGGCTGAGGGTATGTACCAGTAGCTATATGTTTGATCTCTCTCTGTCTCTCTCTCTCTCTCTGTGTCATGTTCTTGATATGCATGATCTTGATGTACCGCGAGTTTTACCTTTGAGGATTCACTATTATCGGATTAGATACTATTATGGATTTGAGAACACTTGATGTATGTCCTGCGTAGGATACCTTTGGTGACAATGGGTATTCTATTGATTCACTTTATGCATGTTTTGGCACTCAACTTGCGGATTCCCAAGGTGACATTGGGGTAATCTATGCATAGGGTTTGATGCACGTTTTCGTCTTTGTTTCTCTGGTAGAAATCTTGGGGCACTCTTTGAGGTTCTTTGTGTTGGATTGAATTATGAATCTGAAGTTGTTTGATGCGTATCGTATAATTGACCTACGGATACTTGTGGTGACATTGGAGTATCTAGGTGACATTACGGTTGATTGATGTGTGTCATATGGTGTAATTTTACTACAAACTCTAGGGTTGTTTGTGACACTTATAGAATAGCTCAATGATTGATCGGAAAGAATAACTTTGAGGTGGTTTTGTACCCTACAAGAAATTTCATCTTATGTTCTCTGTGATAGGAACTTTGGAGTGACTTTTGTCGCACGTTGAGGTACTTCCATATGATCTAATTATGTTATCGTTGTTGAGAGAACTTGCACTAGTGAAAGTATGAACCCTTGGCCTTGTTTCCAAGCATTGCAATACCGTTTTCGCTCACTTTTACTACTAGTTACCTTTCTTTTTATATTTTCAGATTACAAAAACCCATACGTACCAACCATATTACACGTGTATGAATATCTCTTCTTCGAACTAGTGCACCTGTACAATTTACCACTGTATCGGGTGTGTTGGCACAAGAGACTCTTTGTTATTTGGTTGCAGAGTTGTTTGAGAGAGGATATCTTCATCCTACGCCTCCCACGGATTAATAAACCTTAGGTCACCCACTTGAGGGAAATTTGCTACTGTCCTACAAAACTTACGCTTGGAGGCCCAACATGAGAATACAAGAAGAAGGTTGCGTAGTAGACATCAAGCTATTTTCTGGCGCCGTTACCCGGGAGCTGTGTGCTTGAAGGTATATCTTTAGATCTTGCAATTGAATCTTTTAGTTTCTTGTTTTATCAGTAGTCTATAAAAGAAAAATTACAAAAAATGGAATTGAGGTTGCCTCATATGCTTCATCTTCTTAATGTCTTTCATGAAAATGATGGCCAGGAAAATTGTGCTCCAGTGTTAGAAGAAGAAGTTAATAAAATGTTTGGCACTAAATCTTAGAATGATGAGCATGATTGCAATGTTGTTAGTATGAATTCTATGAATATCCATGATGCTAATGATGTGCAAAGCCACAAGCTTGGGATGCTAGGTTTGATGAAGAAGATATTTGTTGTCCCCCAAGTTTTGATGAGCAAGTTTATTATGATGGTAGCATGCCTCCTATTTATAATGATTATGTTTATGAAAGTGGGTTTGGAAGGGTGTCAACTTTAGAAAATAATTATCCCACTATTTTCGAGGGTGTTCAATCTTATAATATTTGTGAAAGTGGGTTTGAAGAGGTCATGACTTTATTTAGTGATGAATCCAGTATTTCGGAAGAGGTTCCAATTGATTATGAGAACAAAGTTGCTATCTATGATGATTACTATGATGACATGTATTCTAACAACCCAATATTTATACCTACTGTTTTGGCGTGTTCACATGATTAGGATACTGTCGTAATCATGTTTTATAGCTTTTGTCTCAATAAAGTGCCAAGTAAGACCTTTGGGATGATCTATGGTGATAGTTGATTTGATCTTGCTGAAAAACAGAAACTTTTGTGCTCTGGAAAACAATTCTCATTTTTAACAGGAGCATCATAAAATTCCGATTCTTTTTGTGAAAGATTGATAAACAAATTTCTCCGGCTGTCCTAATTTTTCAGAATTTTCGGAGTTACAGAAGTACTCGAGAGTTACAGATTACTCTAGACTATTATGTTTTTGACAGATTCTGTTTTCTGTGTGTTGTTTGCTTATTTTAATGAATCTATGAGTAGTATCGGATGGTATGAACCATTGGGAAGTTGGAATACAGTAGATATTACACCAATATAAATAAAGAATGAGTTCACCATGGTACCAAAAGTGGTGATTTATTTCTTATACTAAAGGTGCTTATGAGATTTTTGTTGAGTTTTGTGTTGTGAAGTTTTCAAGTTTTGGGTGAAGTTTTGATGGACTAAGGAATAAGTGGTGGCAAGAGCCTAAGCTTGGGGATGCCCAAGGCACCCCAAGGTAATATTCAAGGACAACCAAGAGCCTAAGCTTGGGGATGCCCCGGATGGCATCCCCACTTTCGTCTTCGTTCATCGATAACCTTACTTGGAGCTATATTTTTAATGACCACATGATATGTGTTTTGCTTGGATCGTCATTTTATTTTATTAGGATTTGCTTGCTGTTTGAAAGATATCCCAAGATCTGAAATTCTTAAATGTTAGAGAGTCTTCATATAGTTACATAATTATTCAACTACTCACTTTGCTTCGCTTATATCTTTTGGAGTAGTTTGTCATTTGCTCTAGTGCTTCACTTATATTATTTTGAGGGTCTTTAAACAACATGGTAGTATGCTTACATTTTGAATTTAGTCTTAATATGATGGGCATCTAAGAGGGATATAATAAAACCTTTCATATAAAGTGCATTGAATGATATGAGAAGTTTGATTCCTTATGATTGTTTAAAGATATAAAGATGGTGATATTAGAGTCATGCTGGTGAGTAATTGTGAATTGGAGAAATACTTGTGTTAAGGTTTGTGATTCACGTAGTATGCAGGTATGGTGAACCATTGTATAACGAAGATGGAGCATGAGTTATTTTTTGATTGTCTTCCTTATGAGTGGCGGTTGGGGACGAGCGATTGTCTTTTCCTACCAATCTATCCCCCTAGGAGCATGCGCGTAGTACTTTGTTTCGATGACTAATATATTTTTGCAATAAGTATGTGAGAACTTTATGACTAATGTTGATTCCATGGATTGTACACACTCTCACCCTTCCACCATTGCTAGCCACTCTAGTGCCGCGCAACTTTTGCCGGTGCCATAAACCCACCATATACCTTTCTCAAAACAGCCACCATACCTACCTATTATGGCATTTCCATAGGCATTCCGAGATATATTGCCATGCAACTTTCCACCGTTTCGTTTATTATGGCACGCTTCATCATTGTCATATTTCTTTGCATCAACATGTAGTTGACATCGTATTTGTGGCACGCTTCATCATTGTCATATTGCTTTGCACCCAATGGTGAGCTGCGCCTCTTAATCTCGGCTGTCATAAGCTATTTGTCGATGATGATTCTGAACTCCTCGGAGCCATCATCTCGTCCCACCAGGGCTCCGTTCAATGCATTCGCATCCCGGCATGCTACCTGCTGGACATACCCCGGATGGTGGGCGCCTGGCTGACATACCATCAATTCAAAAAACTTGAGCAGCTTGAGTTCTACCATTACTACAACACTAGGTTACCACCAATCACTGCATTTGTGCCCTCACAACCCATGTCCATCTCAGGGTTTCCTCCTCTCTCCATACTCCCACCTTGACCCAGTGCCATCTAGCAGACAATTTGGTACAAATGCTTTGACTCCCACTTCTGAAAAAACTTGCGGTTGTGCTGGTTGATCTGTCGGAGGCCTCGCTGCACCTCATCATTTGCTCCAACGAGTGACGCCCGGGGGGAGACCCAAACTGCCCTGCAGGGGATCCAAGAGGCAAGGAAGATCGCGGCGGGTAAGGCTTTTCCCATGTAAAGCAAGTATTTGAAGGGAAAACTATGTTTGTGATTGTGAATCCGGACTTCTCAGGTGTATTTGCCGAGCTATCTCACAGCATATCAGATGCCGCTCAATTCTACCGAGCCGAAGGAAGGAACACCGCCGATAAGCTCTTTTGGTCGCAGTATTTGGCGCCGAATTATCCGGTGCCTTTTGCCGATCAACTGAAACAGCTGATCGAACTGCATAAGGCGGCGGAACTAGCCATGAAAGATATGGTTATCCGGCTATGGCCTGCCGAGCCGATTCCAAGAAGCTACTTCGGGCTCGTGAGGCGGCTTGTAAACGCTTGACCTCGACTTGACATCATCAAGCGGTCGGTCTGTATAGAAGGAGCGCGAATGGCCTTCGCCCTCGCAGAGGTGCACTGGGGGAAGATGGATGCCGAAAAGCTAGTGAGCGATGGATCGCCAGAGGGGAAGGAGCACCGCAAGCCCGGATTATATTATAAGAGCGTCCTGAAAGGATCCTACCTTGCAGCGGAGCTATGCACAATGGACATTATATTTCCATGAATGCCGATCATGTTGTCCTTTGTAATGTTTGAACAAGGTCGTTCATATGTCGCATGTTATAAAAAAGTTTACCCTCCTGTGCGGCCGTTTGTATGTTAAGGCTAAGAGTTGGCCAGTCATCGGCTTCTGCCCCCACGTAAGAAGTACGGGGGTGTTCGGGATAAACCTGAGCGCTCTTTATCCCAATTTTGGGTCCTCCGAAGGAGGTGCTCAGCACAACGAACCAGGCAATCGGACTATAGGGCTTTATCACTCTCACTTAGCCATAGGAGCTTTAGTATGGTCGGCGCAGCCCCTTCTGTTCGGAAGACCGTACTGGGGGCTCTATAAGCGCCTGATCGGATAAAAAGCCGATCCATCGCACGCTGCATTGGTTATGGCATTATGCAGGAGAAATCCTTAAAGATTTTGTGACCGCGCGAACAGCTGACCAGCTGTCGCCGTATCATGATAGTCAGTCTTCGGCTTTCTCCACTGAGGTGCTCATCCGGATGAACCGGGACACAATCGTAGTAGTTCTCCCAGTGCTACCTTAGCCGATATAGCAGAACATAAGGTACCAAAACATGGGAGGCAGGCAAACCCAACTATTGACCCAAGACATGATTCGGAGCTGATGCATATAATGCTATAGGTTCGGGGTGCCGAACTTCCATGAAGGTGTTTGGACTTTTATTGCCGTGTTACGGGAAAAACGAAGCCCCTGGCATATTTAAGGCATATCGCTGTGTACGGATGCCACTTGACGAAATGATTTTGATAAGAAATAATCAGCAGGTAAACATCATATAAATCTATATGTTGTATTTGAATAATACGTCTATGCGTATGGGTACAAGTAATGTGATAAAAAAGGAGTTGTGATAGCATAACCTGCTGTGACCAGTGGGAAGCAGTTGAGTGCGGATCTGTATTATAGCCGGACGTTCACTGCGGGGAATGTCTAAGGATCCCCTGACGCATTCGAGCTGCCTCTGTGGAGTCCGTCCTGGTCAGTGCAAAGGTGAACCTGCGAAGGAAATATAAGAAATGTTTGCGTGTCATGGCCTTCGCCGGAGTGTTTTAGTTGAGCTCTAGACGAGCCGGGGTATCCTTCCACGCAGTAGTTCGGAGCCCCTTGACAGTGTCCGGGAGCCCGGGCATCGCCTCGAGGTTCGGCTGCAAGGTGTTGCTCGTTGTTTCTGCTGCTAAGGCAGTGATGTATTTGTTGGTGCCGAAGCAAGGTTCGTCCTTGCCATGAACCGCGATGACGCCATGTGGACCGGGAATTTTGAGCTTACGGTAGGCGTAATGTGGCACCGCGTTGAATCGAGCGAACGCGGTTCGCCCGAGCAGTGCTTGATAGTCACTGCGGAAAGGGGCGATTTCGAAGATTAACTCTTCGATACGGTAATTTTCTGGTGATCCGAAGATTACCTCGAGGCTAGTGGAGCCTATACAACTAACCTCCATACCTGGTATGATGCCTCTAAAAGTGGCTTTAGTGGGCTTGATCGCTGAATGATCAATGCCCATCTTGAGCACTGTGTCCTGGTAAAGCAGATTTAAACTTCTACCTCTGTCCATAAGGACTCGAGTGAGGTGGAACCCGTCTACTATTGGGTCGAGGATTAGTGCGGCTGGATTGCCCTGATTGGCGTTAACCGGATGATCCGTGCAGTTGATGGTGACCGGCCCTAGCTTATATTGTGGGGCGGCTAGTTCCGTTGAGCCGCCGTCCCTAAGGGTGCATATCTGGTCCAAGTTGGCAATTTGGGTGGTATTTACCACATTCACCGGTTGAATATAGGGGGGGGTTCTTTTGACCTACTGTGTTTGGCGATCTGGGTTCTTCGTCGCTGTCGTCGCTTTGAGACCGCTCTTCGTTTTTGGCGCCTGCCTTGCCGGCTTGTTTGAAGACCCAACATTCTCTAATGGTATGGGTGGCTGGCGTTTCTGGGGTGCCATGAATTTGTCATTGGCGAGCGAGTATGCAGTCCAGACTTGATGGACCCGGATTTGTATTTTTGGGTGGCCCTTTCCGCTGACCGGACTTTGAGCCCCTGAACCCGGCATTAACTGTCGTATTTTTGGAGTTTTCACCATATTTGCGGCGCTTGTGTTTGTTGCGTCGTGGTTTGCCGTTGCTATCCCTGGCTTCTGACATGCCAGGTTTGCTTGCTGTATTGGTACTACGAGCCAACCAGCTATCTTCACCCACACAAAAGCGGGTCATATGTGTCGTCAGGGCTGCCATGGATTTAGGCTTCTCTTGGCCGAGGTGCCGGGCGAGCCATTCATCGCGGATATTATGCTTAAATGCTGCTAAGGCCTCTGCATCCGGACAGTCGACAATTTGGTTCTTCTTGGTTAGGAACCGGGTCCAGAATTTCCTGGCCGATTCCCCTGGCTGCTGGGTTATATGACTTAAATCGTCAGCGTCCGGTGGTCGCACATAAGTGCCCTAGAAATTGTCCAGGAATGCCTCTGCCAGGTTCTCCCAACGTCCGATGGAGTTTACCGGCAAGCTATTGAGCCAACGCCGAGCCGGCCCTTTGAGTTTGAGCGGGAGATACTTGATGGCATGTAGGTCATCCCCGCGGGACATGTGAATGTGGAGGAAGAAGTCTTCTATCATACCACGGGGTCTGTAGTACCATCGTATGATTCGATGTTTACGGGTTTAAACTCTTCTGGGAATTCGTGATCCATTACTTCATCAATGAAGCATTAGGGGTGTGCGGCGCCTCTGTGCCGGGCTATATCGCGACGCGGTTCATACGAGTCTGGTCTGCCGTGGCTGGCTCGGCCGGATTTGCTTTTAGTGTATCCGGCGTGACGATCATCATCGCGTGTTGGTGCCCGCCCCGTGATCCGTAGATCAATCTTGCATGTTTTGCCTTGTTTTCCAATACGTCTCGCATGTCCCGTGTCTTGCCCCGGGCCTTGGTATTTTTTTCTGAGTGGCAGGGGGTGCAGGCTGAGCTTCAGGCTGAAACGCCTCTCTGGCTCAGCCACGAGGTGGCCAGTCAGTCGTATCGTACACTGGTGATGTAGGTTTCAATGTTTCCTCTTCGAGGTGAGGTAGCAACCTGCGCTCTGGGTAACTCTTTGAGGGGCGCTCGAGTTCGTATTCCTCGGCCGCAAGGACTTCGGTCCATCTGTCTGCTAGTAGATCTTGATCAGCTTGAAGCTGTTGTTGCTTTTTCTTCAGGCTATTTGATGTGGCCATAAGCCGGCGCTTGAAGCACTTCTGCTCGACGAGATCCTCAGGCACGATAAATTCTTCGTCGCCGAGGCTCACCTCGTCTTTGGAGAGAAGCATGTAATTTTCCTCCTCCAATTCTCCATTTGCTGCCCGCTCTGGAGGTCTAGCTTGTTCACCCTCCTGCTCTAAATCGTGCTGGAGGGGATTATTGTCTTCTTCGGCACTATCCGGGGTGTTATTGTCTCTTGTGCCGGTATCAATACTTTTGCTATGGTGGGACTTAGAGCGGCGCCGCTGACGTCGGCGCTTGGGTTGCTTCTTGGAGGGGTCTTCCTCCGCTGTCTCGTCGCCATTGCCTTCTTTGGGGGTGTCCACCATGTATATATCATATGATGAGGTGGCGGTCCAGCGCCCTGTGGGCGGTGGTTCCTGTTTGTCTCCTACATCGTCCTCCATACCGTCGATGTCTTCGGAGTCGAAGTCGAGCATGTCGGTTAAATCATTGACAGTGGTACTAAGTGGGTGGTGGGTGGGGAGCGAATTTCTTTGTCGTCTGCATCCCATTCTAGCCAGACATAGTTCGGCCAAGGTTCTCCTGACAAGGAGAGAGACCTTAATGAATTTAGCACATCGCCAAAATGCGAGTGCTGAAGGATATCCGCGGAGCTGAACTCCATGATCGGCGCCCAATCGGATTCGATAGGCACAGATACAGGAGGCTCGGAGTCCGTGGCCGGAGACGAATCCAGTGGTTCGGCAACACGACTCTTGTAAGGGGTGAAGTCACTATCTGGGTCCATCGCCACTGAGAGTGCGGCCTCCATGGCGGGGTCTATCCCTCCATCCTCAGATGGCGCAATTTGCTCCGGATTGAAGGTCGGAGTAGTTGTAGGTGTGATCTCCTGAACACTGTCCGACGGCAGAGCTAAATCATGCTCGTCGTGATCGTTCGGCGCACCCGACATGGGCTCGAATTCGTCAAAGATCAAGTCTCCGCAGATGTCGGAAGTGTAGTTTAGGTTTCCCAACCTGATCTGATGGCCAGGGGCATAGCTCTCGATCTGCTCCAGATGGCCAAGCGAGTTGGCCCGCAGTGCGGAGCCACCGAATATGAGGATCTGTCCGGGGAGGAAAACCTCGCCCTAGACCACATCGTTACCGATGATCGAAGGAGCCATCAAGCCTTATGGTGACGGCACAGTGGAACTCTCAATGAAAGCACCAATTTCGGTGTCAAAACCGGCGGATCTCAGGTAGGGGGTCCCAAACTATGCGTCTAAGGCGGATGGTAACAGGAGGTAGGGGACACGATGTTTACCCAGGTTCGGGCCCTCTTGATGGAGGTAATACCCTACGTCCTTCTTGATTGATCTTGATGATATGAGTATTACAAGAGTTGATCTACCACGAGATCGTAGAGGCTAAACCCTAGAAGCTATCCTATGGTATGATTGTTTGTTGTCCTACGGACTAAACCCTCCGGTTTATATAGACACCGGAGGGGGCTAGGGTTACACAAAGTAGGTTACAAGGGAGGAGATCTACATATCCATATTGCCAAGCTTGCCTTCCACGCCAAGGAAAGTCCCATCCGGACATAGGACGAAGTGTTCAATCTTGTATCTTCATAGTCCAACAGTCCGGCCAAAGGATATAGTCCGGCTGTCCGGAGACCCCCTAATCTAGGACTCCCTCACCCTGCCTTGGAGCGTTTGGTGCTTGTTTTTGTAAATGGAATCCATATCCCGTGTCTCAAAATAAAGTTGCCTCACCTTGTAAGAATTGGAATTAGTTTTGAAGGAGAAGAGCTCATCATCAAAGATGCCCCTTCAATTCAAAGGTTGCTTCGTATGAGGAGCTCGTCCGTGTATGGCCTATCAGGGGTGTGTGATCTATCAAGACCTTATATATTTATGCAGGGTGTCTTGATCTGAACACCACTATTAGCTTGATGCAATGCTTTCCATTTCTGGAGAATTTGTTTATAGAGGTGATGATTTTACACACATTGAAAGCCCATATATAACGTACTAGAATCAACCATTCAACTATTGCTCCTTGGACATACTCTATTTTAGACATTAACTGTTTTCATTCTTCATGTCTATTTAGGTACTTGGGCTTCGAGAAAAAGGTCTAACCAATCGATGGTAGAGGAAGCACAATGATTTTCTCGGAATTCAATATATTCGTTTGAAGACAATAATGGTGGAAGGATATGCATCCAACCGTGCAAACACTAGCTTTGTCACATTCTTCATGTTGAATGCGAGAGCCCTATTGTCTATGAGGATTAAGTTTTTCAACAAGGAATTTCTCATGGATGGACATGTTAAACAACACAAAAAGAAGTTTTAGGTGGTCAAAAGGACTTCTGAACATGCTCGGCCTCTATTTACAATAACTTGTCGTCATCATGGACCAGTAGATCTTTTGTACTAGGATCTTGATTTTATGGAGCAGACAGATCCATTTGATTGTGACTGCCGAAAACTTTGGTTGAGTTAGACATTATTTCCCTATTTAATCTGGGTTTTGTCTAAACCTGATGAACAATTAATCCTCGTGCTTTCGTACCTTTTGTAAGCTGTAGTTAGATATTGTTGCTCTTTTCAACACGGCTTTGACCCATACTTTCTTTCATACTGGGCCAATGGCTTGCCATTTCTTTAATTAAGACATAAATATTACAAGCAATCACAACATAGGGAAAGAACATCATTCTTGTGGGATCCTTGAGATCATTCTTCATTACAGAACTCGCAAGGTATTGGCGCCCGCCAACACCCATAAACTTATATTAGGCTAGCACACGAAATTGGATGTAGTTCTTAATAATAAAATTTGCATGGTAATGAACGATTTTGATTCTGACATTTGGGACCCACCAGGAAAAAGCATATCCAAGGTGGTGTCCACTCGTCAATAAACATTGAGAAACCTAGTTTTAAAATTACTGTAAATCCAAAACTCGCTTGAAAATCATAAAACTTGGCATGTGTCACACCCCGATTTTCATGCCACCACACTTAAGCTAATAATCATGCTAAAATGTGGTTTGACAAAAACTTTTGAGTGTTTTGGACTTTGCTTTTATTGAATGTTTGTCTGCTGTTTGCAAGCGCTCTAAAAATCAAATAAATTATCCACCTCTTATACTCCTTCTCCTTGATCCAAAACTTTGCCCAATGACCACACCATGTGTATAGGATATAATAGTATTTTCTTACAAATATAATTTGGCCTAAAAGGATTTTTAAAATTAGGTTTTCCAAAACTCCTGAATTGAGGCTTGCACTGCAAGCACTTAATTAAGGGCAGTAAAAATCTTTCAAAATATGTATTTGACTCCTATGAGATATAGG
Organism: Triticum urartu; assembly: GCF_056163025.1. NCBI lineage: Eukaryota > Viridiplantae > Streptophyta > Magnoliopsida > Poales > Poaceae > Triticum > Triticum urartu. The sequence continues at coordinate 305,997,175 of NC_141878.1, forward strand.
ACTCCCAGAAAGCACAAAAATATTATTTTAATAGTTATTTTGCTATTGTATTTAAAGGCTTTTTCTTTAGGCTAGAAATGGTCTTTAATAGGTAAAAAAATATTTTACATTTACAAAAATACTTTAGAAATTTTTTGGAAACTCATAGGACATATATTTTCCATATATATGAGTTTCAACACATGGTTATGTTCAAAATATTGGACAAAACCCTCCAAAACCGTTTCTGTTCATTTCAAGTATTTGAGATATTTATATAAGAAATATTTTCAAAAAAAATCCAGAAAAATTCTAGCAAGTCACATATGCATAATGTGATGATCATGCAAAGTTTCATCTCAATGAAAGTCATTTTGGTTCACAAAAGTGCCCCAAAACACTCTATGTCCAAATCCAAGTTTGAACAACTCTACATTGCCATCTTATTCCAAGTGATCCCAAACTTTGTGTACATGCTCAAGACCCCAAATGATGACATTACAACAAGTGGTGCATCAAGGGGAATGGGTCTGCATAACTAGATCTTGGTAAATGCATTTCTGTGAATATCTAGGGTTTACAAAAGTTGCATTGGCAACTTTACCCAAATGAAATCAAATTTGGTGGAACACCCTATTTCTATATGCCATTCCATCCTGTTAAGTCTCATGTCAAGTGCAATTCATTTTCTTGCCCAAACCGGCAACAAACACCTTCTGCCAATTTTCCAAAAGCATCACTTTGACCTCTTCCACTAATCTCCATGGGCTCAACTTTTTACCACAGCTACTTCTAGCCCTCTTCTACCTCCAGTAACTCTCCCTTGGCCTCAGCTCAATGATTTAGGGGTGAAACCTCCTCATTTACCCCTATGGACGGCCACAACACCCTTCTCTCTCACCCCTCCTCTCTCACCAGAGCCCCTCCAGAGCATCCAAGGCTCCCTCTCCTTTCTTTACCCTCTCCCACACCTACTAGCCACCAATGGACGTGCTCATTGTGCATATAAAATGGCATGTCGGCCATTTGCACGCTCTAGAGCATGCTACAGCGTGCTCCCTCACTGTAGCCGCCCTCTACCCAATGCCTTTGGCGACCTCGCCCCCCCAGCGCGCCTCACGAGGGGCCTCGACGTCCGCGACATGCTACACCTCTGTCCCCCTCCTCATTCTACCTCCTGCTGCTTCTCTCGCACGCGCGCCGGCCGGTCGCGAGCTCCAATGAGTGGCTTCACACGTGCGACCCCTCTAGCACCTTTCCCGCTCCTTCTATTCCTTCCCCTAGTCGTAGACCTCCTCCACGAACGCCTCGAACTCACTCACGTGTGCTCCCGTGGCCTCTAGCTATGAATGCATCCTCGCCGGCGTACGAGTCCACGGTGAGCTCCGGAGAGGCCATATAAAGCCACCCATGGCCTCCCTGTCGACGCACCCAGCTCTCTCCCACTCCCAATCTTCCCCCTGCGCCTCCCGTTCTTCTCCAGGAGCACTCGAGCTTGAGATCGAGCTCGAGCTATGCCGCCTCGGGTCACCGTCGATCCAGAGGTACAAGCCCTCTCCGCCTCTTCTAGCACTCGATCTAGAACTGATGCACCTCCCTGACCATTCCCCCTATGTTCCCCCTCTGTATTGCAGCCAAAATTGACCGGAGCAAGCACCTCCCGAAGCCCTTTCGCCGGCTTCCTCGTCGCCGACGAACCCCTGCACCCCAACGACCAACTCCACCTCCACCCGATTGGCGACTACGTCATGAGCACGTCGGTGCCCTCAGATCGCCTCACCGTCGACCACAGCGACGTCGGTGAGCTCGCCGCGGCCTCTGGCCAGAGGTAGACGACGACGGCCGTGGGCCCCTACTGTCAGCCACACACCCTGACGGAGGGATCCCACCCGTCAGGTTTAAACACACATGCACGCGCGTACCGGTTTGCCTGTCGGCTGGAGCCCTATTTCCCAAAGACGCCTTCGACGTGGCAGCCTCGCACGGGCTGAATCTCCTCTGGGCCTGCTGCACTGTGGTCTTTTTGGCCCGGTGGCACAGTACCATTTCCCTTTTTCTTTTATGTCTGTTTTCTAAAAATTCCACAAGATAAAATATTTATCCAAATTCAATAATTCCAACTCTTATATTCACCTAAAACCCTCACTTATTTAATGATCTAACTTTCAGGCAAATCCATCTGTACTGATCAAATTTAAATTCAAATTTGAGCATTTATATTCCCCTCTGAAAATCCATTTCTATTATTCTATAACTCCAAATCCAAGAATAAGAATTTTTACATTCTTATAGTTTCCATCCTAATATTTAACAAAAATCAGTCAACATTTTTAAGATCACTTTTTTCTGTTTTGTTATTGCCTTATTTTTCTCGCCGTTATTTTGCGACGATAGATTGTGTTGTTGACGAGGGAGTTAGACCAGAAGACTTTGAAGACCCCGAAGACTTTGCTGAGCTAGGCAAGCATCCCTTTGACCATGTCTATAAACCCCCTTTTTATGCATGTCATATAGCACTTTATTATTGTTGCATCGGAATTATGATGAGATGGTAGCCACTTCGGTGGGTTTCCTTCATTTCCTCCTTGTTGATACTTGCATTATGCATGACCCTACCTTCCTACGAGGGTTATGCCGGCGGGAGTAGATAGGAAGCTAAAGTAGATGCTACGCAAATGGGACGGGTATATGCATGGTGATGGAGACAAAAGTATTTCCAAAGACTTTTTGAAAACCCCGTTGGGTGAAAGTAATGCCCGAGGGAGATGATGAGCTAGGTAACCACTTGACAAAGAAGTGGTGTACCAGAGCAAGTTGTGTGAGTGTGTTTGCGAAAATTGATTGGTTTAAGTTGCGACCGTTATTCCAACCTTACATGTGCAACCACAAAACCCCTTATGGGACGGTGCTTTGTTGATTACTTTGGTCAATACTAGCAGGGAGCCCGCATTACTAGTGGCGGGAGAGTATGAGTTACCCTCTCAATACGGAGTCATGCCAGGTAGGGCGACTATGGCTATTTTTACAGACACCAGGCACACCGTTGTGTCCCCTCTTGGATGGTACGATCTCAAGTGAGTCTCGTATGATGTACATTGTGAGGACAAGAGCCAATGAGTGGACTCTTTGTTAGTGTTTTCAAGGGAAAGATAATGTTCGGGTGCTTACCTCGGGTATGTAATATACCGCGAGTTCTGGCTTGACACAGAAGTTCCCCGAGTCTTGTGGGTAAAGTGTCCAATCTCTACAGAGTGTCAAACTATTCGAATAGCTGTGTCCACGGTTAAGGACAGTTGGGTAACCGCTCTTGGGCTACGTCCACACGTTTACAAACCAGTGTGTGTGTGTTTGGATAAGTGGGAAGAACTACTTGGGTCAAGTCAAAGGATTTGACATGATTGAGTTGGGTTGATGCCCACTCCATTTATGTTGATATCTGTAACCAGTCCCTATGGTTACTTGAATTCATATGATGCATGTTTAACAAGTTGTTGAACATGTCATAGAACAATAAAATTAGCTTTCTACAAGATTTACCTATATCATGCATTGTTGTATCTTGAAAGAAAACATGGTTTGGTTGCGAGTACATTCAAAGTACTCATTGGCTTACCACTGGTTATTTAATTGGCCAGGCATGGAAGACAAGACTTCGAAGAGGAATTCTTTGGAGACAAACATGTGAACTAGGACGTTTTCCCAGTCAGAATGCCTGTAGGGATAAGCAGATGGCATGGGTTCTACTTATCAACAGAGATTTCCGCTGCTTAAGTTTATTTGGTATTCAACCCTTGAGGCTTTATCTATGTAAGACTTGAGCATAATGGTCATAATTTGTGTAAGACAGTATGTATGGATGTAAGACTCTTGTTATTCAGCTTCTGTGTGGTCAGTGAGCATTGATCTCTAGGATCACCATACACGTGCAATCGGTGATCTTGACTTATGAGTCGGGGTCCCCACAGTATGGTATTATGACATTGCACGAACATGTTGTGGTAAAAAAATAGAGCAATTTGGGACAAGTTTTGGTATGAACGTCTTACAAACTAGAGATTCTCTCAAAAAGCCTCATGGTTCCAAGAGGGAACTTTTCACCTACGTGTGCAAAATGACATACGTTGTCTCTTCCCGCCTTGATTTATTTTACAAATGCAACATGCAACTATGATAGCGTCATCCTAGAAATATGAAATTAGTCATGGTTCGTTTGCCTTTTTATACATTATTTGAGTTTTCTACTCATTTTGGAACATACGTTGGTGTGTGCAAAGGTCATGTGTGTACTAGCCACCAATGAAATTGAACGTTCAATATGTTTATGGAATCATGTCCTTATAAGTTATAAGTACATATATGCCATTGATCTGTGTGCAATGGCATCGCACACAGATCATACTAGGGAACCTGTCGGTGATGATCTCATCAATTGCTCACAATTGTTTGTCCACAACACACATGGCTTATTAACAACAATCGTTTGTGTTATTATCGGTCTTTGCACACATTTCTGATTATGGACCTGTTTGCCGTGTATCACACACATCTTGTTAAGTTGAACCGTTTTTTGTTCTCTTGGACGAACACAAACATTTCATCGGAATCAACTGTATGCCCTCTATCGCACACACCTTGATCTGGCTGACCGTTTCTATAGTGTTGCCTACTCGAACACAGTTCATCCGAGTGAAGTGTATGCCATTTATCGCACACACCTTGATCTGGCTGACCGTTTCTGTTGTATTTGCTCATCACAAATAGTTCATTGGGGTGAACTATATGTGTCGCGGGATTTCTGCGGCCACCTATGGGGCCAGGCGGCCCCTTGCTGGTTCGGCAGGGGGGCGATGCATTGCACAAAGAGCAGACCAACGCACGGTCACGCGGCAGGGATCGCACACTCGATTTACCCAGTTTTGGGGCGTCGTGAGGCGTAAGACCCTACTCCTGCTTTAGTGGATTGACGGAAGAATGGATGTGGTGGTTCGTAGTACACTTGCCTGGCAAGGTTAGCCTGCGGCTACTACGTGTATGTGGTGGCTTCGGGTTGTTAACTTTCCATCCTTCTAACCCCTCCTTACGAGTGCCATGGGCCTCCTTTTATAGATTAAGGGGTCACCACAATGGCAAAGTGGTCCTTATCAACTGATATGATAGAAAACAATGCTATCATACCTAACTCTGCGGGCTGATAGGGTGCATTAAAGTCACCGCTTAGTGTCACATTACTGGTCGTCCGGCAAGGCCTGCTAGGCTATCTTGCCAGCTCCGCTCCTGCTTTCTTGACACGTGGCAGGACGGGTGTCATCTGTAGGCTTCTCTGTAGGAAATGGCCGCCATGTGGCCAATGGTTGCCACTTAATCATCTTGCAGCTTGACACCGCATTGATTGATGATGCGGGTCGTGCTGGAGTGGTAGGTGGGGTGGTTCTGCCCCCGCAAGCCCCGGCAGGCTCTGTCGGGGAGCCTTGATTGCTTTGCTTCTGGTGGTGGCCACACGCCTTGCCGGGATCGCCTGCCCGGCAAGGGAGGCCATTCTCTTTCCGATATCCTGCTCCTTAGGCTTAGTCTTGGTTCTCCTGAGCTGCATGTTGAATCTTCAAACCTCTTGGTCTTTCAATCTCTATTTTGTTCTTGGATTGTTCGTGCACGAGTCAGGGGAAAATAATAGCCCCTCTATATTTTACCCGACATAAGCCCCCGGGCCTAAGCCATACGTGTCGCGTGCCATGCTAGGTTAGGCCCCAAACAGTGCGCGGACACGTGGCGAGAGAGGGCGGTGACGGTTTGCCATAGTGACTAGTCAATCCAATGTTCACCTTGCGCAATTACTGCACATCATGGGGTCATGGGGTGGTTGCAATTATGGTAAAATGGTAACTTTTTGAAGTGCCATGCCTCTGTCCCACTTTCCTCCCCTCTGAAGAGCAGAGAAAATCAGAACGGCACGATTCACCCGACTCTCGCCCCACTCCTCCATCTTCTTCCTCCGCAAGCCAAATGGTAGTTCCCCATCTTGCTTCTCCTACCGCTGCCATCCTCCCCAACGAACCCTTCTCGCATTTCCTCAACGATGGAGAATAAGCCTGTGGACAAGAAGAAGCCAACCACCATGGCGAAGGAGCTCGCCGCCGAGGGGAGCAAAAGATCGGAGAGCTGAACAAGAAGAGGAGCGCGGACGTCGTCTTTGTTCCATCCACCTTGAGCGGCTCCATGCTTTAGGCAAAGTATAGGTACTTGTGGGGCGGCCCATTGAGAAAGGGCACGAAGTGCGAGTGGTCTTCACTGCGGGCAAGGTGAATCCTCCCAATTCTTATCGGTTCTTTGCCGCTTATTTCTTATGTGGTCTTTTCCCTCCTTTTTCTGAATTCTTTGAGGCGATCATGAACATCTACGGATTCAACCTCCTCGACTTCATGCCGAATGCAATGGCGACCATGGCCATCTTCACGCACTTGTGTGAGAATTTTGTTGGAGTGAAGCCCAACGTGGATTTATTCTGGCACTACTTTGTCTCGCGGGTGGAGAGAAAAGTAAACCGTTCTGGAATCATCAGTTGGATTCCCCGATCGAAGAAGGATTACCTCCCCGGGTACCAAAGCGAGAGATGGCATGAATGGAGAGGGGACTGGTGCTGGATTCAGGACAAAGAAGCCCTCGAGTTTTGTGAAGCGTGGCAAGTGTGCGTCGAGCGCGGCAAGGATTGGAGCGCCAAGGGCCTCTCCGAGGACAGGTTGTGCCTGACAATCAATATGATCATCCGCCTGACGGCTGCCGGATTAACCATCGAACATGTGGGGGCAAACTTCCTCATACGCCGCATCTCACCACTGCAGGAAAGGGATAGGCCTGCGTGGCTGTATGGCGACGCAGCAGACAGGATGAGACTATTGTCGGGGCTGGCCAATAACTTGTTGGTTTATGACCATGCTAGGTTGTGCGACCAGCTATTTGGTCGCTTCGAGATGTTCAAGATACCGGCAATCGTCATTCCCCTGAACATCAACTCTGCTCGTGATCAGATACTAAAGTGGATGCCGGAGTGCAACGCTGAGGGGGTGTTGCCACTTGGCAGCTCCCTTCCACTGATGAAGAGCTCCAGTGGTCAAGCACCTTGGTGGAGAAGGCCACTAGAGATGAAGGGGTGATGTACAAAGGGAAGGCTGGAAACAATAGCTCTTCCCAGGGCGGCAGTGAGACACTAGCCACGGAGGATGATGCCGGGAGAGAGCTTGTCGGGGATAACTTTGCTGGCCTAGATGCTCTAGCCACGGTAGCCAAGGAGCTCAAGGAGGGAGAGGAGGACAAGCGGGAGGAGGGCACAACAGCGGGCCCCGAAGAGGATTGTCTTGCGGCGGGGCCGCAAGCCCCCGCGCCAGACCCAGACCAGCGCACCCATAGGTGCGCCGCCGGCCGAGGAGCAGCGTCCAACAACCCGGCACCTCCACCAAGAAGATGAAGATCTCCACCAAGTCTTCCAAAGCTGAGGTGGCACGCCATCAATCCCCTCGCCTTGCACAGGCCAAGGCACCTTCTGCCAAACGGCCGGTGATCATGGAGGCGGAGTCCAGCTCCTTCTCTAGCACAAGTTCCTCGCAGAGCTCATCCCCCCGGAGCCCTTGGTGCCACAGCAGGCGCCGAAGCTGCCCGGAAGCTCCACCGTTCCATCTCTGAAGAGAAGACGAGAGTCTCCTCCTCCCACGGAGTTAAATTTGAACTCCATGCTTATTGCGGATGAGTAAGGAGGATTTCTCTTCGTGATAAATATCTTCTTAGGCGGTTTTGAATGCCTTTGCTGACTGACCTCTTGTTCTTGTTGTCGCCGGCAGGGAAATAGAGGAGGAGACGGAGACCCTCATCCATCACTCCCGGAGGAAACTCGGGCGCCTTGGGTCACTGGAGGGTAATGAGGGATGGGCTTCGACGGGGAAGGATACGGAAGACCCTGTGTCAAGCCCCCAGCCTAGCCCCCAGCACGAGAGCGAAGACTTGGCCCCGCCCACTGGAGGAGACAGTCCTCCCGCCCCTTCGCGCTGAGGAGGGTGCGAGGTCACGCAATACGAGCCCCCTCTGGAGGAGCGCGCGTCCCCCCACCGCTCAAGCCGAAGATGTTGTCGTGGAATCCTCCGCGGCAGAGACAACACAAAAGGCTGCCGGGGCTTCCCCGGCAAAGGGCGATGTTCGTGACCCGGCAAGGACTGTTGCCGGGGAAATAGAGACCCCGCCCGACAGACTTCTCCAGGTATCTAGCTTAACTCTTCTTCCTTTTTCATATTCTGACTGCCTCCATTGGTTTCTTCATTTGCATCGAGACTTCCATTCCCTTGTTTATTCATTGGACTTTTTCATCCGCAGCCTCCCAGGTCGAAGAACCAGACTTGTTAGAGGTGGTTGCGGACATAGGGAGGTCTGCTGTAGATGAAGATGTGAAGGTTGCGGCAACTGGGGGGCAGGATTTGGCTGCCGGGAGAGCAGAAGGTTCCTTGGCGGTGGTGGAGCATCGCCTGGACAGCACCATAGTGGAGGAAGTAGTCATTGAGGCGAAGATTCCTCTTTAGACCATGGGCCCGCTCCCTTCATCTGGGGGCGCTGTTGATGCCCTGCCGTCTTCTTTGAATACGCTGACCGTGGCACCATTTCTGCCCGACATCGGAGCCCCCGGCCCGTTCTTGACAGATGCAGATCTTGATGAAGAGCTTTAGCGCCTTCTGGACCTGTTACATCTGGGAGGCGTAGAAGCTGATGACTTAGCTTTCATCACTACTGATTTGTCCTTCAGGTAATCCATGGGAGCTGGTGTGAAGGAAATGCAAGCTCGACACCACCAGAAGTGGCAGGAGCTCAAGGAACACCGTGAATCTGCCGGCATAGTGGACCAGAGGCTGAAGGACAAGTGTCGAGAACTACCTGAATGGCATGACAAGCAGTTCAAGGTACTCATGAAGTAGCAGGAGATCCTTCAAACGATGAGGGAAGATGTTGTGGCTCGTGAGGGGCGCTTGGCAGACCATCAAGCTTCTTTGGATGCAAGGGAGCGAGGGATCTCCCTTCGAGAGGAGAATCTTGAAGCCACCCTCTGCGCCAAGGATGAAAGTTTGGAGGCCTTTGTGCAGCAAGGCACCAAGGAACTGAAGGATAAGCCTGTGGCTGCTTGTGATACTCTTGCCACTGAACACGTCGCCCAGCTGAAGAAGCGTGTTGAAGATCTAGATGATGCATCTTCCGTCAAGGCCGAGCTTGATCGTCAGGTAGCCAAACTGAAGGAAGACCTTGCCGGAAGTGCCAAGGAGGTGGAGGTACTCAAAGAAGAGGCACGACAAGCTCTCCTCCAAGACCCAAAGCCTCGAGGCCGCCGACAACAATATCTCTGATATGAAGGCAAGAATCGGCTCGCTGGAGCAGTCAATGGAGTCCCTCGAATCCCGGCAGCAGCTGCAGTCCAAGGACCTGCAGACCGCCAAGTGCCTCCTGCAAGATATAGAGGACAGGCTGACGAACCGGGTCAACATGAAAAACCTCTGGATCAAGAGCCTGGTTGACATCGCAGAGCGTCTTGGCACCCAAGCTGCAGCGATGGGCATGGATGGCCCAGTCTACTTAGGGAGTGCGCAACAGGTCCCGAGCGTCAAGCTGGGGATCTTCTTCGACGAGCTGGTTGACAAGTTGAAGGTACATGAAGAGGGAAGGGCCGAACGCTTCGCGACCTAGTCGCGGAGGCTTGCCCGCGATGCCCTTTTCATGGTCCTAAGCAACATCGCCTGCCGCCACCCAGAGGTCGATCTTGGCGACGGCTTCAACAAGCCGCCAGCAGGTGCTGTCATTGCCACTGCTGAGAAGAAGGACGCCCCCCTTGCTGATAGGGTCCTCCGCGTTTAAGTTATTCCTTCTGGTCCTGTAATAGAACATGACGTATATTTTGTGTTTAGTCATTTTATCCCTAGTGTCTATGCGAAGCTGATACTTCTAGCTAGATCTTTAAGTGCGTGTTTATCCATTTAAACTCTAAAAGCTCGTGTTCGTATGATCAATTCCAATGTATATTCTGGATGCCTGCCGATATCATATTGCCGCGATTGTCATAAGGGTCCGGTGCTTAACAGTCACCTTGGCATGGATGCATCTCGACAGGTTTTTCCCAGGTAGCTCTCGACGCAGCCTCTCGTCCTGTGAGCGTGGCTCTCAACAGGATGCTGGAGCGATCAAAGAAATTATCCAAGGTTCCATCGCATGAGGGCTTTCACAATACGAACACTTACTGGAGTTTAAGGGATAAACAACTACAGAAATATGAAATGCATCAAATAGGAGTGATAGCATGGACTTAGCTTTCGTTTCAACCATCGTTTTCCGTCTGCCGGACCGCGCGCGTTCGACGCGTCCGCTGCACCGGGAGAAACTGTAGGCGATCTGAAGGTATTCTGGTTCCCGGCAAGGATCGTCGTGTACCTCTTGTAGTTGGCGAGCATAGGAGCATGGCGTCGGGCTTCGCCGGTCCCTCTTCCCTTCGCTTACTTCCCCTTGAGCCAGTGCAGCAGCTGCCATCGCCTGGGTTTTGCCAGTGCTAGCAGCCTCACCGAAGTGTGCTCGCCAATGCATCAATCGGCAGACTCATACCAGCATTCTGCTCAGGATCGCCCACGGTGGGGAAGATACGGGAGAGAGCTTCGCGTGGCATTCGTCGACGTCGACAACGCCAACTGTCAAGGCAACTCGACTGCCGACAAGGTGGTGGATAGGAAGGAGGGAGCTCGCGCCCGCGCGTCTGGTGCCCCTTTCTCCGGACAGGGTTCGTACAACGATAATGCCATACGAGCCACCGGAATAAACTCATTGCCATCAATCATGGTTTCGGTCATGACCGTTGCTATAGCAAATCAAGGAGAGCGGCGACAAGGCGCGAGAGTGGATCTTCCCCCGCTCCACTCGTGTGCTTCCCCGAGTGCCACGGTAGATGGTGCTGCCGAGGATGGAGCTGTTGATGAGGGTGATGCGCGGTGTGCACTTTCAGTTTCACGCAAGCGCTCCCCCCACCTGGCGCACCAAAGATGTCGTGGTATTTCCGCGGCCACCTATGGGACCGGGCAGCCCCTTGCTGGTTCGATAGGGGGACAAAACATTGCACAAAGAGCAGACCAGCACACGGCCGCGCAGCAGGGATCACACACTTGATTTACCCATGTTCGAGTTGCCGTGAGGCGTAAGACGCTACTCCTGCTTTAGTGGATTGATGGAAAAATGCATGTGGTGGTGCGTAGTACACTTGCCCAGCAAGGTTTGCCTACAGCTACTACGTGTATGTGGTGGCTTGGGGTTGTTAACTTTCCAACCTTCTAACCCCTCCTACGAGTGCCATGGGCCTCCTTTTATAGATTAAGGGGTCAACACAATGGCAAAGTGGTCATTATCTACTGATATGATAGCCAACAGTGATATCATACCTAACTCTGCGGGCTGACAGGGTGCATTAAATTCACCGCTTAGTGTCACATCACTGGGCGTCCTGCAAGGCCTGCCGTGCTATCTTGCCAGCTCCGCTCCTGCTCTCTTGACATGTCGCATGACGGGTGTCATCTATAGGCTTCTCTATAGGAAATGGCCGCCATGTGGCGAATGGTTGCCACTTAATCATCTTGTGGCTTGACACCGCACTGATTGATGACGCGGGTTATGCTTGAGTGGTTGGTGGGGCGGTTCTGCCCCCGCGAGCCATAGTAGGCTCTGCCGGGGAGCCTCAGCTGCTTTGCTTCTGGTGGTGGCCACGCCCCTTGCCGGGCTCACCTGCCCGGCAAGGGAGGCCCTTCTCTTGCCGATATCCTGCTCCTTAGGCTTAGTATTGGTTCTCCTGAGCTGCATGTTGGTTTTTCAAACCTCCTAGTCTTTCAATTTCTATTTTGTTCTTGTCTTGTCCGTGCACGAGTCATTGGAAAATAACAGCCCCCTTATATTTTCCCCGAAAGTATGCCACGCATATGTTCTTCTGGCTGCCAGTTTCTGTTGTTAAGCTCATCGCAAACAGATCATTTGAGTGAACTGTATGCCACGCATCGCACACGCAACTATAATCTGAAACGTGTTTGTTGGCTATGCCATCGCAAATGTTTTGTATATTTTTTGGTGATTTAATTACATCACCGTTTGCGATTAATGCATCGCAGACAGTTTCGTCGAAGTGTCTCTGATTGTAGTGTCACGTTAGCAGCATCCTGCAGTTGTGGTTCCTACTATAAGGGTGTTGTATAGATTCATACGATGCCCGATGGGTTGAAGTATGCCTTCCATAATCTATGTGAACCCGAAGATTATGCGGGTTATATCTGCTGGCGTTTCGTCAGATAATTTTTTCAACTCTACAGCATCTTCAAAGAGGAGAAGTGAGTGAACGGTTAGGCATTGAATAAGTGGGAGTCGACCATGAACCTTTGTGTTCATGCCCATGGACCCGATGTGGAACTTATCATGGAAGCTTCTTGTAATAGGGTCATTTACATTTCAGCAATTAACTTGAGCCCACTACTCAAATTTGCCCCTAATTTCAAAGTGTTCTCCAATTTGCCCCTCCATGTGGCCTTATAGAAATGCTCTTTCATGCCATTTCTGTCGAGTTAAAGCGTTTTCACCGGTAACTCGCTGTCTTTTTGACATTTCTGCCCCTGGTGCTTACATGTGGGCCATATTTGAATCATTCTCTCAGTCTCACTCTCTTCTCTATCTTTAACCTCCCGATGCACGCACTGGATCGGAGCACACCCGCGCGACTGAGGCGACTGGCACCGGAGGTGGCTCAAATCGGCAGAGGAGTGTGATGTGCACGTCGGGCATGACTTCATCGAGCTCATTGGCGGCCAGCAAGGTAAGAGTTGCTCATCAATTTGGGGATTTTGCAAAATTATGGTTCGTTCATCCAAAGTGGGGATTTTTTGTTGTTTAGGTTGATGGTGTAGGCATAGTTCAATGGTCATTGAGTTCTTCCTCCCCAATCCAACAATATGTGGACTTGAGGAGCGCATGAAGCACCGCTGCCCGGGGCATGACTCGTTCCTGCTCGTCGTGTCGCCTGGGGAGGAGCTAGTACAGGGAGGCAATTTTTTGGCTGCCAACTTGATGTAATTGATTGGGAACTTAAATTGTGTTATTTTGATTTGTATCAAGCTGTCATTTTGGGTCTGATTTGTGTTTGATATTGCATCTGCCCAATGAATGCGAGTGGCTTGTTTGGATTGACTCGCCCCCGTTAGGTCATGTTGGTCGTGCCTTCGAGGAGATGCATGCTCAGCTAGAAGAAAGTTGGATTAAATCTCATCATTTGGAGAGGAGTTCTGATCCACAAGTATAGGGGATCAATCGTAGTCCACTCTATAAGTAAGAGTGTCGAACCCAACGAGGGGCAGAAGGAAATGACAAGTGGTTTTCAGCAAGGTAATTTATGTAAGCACTGAAATTGTCGGTAATAGGTAGTTTGATAGCAAGATAATCTGTAACAAGTAACAATAGTAACAATAAGTGCATCAAGGTAGCCCAATCCTTTTGATGGCAAATGACAGGCCGGTACGGTCTCAGATAATAAGAAAAGCGTTCTTGAGGGCACACGGGAATTTCATCTAGTCACTTTCATCATGTTTGCTTGATTTGTGTTCGCTACTTTGATAATTTGATATGTGGGTGGACCGGTGCTTGGGTGTTGTTCTTACTTGACCAAGCCTCCCACTTATGATTAAGCCCCCCGCAAGTATCCGCAACTACGAAAGAAGTATTAAGATCGAATCCTAACATAGCATTAAACATATGGATCCAAATCAGCCCCTTACGGAATAAAGCATAAACTAGGGTTTATGCTTCTGTCACTCTAGCAACCCATCATCTAATAACTACTCCACAATGCATTTCCTTAGGCCCAAAGATGATGAAGTGTCCTGTAGTCGTCGTTCACATAACACCACTAAGGGAATCACAACATACATATCATCAAAATATCGAACGGATACCAAATTCATATGATTACTTGCAACATAACTTCTCCCGTGGCCTCAAGAATAAAGGCAACTACTCAGAAATAATATTCATGCTCAATATTAGAGGCATATTAACTAGCATAATGGATATGAACATATAATCCTCCACCATATAAACCATATAGCATCAACTACAAGATGTAGTCAACACAACCACTCACCCACAAGTACCTATCCGAGGTTCCGGTAGAAAGATTGGCCTCCCAATGATAAGAGGGTTGTTGGTGATGACGATGGCTTCGATTTCCCCCTCCGGGAGGGAAGTTTCCCTAGCGGAATCGCTCCACTGGAGGGAAAAAGTTCCCTTGCCCAAGTTCTGTCTTGAGATCGTGGTGCTCCATCCCGAGAGTCCTCCCCTTATTTTTTCTAGGTCAAAAAACCTTATTTACCAGAAGATGGGCACCGGAGGTGGGCTGGTTGGCCCACTACCCACCAGGGCGCGCCTTGAGGGGCTGGCGTGCCCTGGTGTCTTGTGGGCACCAGGCAGCCCCCTCTAGTAGTTCTTTTCTCCAATATTTATTATATATTCCAAGATAATTCTCCGTAAAATTTCAGCTCATTTGGAGATGTAGAGAATAGGTGTCTCTGGCATAGCTTTTTATCGTCCAGAACTCCAGATGCATATTATGAGATAAAAGGCATTAGTTAATTCATAAAGTGTTATAAAGCATAAAAGAACTATAAATAACAGTAGGAAAACATGATGCAAAATGGACGTATCAACTCCCCAAGCTTCGATCTTGCTTGTCCTCAAGCGAAAGCCGATATCAAAAATCATGTCCACATGTTTAGAGAGAGATGTGTCGATAAAAACAAAATATGGACATAGTAGCATCATGTATTGTAACAACATCAAACTTTATCATGAAACTTTATCATATAGCATCTCATGAACAAGTAACAATTCATCGGAACATTGAAGTAGGAAGCATAAGCTTTATTGAAAACCAACAAACTATGTTCTCAGTCAACGTTGCAACTAGAATTCATCATATTTTCAGGAAGGGTCTCGTATCGAATCCTTTTGGAAAGTCCACATACTCAAACATCATTTAATCCTCTATGATTGCTGACATTCATAACATATATAAGAGCAAAAAGTTCCAACTAGACACATAGAAAGATAGGGGCTTATAGTGTTGGCTCCCAACTTATTCACCTCAAGGGTGATGTCAACAATAATAGCTCATGCTCACCCATATCCAATTGGATATATGTGCCTAGATCATTCCCCATGACATGATGCTTGCCAAAGAGAAAAAGAAAAAATAATGGAGGAAAAAACTTTGAATCTTGCATAAAAGTAAAAGATAGGCCCTTCGCAGAAGGAAGCAGAGGTTGTCATGTGCTTTTTGGTTTTGTATGCACAATCTCTTAATGCAAAAGAACGTCAAGTTATATTGCCCCTTATGATAGCAACCTATGTTATGCACTCCTTCGCTTTTATTATTTTGCCATCACAAGTTCGTACAATGCTTATTTTCCCTTACACTAAAGGATCAAACACTTTTAGGAACAGTTTTTATTGCCTTTTTTGCATTGATGACAACCTACTTGAAGGATCTTACTCAATCCATACGTAGGTATGGCGGACTCTCAAAACAAGGATTTGGTTTTAAGGGTTTTGGATGCACAAGTAGTATCTCTACTTAGTGTGGATTTTTGGCTAGTAAAGATATTGGGCAAGCCACACATGTTGAAGGATCTATGACAATATAACTTCTATGTGAATATGAATGAACATAATTCATTACGTTGTCTTCCTTGTCCAACGTCAACAATTTGCATAAGATATTTAGTTGGGGCTCACAATCATAAAAGATGTCCAATATAGTGTATTTGCATATGAATCTTCTCTTCCCTTATTAATTCTTTCATGAATTGCATCATTGACCAATGCTAGTTTTGTCAACTTTCAATAAATTTTACCACTTATACGTACTTTTCTTCATGTGATGTCATTACTTACCATAAGATTAGCCAATGATCTTTTTCATTATTTCCTTTATTTTGATTGAAATAGAAAAGTAAAGAAGCAAAAACTCAAACTAAACTTAGTTATATAACTCTCACTTGATTACATAGATAGATAGATTACGAAACTAGCGCTCGGAAATAGATCATACTAAACTTTTATTCAATTAAATCATGAAATAGCTAAGGATCAAACTAATATAGGTAAAGGCAATAAAAGTGATGGTGATACAATACCGGGGCATCTCCCCCAAGCTTCGCACAAGCCAAGGGGAGTGCCCATACCCGTGTACGCAAGTTTCCTTCTTTGGTGATGGTGGTGGCGGTACAATGGCTTTGTCCTCCAATATATTCATGAGCGCCTCCCTCAAACTTTGAATCTCTCGAAGGGCTCGATGAAGCAACTCAGTGTTATTCTCCACTTCAGCCATAATATGTTTATTTTCCGGTCCCAAAAGTTTGTTCCTGCATCACTTTCTCTTGGACGAGATATGTCCCAATTGGACGGTATGTGCACACAAGGAGTATTTGAAAACCCATAACTGTGAATAAAATAGTGAAAATTGTTTTGATGTAACCTATGTAAAGGCCTCCTTGGAGGGAGTCCTTCTTGAACTTTAGAGCACTCTTGATTGTTTGTTGATCTCATGGCTTGATGGCTCTGGCTGAAAAACAACACGAAACAAGAACAAAGGATTTCTCCGCGATGCGGTGGTCAATACGTCCGGGCGAGTATATAAAGATTTTTTAATCTTGGGAAAGAAGTATACGGAAGGAAAACCATGTCGGTAAGGTGCCCAAGGGGACCACTACCCACCAGGGCATGCTAGGTGGGGCAGGCGCGCCCTAATGTCTTGTGGGCACCTGGGTTGCCTTCCCGGTTGTTTCTTATTTTCCTATTTTTTCTAATATTCCAAAACTGACAGAAAACATTTTTGCAGATTTTTTCGGAAATTGTTTACTTACCATATCACGTACCTATTCCTTTTCAGGGTTCTGGAGAGTTCTGGAAGGTTTCTTTTATGTGTTCCTCCGCTATCATGGTTTGGATAATGTTAGTTTCAACAGTAATAGGCGTACCAGAAATATAGTGTTTAATTCTTTGTCCGTTGACTACCTTCGGGTTGGTACCTTTGGCATTATTAATGTTGATAGCTCCAAAGCGATAGAATTCTTTGATGATGTATGGTCCTTCACATTTAGAGAGAAGTTTTCCTGCAAAAAAATCTAAAACAATACTTGTACAGTAGAACATGTTCACCAACTTTGAATTCCCGCTTTTGGATTCTTTTGTCCTACCATCTTTTAATTTTTTATAAATAGTTTGGCATTTTCATAAGCTTGGTTCCTCCATTCATCTAGCGAGCTAATATCGAATAACCTCTTTTCACAAGCAAGTTTGAAATCATAATTGATTTCCTTAATTGCCCAATATTTTTTATGTTCTAACTCAAGACGCAAATGACAAGCTTTACCATAAACCATTTTATAAGGAGACATACCCATAGGATTTTTATAAACTGTTCTATAAGACCAAAGTGCATCGTCAAGTTTTTTATACCAATTCTTTTGGGACCTATTGACAGTTTTTTGTAATATTAATGTTATTTCTCTATTCCTAATTTTAACATGACCACTGGATTTAGGATAATAGGGTGATGCAATTATATGGTTAACATCATATTTAGCAAGCATTTTACGGAAAGCACCATGAGTAAAGTGTGAACCACCATCAATCATTAAATATCTAGGGACTCCGAACCTTGGGAAAATAACTTCTTTAAGCATTTTAATGGAGGTCTTTTGATCAGCACTAGCTTCTACCCACTTAGTGACAAAATGAACAACAACCAAAATATGTGTATACTCATGAGAGGAAGGAAAAGCTCCCTTATAGTCAAAGCCCCAAACATCAAATGGATCAACAACAAGTGAATAATTCATAGGTATTTCCTTATGCTTACCAATATAACCAATTTTTTGACATTCATCACAAGACAAGAAAAACTTACGTGCATCTTTGAAAAGAGCAGGCCAATAAAAACCAGATTGTAATACCTTGTGTGTAGTTCTATCTCCCTCACGATGTCCTCCATAGGCTTCGGAGTGACATTTCCGTAGGATTTGTTCCTGTTCATGCTTAGTTACATAACGTCTAATAATACCATCTACTCCTTCTTTATAAAGATTTGTGTCATCCCAAAAGTAATGTCTTAAGTCATCGAAGAAAAAATTATTTTGTTGGTATGTGAAACTAGGTGGTATAAATTTAGCAAGAATGTAATTAGCATAGTCAGGATACCAAGGAGTGTTATGAGAAGCATTTATTACAACTAGTTCTTCATCGGAAAAACTATCATCATTAGGTTGTGGGTCATCAAGAATAGTTTCTAACCTTGAGAAGTTATCAGCTACGGGATTCTTCGCTCCTTTCCTATCAATAATATGTAAATCAAATTCTTGTAGTAAGAGAACCCACCTAACGAGTCTATATTTAGCATCTTTCTCTTCCATAAGATATTTAATAGTAGCATGATCCATGTGAACAATGACTTTGGAATCAACAATCTAAGATCTGAGTTTATCACAAGCAAACAGAACTACTAAAAATTGTTTCTTAGTGGCAGCATAATTTCTTTGGGCAATGTCTAGTGTTTTACTAGCATAATGGATAACATTTAATTTCTTATCAATTCTTTGTCCTAGAAGAAGACCAACAACATAATCACGAGACAATAGATAATTTCAAAAGGCAAGTTCCAATCAGGTGGTTGAACTATAGGTTGAGAAGTTAAGGCTTTCTTAAGTGTTGCAAAGGCTTCAACACAATCATCATCAATAACAAATTCAACATCCTTTTGTAAAAGATCCTATAAGTTCTGTAGAAGTCTTTAATGAACCTCCTATAGAAACCAGCATGACAAAGGAAACTACGAATACCTTTAATATCTTTAGGACATGGCATTTTCTTGATTGCATCAACTTTGGCTTTATCCACCCCTCAAGACCTCATTTAGAAATTTTATGCCCCAAGAAAATGCCTTCATTAACCATAAAGTGGCCCTTCTCCCAATTCAAGACAAGATTAGTTTTTTCACGTCTCTGCAAAACTCGATCTAGGTTGCTTAAGCAATCATCAAAAGAAGTTCAGTAAACAGAGAAATCATCCATGAAAACCTCAAGATTCTTTTCACAAAAATTAGAGAATATAGCAGTCATAAATCTTTGAAAGGTAGCAGGTGCATTACATAAACCAAAGGGCATGCGTCTATAAGCATGAGATGCAAAATGGAAAGTAAAATTGGTTTTCTCTTCATCATGTTTTGATACAGGTATTTGAGAGAAATCAGAATATCCATCAAGAAAACACAAGTGTGTGTGCTTTGACAATCTTTCTAACATTTGATCAAAGAAAGGCAGAGGGTAATGATCTTTTTTAGTAACTTTATTTAATTTTCTAAAGTCAATTACCATTCACTACTAGAGAATTACTTATACATGGGATTTTACCGGTAGCACTTGTTTGGAAACCCACGCTACTTATAAATACCAGTAGTGCTTGGTACAAAATGCGTTGCTTGTATTACTTAGCAGCAACGTGGGTTTTTTGGGCAGCGCTACTAGTAAGTGTGCCACACCACTCCCCCAGGTTAAGACATAGTAGCAGCTTGGTGATCAACCCAGCGCTGCTGCTAAAGGCATGGTTGTAGCACCTGGTTTGCAAAACGTGCTACTATCACCCATGCTACAAAAAATCCACCCAAGATCCATATCCAGATCCCCTCCACCCCGGCCTCCCTTCCACCCCCTCTCTCTCTCCCACGCGACTCCCCTCACCGCTGCCGTCTTCGGCTCCAGCCGCGATTCCGGCAAGTTCCGGCAGCGCGCAACACACCGTCGAGACCTCCTCGCTCCGGCGCTTCCTCCTCTCCGGGCAGATTAGCTTGCTTAATCGCAACCCCACCCCCGTGGCTAGGGTTGGGTTGCGGGAGGGGCCTTCTTCCTCACCGGCCGGCTCGAGCTGGCCAGATCCACGGCGTCGTGCCCCTCCATGACCTCAAACCCTCAGGATACACAGGCGCTCGCAACCATGGAATGGATGGATCCATGGGTACGAATCCCTCTTCTCTCACTTCTCCCTCCCTCCCTCTCTGACCCACCACCGTCTCCATGACCAGGACTAGGCCGACGCCATGGAAGGGAATGAAGGGCCACCAACAGCAACTCCCTCTGGTCTTCTCCCACCATGGAAGGTATCACCCATGCTTGTCCACGCTCATCCATGCCACATTCCAAGCATTGCTGCAACTTACATCTTCAGACCAGACACAATTCTCAAGCTTTTGTTCCTTCTTCGGGAAACTGCACATTCATCTCCAGCTTGTTGATACTAACTCGATAATGTTGCTATCCTCAAGCATACATGGAAGCCACCGCCACTACTCCGACCCTACTGCCAACGCCCCATGGAGACTCTGCTCTCTCTCGTGTCCTGCCTGTGTGTCCTGACCATCAAACCAATTACCCCGAGGTGTTGCTTCTTTTCACTAGTGCAGCAGCTTGTGTGCGTGTGCGTCTAGTATGAGCGAGATTCGACAGCACAAGATGAGCTCTTGTAGCGATGATTGATTCTCTATTGTTCACACAAGTCCATGCCAATTTTGTCTTGTCTTGACACTTTACTTTCGGTTTTGCAATAGGGAAGACATTGATTTGATTTGGGGGGAGGTGACGTACACCAAATAGAAATTCAGAGTTGTAGATGTTCATGAGAAGATGTCATTGCTGACCTTAGTCAATTTTAATTTGTTCCCGAGACTAGCAATCAAGTAAAATCCCTTCATTACAAACTAATTGAAGTTCAGTACAAAAAAATCAATTGAAGTTCTAACATTGTGCTAAGTCAACCTTCTTCAAGTTTGACCAAGTATATAAAAACTATTTCAACATCTACAACACCAATTTATTTTCATCATAACATTGATCCCGTGTTAATTATCCCCATATATGTGTCCGATGGCAAGTTGCGGTCATGTACATGCTAGCTATTCGCGAGCTTAGACTGCGCTTATTGGTCGGCATTCCCTAAAAAAATTGGTGTTTTCTTCGTACATCGCTTCGTTTGGTGTTTGCTTCTATAAATTTGAAATTGAAGAAATTCAAATCTGGGTTAGTAAGTCTTGGGAGGATGTCTTGCTACATGCTCTAGATTCAGTCCAATACTGGTTGTACAGTTAGCTTCCCTCGAAATACATGATTCGTATTGCGTTAATAATCTGGAGCTAGTTGTATTTTTAATTCACTAGCCTTTTACTTATACATGAGAGAAGTGAGAAGCTAAGTCAATAGGAGCTAAACTCAACCCTTGGCTTGTTACGTGAGCTCAAACTA
The DNA here is from genome assembly GCF_056163025.1 of Triticum urartu. Classification (NCBI taxonomy): domain Eukaryota; kingdom Viridiplantae; phylum Streptophyta; class Magnoliopsida; order Poales; family Poaceae; genus Triticum; species Triticum urartu. Next base: position 306,018,528 of record NC_141878.1, read on the forward strand.
GTGACTAGTGAGTGTTTCATGTAGTGAACTTGATTTTCTGGTGTTTTTGTAACATCCATGTAAGGTGCATAGCAGCCCTATTTTGTGCTAGATCCTTTGTTTAACCAAATCAGTTAGGGATGATAGCCCATTCATGAGCAATATTGCGAGATGTTGGTTGCCTTTTAGAGAAAATCTGGAGCGTGGGGTGACTCTAGCAATAAACTGAACTTGGTTCAGTTAAAACCTACACTCTCAAATTTGGACAGCAAGCTTATATCTGAAAAAAGAGTTAGCTAGTCTCATAATTTTGAGTTGGCCCCTTTACATAAGTTTTAATAAAGATCCAAGGTTTCTTTAGAGTATTTATTTGTGTCGTTTGGATGTACGGTTTGATAGCAGCCATCAGTTTAGTTTACTGTCCTGAAATATATGTTCCTGGGTACAGTATTTTGATATGGGAGATTAGGACCTGTTAGAAGTGGTATTAAAATAAAGTTACAACATGGATATTTTAGAGGCTGTTCTGTAGACACTTAAACACATATCACTTGTCAGGTTTGGTTTGGTATATTAAATCCTACGAAATTATCAATGTGGGTTGTACTATGTTGGACAAAATTTTATGTTTGGACTTGGGTGAATGTAACCAGACTTATACTCTCAGATTTCGTTATGGCTGATGGTGTGAGGACTTATAATGTGATAAAGTATATACTTTGTTGCAAAACCAAAATCAGTGAAATATATTGCCTTTTTTGCAGCTGATGACATCTCCTGGAATCTTTACTCCATAAAGTAAGGATATAGATAACATCATATGTTCAGAGTTCAGTTCTTTTCTTATCTGAAACTAACATATTTTACAATGGGCGTGATGGATGTTGCAGGTTCATTGATGACAGCCAAGGTTTCATGCTCCAAAGTGACTAGATCTTTCTCCATGTTGTCGACTCACCCAGAGTCCTTAATCATGAGGAGATGGGACACGTCGATTGTTAGAGTACACTTGACAGGTGCATTTTGTGAAATTCTGGCGTGAAGATTGATAGCATGCTTGCCTGCTTGTTCTTTTCAGTTCAAATAAATGTTCCTTTTCTTGTTGAATTCAAAGTAGCTAGAGGAGATCAAGTGGAAAGGCTGTTGATTGTCCCAAAGTTCTTGGACCATTTAGTTTGAATAGCCAGTTAGGAATTAAGCATATATTTTTGGCATGAGCCCCTTTAAATTGCTAGATGAGAAAGAATCTTAACTTAATGGGTCTTGTGAATTGGAATATACCATTTAGTTGAAATGATGCAATTTGCGTACTAACAAGTTTTCACTTTCTTGACATGGGCGCAGGGGTGATCAACACTGACTAGCACGGCCGGTGGGTGCTATGCTCATCAAGTACTCGGAGGCAGACTTCTCGGTGAAGCCGGCGGCCACGTCCCATAGATGATTGTCCAGGTGATTTCGACGCCGGAGGTCGCCGAGGTGCAGGACCTCGACGCCACCGTCCGGGGGGAGGGAGGATTCGTGTCCACCGACGTCTAAGCTCCGAGCCTTGGTAGATACATCTAGGGAAGTGGTCTGTTTAGGTTGGTAATGGAACACCAAGGAAGGTACCCACCTTTTGTAACACCCACGATGCGGCTATATCTTCCACAAGTCGGAGCACGACTTAGAGGCATAATCGCATAGTAGGCATGTCACAAGAGGGGTAATCTTTACACATCCCATGTACTTAATAAGAAAGGGATAAATAGTCGGCTTACAATCGCCACCTCACACAATACATAAATATAGCGTTACATCATCCAGAATACAAACAAGGTCCGACTACGGAACCAAATAAAGAAAGACAACCCCTAATGCTAGATCCCCGATCGCCCCGACTGAGCTCCACTACTGATCAACTGGAAACAATATAACACAACGAACACGATCTTCATCGAGCTCCTCCTTGAGCTCGGGTGCATCACCTGCACGGTTATCATCGGCACCTGCAACTGTTTGAAGTAATCTATGAGCCACGGGGACTCAGCAATCTCACACCCGGGAGATCAAGACTATTTAAGCTTATGGGTAGGAAAGGGTAGTAAGGTGGAGCTGAAGCAAGCACTAAGCATATATGGTGGCTAACTTACGCAAATAAGAGCGAGAAGAGAAGCAACACAACGGTCATGAACTAGAAGTGATCAAGAAGTGATCCTGAAACTACTTACATTCAAGCATAACACAAGAACCGTGTTCACTTCCCGGACTCCGCCGAAAAGAGATCATTACGGCTACACACGCGGTTGATGCATTTTAATTAAGTTAAGTGTCAAGTTTTCTACAACTGGATATTAACAAATTCCCATCTGCCCATAACCGCGGGCACGACTTTCAAAAGTTCAAAACCCTATAGGGGTGTCCCAACTTAGCCCATCACAAGCTCTCACGGTCAACGAAGGATATTCCTTCTCCCAGGAAGACACGACCAGACTCGGAATCCCGGTTACAAGACATTTCGACAATGGTAAAACAAGACCAGCAAAGCCACCCGATGTGCCGACATCTCGATAGGAGCTGCACATATCTCGTTCTCAGGGCAACACCGGATGAGACATCCTACGAGTAAAACCAAACCTCAAGTTTCCCCGAGGTGGCCCTGCATTCTACTCAGTTCAGACCAACACTTAGAGAAGCACTAGGTCGGGGGGGTTAAAATAAAGATGACCCTTGAGTCTGTAGAACCCAAGGGAAGGTGCTAGGTTGTTAGTGCAAATGTAAAACCAAGGTTGGGCCTTGCTGGAGGAGTTTTATTCAAGGCCAACTGTCAAGGGGTTCCCATTATAACCCAACCGCGTAAGGAACACAAAATTAAGGAACATAACACCGATATAACGGAAACTAGGGCGGCAAGAGTGGAACAAAACACCAAGCATAAGGCCGAGCCTTCCATCCTTTACCAAGTGTATAGATGCATTAATTAAATAAGACATATTGTGATATCCCAACATAACCATGTTCCAACATGGAACAAACTCCATCTTCACCTACAACTAATAACGCTATAAGAGGGGCTGAGCAAAGCGGTAACATAGCCAAACAACGGTTTGCTAGGACAAGGTGGGTTAGAGGCTTGACATGGAAATATGGGAGGCATGATATAGCAAGTGCTAGGTATCACAGCATAGAAAAAGAGCGAGCAACTAGCAAGCAAAGATAGAAGTGATTTCGAGGGTATGTTCATCTTGCCTGCAAAGTTCTCCGAGAAGACGAAAGCTTGATCCTCGTAAGCGTACTCAACGGGTTCCTCGATCACGTACTCGTCTCCCAGCTCTACCCAAATCAAGAACACAAGCAAAGGAAACCACAATCAACCACGGTGCAATGCGCAAGCAACATGATGCAAAACATGGCATGATATGCGGGATGTGCTATGCAATGCATATGCGTGCTTCGGAAGGAAAAGATTGAACCAGGACTCAACTTGTCAAACCAAGTGCGCCGCTAGAAAGATGAGTTGATTTCGGTCGAAATCGATATAAAGATCACCGGAATCGGATGCATGGTTTGCAAATGGCAAGCAAAACAAGAATGGCATGATTCTGCGATAAACAACACGATGCCATCTATAATGCAACAAGAAACTAATCTACTGCACTCCAACATAGCAACGAAGTATATGGCAGTGATCTACTCAAGATGCTTGACAAAAGATGAACATTGAGCTATGGCTAAATCACACAAGAGCGGGTTCAAACAAGCATGGCAAAAGTGCAAAAAATAACAGCATCAAAGACTTAGTGAAAATAACATGCCAGGAATTAACATCAAGAAGCAAAGTTTAGAGCAAGATAACAACATGCTACAGGATCAGATCATAGCAATAGAAGGCATGGCATGAATCTACTCAAAGCATATAACAAAAGTCCCTTACTGACCATAAGCCAAACGGTATTAGAAGATATGATGGCACCCATGTAAACATAGCATGTTTCGTTAACAGATTCCGACTTAGCAGAAAACTGGACATGGCAAAAACAGAGTTACGAAGGCATGTTTGGAAGCTCGATGCACTCAACACAAGGCATTGCATGACAAACTAAGCATACTACCAGCAAGAAGACAAGTTCATGAAACCAAACAAAGTAATAACAAGCTCATAGCATGCGTGGATCAACTACAACAACCTTGGCAAAAATTGATTAACACGTAAACAATCTGCCAGGAACATTTTATAGCAAAAGTAGAGAAAGATTGAGTCATGCTAGGGTACTCCATAAATGCAAACAGGGACATGGATGGATAGAGCATGACCATATCGCAAAATCATCCTTACTGAACATACTCAAAAGAGGCATGGATCTCTCTGTAGAAACATGAATACATGGCATAAAAATAACAGCAGACAAAGACTTAGTGAAATTCTAAGTCCTTGAAATTAGCAATATCACGAGAGCTACATTGCATGCTTGTGCTAGTCACCAAATTGATCACAAAAATACATGGCATACACCCCTGTAAAGATGGCATGGCATAGCCCAAAACACATGTAGAGCTCATGACCATATGCAGCACACAATAATCATGGCAAAAATGACAAATGCTCATAAGCTGATAAAAATCAGGAACTAACATTATAAAGCACTCTTTCAACAGAAATTAGGGCATCAAGATGGACTCAAACAAGCATGGCACAATGGAACGAAGTGAAGAGCACATCATGATGAACATTTTGATATATGGCACGCACAAAACGGAGCTACGGATGAGGAGATATGGCATGATGAACATAGCTAGAAAATATCACAGATCTGGGACTTAGAGAAAAATTCAACCTCCGGGAAAACTGGATGACGAGAAGCGGGACGAGGGGATCCGGGACGCGGGGAGGTGTTTGGTTTATCTCTTGGTGGATTTGGTCCACTCCGGCCGGATCTCGCCGGAGACTTGACGACGACGGCGGCGGAGGCGCGAAGAAGGCGAAGGACAGTGCGGGGCGGCGCCATGGGAGGAGCTCCTGCGGCGGCTGCTCGCCGGTGCCGCTGCCGGAGGCGAGGAGGCGAGGCCGGAGCAACGGCGGGGTCGAGCCAGCGAAGTCCAGCGATGCTCCAGCGCGGGCGGAGCCGGCGAAGTCCGGCGATGCTCCAGCGCGGGCGGAGCCGGCTGACGGGCGGCGCGGTGGCTCGGGCACCCGAGCGGTGCGGGCGGCGATGAACGGGCCCGACGCGGCTCGGGCGGGCCGGAGATGGGCCTGGCGGGCCCGCGCAGCGATGTGGTCACAGCGGGGACATGTGGCGGCCTGGGAGTGGTGGAGAGAGGTAGTGGCGCTGATGTGTCGGCCTCTCAATGGCCGGAGCGATGTGGCGGCGGGGGTGGACGCGTCCGGCGCGGACGGAAATGTCAGGCGGCGCGTAAGGAGTTGGATCTAGGGTTAGACTGCGCGAAATTCGGGGGGGGGGGGGAGACACAAATATATAGGTAGAGGGAGCTAGGTGAGTTCAAATGGAGTGCGGTTTTCGGCCACGCGATCGTGATCGAACGACCGAGAGGATGGAGGGGGTTTGGATGGGTTATTGGGCCACTTTGAAGGGGTGTTGGGCTGCAACACACACGAGGCCTTTACAGTTCCCCGGTTAACCGTTGGAGTATCAAACGGACTCCAAATGGCACGAAACTTGACAGGCGGTCTACCGGTGGTATACCAAGGCCGCTTGGAAAATCTCGGTCCATTCCAAGAAAGTTTAATACACGTACATGAAAAGAGACGAAAGAGGGCGCAGGAGGACATAGGAGTGTCGGAATGCAAAACGGACAACGGGGAAAATGCTCGGATGCATAAGACGAACACATATGCAAATGCGATGCACATGATGACATGATATGAAATGCAAGACATGCAAACAAATGACAAGGCCACAACAACGAATAACTGGAAGACACCTGGCGCAACGGTCTCGGGGCGTTACACCTTTCAATGATGGTTGTGTGTGTCTGATGTTAAATGGAATCTTCAGAATGTTATGTAACGTTGGTTTCGTTTGCACTGGACGTATTGCCATCCATAAATACTACATCTAACTTTTATTTTTTTAATTCCTAAATTGTTAGTAGTAGCATGGGAAATAAGTGAGCACTACTAGTAGTTAGGTTAGTAGTAGCATCGGAAATAAGTGAGCACTACTAGTAGTTAGGTTAGTAGTAGCGCGGGTGCACCAGCGCTACTAGTAATCATTTAGCTGTATCATGATAGTAGTAGCGCGGGTAGCCGCACTACTAGTGGGTAGTTTTCCAGCGCTACTACTAGCCTTTTTCCTAGTAGTGATTCTATAGCCATTCACTATCTTTGTGGAATAAGTCTATTTTTATCATTAGGATCAACAGTAATACCTCCTTTCTTTGGGACACAATGAACAAGACTTACCCATCTACTATCAGCCATGGGATAGATTATACCTACTTCCAGAAGTTTTAGTATTTCAGTTCTTACCAGTTCCTTCATCTTACGATTCAATCGTCATTGGTGATCAACAACAGGTTTAGCATCAGGTTCCATATTAATCTTGTGCTGACATAGAGTGGGACTAATGCCCTTAAGATCATCAAGAGTATATATATATATATATCCAATAGCAGCACACACTACAAAAAGAAGACACATCCGTGACATTTTGGGCTGAACAATTTTTTTTTCTGTCATGCTAATGACACTTCTATGACGATAATTGTGACAAAACCCGGTATCATCATAGATGTGGTGGGATTCTACTTCTATGACAAAAAATCATGACAGAAAATGGGATTTTCGTCCTGGGTGGGCCGGAGACGTAGCTGCATGACGTTCTTTAGGCCGTCCATGACGGAAAAAATCATGGTAGAGGCGAGGGCGAGGAAAACATCGGGGAATTCTCGGTTACGGTGGGTGGTCAGGGGCCGAGGGATGCGCGTTTCTCTCGTACACGTACGCGCGTGGGTGCGAGGCGTTGGGCTCTAACTGAACCCGAGCTAGGCATTGGCCTACTAAACCCTAGCAACTGCACTGCAGGCTACGTGTTACTAAACCCTAGCGATCGATCCCTGGCTATTAACCAAACCAGATTGAGTGATTCCTTCAGTACTGTTGCTAACTAAAGCCGATCGAACCTGCTGCCACCTTCCATTGATGAACAATGAGCGTTATTAGGGGTGGATGAATAGTTCCCGGTGGGGGTTGGATGAACAGGACCCCGTGGTAGTAGAGGTCGTTGCCGCTGGACGAACATAACCCCTATCGAGCCGATTGGGGTGGATGAACATGACCCCATGGAGGGTTGGATGAACAGAACGACCCCGTGGAGGGCTGGTGGAACAGTAGCCGTTGGAGGGCTGGATGAACAGTAGCCCGTGGAGGGGTGGTTGAACAGGACCCCGTGGAGAGGGCTGGTTGAATAGTAGCCGGTGGAGGAGCGGTGGAGGTTGGATGAACAGGAGCCCATGGATGAATAGTGGTTTGTGGAGGCGTGAGGGGAGACGCCGTGGATAAACAATGGCAGGTGGAGGCTGGAGGAGGTCAACGGTTGATGAACAGTAGCCTGTGGAGGCTCGAGGAGGTCAACGGTGGAGATGAACAGTAGCCCGTGGAGTCCCGTTTTGCTGTACGCCACACCCCTCCCGATCAACAGGACCCCGTTTCGACCATAGGAGGTCCAGAGAAGTCCATTTCCTCCGTTTTGCGGTACACCAAACCCATCCCTATGAATAGGCTCCCGTTTCGACCGAGGCCAGTCGAACAGAAGGCCCTTTCCTCTGTTCTGTGGTATGCCAGGCCTCATTTCGATCGGATGTTCTGTCCAAGCCGGTTGGCTCCCGATGAACACGACGTATTCCGTTGCCTCACGATGAACACGGCGCATTCCGTTGCCACCTGATGAACACGACGCAGTTTCTTCATTCCGGCCCAGCAGGTTGGCTTCCGATGAACAGGACACCGTCACTGCCTCTCCATGTACACGAGTCCTGGCCTTACGTATGTGTGAGTAGGCGTTCGAGACCCCGCCCGTATGTATGTACATGGCCGTATTTACTTTCTTGCACCCTGGCTGTACGTATGTGTACATGATATTAACTGGACTGCGTGACATGCTATGTGCACACAGACAGACCGATCGACCGGTTTGTACACAGACAACACTGCGTATGCTTTGACCGGGTGGGTCCCAGCTGTCAGGGAGGATAAGGACGTACTTCCTTGCGTGCGAAGATGTAGCTGGTGGGTCCCAGCAGTTAGGGGAAAACATTTTTTTCGCAAAATGCGGTGGCCCGTCCGGTGGGTCCCTGCTATCTGGTGGAGAAATCATTATTTTGCGCGTAATAAGGTTGCACTTCGTTGCTGTGGTCGTGGACCCAACTGTCAGCCTCTCCATGTATTATCCTCTTCCGATGGAAGATGTTCCTTGACCATGTTGACCATGCCATGCCGAGAGCACCAGGGCGGTTTATGGCGGTGAGGCCTAGGAAGGGGACGACGCGGAGCCGGGGAAGACGCGGCAGTAGATGCCCATGCGGATAGGAGTACGAGGGTTCACTAGTTCAGCTGTGGCGTGAGGCCGTCATCGCCGCAGAATAACAGGGGGTGTGGGTGATTAGAGAGATTGCCTGGCGAGCGGTGGGAGTAGTAGGGGACGGTAAAGCATCCGCGGCAGCACAGCCGACCACAGGAGGCAGGAGCATGCGACACGACCGACGCTGGTTTGGGCGGCTGGAGCAAGAAGACCAGAGGTAGAAGAAGCACCATGGCTCTTGGATGGACATCGTACGGTCACTCGTGCTAGAATCATTCATATTAATTAAGTTGACAAAGCCCTCCATCCCCGTCAACTTAGTAGGCCCACAAGTTAGCCTCCCACTTGGTGGGTCCCAGCTAGCAGGGAGAGTATTCATTTTTTTGTGTGTAATAAGGAGGTAGTTCCTTGCGTGCGAAGATATAGCTGGTGGGTCTGAGCTGTCAGCGGGGGGGGGGGGACGTTTTTTCATGAAATATAGAGGCCCTTCCAGTGGGTCCCAGCTGTCAGGTGGGGGAATCATTATTTAGCGCGTAATAAGGAGGCATTTCCTTGTGTGCGGCCATGGACCTAGCTGACAGCCTCTCCTTGTACATTCCACGTACGATGGATGTCACTCATTGACCACATTGACCATGCTGCGCCGAGAGCACAAGGGAGGTGGACGACGGCGAGGCCTAGGAAGCGAACTACACTGTGCCGGGGAAGACTCGGCAGTGGTTGCCCACTCGGTTGTGAGTACGAGGGTTTACTGGTTCGGCTGTCATCGCCAGCAAATAACAGTAGGTGTGGGTGAGTACAAGAATGGCCTGGCCAGAGATGGAGTAGGGTGGGGCGATGCGGTCTGTGCGGCAGCATAGCCCGCCATGGGAGGCGGGAGCAGGCAGTCCCACCACCGCTGGTTTGGGCGGCTGGAGCACGAAGATCAGATATTGAAGAAGCAGCACAACCGTTGGATTAACATCCAACGGTCACTGCTGCTAGAATCGTTTGTGCACTAAGTTGACAAAGCCTTTCGTACACGTCAACGTAGTAGACCCACAAGTTAGCCTCCTAATCTGTCCCAAACAGCATACAGCCTGAAATTTCTAGCCAGATTTAAATTAATTTAAAAACTAAACATACCTTAATTTAAATTCAATAAAACTTTACCCGCACAAAAACAATGAAATTTAAAATATCAAAATCCGAAAGAAAAAAGTATTTTGGAACTAATTGCCTGTTTGTTGTATTCTTTCATTTTACAACCCATTTATTATTACTTATATCCGATTTCTTATTACTTATAGCCCATTTTCTGGTCAAGCCTGAATGCATCCCTCCTCATCTTGAAAGATTTCCGGCACAACAGGGCGTAGAAAAGAAAGTAGGCCTACACTTGTTATTCTACAAAAAACAAAATAGCTGGGCTTGCTATTTTAAGAAAGGAAAAAAACTAGGCTGGTCATGTGGTAAACATATTAAATAAAAGCCTGGCTAGACGGGCAACAGCTCCCGCACAACCCAGTTGATACCTTTCTCCGTCTCGAAAAATCAAAATTACTACGCGCTGCTGGGTCCCTACTGTCATCCTCACCATGTACAATCATCTCCTTATTCCTCTCAGTTGTTGACCATGTTGACAACACCAGAGGGAGGTGCCGCGGCGAGCGAACCAAGGCGGAGGATGATGGTGAGGCCTCAGACGGGAACAAATAGGAGTCGGGGAAGATGCGCATAGTTTTAGGGTGCGATGTGGCCACGATGCGTGCGCGGCAGCACAACCAGCCATGTGAGGCAGGAGCAGGCAGTCCCGCTAGTGCCAGTTTTGTTGTGATCTACGGTAGCGTGCATCGACTGCAAATTAAAATTTCCTACGCGCAGAACAACCAAGAACATGCTACGGGAGATGGATCCCAGTTAACCCCGATGGCGGATAACCGACCGGTAGGGGTAGATCGTGTCACGACCTCATCGATCCCAATCAACAGAAAACATAGCCACATCGACCCCCATGTGCAGTTGATCTCATCAACCGTGCACACAGCCAATCTTATCAATGACAATAGATCTCATCTATTGCCTCCACATATCTAATATGCATACGATCTGAATCCAAATCCTATAGTAGTGGCTCTGATACCACTGTTGTGATCTACAGTAGGGTGCATCGACTGCAAATTAAAATTTCCTACGCGCAGAACAACCAAGAACATGCTACGGGAGATGGATCATAGTTCGTTAGCACTAGACGCGCAGTGCCGTGCAGCGAAAGAAGAGTTGGGGCAGCGGGTCCGCGTGGATCGTCTCCTCCTCGTCCGATCTCCCTCGTACAACCAGTGGTCGGTTGCCACGTATAGGTTTGCCGGAGCAGCGCAAGTGCACCGCCTCTAACGGTATCCGCACGTGCAGGAGGAACGTCGTGCGGCGGACTACTAGGTCCTATCACACAACCGGCGGCGAGTGGAGATGTCTATTCGCAACACATGCAAACCCTAGTGACAGCGCCGAAGCGATCATCCTTGATTGTGCCGCACCTCCACTATATATATAGGCGTCCATCGCAGGCTCAACACTTGGGCCTCGCACGGATCCTAAAGCCCATAAGTCTACTCGGCCTCAATCCGAATACAGTTCAGATCACATCCGACCAGTGTCCTCGGATCCGACCTCGTAGGTTCCTTCCCTTAAGCGCGCAACCCTTAGGTTGAAGTCGGTTTGGTCGCAGTTCGGATCACCTCCGAACTGCACAGTTGGTAGCGGCTTCTAGCAAGGCATGCCGAACACCAAGCAGACTATGAAACTGGTTAGCGAATCTGTACATCACACTTCCATTCCTTTTGCCACACGATATATGTTGTCAAGCTCAAGGCGAGTGTGTCATCCTTGTGCTAGCCCGACCTCTTTCTCATTCCAGTGATGCCGACCACAAACCCGATTATCTCATAATCCCTGTCGCATGGCCATGCTTATCCTGGTCGGATCACACGAGGGGCCCAGAGTATATCTCTCCTGATCGGAGGGGCAAATCCCATCTTGCTCGACCACGTGTCACAGCATGGTTCTGGACAAACCCGAAACCTACCTTTATAACTACCCAGTTACAGAGTAGCGTTTGGTCGGCCCAAAGCAGGTCTGTCACCATCACGAGTACATGCGTCAGCTCAGGTCTTAGCACATAGAACATATGTTGTACTAGAGAATCACAGATGACATATCGCTGCGTCTCATAGTTGGGTCTGTCCGACTCGGACCTTATCTCGACTCGGATCCGACTACATCGAATCCAACCAGATCCTTCCAAGTCCATATTATTCGGTTAGCATCTAATGCTCCATGGCTAGTGAGAGCAAGCCATCGACCGTGTCATATGCTAGTCTAGTTGGATGCACGTCCACACAGCCCTTTCGACTAGGAGCCTTTTAGGACAGTCATCATACAATGCATAGTCCCACAAACAAGTCACGTACTTGCTAATACACATCATTGATAATGTCCAAGGACTATCTTTATTCATAAACACATAGGAAATATCATCATACATGATTGCCTCTAGGGCATATCTCCAACAGTCTCCCACTTGCACTAGAGTTAATCAAATAGACATCGAATGCCCATAGCTCTAACGTGCCCCTCATTCTTGGGTTGTGGAAGCAGCATAGTCAACGAATCCGCAACATTTGCATCTGTGTGAATTTTGCATAACTCTACATCACCACTCTTTACGATCGTTCGTATTAGGTGATATTTCCGATCTATGTGTCTGACCTTGTGGTGATTCCTCGGCTCCCTGGCTTGTGCGATGGCACCAGAATTATCACAATAAAGGTCCAATGGTTTTACCGAGGCTGGGAAAATACCAAGATCATCCAGAAAGTTCCGGATCCAAACACCTTCCTTTGCAGCTTCACAAGCCACAATGTATTCGACTTCTGTAGTAGAATCGGCCACTGTATCTTGCTTGGAACTCATCCAGCTCACTGCTCCTCCGTTCATGACATACACGAATCCGGACTGTGAACGACAATCATCTCTGTCGGTTTGGAAACTAGCATCGGCGTAACCCCTTACGACGAGCTCTTCCTCACCTCCATAAACTAGGAACATCTCTTTAGTCCTTTTCAGGTACTTCAAAATAGTCTTTACCGCTGCCCAGTGACTCTCACCTGGGTTGGCCTGGTATGTACTTGTTAGGCTTATTGCAAAGTTGCCGCGTACATATCATGGCATACATGATGGATCCAATTGCCGAGGCATATGGAATCCTACTCATCCTGCTTCGCTCATCAGATGTCGAAGGACTCTAAGTCTCGCTTAGCCTTATACCATGTGAGAGTGGCAAGAACCCTTTCTTTGCCTCACTCATGTTGAACCGCTTCAACACTTTATCTATGTACGTGCTCTGGCTTAAGTCGAGCAGCCTCCTTGATCTATCTCTATAGATCTTAATGCCTAAAATGTACATTGCCTCACCAAGGTCCTTCATCGAAAACTTGCCATTCAATGACTCCTTGACCGAGTTCAGCATCGAAATATCATTTCCAGTCAGTAGTATGTCATCCACATACAAGATCAAAAACACTATCGAGCTCCCACTTAACTTCTTGTATAAACAAGAGTCCTCTTCGCTTTTGATGAAGCCAAAACCAGTGACGACCTCATCAAAATGAATGTTCCAGCTCCAAGATGCTTGCCTCAACCCATAAATGGATCTCTTGAGCTTGCATACCATACTAGTGCTAGTCGGATCGACAAAACCCTCGGGCTATATCATATACACGTCCTCGGTTAAATTTCCATGAAGGAAAGCCGTCTTGACATCCATCTGCCATATCTCGTAATCAAAATATGCAGCTATAGCTAGTACGATCCTCACCGACTTCAGCATCGCTACCGGCGAGTAAGTCTTGTCGTATTCAATTCCTTGAACTTGTCCATAACCCTTAGCGATAAGCCGAGCTTTGTGGATCTGAACATTTCAATCCACATTGGTTTTCCTCTTAAAGACCCATTTGCAACCAATGGCCGTTACGCCAGGCGGTGGATCAACCAAGTCCCAAACTTGATTCTCATCCATGGATTTTAACTCGGATCTCATGGCCTCCAGCCATGCCTCGGAATCTGGGCTTACCATCGCTTCCGCATATGTGGCCGGCTCGTCGTTTTCTAGCAACAATACATCGCCCACTCTGCAATCTTTCCGACCTCCGTGGTTCCGGTGCCGCTTCCACTACGGGTTCCCTGACTAACTCCGGTATGATCTCATCACCACCCGAGTCGTCCCTGAGTGGTCCTCGAATTTCTTCGATTCGGACCGTCCTCCCACTGGCCTCCCGACTAAGAAACTCTTTCTCAAGGAAAACCCCGTTCCGAGCAACAAACACTTTGTTCTCTTCCCAGTTGTAGAAGTTATATCCCAAGGTTTCCCTCGGATATCCCACGAATATGCATTTATCCGACCTGGGTGTAAGCTTGTCTGACATAAGTTTCTTGAAAAATGTTTCACAACCCCAAATTTTTAGAAAAGACAAACTGGGTCACTTCCCGGTCCACATCTCATGTGGTGTCTTGTCTACAGATTTTGATGGTACCCTGTTAAGTGTGAAAGCTGCAGTTTCTAGAGCGTATCCCTAGAATGACAAGGGTAAATCCGACATGCTCATCATAGATCGAACCATGTCCAACAAGGTGCGATTCCTCTGTTCTGATACACCATTTCTCTGTGGCGTACCCGGAGGTGTGAGCTGAGGTACTATAGCTCTGCTTTTCAGATGATCATCAAACTCTTGGCTCATGTACTCACCTCCACGATCAGATCGTAGAAGTTTTATTGTCTTGCCGAGCTGATTCTCCACCTTGTTTTGAAACTCTTTGAACTTTTTCAAAAGTCTCTGACTTGTGCCTCATCAAATAGATATATCCATATCTACTCAAGTCGTCAGTAAAAGTCATGAAGTACTGATAGCCACCTCTGGCAGTTGTGCTCATTGGTCCACACACATCACTGTGTATCAGTTCCAACAGCTCGGATGTCCTCTTACAACTCTTTGCAAAAGGAGACTTAGTCATCTTGCCAAGCAAGCATGATTCACATGTCTCGAATGACCCAAAGTCGGTCGAAGTTAGGAGTCCATCATCATGGAGCTTCTTCATGCGTTTCAGACTAATGTGTCCAAGCCGGCAATGCCAGAAGTATGTCGGATTTATCTCATTGGGCTTATGCCTCTTGACATTCACGTTATAGACCAGTTCCTGTTCTAGATTCAATATAAATAACCCATCAACAATGGGTGCATAGCCGTGGAACATACCATTCAAATAAATCGAACAACCATTGTCCTTTAAATTGAATTCATAACCCTGACTCATCAAGCATGAGGCAGAAATAATGTTCCGAATAAGTGCAGGAATGTAAAAACAATTATTCAATTCAAATATAAATCCAGAAGGAAGCTGGAGCTGCATCGTGCCGACCTCCAACGCAGCAACTCTTGCTTTGTTGCCGACCCTGATGTGAATCTCCCCTTGTGCCACACACCTAGTTCTTACCAACCCCTGCATCGAGTTGCAAATATGAACAACTGATCCGGTATCAAATACCCAAGAGCTACTAGGTATGTCAGCAAGATAAATGTCTATAACATATGCAACAAGTGTACCTTTGCCTGAAGCAGCATTCCCGGCCTTCTTGCCATGCTCTGCAAGCCACTTTGTACAGTTCCTCTTCTAGTGACCAGTTTCCTTGCAATGATAGCAAATGGTCATTGAGTCCGGTCCAGACTTCGGCGCAGCGGCGGAGGTTACCATCTCCGTGCCCTTTGCCTTAGCCTTCTTCTTAGACCAACTCTTCTTGAACTTAGCCGATTTCTGCACCATCAACACTTGATGCGTGCCTTTCTTAATATCCTGCTCTGCCACTTTGAGCATCCCATGCAATTCAGTGAGCTTCTTATCCATGCCATGCATATGATAGTTTGAGATGAATGTCCCATAGCTGGGCGGAAGAGAACCCAGAACTGCATCAGTAGCCAGCTCATCCAAGAGCGGGAAGCCCAACCGATCCAAAGCTTGCACATATCCGATCATCTTGATCACAGGCGGGCTCAGTGGATCACCTTCCTTCAGCTTACAATCCATCAAGGATCGCCAGAAGTCTAACCTTTCGGTCCTAGCCTGCACCTGAAACATGCTCTTGAGACTCTCGATCATATCGAAAGCCCCAACGTCTTCGAAATGCTACTACAAATCGGGCTCCATACAAGCCATCATGAGGCAGCTGATCTCGTTTGATTCATCAACGAGTTTCTGGTAGGCATTCTTGGTTTTGGTACTAGCATTATCGGCAGGTTCCTCTGGAAGTGGATCCTCTAGAACATGTTCCTTTTATCATGCTTGAGAACAATTCTCAAATTTCTATACCAGGTAGTAAAGTTTGTTCCATTCAGTTTATCCTTTTCCAGAATTGATTTCAATGCAAAGTTGGGTTGAGCAGGTGGTGCCATTGATCTACAACAGAAAAATATGCAATCACTAAGCAATGTGTTCATGTACAGTAATTCTAGCCTTAAACAGAAATACTCCCATTGAAGTCAACATCCCTCCGCAAACTCATAGTGATTCAGGATCCGACTAGCACATGCGACTAGTGAGCTTTAGCATCACTGCTAGACAACATGCCTATCCGGTAAGCAACTCCTTGCTAATCGTACCTCTACACGACTCCTGTCGGTCGGGTAGGTATCTCATACCCCGACTCCCGACCTCTTTTGCCACAAGGCCCAAAACCATTTTGATAGCCTTGTCAAGTCAACCTAATGTAGTGCATGTCCATGTCCGGCACGAACCCTTCAGTTCAAGGCCACCTAGTAGTACCCAATTTTATGAGCCCACTACTAGATGTACTTGATGTGCGAAGGTGCAACATCGGGGATGGCAATTCGCTTGATATTCATGAGGGATCTTTATACCATTCTAACATGCATAGAAAACAAGGAAGCATAACAATCACAAATAAATACATATTGTGAAATAGTATGGCTCCTTCATGGATGTTCTTCCGGGTTGGCTCCAACTCCAATGACCATCTAGAAACTCCATCTTGTTTGTCACGCCGGGACGCCAAGCCACCAACCAGATCTCTATTATCCAACTACTACATCTAGTAATGAATTTTACATAGAGTCACAAGTCGACACGCAGGTCGTTATACAATATAATGACAACACTTTGGCTCCTGCCAGCTGCCAAACATGACACGCAGGCCATGTATAATTTACACACATGCATCACATACACATGAGCCATACTATTCATGTCAAACCCTGCAAAATAAAGTTATGCATAGAATCGCATTCTACCGGTTTGTGTGATCGTGTACGAAATACAAGGCGCTACGCACACGGCGGTCCAACGGGAGCGCCCCTCGCGGGTGCGGGCAGCGCCCGACGTTTTAGGAAATCACAGATCACATCCGAACTCCGATCACGCCGAATTCTCTGATCTAACCGATCTCATCGATCATCGCGAATCCGATTCCAATTTACATTTCACTGTTAACCCCGATGGCGGATAACCGACCAGTAGGGGTAGATCGTGTCACGACCTCATCGATTCCAATCAAAAGAAAACATAGCCACATCGATCCCCATGTGCAGTTGATCTCATCAACTATACACACAGCCAATCTGATCAATGACAACAGATCTCATCTATTGCCTCCACTTATCTAATATGCATACGATCTGAATCCAAATCCTATAGCAGTGGCTCTGATACCACTGTTGTGATCTACGGTAGGGTGCGTCGACTGCAAATTAAAATTTCCTACACACAGAACAACCAAGAACATGCTACGGGAGATGGATCACAGTTCGTTACCACTAGACGCGCAGTGCCGTGCAGCGGAAGAAGAGTTGGGGCAGCGTGTCCGCGTGGATCGTCTCCTCCTCCTTCGATCTCCATCGTATAGCCGGTGGTCGGTTGCAACGTACAGGTTTGCCGGAGCAGCGCAAGTGCATCGCCTCTAACGGTATCCGCGCGTGCAGGAGGAACGTCGTGCGACGGACTGCTAGGTCCGATCACACAACTGGCGGCGAATGGAGGTGTCTATTCGCAACACATGCAAACCCTAGTGACAGTGCCAAAGCGATCATCCTTGTGTGTGCCGCACCTCCACTATATATATAGGCATCCGTCGCGGGCTCAACACTTGGGCCTCGCACGGACCCTAAAGCCCATAAGTCTACTCGGCCTCAATCCGAATACAGTTCGGATCACATCCGACCAATGTCCACGAATCCGACCTCGTAGGTTCATTCCCTTAAGCGCGCGACCCCTTAGGTTCAAGTCGGCTTGGTCACAGTTCGGATCACCTCCGAACTGCACGGTTGGTAGCGGCCTCTAGCAAGGCATGTCGAACACCAAGCAGACTATGAAGCTGGTTAGCGAACCTTTACATCACACTTCCATTCCTTTTGCCACACGATATATGTTGTCGAGCTCAAGGCGAGTCTGTCATCCTTGTGCTAGCCTGACCTCTTTCTCGTTCTAGTGATGCTGACCACAAACCGGATTATCTCATAATCCTTGTCGCATGGCCATGCTTATCCTGGTCGGATCACACGAGGGGCCCATAGTATACCTCTCCTGATCGGAGGGGCAAATCCCATCTTGCTCGACCACGTCTTGCAGCATGGTTCTGGACAAACCCGAAACCTACCTTTATAACTACCCAGTTGCGGAGTAGCGTTTGGTGGGCCCAACGCAAGTCTGTACCATCCTGAGTACATGCGTCAGCTCAGGTCTTAGGACATAGAACATATGTTGTACTAGAGAATCATAGATGACATATCGATGCGTCTCATAGTTTGGTCTGTCCGACTCGGACCTTATCTCGACTCGGATCTGACTACATCGAATCCGACCAGATCCTTCCAAGTCCATATTATCCGGTTAGCATCTAATGCTCCATGGCTAGTGAGACCAAGCCATCGACCGTGTCATATGCTAGTCTAGTTGGCTACGCATCCACACAACCCTTTCGACTAGGGACCTTTTAGGACAGTCATCATACAATGCATAGTCCCACGAGCAAGTCACGTACTTGCTGATACACATCATTGATAATGTTGAAGGACTATCTTTATTCATAAACACATAGGAAATATCATCATACATGATTGCCTCTAGGGCATATCTCCAACAAGTTTTGGCTTTGGCGGCTGGAGGAAGAAGAGACTGAAGAAACACGACAGACATCGAATGTCAATCCAATAGTGAAGTTTGGCACAATGGTTTGTTGACTAAGCTGACACCAAGTAGCATACTTTTTTATATATAGGAAGAAAAGAAAAACTAGGCTCGTTCGCATGATAATATTCCCAAAATTGCGACCATTCGATCTTGCATCACAACTAAAACTGCGAGAAAAATGCGTTTGTCTGTTGTCCTCCTCCCAGGGAATGTTTGCCATATAAGTGACTAGCACCCTTGGTTTTCAACCGAGAGGTCTTGGGTTCGAGTCCTAGGAACTCTCAATTTTGTCCTCCTTCCTTCCTCGAAAAAAAGAACGAAACCCAAAGACTTGAGAAGGCGTATAGAACAAGCTACTGTACCAGTACAGGGACATTGCTGAGTTTTAGAAAAAAGAGAGATGTGCTCCTGTTGTTGGTTCGAATCCAAACCTAGACTATGACTATATATGGTGCTATGCTACTTTGCTAGTAATGAAACTGACATATCCACCATTCGCTTCTCCTCTTCTCTACTTACTCTCCCTAGCATCAGAAGCTCTGGCCGCACCAACCATGTCCGCTGGCTGCTCGTCCACCTGCTCTTCAGCAAGCAACAAGCAGATATGCACCAAGTCGCCACCCGTACCATCGCCCGTGGGTCTCATCACACCCCCGCCGGCACACGCACCGCAGCCGGTTGCTCATCGCAACCTACTGCTGTTGGTGTGGTGCCACTGCTGCAAATCACGTAGAGTCATCTGTCGCGTCTCAACCACAATCCTCAACCCTGGCCGAGTCTTCTACGAATGCCTAAATCATGGGGTAATAATAAGTTGAAGTGTTGTTCTGCTGCTTTCAGTTGCTGAGTTTTTTAATAGTTCGGTTGATGATTTTCCAATTTGATCCGTGCAGAAAAGGGAAGATTCATGTGATTTGTATTTCTTGGAAGTTGATGCAACTACGCTGATTATTTGGTTAGGTGAGGAATCCCAATACGAGCAGGTTGGGGTATTGGACAAGTAACTGATGGAACGACAAAAGTGGAAGATGAAGAACAGAAGGTTAAAGATGCTGTTCCTCTGATCATGGCCAAGCGACAGCTACTGAACGGCCTTGACAGCAATGAGGAGATGAAAGAGCTTGTGAAGATAATGGGCAAAATCGATGTGCTCTGTAGGATGATTGTCCCATTTTTTGCAGTGTATGTAGCACTTGTGATGTATTCAGTGGCTATGATATGAGCACTTTGTTGAAACTATTAATGAATGAAACCTGTTTAGCAAGTTGGGCATAGTGTTGTGAACATCTAATGATTTCTATTAACAGAAATCGGGGGTATCCCCTTTTGTTCATAAATAAATAAATAGCAGAGGCCCTTTTGCTAACAAATAAATAAATTAGTAGAGGCCCTGTCGAGCCAGCTTTGTTCCCATTCGAAGATGTCGAGCAAATTGTAGTCCAACAACAAACTATGTCACCAAATTCAAGTTTCATAGCCAAATATGAGTACAACTAAACAACAATGTCATCATGTTTTAGTCGTCATACAATCATCAAACACAAATCAACATACATAACAAGTGATCTTCTCACAGCACTAAACAACACGTTCATCAAGTTTGAGTTGTCATACCAAACACAATTTCACATAGTAGACAAAAAATGTCTTCTGATAGGCAAATACGACAAAAGCAATCT
The DNA here is from genome assembly GCF_056163025.1 of Triticum urartu. Lineage (NCBI taxonomy): Eukaryota > Viridiplantae > Streptophyta > Magnoliopsida > Poales > Poaceae > Triticum > Triticum urartu. The sequence continues at coordinate 306,038,932 of NC_141878.1, forward strand.
AATCATCATCTCCAGAAGCAACATCAACATCTTCGCCATGTGTATCAATCAAAGTCATAATTCCCCACAGTGTCATCTTCTTCTTCGTCCTCAATGTCCTCGAACGTTGGCTTCTTCTTGATCAACTCCTATATGTCGACAGCACGATAGGCAATCTTTTCGCCAGCATCATTGACGTGATGGTTCTCAAAGATATTAGGAACATCTATGGAATCTTGTACACCAGGAGCAGTGTAAGCATCATCTTGTTGTGCAACTTCATTAAATGAATTCCTCTGCTCAAATCTTTGCAATACTCTCCAATCATTGCTACATGCAAATGTGTCTTCCAAGAAAAATATCTATGTTGCTTGATTTGCCAAAATAAAAGGCTCGTTGTTCTAGTATGCCACCTTGACATTGATGGATTTGAAATAATCATTAGCTCTGGTTTTGTAATCTTGGAAAATAGGTTATACTGCAACTCAACAATGTCTGTTACGTTAGCATACATTTCAGAACTACACACCAATGATCCTTGAAACTGGAGATATACTGCAACTGAACAATGTCTGTTACGTTAGCATACATTTCAGTTGTCTCTCTACCGTACGTATCTGTGCTCATGATGGCACTGTTTTGTGTCTTCCTACCTTCATCGCATGCAAGGGTGTTGTAGCACACATCTCCAACAAATGCAAGATTCATAATGTCTTACCTGAGTATCAGGACCCATTGCTAGTACGTAAAGGGCATCATCAACTTCCTGCCCATCTTCCCGCATCTTCTTAACCTATGGTTAGAAAATAGACAAGCTGATCACCTTATGTACTCAATACATTAAAAAAGCTGACAGTGCAATTAAGAAGCTTACATGGCTCTTCAACCATTTCGCGAATCCCGCCATAACCAGTTTGTTAATGTTTCTTGGATTTTGCGGCAGTAACTCCTTTTTGTAGATGCTGCACAACATAGTGATTGCGTCAAACATCTAAATATATAAGAATGCGCTGCAAGTTTAGTAGATTACGATGTATAAGCTGTAGTACTTAGCACTTACTTGATATAAGGACAGTTATTCAACACATACCAAACCATTTTTATCCAAATCTTTAGGTTTGTCCTCTTGTCGAATCTTCCCTATAACTCGGATAGAACAATCAAAAACATTAAGCCCGGGATTGTCTTCACCCACCTCTTTGCTAAGCTGATCAGCTATTTCAATGTATTTTGAGCAGAATGTCAACGCTTTTGTAGCAATGTAGGCCTCCGCAATGGAACCCTAGAGTCTAGCTCTGTTCCTAACATAGCCCTTGAAAGTGCCTAGCCGCCTTTAAGTAGTGCCTCATCAGGCAGATGAACAGCCAAATGCACCATCACATCAAAGAAGGCTGGAGGATATATCTTCTCAAGGTCAGATCGGGTAGTTGGTATCTTGTCTCTAAGACGCTCGAAAGCATCTATCCTGATAATTCTAATGCAGAGTTCCCTGAAGAATTGTCCCAACTTTGCAACTGCTCTGTATAAGTCAGGGTGGCCCAATCATCTCAGGATAATAGGTGAAACCCTTTGAAGTAGGACGTGGTGGTCATGAGTTTTCAACCCTTGTACCTTGTTTCCATCTGCACTGACTCTGCTTTCAGGGTTGGAAGCAAATCCATGTGGGAATCTCACACATGACAGGACCTCGCGGAATTCTTTTCTTTTTACCTTGTCTAAGACGTACACAACTTGTGCCATATCCCGTGGTTTACCTTCATCTTGCACCTGCAAATCCTGTCTGATACCCAGGTGTGTCAAATCAATCCTAGATTTTAAGGTACCTTTTGTCTTGCCTTCAATATTAAGAATTGTGCAATGTTGTCATATATATTTTTCTCGATGTGCCTCACATCAAGATTATGTCGCAGATCCAAATCTTTCCTATACTCCAAGTCCCATAAAGTGGACCTGCGGGTAAATAGTAATCTCTCTTATGCCCTGCCATGCTTCCTTTTCCCACTACCATTACCAGGATGTTTTCCTGGTGTAATATGCCCGACCTTCTCTAAATCCACTTGCAACTCATCGGCGCGAGCCTCTTGGGCACATCACGGTTTTCATGCTTTGCATTGAACACATGTCTTTGATATTTTGTATGACGCGGCTTGTCCTTGGCAAGGAAACGACAGTGTCCAATGTAACATATCTTGCTAAGTATTACGTATGACAGCGGATTCCTGTCACATGGAACACATGCATTTTAACGATGTGTCGTTCGCCCTGACATAGTGCCAAAGACGGATAATCATAGATGCACCGAATTATAATAGCACGCAGAAAGAAATCAACTGGTGGACTGCTATATAGGTCTCAAGTGAGAACACCCCTCCATAGCTGTTGAAGTTCATCCACAAGAGGCTCCATGAATAAATCAAAATCCTTTCCAGGATTTCTTGGACCTGGGATGAGAAAGGCCATCATGTAGTTTGATTCTTTGGTGCAGACATTTGGAGGCATGTCGTAAGGGATAATAAGCACTGGCCACATGCTATATGTGGCGCTCTGGTGGCTAAATGGTTTAAATCCATCTGAAGCTAAGCCAAGTCTAATGTTTCTCGGGTCAACAACAAACTTTTTGTGTTTCTGATTGAAGCTTTTCTAGTCACTACCATGAGATAGATGGCCCATTACTTTCTAATCTCTGTACTCCTGGTTCCTAGAATGCCACAGTACATCCTCTCTTGTTTCAGCATCATGAAACAACCTCTACAATCTTGGTATAATTGGAAAATATCTCAGAACATTATGAGGAATCCTCTTCATAGCATCGCCACCTTTCAATCTTGATGATTTGCATTTCGGGCATACCTTTAAGTTGGCATAATCTTTCCGGAACAGAACACAATTATTCTTACAAACATGGATCATCATATCCAATATCAACATCACGAAGGAAATTCTTCATTTTACTGTAGGTGTGTGGTAGCTCAGACGCATCTGGGAAAGATTTGCGGAAAGCAGCCAACATCGCATCGAATAATTTGTTGGTCATCCACTTAGATGTCTTCACCTGAAGAAAGGTGACCATAGCTAAGAATACTGACAGCTAATTTCCTGGGGTGACAGTCATGTTGCATTTTTCCAACATGCGGGCCCACCATTTTTCTTCTGCAGGTGAAAGTTCACGAAATGCACGAGCATTTTGTAGCATTGTTTCAATGTTGGTCAAACTCACTGGCTCCGCCACCACCACCTCCTCCTCCTCTTCCACCTGAGGGAAGATCAAGATGGTGATCTGCTGCTTCCACATAGTCAGTAACATTTGTCGGATCTCGGGTTCCGGCAAAACCCTTAAGGTCCGAACACTGGGGTGTGTGCGAAGATGTCCCCCTACCAATCCACGTCCTAGCTTCGCTAAGATCTCAAGGGCTAACTTGACGAACTCGCAACACAAAGGACACAAGATTTATACTCGTTTGGGCCACCGTTGTGGTGTAATACCCTACTCCAGTGTGGTGGTGGTGGATTGCCTCTTGGGCTAGGGATGAACAGTACAAGGGGTAGAACAGCCTCCTGAGGAGAGGTGTTCTTGTGCTTGGTGCGTGTGGGGATGAACTGAATCCGTTCGAGAGCCATTTGTCTGACTCGTCCCCTCCTACTGTGGTGGCTAATCCTATTTATAGAGGCCCTGGTCCTCTCCCCAAATATTGAGCGGGAAGGGAGCCAGCAACAGCCAATTTGAAAGGGGACAGCAAGTACAGCTTATCCTGACAAAAGCAGTCTTCGCCTGCAAAAGGCTCTCGTGGTGACGCTGCCTTGGGCTCCATGGTGACCTCTGTCTTGCTGTCCTGCTGGTCTTGGTCTCGTTGCACTGATATGGAAACCTTTGCTTGATGCCTCGGTAGTCCGCGCCTGCGCTTGCCTCCTTAGCACCAAAGAGGAAACAAGGACACTATGTGCACTCGCGCCCGCCTGATCTTGATCGTCATGGCTCACATCATTGAAACCTCGCGAGGTTTGCCTTGCCTTGAACTCTCCGCCCCTTGCGAGCCAGCCTGGCGAGGGCGCTCCTGAGGATGTCTTGTGTTGTCCGCCTCGCAAGGCTTGGCCCCTCGCGAGGGTCTTGAGTGCTTGTTGGTGAAGATGGGCCATTCGGGCCCACTCGTAGAGCCATGCCGTGGGCCGTAGGCAGGCAAGTCTGGGGACCCCCGTTCCCAGAACGCCGATAGTAGCCCCCGGGCCTAAGGCGCACTCGGGCTTGGCTTCGAGGGGAAGCCAAAGGTCAAGTGTGGAGCGCTGCGGGTCCCAATAGCCTGCGGCCTTGGTCGACGCATGGCAATTGATTGGACGTGGGCGTCTCCGCTTCCCCATGCAGCCTCGGCAACTGCTCGACTGCCAAAAGGCTGGCGTAGACAGCACTTGCCTTCACTGCTTCCTTTCGCCTTGCTCCAGATCCCCTTTCTTGTGCCTTGCCTTCTGTTTCCAGTGAGGAATCAAGAAATGCCCCGTTGGGGTGTGTAAATGTTTTGTAATGCATCTTGTCAATATTTTCCTTATTATGAACTTGCGCGAGCGTGAGTCCTACTTCAGCTCGGTCTCCCTTTTCGACCTCGCGAAGACTTGGCGCTCTATGCTCATAGGTCCCGGTCCCCAGGCAGGCTGCAGCCGTCGCTGGTATGCCAGTTCATGTGCCGTGGTCAAGGCCAGGAGGTGAGCGGCCCGAGGTCCAGTAAGAGTTCCTGAGGCGCGATGCTCAGGAGGTCCCCTTTAGCGCTCAAGCAGCCGTCGAGAGGTAAGAAAGGGGGTGACATTGCCATCAGGAGCCCCCCTTTTAACGCGCAAGTGGATTGCATGGGAGAAGAGGGAGCTCGCGGTCCCACCTGCCGTCGCCTTCAGGAGATTCCTGCAAGCTAGCACAAGAATAGACATAGTTTGCCATTATGGTTGCCGGTCCGCCGCTGGTCGCTCCGCGAGGAGATGAAGGCACTAAGGGCCTGGTGAGGTGACATGTGCGGGGCATGCCGCGAGCTAGAGCTCGACCGCTCAGGTTTGTTGATGTTGTAGGGACGGACCTGAGCAGAAGCGTCGTGCCAGCGTGAGTAGCCCTCGTGGTAGGTAAGAATCAAGTAGGTGATGGTCATAGGTAGATTAAGCATGGAAATCAAACTGGCTTAGGTAAATGCAGAGAAGATACATGCCACTGGGTCAGGCCCGAGCGGCTTGGGGATGATGCAGCCCGAGGGGCGCCCCCAGTGAGGTAAGCTAAAGACATAAAAGGGATACATGCCAAAGGGACGGACCCATGCGTCCTCAGAATGATGCAGCCCCGAGGGCTCTCCCAGCTAAATAAACTTGGAAAATGTCAACTGATTCTGTTGATGAAGGAGAGTTGGGGCGGCTGAAGGTATGCCGCGAAGGGGTCGCTCCTCACGAGCCACTAGGGCCCTGAGCCTCGGGAGGCTCTGGGGGTCCAGGAAGTTCCTTGAGGACCGTCTCCATCTCCATCAAGACGGTGTGGTCCCTGGCCTCCTGAGTCACCAGGGCGCGCCGTAGGTTGCGCTGATAAGCAGACGCCACGCTTGGCAGGCCAAAAGGCATGCGGACATAGCTGTGTGGTGGGCCCTCGCAGCGTTCTACGCGTGAAGGCCAGAACGGCTCCTGAGACACGGCTCTGTTGAGCCCTGGTATGTCGATGCAGACGCGCAACTCACTACCCTCGCCTGGGTGGGGAGCAACGCCAGGTGGGCGGCAGTGGCCGCGTATTTCTCTTGCTTCCTGAAGCTCCTGAGATACCTTGGTGATGAATTCCTGAGTGTCGGGCGGTCCTTTCCCAGTGTCCTCCTGAGGGAGACGTGCCGCGAAACACGCCTCCAAGTGGTGCTTGAGCGCCTCCCTCATGATGTTGGCAAGGTCTGAGGCCCTCCAGAAGAGAGCCCCCGAGCCCTGCCCGAGGAGGGCGTCGGGCGCGCCTTCCTATGCGATAGAGGGAGGCGCCCCAGGTGCGGGCGCTGGTCCTGACGAGGTGCCACTTGCGGCACTACCCTCTAGAGGTCTAGTATGGAGTAGCTGCATCTTCTTCTTGGGGATGACCTCAGGAGGGTACCGAGCTGCATTGTTGCCGGGGACTTCGATTGACGCTGCTTGGAAGGCACGCTCGAGGGAGCACACCGCATCTCTTTCTTCGCAGGGGACTGTGATGATCCCGCCGCTTCCTGGCATCTTGAGGATGTTGTAGCCGTGGTGCGTCACGGCCATGAACTTGGCCAGGGCCGGATACCCGAGGATGGCATTATATGGCAGACGGATGTGGGTGACGTCAAAGTCGATGAGCTTGGTGCGGTAGTAGTCACGCTGTCCGAAGGTGACGGGGAGGCGGACCTGCCCGATCGGGGTGGTGGAGCCGTCGGTCACTCCTGAGAAAGGCTTGGTGGGCTCAAGCTGATCATACGACACTTGGAGGTTGTCGAACGTGTCGAGGGACATGACGTTGAGCCCTGCGCCGCCATAGATGAGAGTCTTGGTAACTTGCACGTTGCTAATGACTAGTGAACAGAGCATCGGGAGGGCACCGGCGGTGGCCGCGCACTTGAGCTGATCTGCCGAGCTGAACATGATGGCGCACTTGGACCATCTAAGCGGGTGCGTGGCCTCGAGCTTGGGGAGGACTGCATTCACTTCACGAGCGAACTGTTTGAAGATACAGTGTGATACTGGGGCTTGAGCTCCACCCAAGATGCAGGTGATGGCATGCGGCTCCTGGAAGCCCCTAGCACCTCGTCCTAATGGTGGTCATCATTCCTTCTTGGTGGTGGCAGTAGTGGAGGGAGACCAGTGTTGCCCTGAGGACGATCCTCATGAGGCGGATCCCTCCAGGCACGCTCGCGAGACCGATACTGCCAGCGGTCCTTACGAGGCCGGTCACGCCACTCCTGGCGTGGGCCACCGTCATCCTAGCATCCACCACCACGTCCTCCTCCTCGGCCGTAGCCCCGGTCGTTGCGCTCGGGGCGGCAACCGAAGCGTCCTTCTCGAATGGCTTCGAGCTCTTGACAATCGCTGGTGTTGTGGCTATGTAGGTCATGGAAGGCGCAGAACGGTTGGCTGCTGTCGGTGTCAAAATCGGCGGATCTCGGGTAGGGGGTCCCGAACTGTGCATCTAGGATCGATGGTAACAGGAGACGGGGGACACGATGTTTACCCCGGTTCGGGCCCTCTCTATGGAGGTAATACCCTATGTCCTGCGTGATTCATCTTGATGAATATGATTGTTACAAGAGTTGGTCTACCACGATATCGTAATGGCTAAACCCTAGAGGCCTAGCCTGGATGACTATGGTAATGAGTATATCCTCTCCGGACTAACCCCTCCGGTTTACATAAGAAGGAATCTTCATACTCAGTCGCCATGCTTGCCTTCCACGCCAAGGAGAGTCCAATCCGGACATAGGTATAGTCTTCGGCCTTCATGTCTTCACAGCCCATCAGTCTGGCCCATGGATAACAGGCTGGACGCCCGAGGACCCCTTAGTCCAGGACTCCCTCAGTAGCCCCTGAACTTGGATTCAATGATGAGGAGTCCGGCACGCAGATTATCTTCGGCATTGCAAGGCGGGTTCCCTTCTATCCGAACTTCAAGATAGTATGTGGATGCGATGATAGTATCCGGACCTGTCACACACACCATACATAACCGCAGAGAGAATATATTTTTGCACGAGTCTAATCTGCTCATAGCTTTTTACAACATGACATCACGTTTGTCCGGTCATAATTTCGAACCGTTTTTCGTCTGCCGCTCCATGTTTCGAGACACGGTTGCCATTGGCAAGTCTTGTCAAAGAAGAGATCGGGTCCCCTTATTACGAGATTCTCATCAATACGGGCGTGGGCAACCCAACCGTGCCATTTACATGACCCTTGGGAATAGGCGAGTTTTAAGGCGAGTGGGGAGACGCTTGATATTCATGGCCTTTATAAGGGGATAAGGATTCCCTTTCTTCAGCCACACCTCGGCTCCTCCTCAGTCCTTCCGTCCCTGAGCTCCAGCGCCCAAGCTTTTAGCTTTTCCCTCGTCCGAGAAAGCACTCCAAAGATGTCTGGATCTGGAGCTGGGGGTAAGTGGATGGCCTCCTCCGTCAAGAAGGAATCTTCATAGTCGGTCGCCAACCTTGCCATCCACGCCATTGAGAGTCCAATCCGGACACAGGTACAGTCTTTGGCCTTCATGTCTTCACAACCAATCAGTCTGGCCCACGGATAATAGGCTGGATGCCCGAGGACCCCTTAGTACAAGACTCCCTCAGCTGCTCTTGGATGACTTGGTCAGGTCCCTGTCGCGCTTTGTGTCCGGCTCCGCCTCAAGCACGGCTGCTCCCTTGCACTTCACGTCTTTGGCCTTGGCTTTCTTCTCCTCTGGGTCCACAGCCGGGAGCTCGAGGAGGGAGAGGCGCCCCTCCTCAGCTCTTGCGCACTTGGTCGCCAGGTTGAACAGCTCCAGAGATGTGCACAAATCCTTGTGGACAGCGAGCTACTCCTTCATCTTGACGTCGCGGACACCATCAGACAACGCGGAGATGATGGCCTCATCCGTCACCTTGGGGATCTGGAAGCGAACGTTGTGGAAGCGCTGGATGTACTTCTGGAGGGTCTCTCCTGGTTGTTGCTTGACGCGGTGTAGATCACCCGCAGCCGGTGGGCGGTAGCGAGTGCCCTGGAAGTTGGCAACGAAACAGTCGCGCATCTCGTTCCAAGAGGAGTTCGAGCCTGCAGGAAGGTTCAGGATCCAGGAGCAGGCACCATCCTTGAGAGCCATGCGGAACTAGTTCGCCATGACTTTCTCGTCGCCGTTGGCCACCTCAATGCTCGGCTCGTAGAGCTGCAGGAACTCCGCGGGGTCGGGGGTGCCGTCATAGCGAGGAGGCAGATCCGGCTTGAACTTGCCCGGCCAAGCGACGCTACGCAACTCAGGGGTGAAGGCGCGATAGCCTGCTGTGGTCACCGGGACTCTGCGCTGGTGGAGAACTTGTCCTTGATGGGGTCCGCGCACCATCGCCGCAGGCAGCACGCGCTCTTGTCGTGGTGACGCAGGGAGCGCGACGGCGTTTTCTCGCGGCC